>NC_040078.1:86592284-87842284 GCF_003369695.1 Bos indicus x Bos taurus
AAACCTTGCAGACTTCACAAGGCTGCTACTTGCACAATCACAGAATACAGTTTGAATGGTGTTCTTTGGAGTTGTGCAATGCACTGACCCTGATATTTCAAGTGACCTTGAATTCCTGCAGTCAGCCAGGCTTTCAGTTAAGAATTTATTGATTGTCTTGCTTTGTGTGGGCGCCACAGCACTGTTGTACAAGGCAGTCCTTGCCCCCAACCTAGTTAGGGAGAAGAGATCAGGACTCAGACAACCATGCAAGTCAGAAGAGAATGAAGAGATCCATCTGCTCGCAGGTGTTTAGCAGAGGCTGAGTGCCCCCTGCCTCCCACAACCCCTGTTCAGCCAAAGAATTTATAGTAACTATTTCTGTAAAATAAGGAGGGTATGGAGCTGGACCTCTGTATATGCTAAGATCTTTCTGAGCTTCAAGGCTCTAAGATTCTGAATGGGTGCCATTTGCTCAGTGCTAAAATTCCCACCACTTGTTAATTGTTTCATGGAGTTCCAGGGATGAACAGAGGCACTTCAGGACTTCTGGGGACAGAGGTGAGAGTGGAAAATTAGAGGGAGGCAGAGGGTGAATGGCTCACCAATCTCCTGTAACCAAAAACAAAGCACCTCTACAATACCATTTTGTATCCATTTTTCAAATTTTCTCCAATTTGGAAAAAGTTTAGCTAAGGAAAGAAAGCAGGAGAAGACTGAACCCACTGCACGGCCTCTACAGCTTCACTGCCCAGTATGGGATCCACTGGGCATATGTGGGTGGAACTTTTGAAATGTGGCTGGAGTAACTAGGTGCTAAATTAATTTCACCTGAATTAATTTCCATTTCAATTTCAAAACTGATACTCAATTCAATTACTGAAGAACTTCTAAGTACGTTTGGAACAACTAGCACCAATCGATTTTTCAACATTAATTCAAGAAATCTAAATCAAGTATTCACAGTGAAAATTTAGAGTCTGAATTGAGAGGAACTAAGTAGAAAATACACATCAGATGTCAAAGATTTTGTATGAGGAAATGAATGTAAAATATCTCAATAATTTGTAGATCAATTATATATTAAAATGATGTGTGGATATGGTAGGTAAAATAAAACTTATTAAAATTAATCTCACCTATGTCTTTACTTTAAAGTGGCTACTGGAAAATGTTAAATTTCAGGGCTTCCCCAGAGGCTCAGTGGTAAAGAATCCACCTGCCAATGCAGGGGTCATGGGTTCCATCCCTGATCGGGAGGATCCCATATGCCTTGGAGCAACTAGGTCCGTGTGCCACAACTGTTGAGCCTGTGCTCTAGAGCCTGCGTGCTGCAGCTACTAAACTCATGTGTCACAACTACTAAAGCCCTCATGCCCTAGAGCCTGTGCTCTTCAACAGGAGAAGTCACTGCAATGAGAAGCCCATGTACCACAGCCAGAGAGTAGCCCCAACTCGCCACAACTAGAGAAAAGCCCACACAACGACGAAGACACAGCACAGCCAAAAGTAAATAATAATAATAATAAATGCATATTAATTTTTTAAAACTACATGTAAATTTTTGATTTCATATGTGGCTCACATTATATTGCGCTTCCCTGGTGGCTCAGAGGTTAAAAGCGTCTGCTTGCAATGCAGGAGACCTGGGTTCGATCCCTGGGTCGGGAAGATTCCCTGGAGAAATAAATGGCACCCCATTCCAGTATTCTTGCCTGGAGAATCCCATGGACGGAGGAGCTTGGTGGGCTACAGTCCAGGGGTCACAAAGAGTCGGACACGACTGCGTGACTTCACTTTCACTTTCACATTATATTTCTATTGGACAGCACTGGACTGGAGGGTAAGGTCCAGATACTCAAATGATGGGGTGGGGGGCGCAGAGAATCTCTAGTCTGCTTTGAATGCACAGCCAGCAGAAACTTGGAGGAAAGCAACACCATTGGGTGTGGACAGTCTGGCTCTGGACACTGTCTCCATCATGTCACTATGTCTAGTATCCAGCACATACCAAACAGCATTCCCATTCACTGAGCACTTCTATGCTGGGGACCATCCTAAGGATATATCACACATTTTCTCACTTCATTGTCACAGAAACCCTATCTTCCTCTGGGAACATTCCCTATGTGGGTACTATTCTAATTTGTCCTCATTGTGCAGATAGATGGGGAAAATCAAATTTATGAATGGAAAGTAAATTTACCACAATCACATGACTTACGGTGTTGGAACATGGGCATGGATTCCAATCTGATGGATACCAACATTGTACCCCTGTTCTTTACATTTCAGTGCAGCTTCTAGGTGAAGGAAGGAATCAAGAGAAGTATTTGTAGAACAAACACATTACATGTGTTTAAAAAGTGGCCCATGTAGAAATCATGTGCTCTATATTCAGATTTCTCTTTGAAGGGTGAATTTTCGTAGGAGGGTCAAAATGGGAACTTCTATTCATCCCCAATCCCCACAAACACAAAGCCTGCAATTTTCAATGGAAAAAAAAAAAAATTCAGAAAAGAAAAAGGGTTAGCTGGGTGGGGTACACTTTCAAGCCTTTTGGACAGTAATTTAGAAAGGAACGCTGGCTGATGAGATGCAGAGGGAGCCCTGGGCTTGCAGTCAGAAGATATGGATTCAAATGACATGCTGGAGGGGTACAAATAGACTTCACAGTACAGGCAGCGTTTTGAGCAAAGGCCAAGAAAGAGAGGAGACCAACAGGGCTGAGTGAGCTGGTATAGAAGGTGGGGTGGGGCTTAGCAGTGGGTGGAGGAGGCTGATAAGGTTGGAGAGGTACATGCGGAAATCCAGATGATGGTGTCTCAATTTATCACAAAGATCTCTGTACGTTTCTGAAAGAGCTAAGCCTGGGAGTGAGGTGAATGAATGTTCGCTTTTGCGTGTGTGTGTGTGTGTGAAGCATAATTGTTTTACAATATTGTGTCAGTTTCAGATATACAGCAAAGTGATTTGGTTTCAAATATATATACATATACATATATATATTCTTTTTTCTACTCTTTTTCATTATAGTTTATTACAGGATATTACAAACTTCTGTATGCAGGTCAAAAAAACAACAGTTAGAACCAGACATGGAACAATGGACTGGTTCAAAATTGGGAAAGGAGTACATCAAGGCTGTATATTGTCACCCTGCTTATTTATCTTACTTGCAGAGTACATCATGCGAAATGATGGGCTGGATGAAGCAAAAGCTGGAATCAACACTGAAGGGAGAAATATCAACAACCTCAGATATGCAGATGATACCACCCCTATAGCAGAAAGCAAAGAGGAACTAAAGAGCCTCTTGATGAAAGTGAAAGAGGAGAGTGAAAAAGCTGACTTAAAACTCAACATTCAGAAAACTAAGATCATGGCATCTGGTGCCATCACTTCATGGTAAATAGATGGGGAAACAATGGAAACAGTGAGAGACTTTATTATCTTGGGCTCCAAAATCACTGCAGATGGTTACTGCAGCCACAAAATTAAAAGATGCTTGCTCCTTGGAAAAAAAGCTATGATAAACCTAGACAGTGTATTAAAAAGCAGAGACATTACTTTGCCAACAAAGGTCCATCTAGTCAAAGCTATGGTTTTTCCAGTAGTCATGTATGGATGTGAGAATTGGGTCATAAAGAAGGCTGAGTGCCTAAAAATTGATGTTTTTGAACTGTGGTGTTGGAGAAGACTCTTGAGAGTCCCTTGGACTGCAAGGAGATCCAACCAGTCAATCCTAAAGGAAATCAGTCCTGAATTTTCATTGGAAGGACTGACGCTGAAGCTGCAATACTTTGGCTGCCTGATGTGAAGAGCCAACTCGCTGGAAAAGATCCTGATGCTGGGAAATATTAAAGTCAGGAGGAGAAGGGGACGGCAGAGGATAAGATGGTTGGATGGCATCACCGACTCAATGGACATGAGTTTGAGCAAGCTCCGCGAGTTGGTGATAGGGAAGCCTGGCATGCTGCAGTCCGTGGGGTTTCAAAGAGACAGACATGATTGAGGAACTGAACAGCAACAACAACAAGATACTGAATACAGTACCCAGACTCCAGGCTGAAGCTCCAGCACTTTGGCCATGTGAAGTAAAGAGCCAACTGATTGGAAAAGACCCTGATGCTGGAAAAGATTGATGGCAGGAAGAGAAAGGGGCGACAAAGGATGAGATGGTTGGATGGCATCACCAACTCAATGGACATGAGTTTAAGCAAACTCCGGGAGATAGTAAAGGACAAGGAAGCCAGGCGTGCTGCAATCCATGCGGTTGCAAAGAGTTGAATGGGACTCAGTGACTGAAAAACAACAACTCAGACTCACAGACATGAATTTGCATCTTTTTAAAGATGTCTCTGGAAGTGGACAGAATGATGTAAGGAAAAACAGTAGTGAAGCTCTCTCAGTAACCAGAGAATAGAGAAGGGCGTTCATCAAGGTTACTGGCAAGTAAGATGCAGAAACAGAGGCAGATATGAGAGATTTTGTGGAGTGAGAAATGGTGGGCAGTCTGGTAGACAGGGAGCCATGACCACTTGGATTCCCATTAAGCATGGACATGCTCCCCAGTGGGCGGTCAGGCCAGCAGACAGCCTCCAACTGCCAGTTCCTCAAGGTCATCAGATAAGGTGATGACTTTCCCAGTATGGCCACAACTGCAGACTCAACAGAATGGGAGCAGAGGGCTCTGATGTGCACCACTCACTCCAGAACAGAATGCTCTGGCCGGTCAGCCCAGGTCTCATCAGACTTCATCACATTTGAATTCACCCTCTGCCCAATTCTACTACAATCCCCTTTCTTTCACAGATGGCAACCCCCAATAACCATCTTATACCTCCAAATCTATCTCAGCATCTGCTTCCAAAGAACCCGAACTAACACAGTGAACCAGGCTTTCTCCTCAATCCCATGGTATAAGAACAAAAATAAATACGCACAAAGATTAACATCCTCTTGTGAACTGGAACCACAGCCTTCAGAAATCATTTCCCTGGACCCCAAGCAGGAAGAAGCTTTGTTTAGCTAGAGCCCAAAGGGAAACAGCTTGGTATAAGATGGGATGATAGAAACAGGTGGGGACCTCTAAGAAGGCATCCCAGGAGATCACACTTCATCAGCCAGAGGTGCACTGGGGACCAGAGGAGCTGTCAGAGTAGGCTTTAGTGTGTCTTGACAACTTTTCCGGAAATAATCTTCCTTTCGCTCTTCTTTCACCATAAAATTCAATTAATCACAGTATCGGTTTTCCCAGACTTAACGAGAACTTCACAGCCCCAGCATTTGCAGTCTCTTCCCTTCTTCACTCAACTGTTTATTCACGCATTTTAGCAGACATTTCAAGAACAAAGGTAATGAGGATGGCCCCAGATATTTTCGATTGTCCTGTGCCCAGATCTAGGTGCTGGGGAATGAGTGATAGATTCAACGAGGAGCTTCTGACCTCAGAAGGCTCACACAGTGGTCTGTGCAAACCAAGGCTCTCCAGACCACAGAGAAAATGCTCTCAAGGTGGAATGTGCATGTCGGTCCCAGAGCACCGAGGAGGGACAGTGAGGGTGGCCGGGGGGAGAGCAGGAAATGAAGATGAAGGTGACATCTGAGCCTGGTTTGGAAAGACAGGTGGCAGATTGCTGGTTTCAGTGCTTGGGGAGATGGAGGCCATTAGAGCGAAAAGCGATTTCACTGGAGGGAGCCTGGAGGGGCACACAGCATGTTTGACGCTTTCATATGTTGCCAAAAAGGGCACCAGGGAGGAGAGAATGGTGGCAGCCTGGACAAGAAAGGGGGACCTCAGGTGGGGTCAACTAAGGCCATGTGGCCTGATGACCAGTGACTTTGAACTCTTATATTTATTACTTAAGAAAATAAATCTGCAGTGAGAAACACTAGAAAAGGAACTTCAGGCTGGGAAACATTATGTAAAGATGAATTCTTGTTAAGGACATCAAGAAAGATGTAGATGGACTTACTTGTAGAAATATATTCCTAGGGGGAAAATACAGAGAATAGGTTTTCTCTGGATAGAGAAATTATGACTTTTTTCTTTTTACTAACCTATACTTTCTAATTATTCTACCTGGAACATGTGCTTCTTGTGTAATATTTTTGAAGGTGTTTCCCCCTTAAATCTGTGTAGGGTGAGTCAATTAGGGCACATGCATTCCGCAGCATCCTTCATAACCATTCAAATGAATGAGGAAGAATTGAGGTATGGATTTGGAAGGGAGTCCAAGATAAACCAAGTGAAAATGGCAAGATGCAGAGTGGTATTCAGAGTATGCTCCCACTTGTGAATTCTGTTAAAGGATACAGAACTGTAAGCACAGACACTTTCAGAAACTCCTAGGAAAAAAGCATAGAATATTGTTCCAGTGGGGACTGGGATCCAGGGTGGGCCCTTGTCTCTTCCACTTGTGTTTCATCTGTACCTGGCCTTGAACATCTTCTGTGATCAAAGCAAACTCGTTAAGTTAAAATAAAAGCAAGATTAAAACAAGGAGAATTCTGCATACTTTTTCCAAACAGTACTCTTCAGCTTGAAGGCAGGGGAGAAGCCCTAGTCCATTTTACTTACTTTCTTGATCTGGTTGGCTTCTTTTCCTGTGAACACACCCTCACCTTGGGGTGTAAAAAAGCAATTGCTTTGAGGGCTCTTGGGCCCCTCTGTCCACTGATTCCCATTCTGATGGGCAGAGTCGGTTTGAGGGTCACAAACTGGGGCCTACAATTAGCTGGTGGTTACAGTCTCTCTGCATAGGCAGGGGCTACTATTACACCAAATCTTCCTCTACCAGTTTTTCAATTATCTATGACTAATGAGCACTTTGGGAACAGTTTCAGACACACACATAATCCTCTTTCCTGACGTCAGCAGCAGAAATTAATGACTGTGTGGATTGCTGGGAGACAGAAAATGCATTATAATGGTCAACAGAACTGTTATCCTCTCCAGGAAGGGGGAGGTGGGGGCGGGGTGTCATATTAACTGGAAGGTTCAGTGTTCCTTTGTATTCCTACAAACATGAGATGAAACCCAAGGGGAGAGCTGGCTCAAAGCCCGTGCAAATGTCAGAGAGAGGTTTGGGCGTGGGTGGTATGTGACCCTGGTTCCTCTGTGCTTGGCACTGGACCCCTGGTCCCTGCTCATTTCTGCCAAGGTCAACAGGCCAACCGGATCAACCAGGACAGTGCTAAGTAACATCCTGCCCTGCCTGCAGAGTGGGTCTCTGAGGACTTTCAGATTGAATCCACTTTCAATCTGGTTTTGAGATGGCAGAACAAAACACGCGAACATGCAACTCTCAAACAACAGGCTGGGAACTACTTCAAAAGAGTGTGGTGGTTTCTATGACTTTGTTGTTTCCACGGGCAAACTGAGCTGGGATAGTTTCAAAGATTTGTAAAGACCTGGTCCAATTCTGGTAGAGCTCCAAAGTTATGTGAGCCATGAGGCCTCACGTTATCAAAACCTAATACCATTATATGCTTAAGCCTGCCAGTCGATTGGCTATTGATACTTATTTTTAAAAGAACTGACAGAATCAGGGGCTTCAGCCATACCTAGCACCAAAATTCTCCTACAGAGATCACACCCGGGCAGGTTGGTTCAGGGGGCTTTCTAGACCTGGAACCAAAACTGATACAAGACTCACTGAATAACATGCCGGTAATTCTTGCTCCCGAATGGGAAGTACACATGCCTACAACTATTCACTCAGAGTAAGCAATGAAAAACTCAAACGTGACATGTTCCACCACCTGTTGAAAGACATCTTCTGAAACAAGAAGTCGTTCATTTCCCTGCTAAAAATAACCTTGTTTCAACTAGGAACTAAACTGTATTTTAAATTACTGATTTAATAATTTTCTGATGATAGCCTCATCATTCACTGGTCATTAAAGAAATGTTTACTGAACACCTACTATGTGCCAAACACTGTTGTCATGATAAAAATGGATTAAGAAACAAGAGAGATGAGGGTCTCTGCCCTCCTAGACACTAATCACAACCAATACTTCTTCTGAGTTATATCTTGTAACTATTCCAATACTGTAAGCTCTTCTGTGATTTGGACTCTCTCTTTTATACTGCTATATCCCTACCATTCTATTCTGATTCAAAGTAGGTGTTTACTCAATAAACACACAGTATATTTTAAATCAAGCTTTGAATAACCCTTACGTTATGTTTTGTTTTTTTCCTGTTTCTCTTTTCTTCTCTCCTATTAGAGAACAGCTTAAAGACAATTGTATTTATCTCTGCATTCATTTCCCCACCCCGCAGCACCCAGCAGTGTTTTCTAGAACACAAATTCTCAGGAATGTTCATTCAATTGAATTTACAGATTCCTTTCAGAAAGAACATAAAGTTGCGATCAACTAACTTAGAAAGATTATACACACACACAAGGCTGAATATCAGTAGTTGGGACAGTCAAGAGCAGAGACTGGTTTGAAGGTTAATTCTTCAATGCTACTGAGACAAGGAACATGTTTCCTTATATAATCCCACAAGTAATATACTCTCATCTAACTCAGGCACAATGTAATGTATTAAGATGTATGCATGTGCCTAGAAAATGATTGACCAGCAGATCCAAGGCTCTCACTAGGTATGGTGATGCTATGGTGATAAGTCATTGTGGATAACATCCTGAATGAAACAGAGGCTCTCAAACTCTCCTTCCCTGGTCAAGTCAGATTCAAGAAGTGGATGGTGGTCAAGTTATAGGTTGAAAGCCCCAGGTCTTAGAGCTAAGTGGGCCTGAGGAAGGCAGGATGGACACTAAAGATTTTGGACTTTTTCTTACAAGCAACTGCCACTGTAGGTCAATGAGCCAAGAAGTGGCATATATGACTTATATCTTAGGAAGATAAATATCCTAAAAATAATAATGCCTATTTATCAAAACCTATGGACTCTCAGTTACTGTTCTTGGCATTGTTCAGTTTCTGTCTACTTCAGTAACAGCAACAAACCCGTGAGGCTAGTATTAGAATCACCATGTTTGTCGTTCAGTAGCTAAGTTACATCTGACTCTTTGGGACCCCATGGGCGGCAGCACACCAGACTTCCCTGTTCTTCACTATCTTATGGAGTTTGCTCAAATTCATGCCCATTGAATTGGTGATGTTATTCAACCATCTCATTTTCTGTTTCCCCCCTTCTCCTTTTGCCCTCAATCTTTCCCAGCATCAGGGTCTTTTCCAATGAGTTGGCTCTTCACATCAGGTGGCCAACGTATTGGAGTTTCAGCATCAGTCCTTCCAATGAATATTCAGGGTTGATTTCCTTTAGGATTGACTAGTTTGATCTCTTTGCAGTCCAACGGACTCTCAAGAGTCTTTTCCAGCACCACGATTTGAGAGCATTAATTCTTCAATACTTAGCCTTCCTTATGGGCCAACTCTCACATCTGTACATGATTACTGGAAAAACAATGGCTTTAACTATACAGAACTTTGCTGGCAAAGCAATGACTCTGCTTTTTAATACACTGTTTCAGTTCAGTTCAGTCACTCAGTCATATAGGACTCTTTGCGACCTCAAAGTACATTGTTTAGGTTTGTCATAGCTTTCCTTCCAAAGGAGGAAATGTCTTTTAATTTCATGGCTGCAGTCACCATCTGCTGTGATTTTGGAGCCCAAGAAAAAAACTGTCACTACTTCTACTTTTTTCCCTCCTATCTGCCATGAAGTGATAGGACCAGCTGCCATGATCTTAGACTTTTGAATGTTAAGTTTTAAGCCAGCTTTTTCACTTCCTCTTTCACTGTCATCAAGAGGCTCTTCAGTTCCCCTTCGTTTTCTGCCATTAAGAGTGGTATCATCTGCATATCTCAGGTTGCTGATATTTCTCCTGGCAATCTTGATTCCACCTTGTGATTCATCCAGTCTGGCACTTTGCATGATGTACTGTACTCCTTTCTTAAATTTTGAACCAGTTTGTTGTTCCATGTTCAGTTCTAACTGTTGCTTCTTGACCTGCATACAGGTTTCTCAGAAGACTGGTAAGGTGGTCTGGTATTTCCATCTCTTGAAGAATTTTCCACAGTTTACTGTGATTCACATAGTCAAAGGCTTTAGTGTAGTCAATGAAGCAGTAGTAGATATTTTTCTGAAAATCCCTTGCTTTCCTTATGATACAATGAATATTGGCAATTTGATCTCTGGTTCCTCTGACTTTTCTAAATCCAACTTATACATCTGGAAGTTCTCAGTTCATATACCATTGAAGTCTAGCTTGAAGGGTTTTCATCATACCTTGCTAGCATGAGAAATGAGCACAATTGTATGGTAATTTGAACATTCTTTGGGATTGGAATGAAAACTGACCTTTTCCAGTCCTGTGGCCACTGCTGAGTTTTCTCAAATCTGTTGGCATATTGAGCGCAGCACTTTAACAGCATCATCTTTTAGGATTTGAAATAGCTCAGCTGGAATTCCATCACCTTCACTATTTTTGTTCATAGTGATGTTTCCTAAGGCCTACTTGACTTCACAATCTAGGATATCTGACTCTAGGTGAGTGACCACATCATCATGGTTATCCAGGTCATGAAGATCTTTTTTATATAGTTCTCCTGTGTATTCTTGCCACCTCCTCTTAATCTCTTCTGCTTCTGTTAGGTCCTTACCATTTCTGTACTTTAGCATGCCCATCCTTGCATGACATGTTCCCTTGATATCTCCAATTTCCTTTATGAGATCTCTAGTCTTATCCATTCTACTGTTTTCTTCTATTTCTTTGCATTGCTCAGTTAAGAAGGCTTTCCTATCTCTCCTTGTTATTTTTTGGAACTCTTGCATTCAGATGGGTATATCTTTGCCTTTCCCTTCTTTACTATCTGAGTCACCAGGGAAGCCCAGAATCACTATGTTACAATTGCAGAAATAAACACAACAGAAAGGTTACATAATTTGTTGAAACTCATCTATCTGATGAGGGACATGGTCTGGGTTTCAATCCAGGATTCTTAGATTCCAAAGTCGGAGATCTTCCTACTATACCACATAGATTCGACGTGGGAGATACAGAGCCAGAGAGGATGATCTCAAGAATATACTGACTGTCATGGATATAACAGGAGGAAGCTTCATTTACAAGAGGCTCCCAAGTGGGTCATGTCCAGGAACATGAAATCTGAGCATGCTGATCCATTTTCTCTCCTAGGCAAATTCCAAAGACAGAGACTCAAGACTTCAAATGGCCATTAGGGACCATCAACTTTGGTATATTCCTCTTACAGAATCTGGGAGGAAGGTGGGTTCCCTGGGGTCACTCTCTGTGGTAGTAGAGTCTGGAATGAACCCTAGGGCTCCCAACCAGAGGCAGGCTTCCTCCACTTCTCCATCCTGCCCCAACCCAACTGGAGCAGGAAGCTCACCTAAGCCAGGGTCTAAGTCACAGGGAGAACAGGAGAGTTGGCAAAATTCCAGTGGATTCCAGCAGTGTAGGCGGCCAATTCTAAACTATTCAGAGCATAAAGTGCAGTTTTTTAGCTTGAAATCATCCACTTTGACACCCACAGTGACCTAATTCTCTAGATAATTGCTGATGCCCTATTTTGCCCTCACCTAGCCTAAGGCCACCTCCAAAGAGCCTTTCCTGGGTAGATCATAATTAATCAGTCTTTCCTCTACAATCCCACAGCATGTTTCTTGGAATTACATCATTCTGTTCTACATAATGGCTTCCCCCCGCCCCTCTTTTGCTTCCTTCTCCTATTTTAGATTCTAACCACCTTGAGGGCAGAGCTCTTTTGGTTTAGCAGAGCACTCGGAAGGTCAGGTGAGGAGGTGGGGAGGCTTGGGTGAGGATCCTGGCTTTACCAATCACAGGGCTTGTGACCTGGGCAAGTGATTCAATTTCCCTGCTGCAATATCCTCATTTTTAAAAAGGCTACAATCATGCTATTGAATATTTTTCTCCCAAAGTGGTTGTGAGACTCACACAAGGTGATACATATAAAAGGACTTTAGGATTCTGTCTACCACATGGGAAATGTTTAATAAATGTAGATGTCATGGTTCTTGTGACTCTGTATTGCTGGTGTATAGGTACTGCCTGGAACACAGTGGTTACTCAGTTCATTCTGGCTGATTATAAAGCTGAGGAGAGAGCCTCAATGTTAGGGCATGTGGAGATATATGCTTTGGGGTTTATGAGAACAAACCAGAGAAACTGTGAAAATCTGTTAAAATATTCACAGTAATGGAGTTCAGTTTTCCAGCACAAAAAAGTGTCTCCCCACGGCTGTGTCTCCATGGTATGTCTCCAGAGTGAAATGTTTTAAAAGCGCTGAAGGTGTTCCCCTCAGAGTTATTTTAAGGACCAAATGTTTGCTTCAAAAGGAAAAATTATGATTTTGTCAGTGAAACGCTTGACTGTTAAGATGACCAATGATTTTAAAACCCAGGCACACGGTTCTGCCGCGGAGACTTCCCCTATTGCTAGAGGAAAGCAAATTCAGGAAGTATATGAAAATATTTTAGCTGTCATTGTGCTGAAGATATTAGAGCTGTGGTCTGGCTAGTTTTATTTTCTCTTTGCATAATTCAGTAAAAAAATAAAAATCTTATATGATTGGGACTTATATAAACTTGGGACTGACACAGGCTTCTCAATTTTTTATTTAGTCTCCTGGATTCATTTTTAAAAAATCCTAGAATTGGGATCATTTGTGACAATAGAAAGGGGATGACCTCAAAATAAAGGACATTCTCTTAAAATTAAATATATTATCTTTTACAGAATTTATTTTCTCATCCTATCACACACCAGTGAACACCTTGCCAGGGGCCATAGTTGGTCTCTAGTCTAGACTGCTGTTAGCAAACTGCTGGTTTACAGAATGCTAACAGCCTTTTAACAATGGGGAAAACAAACAGCAAGCTCTCACGTGAAGAAGTCAGTTGGTGGGTCCAGTGTTAACCACACATCATCAAACATCTGGTGATCTAAAGACATCTGGGGCTTTTCCATCATGTAGACCAAACATGATTCAGGTAATTGACCAAATTTTTCACTTCCCAACCAGATGTCTTAGTTTCATATAAATGAAGCCAATCTTGTACTTTCATGTGCAAATAAGTGAGACATAAATTCACCCTGGAGGGCAGAATTAATTGCTTATTTTCAATGAATAGTAAATTACATATTCTTTTTTTCCCCAATGATTTTACCTTGAAAAAAAAGGTTTTCCACTCCTGTTTTGAAAAGCATATACTGTATCTTAGGAGTGTTCTGTCATTTTAAAATGTTTATTCCTTATTTAGTTAGCTAGTAAGTTTTGCAGTAAGTCAGTATGCTATAATGAAAAGAGTGGTCTTAGGAGTCAGGACGAATAAGGTTCTAGTTCTGTGTCCATTCCCACCCTCAGACTTGTAAGGGCCTTGGACAAAGCTACTTAAAGTCTCTGGATTCTGATTTTCTTTGCAGATATAAATCATAAAACCATTTATAAGGAGCACTGGGAGGACTTGAGATCATTCATTTCTACAATGTGTGTTGGACATTTACTCAGTCTATTACAGAGACACCACGGGGAACCCCAGTGCTGTCTTGGGGCTTCTGTCAAGAGCACAGGTGCTCAAGTTGGGGTGCTGTTCAAGCCCTGTTTAAAGTGCTGGAATGACAAGCATACTGTCCAACAAGGGCAGTGCCTTGATTCAGGGTTTTTAATAAAAATATGAGCAACTCCAAGTGAAGCTAATGTTTAAGGGAGTATCAAATTTGTAAAAGGAAGGACCTGTCTGAAACCTTTCCTCTTCTTTTATGGCTCTCAAGCACACCCTGGAATATGCTCTCATCACATTTGTTTAAAGAATTCATGTGGTTATCAATGACCCTCCACCTTCTATGCTGTTGCCCTGACAACCAACCATTTACCAGACAGAATATGGAAAGCAGATGACAATGTGTCCCTTTGGTCAGGGTTAACAGCAAAACTCAACAATACCCAGACAATATTAAAAGACCAGGGTCTCAGGGTCTTGAGATCCTTCAAAGGGATATAAATACACAGATGCAGACATACAAATACACATATAAAGAAGGAGAGGGGAATATATGGTGAACTCAACTGGGCAAGGAGAAGCTGCTACGAAGAACTCAATTTAACAGCTGTTTAATAGCTATTTTATTTCGATAGCCAAGCTACAAAGAGAAACACTGCACATAAAGGCAAAAAGGGCTGAGTTTGTTGTTGTGTTCTAAGAAGTTAAATTCTTTTATTACCAAAGTTTAGAAACATCTAAAATATATGAATAAACAGAATGTTGCTGTGGTTTTTAAACTTTTTTCCAAAAATCAGAACTTCTTTTTTCCCCAAATGGAATCAATACATAATTCTGATTTGGTTCAACTAGAGAGGACATGCCCCAAAGTGCTGGACGCCCTAGCCCTGACATCTATGAGACATCCAGATCTGGGGGCTGAGGTTCAGGGGTTCTAATCTCGAACTTAATCTATAGTGAGAAACTGTGATGGGAAGGTACTCTGCAGGGGAGTGATGGTAATCTGGTGCGGGAAAACCGTGGGTCTGTAAGGCTGTCGTTGTTCAGTCTCTAAGTCATGTTGGACTCTTTGCGACCTCATGGACTGCACCGCACCAGGCTCCTTTGTCCTCTACTACCTACCAGAGGTTGCTCAAATTCATGTCCATTGAGTTGGTGATGCTATCTAACCATCTCCTCCTCTGCCACCCCTTTCTCCTTTTGCCTTCCCTCTGTCCCAGCATCAAGCTCTAAGGCTGCGCTGTAGAACCAAAAGTGAAGAGCAGAAAGTGTCCACTATTTAACCACAAAGACAGTGACCTCATTCTGAGTGAGCGAAGATGCTGGCACTGAAGGACCCACAAGCAGGAGTGGAATATGCCAGGTTGGCATTGAGCCAAACGTCAGAGTAAAGTCCCCGAAGCCCTCAACTGTGTCACCGTGGGAATTTAGCAGGAAAGGTTTCCAAACGTGATGCTCTAACTTAATGTCTTTTAAGTCTCCGATTGGCTCATCCAGTGTGTATGCTGGGAAGGGAGAAGGCTTGTGGAGATTTTGGGGAAAATGCTCAAGTGATAAGAAGATGCAACTTTAAGCTTTGTAAATAAAACAAAATCTAATTTCTCAATTTCAAAGTCTCATTCTCTGGACACAGGACCAGGGAGACTAAACAGACCATGCCCCAAAGGAAGGCTGGCTCAGAGCCCAGAAGTGTCACTGGCCATCTCATCCTTTCACAATGGCCACAGGGATGATTCCCAGAAGGGGAACTGGGTGCAGAGGAAGCTAGTGCCTTGGTTCAGGAGGAGAAACAGACAGACTGTGCAGGATTCTACCTTTGGCAGAGAGTTTTGGGATCGTGTAGCCTCTGGAAGGCGAACAAGGGTGGACACCTATGAGGCGGGTGGGGGGAGGTGTCTATGAGGTTAATCCACCAGGCCCTAGCTTGCATAGCCAGAATCGACTATTTTTTAAACAAAAATCAAGATCACAAAGCTATTATGCAGAAATATAATATGTAGAAAAACTTTTTTTCTCTCTAGTTTACAAAGATAATACAAATTCCTTACAGGCAATTCAAACACTACAAAAAGACAGCAGAAAAAATTTCCCACTTATTTCCTTCTCCCAGAGATAACTACCCCTGAAACTCATAGAGAATACCCTACCAACATATTAAAGTACCAGTAGTTCAGTGGTAAAGAATCTGCCTGCTAATGCAGGAGACGCAGGTTTGATCCCTGGGTTGGGAAGATCCATTGGAGGAGGAAATGGCAACCCACTCTAGTATTCTTGCCTGGGAAATCCCATGAACAGAGCAGCCTGGCAGACTAAAGTCCACAGTCTTGAAAAGAGACAACTGAACACACATGCACATACCATACATACATGTTTACTTTTATGTAAAGGCATATTACACGCATGCAATTTTATAGTTTGTCTTTTTAACTCAGCAGTGTGTCACAGACCTCTTTACTCATCAGTGAGTACATTTTTTTTTGAAAATGTATCATTCTGTAATATGGACGTGCCATATTATTTAACTAAGCCCCTGGTTTCAGAAACTTGGTTTGTTTCTGTCAAATTAAAAGCAGATCTAAATTTACTTAGGAGAGGCTTCACTTCAATTCAGTCGCTCAATTGTGTCCGACTCTGACTGCAGCAGGCCAGGCTTCCCTGTCCATCACCAACTCCTAAAGCTTGCTCAAACTCATGTCCATCGAGTCAGCGATGCCATCCAATCAGCTCATCCTCTGTCGTCCCCTTCTCCTCCTGCCTTCAATCCTTCCCAGCATTAGGGTCTGTTCCAATGAGTCAGTTCTTCACATCAAGAGGCCAAAGTATTAGAGCTTAAGCTTTAGCATCAATGATTATGCAGGACTGATTTACTTGAGGATACACGGGTTTGATCTTGCAGTCCAAGGAACTCTCAAAAGTCTTCTCCAACAACACAGTTCAAAAGCATCAATTCTTCGGTGCTCAGCTTTCTTTATAGTCCAACTCTCACATCCATACATGGCTACTGGAAAAACCATAGCTTTGACTATGTCAGCAAAGTAATGTCTTTGTTTTTTAATATGCTGTCTAGGTTGGTCATAGCTTTTCTTCCAAGGAGCAAGCATCTTTTAATTTCATGGCTGCAGTCACCATCTGCAGTGATTTTGGAGCCCAAGAAAATAAAGTCTCTCACTGTTTCCATTGTTTTCCCATCTATTTGCCATGAAGTGATGGGGCCAGATGCCATGATCATAGTTTTTTGAATGCTGAGTTTTAAGCCAGCTTTTTCACTCTCCTCTTTCACTTTCATCAAGAGGCTCTTTAGTTCCTCTTTGCTTTTAGCCATAAGGGTGGTGTCATCTGCATATCTGAGGTTATTGATATTTCTCTTGGCAATCTTGATTCCAGCTTGTGCTTCATCCTGCCTGGCATTTCGCATGATGTACTCTGCATGTAAGTTAAATAAGCAGGGTGACAATATACAGCCTCGACATACTCCTTTCCCAATTTGGAACCAGTCTGTTGTTCCATGTCCAGTTCTAACTGTTGCTTCTTGATCTGCATACAGATTTCTCAGGAGGCAGGTAAGGTGGTCTGGTATTCCCATCTCTTGAAGAATTTTCCACAGTTTGTTGTGATCCATGCAGTCAAAAGCTTTAGTGCAATCAGTGAAGCAGAAGTATATGTTTTTTCTGGAATTCTCTTGCTTTTTCTATGATCTAATGGATATTGGCAGTTTGATCTCTGGTTCCTCTGCCTTTTCTAAAACCAGCTTGAACATCTGGAAGTTCTCGGTTCATACACTGTTGAAGCCTCACTTGGAGAATGTTGAGCATTACTTTACTAGCGTGTGAGATGAGTGCAATTGTGTGGTAGTTTGAACATTCTTTGGTATTGCCTTTCTTTGGGATTGGAATGAAAACTGACCTTTTCCAGTCTGTGGCCACTGCTTAGTCTTCCAAATTTTCTGGCATACCTAGTACAGCACTTTAACAGCATCATCTTTTAGGTTGTAAAATAGCTCAGCTGGAATGCCATCGCCTCCAGTAGCTTTTTACATTGTGATGCTTCCTAAGGCCCATTTGACTTCTAACTCCAGGATGTCTGGCTCTAGGTGGGTGATCACTAGAAGAGACTTAGTATGGATTATTGTAAGGGGGTAAAGGGGCTTTTGCAATAGGGGAGGAAAATTTACTGCAATAAGGAGAATATTGTAACCATAAAATCTGTAAGTATCCCAAGACTTACACATAAATTGTGTGTCTTTTATAGAGTAAACAAGGCTAGAAAGAATAAAGTATAGGGAAATGTCAAGAAAGAGTAGATAGAGTGTTTTACCTTGAGGCCAGTCTATTTTGGGGGAGGGACTCATGATAGTTTATTTTCCATGTTACCCTGACTAGGCCACAGGGTGCCCAGATATTTGATGAAATGTTTTTCTAGGTATATCTGTGAAGGTGTTTTTGGATGAGATGAAATCAATAGACTGAAAAAAGCAGACTGCCCTCCCTAATGTGGGTGGGCCTCATCTAATCAGTTAAAGACCTGAATTGAACAAAAAGGCTGATGCATTCCTCGACCTACCTCCAACCCCCACTAACACAGAATCCTTTCTGCCTGAAAACCTTTCAGTTTGCCATAGGCTTTTTTCCTGCCTTTGGACTTGAAACACCAGCTCTTCCTGAGTCTCCAACCTGCCATCTTCAGGATGAAACTACACCATCAGCTCTCCTGAGTGTCTACTTTGCCAACTTACCCTGCAGATCTTGAGATGTGCCAACCCCTACAACTGCATGAACCAATTCATTATAAAATGCACATGCTCTCATCCACATGCACCCTATTCATCTGTTCCTCTGGAGAACCCTTATACGAGACTCTTAAGGAGGGCTGTATGTTGGTTCAGGCTGAGGGTGGGCCAAAGGTCAGGGGCCTGAGGAAGCACAATGTATGGTTAAACCTGTATGTTGTTCTAAATGATCAGTGGGGACATGCAGTGCAGCTAATCGTTCATAAAGCCAAGAATGGGAATGTGGAGGGTCTGTGTCTGGCCTTGTTGGAAGTAAACAAAGGAACGACCCGTGAGTCTTATCCAAGTCACACAGGGAAGGACAATTCTCTGCAGCTGCCATTTCCTGGAACACAAAGCCTGGGGGCATGTGTAAACCTTCCCAGCTTTCCAGGAGCACAGGGCTCAGACAAAATTCATTGCTGTCATTTCTAAGCATTCTTTTTATAAATAATACCATGAAGAACATCTTTGAATTCATCCTCAACTACACGGCACCATGGCTTACTTGAGGAGTTTAGGAAGAGCACCTCTGCTATCTCTCACTTAGAAAGAGAAGCCATAAATAAATGTCTAATATTCTCCAACAGCTCACATCCTTAAGGAACTAGAAAAACAAGGCAAAAGTATGAAAACTTTTTCCAGCCAGAAAGGTCACACCCAAAACACCTGCATCTCCTTCCTTAGATGGACGCTGTCCCGGGTTCCTTGCTCAGTGAGATATGACAGAAGGAGCACAGGTGTTGAATTTAGACATACTAGGGTTCAAAGCCACTTGAACATTTACCAGCTATAAAAATTTAGGTTATGTGGTTAAGTTGTATAATCTGGGGA
Source organism: Bos indicus x Bos taurus (assembly GCF_003369695.1). Taxonomy (NCBI): domain Eukaryota; kingdom Metazoa; phylum Chordata; class Mammalia; order Artiodactyla; family Bovidae; genus Bos; species Bos indicus x Bos taurus. The sequence continues at coordinate 86,611,391 of NC_040078.1, forward strand.
GAACAGTACACAAAAGGAATGCCGTGAAGAAATGAGTAAGATGATGAATATAAAAGAGCCTAGCATATTGCAAGGCATTTAACTGACTTTCCTTAAGTATTTTATTTTCCTCTTTTTCCCACAGACATGAAGTTACATAGAAGCAAATAATGGAAGGGGCCACATTGCATTAAGCACCAACTGTGACCCAAGCATGATAAATGTGCTTTATGCTTCTTGTATCATTTAAAGTCTTTTACTAAGCCTGTGAGGGAGCAGAGGTCATCCCCATATTGTAGATAAAGAAACCAAGATATAGTGTGGACTTATAACATGTTTGAGTTCCACTTCAAATAAATAGCAGGACTAGAGTTACGATCTAGTTGCTCTGGTTGTAAAACTCATTTCCTTTTGTTTCCCAAAGCCTGGATGTTGCTATTAGCTCTACTCTTCCTTTCGGGGAAAATGACAGTCTTCCAAATGTGCTTGCAAATTCCCTCAGTAAGATTCTGCTTAGTAACCCTAGCCTCCCTCTCCAATAGAAGGCTGATATTGCTTTCTCCCCAGAGCCAATACTCCAGGCCATGAGCTAGTTAGTGGTCTACCCAAAAGATGCTCCAGGATTCTACCATTTTTCCACCTTGCATATGCTCTCGGGGACAACGAAGGAGAGGAAAACATGTCAGAAGAGATACCAACCATATCAGGACTAATTCACAAAATGAATTCACACTAGAGCTTGCTTCCACTGCCTGAAGAAACCTCCTGAACTAAAGACTAAAAGTGAAGCCTTTGGGATTTCACGATTCTTTCCTAAGCTAAGTGTAAAGGGAAGAGATGGAAACTGAGACTCCATTTATGAAATGTCTGGGAGGCAGTTATGAGCAGTGCCATTTTTCAGCTGGAAAAACTGGAGCCCGGAGCTTTCATAGCGGTGAAGCTGGGAACTGATGCCAGCTGTCTGACTCTAAACCCACTTCAACATCTCCCTTCCTATTTCTGAATTAAAATGTTTGGTCAGAATCAATTAAAACCTCAAGGACTTAAGAAAAGGAGACTGCATTAGCATTTGCCTTATGAGTGCTAACTCTCCTGTTCTCCTCACTTTGCTCTGTTCCCTCATTTTCACCTGCTGCATCAGACTGGTGTTATCAAAGCAGGTTCCCCAGTGGCAGCATGAACGGCAACTGGGAACCTGCTAGAAAGGCACGTTCTTGGGCTGCACTCCAGACCTCCAGAGCAGAAGCTCTGGGGTGCAGCCCAAATGGCCCTCCAAGTGATCTTGATGAGAACCACTGCTGAGATGGCTGGATGGCATCACTGACTCAATGGACATGAGTTTGAGCAAACTCCGGGAGATGGGTGAAGGACAGTGAAACCTGGCATGTTGTGGTCCATAGGGTCACAAAGAATCAGACAAGACTGAGCGACTGAACAACTGCATTATCACCTAGAGGGCCTTCGAAAACAGCAGTTCCCGGGCCCCATCTGACTTTTGCTCAATGGTTTTAAAGTGGGGCCTGAGAATCCTTACTTTTAAAGTTCTCCTGGTGAGCCTGAAGCATAAGCAGATGTAAGCACAGAATCCCCAGAAAATAAATGTTTACAATTAAATCATTTAGTGACACTGTGTACTGGATGCGTGAACTTTGCAAATGCACCCTTGGTTTAAATAATGGCCTCTCTTCTGATCAGCTGAGTGACCTTGGGAAAATGATTCCCCTGCCCCTTTCTCCTCATGTGCAAAACAGAATTAATAACACATACTTAGGGTTGTGAAAATTAAATGATAATATACAATGCTTGGCACAGTGTCTGGTACCTTGTAAGTACTAAATAAGCAGAAGCTATTTCTTTCAATCACCTAATAACAATGAAGAAAGCATAATCCATGTAAAGCACCTCTATTCTGTCAGACAGAAGGGGCTGAGCACACAGATGCGAGACTGTTGGGTATCTGCGAGGTACCTTTCCATTTCCTTGGGTCCTGCTGTGGGCGAGACTCTCTCCTGTGGGAAATATGACATCCTCTCATTATGTTGCCTTGCACCAATGAGATGCAAATGAACTTGGAAGGATGTGGAAGGGAACGCCACACTGGGAGGCAATGTGAGAGGATGTGGAAAGGATGCAAAGACAGAAAGGATGGTGCTACAGAGCTGTAGGTACTCACAGGAAATCCACGTTTCCAGGAAGGCGGAGCCACCTGACACAGGTGAAAACAGTGCCCAGCGAGGGGCTTCTGTCTGTCCTTCCCAAGACAGAGCTGCACCGTGTGTGCAGGGCAGGGGAGAAAAAGGCTGTGGAAAGGATACTGGGAAAGTGAGAGAGGCCAACAGAGGCAACAGAGGACAGGTGCCTACTGGACAGCAGAAATCAGCAGCTGAGGTTAAAATCCAGATTAGGAAAGTACATTCTACGATCTCCATTCTAAAACAACTCTTTCCACTGCAGAGTGAAACAAGCAAATGCATCCTGTCCTGCTCGAAATCTGTTCATCTATTTTCCTGGGATAATGAAGTGGTTATTTGGGTCTTGATGTCTACTCAGGCTGTTCGTTCTCTATGGAATATCCCTTCCCTTGCTTCTTCACGTAGCTAACTTCTCTTTCCGTCACAGGAAGCGACTCAGGGCTCAGCTCCTCCTGGAAGGCCACCCTGAATGCCTACCTCTTCCACACCCTGAACTCTGCTCGGTCTCCTCTCGGCATAGCCGTCTCACCCGGCATGTAACTTGTCATCTTTCCTTAATTCAGTGTTTCCCAGGGTGTATTTCACACTCCATGAGTTCAAAAATCTGTTAGAAGATGTTATTTAAAACAAACTCTTGGTGTTTTATTTGGGGAAGAAATAAAGCTCTTGGTGTTTTATTTGGGAAAGGCTAAGCTGAACTACAGATGGATTTCTTTACTGATCCTAGAAATTTTTTCCTAAAAATCATCTTTAGTCTCAGAGTGTACACTGTGGACTAGGCTGCTATATTTTCATGGCACTGTCTGCTCTTTCTTCCTTAGTAGACTATGATTTCCTTGTGGGCCACAGTGTCTGCTCAGTGCTGCATATCTAGTGTCTACCTAAGCACTTGCTATATGGTAGACACTTGGTGAAAGTCAACCACATGCTAAAAGGCAAAATCATCACATCATTCCCCTTCTGAAAACCCTCTAGGGGCTTTCTCTTATCACCCTGAGGGAAACTCCATCTGCCTTACTTCAAGGCTCATGAGGCTCCACATTTAAAAAATCTTTTACCCTGCCTTTTGCCAATCTCCTCTCTGACTACATTCTGCTAAACTGGTCTTTTTGACTTCCTTAAAAGAATCAGTCCTAGTCCCCTCCTGAGCCTAAACACATGCTGTTTCTCATGCCATTCCTATGCCCACACGTTCACGTTGCTGAAACCATCTCCACTTTAAGGTCTCAACTCAAAAGTGTTCCCCCCCACCACACTGCACTCAGCATTTTGTTTCCATCATTACACGCATCAATATTTGCCACTGTCTTCTCTGTATATGTTCTTGCTATTGTATGGAATCCCCTCTTCTCACTGTAATGCAATATAAGCTAAACATTTGGGCTCACTGTTACCATCAAGAATGATGGAACAAAGAAGATGCTAAAAGAAGATTTGCTGGTTGCTAAATGAATGAATCAATCAATGCATCACAGCAGTTAAGAGCCCCAGCCTTCCTCCCAGAATGAGATCAAATCCTCACCCACCAAAGACTAGCTCTGTGACCAGGGCAAGTCATTTAAGTTCCAGAAGGCGTCCTATAAAATAGGAAATAATGGACTTCTATTTATATAACAGATTGAGCATATTAATTAGTTTTCTCTCTCTCAAGTTGGGAGTGAAGTAAAAGTAAAGGGGTATTCCTTTTTTTAAAACTGTAGTAAAATAAACACAATATAAAATTTAAAATCTTAACCATTTAACCATTTTTTAGCTCAGTGTGCAATTAAGTGCATTCACACTGTTATGTAACTATCACTATCATCCATCTCCAGAACTCTTTTCATCTGGCAAAACTGTAGCTCTGTATGAATGAAACAATAAAGCCCCATTCTCCCCCTACTCTCGGCCCCTGGTAACCACCATTCTAATTTCTGTCTCTGAATTTAACTACTCTAGGTACCTTATATCAGTGGCGTCATATAGTATTTGACCTTCTGTGATTGTCTTATTTCACTTAATGTTTCCAAGGTTCATCTTTCAAAGTGTCAGAATTTCCTTCTTTTTCCAGGCTGAATAGTATTCCATTGTACGTCTATCCCACATTTTATCTGTTCATCTGTCATTGGACACAGCTATTGTCAATACTGCTGCTTTGAACAGGGGTGTACACAAATATCTCTTCAAGTCCTGTCTTCAATTCTCTTGGGTATATACCCAAGAATGGAATGCTGGATCACACGATAAGTCTATTTTTTAATTTTCTGAGGAACCACCATTCTGTTTTCCACAGTGGACACACCATTTTACATTCCCATCAACAATACACAGAACTTTCAATCTCTCTACACTCTTGCTAACACTCTCATCCTGTTGAGTGTGAGGTACGAGGGTACATCTTTTAAAAGAAATAAGGCCAAAAAAAATGTAAAAGGTGATAGCAGCAACAAACTTTTGGAAGCTTGGAAAGAAGAGCCATGAACCCTAAGTGACCTGAATCCTAAACTGGTTGTTAGGAAAGTTAAGAAGCAATGATGCCATCTGCCCTGCAGAACCCCCAAAGGCTTAGGAATTTAGTGGTACACATTATCTCTGGAAGTGACATTTGTGGTTGAAAATAGGAGGTCTGCTTGAAAGCCTATATAATAAAAAGGTAAGCTCAACACAGACATGACATTGGCATGACCATCCCTTTCCCCAACCTGGCCAAAGATTTATTCCCTGGAAAGAGCAAATTGGATCTGGATACAGGATACCAGACAACGAGAGAAGGGATGCTGAAGTGCAAAGAGGAAAGAAAGAGCAAAAGATTTCATAATGAGTTTAGAGACATCCAACCTCATTCCTACCCTGCTTTCTTGAACTCAAGAAGCCAGGCCTGTATCCCTGCTATGGGATATTAAAATATTGGAAGATTTTTTTTCTGGGGACTCCAATGAAAGCAAGAGAAGAAATTCAAAGGTTCTCATAGTAAGCAAACCATCCAGCTTGCCCTATAGGGAGCACTGTGCTGATAAGCCCTGTAACAGAATTTTCAATCAGCTATTTAGTATCACATTCTCAAATATAAACAGCCAAGAATCACCTGAACATCTGAAGACGGCCTCTCATACAAAAAGACAGACACCCAAATAAGCAGGCAGATTCAAAAGATAATAAAAATTTGGAGGCAATAGAGGAATCACATTATGCAGAGAGATTACATCTCTCTTGATGCATATACTACAGTGTGGGACCAGACACTCCATGCAAAATAAATGAACAATAGTTATTATCAAAATGATGGGCAGAGTTGTAGAACTAACTTAGCCACTGGCCCTAAAACAGTTGAGAGTTGAAATATGATATTTTGCTTTTACACATCCTAAGAGTATTCAGCCATTTTATTACAGAATTCCAGAGTTGGGAGGATGAGATCTGAGAAAATGACATAGCCTGATTCTTTGTATCCAATAAGGATAACATGTAAGTGCCTATTATTACTTTATAAGAGCAACATTTGATAAAAAAATTATTTTCATATTTTCAGAAACTTTTATACTTTATAATTAAAATTGTGCTTATAAAGGGCATAATGAAAAACAGAAATATGAATACATAATAGTGTTACTTTAAAGACTGCAAGTCACAAACTAGTATAAAATAGGGGTTTTAATTGTGTTAAATTGTCCAGGAAAAAAAGGCAAAGTTAATTAAAATTGTATTAGGGTATTTGAGTGGTGAGGTTGTTTTCTGCTTTCATTTACTTTTTGACTTTTCACTAGTTCCCTTTACTTTTACCTTTTTTTTGCAAAATAAAAGAAAAAATTAAGAGGGAGGAGATCATGCTGGTGTTACCTGGTTGCCTTTTTGGAAACCAACATTGACATATGCTCAAGATCACACTGCAGTGAAGTTCACTTGTGAAAAGGCCTCAGTCAAAGTCAGGCTGGGGAGAAGCCTTGGAGCCTGGGGCTGGCAGTGGGAATGGTGAGAAGAGCATTTAGAGGTGGGGGGCTTAACGAGGTGATAATGAGCCAAGGTGGTCCAAAGCTCCTGCTGCTGCTGCTAAGTCACTTCAGTCGTGTCCAACTCTGTGCGACCCTATAGACGTCAACCCACCAGGCTCCCCTGTCCCTGGGATTCTCCAGGCAAGAACACTGGAGTGGGTTGCCATTTCCTTCTCCAATGCATGAAAGTGAAAAAGTGAAAGTGAAGTCGCTCAGTCGTGTACGACTCTTAGCGACCCCATGGACTGCAGCCTACCAGGCTCCTCCATCCGTGGGATTTTCCAGGCAAGAGTACTGGAGTGGGGTGCCATTGCCTTCTCCTAAGGCCTTTCATATATCAAGTATCTCTGGATAATTATCAGTTTCAGGAGTTTCTGCAGCATTAGAGCAGCACCAGCCCAGGCAGGTTTTATCTCCCTGAAGGCTTAACTGAGTGCCTCAGCAGCTCTAGATTTCAGCCCTAAGTAACTGAGAAAGCTTCTCAGTGGATTGTCTTGAAGGCTGGAGACTAGAAAGCCACATCAGTGTTTGACAAGGAACTGCCTGGCAAAACTGAGTCAGGTACTGTGTTGATTCTGAGTTACAGCAGGTGGACATGCCCCTGCCCTCATGGAATGTGTAATCGACCATGAACATTAAGCTCATAATTACAAACAATCCATGAAAAATTCAAACATAATGAGTGTTATAAAAGGAAGTGCACAAGATTTGTGGTTTGCATAAAAATGACACAAATTCAACTGCACACAAGATTCAGGAAGCAAATGAAGATGCAGAGAGAAATTAAGCAATATAAATAATGCAATTGATTTATTTCACCGTCCCACTCAGGGAACCCAGACCTAGAGTAGGATGTAAATCCGCTGTTTGCTGGGTTTTGGCTTCAGCTCTGATTTTCTCACAGTGTGTCTCCTATTGTTACATATAATTCTTAACAAGCCCTCATATACAGTTCTGCAGGCCCTGAACAACTTCAGAGGGCACCATTTATATCATGGTCTCCTACCTGAGCTCCTGGGGATGCTCAGCTGAATGTGATATAATTCTTTCATTAACTTAGACCCTAAAATAGGCCAGTATCTCAAAGGAAGAAAAACTAAATACTGAATTTTTGCTTCTGCTGTTTTGTCAGTTTCCACTGTAGATCTTGCTCCTACGGGATTTTCAAGGATAATTCTGGCTGACAAAATTCTCACCATAGGTACTGACTTTAGAACCAAATCTTCCATTTCGACAGGTTTTACCACATTCAGAGGGTGTATAAGAGAGATCTGATCTGGTCTACTAAGAAGAGCCTCCTTGTAGGTCACTGAGAGCAGAAGGATGAGCAGAACTTATCTAGGGAGAGAGGCTGGGAAAGCATGGCCAGCAGTGAGAAGAGGATTAGGTACCAACGCAGGTAAGCATGGAATTGAAGGAACTAAATTTGTGACACAGAAAGGGCAGAAAGGAGAGGGCAGCCTAATTTACCTCCTACTAAGCCAAATCTTACCAACTCTGCAAGACCCCCTCACTGACTGATTTCACCAACATTAACCTAGAATTTACCCTTAGTAAGAGACTTACTCCATGAGAGCTTTGGATCTCAAAGATCTCCATACCTTTTGATTCACAATTTTGACTTCTTCCTGCTCAAACAGCACTTAATTATGGGCTGTCACTTCAGTTTTGGAAACACTCATGGGTTCCTGGGTGTGGTAATGTTGTTCTGTATTTTCCTTGTTTCTCAGGTTAACTCAAAGGTTCAGCTCTCAACTCTCTGACCAACCCGTGCAGTCTTTGGGTCAGGGCTGTCATGAATACATTTATGTGCCTGGCACAGTGCCAGGCCCAGAGTGGATGCCCAATACACATGGTTAGGTACTGTCACATGGGAAGTTCGAGGCACAGGGGGAGTTCTGCAAAGTTACAGAGGACACTCAACATAGTGACAGTCAGGTATAGGGGATAAACCTGCTCTATGGGGAAAAGCTGGAGTCTGAATCTGGCTTTTTCTTCTAATCTATGACTCAGTGGGTAAAGAATCTGCCTGCAGTGCAGAAGACAAAGGAGACTGGGGTTCAATCCCTGGGTCAGGAAGATCCTCTGGAGGAGGAAATGGCAAGTTACTCCAGCATTCTTGCCTGGAAAATCCCATGGACCAAGGAGCCTAGTGAGCTACAGTGCACAGGGTTGCAAAGAATCGGACATAACTGAGCGCACAGCCATAAAACACACTTTATCAAATATCTAGCTTTTACTTGTTTTTGAAATGTTGTCAAGTCACATCCCCACAGTGGTTTAGAGAAAGTTCTAGACCTAGCTTGGTTTCACCTCCTGGCTTCGTTGTACGAAACTGGGTTAAGTTATTTAACCTCTCTATGCTTCTGAATGCAGAGTTCCAAAGAATAGCAAGAAGAGATAAGAAAGCCTTCTTAAGCGATCAATGCAAAGAAATAGAGGAAAACAACAGAATGGGAAAGACTAGGGATCTCTTCAAGAAAATCAGAGATACCAAAGGAACATTTCATGCAAAGATGGGCTTGATAAAGGACAGAAATGGTATTGACCTAACAGAAGCAGAAGATATTAAGAAGAGATGGCAAGAATACACAGAAGAACTGTACAAAAAAGATCTTCATGACCCAGATAATCACGATGGTGTGATCACTGACCTAGAGCCAGACATCCTGGAATGTGAAGTCAAGTGGGCCTTAGAAAGCATCACTATGAACAAAGCTAGTGGAGGTGACAGAATTCCAGTTGAGCTATTCCAAATCCTGAAAGATGATGCTGTGAAAGTGCTGCACTCAATATGCCAGCAAATTTGGAAAACTCAGCAGTGGCCACAGGACTGGAAAAAGGTCAGTTTTCATTCCAATCCCAAAGAAAGGCAATGCCAAAGAATGCTCAAACTACTGCACAATTGCACTCATCTCACACGCTAGTAAAGTAATGCTCAAAATTCTCCAAGCCAGGCTTCAGCAATATGTGAACTGTGAACTTCCTGATGTTCAAGCTGGTTTTAGAAAAGGCAGAGGAACCAGAGATCAAATTGCCAACATCTGCTGGATCATGGAAAAAGCAAGAGAGTTCCAGAAATACATCTATTTCTGCTTTATTGACTATGCCAAAGCCTTTGACTGTGTGGATCACAACAAACTGTGGAAAATTCTGAAAGAGATGGGAATACAAGACCACCTGACCTGCCTCTTGAGAAATCTGTATGCAGGTCAGGAAGCAACAGTTAGAACTGGCCATGGAACAACAGACTGGTTTCAAATAGGAAAAGGAGTACGTCAAGGCTGTATATTGTCACCCTGCTTATTTAACTTACATGCAGAGTACATCATGAGAAACGCTGGACTGGAAGAAACACAAGCTGGAATCAAGATTGCTGGGAGAAATATCAATAACCTCAGATATGCACATGACATCACCCTTATGGCAGAAAGTGAAGAGGAACTCATAAGCCTCTTGATGAAGGTGAAAGTGGAGAGTGAAAAAGTCAGAAAACGAAGATCATGGCATCTGGTCCCATCACTTCATGGGAAATAGATGGGGAAACAGTGGAAACAGTGTCAGACTTTATTTTTTGGGGGCTCCAAAATCACTGCAGATGGTGACTGCAGCCATGAAATTAAAAGACGCTTACTCCTTGGAAGGAAAGTTATGACCAACCTAGAGAGCATATTCAAAAGCAGAGACATTACTTTGCCAACAAAGGTTCGTCTAGTCAAGGCTATGGTTTTTCCTGTGGTCATGTATGGATGTGAGAGTTGGACTGTGAAGAAGGCTGAGCACCGAAGAATTGATGCTTTTGAACTGTGGTTTGGAGAAGACTCTTGAGAGTCCCTTGGACTGCAAGGAGATCCAACCAGTCCATTCTGAAGGAAATCAGCCCTGGGATTTCTTTGGAAGGAATGATGCTAAAGCTGAAACTCCAGTACTTTGGCCACCTCATGTGAAGAGTTGACTCACTGGGAAATACTCTGATGTTGGGAGGGATTGGGGGCAAGAGGAGAAGGGGACGACAGAGGATGAGATGGCTGGATGGCATGACTGACTCGATGGACGTGAGTCTGAGTGAACTCCGGGAGTTGGTGATGGACAGGGAGGCCTGGCATGCTGCGATTCATGGGGTCACAAAGAGTCGGACACGACTGAGCGACTGATCTGATCTGATCTGATGCTTCTGTTTCATCACCTGTAAAATGGGGATAACAGTCTCTTAGAAGACTTTTGAGTGAGTTATGTGAGCTATAACAGATAAAGCTCTCAGAATATTTCCTGGTACATAGAAGGGGCTCAATACATAAATACAGCTAAACTTATTATGTTCATGTTCTTGCTGTTTCCTCAAACCTGCTGAGTCACTATTTTTATTAGTTATAATTAAATGTAGTTACAAACCCACAAAAGACCGACATAAAAAACAAAACCAAATTTCTCTTTTAGAGGAAGTCAAAAGAGCAAATTCAAAGCAGGTACTGTAGCACCACAAACGCTCACTCCTCTGCCATCCTTGATGTATGGCTCCCGTCTTCCTTATCTAAAATGGCTGCAGGAACTCCAGCCAGTCTACTTGATTCAGGTATGAAGGAAGGGTGCCTTTCTAGATGCCCCTCTCCGCACTTAAAGGAGGTATCTGAGGAATTCCAAAGAATACTTCTGCTTACGTCATGTTGGCCAAAACTCAGATGAACATATGTAGGTGCAAAGGAAGCCAGGAAATGTAAAGATACCTATATTCAGCTAAAAGTCTGAATTTTGTTAAGAAAAGGGTAAGAATACATAGATGAGGTGGGCATGTGCCTGTGGGTCATGTGCCACTAGCTGGCAGTGAAGGGGGGAAGTTAATCGCAGTCCTACTCAGTTTTATCAAAGCTTTGGGGTTCACAGCAAATCAAAGGACATTTTCTGAGCACATGATCTCAAGATCTATAAAGCTGCCTCAACTTTAATTATTGTGAAAGCATATCTCTCTTAAGGGAGATGTAACTATAAGGGTCTGATTCACTCTAAATTATTGAAAAATTGATTTTTTAAAAAGGTGTTTGCTAGCCAAGACTTTTGGAACCATCTTAATGAGCTTAAAAAAAAAAAAAAAAAAAACACTCTTTCTTCTGAAGAAGAGAATCAGGTTTTTTTTCCTGACAAAGAGAAAAACTAAGTATCCAGATTAATGTGTTTACATATTCCTTAATGATGGATAATCCATCTATCATAAGTCCTTGGCTTACAAAAAAAAATAAAAACACATTCTCATCACTCTGGTGGTGAATTTTATTTTAAAACACATATTATTTACTTTATATTAATTATGTATTATCAATAATTTGAGTGCTTTTTATTGCCAAATCTTTAAAAATAAATGCATGTGATAGTGAAACTTCATGGAGGCATTACTTACTGAAGCATTTTTCCAATCACAAGGATATAGATGAGGCTCGTAAAAAAGTCAGATCTGTGATTGAATATCCCTTTCAAAAAACATTATAGTTCTGAACAAATGCACTTTTACTCCCTGGCAAACTTACCAGACTTCTACTGTATCAGAGGAACAGTCCATAAGAAGCTACTGCTTTACAACCAACGGAAAGAAAGAAGGTGATAGGGTAGGCGTACTGTGTTGGAAAAAAAGGGCAGGGAGAGACAGACAGAGTGCAGAAGACACATTGGATCTGGCCCTGTTCAGTGAGATGAGTCAGAAAACCAGTAAGCTGAATGATTCAGCACCATCCCCATGAAAAATGCATGAAGTGATTGGGGATGTAATTTACTGGTAAAGAGCATGAGTTTCGGAGTAATACAGGCCTGGTTTTGAATTCCTGCTTCTTCACCAAATAGCTATGAAAACTTAGCTAGTTATGTAAACTCTGTGAGCCTTGATTTTCATATCTGTAAAAGGAGATAGAAATAGGACCTGTACCTCATTGGTCTGTCAGAAAATTTACTTGATAATTCAAATAAAATGCTTGGCAACAGTTCCTGGTACATAACACACACTCAACAAATGATAACCATTATCAGGACACTGTTCCCTTTCTTCCTTTTTTTTAAATTTTTTTAATTGAAGGATAATTGCTTTACAGAATTTTGTTTTCTGTCAAACCTCAACATGAATCAACCATAGGTATACATATACCTGTATGTATACATATACATACAGAAATGGTATGGACCTAACAGAAGCAGAAGATGTTAAGAAGAGGTGGCAAGAAGACACAGAAGAACTGTACAAAAAAGATCTTCACGACCCAGATAATCATGATGGTGTGATCATTCACACTTACCTAGAGCCGGACATCCTGGAATGTGAAGTCAGGAGGGCCTTAGGAAGCATCACTACAAACAAAGCTAGCGGAGGCAATGGTATTTCAGTTGAGCTATTTCAAATTCTAAAAGATGATGCTGTGAAAGTGCTGCACTCAATATGCCAGCAAATTTGGAAAACTCAGCAGTGGCCACAGGACTGGAAAAGGTCAGTTTTCATTCCAATCCCAAACAAAGGCAATGCCAAAGAATGCTCAAACTACTGCACAATTGCACTCATCTCACACGCTAGTAAAGTCATGCTCAAAATTCTCCAAGCCAGGCTTCAGCAATATGTGAACCGTGAACTTCCAGATATTCAAGCTGGTTTTGGAAAAGGCAGAGGAACCAGAGATCAAATCGCCAACATCCACTGGAAAAAGCAAGAGAGTTCCAGAAAAACATCTATTTCTGCTTTATTGACTATGCCAAAACCTTTGACTGTGTGGATCACAATAAACTGTGGAAAATTCTGAAAGAGATGGGAATACCAGACCACCTGACCTGCCTCTTGAGAAACTTGTATACAGGTCAGGACGCAACAGTTAGAACTGGCCATGGAACAACAGACTGGTTCCAAATAGGAAAAGGAGTATGTCAAGGCTGTATATTCACCCTACTTAACCACTCCAGAATTCTTGCCTGGAAAACCCCATGGACAGAGGAGCCTGGTAGACTATAGTCCATGAGGTCGCAAAGAGTCAGACACGACTGAGCAACTTCACTTCTTCATTTAACTTATATGCAGAGTACATCATGAGAAATGCTGGGCTGGAGGAAGCACAAGCTGGAATCAAGATTGCCGGGAGAAATATCAATAACCTCAGATATGCAGATGATACCACCCTAATGGCAGAAAGTGAAGAAGAACTAAAGAGCCTCTTGATGAAAGTGAAGGAAGAGAGTGAACAAGTTGGCTTAAAGCTCAACATTCAGAAAACTAAGATCATGGCACCTGGTCCCATCACTTCATGCGAAATAGATGGGGAAACAGTGGAAACAGTGGCTGACTTTATTTTGGGGGGCTCCAAAATCACTGCGGATGGTGATTGCAGCCATGGAGTTAAAACATGCTTACTCCTTGGAAGGAAAGTTATGACCAACCTAGATAGCATATTAAAAAGCAGAGACATTACTTTGTCAACAAAGGTCCGTCTAGTCAAGGCTATGGTTTTTCCAGTAGTCATGTATGGATGTGAGAGTTGGACTATAAAGAAAGCTGAGAGCCGAAGAATTGATGCTTTTGAACTGTGGTATTAGAGAAGACTCTTGAGAGTGCCTTGGACTGCAAGGAGATCCAACCAGTCCATGGTAAAGAGGATCATTCCTGGGTGTTCATTGGAAGGATTGTTGGTGAAGCTGAAACTCCAATACTTTGGCCACCTCATGCGAAGAGTTGACTCATTTGAAAAGACCCTGATGCTGGGAAAGATTGAGGGCAGGAGGAGAAGGGGACAACAAAGGATGAGATGGTTGGATGGCATCACCAACTCGATGGACATGGGTTTGGGTGTACTCTGGGAGTTGGTGATGGACAGGGAGACCTGGCATGCTGAGGTTCATGGGGTCGCAAAGAGTCGGACACGACTGAGCGACTGAACTGAACTGACTGATACATATATCCCCTCCCTTTTGAACTTCCCTCCCATCTCCCTTCCCATCCCACTCCTCTGGGTTGATACAGAGCCCCTGTTTGAGTTTCCTTAGCCATAGAGCAAATTCCCCTTGGCTGTCTATTTTACACATGGTAATGTAAGTTTCCCTGTTACTCTCTCCATGCATCTCACCCTCCCCTCCCCTCTCCCCATGTCCACACGTCTATTCTCTATGTTTGTTTCTCCATTGCTGCCCTGTAAGAAAATTCTTCAGTACCATTTTTCTAGATTCCGTATATATGCATAAGAATATGATATGTATCTTTCTCTTTCTGACTTGCTTCACTCTGTATAATAGGTTCTAGATTCATCCACCTCATTAGAACTGACTCAAATGCATTCCGTTTTATGGCTCAATAATATTCCATTCTGCATATGTACAACTTCTTTATCCATTCATCTGTAGATGGACATCCAAGTTGCTTCCATGTTCTAGCTGTTGTAAACAGTGCTGCAATGAACAATGGGATACATGTGTCTTACTCAATTTTGGTTTCCTCAGGGTATATGCTTAGAAGTGGGATTGCTGGGTCATCAGTCAGTTCAGTTCAGTTGCTCAGTCGTGTCTGACTCTTTGCGACCCCATGAACCGCAGCACACCAGGCCTCCAAGTCCATCACCAACTCCTGGAGTTCAACGAAGCTCATGTCCATTGAGTCAGTGATGCCATCCAATTCTCTGCAATCCCCTTCTCCTCCTGCCCTCAATCTTTCCCAGCATCAGGGTCATATGGTGGGCTTATTCCTAGTTTTTTAAGGGATCTCCATAATGTTGAAAGGTTGTTGTTGAATCACACGAAGACACCGGGATTCTTGGCCCCCGGAGGAGAAGAATTCAATCCAGGGCCAGAGACAAGGCTTGATTGCTCAGAGCTTTTGTGTAATAAAGTTTTATTAAAGTATAAAGGAGATAGAGAAAGCTTCTGACATAAGCATCAGAAGTGGGTAGAAAGAGTACCCGCTTGCTAGTGTTAACAATGAAGTTATATAATCCAAAGAATGTCTGGAGGTTGTAAAGACCTCATCAGACCTACTCCCATAATTTACATTTTAAGATAACACTGTCCTCAGGCAGGATACATCCTTGTAAAGACCAGGTCTAGTCCCATAATTTACATTTTAAGGTAACAGAAGGTTTAATCCAGAGACTGTCCTTAGGCAGCATACATTATTGTTATATAATCCTAAGGAATGTGGAGAAAGAAAAAAAGTTTTTCCTTTCTTCCTCCTTGAGAATTCCAGATCCCTCTCTCCTTGGGGACCCCTAGACTCCTTATCAACCTGCCTAGGAACTGATTCTCTCAATGTCTTCCAAAGTGGCTGTATAAATTTACATTCCCACCAACAGTGCAAGAAGGTTCCCTTTTCTCCACACCCTCTCCAGCATTTATCGTTTGTAGACTTTTTGATGATGTCCATTATGACTGGTGTGAGGTGATAGCTCCTTGTGGTTTTGATTTGCATTTCTCTAATAATGAGAGATGTTGAGCATCTTTTCATGTGTTTGTTAGCCATCTGTATGTCTTCTTTGGAGAAATGTCTGTTTAGGTTTTTTTTCCCCACTTTTTGATTGAGGTGTTTGTTTTTCTGGCATTCAGTTGTATGAGCTGCTTGTATATTTTGGAAATAAATCCTTTGTCAGTTGTTTCATTTGCTATTATTTCCTCCCATTCTGAGGGTATGTCTTTTCACCTTGCTTATAGTCTCCTTTGCTGTACAAAAGCTTTAAAGTTTAATCAGGTCCCAGTTTTTTATTTCTGTTTTTATTTCCATTACTCTAGGAGGTGGGTCATAGACGATCTTGCATTGATTTATGTCATCGAGTGTTCTGCCTATGTTTTCCTCTAAGAGTTTTATAGTTTCTGGTCTTACATGTAGGTCTTCAATCCATTTTATCTTTGTGTATGGTGTTAAGAAGTGCTCTAATTTCATTCTTTTACATGTAGCTGTCCAGTTTTCGCAGCACCACTTGTTGAAGAGGCTATCTTTGCCCCATTGTATATTCTTCCCACCTTTGTCAAAAATAAGATACTCATAGGTGCATGGGTATATTTCTGGGCTTTCTATCTTTCTTTATAGTCCAACTCTCACATCCATACATGACTACTGGAAAAACCATAGCTTTGACTAGACAGACCTTTGTTGGCATAGTAATGTCTCTGCTTTTTAAGAAGCTGTCTAGTTTGGTCATAATTTCTCTTTCAAAGAGCAAGCGTCTTTTAACTTCATGCCTATAGTCACCATCTGCAGTGATTTTTCAGCCCCCAAAATAAAGCCTGTCACTGTTTCCACTGTTTCCCCATCTATTTGCCATGAAGTGATGGGACCAGATGCCATGATCTTAGTTGTCTGAATGTTGAATTTTAGGGCAACTTCAACTTATGTTGAATAACAGTGGTGAAAGTGGACACCCTTGTCTTGTTGCTGATCTTAGGTGAAATGCTTTCAGCTTTTCATCATTGACAATAATGTTTGCTGTAGGCTTATCATATATGGCCTTTACTATGTTGAGGTAGGTTCCTTCTATGCCCATTTTTTGAAGAGTTTTAATCATAAATGGGTGCTGAATTTTGTCAAAGGTGTTTTCTGCATCTATTGAGATTATCATATGGTTTTTATCTTTCAATTCATTAATATGGTGTATCACATTGATTGATTTACATATATTGAAGAATCCTTGTCCGTGGAATAAACACAACTTGATCATGGTGTATGAGCTTTTTGATGTGTTGCTGAATTCTGTTTGCTAAAATTTTGTTGAGGATTTTTGCATCTATGTTCATCAGTGATATTGGCCTGTAGTTTTCTTTTTTGTGTTGTCTTTGTCTGGTTTTGGTATCAGGGTGATGGTGGCCTCATAGAATGAGGGTGGATGTATTCCTTCCTTGGAAAGTTTTTGAAAGAGTTTTAGAAGGATTGGTGTTAGCTCTTCTCTAAATGTTTGATAGAATTCTCCTGTGAAGCCATCTGGTCCTGGGATTTTGTTTTTTGGGAGATTTTTGATCACAGCTTCAATTTTGGTGCTTGTAATTGGGTTGTTTATAATTTCTATTTCTTCTTGGTTCAGCCTTGGAAGATTGAACTTTTCTTAGAATATGTCCATTTCTTCCAGGTTATTCATTTTATTGCCATATAGTTGGTCATAGTGGTCTCATAATCCTTTGTATTTCTACATTGTCTGTGGTAACATCTCCTTTTTCATTTCTAATTTTGTTGACTCGATTCTTCTCTAGTTTTTTCTTGATGAGTCTGGCCAAAGGTTTGTCAATTTTGTTTATCTTCTCAAAGAATCAGGTTTTAGTTCTGTTAATCTTTACTACTGTTTCTTTCATTTCTTTTTCAATTATTTCTGCTCTGAACTTTATGATTTCTTTCCTTCTACTAATTTTGGGGGTTTTTTAAATTCTTTTTCCAGTTGTTTTAGGTGTAAAGTTAGGTTGTCTATTTGAGATTTTCTTGTTTCTTGAGGTAGCTATATACTTGTATTCTTGTATTGCTATAAATTTCCCTCTTAGCACTGCTTTTACTGAATCCCACGAGTTTTGAGTTGCCATGTTTTCATTGTCATTTGCTTCTACAAATGTCTTATTTCCCTATTGATTTCTTCAGTAACCTGTTGGGTTATTTAGAAATGTATTGCTTAATCTCCGGGTGTTTGTGTTTTTTACAGTTTTTTTTCTTGTAATTTAGTCTCAAAGCATTGTGGTCAGAGAAGATGCTTGATAAGATTTCAACTTTCTTAAATTTACTGAGGTTTGATTTGTGGCCCAAGGTGTGGTCTATCCTGGAGAATGTTCCATGTGCACTTGAGAAGAAAGTGTATTCTTCTGCATTTGGATGGAATGTCCTGAAGAAATCAATGAGATCCATCTCATCTAGTGTATCACTAAAGACTTGTGCTTTCTTATTAATTTTCTGTTTTGATGATCTGTCCATTGGTGTGAGTGGGGTGTTAAAGTCTCCTACTATTATTGTGTTACTGTCAATTTCTTCTTTTATGTTTGGTAGTGTTTGTCTTAGGTATTGACGTGCTCCTTCTTTGGGTCCATAGATGTTTACAATTGTTATGTCTTCCTCTTGGATTGATCCCTTGATCATAATGTAGTATCCTTCCTTATCTCTTGTGATATTCTTTAAGATCTATTTTGTCTGATATGAGGATTGCTGCTCCATCTTTCTTTTGCTTTCCATTTGTATGGAGTATATTTTTCCATCCTCTCACTTTCAGTCTATATGCGTCTTGAGGTCTGAAGTGGGTTTCTTGTAGACAGCATATATATGGGTCTTGCTTTTGTATCCATTCAGCCAGTCTGTGTCTTTTGGTTTGAGCATTTAATTCATTTACATTTAAAGTAATTATTGATATATATGTTCCTATTGCCATTTTTGTAATTGTTTGGGGTTTGATTTTGTAGAACTTTTTCTTCTTTTGTATTTCTAGACTACATAAGTCCCTTTAACATTTGCTGTAAAGCTGGTTTGGTGGTACCGAATTCTCTTAACTTTTGCTTGTCTGAAAAGCTTTTTATTTCTCCATCAATTTTGAGTGAGATCCTTGCTGGGTCCAGTAATCTTGGTTGTAGATTTTCCCCTTTCAGTACTTTAACTATATCCTGCCATTCCCTTCTGGGCTTCAGAGTTTCTGCTGAAAGATGAGCTGTTAAACGTATGGGGTTTCCCTTGTACGTTACTTATTGTTTCTCCCTTGCTGCTTTTCATATTCTTTCTTTGTGTTTAGTCTTTGTTACTTTAGTATGTGTCTTGGTGTGTTTCTCCTTGGGTTTATCCTGAGTGGGGCTCTTTGTGTCTCTAAGACTTGATTGACTATTTCTTTTTCCATGTTGGAGAAATTTTCAACTCTAATCTCTTCAAAAATTTTCTCATACCCTTTCTTTTTTTCTTCTTCTTCTGGGACCCCTATAATTTGAATGTTGCTACACTGGATATTGTTCCAGAGGTCTCTGAGACTATCCTCAGTTCTTTTCATTCTTTTTACTTTATTCTGCTCTTGAAAAGTTATTTCCATCATTATATCTTCCAGCTCACTGATTCATTCTTCTGCTTCAGATATTCTTCTATTTATTCCTTCCTGAGTATTTTTAATTTCAGTAATTCTGTTGTTTGTCTCTGTATGTTTATGCTTTAATTCTTCTAGCTCGTTGTTAATTGACTCTTGCATTTTCTCCACTTTGTTTTCAAGGTTTTTGACCATCTTTATTATCATCATTCTGAATTCTTTTTCAAGTAGTTTGCCTATTTCCTCTTTGTTTATTTGGGCTTCTGTGTTTCTAAGTTGTTCCTTCATTTGTGTAGTAATTCCCTGCCTTTTCATGATTTTTTTTTTTTTTTCTCACTTATTGAGTTTGAGGTCTCCTTTTCCCAGGCTTCAAGGGAATTTGTTCTTCTTTTTGGTTTCTGCCCTTCTAAGATTGGTCCAGTGGTTTGTGTAAGCTTTGTATAGGGTGAGATTTGAGCTGAATTTTGTTTGTTTGTCTGTTTTTCCTCTGATGGGCAAGGCTGAGTGAGGTGGTAATCCTGTCTGCTGATCACTGGATATGTATTTTTGTTTTGTTTAGATGAGGCATCCTGAACAGGGTGCTACTGGTGGTTGGGTGATGCCGGGTCTTGTATTCAAATGGTTTCTTTTGTGTGAGTTCTCTCTATTTGATACTCCTTAGGGTTAGTGCTCTGGTAGTCTAGGGTCTTGGAGTCAGTGTTCCTACTCCAAAGGCTCAGGGCTTGATCTTTGGTCAGGAACGAAGATTCCACAAGTGGTTGGTTCCGGCATTAGTGAGTGAAGTTGCTCAGTTGTGTCCGACCACATGGACTGTAGCCTACCAGGCTCCTCTGTTCATAGGATTTTCCAGGCAAGAGTACTGGAATGGGTTGCCATCTCCTTCTCCAGGAGATCTTCCTGACCCTGGGATTGAACCAGGGTCTCCCGCATTGTATGCAGACGCTTTATGGTCTGAGCCACCAGGGAAGGGGCGATGTATTAAGTGACATTGAAATAGATACCCAAAAACAAAAAACTGAAGATGAACCTCAAACAAATGGCAGTTACAAAGTCAGGCAAATAATACTTAAAATAATGGAATATACACATATACATATATACCCATAAGCAAAGTTAGAACAGTCCAACTAAAATAAAGTACAGTAGATTGACCTGAAAAACAAAGGAAATCAAAAATTATATTTACCAGTTAAGAACAAAACTAACTTAAGTACAAATCAGAAAACAAAATGAAAGCAAGCTGCTAAGTGTGGAATAAAGCAGTGAAAACAAAATGAACAAATATATTGAGAGGGAAGGAAAGAAAGAATAGATATGCAAAGTTAAATAGAGGTAGATAAAGAAAATTTGTATTTCTGCTTTATTGACTATGCCAAAGCCTTTGACTGTGTGGATCACAATAAACTGTGGAAAATTCTGAAAGAGATGGGAATACCAGACCACCTGACCTGCCTCTTGAGAAATCTGTATGCAGGTCAGGAAGCAACAGTTAGAACTAGACATGTAACAACAGACTGGTTCCAAATAGGAAAAGGAGTACGTCAAGGCTGTATATTGTCACTCTGCTTATTTAACTTATATGCAGAGTACATCATGAGAAACACTGGACTGGAAGAAACACAAGCTGGAATCAAGATTGCCGGGAGAAATATCAATAACCTCAGATATGCAGATGATACCACCCTTATGCCAGAAAGTGAAGAGGAATTAAAAAGCCTCTTGATGAAAGTGAAAGTGGAGAGTGAAAAAGTTGGCTTAAAGCTCAACATTCAGAAAACGAAGATCATGGCATCTGGTCCCATCACTTCATGGCAGATAGATGGGGAAACAGTGGAAACAGTGTCAGACTTTTTTGGGGGGGGGCCCCAAAATCACTGCAGATGGTGACTGCAGCCATGAAATTAAAAGACGCTTACTCCTTGGAAGGAAAGTTATGACCAACTTAGATAGCATATTCAAAAGCAGAGATATTGCTTTGCCAACAAAGGTCCGTCTAGGCAAGGCTATGGTTTTTCCTGTGGTCATGTATGGATGTGAGAGTTGGACTGTGAAGAAGGCTGAGCGCCAAAGAATTGATGCTTTTGAACTGTGGTTTGGAGAAGACTCTTGAGTCCCTTGGACTGCAAGGAGATCCAACCAGTCCATTCTGAAGGAGATCAGCCCTGGGATTTCTTTGGAAGGAATGATGCTAAAGTTGAAACTCCAGTACTTTGGCCAGCTCATGCGAAGAGTTGACTCATTGGAAAAGACTCTGATGCTGGGAGGGATTGGGGGCAGGAGGAGAAGGGGACGACAGAGGATGACATGGCTAGATGGCATCACCGACTAGATGGACATGAGTCTCAGTGAACTCCGGGAGTTGGTGATGGACAGGGAGGCCTGGTGTGCTGTGATTCATGGAGTCGCAAAGAGTCGGACACAACTGAGCGACTGAACTGAACTGAACTGAAAGAAGATTTGTATACATTAAAGATTAACTGCATGGGGAAAAGAAGAGTAGGAAAAGCAAACAAAGGAATAAATATAGAAAAAATAATAATAGCTTTAACAAATTTTTTTAAAGAGAAAAGAAGAAGAAAAGAAAGGCAATCTCCACAGAACTGCAAAGCCCAACATAGAGGCAGAGGTTTATAACAACAACTGAGAAAAATAGAAAAGCTCAAAAGCTTAATTAGATTTCTTAGTGCCAATAAAATCAACAATTACAATAGAGGGGGGGAAAAAAGAAAAGAAAAAAGAAATCCAAAAGAATCTACAGAAGAAGTCAACACATAAGAATAATAAATGTTTTTCTTAAGTCACTGCTGTCAGAGTCCTTTCCCATGCTGGGAGTCACAGTCCACCTCACCTCCCTAGGATGCCCTCCAACACTGTGCTGATCTCTGGACCTTCTGTGGGGGCTGCTCAGATTCTAATCTGGTCCTACTCCTGTGTGTTCTTGCCTCCAATGTCCACAGCTATCAGAACTAGTGTGTTTTCTTTTGTGGGAGCTCTCAATGACTTTTTATATATTCCATAGACAGAGTGCCTAGTTGACTGTGTGGATTTAATCTGCAGCTTACACAGTTGGTGGCAAGGTTTTGGGTCTTCTTCCTTAGCCACACTGCCCCTGGGTTTCAACTGTGGTTTTATTTCCACCTCTGCATGTGGGTCGTCCACTGGGGTTTGTTCCTGAGGACTTGGGTTTGCCCCTGTTGAGGGCCAAGTGTGGAGGTGGTGCAGCTTCTTGGGTTGCAGGGGTTCTGATAGCACCAGGTACTCAAGGGAGTTGGCAGCTAGGGGAGCAGGAAATACAGTGCTCTAGAAGGGTATGGAAACCAGTATTGGCCAATACGCTCCAGTATTCTTGCCTGGAAAACCCCCCTCCCTGACAGAGAAGCCTGGCAGGCCACTGTCTACAGAATCACAAAGAGCTGGACACGACTGAAGCGACCCTGTGCACATAGGCGCAAGATTTTTTTTTTTTTTTTTTGCCTGTGGCAGCTTTGTCCTAGTGAGAGTTGAGAATGAAGGTGGTGCAGCTGTTTGGCTTGTTGGGAGCCTGGCAGCACAAAATGTGTAGGGACACGGACTGCCTCCACCCCAGGCCTTATGTCCCTAGCAGAATCTTTTTTCGAGGCTCTTATAGCTGGCAATCAGGCCTCTTTGGCCAGTCTTTCTCCATAGCTCCACCTGTTCAGGCACTAAGAGGGCTCCCTTGCCTGGGGTCCTTCTCTGCGTTCAGCTAATCAGGCACATAGAGGGGCCCCCCTGCTTCGGGTTCTACTCTGTAGATTGGCACGTCAGTCACTTAAAGGGGCACCCTGGGTGGGGTCCACTTCTGTAGTTGAGTGCATCAGGTGTTTGATGGGCCAGCCTCTCTATTCTTAAGCTCCCGATGCTGGTGTGTAGGGAGAGAGAGGCTATGGTGATGGCTCCACACCCTATGCGTGACTCAGCAGTATCGCCTTGCTTCCATGGCTGCCTGGCTTTCCTCCACAGGCATTTCCCACCATGATCTCCTCCCTCACATCCCCTAGATTCATCTCTCTGTAGTCAATAGCAGCCCTCACTCTGGGATTGCTACACAATCCCTAAACTCCAGCTCCCAACCCCTGCACCTTCCAGGGGACCTGCGTCCCTGTCCAGGGTATGTATGGCTCCATCAGGGACTGTCTGATTCTCATTCCATTTAGGCTGCCACAGATCAGCTGTTCACTCTTAGCCTTAAATATTTCTTTTCTGTGTAAGACAATTTCCCTGATGTGGGGATTGGACCCCTGCTTTAGCTCCCCCACCTGCTGAGGGCAAGTCCATTCCTACTAACACTCCTGTTTTCCCCCCTAGTTCCTTCATCCTGCCGAGTTTTGCGTGGTTCTGTATATTCTTTTCCACTGGTCAGGCACTCCTGTCCACTCTCAGCTGGTGTTCTGCATGCACTTCTGTGTCTGAAGGTGTATTCCTGATGCATCCATGGAGAGAGATGCACTTCATGTCCACCTATTCCTCTGCCATCTTGTTCTCTCTTTCCTCCTCTTTTTATACTAGACATCCTCCTGTCACAAACCCTGCATCTTTAAACTTTTATTCTTTAAAAAAAAAGCCACACCGCTGGAGGTATGGGTGGGAGTGCAGATGACTATTTGAATTCATCCCCCCAGGACTTCTAATTTCATTGAAGCTGGAATAACAGTGCAGAAATTGCTTTAGACAAGGGTTTCTGCTCTTGCTGTTGATTTAACCTGTCACTATCTGCTAAAAATGAAAATGCAAATTTGAACAAAGCCAAGGTTTCATCTAGGACAGGAAGGCAACATTTAAGTTGGCAAAAATTGAATGAAAATGCCACTTACTGAGCTGGCACAACAGAAATACCTCAAAAAGTCAAGAAAAAAAAATCAAACTAGATATAGAAAACAGACAATTTATGACTTAAGACCATAGTAGAAAGTAGACCTGCTTAGGTAAAGTTTGAAAATATCATCGAAAATTCCAGAGAAGGCTATTTTATTTTTATATGGCCTGTATATCCTTTTCAGTAACAACAATAAATGAATAATCTGTTTTCTCCAGATCCCACACAGGGGATGCACATCCCTGTGCACATCCCAGGCAGGGACCAGATGTGTTTTCATCATACCAGTATTTTGCACAATGCTTGGCACGTGGAATACTCAATAAACTTTGGTTGAACAAATTAGTGAAAGAATACAAGAAGGAGTAATTTTCATCAGCATTTTTCTCCAAGTCATACTGAGACTGTTCCTGGGTCATCACCAAATTTGGCCAAAGCCATTGAGAAGTCACCACATGAAGTATTAATAGTAATCTTTCTGCTCTGCAGGAGATGAAGGAAGTTAGCCAGGTCACAGGCCCTCTGGTAGGAAATGGCTGGAAAGAATCTGAAAAATTATCTACTTCAATGGGTCTCAAAGTGTGGCTGGAGACCATCACCTGGGAACTTGCTGGAAAGGCCCCACTCCATACCTTGAACCAGAAATGCCACGGGGGGCCTGGAAATCAGTGTTTTAAGAAGTCCTTCAGTTTGAGAAAAACTGATAATAATCCAATCTTCTAAGTTTACAAGAGAGGAAATGGAAACCCAGAAAGGGCTTTGATTCCAGAATCAACTTTTGTAATAAGCAGAAAGTTTAACGGTGCCAAATTTACCACTTCTTGGCTTTGTGAGATTATTTCACTTCAGTTTTAGGTCTCTTACCCATAATACTGGGAAGAATAATACTTACTCATGGTGGTTATAATAACTAAATGATATTTTATATAACGAACATAGAATACGGTAGACTTTCAACCAAGTTAAGTTCTCATATCACCATGTTTCCCCATGCTTTAGGGTAGACTGTGAAACAGTCTCATAGGATTTGACACTCATTTCTACTAAAAATAGAGAAAAAGATGTTGGGAAACTCACATTCAACTTAATTTGTATGGCGGAGACTAATATCTGGTCCCCAATATACATCCTCTGTCCCTTCTATGGTGCAAGGTATTTTGGGTGGACACATGGCCATCAGCTAAAGAATGCCTTGTGACTAGGTTCTGGTCAACGGGATGAGAGTAAAGGGATCTGTATAAGTACTTGTTCATGACCTTGAAGAAGAGAACCATATGTTCCCCCTCCTCTTTGTTCCTGAGGGCTGGAATGGTTCTTCCTTCAGACATATGGTCAAAGCCCCGTGAATGACAGAACACCAGTGGAAAAGCCTGTATCCCTGAATCCATTCAGGTGCAGTACAGCCCTGAACTACGAGAAAGAAGACCTTTTTTTGTTTGTTTGTTTGAGTCACTTTAATTTGAGATTTTATTACAGCAATAGCTTATACTCTAAGTAATAAAAATCAGAAACTCTAGTCATATATATGTTCATCCACAGACAATCATAAAATTGTATGGTATATATACTGGATTCTTTCTTGCTGTGCCCAAAGGGGTTAGAATGTTCTGGCAAAGGCAATTATTTCAATGTACAAACTAAATCTCAGACAATGCAGGGTTGTCAAATAAATAAAAACTATTTTCTGGTCCTACATACACTTGTACGTAGTTTTAGGACCAGAAAATAGTTTTTATTTATATATATATATATAGTTTTTATTTATATATATATATATATGAAATAGGATTCTATACAGAATATACACACATATGTACATAGACACAAAATTTCCCCCTTGGGAAATGTAGTCAAGATTCTTATCTCCAAACTTATTAAATGTTTTTATGCACCCTCTCTCTTTTAAATAAATGGTAATTTTTCCAAGGGTGAGAACTTGCTCAAATATGAAAACATTTGCCCGTGATTCATATAATTGAGCTTGAGGTTGGAGTTTGCTACCATGAAAACTACAGACTTCACTTCAGATTTGTGTCTGGCAAGCCCACAGGAGTTCTAACATCAGTCTGGCTTTTGAAATAATTCCAGGGTGACCTAAGCCATTAAAAGAGGACTCAGCTGGTGATAAAAAGATCCTGGTAAACACAATCATCAACTTGACAAACACATTCATCTAGAGACATCTAACCCTTGGTCTATACCCCTATAAACTGAAGTTTCTGAATAGTTTAGCATACATGAGAGAGCACAGATTGTGTTCACCATCTGGTTATCAGCCCTGTTCTCCCCCTACTTGCAGAGCTCGGCTGATGATGGCATGAGGAAATAAATCAATTACCCTAGCCAAAAAGCAGTGAACATAGAACTGAACTAGTATTCACAGCATCAGGAAATAGGATTCTATAAATCAGAATTTTTTTTCCTATCAGTTTTCAAAGATACTCTCTGTGAAACATAACCCAATACAGACACATTCCCACAGGAACACGTGTTTCTTCACATGCACACAGCCGACGTAAAGCGGAGCAGCGCACCTCTTGGGAAGTCTGTCTTCCCAAGTCAGAAAGCTGTTCAGTTCAATCTCGAGCCCCTTAGCTTTGCTGATATAATGTCTAAAGTTTTTCCAATTAGTTGAACTTCATATGGTTTCAGCATAATGGAAAAACAGGCCCTGTAGGAACCTGTGCCGTGTAACGTCTAGGTTGAAAGTAAAACAGTCAGTAGAATCGAACGTTAAACTGGCTAATTTACTGTCACAAAAACTCTATTTTGTTGGTGTTCATGTTTAATGGAAATACACAGCTTTGCTCTCTACCTGGCTCCCACAGGTCTATGGTTCTGATGAGAAAGTAATTGTTGAAGAAAGAAGATGAGAATCAGGAAGAGAAGAACTGTGTAGCTAAAATGCACAAACGAAACAGAAGGTGGGTTTAGGCCCAGGACCTGCCTCAAGCTAATTCAGAGACTGTCCCTAGTTATTTCTCCTTTGTGGGCTTCACTGTTTCCCTTGTAAAGCCAGTAGGTGTGCTTCATGTTTCTTTTTAAGTACTAACATTCTAAAAATATATATTTTTTAATTTAAAGAACTTTATATTGTTAAGGAAAGAAATGACAAAATGAACCCCACTATTTCCTTGTTTAAAATGCTTCAAGGTCCTTGATGCCTAATGCAATAGTTTTTAACATTTTGATTGTGCATGCCACTAAAAGTCTTTAGCATCAGTTCCCAATATATATTTATTACTTATAAATTACATTACATATTTGTGCTATTGAATTTATGTATTATGTGTGCATTATGCAACATACATAAAAGTGGAATTTAAAAATAATGAAATTAAAAGTAAACAGAAATTCTAAATTTCTTTCCATACTCAGTGGACCATCTTGGCTGACATCATTTGAGGTATAAAATCTCATTTAGAGAACATGAAGATACAGGATAAAGTTTAAGCAACTCATTGTGCATAGAAAGGTCATTCATTATAATTTGATTCCTGCTTACTTTTCCAGTTTCATCTCTCCCCTTTCCTGGCCTCTAACTCAGTGTTCCAGAAATTTCTTCCCTGAACATACCCCATCACTCAGTTTGAATCTTTATTTATGCTGTCACTTCTATCAGCAATACCCTTCACCTGGATAGCTCTTCACCTGGAAAACACCTTCTCATCTATGGCAGAGACTATGGCTTGCCTACTTAGTTACAGAACCTCCCCTTTCTTAATTATACAACTCTTGTTTTTATTGGCAGCTGAAATGTAACCAGTGAAAAATTTATCTTTTTTTCAGCTTCCCTTAGTTGTGATCGTGTAAAACCATTCTGGCCAATGAGATGTAAGCAGAAGTGGTGGATGAACTGTAACATTCTAAAATGGAAGCAGACTCATTGAACATGAACACTTTTGCTCTTGGTCTTCCTCATCTTCCTAGAACATGGACTTGACCCTGAAGGCAACCATAGTAAGACCATCAGATGAGGCTCCATGGTGAGGACAAGGGTATGATGTGTAGAGGGCTGAAAAAGGGCAGTCAACCAGAAGACAGACATCAGAGGGGGAGATGGTGGCAGAAGGGGAGGCCAAGATGGGGTTTTGTTTTGTGCCCCAAGAGCATTTGGAATTCTCGAGAAGGTTTATGCTGTGAAGTCACAGGATTTGATTTTCATTATAGAAAGTTCATGCTGGCTGCAGTATGCAGAATGGGATGAAGAAGGCAAGTTTCCACTCAGTGAGAAGTGTCAGAAGCCTGTTGAATAGCCCAGAAGGGAGATTACGGGACTATAAACTTGGTGGCATTTAAGGTGGAGAGTGTATGTATTAGAGATACTCAGAGGATGAAACTGACAGCACTTGGTAATTGATTATACATGTGAAATCAAAGAAAAGGAGATGTCAAGGGCTTGCAAAACAAAACAACAAATGAATGATCCCCACCCTGTGTGCTGATAATCACAACGTGGAGCACTGCTGGAGAAAATCACACCACAGGGCAGATTAATAGTAAATCCATGACTGCCCCTCACCCGGGCTCTTAGGACTATTCATTAATCCTCCAAGTTCTCTCTAATTACTTTGCTCCCCTACTCCCTACTTAAACCTGGTCTACTCTTCTCAAACTTCTGACTCCTCCAGTTCTCTACCACACTCACAGAGAAAATATAAGTCACCTGAAGAAAGCTCCCTCAACTTTCCATTCTGAGCTTACATTTCCCCAGGTCTACATTCTTTTTTTTATATCAATAGTAGGGTTAAATCCCTGCTCTTGTCTAGAAGTCACTGCTTCCTGCCTTCTCCGAAACCTTACATGCTCATTCTCCCTTCTCTCTCTGATGTCCCTAACCTGTCACTCACTGCTAGAACCTTCCCATCAGCAAGTAGACCTGCTCAAGCAAACCTCTGCCATTATCAACTGACCAACCAAACAGAAAACTCCATTTACTTTCAGTTACTCCTCCATTAGCAACTGCCCCCATTTCTCTCTTTCCCTCCCAACCAAATTTCTTAAGAACTGCCTAAACGTGCTGGCTCTGTTTTCTCAGCTATCATTCTGAGTCTGGCATCTGAATGTCTTGGCTTGAATCCTGACTACCTAGCTGGCCTGTGGCTTGAATCCACACTAGCTAGCTGTGCAACTCTGGGTGATTAAATTCCTTTAGACTCAATTTACCTCTTCTGTAAAAAGTGGTGGGGGAGGTATAAGATGACTACGTGCTGCAATGTAATAATCCATTTTAAGCACTTGGCATGGTGTCTGGCATTCAGTCATTATTAGTTGTAGCTGCTGTACTAATCATCATTTATTCCTCAACCCTTATCATCTGTCCCCAGTAGTATAATAAAGTCACTTTATCAAATAGACAGTTTTCAGTCCTAATCTCATTTCCTCTCCCAACCTCCCTGGAGGCTGTTCCCTCCCATTTTCAGCTCTCCTGGTCTGATTAGCTCTTGTTCATTACTCTTTAGCCCCCCTTTGCAGGCACATCCTCCTCTACTGAGTCTTTAAGTGCTGCAATTCCTTTGTGCCAAATGCATTATTCTGCTAGAGTCTCTCACGCGTATCTACAGCTTCAAACATCACCTACACTGACAGCTTCCAAATCTCTACTTCTAACCTTATCTCTTGTTTCAGCATAGACCCAACTGTCTACTCCTTGTCTTCATTTAGATATCTCAGAAGCAGGACTCATGATCTTAACCCTTTTTCCTTTGTTTTAACTCTCCTCTGAAGCCTGTCTTTGTGCATGTCCTAACACTTCTATCAATACATCCATTCATTTACCAAGTATCTACTGAGTACCTATGTTCCAGAGTGTTTTTCTACACATTATTTCCTTTTAGAAAATACTTGAGAGAACTTATAACTGGTAAGCAAAGATAAACAAGGGGGTGGGGCTAAAGATGAAACACATATTAAAGATTAAATAAAGCCAACGATGGGAACAAAATGAATTGGGATGGGCCTAAACACATATACCAGTGGCTTTAAAATCCATTAAAAATGAGTCTCAGATTTGCTTTAAATTTTCAAGCAGCTAAAGGGGTGAGGAATATCTTGCCAGTGACTCAAGATGATGCCCAGGAGAAACTAAAATTATTCAGAAAAACTAAGAGAAACTAAAAATAATTTAAATACTCAGATCAGACAAGATTTTTTTTTCTGTGAGGCCTGCATTACGAGGTCTCTGTGTGAGGTAATCCTAATGACCAGGTATTATTTAGGAATTACCTTCTCAGTGTGAGAGGTGGGTGAACTCAGGTTTAACAACTGTCTTGATACTAGTCACACAGCTAGGGAATGGCAAGGCCAAGATTTTAAACTCATATATACATACGCTACCAAACCCATGTTCTTTACATAACCCCAAAGTGCCTTTTAAAAATAAATGTCCCTGGGCTTTCCTGGTGGTCTAGTGGTTAGCAATCTTCCAGCCTATGCAGGAGACATGGGTTCGATCCCTGGTCCGGGAAGATCCCACACACCTTGGAGCACCTAAGCCCATGCACCACAACTCCTGAGCCTGTGCTCTAGAGCCTGAGAGCCACACTACTGAAGCCCATGTGCCTAGAATTCATGCTCCACAATAAGAGAAGCCACCACGAGAAATCCATCCAGGGCCAGACAGTAGCCCCTGTTCACTGCAACTGGAGAAAGTTCCATGCAGCAACGAAGGCCCAGCATGGCCAAAAAGAAATAAATAAGT
This sequence comes from Bos indicus x Bos taurus, assembly GCF_003369695.1. Classification (NCBI taxonomy): domain Eukaryota; kingdom Metazoa; phylum Chordata; class Mammalia; order Artiodactyla; family Bovidae; genus Bos; species Bos indicus x Bos taurus. The sequence goes on from NC_040078.1 coordinate 86,642,029, forward strand.
AAATCTTTTTAAAAACGCCCCCCTGCCCAGCATATCTGAGACAACAGATGTCTACGTACAGCATCCATAACAGTGCAACATATGATATCGCAAAAGCTCTCTATCTTGAAGATCCCCTGGCAGCTCTGCGCTTTCAATTTAAAGACAAATCCATAGTCCTTGGTAGAAAAGATTGTGGGGAGGGAAGAATATGATGTATTAATAAAACATTGTAAAATCATTACCTGGTCCCTTAAGTAGCCTCTGAAGTAAGGGCAGTGGGGGAAAAAAAAAACAAAAAACACTGCAGGAGGTTTTTTTTTTTCCCCTCCTAATAGATCATACATTTCAGCAGCTAAAAGGGTATGAAAATTTAACGGAATTTTTAATGTCTTTCTAGGTTTTATGATACCACAAAGAGATCATTTTCGTTCTCCTCGCCACGAGAACAGATGGGTGACAGGGGTGGCAGGGCCGTGACTCACCATCTCCTCCTGCCCGCAGAGCCTGCTTGAGCAGTGGGCAAACTTCTGGGATCAATAGGGTTCAAGGCAAGGCAGTATCTGCCAGCAAACCTTGGAGAAGGCCATTAGTCAACCAGTGACCTGCCAACCTGACCACAGTGGCCTTCTAATGTGGATTCTCAGAAAGGTTAGCCCATGCTGGGGAACTGAAAAGGTCGTGGGTATCTCACCATCAAAACTCTACAGAACTGGGGTAAAGGGCAGAGCAGAAGAGCTAGGCTGTCAGAGGGAAGGGCCACCTCAGAGGCCAAGGTCATCACCCATCTGCTGCGTGACCGAGAGAAGCTAAGTGGAAGAGGCAGCAGCTGACATGCTTCGTGCAGCAGAGAACGGCAGCCACTGGAAATGGCTGCCCTTCAAGAACACTGAACGGAATGTCCTCCAAACGGATGACAATCGTGGCATGAGCTCAGGTGTCTAAGCAGGATCTAGAAGCTAATACCTTTCAGAACAAGGGAAAAGAAATCCAAAATGGAGCTGTATGTTTTAATGTGATTAAAATACATGCCACTTTGTATCATACTGTCCAGTCGTTCTGGGATTTTAGAGGGACTGAGACAGTTCTAATCATCTGAGAACCACATCCTTAAGCCTCTTTTATCTATGTTATTTCAGAGAAAGGGAAGAAGGAACCCATGAGATGGCAGGCATCTCCAGTGATCTTCTTGAGCCATATCCTTGAGTAGGCAACCAGAAGGGGCTCTGGAGTCCAGCAGATCTTGACATGGATCTAGCTCCATGATTCATTAATATTTTGACTTTGGGCAGGTGATTTCATTAGATCAGACAACCCCAGAAACTCTTCAACTGTTTCCCTTTCACTGGGTCGAAAGTATGATTTTTATCTGGGTCATTTTCCTGTAGATAAACCATTTTGTTTTGTCAGTGGCCTTTATAGGCCTAGAATAGGAAACAGGATTTCAGATATAATCTGATCAGAAGGGGCTCTTGCTATCTTGGTTTGAATAGTGCAGCTGTATAGATGCGGCCCACCCCCAGGAGGCTCTGCAGCCTTGTGGTCAGATATGCCGGCTCTAGAGAAAACCTATCTCTAGCTCCATTACTTACTGCGTGACTCTGAGCAACTTACTTCTCTGTGCCTTAGTGTACTGATAAGTAAAGTAAGTATAAAATAGTATCTACATAGACTGGTTAAGGGAATTAAATAAGTTAATAGATGTAAAGTATCTAGAAGTGACCAGTATGTAATACTCAACAAATATTTACTTGGTTTATTACAATGATTCTCTAAGAAATTTAGGCTACTACTGAGTTCACATTTATACCACTGAAAAGATAATTTTTCCATCCCTTTATTTTTTTTTATTACAGCATAATTTATATATAGCATTACATTAGTTTTAGGTGAATAACATGATTTAATATTTGTAGATATTACAAAATGAGCATCACAATAAATCTAGCTAACTTTCATCACCGTTAGCCTCTGGCAACCACCAATCTGTTTTCTGTTTTGAAAAGCTTGGTTTTATTATTATTTTTTTAATTCTGCATATAAGTGAGATCAAAAGGTATTTGTCTTTCTCTGACTTGTTTCACTTCGCACAATGCCTTCAAGGTCCTTCTATATTGTCACAAATGTTAAGATTTCATTTTTTTATGGCTGAATAATATCTCATTGTGTATATATTCCATACCATCTTTACTCATTCATCTGTTGGTGAGCACTGAGGTGGTTACTTTAGTATCTTGGATATTGTACATAATGCTGCAATGAACACGGAGATACATACACCTTCTCAAGTTAGTGTTTTCATTTTCTTCAGATAAATCTCCAGAAGCAGAATTGTTACATCAAGTGGTAGTCCTATTTTTAATTTTTTGAGAAACCTTCATAATATTTTCCACAGTGGCTGTACCAACTCAGAGTCCTACCCACCATCATACATTTTCTTCTCTTCATATCCTCACCAACACTTCGTTATTTATTGTGTTTTTGATAATAGTCATTCAGGAGTGTGAGGTAATATTTCATTGTGGTTTTGATCTGCATTTTGCTGATGATTAGAGATGTTGAGCATCTATTCATTTACCTACTGGCCCTCTGTATGTCTTTTTTGGGGAAAAAAAATGTCTATTCATATCTTCTGTCATTCTTTCCTTGTATTTTTTAATGAAAAGACATGACTATAAACCCTTGATAAAAATTCACCTTGTTAAGTTTAGGCTACCTTCTAGTCCACTGATGTTTAAACTATTTTTGGATTATGTTGTTCAATGTATTAATTACAGTTGTTTTCTATCATTTGCATTTTTATTCAGCAAGCCTCTTGTGTATTCATCTAAGTTGTTGATCAAAAATACTGGCAAAGGCAAGTCAGAATGCAGTGCTGTGTGTCATACCAGCAGGGATACACGGGTTGAGATCTGGTCCATTACAGTCTTTGAGATACTTCCTTGTACATTTGGGAATCCATTTTTGAACACATTTATTTCAAATACCTCTTTTCATTATGAGAAAATTTTTAAAATTCTCAAAAATGTGTTGAATGCAGGATACTTTTCTTCTATGCCATTTTACTGATCTATCATGTTCTCAAAATTCTAAATAATTACCTCATTTATATGTTCAATAACAATTCATGAACAGCATTCTGTCATTAAACAGATAAATAAATTTAATAACAAGGTAATTTCATATAGTGACAAGTGCTGAGAAGAAAATACAACAAAGAAACAGCATATGGATAGAGCAGGGGTGGTGGCGTGGGTGGGAAGGAAGGCTCTTCTCTAATGACATTTGAGCTGAGACCTAAAAAGAAAGGGATGGCCATGAAGATATTTTGAGAAAGACCGAGCCAGAGAGAAGTTAGAGATAATGAAAAGGAAATATATACTGGAAATCTTTGAGGACAGAAAGAAGGTTACTATGGTTGAATGGTGACTATGGGGGTCATGGTAAGCAATAAAAAAGACAGAGAGGGAGATATCATATGTGACCTTGTAGAGCATGGCAAGGGATTTAGTTTTTTTTTTTTTTTTTCCCCTACTGTAATGAAAAGCCACTGGCTGGGAAGAATTTAGGCAGGATAGTAACATGATCTAATTTACATTTTAAAAATAATATTCTGGCTGCCGTGCAGAAAACAGATTATCAGAGGGAAGAACATAATCAAGGAAACCAATGAAGAGGCTGGGACACTAACCTAGCGACAGATGAGAGTACTAAGAACTGGGAGGGTAACAGTGGAAGAGGGGAAGAAAGCCCACTTCTGGGTTCCTTTTGGAGTCAAACAGAAAGATGAGGGTTACTGAGAAAAGAATTTCAAGAACAGATAACACCTAAGGTCAGGGTATTGATGAATTGAAGGTAAAGTGCAAGTGAAAAAGAAGCATGAAGAATGACTTCTAGATTTGGGTCCTGACCAACTGGAGAATTGTGGTACCTTTCACTGAGATGGAGATACCCACATGTTGTATGGCTGGGCTGTGTGAGCAAATTAAGAGTTCTGTGTTGGAATTCATCTTCCCCATGCATCTATGCCCCTATTAAACGTTCATTTTGTGGTGATGCTAGGACACAGAGAGGAGACAAGGAGTCTTAAAAGAGAGTCTACAAGAAGATATAAAAGCGGACAGACAAGATGTAAGCACCAGGTGCTACTGGAGCTTGGTTTATGTACCAACTACCAGACAAGGAGAGTGTTACTGTTATGTGTGTGTTGTTAATTTGACGAACAAAAGCAAAGATAAATAAAAGTCTTTCCTCTCTTTTTATACACTGTCATTACCATTACCATGTTTTCGTATCCCATTAGCCCAACCTTCTTACTTTCCCTTCCCCTGAATAAAATTACCAAAAGTTCCTTTTAGTTATTCATAGGATTTGGCAGTAGGGCAGCCCACTGTTAGTTCTACTATGATATTTTATGGAGTACTGAAACTCGCGTTGGTTAAGTTAGTTACTGTTTGCCAGGGTCTTAACAGAAGTCACAACACACACATACAAACCCACTCCCTCATAAGGACAATGCAAGGTAGGTATTCCTATACAGGTTTAATAAAGATGAAGAAACTGAGTCTCAGAGGTTGAGTGACATATCCAAGGTTCCACAGCCAAGTGGTAATTCTGGGATTTGATCCCTGGTCCTTCTGACTTGAAAGCTTGTGATTTCTGGTTCTCCCAAATGTAAACTTTTTTTTTCAGAGCTGATGGGAAATATAAATGTGATAGTATATGATTAAAAAAAAAAAAAAAAAACACCTCTTCTAAAGTTGTAAAGCATTGTGGGAACATTAGTCACTGAGTTTCCCAGTTAATTACCAATACACACTGTATTTTTTTATTTGCCTGTGGCTATGTGCTCAAAATTCTCCAAGCCAGCCTTCAGCAATACGTGAACCATGAACTTCCTGATGTTCAAGCTGGTTTTAGAAAAGGCAGAGGAACCAGAGATCAAATTGCCAACATCTGCTGGATCATGGAAAAAGCAAGAGAGTTCCAGAAAAACATCTATTTCTGCTTTATTGACTATGCCAAAGCCTTTGACTGTGTGGATCACAACAAACTGTGGAAAATTCTGAAAGAGATGGGAATACAAGACCACCTGACCTGCCTCTTGAGAAATCTGTATGCAGGTCAGGAAGCAACAGTTAGAACTGGACATAGAACAACAGACTGGTTCCAAATAGGAAAAGGAGTACGTCAAGGCTGTATATTGTCACCCTGCTTATTTAACTTATATGCAGAGTACATCATGAGAAACGCTGGACTGGAAGAAACACAAGCTGGAATCAAGATTGCCAGGAGAAATATCAATAACCTCAGATATGCACATGACATCACCCTTATGGCAGAAAGTGAAGAGGAACTCATAAGCCTCTTGATGAAGGTGAAAGTGGAGAGTGAAAAAGTCAGAAAACGAAGATCATGGCATCTGGTCCCATCACTTCATGGGAAATAGATGGGGAAACAGTGGAAACAGTGTCAGACTTTATTTTTTGGGGCTCCAAAATCACTGCAGATGGTGACTGCAGCCATGAAATTAGAAGACGCTTACTCCTTGGAAGGAAAGTTATGACCAACCTAGATAGCATATTGAAAAGCAGAGACATTACTTTGCCAACAAAGGTCCGTCTAGTCAAGGCTATGGTTTTTCCTGTGGTCATGTATGGATGTGAGAGTTGGACTGTGAAGAAGGCTGAGCACTGAAGAATTGATGCTTTTGAACTGAAGTGTTGGAGAAGACTCTTGAGAGTCCCCTGGACTGCAAGGAGATCCAACCAGTACATTCTGGAGATCAGCCCTGGGATTTCTTTGGGAGGAATGATGCTAAAGCTGAAACTCCAGTATTTTGGCCACCTCATGCGAAGAGTTGACTCACTGGAAAAGACTCTGATGCTGGGAGGGATTGGGGGCAGGAGGAGAAGGGGACGACAGAGGATGAGATGGCTGGATGGCATCACTGACTCGATGGATGTGAGTCTGAGTGAACTCCGGGAGTTGGTGATGGACAGGGAGGCCTGGCGTGCTGCGATTCATGGGGTCACAAAGACTTGGACACGACTGAGCGACTGAACTGAACTGACTGGACTGATGTGCTATTTTGCTCATCAAAAAACCCGAAAGAACAGTCTTATGGACCTGTGGGAGAGGGAGAGGGTGGGAAGATTTGGGAGAATGGCATGGAAACATGTATATATCATGTATGAAACGAGTCGCCAGTCCAGGTTCGATGCATGATACTGGATGCTTGGGGATGGTGCACTGGGAGGACCCAGAGGGATGATATGGGGAGGGAGGAGGGTTCAGGATGGGGAACACATGTATACCTGTGGTGGATTCATTTCAATATTTGGCAAAACTAATACAATATTGTAATGTTTGAAAATAAAATTAAATAAAAAAAAATAATTAAAAAAAAAACAAAAGTTGCCAGTTATGGAACTGAAGGAAAACCTGTAATTGAAATCATGGTAACCTCTTAAAGGGACTTCACAGTTGGCACAATGGTAAAGAATCTGCCTGTCAATGCAGAAGATGCAAGAGACATGAGTTCAATCCCTGGGTGGGGAAGATCCCCTGGAGTAGGAAATGGCAACCCACCCAAATGTTCTTGCCTGGAAAATTCTATGGACAGAGGAGCCTGGGAGGCTACCATCCATGGAGTCACAAAGAGTTGGACACAGCTGAGCATGCACACGTGCATACACACACATATACACACACACACAACCTCTTAAAGTGTTAAGAATGTGATTATGATTTAGAAGCAGACATCTGCTTAGTCTATTATATCCAACTTGGGGGAAAAAAAGCTGTGGGAACCCAAAGATGAAGCTCAGAAAAAGATATTCCCCAAATTTATAAGTTGGTAATAATTATATTGGGTTGTTTAAGAGGAATGGGTCTTGGAAGACATGATCTGTCACTTAGAGAAGACTTTGTGTTCAGAAGAGACAGCTGTGAAGATACCAAGGACTAATGTTTTCTGAAGACATAGGATGTGTTAGGAACTATACCTGCAATATTTCCTTTAATCTTCATAATATACCAATTAAGGCTCAGAAAAATCAAGCACTTCATGCAAAATCACATACGACCGAGCCAGAACTGAACTCAGGCATCTGACTCTGGGGACCGCATCTTTAAACATTAAAATTTGTAGTTGTTCAGTGTAACCCCATAGACTACTACCTGCCAGGCTCCTCTGTCCATGGGATTTCCATTTCCTTCTCTGGGGATCTTCCTGAACCAGGGGTTGAACCCCTGTCTCCTGCATTGGCACACAGATTCTTTACCAGTGAGATAGAGGTCTTAAAACTTTAAAATTGGCAATGACCAATATACTACTTATTTTATTTATATAAGTTACTTGAAAGCTTGCTTGATATGGTCCAAGATCCAACCATTTCCAGCTTTTTTGGGCAAAGCAGTTTTTGCATCTTCAAGATTGAACATTGGACAATGGTTGGGTTCACCTATGCAGGTCTTTCCCTCAGTGACATTCTTCTAGAGCTTACTCCCTTTTAAGTGATAGTATCCAGATTGGCTAAATGACCAAAATTTACTGAAAAATGTCAAAGAGGAAAGTTGACAAGGAGTAGTGAAATGGAACTGGGGGTCAGAAGATCTGGTTTCTGATATCAGCTCTGTCACTAAGAGGCTGCAAGATGAAAAGAAATTCACCCTGACTCCCCGAGTATTGGTTTTTCATCAATAAAATGAGGGCATTAGAGCAAAATCTTCAAGATCTCTTTTGGCTCTGGTACTCACTGGCTGTCCAGTGGTAGGAAAAGAAGCTGGAGTTTGACCTCACTTTTGGGAGGCTCCCAATTATTTTCCAGATGCCATGCTGAAAAGAGGAACAGTTCCATGAAACCTTATATGACCTCTGACAGTCATTATTTTACAAACTGATGTGGTCATCACTGTTCTGTTATCCTTCTGGCTCTGCAGGGCTATTCCTGGAAGCACCAGCAGCTGAAACAGTACTTCTGGGAATCTAAGGGTGCTGAAGAGTGGGGAACATGGTTGCTTCTTTCAGGCCCACTGATAGGAAACAAGGAGTGTCCAGGGAGTGAAGGCTGTTGTCATCTAGTTGCCAAGGCACACTTACAAATGATAACAGATAACATGTCTACAGGTTTTGTAAATCACATTGTCCTCTGATCTGATATCTCATTTAAGCTTCTCAACAAACTTTATGGAAGGGAAGGTAGATAACGGGTACTATATGTGACTGAAGGAAAGAAATGGGCTTGGGAAACACACACACACACACACACACACACACACACAATTTCTCAGCTTCATAGGAGCTACAAAACTCCTTCCTACAACTTCTTCACTTTTATCTACTTTATTTATAGCACTGGCAGGAATAATTATTGGAACCATCTCTTGAGAGCAGTGAAGCCAATTTTTTGACACTGAGTCTCTTACCAGTGGCCCCATATTCAAGGAAGGATAGAAATGTCATTAGAAGTGAAACCCAGTCCCCTTTCCTATCCCATCTTCTGCCCATCCTCTATCCCACTCATCCCCACCCCATGCCAAGTCCACTGCTCCAGCGACACCCAACCATTCACTGACGTTCTTCTGTATCTTCATGACTTTGTCTGTGCTGTTTCTTCTACCTCACAAGTCATTTTCCCTTTTTTCTTGGTAAAACACTACTCATATTCTTTCAGACACATCTCAAATGCTATCTCATGTGAAGACTTCTTTGATACAACCTCTAGTTATTGGTGACTTCCTGCTCTGCTTGCCCAAGTAAGTTGTACATGTCTGCTGCTGCTAAGTCGATTCAGTCGTGTCTGACTCTGTGCGACCCCATAGACGGCAGCCCACAAGGCTCTGCCGTCCTTGGGATTCTCCAGGCAAGAACGCTGGAGTGGGTTGCCATTTCCTTCTGCAATGCATGAAAGTGAAAAGTGAAAGTGAAGTCACTCAGTCGTCTCCGACTCTTAGCGACCCCATGGACTGAAGCCTATCAGGCTCCTCTGTCCATGGGATTTTCCAGGCAAGAGTACTGGAGTGGGGTGCCATTGCCTTCTCCATGTACATCTCTAGATTATTGAAAAACATAAAAAACATTGAGAATTTTAATTCAATTATCTCCACTCCTAATCCCACAGATGTGAGATACACAAGGGATGGACCATGATGAATCCAATTTTTCTGTCCCTGGTGCTTAGCCCAGCACCTAGCACATAGGAGACGCTCAGCAGTATGGCTAGAGGGATGGATGCATGATTGGATAGGTCACTAACTGACAAGAAGACCTCTAGGTCATTTCCCATCAGGAAGAAGTTTAATTTTAAAGGGTAAAGTAAGATACTATGATACTCAAAGGATATGTTATTGTCTCAAGTCCTGGAAAGACCTTGTTCTGGCACTTGGACAAGAAAGAAAAAGATGTTAAGAGTAGAAAGGATAAGACCAAAGATTCATGGTCAAGGGTAAAGCCTAGTCCACAGCACCTACAGGGATGGTCTCCCTCACGACAAGGAAGAGATAGTACAACAGACCCTACAGAGCCTAGAAAATATTGCAATTACCTGTGGCCCATGGTTTCTCCAGACATCCCAATGTAAATTACCAAAAACAGCACTGACATCTTGTGATACCAAGATGGTGCAACAAGCAATTCAGCAAAGCTTGAAATGACAAGGAAGTCTCACACTCTAAGGAACAAATGGATAAATCCTTGTAAACATGTCTAGTTTTATTGGGCAAATTCAGAACATTGAGTATTCACAGATACAAGGATTTTATAATATCCACAGCTATGGATGCCGTTGCTGGACTCAGGCTTCCAACATTGTTCCTGATGAATACTGCTGGAGAAAACTCCTTGGGTGTGTTTCCACAATGGGATTTCCTCTTCTTTCCCCAAGGATGTGGTAGAATTAGCAGAAATACTCCCATTTCCTACTTCTATACTCTTATTTAATCCTAGGAAAAGGAACTGCCTAACTGATTCATGAGACTTGGAGAAAAAAACCAATACCATGGGGCCATTTTAACGAGGAAGTAGAGCCACAGCCTTGAAAGGGGTCAGTGCAGGTGTGGCATGAGAGTCTCTTCTTGAACCACCTCTAGGCCAGTGGGCTCTTGGAGTCTGAGTTTGAATTTAGCAGATCAAACAGCACATCAAGTGCTGAAACAAGCCCAGCCAGATGTCTTGTCTCTTTATCCCAGCTCCTTGGCCTGCCAATAAATGGATCAAGTCACTGCCATGCAGTTTCCAGGGCCCAGGCAGGTCCAAAAAAGAGGGTAAGATTCCCTTCATGTTCTTTAATTTAGTCTAACCAAAATCAAAACAACACTTTGCTTCAGGTGTCTCTGCAAAATATTCTCAACTGGTTAGACTCTGGGGCAGAACAGTGGTGAATACTAGCAGATCTATGTCCCCAACATGTACACGTCATTAGTCAAGATCCTTAAGCTATAATTTTAAGCCTAAAGGACAAAAATATCTAAACTGCAGCTTCAGTTAACTGCAGGATTTATTTTACTCTATGAAAAAAGTGGTATTCTCAGGGATTCCCTGGTGGCTCAGTGGTAAAGAATTTGTCTTGCAATGCAAGAGATATTGGCTCAACCCCTGGTCCAGGAAGATCCCACATGTTGCAGAGCAACTAAGCACCACAACCACTGAGCCTATGCTCTAGAGCCTGCTTGCCACAGCTACTGAAACCCCCACACTCTAGCTCAGTCTCTGCAACACGAGAAGCCACCACAGTGAGAAACCTGTGTACTCCAACTACAGAGGAGCCCCCACTTGTCATAAGCAGAGAAAAAGCCCCTGCAGCAACGAAGACCCACCACAGCCAAAAATGAATAAATAAATACACTTAAAAAAAGTGACATTCTCAATCTCTTGAAAATAAGTTGTGCATGTTGCTTTGGGTTTTTGTTTTTTTTTTTTCTGAAGGAGTCTAATATTTCCTTTTAGGAAAGTCTCTGACAGACTTGTAGGAATGAGCTCTCATTCAGGTGGGGGTGTGTCTTCCACAGGAGTCCCTGCTTAAGTGGCAAATGGGTTAGCGAAAAAAGGACTATGAACACTGGATTTATGAAACAAAATCATTGTCTATCATCTAATACTATCATTTAATTCAAAAGGAGGTACAAGAGTCCATTAACTGTTAGGTTAATTGTTCCCAACTAGTAGGAGCAATTGAAGCCAAAGAGGGACTTATTTATCAAATCCTTTGTTCAAACACATATTCACTCATTCAAGTACATATTTCATCAGTATGTACTAAGTGCCAGATAAAGGGCCCACAGTGTCCAATGCCTAAAACATGGTCTCATAAAGGGAGAGGAAACAAGATAAAAAACGCAGCCTCCCTCCTCTTAAGGAATGGTCCCCTTTACATCTGCTTCATCATCATTTCTGCCTCTCATGTAACAGTTAATAACTCCTTCTACTTGGACTTTAAGTTTCTGTGTTGTCTGGCTTCCCTGACCCCAGAAAACAAGTGATCTATAAGCTAACATACTGTACCCTTTTAGGCATTACAAGGCTCTTTCTGTAATGCAAATTACCACTCTATAATTCAACCATGCTGTACACATTCATAAAATGGCCTGCCCCAACAACACAATGAAACACTTTTCCCAGGAAGATAAAAAGCAATTGGGACATGCTTAAAGAGAGCCTGGATAATCAATTAGAACAGGTAGGATGCTGCTTCTCTTCCTAAGGATCCTTCTTCCCTGTTGATTTCTTCCTTCCTATTTGCTTTTGATAGATGTTTAGGATCAGATAGATAACAAGACAAGGGTTCACACAGAAGGGAAGGTCAAAATCTATTGACACAGATAATTTTATTGGACTACGGGTATATAATTCCCTACAAAATACTGGGCTTGAGGTTTCTCTATCAATTCTGAACATGAAATCAACTGGTATAGTTTTAACAACTGTCCAAAAAAATGTCTACTATATGCTTCTGATTCACAAAACTGTTTTTTTCCCTTATTTTGTATAATGTTCCCAAACCAAACCACTCAAACATCTCCCTGAAGGAAAGCATTAAGTAGTAACATTTTATCTTTGGAAATTTGCAAGTAGTTACTTAAAACATTGTAAATTTCTTCCCTTGTCCTTGAAATGCACCATATAAATATTGCATTTGATCCTTAACTTACACTTCATAAATAATTTATTTCAAAAATATCCCTCCATAAGACTATCAGCTGCTGAGGTGTTCAGTTTTCGGGGAAAGCATTTATTTACTGCATGAGCCCAGGAAGGCTGGTAAAGACTTGGCTAAAAGCTCCACACGGAACGAATTATGGTAATTATATTAATGGTCAAATCCATGATGTGCTGTTCAAATCTGTTAAAAGGTTTTGCACTGTATTGCCCACGTCTGATGGGCAATGAGTCCACTGGAAATGTTTAACACTTCATAGGGAAGCTTCCAAGATACAGTTCTCATAGTTCCAAGAATTGCAACAGACTGTCTGGAGGTAACTTCCAGAGGAGTCTCTGAAAGTCACAACTGGGAGTGCATATTTATCTCTTTAACATCCTCCACTTCTGGTTCAGACTGAAACTACAAGCTCAGGTCACCAGAAATGAAAATCAAAGGAAACATCACACAATTAATTTTGATGAATGGGTAAGTTTTAATTCACGTATGGTAATATTCTGGTTAATGATATGTCTCCTTAGGACATCCATTAAAAATCCATTAACTTAACAGGCAAAATCTAATAAAGTTACTCTGGAAACTTTCTGTGAGGTTAACATTATAGACTTTAATGAATATTTCCTGTAGGTATTGCTCTATTAGCAGAGCTAATATACTTATTAAACATGGATCTTGTGCTGGGGGGGGGGAGGGGAGCACAAAAAGATGAAAATAATCAGAAAATCAGAGTTGAGGTTGGACCCAAGCCACCTAAAATCCTGCTAAAATTAGTAAAGAGCACTAGAGCTTTTAGAAGTGAAAATTGTGGATATCACAGTACCAGCCACCCCAGTCATTCATTTATCTTTATCCACTTACTAATCAAAGAGTAATTTAGCTGCTAAAATGTGCCATGTCTTATGCTGGGACCATAATATGAAGGTAAACAAGTGAAGATTCGCAGGTCAAGAAGCTTACAGTCTACAGTAAAAGCAAGACATCTAACAGGTAATCAATGTATACTATAATAAAGCTGCGTTCAACACACCATGGGAATACTCAGGAACAAACAACTAAATCTGAGGGAAAGGGTGGGCAAATAAATTTTAAAAATCACTGAAACAATGAAGCAACTGAAGTTGAAATTTGTGTTCCAGTAAACTATTAGCTCTTCTAGGCTACCCCACAGGGAAAGTTTTAATTCTGGACATCACTTATTGATTCTGCATGTGGTTACAGAAAGCTCCTTCTCTCTCTGATTCTAATCTAAAAACAAGGTAACAGTATACTTTTGTCACTGGTTGTGAAAATTACATGCAACAAGGTACATAAAAACACATAGAAATGTGCTTGAAATACAGAAGGGGAAGGAGGTTTAGCATTTATTTATTGCCTACTATAGACTCCAATCAATATTATTTGGAAGTCAATACAGTGTCATGGTTAAGGCAGGATTTGGAATCCTCTAAACATAGGTTTGAATTCTGCCTCTACCATTTGCAAACTGTGCAACCATAGGTTAGACACCCTTCCCTTTTCTGAACCTTGGCTGCTTCAGCTGTAGAGCAGGATAACTAAAAATAACTCTGTTATGAAAATTTTGAAAGATAATGGTTGTAATGCAATAGTACCACGTCTCAGAAACAATACACTGTTACTTTTAATTCTACCATTAACTATATCTTTCATAGACAAGACTATAGAGATAAAAAAAGCATTATGAGACTTGTCTAAGTTCATACAATTAATGCTAAAACTAAAACTACCCTTGCTCCCAGTTCCATGTTTTAGATCCAACTTTCCTGCAGTCCTCAATTAGATGACAATAGTCCTGCCCCTGAGACCCAGTCTTGATGGTTCTTCTTTGAGGCAGGGAACTTATGGGGTACCTCCAGAACATCAGACTGGAGAATTAGAACTTAGGGGCCCTGCTTTAGCGCCAATGACCAATGAACTAGTACCCTGGGGTTGTAGGCTACATTCTGTACCCAAGATTCATATGTTAAAGGTCTAGCCTTCAATGTGATTGCATTTGGAGATTAGAGTTGATAAGGAGGTACTCATCTCACACGCAAGCAAAGTAACGCTCAAAATTCTCCAAGCAAGGCTTCAACAGTACATGAATCAAGAACTTCCAGACACTCAAGTTGTACTTAGAAAAGGCAGAGGAACCAGAGATCAAATTGCCAACATACGTTGGATCATCAACAAAGCAACAGAGATCCAGAAAAACATCTATTTCTGCTTTATTGACCACGCCAAAGACTTTGACTGTGGGGATCACAACAAACTGTGGAAAATTCTGAAAGAGATGGGAATACCAGACCACCTTACCTGCCTCTTGAGAAATGTGTATGCAAGTCAAGAACCAACAGTTAGAACCAGACAAGGACATGGTTAGAGCTTGGGAAAGGAGTATATTGAGGCTGTATATTGTCTCCCTGATTATTTAACTTCTATGCAGAGTACATCATGAGAAATGCCAGACTGGATGCAGCACGAGCTGGAATCAAGACTGAAGGAAGAAATATCAATAACCTCAAATATGAAGATGACACCACCCTTATGGCAGAATAAAAAGAGGAACTAAAGAGCCTCTTGATGAGTGAAAGAGGAGAGTGAAAAAGTTGGCTTAAAACTCCACATTTAAAAAACTAAGATCATGGCATCTGATCCCATCACTTCATGGCAACTAGACAGGGAAACAATGGAAACAGTGAGAAACTTTATTTTCTTGAGCTCCAAAATCACTGCAGATGGTGACTGCAGCCATGAAATTAAAAGACGCTTGCTCTTTGGAAGAAAAGTTATGACCAACCTAGACAGCATATTAAAAAGCAGAGACATTACTTTGCCAACAAAGGTCCATCTAGTCAAAGCTATGGTTTTTCCAGTAGTCATGTGGATGTGAGAGTTGGACCAGAAAGAAAGCTGAGTGCCGAAGAATGCTTTTAAACTGTGGTGTTGGAGAAGGCTCTTGAGAGTCCCTAGGACTGAATGGAGATCAATCCTAAAGGAAATCAGTCCTGAATATTCATTGGAGAGACCAATGCTGAAGCTGAAGCTCCAATACTTTGGCCACCCAATGTGAAAAACTGACTCATTGGAAAAGACTCTGATGTTGGAAAAGAGTGAAGGCAGGAGAATAAGGGGATTAGAGAGGATTAAATGGTTGGATGGCATCACTGACTTGATGGACATGAGTTTGAGCAATCTTCAGGAGTTGGTGATGGACAGGGAAGCCTGATGTACTGCAATCCAAGGGGTCGCCAAGAGTCAGACGTGACTGAGCAACTAAACTGAACTGAACCTCCCAGTCCATGTCAATTCAAACAACTATGCCTACATTGTACACATTCTGTCAGTAGGTATTTATCAACATCTTCTATGCCAAGATACTCAAGGGTAAGGCAGATACAGTCCCTGCCCTCCAGAAGCTTGTGGTTTAGTATCATTTTTCTCTCTGGCTGCCTGGCTCCAAGTGGTGTGAATATCTAGAATTTTAAGGTACTATATGCTTTAAAGTATTAACACTTTTTATACCCTGTGAAGTTATATTCCCTCATCAGTTGAGGGTCTATCACACTCAGACTCTAATCTAAGTATGGACTATGGATGTTTGTTTCAATGAAGCTCAAACTGGATTTAGATGCTAAATATTGGAATTCTGCCTAACCCTGCTGGAGGTAAGTTATACAGCCACATCAGCCCCCTCAAGTCTCCAATAGCCCAAGGAGGACATCTGCTTTGGTAGGAAAGTATAGAGTTAGAGACTGCAGTCCTAATAATGACCCTACAAGAGCAGACAAAAGAACTGAATCTCAGTCTTTCCATGTGAAAATTGGAAATAGCTAGACAAATAGGTTTGTGAGAGCCAAATGAGATAAATGAATTAATCACCTATCAAACCACCAACCAAAGGACTTAGAATGCTACTAATGACTAATGATCGCTGGTTTGCTTTCTTCTTCTCTTCCTCTGGTCCCAAGCTCCTGCCCTTCTCCACAAGCTCCAATCTTACAGTGGTTTCAGTTGAGCTACAGAAAGTCCACAAGGGTTCTTTTGCATACTACCCTGGCTCTGTTCTTTTCCCTAGATTTAGCTATGAGTAGTTGAGCAGACCATGCTCAGCTGAACTATGCTGTCTACAGCACAGCAGTATGGATGCTACTTGGATCTTTCATATTTCTGTCCTTATATTCTCGAAATGTAAGACAGTAGTCATGAGGACTCGACCAGAGAAAAGTTGGACTGAAATAATCTCTATGTGACTCACTTATCAACGGCAGTTGAAACTGTAGCAGACACTACTATTTTCACCCACATTTCACCCGTATTTCACAGCACAGCTCTCAGTTTCTGGTCTGTCACATGGATGGCCACAAGGCCGCTTGGCCAATTACCACATTTCCCAGCCACCCCTGCAGCCTAGTGGGGCTTCATTAAGAAGCGCTGGTGTACAGGCTGTGATCAGAAATGAACTGGTCCATTTTTCTGTTATGCTTCCTCCAAAGGAATGTGGATGGATTCTTCTGGTCCTTTTCTTTCTTCCCAATCCCTAGCTGGGAACTGATGAGAACTGAAGGAGCAATTTGGACCCAAACTTGGAGGTCATGTTATAAGAAAGGCAGAGTTGCCTGATAATCACTTACTTCAGTTCTAATACATAAAAGGGAAATATTCTGCCATCCTGTTTAATTCACAGTACTTTAGAATTGTCTTGTTCCAACCTCCTAGCCCACACACTAAACAATACAGAAGTATTTTCTTTCATAAGGTGTAATATCTTACCTGAAGACAGCTTACTAGAAAGGTAGGTAGTAACTATATGAAATAAGCATCTTTCTGTGACATGAATATGAACTTTATCTTGAAACTTTAACATATCAGCTACCATTATATATACCTAGTATCTGAATTATTTTACAGGTAAATTCCTACTAGTCATCCACTCCTTTACTACCTAGTTAGTGCCACATAAAACTGGAAGTCAGGGGTCCTAAGGCTTTAGTCAGGAACAACTGGCTCACATTCCAGTTTATGCTTTGTTCTTGATCCTTCCAATTTTGATCTCTTCAATTATTTTTTTTTTTTTCCTGTTCATGGCCTTACCTGGTTCCTTGAACCTAAATCACAACACATTTTCCAAGGTCTGACTGGAATGATCCATAAATAACTTTGATTATGTTATTTCCAGCTGCTCCATGCAAAAATCTTCCCCAGTCTAGTGGCATGTCTAAGAGATTACCATAGCTCAATTACTGTAAGCCCCAATACAAAGGCCTATTAGTCATGGACTACCCATCATAGCTTACTAGCTTCTCTTTGAAAAATAGGGATGTGTTCCTATATTTTAATTTAGACAAAAACAAACAAAAAGCAAACACCAATATCTTCATGTATACATACACATAATCAGAAAAATGTATATTATTTTTTACCTATTTTGCTGTAATTATCTGTAACCAAGTCTTCCAAACCAACCATCTTCCAGAAACTGTCGTCCCAGCCTTTCTCTGCAGAGTATGTCCATTTGCACACCAGGGAACAGAGAGACCTAGGGAAATAGGAGCGAGGTAGAACCAATAATAAGAGCCAGGCTTCCTTTATATTTTGCCAAACACTTGTTCAGATAACTGTAATAGTGAAAAAACAGAATAAACTGAAGTAATTATTCACCCCTGATTAAATCAAAAGTCCTCAGTGATATCTATTAATGATTGAGAACATCTTCTTTCACTTTCAAAAGGGTTGCAGCCCTTTATTTGGATCTGACTAAACAGTATATATAAATATTTGCATGTATATTTCTATTCATATTTATATGACATTTATGAGATAACCAGAAATTACAACAATGACTAGTTACCTGGGATCCTCCAGGCAAGAATACTGGAGTGGGTTGCCATGCTCTCCTCCAAGGGATCTTCCCAACCCAGGGATGGAACCCAAGGTATTCCACATTGCAGGCAGATTCTTTACCATCTGAGCCACCAGGGAAGCCCAAGAATACTGGAGTGGGTAGCCTATCCCTTCTCCAGGGGATCTTCCCAACCCAGGAATTGAACCAGGGTCTCCTGCATTGCAGGCGGATTCTTTACCAGCTGAGCTACTAGGGAAGCCCTGAGATAAACAGAAATTAAAACAATGACTAGCTATTTGATGATACTGCTGCTGCTGCTGCTGCTGCTGCTAAGTCGCTTCAGTCGTGTCTGACTCTGCGCAACCCCATAGATGGCAGCCCACCAGGCTCCGCCATCCCTGGGATTCTCCAGGCAAGAACACTGGAGTGGGTTGCCATTTCCTTCTCCAATGCATGAAAGTGAAAAGTGAAAGTGAAGTCGCTCAGTCGTGTCCGACTCTAGCGACCCCATGGACTGCAGCCTCCTCCAACCAGGCTCCTCCATCCATGGGATTCTGAGCATTATTATTAAGTATTAGGTATGAAATTGATACTTTTGGTTATGTTTTGAAAAAGGCTTCTTAGCTAACTGATACATATTGAAACACTGATGTATAAAATGATATATTATCTGGGATCTACTATAAAATAACAGTGAAGGGGAAGTGAATGACATTGCAGATGGAGCAGAATTGGCCATGGGTTGGTAGCTGTGGGGCTGAGGGTGGTTAAATGGGTGTTCATTATACGTCTCTATTCTGTACATGTTCAAAATTCTCTGTGATAAAAAAATAAAAAAAAGGTGCCTGGTATAGATGTGATCACTGCAGTCTAAAGCAATATTCAACAGGAGGAAGACTGAGTGCTAGATGGCCTTTTCCTTTCTGGCTTCATGTCTCATTGATTCCTTCAGTTCAATTCAGTTGCTCAGTCGTGTCCAACTCTTTGCAACCCCATGAATTGCAGCACGCCAGGCCTCCCTGTCCATCACCAACTCCCGGAGTTCACTTAGTCTCACGTCCATCGAGTCAGTGATGCCATCCAACCATCTCATCCTCTGTCATCCCCTTTTCCTCCTGCCCCTAATCCCTCCCAGAGTCTTTTCCAGTGAGTCAACTCTTTGCATGAGACGGAGCAACCCCACGTCCAAGGAGCGGTGGCTGCACGGGTGCAGGAGGGCTTAGAGGAGCTACTCCACATTCAAGGTCAGGAGGGGTGGTGGTGAGGAGATACCCCACCTCCAAGGTAAGAGAAACCCAAGTAAGATGGTAGGTGTTGCAAGAGGGCATCAGAGGGCAGACAATTCCCTCTTAGTGTTCTATATTCCAGCAGTAAACAATCCTTTGGAGTGCCCTGAAAAAGTCACATTCTTGCATACTTCTGTGCTTGCATACTTCTCTTCTATGTGCTTGAAAAATTCTTCAGCCTCATAACTTCCTTTAGTCTAGACCGAGACCTCAGTTCTAGTTTAGATGTTCCTGCTCTGACATCACAGAGCAAGCACCAAATCTATTAGAGACCTTATCACACTGAGTAATTAACTGCTTATTTGTTTATCTTCTTCCCAACAGCCCCAAGCCTTCCAATCTATTCTCCATTGTGTCCAGAGAAAACGTTCTAAAGTAAAATCTGATGGTACCAACTCCTGATTAAAAGCCTTCAATTGCTCCTCACTCCCTTCAGGAAAAGTCCAGTCCTCAGCTAGGCTTGAATGACGCTTTGTGATATGACGATGTTGACCTCCGGCTTCCTCTCCTGTCGTTCCTATCCTTGTTTTCTTCATTCTACACTAATGAATTATTTGAGGCTTTTCATAGTGGGCCTTGATTGCTCACTTCCCAGTGCCTTGAACCTCTGCTCCATTCTGCCCAAAATGTTCTTCCCTGTTATGTGTCTGACTGCTGATTAGCCTTCCTGACTCAGTTCAGACTCCCCTTTTTACAAAGCCCCAATGGAGGTCCAGCTAAGTCCAAAGCCTCTTCTCCAAGTTCAACATTCTCATACCCATATCTTAATACTTAGCACAGTCATCGTCCTTGCCCCTTCCCATCTCTATTTCTCCCACTAAACCAGCAATACCTTCAGAGGAGAACCTACCTTAATAATCTCCAGATCACCAGTATTCACATCCAGCCAGAGCTCAAGCCACAGTGAATACTGATCAAATGGAAGCTCTGGAGAATAAATGTAGTCTGTCCACATTACCACAGGTAAGTGATAAACCTGGAGAGTTCTTGCTGTTTTATAAATAAAGCAAAACCTATCTATTTCATAGAGCCAGCAGTTTTGGCCTATCTGATTCAGTCATTAAACTGACTCACTCATTGACTCACTCGCTTAATAAATATTTAGTATTCAGTCATTATGACCCTGGCACTATGCTAGGTGCTGGGGATCCAGTTATATGCAAAACAGTCAGCCTGCTGCTCTCCTACACACTAACGATATAATTGAGGAGACAGTGATCAAATAATCACATCTAAAGTCACATACTAACAAAAAGTTATGAAGGAAGTAGAGAGAGAAATGGAAAGTTTCAGCAGGAGAAACTGGCAGGAGAAAGAGGGAGAAAGTGTCAGGGAGGGCTTCACAGAAGACCTCACCTTCTGTGAGACCTCAATGCCTTCTGAAAGCAAACAAACATTACTTATCATTATTTTTTTCACATGTGGCATAGATGGAAGATTCTAGGATCAGGAAGATCCCTTGGAGAAGGAAATGGCAACCCACTCCAGTATTCTTGCCTGGAGAATCCCATGGTCAGAGGACACCGGCAGGCTACAGTCCATGGGGTTGTAAGAGTCGGACATGACTTAGCAACTCCGCCACCACCATAACAGACGACAGGACACGCTGAGCTAAGCTAAGTGGCACGGATATACTGAAGGGACACTAGTCCCATTGGAAACAATATGTCTGTGTGAAACCCTTCACCTGACTTAAGCAAAATAATTTTTTGAGGTATAAAGAAAGATGCTACCTATGAAGCATGTTCTGAAGAATATGCAATAGGATAACTCTTCCTGGCACAATGCCTGAAATTTTGATGTTTTAGAAGCTATGATAACTCACTGGAAAGAGCAATGTGATGAAACAATATAGTGTGCAAGGACTGTGTCTTATGATCCACCCACATAGGACAACTCTTCACTCCCCAAATACTCCACTCATTTGCAGACTTCCGGGACCAGCCTCTACTCCGTCCCATCTATCATTAACTCAGTGTTGCTCCATTCACTCATCCTTGTCTACCTGGAAAATTCCATGTCTTTCTCATGGTCCAGCTCTTCTGCACAGGTTTCCTCACTACCTCCAAGCTAACTTCCTGGCTATCTCCTTTGAAGTAGCATTACAACTTGGAAATACTTCACTGTATTTCTTAACAGCTGAGATAGGTTGAGTTCATGGCCCCCAGTCTTCCAATCTCTAAATATCCACACCCTTTGCCACTTAATTTGTAGTGTTGCACCTCCTTCTCTCAATCCCCACAGTGGGCAGAGCCTCCTTTCCTACTTCAAGATTTTGGATATTGTCACACAACTGGATTTGGCCAAAAGAGTGAGGCAGAAATAACTGCATTCCAGTTTCAAGTCTAAGCAAAAAGCAGCATTGTATGTTTCTGCTTGCTCTATTGCACTTCCGGTATTGCTGTGAGAAGATCATGCAGGGTTAGCTCACTGGTCCCAGGAGGAGGGCAAGAGGTATGTGGGTAGAGGAATGACCACCAAGTCCAGTCTGGATCACACATCCCCAGGCAGCCAAGACCTGAGGGAGTGAGTACAGGTGAGAACGGAAGAACCACCCTGCAGAACAGAGTCTACGTGCTGTGTCCATGAGGCAGATGAATGATTATTGTGTTGAACTACTGAGCACTGGTGTGATTCATAACAGAGCAAGAGTTAAACAACTCAACAGTTTATAGCATAACTAACTTATCCCACATAGACTGCCTGTGCGATCCTCAATAAGAGCAAGGAGAGGGATGTCTATCTCACAGCCAGTTAGAATAAGTGGCCAGAGAGTGTGCTTGGAGTAAAGATGACTGAGCCCAACAGGCAGGAACTGTTATAGCTCCAGGTGCCTCTGGTAACTCCATCCTCCGTTAGGTTTATCCAAACACTATGAGGGTCTATCTCATTTGGGTCTCTAAATCAGCTCTTGGATAAAATGGACGTGTGAAAGTGGCAGAATTGGCAAAATGTAGAGGCGTGACAGAGGATGAGATGGTTATTTAGCATCAAACTCAATGGACATGAGTTTGGGCAAACTCCAGGAGACAGTGAGACAGGGAAGCTTGGCGTGCTGCAGTCCATGGGGTTGCAAAGACTCAGACACAACTGAGAGACTGAACAACAGCAGCAAGAGAGTACAACCGAGGCCACAGCTTCTCTGGAAATCTCCAGGAGAGAGAGAGCAAATACAGGACTTCATCTCCTTAGTAAGTAAAGGCAAGTTCCCAGAAGTAGAACAAAAGGTCTGCCTCCCTCTGAGGCTTCTATGAAGACCACGTTTTGTCATTCTCTCAAGCGTTTCAGTGAACAACCTGCACTCTAAGGATAGCTATTCACATTCAGGCAAGCTGACCTATCGGCGTGTGTGTGTGTGTGTCTGTCTGTCTGTCTGTCTGTCTGTCTGTCTGTGTGTGTGTGTCTGTGTGTGTGTCTTTGTGTGTGTAGGCATGAGTGGGAGGAGTGATTTGTAGGATTAGAATTAAAGACAGGAACCTGAAGCTGACAGGGGCTCCACTAGCCCCTGTTTCCAAGACTGGCAGGAAAGGAGAGCTGCATCTGCCCAGGGAAAAGGGTCCCTCACGATTTGTTCCTTGCCAGCCAGAATACCATGGCAGAAACTGCTGTACCCTTCACTGCTTTCAGGTTTTTTAACATCAAAGAGACACTAAAAGCCTACAGCCTACATGAGAGTTGAAAGAACATAAATTAAAGAGAAGGCAAAATGAAAACAACACCTAACTTAGGGGACTAGTTCACCCAAGAGAAGATTCATACAGAAGGCCTCCAAGAGAAAGGTCTCAGTGACATAGAAATGATGAAAAAATAATTGGAAGAGAATACCAATAAGGAAAGCAATGAGAAATCAGAAGGGAGCAAGAAAGACTCTGAACTAAAGCTATGAATTTTAAAATTTATTAAAAATTTCCTTAGAAGAACTAAATAAAACACTGGCATTGTTAAAAATTGAATTAATGATCTATAAGACAAAGTGAGCAAAATATCTTACTACTTGTAACAAAGACACAAAAGAAGAAATAATGAGAGAATCAATGAGGGGCCTTTTGAAGGACAGATCTGGCAGCTTAACACAAAAATAGAAGGAATTCCAGAACGGGTTTTTTTTTTTTTTTAAAGGAGAAAAGGAAAAAAAAAAAGAAAAGTTGAAGGAGATACTCTAATTAAACAAATACAGTACTAGGTTTTTGTTTTTCTTTTTAAACTGGCTGAAGCAAGATTTAAGCCTGCAGATGAAAGGTCTCATTAAGTTCTGTAAGTGAATCCAGGAAATACTTGAATTTCAAGTGTAAACAGAAAATTATACAAACTTCCAGACAGAAAGAGTAAGTTAGAAATTAAGGCAAGAAACAAAGGCAAGAAATTAAGCCTAGCTAAGGAATTCTCATCTACAACTCTGGAATGTAGAAGATGGAAGAACAATGTACAGACCATTAACAAAAATGATCCAAGAATCCTATATTTAGGCAAAATATTACTCAGCTGTTAGGGGAAAGGAAAACATTTTCAGAGTGCAAGGATTCTAAAGTAAACTTCCCATATATGTTCTCTGAGGATAGCATTTGAGAAAGCACATAACCAGAAAAGCAATGGGTTCTGAGGAGCTATATCAACAGAGTGGAAACCAAAGACTAGAGGAAGCAGTGGTGGTGAAACCTGATGTTAATTCATATTCATTCTCTATGTATATATACATATGTGTGTGTGTGTGTGTGTGTGTATATATATATATATATGTATATATATCATAAATATTGCTATTGTTGTTATTCAGTTGCTAAGTGTCCAACTCTTTGTGATCCCATGCATTGAAGCATGCCAGGCTCCTCTGTCCTCCACTATCTCCCAGAGCTTGCTTGAATTCATGTCCATTGAGTCAGTGATGCTATCTAATCATCTCATCCTCTGCCGCCCCTTTTTCCTTTTGTCTTCAATCTTTTCCAGTGGCAGGGTCTTTTCCAAAGAGTCTGCTCTTCGCATCAGGTGGCCAAAGTACTGGAGCTTCAGCTTCAGCATCAATCTAAGAAAATAAAATCTACCACTGCTTCCACTTTTTCCTCATCTGTTTGCCATGAAGTGATGGAACTGGATGCTATGATCTTAGTTTTTTTTTTAGTGTTGAGTTTCAAGTCAGCTTTTTCACTCTCTTCTTTCACCCTCATTAAAAGGCTATTCACTTTATCTTTACTTTCTGCCGTTAAAATGGTATCATCTACCTATCTGAGGTTGTTAATATTTTTCCTGGTAATCTGGACTCCAGACTGTGATTCATCCAGCCCAGTATTTCACATGATGTACTCTGCATGTAAGTTAAAATAAGCAGGGTGACAATGCGCAGCCTTGTTGTATTACTTTCCTGATTTTGAACTAGTCAGTTACTCCATGTCTGGTCCTAACTCTTGCTTCTTGACCTGCATACAAGCTTCTCAGGAAACAGGTAAGGTGGTATGGTACTCCCATCTCTTGAAGAATTTTCCACAGTTTGTTGTGATCCACATAGTCAAAGACTTTAGTGTAGTCAAAGAAACAGAAGTAGATGTTTTTCTGGAACTCCCTTGCTTTCTCCATGAGCCAATGAATGCTGGTAATTTCATCTCTGGTTCCTCTTCCTCTTTGAAACCCAGCTTGTACACCTGCAGATTCATGACCTGTCCTTCTTGGGTGGCCCTGCATGGCATGGCTCATAGCTTCATTAATTTATGCAAGCCCCTTTACCATGACAAGGCTGTGATCCATGAAGGGGATAGTGTGTAAATACATATGCATGTGTGTGTGCACGCATGCATACATATATATATATATATATGTTTACACCACACACATGTATATATAGGTGTACACATATTTTATCTAAATAGATGATAATAATGTGCCAGGAATTTGCAATATTAAGTTTTGTTGAAACATAACAAGTATGCCATCTTAGAAGGAAAACCAAATGATAGTCTGGAACCAAAATATTAATTTAGCAAAACATCAAGTCAGACACTTGAAAAAGCATCCATAAGAAAAGGATTTTATGTGTATATGCACAGAGCGTAAGTTTAATGTTGGTTGTAAGAAATGAAAAGGTAATCACTAATGGAAACAGCTTAATAGAATGCTCAAATTAACAAATTAAACCAAACTAAGCCAAGAAAAATTAAAAGATAAGAGGGAGTAATGTAATATATACAGAAAAGAAAAATAAAATAGAAAGAATAAAATCAGCTATTTCAATTATTACAACATATGTGAATGAGCTGAATTCTGCCACTGGTTGAAAGATAATAATAGCCACAGTGGGATTAAAATTAAGGGATACCCTGTTTATAATATAAAATTTTTAAAATGTGTTAAAGAGGTGTTTTTTTTTTTTTCCAAAAAAGTCAACAAAAAAAAACAAATGCATATTTTAAAAATATCAGAGTAGAACACAAGACCAAAAATATTAGCAAGACTAAGAGGAAGATTCCAGTAACTAAATGCTCAATCAAAGAAGAATACTACTCTTTGTTAAATTTTATGAACTAAACAACATAATGTGAAATATATAAAATAAGCACTCCTGGATAAAAAATGTACTCAAAGAGAGACACACTTTATTTAAAGATGTTATTATTCTTTGATAATTTAAAGGACCAGGTAAAGCAAAACATTAATAACAATTAATTATTAATACTACTATTGAGGAATTAAAGACTCAATTGAGGAATTAAAGACTACTATTGAGGAATTAAAGACTCAAATACAGTCAACAAACTCAATTCCTTTTATTCATATGAGGGGAGAAAGGAAGAATGTTTTATTATTCAATACAAGCAGAGACCAGATGAGTAAAGTGGTATTTCATGGGTAAACTTAAAGTTTTAAAACACTTCATTTGAAAAGAAAGAAGTCTGAAAATTAATAACCTAAGCAGCCAACTTATGAAATTATGAAAAAAAGTAAACAGCTGAAAGAAAGATCAAAAAGGAGTAGTAAAGATAAGAGCAGATGAAAGACATAAAATAGCAAGATAAAATTCAGGGGATTAACAGAGCCAAACAACGGTTCTATGAAAAGGCAAATTAAACAAAAAGGCGTCTGGTAAAATTGAGGAAGAAAAAAAGAAGAGAAGGCAAAAATAACAAATACCACGAATGAAAATGGGAGTGATAACTACCAATAAAGCAGACAGTAAAAAAATAAAGAAGAATTACATGAACAGTATTTTGTTAGTAAACTTGAAAATTTAGATGAAATGGAAAATTTACTAAAAAAACAGAACTTACCATAACTGACTCAAAAAAAAAAAAAAAAAAACCCACAAGAAATCTTAGTGAATTTATTACATTAAAGAAATTAAAGAAATTAACCCAGCAGTTAAAAAACCACACCTCAAATAAAGCCTCAGGCCCAGATGGTTGTACTGGAAAGTTCTAACAAATGTTCAAGGAACAGAGTACCCCAAAATATATATTTCAGAATCTAGAAGAGAAGGAATGTTCCCTAAGTTATTTATAAAGATACGGTAACTATGTTACAAAGAGCAAGCAGAGATAAACAAAAATCAGAGTCCACTCACATTATGAATGTGAACATAAAAATTCTGAATTAGACATGACCAAATTTAATATAAAAATGTGGGGAAAACACATCAAGAACAATATTCAAGAAATATTTAATAACAGAAGAACTGTGGATGTATTTTACCACAGTATTTTATTAAGAGAAAGAAAATGATTAACTTGTATCTAACAATAGAAAGTATCTGATAAAATTAAATGCACATAAATAGAAACCCATTGAAGTGGGAATAACAGAAGTGCAATCATGTGAGAGTATCAGAGACTGGATTTTACCACCTTGCCCTAAACAACTAGGGAACTCCGAGAAAATGTATGAAACAACTGTTTTCAGACTTCAACAAGACGCAGCGTAGGTCTCTGATCCCCGAGAGAAGGAAACAATGGGATGAGTCCTAAGATTGCCCGCTGGCTCTCTGCCTGGGAGAACATGCCAGACCACAAAGCAGAAAGAGAGATGCCAAGGAAAACATGGCAGCTTCATGAAGCTAAGGGAACTGAGATAAGAATCCAGAGAAGTTAAAGTGGCTGGGAACACAGCCTTCCCAAGAGGAGGCAGCAATGCACAATGAGGGCCTAGAAATTTGCACAAGAGTCCTGTGAAATCTTTGCTGATTATCGCAATGCAGATATGCATGCTGACACTCTTGAGATCTGCTAAAGAGTGAATGGGAATCTGTTATCAAAACAATTTCTGAGTTCACAAACAGCTGGGAATCACTTGAATTACTAAAATTAAGAATGGAACACCATCACTGATCACTTGAGACATTCAGTGGAGACCCCAAAAGGTATATGCCTTAGCAATGTGACTATACTGCCCATGTTACCAAAGTTTAAAAAGACTACAAAGGGTAAAACTAAGCCAAAAGTACATTAATAGGTTCCTATGAAAAGCAGCTCAACAATCCTTAAAGGAAGCCAACAAAATCCAGACACTCAACAACATAAAATTGATCATGTCAGCATCTAATAAAAAATATTTGAAGAAACAATGGCCACATTTTTTTTCTCGACTCAATAAAAGCTATCAATCCACAGATTTAAGCTCAATGAAACCAAGGCAAGATAAACACAAAACCACATCAAGATCGATTACAATGAAATTGTTTTTTAAATGAAAAAAGAAAAATCTTTAAAAGTACTCAGAGAAAAAGAAACATTACAGAGGAACAGGATAAAAATGTCTTCAGACTCTTTGCCAGAAATAACACAATCCAGAAGAAAATGGAATGATGTCTTTAAAGCACTGAAAAAATTTTAAAAGAAAAATCAATATAGAATTCTATATTCAGCAAAAATAGCTTCGAACAATTAATGTGGAACATAGGCTTTTCCAGACAAACAAACGCTGAGAAAATTCATTTCCAAGAAACCTACACTACATAAGAAATGTTAAAGGAAGTTCTTGAGGTAGAAGGGAAATGAGAATAAAGGGAAATATGAATGTACACAAAGGGATGAAAAATATCAGTCAGTAAATATATGGGTAAATACAAAGGACCTTTTTATTTTAAAATTTATTTTAAAGATAATTGACTTTCAACCTTTATCTTTAAAAGATAATTTAGGGAAAACAATCAATGCCTTGAGGGATTTATATGTACAAAGAAAACACACAACAATAGCAGCATTAACGATGAGATATTATGAAGATAGATGTGATGGGGTATAAAATTATTTTAAGGTAATGGTATAAATGAATTTATTTGCAAAGCAGAAACAGAGACACAGATGTAGAGAACAAATGTATGGATATCAAGAGGGGTAGGGGTGTGGGACAGATTAGGAGATTGGGGTTAAGGTATGTATACTACTGTGTATAAAATGGATAACTAATGAGAACCGACTGCATGGCACAGGGAACCCTACTGAGTGGTCTGTGGTGACTCAAATGGGAAGGAAATTCAAGGATTAGGGGATACATCTATACATGTAGATGATTCACTTTGTTGTACAGCAGAAACTAACACAGCACTGTAAAGCGACTATATTCCAATAAAAAGGTAAAAATATTTGTAGACTAAGGACCATTTAATCCTGAAGGAACACAAAAGTTAAATGAAAAGCAAAATATTCTAAATAAATTTGATCTTTTATTCCCTTAAAGAAAGCTGTGATTATTTAAAATGCATATTATAAATCCTTGAAGAGCCAGTGAAAAAGATAAAATGAATAAACAAACTTGGGGGATAAAACAGAATACTAAAAAATAATACAGCAATCTAGCAGAAGGCAAGAAAAAGGCAAAATAACATAGAATATATTGAAGAAACAAAAAGCAAATAGCAAGATGGTAGATTAAAATCCAAACATTACATGTAAATGGCCTAGGGACTTCCCTGATGGGCCAGTGGCTAGGACTCTGCACTCCCAATGCACGGGGCCTATGTTTGATCCCTGGTCAGGGAACTAGATCCCATATGCTGCAATTCAGAGTTCACACGCTGCAACTAAAGATCCAGCGTGCCACTGCAAGACCCAGCACAGTCCAATTAATAAATTAACTGATGAAAAATATGTTGAAAAATGTAAATGGCCTAAAAACGTCAATGTAAGGACAGAAATCATCAACTGGACATTTGAAAATGAAAAATAAAATTCAACTATATGCTGTCTGTAAGAAACATCCTAAATATAAACATACAAATAGGTTAAAGAATAAAAAGGTAGAAAAAGAAGCAATGGCACCCCACTCCAGTACTCTTGCCTGGAAAATCCCATGGATGGAGGAGCCTGGAAGGCTGCAGTCCA
This sequence comes from Bos indicus x Bos taurus, assembly GCF_003369695.1. Classification (NCBI taxonomy): domain Eukaryota; kingdom Metazoa; phylum Chordata; class Mammalia; order Artiodactyla; family Bovidae; genus Bos; species Bos indicus x Bos taurus. Next base: position 86,671,595 of record NC_040078.1, read on the forward strand.
TGGGGTCGCTGAGGGTCGAACATGACTGAACGACTTCACTTTCACTTTTCACTTTCATGCACTGGAGAAGGAAATGGCAACCCACTCCAGTGGTCTTGCCTGGAGAATCCCAGGGACGGCGGAGCCTGGTGGGCTGCTGTCTATGGAGTCACACAGAGTCGGACACGACTGAAGTGACTTAGCAATAGCAATAGCAATATGAATATCAGAAAGTAGACTTGTCAGAACAAGAAACATTACCAGGGAAGAAGAGATACATTACATAGTGATAAAAGGGTCAATTTGTCAAGAAGACTTGTGACTTAAAGAAGAAATGATACTTTTGTAGAATAGCAACTTGAATGCAACTGAAGTCAGATTTCTTTTCTCTTTATTTAGCTCAGAACAAACAAGCAGTGTAAAAAGTGCATGTGAAATCAAGGATTCATGGTGGTATAATTGGATGTGGTTACCTAGGGTTGGGCTTCCCTGGTGGCTCAGTGATAAAGAATCTACCTGCAATGCAGGAGAATGCAGGTTCAATCCCTGGGTCAGGAAGATCCCCTGGAGAAGGAAATGGAAACCCACTCCAGTATTCTTATCTGGGAAATCCCATGGACAGAAAAACCTGGCAGGCTACAGTCCATGGGGTGGAAAAAGAGTTGGACATGACTTAAAGACTAAGCGCCACCACCCAGGGTTGCCCTTGCTTCTTTTACAGGCGTGCCTGAAATTTAGTGGTCTCAGTGGCCCATGCTGATTAAACAACCTGACAGACTGGAGAAATCTAGAACTGTGGGCTTGCTGCATTTTACAAGCTTGCTGTATTTTGGACAAGAGTGTGTATGATTGGGTAAGGCCAGGAGGTTCCGAAAGATCTACCTCCTAATCATAACAAAACATTATTATTTTGTTTCATTTCCTGATGTTCTATCTGTTCTTCTGGGGAATTTCAGTATATAAGGCCTGGCCATGACCTCCCATAGCAGGGGCCATATCTATCTCATCCAACATGCCATTCCCTAGCACCAAGCAGAGTGCCTCTTTGGCAAATTTTGAGTGCTCAATGAATGCTTATTAGGGAATGAATGAGAACTCTAGGAGGTCAGATATAGAAGGAAACGTTGTGGTTCCTAATCACTTTTGAGTTATTTATATTCCAAGGCCCAAATCTTTAGCTATTGCCTTCTGTGCAAGTCCTAAAGGAGACAGAAGTGAGATCTCTGGAGGGTCCAAGGTCAGTAGCAGAGCGCTGGGCTCCTTGTACAGACCATCCCCCTCCACAGAACACAGACAGCTCTGAAAATGCACTGTGCCTTCCTTCCAGATTGAGTTGGTGTAGTGTATTCTTGGTTATCGAAATACTCATAGCTTTGGGACTCTGAAATGGTAATGGACTTTGAAATGTGTGAATCAGCATGATACGTAACTGCATGATCTTAATTACATAAAAATGGATGCTTAGTTGTGAAAATAAACAAGTGAAACCTAGAAGAACACATCAAAGGGTAAACTGCTTGTGATTAGGAATGACTTCATTTTTTGCTTCTTGTGTTTTTGTTTCTCATTATGTACGTGCTAAGAAATAAATGTTATCTTAAAAACCTTAAAAAAAAAAAGAAAGAAAGAAAATGCACTGTGCCTACCTCACACAGCTCCCATCTCCTATTTCCCTAGACACAAAAGCATGTCAAATCTCAAATACATCTACTTTCCTTTTCTGATAAATGAAAAACAAGGAGACCTTCAGAGAAAGACATCAGATTGACTAGACACGACTTACGCTCCCTTTAAAAATTCCAATAAAATGGCAGTGGAAGAAAATTTCAAAAAGGCAAAACTCTACCATGTCAAAGTAGACAGAATAAAAGATGAGAGTAGCAGAACTCTAAGAGCTAGAAAATATGGAGGGATGAGTTGTAACTCACTCGGCAGACTTGTAAAGATAAAAATTAAGTAGCAGTGGAAAAAACTCCAGAAGCCCAATTACCCTAAAGAGACTCAGACAAGTTCAGGACATGGTGGCACCAGGTACCTCTGAAAAGTGGGGATAAAAGTGGAGCTAAAATCAAAGGGCTTCCCAGCTGGTGCACATGGGATTCTTTAGAGTTCGCTTGCCAATGAAGGAGATACAAGAGATGTAGGTTCAATCCTTGGGTTGGGAAGAGTCCCTAGAGAAGGAAATGGTGACCCATAGTATTCTTGGTGGAAAATTCCATGGACAGAGGAGACTGGCGGGCTACAGTGTATGGGGTAGCAAAGAGTTGGACATGACTGAATGACTAAGCACACACACAAAATCAACAGGATGGTTGAATGCTGTGTAAGATGAAACTAGAACCACCCCACCCTGCCCTGTGCCCTCATGATAAGCAACCTGGATGCCATCTCTCCCACACCCTGAAGAATATGCAGGTTCACCCTCAGACAGAGTGGGGCCCAAGGCCCAGATAAGAGTAGGGGGCACCCTGACAAGAACAGAGATGAAGTAAGGCCCTGCCTTTGTGCAGGTCAGCCTTCAAGATCCTTTCCCCAACTCAGCTCCCAGAGATCTGGCTGCCAGGTTTATACCCTGAAAATTCATTTTAGGGGAATCTAGCCTGACACAAGGGAAAAACCTAAGGTTAGTTGGGAGGCCAGAGGGTACAGAAAGGATAGGCCAGCCAGATGACTCAGGTCTTAAGAGGATTAAAATGACACAATATAAGTAAAGACCATTTTTCATGATCAATAGTGGTAATTCTGTAATAATCATCACTATTTTAAAAAAAAACATTAAAAAAAATTACTGTGGGCTCACTAGGGACATACCAGAGTATTTCCAGGCTGGTGGGAGCCCCCAGACTCTGGGAGAAATAAAGAGAAAGTATCACCAAGATTCCGGCCAGACTCCTGAGACCATGAACAGTCTGAGGCAGAACAAGGAGAACTTTTGACTTTCCTGCTTTTACCCAGAGCAAGGCACACATCAAAAGCACATGCCTGCTGAGTTCCAGGGGCCTGATCATTATCACATATTTCTGCAACATGATTTTATAAAAATGAAGTCGGCACTGCTGCATTATTTATAAGCAGTTCACTGTATTGACGCTGCCAGGCCCCCACTTTCAAGGGAAACCTTTTGTTCTCTGCTTGGGGAAGGCAGGGCCTGGAGAGTCTCAATCGAACAAGCGAGTGGATAACAGAATAATTAGAGCTGAGGGTAGGGATAAATTACCAAGATATTCCTGGCTGCGGCATTCAGTACATCCCAGGCCTGTGAAGGCTCTGTTTTTCCAAGCCATACAAGAGACCAAGTTACTAGCACTGAAGATACAGCTCATGGGGAGATATGACTTGAATGGGATTGTTAATTGTATCAACAAAGGGACCAAGAGGGCCTTATTTCTGAAGAAATACCATTGCACCCATCAGACTTGCTCCTGTTAAAGAGCTGTCAGACTCCAGGCTTGTTACTATTGGCTCTGCACTTCATCAAGACTTGCTGACAGGTCAGACCGAAATAATATATGCCATGATGCAAGGCAGGGCAATATTAAATTGCCTTTTCAGTTGGGCTTGCCTATAATATAGTTTGAAGGTGGCCATGACAATACGGGAAGCATGAAAGAACTGAATACATGATCAAGTGCAGGGAGCTTTCCCATGCCCCCAAGAGAGAAAGACTGAAGATCCTAAGGATCCTAGGGTTTCAGCCAAAACATTCCAAGATCCTGGTAAAGCCCGTGGGTGCCGGGATTTGGATTTATCCCCTAAAGAATAAGAATGACGACAATTAGATGATGACTCAAAAGAAGTGAAGAGCTCAAGAAACATAGAGCTCAGGGAGCAAATGGATTGCTGCCTTAGGTTTCCTGTGAGGATGGTTTGACAAAAGTCACCCTGTTAAGGAGATGAATACCATAGGCAGGGACACAAGGCCAACAATAAGATGCTCTCTCAAGACGGGGAAATGAAGACTGCTTTTGAGAGTTCAGCTGTTATGCTCATTCATGATGAACTGGAATCCAAATCTGCAAAATTTTCCTAAAAAGACAAAATGGGTTCCAGGACCTTTCGGACTCCCAGGAACCAGACTGACAGCATAATGATGGTCAAGAAAAAATGTCAGTCAGATGGATGGCTGGTCTGCATGAGTGAGGAAGAGGCAGGAGCAGAAGAGGGAGAGGCAGAGATCAGTGTCAATGGGGGGAGGGAGGAAATCTCCAGGTAGAAAGAACCACATGTGAAGGAGGCTGGAAGTGGGAAACAGGAGAGTGCAAAGCACGTCTCAGAGAGTCTCTCCATGCAAACCTCAAGGGCTGAGCATCTTCCCCAAATAGGAAAAGGAACAAAAAGACCATTCACTCCCTCTGTCCTGCATTCACTAACAATTATTTAGTAAGCTCTTAACGTATACCAAAAAGAGATACTGCCTCTTCCTTCATGGGGCTTAGAATCTAGCAGAAGGGAAAAATCCATGAGGGGCTCACTCAAATTTCTAATAAACACTATGAAGGGTAAGTAAAATGAAGAAGCATTACAGGGTGTACATAGAGCTTATGGTATCCAAAGACATGGAGAACAAGAATTTATATTCTCTCTCAGGTTCTTCCATTAAGGCACCAGGACTTGGGCACAAGGGTTTCCACTGGCGGATCCTAGAGCTGCTGCTGCTGCTAAGTAGCTTCAGTCGTGTCCGACTCTGTGCGATCCCATAGATGGCAGCCCACCAGGCTCCTCCATCCCTAGGACTCTCCAGGCAAGAACACTGGAGTGGGTTGCCATTTCCTTCTCCAATGCATGAAAGTGAAAAGTGAAAGTGAAGTCGCTCAGTCGTTTCCGACTCTTAGCGACCCCATGGACTGCAGCCTTCCAGGCTCCTCCATCCATGGGATTCTCCAGGCAAGAGCACTGGAGTGGGGTGCCACTGCCTTCTCCAATCCTAGAGCTAAAGGGCATCAAAATGGGGCTGCCTTTTCATGGAACCATCCTCAGATTTTGCCCTCTCCTCCTGCCTCTGGTTCGCCTCTGCTGTTGCCTTGGGCCTTCTCCATTCTGGTGATGCTGGGTTTCTAAGTTAATCATTTCAGGCTTACATTGACATATATACACTATCATGTGTAAAATAGCTAGCTAGCGGGAAGCTGCTCTATAACACAGGGAACCCAGCCTGGCACTCTGAGATGACGGATGGTGGGGAGGTGAGAAAGGTTTAAGAGAGAGGGGATACAGGGATATGTATATATGTATGCATATATTAGCTGTTGTTCAGTCGTGTCTGACTTTTTGCGATCCCATGGACCAGTCCATCCTAAAGGAGATCAGTCCTGGGTGTTCATTGGAAGGACTGATGTTGAAGCTGAAACTCCAATACTTTAGCCACCTGATGTGAAGAGCTGATTCATTTGAAAAGACCCTGATGCTGGGAAAGATTGAGGGCAGGAGGAGAAGGGGACAACAGAGGATGAGATGGTTGGATGGCATCACTGACTCGATGGACATGGGTTTGGGTGGACTCCAGGAGTTGGTGATGGACAGCGAGGCCTGGCCTGCTGCGGTTCATGGGGTCGCAAAGAGTCAGACAAGACTGAGCAACTGAACTGAACTGATGGACACAGCATGCCAGGCTTGCCTGTCCTTCACTATCTCCCGGAATTTTCTCAAACTCATGTCCATTGAGTCAGTGATACCAACCAACCATCTCATCCTCTGTGACATATATATAATTATAACTGATTTGAGTTGCTGTATGGCAGAAACCAATACAACATTGTAAAGTAACTTTCCTCTAATTAAAATTTTTTAAAAAGAACAGAAACTGTTATGATTTGGGGAATTTCATTGGATTGGCCAAACAAGAAAAACTATTTTATTTCTTGGGCATGAGACTTAATCTCAGCCTTTAGGCTCTGGTCATCTGAAGATTCACCACTGGTTCCCATTCTAGTGGGCTTCTCTGGGGCTCAGTGGTAAAGAATCTGCTTGCCAATGCAGGATACACAAGTTTGATCCCTGGGTTGGAGAGATCCCCTGGAGAAGGAAATGACAACCCACTCAGTATTTTTGGCTGGAAAATCCCATGGACAGAGAAGCCCAGTAGGCTACAGTCCATGGGGTTGCAAAAGAGTAGACACAACTTAGAGACATAAAAACAAAGCCCCTTCTAGCTCTTTCAAACCTCTGGGACCAAGGTCCCAGACTCTGCTGCTGGCTTCCTCCATAAGGTCTATCCTAGTAAGGATATGAGGTTATTGATACCAAGATCTATGTCCAATCATATCTGTATCCTAGCATAACTTGGAAGACACTGTAGGACATACAGACCTATCCCAGTCTGACTCAGAAGGGAGTCCTTTCCCAAACATTGTATAAGTTCCAATACTAAAGTGTTTCTTCCAAGGTTAACTCATTTTAGCCTATCCTATTACAGGACAACACACTGTGTATTAATGAAGACAAACAGTGATGTCTATACAATCCTTATCTCTCAACATTCCTCAGTCCTAATGGCATCCCAAATGTGCCATTTGTTAAGCTGAGCACTGGACTGATCCAAAGTTATCTAAAGAGCACACATTAGTAAGTCTGAAATCCAATGTTACAGACAAGAAATACGTGAAAAAGGGCAAAGCTATTCTAATGCAACTCCTTGGTAGGGAGGGAAGCAAGGAAAAGAGAGTTACATTAATATATGGTCATTCAAGGCTGCTCTGCTGTGAAGAGATAATTTAAGATTCCTGGCAGAGGATGAGAAAGAGGCAGTTGATTCAAACAGCTCCTGCCAAGTGGCCCCATGTATTCCTTTATTTCATTTGGCCTTTTGGCTATTAGGCCTTTGGAACACCCAACAAACCTTATCTTAACTCAAGAATACTTTTCAATATAAATAAATGCATAAACAAATTATAAAAACAATCTTTCCTGGATAAGCTGGGATTACCTTTGCAAATCCCCTTAGTAATAACAACAATTATACTATGCTATAGTTTAGCATAGTCCCTACCATACTCCAGGCACTCAACAAACGTTTTACTTTATCTTTTATGAGACACTGACAAGACATAGTGTCTTCTGTTACAATAAACATTCCAAAGTGCTACACTTGATGTTTTTGTCCAGTCCTGAAAATGGCAGATCTCTGCTTCTAATTTTCTTTCTCTGTCAGGTTTGGTTTGGTCTCTAGAAACGATGCCACTGTTCTCCCATTGTGCAAAATGCACGAGTGTTTGGAGACTTCTTTCCTTGTTCTCCTGTTGCCAGGACTCATTGTACTCCAGGTACTGAGGGTGCCAAAATGAGGATGGCCACAGTGATAAGCGGAAGTCACCGTGGTGATGCCAGTACCCTTCTCAGTAATCACGTCCACTGTGCTAGCACCTGAGGAGCTGCCTGCTTACTTACTTGCAGAGCCGAGAGTTTTAACTTCAAGTAGTAGCTCTCTAGAACAAAGAAGAGAGAGCCAGGTTAAGACTTTTCAAACAAGACAAAGAGGAGAAAACACTAAAAGAAACAGATGGTATCCAGAAACAATAAATGCTGGAGGGGGTGTGAAGAAAACAGAACCCTCTTACAAACTGTTGGTGGGGATGTCAATCGGTACAGATACTAAGAACAGTATGGAAGCTCCTTAAAAAATTAAAAAAGAGTTATCATATGATCCAGCAATCCCACTCCTGAACATATATCTGGAGAAATCTATAATCCAAAAAGTTATACGTGCCCCTCTTGCCAATGTTCATTGCAGAACTATTTAAAATAGTCAAGACATGGAAGTAACCTAAATATCCATCCACAGAGGAGTGAATAAAGAAGATGTGGTACATTTATACAATACTGCTGCTGCTGCTAAGTCACTTCAGTCATGTCCGACTCTGTGCGACCCCATAGACGGCAGACCACCAGGCTCCCCCGCCCCTGGGATTCTCCAGGCAAGAACACTGGAGTGGGTTGCCATTTCCTTCTCCAATGCATGAAAGTGAAAAGTGAAAGTGAAGTCGCTCAGTCGTGTCCGACTCTAGTGACCCCATGGACTGCAGCCTACCAGGCTCCTCCGTCCACGGGATTTTCCAGGCAAGAGTACTGGAGTGGGGTGCCATTGCCTTCTCCAATATTACTCAACCATAAAAAGTGAGAAATGCTGCCATTTGCAGCAACATGGATGGACCTAGAAAATATCATACTAAGTGATGTCAAGACAGAGAAAGACAAAGGGCACATGCCATCACTTAAATGTGGAACTGACTTAAAAGTGATACAAATGAACTTACAAAACAGGAACAGACTTGCAAACATTGAAAACAAACTTATAGTCACCAAAGGGGAAAGAGACATGGAATGGGGGACAAATCAGGAGCTTGGGATAAGCATATACACATTACTATATGTGAGACAGATAACCAACAAAGACCTACTGTAGAGCACAGGGACCTCTCCTCGATATTCTGTGATAACCTTTAAGAGAAAAGAATCTAAAAAGTAGTGACTATATGCATATATGCATGACTATATGCATAACTGAATATCTTTGCTGTGTCTGAAACTAATACAACATTGTAAATCAACTATAATCCAATAAAATTAAAATTTTTTAAAAGAGTTGGTGAACTATAAGTATAGACTTGAAGTTTTCATAACTTTCAAGATATTATCATTTCTAAAAAAAGGAAGGAAAGGAAAGGAACAAAAACAGGAAAATGAAATGGAAATGGAAAAGAAAAAGAATCAGACAAAAATATGACCTTAAATCTAGGTTCTCAAAGGATGAACTGGCAGAACACAGAGGGTTTTCAGGACACTGAAACTACTCTGTATGATTCTATAATGTTATTGTTGTTCAGTCAGTCAGTTGTGTCTGACTCTGTGACCCCACAGACTTCAGCACGCCAGGCTTCCCAGTCCTTCAGTGTCTCGCGGAGGTTGCTCAATCTCATGTCCATTGAGTCAGTGATGACATTCAACCATCTCAGCCTCTGTCATCCCCTTCTTCTGTCCTCAATCTTTCCCAGCATCAGCGTCTTTTCCAATGAGCTGGCTCTTCACATCAGGTCACCAAAGTGTAGACATATATCTACATAATTCTATAAATGCAGAAACATATCTATATTTGTCCAAACTCATGAAATGTGCAACACCAAGAGAATATTAATGTTAGTCATGGATTTAGGGTGATTGCGATATGTCACTGTAAGTTCATCAATTGCAAGAAACATACCACTCTAATGGTGGAATGCTGATATGCAGGTGTTAGGGAAGGGGTATATGGAAGTCTTTGTACCTCTGATCATTTTTTCTGTAGGCTAACAACTGCTCTAAAAAATAGCCTATTAAAAACAATGATGACAACAACTTTAGTTCTCAATGTCCTTCAGGGCTCAAGATCAAGAAACTGACTGGCATAAACCACACGTCAGCTCTTCAAAGGAAGATAACAAACAGACTTGCTATTAATGTCAGGAAAATGGGAATTTTCTGACTTAGCCATTTAAATTATTATATTATAAATATAAATATATTATAAAGCACCTCTCTAGCTTCAGGGGGTTTACAGTCTCTCAGGGGAACAGCACACCCCAAGATCACCCAGTTAGCATGAGGAGAGAAAGTGGACCCAACAGCTTCAGAGCCATGTCCTTAACAAAACACACTGCTTCTAGGGAACATACCGTTTGCATGACACTGACTGGGGTGGGGGGGGTTGCATTTTACAGGTGAAATACAAGGTACAGAAGAGGAACAACAGAGGAAGGAAGAAGACATCCTACCTGGGGCTCTTAAGGACACTTTCCTCAGAGGAGGAGTTTGAGCTGTGAGCCCTGAAATGTGAATAAGAGTTCACTGGTGGGGTGGGGGAGGGGGACAGAGGCTGTGGAAGAGATGTTTCAGGCAGAGTGTAGGTACCGAGGCATTCAGTTCAAGTGTGATCCTGCCATCAGATGGGAGACAGAACACCTGACCTCCTCAGGGCTCCTCTAGTCTTTTGGTCTGAGAGAATATGGTCCACTGGAGAAGGGAATGGCAAACCACTTCAGTATTCTTGCCTTGAGAACCCCATGAACAGTATGAAAAGGCAAAAAAATAGGATACTGAAAGAGGAACTCGTAAGTACCCTATATGCTACTGGAGATCAGTGGAGAAATAACTCCAGAAAGAATGAAGGGATGGAGCCAAAGCAAAAACAATACCCAGTTGTGGAGGTGACTGGTGATAGAAGCAAGGTCCAATGCTGTAAAGAGCAATATTGCGTAGGAACCTGGAATGTCAGGTCCATGAATCAAGGCAAATTGGAAGTGGTCAAACAGGAGATGGCAAGAGTGAACCTCAGCCTTCTAGGAATCAGCGAACTAAGATGGACTGGATTGGGTGAATTTAACTCAGATGACCATTATATCTACTACTGTGGGCCTTTTAGAACTAACACCCAAAAAAGATACCCTTTTCATTATAGGGGACTGGAATGCAAAAGTAGGAAGTCAAGAAACACCTGAGGTAACAGTCAAATTTGGCCTTGGAATACGGAATGAAGCAGGGCAAAGGCTAACAGGGTTTTGCCAAGAGAACGCACTAGTCATAGCAAACACCCTCATCCAACAACACAAGAGAAGACTCTACACATGGACATCATCAAATGGTCAACACTGAAATCAGATTGATTATATTCTTTGCAGCCAAAGATGGAGAAGCTCTATACAATCAACAAAAACAAGACCGGGAGCTGACTGTGGCTCAGATCATGAACTCCTTATTGCCAAATTCAGACTGAAATTGAAGAAAGTAGGGAAAACAACTAGACCATTCAGGTATGACCTAAATCAAATCCCTTATGATTATACAGTGGAAGTGAGAAACAGATTTAAGGGACTAGATCTGACAGACAGAGTGCCTGATGAACTATGGACGGAGGTTCATGACATTGTACAGGAGACATGGATCAAAACCATTCCCAAGAAAAAGAAATGCAAAAAAGCAAAATGGCTGTCTGAGGCTGTCTGAGGAGGCCTTACAAATAGCTGTGGAAGGAAGAGAAGTGAAAAGCAAAGGAGAAAAGGAAAGATATAAGCATCTGAATGCAGAGTTCCAAAGAATAGCAAGGAGAGATAAGAAAGCCTTCCTCAGCGATCAATGCAAAGAAATAGAGGAAAACGATAGAATGGGAAAGACTAGAGATCTCTTCAAGAAAATTAAGAGATACCAAGGGAACATTTCATGCAAAGATGGGCTCGATAAAGGACAGAAATGGTATGGACCTAACAGAAGCAGAAGATATTAAGAAGAGGTGGCAAGAATACACAGAAGAACTGTACAAAAAAGATCTTCACGACCCAGATAATCACAATGGTGTGATCACTCATCTAGAGCCAGACATCCTGCAATGTGAAGTCAAGTGGGCCTTAGGAAGCATCACTCTGAACAAAGCTAGTGGAGGTGATGGAATTCCAGTTGAGCTATTTCAAATTCTAAGAGATGATGCTGTGAAAATGCTGCACTCAATATGCCAGCAAATTTGGAAAACTCAGCAGTGGCCACAGGACTGGAAAAGGTCAGTTTTCATTCCAATCCCAAAGAAAGGCAAAGCCAAAGAATGCTCAAACTACTGCACAATTGCACTCATCTCACACGCTAGTAAAGTAATGTTCAAAATTCTCCAAGCCAGGCTTCAGCAATATGTGAACTGTGAACTTCCAGATGTTCAAGCTGGGTTTAGAAAAGGCAGAGGAACCAGAGATCAAATTGCCAACATCTGCTGGATCATGGAAAAAGCAAGAGAGTTCCAGAAATACATCTATTTCTGCTTTATTGCCTATACCAAAGCCTTTGACTGTGTGGATCACAATAAACTGTGGAAAATTCTGAGAGAGATGGGAATACCAGACCACCTGACCTGCCTCTTGAGAAACCTATATGCAGGTCAGGAAGCAACAGTTAGAACTGGACATGGAACAACAGACTGGTTCCAAATAGGAAAAGGAGTACGTCAAGGCTGTATATTGTCACCCTGCTTATTTAACTTCTATGCAGAGTACATCATGAGAAACGCTGGGCTGGAAGAAACACAAGCTGGAATCAAGATTGCTGGGAGAAATATCAATAACCTCAGATATGCAGATGATACCACCCTTATGGCAGAAAGTGAAGAGGAACTAAAAAGCCTCTTGATGAAAGTGAAATTGGAGAGTGAAAAGTTGGCTTAAAGTTCAACATTCAGAAAACTAAGATCATGGCATCTGGTCCCATCACTTCATGGGAAATACATGGGCAAACAGTGAAAACAGTGGCTGACTTTATTTTTTTGGCTCCAAAATCACTGCAGATGGTGACTGCAGCCATGAAATTAAAAGATGCTTACTCCTTGGAAGGAAAGTTATGACCAACCTAGATAGCATATTGAAAAGCAGAGACATTACTTTGCCAACAAAGGTCCACCTAGTCAAGGCTATGGCTTTTCCAGTGGTCATGTATGGATGTGAGAGTTGGACTATAAAGAAAGCTGAGCACCAAAAAATTGATGCTTTTGAATTGCAGTGTTGGAGAGGACTCTTGAGAGTCCCTTGGACTGCAAGGAGATCCAACCAGTCATTCTAAATGAGATCAGTCCTGGGTGTTCTTTGGAAGGACTGATGTTAAAGCTGAAACTCCAATACTTTGGCCACCTCATGCGAAGAGTTGACTCACTGAAAAAGACCCTGATGGTGGCAGGGATTGGGGGCAGGAGGAGAAGGGGACGGCAGAGGATGAGATGGCTGGATGGCATCACCAACTCGATGGACATGAGTTTGAGTAAACTGCGGGAGTTGGTGACAGACAGGGAGGCCTGGCATGCTGCAATTCATGGGGTCGCAAAGAGGTGGACACGACTGAGCGACTGAACTGAACTGAACTGAAGAGGAAGGGATTACTGAGCATGTACAGAGTCTAGGTCAGACATGATGATGCTCCCCTGCACTTCATTCTCTTTATCCCTTAAGCCAAATAAGTAGCATTTATCTCATAAATTAATTTACATAGTGCATGTAGCACAGCATCTGGTACACAGCATGGAAACAATGAACAGGAGTCATTTATGTTCCCGTTGTTTTCATTACCACTACCACCATTTCATCTCATAGTTACCTCTTATCAAGAGAGTACTAACAAAAGAAATACTCAGATGAAAACTTGCTTCGAGACAACACTAAGAATACTACAGAGAAATAACCTGGGTTTTCAGCTCTATGTTGATGAGCATAAACTGAACTAAATGAAATAATAACCTAAGCAACCCAGCTCACTGTTGCTCAATTCAATATACAATTGGGTTAAAAACCAAATTTTTGTTTCATATCTGGCATACGAATATTGGACCCAAACTGTGACCCCTCAGCAAAGTTGGGGCAAAACCAGTCAGAATACTCCATGCATTTCTGGAATGATTCGTTCATTCCCAGACACAATTTTGCCACCACTGAGCATGGTGTCACAGAGATACGGAGGCAAGTACTAGATCTCCTCCCTCAAACAGCTCAGAGAGAGGGAAACACAGTCATATAAAGGGAAATGCGAAAAGCAAGGAAAGAAGGGTTTCACTGAGCATATATGAAAGCTCTAGAAGAGCACAGAAGCCTTGAGAAATTAACTCCATGTATATATTGTAGAAACCTTGATAAAACACCAGAGAAAAATTAAAAATGTGCCTGAGATACACGTCCCAGGGAAGCTAAGGTGAGGACTACTAAGTTGCCTATTCTCTGGTTCAAACAAGCCGCAGTCCCCTCAATAGGTCCTGTTTCCACTTGCTTCTGCGCATGACATGGAGTTCCTTTGAGACACCCTTACCCTGCGGCCCTTGGTAAATCTTAATCACCTTCCAATATCGATCTTTCGGGAGTTTGTTCAAGGGCGTGTTCCTCACTCCTCAGTGGCACCTCCCTGGCCCCATCCCAGCATGTACGGCACTATGACTGTCTGCTAAATTGTCCGTTTCCCACTCGACTGCAAACTACACGCACAGTCTGCTTTTTGGACTTTTCGGTAAGGCTGACACACGGAAGACATTGAGTAAATGTCTGTTGATTCACTATTATCACTGACGTCTTCTCTAGCCTGCATACATACCCATTTTCTTCCTGTACTGGAAGTCTGCTTGGAGTGTTGAACCGGAATTCTACCACTGCAACTCAGTCCGTATGTTGAGGTTTTAAGTGCATTCAAACTAAAAACAAACAAAACAACCAACCCATGAAAGGGGGCCCAGAGACCTCTGCTCAAGTTGCAAGTCCTTGGTAAACTAAATAAGGAAAGGAAGTCGCTTGCTTGCTAGTCTTTTTAATAACTAGCACAAAGGAGCTCATGGGGTTTCTTAATAGAGAAACCATACAAAAAGGTAAAAGGGCACTTACAGTGTACCATGTTCTTTTTTTTACTCTCCTTTAAAATGATCATGTGTTTTTCTAATTGAGAAAGGCTTATTTATAAACCAGATCTGAAGAAAAAAAGTCCATGGCCTAAATTTGCTCTGTTTCCATGTGCATCATTTCTGTTTCTTTTAAACCTTGCAAAGCAGTTTATGACAAACAAATCATGTCTTGTAAATTAAGCAACTGGAGAATCTGAGATGAGAATGGTTGATGGCAGGCTTAGAAAGAAACCATCATATATCACACACAGTCTCAGTATTTCAGTTACTCACCAACCTGGCTGGATCCACTGATTTTAATGGTGTGAGACATACTTCCAGGTACATCTGAAATCAATGATCACTTACTAATCATACCTAGCCTAAAGTTTTCTTTAGGCAAAAGACCAATAAATTAAGAGTGTAGCATTCAATAGTTGGGAAATGGAGAACGGAAAGGAATGTCAGATGGAAGGGAGAATTACACCAGGGGAAGAGAAGGATGTGGAATGATGGAATAACCATCTTTGGAAAGGGAAATATTTTCAGTTGAAAGCAGCTGGTTTCCATTTCTATGAAAGCAATGAGCATAAATTTCAGTAAGGGAGGATTCAGATTAACTGAGAGAACACTGCCTAACTTACAAGACTAGAAGCCATGATGAGCTGGTATGAGATGACATTCTCCGTTAAAGGGGATCTTTGCAAAAGGACAGCCATAACAGTTTCAGGTGACTGAGGAACTGTCTGAAGAGAAGGGAATGGATCACATAGATGACTTCTAGTTTCCATCCTTATTGCTGTTGTTATTCTGGTCCCGAGATTCTGTGATTCATTTTATTTACTGTAAAGCCAACCTCTTGGAGCTCAACAAAAGAACAATCCTGAAGAATAACGTTTCTGAGAATTTTGAATGCATGAAGACGGTTGTGCTGAATTTATGGGCTTATTTAAATAAAAGCACACAGGCTTCTTTTCAAATTGCAATTTAATAAAATATATTGAGTGGCTATGAAGTGCAAATTCTGTGGGAGGTGTCAGGAGCATGGAGATAAAACATGAGTCTCAGTCCTCAGTCCAATGAAGGAGAGAAAATGAGCCCATGAATTACTGTGATGTAAGTGAGACTAATAAGTAGCATTACAGAAATCCAAACCGTGGGGCAACAAAATAAAATAAAATAAAAACAGAAAGGAGACATGCAGTTGGGCTGTCAAGCGCTGGAAAGAATTTGAGGAAGAAGTAGCCTATGAAGTTGGTATTAAAAAGTCATAAGATGGTAAATGTTATAAACATTATAAACAAAGACGCAGAAGTATCAATATTTGAATCATGCCTGGGAACAGGGAATGGCCTCGTTTAAACTGAACAAAGGTTGCTGTTGGGAAGTAATAAGAAAGAAAACTCGAAAGAGGGCTTGGGTCATAGAAGTGACCCAGTATATAGATCTCTAACGGTGAGGCTAGAGATATTTATTATCCTTAGGTCAAAATAAAGTAATTTCCTAATTATTTTCCCCTCAACTGACAGAAGTCAGATAAAATTTATTATGATTTTTTTAACAGAATTCCTGATGTTGAAAGTGATAATTCAGACAATTAACAAATAGCTGCTAAACACACACACAATCTTTGGTTTCCCAGCCACTTAACGCATCCATAAGGAGCCAATATGGACTGGATTGCCTAGTGGAGGACCAGCTAACGGAACGGCTGTGGCACTTTTGGTAACGGTTTAAAAATATTGCCACAGTAGCTACCTGACTCTGAAAAACCTTTCCAACTAGAAGCAGAGAAACATCACTGTCAGCTATTTGGGGAAAACAACAACAACAACAAAACAAAAACTATGATATGCCTAAACCTTAGAGCTGGCCACTTGTGCAGGATTTGCAAAACATTCTGGGTTTCCAATGAATAAAGAGAGAAGAGAATAAGTTCCCAACTGGTACTTACCTCTCAAGAAAACAAAAGAATGTTTCAGGATGCTGTGTAATGTTATGGAAAAGGCAGAGGTTTTGGAAATAGGTAGGTCTGGATTGAAATTTTAGTTCTGCCACTTGCTGTGTGATTAGGCGTGGGCAACTCTCTGAACCGCTCCATCTTCTTACTTCTAAGTTGGGGTAATGACACTGAATGTGGAACCTTATTGTGAAGAACAGATATACTGGAAAGGACCTCCTGGCACTGCAATTGACCCAGGCAGGCCCTCATTAACAACACCTAGTATTACCAGTAATCCTTATTCTTCACCTTCACTTGGCACATTTAAACACTCACACACATCACACACACACACACACACACGCACACACAAATCTCAATAAATTAAATAAGTTCTTCTGAAACCCCGAGATCTCTCCTTGACTGGTACAGAGACCACATGGGGAAGGTCGGTTTTACATCATCACACAATTCTCCTGTCAGTCCATAAACTGGCTTAGATTCCTTCCAGTCAGTCTGTTCCCCTGAGCTTAATAATCCTCTAGCTTGACAAACGGTCTGAAACATTCATGTTTTCAGTGGCATGTACATACAAACTCCAAACAAGAACATTTCCAGTGAAATGCCTGCGCTCATCCTGGTCCATCAGCACAATCACTGACATGCATACGTGTGCATGGATGTAATCTCCACCGAGAGCCACATGCTGGCACATCAGTAACACAGTGTTAACTTTACCAAGTATTTCCCCAACACTTCCTCCAAGGCAGTCACCAGACCCATTGCTTAGGAAGTAAGATGAAGGTGGAATATGTTCAAATATGTCCTTAGTGACTACACGTAATGGGTAAATGAAATTTCTTTTCTGTTGACTGTTGTGTACCTTTGAAAATTTCCACAATGAAAAGAGGAATCAAGTTAAAGAGGATTTAGAGACATGGAGTCTAATGTTGACCTTCAGTTCAGTTCAGTTCAGTCGCTCAGTCGTGTCTGACTCTTTGCGACCCCATGAATCGCAGCACACCAGGCCTCCCTGTCCATCACCAACTCCCGGAGTTCACTCAAACTCATGTCCATCAAGTCAGTGATACCATCCAGCCATCTCATCCTCTGTCATCCCCTTCTCCTCCTGCCCCCGATCCCTCCCAGCATCAGAGTCTTTTCCAATGAGTCAACTATTCGCATGAGGTGGCCAGAGTACTGGAGTTTCAGTTTTAGCATCATTCCTTCCAAAGAACACCCAGGGCTTAGGGAATGGTAATTTGAACAATTCTGTGCCAGTCACTGAAGGAAATAAAATCAACATCCTGCACCCAGAATGGGGCTGCAGAGCCCAGTGTTAAACATAAAATTATATAACTACTTAAAGTCTTCTTAAGTGGGAAAGGTGCAGGGAACCATGAAATCTTATAGTAAGAGAGGCCCAGTTTACTTGGAGGGGTCAGGGCAGGACTGCTTAGGGAAGTGGCGGGGTGAACAAGCGCTGTTCACTGAGGCGTGAGGGCGGGGACAGTGTCCCAACCAGGAGGACAGCCTGGGGATGGAAGGAGAAAATGGTACTTTGGCACATCTGATTTTTGCCTCCTGATAGTGCTGGGAACAAGAAACAGAATTTAAGTACCTGACTCAAAGTTGCACAGCCAAAATTACTCACTAATATTAGCAACTGCGATTTCTCTTTCAGATCCTCTTCAGCAAATATCAGTTGCCTGACATTTTATACACCTTATGGATGTGTATACACCAGGTAGCTGCCTTGTTGGGATTAGAAACCAATGGAGTTCTAGGTCTCAAATAGTGTCATTAACTAAAAAAGCATGAGTCGGTGTGCTTTCCTTAGGTAGGAATAGGTACAGAAGCCCTGGAGATGAACTCATGAGCCAGGTCTGGGTCTTATTGTGACTGAGAACAGGCCAGTCCAAGGTGGTATAGACTTGGGTGCGTAGCTAGTGCCTGGCCTGCAGAGAAAGCGCCACTATGGGGTTGGGGGGGGATCATCATTCTGACAGCAAGGGAGCGGGTTATTTCTGCCTCACGCTTTCCCCTGCAGATTGCATCTCCGTACAGAACTGCCTTCCTACCACCAATCTAGAAGAACATCACTCAACGTCACTGATGGTCATCCAGACATCGTCACGTGTAATGCAAATTAAAACACAGGCCTCCTCAGACAACAACAGAGCTCTGAACCTATGCTGCTGCTCAACCTCCCGAGGAAGAAGAGAAGCTACTGGGGAGCTGGAATCACAAGGACTTGGTGAGAGGGTGAGCATGCAGGGGGAGGAGGAGAACAAAGCCTTCAGGGTGGCACCCTGAGCCCTGGATCATTCTTCAAATATGAAATCCACGTCTGGAGTTGTCTCTTCAGCTCTAATTAACCAAGGGTCAGGGAAACGAGGGTCTGGGAACCCTGGGCTAGTTGGGACAGGACTTGTAAACACCCACCTCCTGTCTGGTTTCCCTTAACCTTTCTCCAAGAACAGTGGCCTTAGGCAATGGGGAACAAAGATCACCCCCAAAGGGCTAATTCTAGTTCTTATTGTAACATCCAGAGATGAAGCTCTTCCCTTTCCTGTGCTGGGACAAGACAAACACAAAGCTCCTTATCCTCTCCGGTTAACCTGATACAGGCAGACTTCTGTGAAGGGCAAGCTCCAGCCTGGGCCGTGGAATCTCATCCGTGAGCTTTCTCAAAGAAGAGGGTGGTCATAGCAGACTCAGGTGCTCTTCATTCACCCACTCTCTCTACACTCATCCATCTACATAATCAGTCCCTTGACAAGGACATACTCAGGAAACACACTGTTTCCTTAGCATGTGCCATCTAACAGGCCTAGGAGTTGACCCTCGGTGCACAGAGATGAGTGAGATGAACTGGCTGCCCTTCCTGGAGGCCTGGGGAGAACAGCCAGAGTCAGACAGTGAGTCACAAAAATAACTATGTAACGATAGTGGTGATCAATGCAACGAAGGTGTATTTGAGAGGCCTCTGGTCTGGTCCAGGGGCTTGAGGACAGATTCCTGGGAAGGACTATTTAAGTTGAAACTTGAAGGATAATGGAAGCTTCAGGAAGAGAACATGGAAAGGGCTGGATCTGCCAGAATGTGGTCTGACTGGACAGTGGTGATGTCACTGAGGCTAGAGCAGGAGGGGAGGGTGTGCAGAGAACTGGGGGCTGTGAGGCTAGAGGCGATGCAGGGGCAGCATGAAGGTCTATGGCACATGCCAAGTGCCAAGTGCTGGGGAGCTAATGTGACAACCAGAGGGGAGGCAATGACAGGTTTCAAGCAAGACGCTTGAAAATCCCAACTGTGCTTTGGTTATCCATATGACATCAGCTGGGTTTCCATTCCTCTGATTCTGCCCTGTGAAGACAGCCTCCTCCCACATCTGGCCGTGTTCAATCAACAAACAGGTCTTCATCATGTGTCTAATTTGTGCCAGCCATGTGTCATCAATGGCATGCAACAGGAAACAGGACAGGTCCTGACATTCTTGGAGCTTACATCCCAGCAAGGAGCATCAGCCAGGAAAACACATGTGCCAGAGAGGAAACGAGCAGGTTGATGAGGAAGAGAGTAACCTGGGAGGCTGCCTTTGGACAGGGCAGGCTGGGTGGGTCTCTGCAGAGAAGACCCTGGATCTGAGGCCCAGGGTGAGGACCTAAGAGTAGCCGAGATGGATTGAGCCCTCAGCCAAGCATTGTTTTTACAAATGACAACTTGGATTTAATCCTCACAACAGTCCCATGTGAGGTAGGGGGTATTATTGCCCCTATAGAGGAGGACAGTTAAGATGCAGAGAGGTAGAGTAACCTGTCCACAATTGTGAAGCCAGTCGCTGGCTGGTGACGCCAGATCCTGGTCCCCCAGAAGAAGACTTTGGCAGAGGGGAGGGTGATCGTAAAGCCCGGGGCCTATGCAGCCGAGTAAGTCGAACTGAGCACGGAGCCCGAGGAGCACAGCTGGCAGAGAAGGGGCACCCCCATGGCACAGGGCCTCCTTGGAGTGGGGGTGATGCTGCATGAGCAGCTGGGAGACTGTGAGTGGCCTGATCTCAGTGACTCTGTGAGATCACCTAGGCTGCAGTGCTGGGGAGAAACAGCAGGAGGGCTGTGGAAGGAGTGAGACTCAGACAGTGTGCTGTGCTCTACTGCCGACAGCACATCACGTTGCGTCACTAGCCAGCGACTGGCTTCACAATCGTGGACAGGTCACTCCACCTCTCTGCATCTTAACTGTCCTCCTCTATAGGGGCAATAATATCCCGTAGCTCACATGGGACTGTTGTGAGGACTAAATCCAAGTTGTCATTTGTAAAAACAGTGCTTGGCTGAGGGCTCAGTCCGTCTCAGCTACTCTCATGTCCTCACTATTCATTTCCGTCCATCTCTGCTACTGGACTCTGAGCACCTCATCTTTATCTGCCCAGCACCTGTCCTACTGTTTATCCTAGGTACTCTGTAAATTAAATAGGAGTCACAAATGGTTGCAGGAAGACTTAAATGGGCCCACAGACACATTTGCTTTGGCTGATGCAGAGACTTTGAAATTCATGACCATGAATGTCTTCAGGCTGCAGGTGCTCTCCCCAGATTCCTGGGCCCCTCCCCACCTGTCTCGTCTTATACTTGCCAGAGTCTTACACGTGGACTGCCTCTCCAGGCACTCCAGTTTGGGACCCTAATAAACACTCTGTAAACTCTTTAAAATATGACTGTTTGGAATCTCTTTCACAAATGTAAGTGACACACAAACCATAGAGTAACTCTCTACACTTGTCTCCAACCCTCAAGGGGTCAATGGGCCACAGGGTCTGACTTTCCAACATTTCTTCATACAGTCATTCGTCAGGTATTTACTGAGTACTTTCTAGGTCCTGGGACCTGGGAGAAAAAGACAGAGTCTACCTCAACTGAACTTTAAACCAGTCCCCATGAGCAAGGATGCTGCAGTCTTCTTGGATATAAAAGGTGCACTAATAGTATATTATACTGGAGAGTCTAAGCCTTTTGCACAGATTATCTTATTTTGTTCTTATAATAACTCTGCAGGGGTAAGTTACTCTCTTCATTGCAAACAAATGAAGGACCAAGGAAGCTAAGTATACTGCCCCAAATGACACAGCCAATAAATGGCAGATTTTGAGTTCCTGTCTCTTGTCATCAATCAAGGCAATGCAAGCATGAAGGTGTTAACTCCAGAAAAGACCTACAAAGTTTTCTCCTTGCAACATGCTACAGGCCTGAGAAAAATAAAGGGGACAGTGATACCCAGACACTGACCACCACGCGGAGACAGAACGTAGATTGGCTTAGACGGCAGGAAAAGCCATGACAAGGGGGCTGGCAGAGAATGAGGAGAGCCTTGGATTCCAACAGAGTTCTCCATGGGCTCCACGTGTCACCAGTGACACATCTGGAAACAGAAAAGAGAAGCTGGGAAAGAGAACACGGCCCCTGTTTTGCCAGGAGTTACAAAAGCATATTTTTGGGTAAGACAACGATTTTGCCAGGTGGTGCCAGGCCAGAGAACAGATCTGCACGGCCCAGCAAGCTCTGCCTCCAGAGGGACCCTCTCTAGTATTTCCCAAAAAGGCCTGGCACACGCAGGGAGATCACCATGGCTGCCTCTGCAGACACACTCTGAGTGGAGCAAGACTCCTCTCTGCACGCCAGACACAGAGGTCTGGAAAATACATCAGCGTCTTTGAGAGACTCAGCCGCCTTACCAGTCCTGAGATGTCCTTTCTGGATGTGAGCGCTACTCAAGGCTCCTAAGCTGTCACTTGATCTAAATCAGTGGTTCTTAACCAGGGGGATATTGCCTCCCAGGGGCTGGCTGGTTGTCTGGGGACAGTTTTGGTCTCCCTGACAGAAGGTTAGAGAGATGTACTACTGGAATTTAGTTTGTGGATGCCAAGGATGCTGCTAAACACTCAACAACACACAATTGCACAGCCGCACAACAAAGAATGAAGATTTTGGAGTACAGAATGAGGCAGGGCAAAGGGTACTAGAGTTTTGCCAAGGGAACCCAATGGTCACAGCAAACACCCTGTTCTAACAACACAAGAGAAGACTCTACACATGGACATCACCAGGTGGTCAATACCGAAATCAGATTGATTACATTCTTTGTAGCTAAAGATGGAGAAGCTCTACACAGTCAGCAGAAACAAGACCATGAGCTGACTGTGGCTCAGATCATGAACTCCTTATTGCCAAATTCAGACTGAAATTGAAGAAAGTGGAGAAGAGCACTAGACCATTCAGGTATGACCTAAATCAAATTCCTTACGATTATACAGTGGAAGTGACAAATAGATTCAAGGGATTAGATCAGATAGACAGACTGCCTGAAGAACTGTAGACAGGGATTTGTAACATTGTAAAGGAGGCAGGAATCAAGGCAATCCCCAAGAAAAGAAGTGCAAAAAGGCAAAATGGTTGCCTGAGGAGGCCTTACAAATAGCTGTGGAAAGAAGAGAAACGGAAGGCAAAGGAGAAAAGGAAAGATAGACCCATTTCAATGCAGAGTTCCAAAGAATAGCAAGGAGAGATAAAAAAGCCTTCCTCAGTGATTAATGCAAAGAAATAGAGGAAAACAATAGAATGGGAAAGACTAGAGATTTCTTCAAGAAAATTAGAGATACCAAGGCAACATTTCATGCAAAGATGGGCTCAGTAAAGGACAGAAATGGTATGGATTTAATGGTAGCAGAAGATATTAAGAAGAGGTGGCAAGAATACACAGAAGAACTGTACAAAAAAGATATTCACGACCCAGATAATCATGTTGGTGCGATCACTCACCTAGAGCCAGACATCCTGCAATGTGAAGTCAAGTGGGTCTTAGAAGGCATCACTACGAACAAAGCTAGTGGAGGTGATGGAATTCCAGTTGAGCTATTTCAAATCCTGAAAGATGATGCTGTGAAAGTGCTACACTCAATATGCCAGCAAATTTGGAAAACGCAGCAGTGGCCACAGGACTGGAAAAGGTCAGTTTTCATTCCAATCCCAAAGAAAGGCAATGCCAAAGAATGCTCAAACTACCACACAATGGCACTCATTTCACACACTAGTAAAGTTATGCTCAAAATTCTCCAAGCCAGGCTTCAACAGTATGTGAACCGTGAACTTCCAGATGTTCAAGTTGGTTTCAGAAAAGGCAGAGGAACCAGAGATCAAACTGCCAACATCCGCTGGATCATCGAAAAAGCAAGAGAGTTCCAGAAAAATATATACTTCTTTTTTTTAAATTTTATTTTATTTTTAAACTTTACAATATTGTATCAGTTTTGCCAAATATCGAAATGAACCCACCACAGGTATGCCTGTGTTCCCCATCCTAAACCCTCCTCCCTCCTCCCTCCCCATACCCTCCCTCTGGGTTGTCCCAGTGCACCAGCCCCAAGCATCCAGTATCGTGCATCAAACCTGGACTGGCGACTCGTTTCATACATGATATTATACATGTTTCAATGCCATTCTCCCAAATCTCCCCACCCTCTCCCTCTCCCACAGAGTCCATAAGACTGATCTATACATCAGTGTCTCTTTTGCTGTCTCGTACACAGGGTTATTGTTAGCATTTTTCTAAATTCCATATATATGTGTTAGTATACTGTATTGGTGTTTTTCTTTCTGGCTTACTTCACTCTGTATAATAGGCTCCAGTTTAATCCACCTCATTAGAACTGATTCAAATGTATTCTTTTTAATGGCTGAGTAATACTCCATTGTGTATACTTCTGCTTTATTGACTTTGACTGTGTAGATCACAAAAAACTGTGGAAAACTCTTAGAGAGATGGGAATATCATACCACCTGACCTGCTTCTTTAGAAACCTGTATGTAGGTCAGGAAGCAACAGTTAGAAGTAGACATGGAACAACAGACTGGTTCCAAATCTGGAAAGGAGTACATCAAGGCTGTATATTGTCACCCTGCTTATTTAACTTATATGCACAGTACATCATGAGAAATGCTGGGCTGGATGAAGCACAAGCTGAATTCAAGATTGCTGGGAAAAATTTCAATAACCTCAGATATGCAGCTAACATCACTCTTATGGCAGAAAGTGAAGAACTAAAGAGCCTATTGATGAAAGTGAAAGAGGACAGTGAAAAAGTTGGCTTAAAGCTTAATATTCAGAAAACTAAGATCATGGCACCGGGTCCCATCACTTCATGGCAAATAGATGGGAAAACAATGGAAACAATGGCAGACTTTATTTTCTTGGGCTCCAAAATCACTGCAGATGGTGACTGCAGCCATGAAATTAAAAGACATTTGCTCTTTAGAAGAAAAGTTATGAACACTAGACAGCACACTAAAAAGCAGAGATGCTACTTTGCCAACAAAGGTCCATCTAGTCAAGGCTATGGTTTTTCTGGTAGTCATGTATGGTTGTGAGAGTTGGACTATAAAGAAAGCTGAGCACAGAAGAATTGATGCTTTTGAACTGTGGTGTTGAAGAAGACGACTCTTGAGAGTCCCTTGGACTGCAAGGAGATCAAACCAGTCAATTCTAAAGGAAATCAGTCCTGAATATTCATTGGAAGGACTGATGATGAAGCTGAAACTCCAATCCTTTGGCCACCTGATGCAAAGAAGTGACTCATTAGAAAAGATCCTGATGCTGGGAAAGATTGAAGGTGGGAGGAGAAAGGGACGGCAGAGGATGAGATGGTTGGATGGCATCACTGACTCAAAGGACTTGAGTTTGAGTAAACTCTGGGAGTTGGTTGTGGACAGGGAGGCCTGGCTTGCTGTGGTTCATGGGGTTGCAAAGAGTCGGACACGACTGAGCAACTGAGCTGAACTGACAACAAAGAATTCTCTGACTAGCTGGTGGCTCCAGCTATCACAGGGCAGAAGCAGCCCAGTAATTATTTTCTCCCCAATTATGGTTAATTTTCTGCAAGTTTTTCTGGGCTCTCCAGGTGGATCAGCAGTAAAGAATCCACCTGCTAACGCAGGAGACACAGGTTCGATTCCTGGGTTGGGAAGACCCCTTGGAGAAGGAAATGGCAATCCACTCCAGTATTCTTGCCTGGAGAATCCCCACAGACAGGGGAGCCTGGTGGGCTACAATCCATAGGGTCACAAAGAGTAGGACACGACTGAAACGAGAGCATACATGCATACTCTGCAAGTTAATTCTTGGCTTTTCTAAAACAGGACCCCAAAATTAGCTGTTCACATGCCAGACTATAGATATTGGGCCCAGCAGCAGCTTCTCACTGCGGTTACTCCTTATTCCTACTTCTTAAGAATTAAGGAGAGGGCAGGAAGTGGGGTTTTAACTTAGGCACCATTTAGCCAAGTGGAGAGAAAAATCTCCCTTCCGCTCTGAAACAAGATCGTGCTGCTATAAAGTTTATTGGACGCAACTCAGGCAAGGGTGTTGGGTGAAAAGAATCAAAGAAAGAACCACGGGCTGAGCTCAGAAGGGCGTAACGAAATCTGCACCTGTTGTCACTCACTTATTACCCCAGATCTCCCAGGCAGCTTCAATTTAAACCAGACAGGCCTACTGCCCGCCCTAGCTGATTCTGGCATTTTTTTACCTATCAGCATAAAGTCAAAACCATGTGCAAGCACACGTGTGTGTGCCTGGGTGTGTGTGCGTGTCGGCTACAAGCACACTGGGGGGGACCTAGAAAAGAGTGAGACTTCTTGTTGTGGGGTACAGGCAGGGGCAAGACAGCAAATTTACTGGCAAATGACTTCAGCCCAAAAAAGCCAAATTCCAGATTGCCTGATATTTGCAATTTGAGGCTTGTGTTTTCAAGTGTATTTTGATCAAATCCCCAGAAGTAATCTTTTTCATAAAAGGAAAGCAACAGCACCAAATGAATTCAGCTGATTGGCAAGACAGAAAGTTTCCCAACAACAACAAAAAAAGGAGAGACTGCTAAAACATAAAAATATTATTCCATTTACCCTCTCATGGGCCCTATTTTCACATGCATTTTAAATATCTACATATATACTTAGGTATCTGTACGTATTATTATTTAACCTTTAAGTTTCTAAGGTAGTTTTAAAAAGGCCAAAATTATTGAAATTAGCAGGTCCAGCAGGAGATTCACTTTTCTAAAGGTCTCTTTACTCTCTTGCATTCAGTGTAGTTACACATCTATCTGATGGTCTCATGTGTTCAGTTTTCATGAAGATGAAGAAAGTTTCCTGCTGCATGAGGTCAGTCACTTGGTGATCAGCCACTCACGCGCATGCTAGCCAAACGCTCCTCGCCCAGAGGAGTCCCCTGGCCCCAGCCAGGGGTTGGTGGCCAGGAAGAGCAGCTGGGAAACTTCCCTGCTCACACTGGTAAGTAAGGGCAGGATTTTTCCAAGTTCTAGAGAACAGAAGAGACCTAGGTGAGGGGGATATTCACCCCACCTTTTGTATTCAAAAGCACCTCTAATGTTGCCAAGGGGTCCACTCAGGATGCATTAGCACCAACAGGTACCATCAGAGACTCCAGAGGCAGGCAGGCCTTGGCTTGAGTAGCAGCCCCCAAAGGCAAGCTACCTTACTCTACGAGCCTTACCTTCCCTGAAAAAGAGGAGTAACAGTTTTGAAAGTTTAAATGAAATAACCCAGTTTGTTTTTTTTTTTAATCTGTACATGTTTTTAGTATCCTGTATGTACCCATAGTATTTTGAAAGTACTTCGTAAACTCAAAAGAGACAGGCAGATAACAGTTAATAAATCTCGGGCAGCTTTCTGATCTCTGTTTCCTTAGCAACCAATTCCTACACACAGACATTCAATGTTAATCTCCAGCTGAAGAGGGGTGCAAGGTGGGAATAGAGAACTTAGGTTCTGAAGACAGATCTGAGTTTGAATTCAAGGTCTATCGCTTATTAGCTGAATGCCTTTGGATAAGTCATTTAAAAGATTCTCTCTGCATAAGGAGGAGGGGTAAATGATGGAATCTCCAACTCTCAATAGAAGTCATATTGTGTGTGTGTTCCTCACCTTTATTAATAAAGTTTATTCTCAGGCAGTGATTAAGATGGGAAACTGTTACATGATCCCTGAAGGACACACCAGTTCAGTTCAGTTCGGTCACTCAGTCACATCCAACTCTTTGTGACCCTATAAACTGCAGCACACCAGGCTTCCCTGTCCACCAACTCCTGGAGCTAAAACGGGGGCAGATATTACCATCAAGTCAGGTAATATCCAGCATGTGAACTACTACCCACGTCCATACACCTGGAGAACATCAGGAGTGACTGTTTCTTGGGACTTCCCTGGTGGTCAGTTAAGACCGCACTTCCACTGCAGGAGACATAGGTTTGATCCCTAGTTGGGGAACTAAGATCTGGCATACTGCAGGTGCAGCCAAAAAAAGAAAGAGTGGATATTTCTTTCTGGTTTAGCTGAGACTGACTTATCTGTCATCCCTTGCTCTGCTCCAAACAGCAATTTCCAATTGATAAAAACAGACTGAGAGCTAAGCTATATGATGTCCCCAATCCAGTCCCACCTTCATGAGACAGCAGGAGGTTATGGAGGTTAAGTGACCTGCCAAGGGTCCCACCTCTAGCAGATGACAATCTTGGCTCCAGAGAGGAAACCATCCATCTCCCCATTCCTGCGCCACCTTTTCGAGCCGCCCACACCATCTCAGGCAGATGGGAGAAGCCACTCCTCAGGGCTGCCCAGAGGGGGAGGCTGTACTTCATGAACAACTGCTAAGCTAACTCCAGCAACCCCTTGTGTGGCAGGTGAAGGAAGAAGGGGAAAAATAAAGTATCTTTTTCAAATGCTCTGATTGAAGGCATACACACTTACAAATATACCCGGCCAAGTCTGCTTCTCACTGGCATGAGCAGACAGAATGCCTGCAACCCACAGAACCTGACACGAAACTTCAGCTGAGGCAGAGTGAGTCACCTCAGCTGTGGAGGGAACGCAAGGTGACCGGCCCTCACCTCCACCATCCCCATCTCTGTCTCCCTGGCCGTGAGTAAAGCAGCAGCTATGCAGTCCATGCCACCGCATCAGCGGCGGCCTGAGGCCATCTGTTTCTGTCTGGCAGGCAGGATCCCAGCATGAGCTGGTTCCAAAGGGATTTTTGTGGGGAGGGAGGCAGAGGAGGCCCCAGCTGCTGTCACCAGACAAGGAGGCGCCTTCTCCTCACCTCCATCCTGGGTGCCCTCCACGGACCTGAGTTCCCAGCTGTCCTGTGGCTAGAGACTTTTCTTGCCTGACTCAGAATATAAATGTGCCATCCCTCCAAAGAAAGCATTAAAAACAATTGGGTGTGTGTTTATTCATATCTGTGATAAGGAGTGGAGGCTGGGGTGGAGAAATCAGACTTAATTCTTTTGCAGGTGGTACCATCTGTTGCAAGACTTTTACTTCCCTCAGTCTACAACATGCCTAGCATCCTCAAGAGTTTGAAACAAAATAATAATCGTGATGATAACAACCAAGCCTGTATCAGCATTGCCTGACCTGCCTTAGAGAACTGTAGGCAACTGCACTCCTGTCTTCAACATTAATCTCACCAAAAGCAACTTGGATTGTCACAGTCATTCCTGTCCACTCATTCAACATGTACTGATTTAAATTGTCTATTTCCAGATACAGTTCTAGGCACTGGGGAGCAAGCAGGCAGGTCCCTGCCTTCGTGGAGCTTAGACGACATTTGGGGGACTCTGGCAATTAAATATCGTTTAGACACCTAAACAATACAAAAGAATAAACAATGCATTTCCAGAGAGTAGTAAGTGCAATGGGGACTTAAACATGGAGTGTAGAAGCAGTCCATCTGAGATGGTCTCCGTGAGGCGATAACTTCTAAGGTGAGAACTATGAATAGGCCACCACATTTTGGTGTTAAACCATATTGTGTTGGTTATTTTTAGTCCTAAATTACTGGGGTTTTTTTTAATATATAATACTGTTATTTCAGACATCAGTCAGCAACTGACTTTTTTTTAATTGACTTCAGTTGATTTTAATTGACTTTAGATGATGTACAATGTTGTGTTCATTTCTGGTATGCTGCTGCTGCTGCTGCTAAGTCACTTCAGTCGTGTCTGACTCTGTGCGACCCCACAGACGGCAGCCCACCAGGCTCCGCCGTCCCTGGGATTCTCCAGGCAAGAACACTGGAGTGGGTTGCCATTTTCTTCTCCAATGCATGAAAGTGAAAAGCCAAAGTGAAGTCGCTCAGACGTGTCCGACCCTTCGCGACCCCATGGACTGCAGCCTTCCAGGCTCCTCCGTCCATGGGATTCTCCAGGCAAGAGTACTGGAGTGGGGTGCCATTGCCTTCTCCGAGTTTCTGGTATACAGTAGAGTCATTCAGTTACACACATATATATAATACTTTTTCATATTCTTCTCTATTAAGGTTTATCACAGGATTTTGAATATAGTTCTCTGTACTGTACAATAAGACCTTTCTGTTTATCTATTTTATATATAGTAGAGTCTGTCTGCTAACCCCAAACTCCTAATTTACCTCTCCCCTACCCCCATTCCCCTTTGGTAACCGCACATTTGTTTTCTACATCCGTGAGTCTGCCTCTGCTTTGTAAATAAGCCCATTTGTTCGATTTTTCAGATTCCACATATAAGTGATATCATATATTTGTCTTTGTCTGACTTCACTTAGTATGATCGTCTCTAGGTCCATCCATATTGCTACAAATGACATGTCATTCTTTTTTATGGCTGAGGAATCTTCCATCATGTATATGCACCACATCTTTATCCATTCATCTGTCAGTGAATAACTAAGTCATTTCCATGTCAACTTTCTCCTCCTTGACTCTACCATCCAATTACTCCCTCCTTCCTGTCCTGGATACCCTGATGACAAGTATTCCTGGCCCCTCTTTGCTACTCAGCTCTGGTAACCTCTCTGCCAGGACTCATCTTCCACTGGGGAGGGGAGGAACTGGGTCCCCAGCAGGGCCATCTACTGGATTCACAGAAAGAAAGTGAAATTGAAAGTTGCTCAGTTGTGTCCGACTCTTTGCTACCCCATGGACTATACAGTCCATGGAATTCTCCAGGCCAGAATACTGGACTGGGTAGCCTTTCCATTCTCCAGGGGATCTTCCCAACCCAGGGATCAAACCCATGTCTCCCACATTACAGGCAGATTCTTTACCAGCTGAGCCACAAGGGAAGCCTGCTGGATTCATAGGGAGAGGGACAAAACCACCTGCAACAGTCTAAAGCAGAGGAGCTGCCTGAAGGCTCAAGTAGGGTGAAGGGAAGGGTGCAGTGGTTATTGTTAACAACTCTCTATGAGGAGAGAGCAGCTCTACAGGGAGCCCAAGGGAGAGAAGCGGTGGTGTTTAGTCCCTAAGTTGTGTCCAGCTCTTTTGTGACCTCATGAACTGTAGCCCACCTGGCTCCTCTGTCCATGACTTCCCAGGCAAGAAGACTGGAGTGGGTTGCCATTTCTTGCACCAGGGAATACTGGAAAAAAAAAAAAAAATTCCATGATGCGAAGGAATAGATCTTGGCATCATGTAAAATAAATAATAAAAAACCAATATTGTTATTTTGCTCCAGTACCACTATAGGAAAAGGAGCCTGCTGATTTTCTGAAAAATGAAAGAGGCAGAGGAGAATTTCAGTCAAAAGGATTGGCAGATTCAAAGAATCCAAGGCAGAAAAGAACTTGGCATTTTCTAGGAGCCCAAGAGAAGCAGAGGTGGGTGGAGAAAGGGAGAGATGTCCTAATAGAAAGGGGAAGGATTAGGTAGAGGTCAGGATCATGACCACAGTGAAAACTCTCACGCCAAGGTCTATAGGGACACACACACACACACACAGCAGAAGGAAAGTCAGGCGCATGTAGTTCGTCATGGGAAGAGCAGTTCTAATTTTTCTACCTAAAATAAATATATAAATAAAAGCTTATTTCCATCCTCCTCCTCTTCTCATCATGATC
Organism: Bos indicus x Bos taurus; assembly: GCF_003369695.1. Lineage (NCBI taxonomy): Eukaryota > Metazoa > Chordata > Mammalia > Artiodactyla > Bovidae > Bos > Bos indicus x Bos taurus. The sequence goes on from NC_040078.1 coordinate 86,702,809, forward strand.
TCCTGCCAGAAAAGCCTTACCTTGCAACAGGTCCCCAGTATTAGGGCAGAGGGAATCTATGTACCAGGTGGGTAAGATGGAGGCACATCCCCCTACCTCCATTTTCCAAAGTTAAAAAAGTACAGACAGACAGAAATCTTCAAAGCACATGAAAACAGCTAGAGTACTGTGCAATCTACTGTAACTCGGATTCTTCTGTGCCAGTTTAACAATTGTGCCATTTTCATTAAATTTAACTACCTCCTCTAAATAATCCGTTTCCCAGGCATCCAGTCACACTGTATCTGTATAAGGTTTTACTTACCATTGATGGAGAGCCCAATACGTGCTCTGCATTATGGCATGTGCTTTATATATGATATTGCTTTAATTCCTCACAAGAATAAAGTCAGCAATATCAATCTCATTTTACGGGTGAAGAAACTGAAGCTCAGAGATCTTTAAGTCATAAAACTGGTAACTGAAAGAGTCCAAATTTGAACCTAGATCTCTTTGGTTATAAAACCCATCTTCCTTCCAATATACCAAGAGCCCTGCAAAAATTCTGATCCTCTTAAGACTAAAACCACAACCAGTTCCTCTGATTCCTCAAAGCCTAATTCCTTCACAACAGGTACACTGTGAAGCCCTCCTTGACCACTCTGCCCATAACCATGCTTCTTTTGACCTTGAACAGGACTGCATAGTGACAACCATTCATCTAGTCCCTGAATTATTTACGTGAGCACCTACTACACTCTAGGCATTGTTCCACACTGATGACACAACAGGAGACAAGTTAAAGACCATGCTCTCAGGGAGCTTACAGTACAGTGGGAAAGACAGGCAACAAACACATGGGAAAATCAAATCCTGCCAGGCACCATAAGTCATAATTAAATTTTATATATTTTCTTGGGGTTCTTCTCCACTCTGTTTCCAGGATGGGCTGCACAGCTATGAGTGCGAGGACTCTGGATGCTCCTGATGCAGGGAGGGGTAGAAAATGCAGGGGGGACACAGCCAGCCCAGGAAGGGTCTTCATTGCAGTGCAGGGGGGCTCAAGGGATGGGGAGTCATTGAAGGGATTGCACTAGGGAGGAACATAATCAGATCTGCGTCTTTACAAGGATCCTCTCTGAGCAAAGTGTCTTGGAAAATAGACCACAGAAAGGAAGGCCAGTATGCGAGACACCAGCTGAGTGACATACACAGAGCCTGGAATCCACTGGGGGAGGTTTTTCTTTCCAGCTGACATTCTGACTTCCCCACTGTCAGAGAAGGCCAAGGTGCTGGATGGTGCTCACAAAACCCCCCATATCTCAGGCCTATGACAAGGTTCCCTATACACACAAATTCCAATATGGGAAAACCATCCAGAAGAGGCTTCTGACCCTCAACTGTCACAGCTCCCTGCCGTGACACCCTGGTATTGTGAGCAGCAACAAAGCTTTCAGTGGGACCCTTTATCCAGCTGTGGACCAAGAAAAACAAACACACCAGTACAGCCCAGCAAAGGAAGCTCTGGCAGCCTGCCGCACTGGTCGGGTTTCCTGACCTCTAAACAGATTTCCCCTGTTTAGAAAGGCTTCGAAAGGACTGGCAAATGGGCAGCAGGGTTTGGAACGGCTGTGTGGTAGAAAAGACAGGTAAATCTGGCTTCAATACTCCTCCTGTCACAGGTTCACTGATGACTTTGGGTATAATATTGAACTTCTCTGAGTTTCTGTGCCATCAAGTATAAAGATGGACAGTAAAAACTGCTCTCCAGAGCTCTGGCAAAAATTAAAGGAGAAAATATAAATGATTAGTCAAGTTGACTACCAGAGCAGCACTTGATAAGTACGTTATCTTTTTCTTGACTTTCTTTTCTGTATTCAGCATTTGTTTATCTTGTATGTATGTCTGTGCTCAGTCGTGTCTGACTTTTTGCGACTCTGGTCTGTAGCCCGCCAGGCTCTTCTGTCCATGGCATTTTTCAGGCAAGAATACTGGAGTGGGCTGCCATTTCCTCCTCCAGGGGATCTTCCCAACCCAGGGATTGAGCCCACATCTCCTGTATCTCTTGCATTAGCAGGCAGATTCTTTACCCACTGAGCCATCAGATGCTTATGCAGTAACTATCAGATGCAACACCTTGTTCATGAACATGTCATCTTACATAAAAACATTATAAACAGTAACTGATACCAGTGGAAAATTTGCCATATCCATTGTAATAAAGCAGAACTGTATGGAAATACAATCTAAATCTGCTCCTTGAGCAACTAGAATCCCTCCAATCTATCAAAGAACCACTAAGTCTAGTAGAAAAGAGAAGTAGTAAGTAGTCACTTGGGCTTCCCTGGTAGCTCAGTTGGTAAAAAAGCTGCCTACGTTGGGAAGATCCCCTGGAGAAGGAAATGGCAACCCATTCCAGTATTCTTGCCTGGAAAATCCTATGGATAGAGGAGCTCGGTGGGCTACAGTCTGTGGAGTTTCAAGAGTTGGGCATTACTGAGCGACTAAACCACCCGCCACAAGTGATCACATAGTCATGTTCGACTCTTTGAGACCCCATGTTCTGACCCAGGAATTGAACCTGGGTCTCCTGCATTGCAGGCAGATTCTTTACCATCTGAACCACTGGGGAAGATTCCCCAATCTAATGATCATGAGAATCATGAGAGGCTAACAAAACTATGGATTTTCAGCTTTTGTTTCCATTCAAATCTCAATCAGAATTCCCAGTGAACTGCCCAAGTATCTCTACTGAAAGGTTTTTTGTTTTTTGTTTTTTAATCTCTACAGGTGATTCTCTCCCTGATTTACTTTCTGAGGCTAGTTTGGGAGACAGTGATCAAATCAGACCAACCTCACAGCAAAACTTGTAGGAACTGACTGTTGTGGGACGGTGGTCTAGTCAAGTTTTGTCCTCAGCCAGCAGGATTACTTAGTGGTCAAGCAGGCCCTGGCAGCCTGCCACACTCATCGGAGTCTCCAGAAAGTGCCCAGCCCTTGTGTGGCCCTGATAATATGTCCCAAGTATATCTGTAACTTGATACAAAACATATGTCTTCTCTTCTTGTCAACCCTAGTGAAGGTCAGAAAAGGAAAGAAATGGAAGAAATGAAGACAGGAAAACAGAAAGACAGATTAAGGAGGGTGGGAACAGAAAGACAAGTGGACAGAATATAGGGAGGGAAGGAGGGAGAGACAGACAGGGAAAGAGCCACAACTAAAGGAGAAAACATCCCTCCACTGGGATTTAGGGAGGTGTGGAAGAGAAGCAAATGCAACCAAAAGAAATTCTTTTAGGGACCCAAGACTTTCAGAGATCCCAAACTGTTAATTAAAAACAAACAAACAAACAACAAAAAAAAACTTTTTAGTATGTTAAATTACAAACATATTCAAAATTAGAAAGAACAGTTAGTGAACTCTCAGATACTTACAACAGCTACATGTAATTTCAATTCATGCCCATCTTGTTTCATCTGTACCCTACTCTGATTTCTTTTAAGAGAATTTTAGACTTTGTATTATTTTTCTGCACAGCATGCAATTATAAAGTACAAGATATCTTTTAGAATGTAATTTCAGTAGTATCATATTTTAAAATAATTCCTTATTGTTGTGTTCCTACTTCTCCTAATACTTTACTTTCTTCTTTAACAGTTGTTGTTTGAATGAAGGTTCAAATAAAGGCATACATTACAAGTGGGCCATATGCTTCTTATGTCTCTTTTCTTCATAGTTCCTCATCCCTCTCTCTATTCTTCCTTCTCCTGGCACCTTTTTGTTGCTTTTGCTGAAGGAACTAGGTCACCTAACTAGCTTTTTATGCTAGAGTTCATTCTTTGTGACAAAGAGATTTCCCTGTTCTAAGAAATGACTTGAGAAGCTTCATTAAAAAAAAATAAAAGTTAATGACTGCTGGAGAACTCACTCAAAAACAGCTTTGCTGAGCAGGTATATATAAAGTAAATAAGAAACACGTCCTAGAATAATGCTGCAGCAAAAACACCCCAGAAAATACTCATGTCCAAAGCTTCTTGGTGTCCAGGAAGCTGGGGGCAAATTAGGCCTCTTTGTGATCACTGGGATCACCCATTTCTGTTAGTCTCATTAAAAAGTAAAAAAGATATTTAAAAATTCAAAAGAACTCTTCTGGATGTCACACATTTCCAAAATACAGTGATTTGATTATTCTGGGATAAATGAATCAGATATGTACAGAAGGCATGGCCCTTAGTAGACACCAGTATGCAAATATTTGGCAAAATACATTTGGGGAAGTCCTGAACCCTCCAAAAGAGTTCCCTGGTGGCTCAGAGGTTAAAGCGTCTACCTGGAACGTGGGAGACCGAGGTTCGATCCCTGGGTCGGGAAGATCCCCTGGAGAAGGAAATGGCAACCCACTCCAGTACTCTTGCCTGGAGAATCCCATGGAGGGAGGAGCCTGGTAGGCTACAGTCCATGGGGTCGCAGAGAGTCGGACACGACTGAGCGACTTCACTTTCACTTTCTTTGAACCCTCCAAGCCTGAAAAATAAGTCAACAAACAGTGAATGCCATATGCCTGGATTCAGTCTGTCCCTCTGTTCAAGGGTGTTGGACTCAGAACGTCCAAGACTGCCATTCAGGGAGAGCTGCGGCCTCTGCCTGTGGAGAGTGACTGCAGAGGCAGCGGACCTGTGCTTCCACAGGGGCCTGCACAAGCGCACATCCACCCACGCCCACCTTGGGAAAGACGCCTTCACAAAGCAGGCCTGGTCAGAGGGCCAGCCGTGTTTCATGCTATCACCTCTATCCACCCTACCCTTGAAAATACTCACAATTCCCACTGGACATAGGTCTGACTACTTAAAATTAGGCTCAAGAGGTATTTTCTGATGCTCATAGTATCTGAAGGCAGGACATCCAGAGAGAGAGGAAAACACACACACACACACACAAAACTGTGTGTGTAAGCTATTCATTCATTTTCATTCCTGAGGTGAAGCAGATTCAGCTTTGTGAAGAGCCCAAATTTGCTTCTTATATTTTAAGTTATATTTCATAATTTAGGTATCAGTGAGGATTTAACTAGTGAACAAGCCACGATACTTGTTTGACAAGTATGCATGTGTGCTCAGTCACTAAGTCACGTCTGACTCTGTGACCACCATGGGCTGCAGCTCACCAGACTCTGTCCCTGGAATTTTCCAGGCAAGAATACTGGAGCATGTTGCCATTTCCTACTCCAGGGGACCTTCCCAACTCAGGGATCAAACCCTTGTATCTTGTGTCTCCTGCATTAGCAGGTGGATTCTTTACTGCTGTGCCACATGGGAAGACCTCTAATATGCTTACAAGGAGGAAAACCAACCTAGCAACAGCTTAACAACACTTACTTTAGAGTTCTTATTACTCAGTCTGCAAAAACTGTAGTGTACTCACAGGGTAGGATTCAGTTCAGTTCAGTCGCTCAGTCATGTCCAACTCTTTGCGACCCCATGAACTGCAGCTCGCCAGGCCTCCCTGTCCATCACCAACTCCCAGAGTTCACTCAAACTCATGTCCATCGAGTCGGTGATGCCATCCAGCCATCTCATCCTCTGTTGTCCCCTTCTTCTCCTGCCTCCAATCCCTCCCAGCATCAGAGTCTTTTCCAATGAGTCAACTCTTCGCATGAGGTGGCCAAAGTATTGGAGTTTCAGCCTCAGCATCATTCCTTCCAATGAACACCCAGGACTGATCTCCTTTAGGATGGACTGGTTGGATCTCCTTGCAGTCCAAGGGACTCTCAAGAGTCTTCTCCAACATCATAGTTCAAAAGCATCAATTCCTCAGCGCTCAGCTTTCTTCACAGTCCAATTCTCACGTCCATACATGACTACTAGAAAAACCATAGCCTTGACTAGACAGGATTACTATGTTTAAAAAAAAAAAAAAATCCATGGACACATAACTTGTATTTGCTATTTTCAGAGTCCACATGGATAATTCATCTTCACTGATGGCAGAGAGTCCCAGGCAAGCCTCCATATTGTGGTTAACTCTGGATTTAACTTCATAAATGAGGAGTTCATCAAGTTTTCCTTGTCCCCTTCAGGGGTCATTTCAGAATTGAGCCATAGAGGATGAGCTCATGTCCCCATTTAGAAATAACTCTTCCAAGGCCACCATGTCTCTCCACTCAACTCCAGCCTCACAGCTTCCAAAGGTCACCAATGTTCTCAGCATTAACAGTGGTGGTGGTTAGTTGCTAAGTCATCTCCAACTCTTTGGTGACACCAAGGACTGTAGCCCGCCAGGCTCCTCTGTCCATGGGATTTTCCAGGCAAGAATACTGGAGTGGGTTGCCATTTCCTTCTCCAGTCTCAGAGTAATATTCAGCACCAATTCTCTGGAATTCAAGGTGACTCTCCTGGGACATGAAAAGAATATATACAAGTCCCACTCTTCACATTTCATTTAAATCAACATCACTTCTTGCCCAGTTCACAGTAAAGAGGTTAGTGGGGACAAGTTATCAGCTTGGTTGTTAATATCTATACTGATGGCAATTAACATGATGAGAAGCAGATATTTATGTGTACTCAAGACACAGAGGCTTAACCTGTGTCACTATCATTGGTGTACGGTAAACAGACTGACTGACATGATTAGGGACACACATGTGTATATTCAGTAACCGAATGAGTTGGTTTATATTCCTGCTTTTGTTCAGGCTCTTCAACAGCTTCTTAATTGGTCTTCTCTTCCTCTAGCCTCCCTTGCTCCAATCTACTTTTCACAATGTTGTCAGAAGGTTGTCTAAAAAGTCAACATAACTGCATAATTTCCAACTTAAAAAGCTCTGATGACTTCTTGTCACATATAATATTTAAAAACAAACAAAAATACCAGAACAAAACAAAACAAGATTCATATGCATTGAGGATCCATGCCGATGATCTGGTTGTCTCTCTTCCCAGCCTTCTTGATATACCATCATCCTTAAAGCCTATTTTCTGGCCATACCAAGCATCTTACCACTCCACCCACTGCAGCATGGTAGGCCCCTGTTAACCCCCATACTTTTCTACATAATGTTACTCACAAAACATGGTCCATGGGCCAACTCCAGCCCACAACCTGTTTCTATAAATCAAGTCTGATTAGAACACAGTATGGTCCATTAACTTACATACTGTCTCTGACTGCTTTCTCACTAAAATGACAAAACTGAATAGTTATGACAGATATCATATAGAAGCAAAGCCAAGAATATTTAGCATCTAACTTTTTACAGAAAAAGACTGCCAATCCCTGATCTAGAATTTTGGCCTCCCACTCATCCCTTGCCCCAGCTTTTCCCTTGGGAAAATTCTATGCATCTTCAGGAGATATATATTGAATGTGCAGATCCATATCTTTAGGGATCAGGATATCTTACAATTTCTGAAGAATGTTCTATAGTTATATTCCATTTCTCTTAGCTTAAGAAATCTGATTTTTGTTTCGAGTGGCCATGTGCCCACCTCCAAGTGATCAGTGTTGATGGTCTAAGCCAGTGCTGTCCAGTATACTCTGTGATGATGGAGATGCTCTACACACGCACCACCCACTAGTGCAGCCACTTTCCATAGAGTGACTGAGCACCTGAAACATGGCCAGTGAGACTGAGAAACGGAGTCTTCGATTTTATTTCATTTTCAGTTCAGTTCAGTTGCTCAGTTGTGTCCGACTCTTCGCAACCCCATGAACTGCAGCACACCAGGCCTCCCTGTCCATCACCAACTCCTGGAGTTTACCCAAACCCATGTCCATTGAGTCAGTGATGCCATCCAACCATCTCATTCTCTGTCATCCCCTTTTCCTCCTGCCCTCAATCTTTCCCAGCATCAGGGTCTTTTCAAATGAGTCAGCTCTTCGCATCAGGTGGCCAAAATAATGGAGTTTCAGCTTCAGCATCAGTCCTTCCAATGTACACTCAGGACTGATCTCCTTTAGGATGGACTGGTTGGATCTCCTTGCTGTTCAAGGGACTCTCAAGAGTCTTCTCCAACACCACAGTTCAAAAGCATCAATTCTTTGGCGCTCAGTTTTCTTTATAGTCCAACTCTCACATCCATACGTGATCATGGGAAAAACCATAGCCTTGACTAGACGGACCTTTGTTGACAAAGTGATGTCTCTGCTTTTTAATATGCTGTCTAGGTTGGTCATAACTTTCCTTCCAAGGAGTAAGCGTCTTTTAATTTCATGGCTGCAATCACCATCTGCACTGATTTTGGAGCCCAGAAAAATAAAGTCAGCCACTGTTTCTCCATCGATTTGCCACTGCTTTGAAGGAAGTCTGGTATTTCTTCAAAGGGTTAAGCGTAGAGTTATCATATAATCTAGTACTTTCACTCCTAGGAATATACCCAACAGAACTGAAAACATGTTCACACAAAAACTTGTATATGGATGTTTATAGTAGTATTTATGACAACTAAAAAGTGGAAATGACCTAAATGTCCATCAACAAGTGAACAGATAAACAGATGTGGCATATCCATGCAGCTGACTATTGTTGTTCAGTTGCTCAGTCATGTCCTACTCTGTGACACCATGGACTACAGCACGCTAGGCTTCCCTGTCCTTCAGCATCTCCCATAGCTTGCTCAAACTCATGTCCATTAAGTCGGTGATGCCATCCAACCATCTCATCCTCTGTTGTCCCCTTCTCCTCCTGCCTTCAATATTTCCCAGCATCAGGGTCTTTTCTAATGAGTCGGCTCATGAGTTGACTATTACAAAGTCATAAAAATGAATGGATTTTATAGAAGCACTGATAGATGTTATAACTTAACTGAAATTTGAGAAACTTATGCTAACTGAAGGAACCCAGATACAAAATGCCATATACTGTATAATTCCATTTTTATGAAATGTCCAGAACAGACAAATCCGTAGGGACAGAAAGTAGATTGCCAGGGCCTGGGGGTAGGAGAAATGAGTGAATACTAATGATATTGGATTTCTTCGGGGGATGATGAAAATGTTCTGGAATTAGTGATGCTTGTACATGATCTTGTGAATATATTAAAAATCACCAAAAAGTACACTTAATATGATAAATATTATGGTATATGAATCATATCTTAATAAGAAAATTTTTAAATAGTCATAGCTGGCTATCATATTAAATTGTGTAGGTCTAAGTGAGCATGATAATCTTGTTCTCCCCTTTCCCTGCCTCTCTTATAGCTACAAGTGATGATGCAACCTAATTCTACCCAGTGATACCTAAGCAGAAGTCAAGTAGGAGAGCTCTTGGAAAAGCTTTTACTCTGCTCATTAAAAAAAAAAAGAAGAAAAAAAAAGGAGACACTGCTTTCTTCATTTCTTCCCCATTCTTCTACCATTAAAGGTAGATGTAATGTCTAGAGCTACAGTAATTATCCCCTAACCATGAGATAATTAGCATGAAGGAAAAGTCTACAGAACTAAAGATATGCTGGTTTTGAAATGGTCAAACCACCTTTGGACTTTCATTTAGGAGCAGAAAAATCAAGTAGAGTAGGAAATCAAGCCTACTTGTTTAAGCCACTGTAAAATGGTATTTTGATGGGTATATTGTTAAACAAGTTAATTTAATATAACATCCAAAAAAATTCCTAGCACTTGCTAAGTACTGCATAACTGTTAGGTATTATTGTTGTCATTAGAACTCAGTGTTTCTCAACCAGTTTTTCACCATCAACCCCACTAAAGAGAATTTTCAGACATTCCTTGGGGATATCTCTGCCCCTATCAAGTTTTAACACCTGTATATCTGTTTACAATGTCAGGTACAGCTGAGTTTTAGAAGACCACAAACCATTTTAATGCCTGAGATTTTTTCATCCTCCAAAAACCAATGTTTGCACTCTTGCAGATATATTCCTGATCCATGCTTCTTCCTCACTGCAACTCACTGATTTAAATGAGAGCTTCTTAGTGTTATGAAGCTGAATGCATTCCTAATTGATTCATCCTCCTCTACTGCAACCCATGGATTTAAGTAAGAGTTGATATGATTGTATAGACCCCGTGCCACTGGCCACGACAGATTCCCCTGGGAATGGACACTTGCCTAAAGCTGAGACCATTATAACACCTCACGCCCATGGGTATAGTTTAATCAATAAAGAGGGTGGACCTGACTCATATGAAAATAATCAAAATTCTTCCCTGGGATTTTGGAACTTGTTGTTCTCCATTGTAGAAGCTACAGTATGTGAGCCTGAGAACTCCCTGCAGAGGTGTAGGGGAACCTGGGCAACAGGAATGAAGGCAGCATTGACAAACAGGAGACAAGGCTGGTGATAAGGAGATGAATAAAACATAGTAGCATGACCTAAAGAAGGTCCCAGGCTAGTAGAGGAAGGAATTGTAACACAATGTGCTAACTGCTGGGAACAGCCTTGGCCTCCAGGAGAAGCACTGGGGGATCCCAGAGGCTTCCACGAGACGAGAACTGAGAAACGAGGCTATGGCCACATCACAAGATATGACACAAGATGGTCCACAGTCAAGTCAGTGCTGCTGTGGCTGCTAATTTCCACACCTCAGTAAGGCAGAGAGCACAATATTAGCCAACAATAATAATTTGGAGGCTGGTACCAACATATCTAGGCTTCCCTGGTGGCTGAGATGGTAAAGAATCTGCCTTCAAAGTGGGAGACCTGGGTTCAGTCCCTGGGTTGGGAACATCCCCTGGAGAAGGGAATGGCTGCCCACTTTAATGTTCTTGCTTGGAGAATCCCATGAACAGAGGAGCTTGGCAGGCTATAGTCCTTGCGATCACAGAGTTGAACAGGACTGAATGACTAACACACCAACATATTTATTAATAGCCTTTGTGGATGTTTGTGTTGATGGTAGGGAAACTGGAATACAGAAAAAGTATAGTGAAAAAAAGGATTATCTCACAACACAGTTACATCTGTTTTATATAGAAAAACAGCTTCACTGAGGTATACTGATCATTTTACTGTAGCTTCTTCCAGCCTTTCCCAAGGCCCTGTCAACAACACTGAAATATTCTCTTTTGAGCCTCTCCAAAACTTTGTGGTGTAGCATTAGCCTTGCTCCCATCATGTGATGAGGAAATATGAGCTTGGTGAAACTGGAAGAACTGAAGGACTGGTGTTGAAGCTGAAACTCCAATACTTTGGCCACCTGACACGAAGAGCTGACTCATTTGAAAAGACCCTGATGCTGGGAAAGATTGAGGGCAGGAGGAGAAGGGGACGACAGAGATGAGATGGTTGGATGGTATCACCGACTCTATGGACATGGGTTTGGGTGGACTCTGGAAGTTGGTGATGGACAGGGAGGCCTGGCGTGCTGTGGTTCATGGGGTCGCAGAGTCGGACATGACTGAGCAACTGAACTGAACTGAGAATCGCCCGGTGAGTAGGTGGAGCAGATGTGATTTTGTACCAGACTCTGACTCCAAAGCACAGCACCCCCCACCACCACCTGACTCCTCCACAAATATCTGACCACAAGCAGCAGCAGTCAGAATCAACACCACCATGTCCCAGCATCTTCCATCTGACTCTCCAGATTCACTCTCTAACCTTCTCCCCACTGCTTTGTGATCAGGATGCATTTGGTGTGGATCATACCAAAAGGCTCTCTGCCCTCTGGCCTGGGTTTGGCCAATGTGGGGGTAAGGGAGGGGACACTGAGGGGTATCAGCAGGCAAGAGGGAAGTGTGGCCTGGACATGGCTCTCTACCAAAGGTCACACTGCTGAACTTCTCCATACATAATCTCTCCGGGACCTGGTGACACACCCGCCCCTTGCCCTTGACACAAGCTCCACATTTGGTAGCCTGGGGCTCTTGCACACTATCCTTGTGGTTAGCTCACACTTGCCCACTCTTCTCAAACTACCTCACTGGAGTATGCCACCAGCTTCTTGCAGGGACTCTGGCTGATGCTGTGACAAAACAGAATGGACACAGGTGTCCCAGAGGGGACTGGATGACTACCAGTGGAACTTTGTCCCACCTCTCGCTCTACTCATAACAGCAGATTCCGGAAAGGGAAGACAAAGAAGAGCTATGAACATGTGGAGATGGAGGTTAAGTATACTATCCATCTCATTCCTCAGAATCCTGCCTGATCTGTATACCCTGAATGGATGTAAGATGTTGCCAGGTAACTAGAATCTGGATGAAGCAGTATTTGTGGTGAAGATCTAGGACTTAAAAAAAGCTTTTTTTCCCTCCAGATTGAGTAGGATGCCAGGTTGCTATTAATCAATTGCTTTCCACCCCTACCCTCCGTTCTCTTCCTGGCCCTTCAAAAGCTGAACTTTCTGCGCCAACAGAATAGATCAAATTAATTTCAGCATAGGAAGGTTAAGTGCTGTCAATACCAAGTTCCATTTCCCCTTAACTAGTAAGAACAAGTGTCAATATAGTCATGTTAGAAGAAAAATTCAAACACGTTTTGATAGAGTTATCTTTACAATTTTTGTCTTTCCAATGGATTTTTGTAAGGGATACATACTAAGGGATCAAGATATTTCTGGAGAGAGAAAAACATCAGGAAGTGACCTGAGACAACCATTAAACTGATCTTGGCCTTATGACTTTACCTCGACACCCAAAAGTAAAACTCTCTTGTCAAAAAAATGCCCCGAAGTATAAATCGAAACCTTTTTATATTTTTCCCCCAATAAACTAAGTTTGCTAGATCTCAATAAAATTATCAGCGTTTTCTTAAAGACGAAAAAAGATGAGAGAGTGCTTGTTTGTGCTGTTCAATCAATAGGCGTAAATGATGGTTTATTAATGTAGCACCTCTAGTCACCTTTTAAGCCTGGCTTCTTCTTTATTTGCTAAATAAACCTTGCTCAGCTCTTTCTCCCTACTTGCTCATTCTCCTTTTCTCTCCTCAAACACACACAATCAAATAATCAGTTACGTAGGCCCATTGATTTTATGTCCCAAATACACTGACTGTGTCCCTTTCACCCTGTCACTAAGGAGCTCGTGCTCTCAGTAGCTCAGTTGGTCAGAGCAGGGCTTCTCAATCTTGTCACTACCGCCATTTGGGGCTGGATAGTTCTTTGTTGTGGGGGGCTGTCTTGTTAGTAGAGGATGTTTAGCAGTACCTCTAGCCTCTATTACTAAGATGCCCACAGCACACCCCCTCCTCATGTCTACAGGCTTTGCCAAGTGTCCCCTGAGAAGCAAAATCACCCAGGTTAAGAACCACTGAATTGGGTAACAGGCTCCTATTAGGTCCACCTGCATATGCTCTTCTCCCTTCAGAATTTATCCACCTTATAAGGGACAGCCATGTCATTCCTGTGCTTAAACCATTCCCTGACTACTCCCCACTTACTCTACATTGAAATCTAAACTCTTCAGGAAAAATATACAAAGACACCCTGATTGGGCCCCCACTGGCTTCTCTGGCCCCTACAAGCTCTGTGTGCTGTGGGTGGACAGGAGTTATGCCAGTTTTCCAATATCCCACGTAGTTTTCACATCTCCAGGCATTTCCTTTTACTGCAACTCCCTCCTTCCTTCTATCCACACTCAACTGTCCCCTTTTCTCACTTCCCACTTGGAGAAATTTTCAACTGCTTTCTAAAATAGAGGTTGCAAACTCAAGTGTATTCAAGGTCAGGTTTGTTGTAGTTCAGTCCCTAAGTCTGTCCGATTCTTTGCGACTTCATGGACTGCAGCACGCCAAGCTCCTCTGTCCTCCACTGTCTCCCAGTATTTCCTCAAATTCATGTCCATTGAGTCAGTGATGCTATCTAGCCATCTCATCCTCTGCCATCCCCTTCTCCTTTTGCCTTCAATCTTTCCCAGAATCAGGGTCTTTTCCAAAGAGCTGGCTCTTTGCATCAGATGGCCAAAGTATTGGAGCTTCAGCTTCAGCAACAGTCCTTCCAATGAATATTTAATTTCCTGTAGGATTGACTGGTCAGGATGGTTAACATAAATGAGTAAAGCTGAGAGGACTGTGGAACAGTCGCCCACACATAAAGGCAGCCCCTTGCCCCTCAGTTTCTCCAGCTCTAGGATACTGTTTCATGCAGAGAATGGCCCAGCATTGCCAAATGTAGGAAGCTGAAGGATTTTTATATTGGGGTATCTGAATTTTTTTAAATAAATAAACACGGAGTGGCTGAAACAAGACACATCTACAGGCAAAACCTGCTGACCATCACTTGCCATCTACACTCTCAGGATCTCTAAGCATTTATCACTACACTCAGAGTGTTTACATTCCTGTTCCTCTATAAGCATGACAGTATCTTAAGGTCATAGGGTCAGGTCCCTGTTTCTTTCATTTATTTATTTGTCTGTTTTAATTCACATACCATTTTTCTTCTTTCTCCCACCTACTCGTTCAGTCATCCATCCAACTCACCAATAGATAGAACCACATTTCTATAAGCACTCTGTTAAGAAGGCAAAAACAAAGAGACGTGATCTCTGGTCTCAAAGTGTTCCTAGGCCAGTGAGCAGAGACACAGACAAATGATTGTAATACACACACTCATGAGAATATTATGAAGGAATCACATACTCAAAGCACAACACTCAGACAACAGAAAAAGCACTGAACTATCCCTGGTTGAGTCAAGTTGGCTTCAGATAAGATTTGAGCCAAAGGCAGAAATATGCCCCTTGGTAAGCGAGAGTGTTCCAGGCCACACGAACAGTCTATGCTGTGGTGTGTAGGTAGGAGAGAGATGGCACATTTGAGGAACTACAGTAATGCCGTTCTTATTTGAAACAGGGAATAAAACGAGTGAAAGTTCACAGTATATCACTCTTAAACGGGCAGTATTCAGTGCAGTTCTTGGCACCTAGAGGATACTCAAAAAGTATCTGTTTAATTCATTCATTCAAAAACTGGGCAGGAAGGAATGCTGATCAAGCACAGCTTGACAATAATTAAGCAGTCCCTTAGACATGAGAGATATGCTGGGGGAATACATAATAGGAGTTGATTGAGGAACTGTTACCTGATCTAATATAAGAACCATTCAATTGATACAGTAATAACAGTAATAAGTGACATTTATTAAGTGCTTACTATAGTCCAAGTACTTAACTAAGGGCTACACGAGCATTATCTAATTCAATGGACATAAGGATCCTATGCAGTATTATCATCCCCACTTTACAGACTAAAAATAGGCTCAGAGAAAGGAGTTGGGGCTCAAACCCAGGAATGTCTGAATCCAAAGTTCAACCTCTTATTCAACACAGTTTTGTTTTGTTTTGTTTTTAATGGAAAAAAATCCCTGAGGATTTCTTGCAAAGGCTTTTGGTTGTGTTTGAACCCAGAGCATCAGAGTACCAAGGAATAAGCTTGCTCTCTTTGTGGGTGACTAAAATTTGTCCAAAATAAAAGCTACCTTCTAAAGTAAGCAGAGAACTGACCACCAACTGGGAATTGCCACATCAGCATAATGCTGTTGCCAGCAGCTCTCAATTAAAAACAAACAAACTCTTTAGAAAACGCCATGGAGCGGGGAAGCAGGGGGAATCTCCTTCCAGAGCTAACCCAGGCCAGGCCTGTCTGCTGGGGACAGCTGGGTGAAGCTATCAGAAGACCCAGATGACCTACAGAGAACCCATCCAATATTGAGACTCCGAGAAAGTAGGCAACAGGTTCCCTGTTACAGGGGGCAAATTTTTGTTTACTTTCAGACACCTGGACTCCCTTATATGTCATATTTGTAAATGACATTAAAGTGTCTTCAATGTGAACACTGAAATTTCACAATTTGTAATGAACTTCTCTGTGATTCAGCTGATTTCAGTTCAGTTCAGTCACTTAGTCATTTTCTACTATTTGCAACCCCATGGACTGCAGCACGCCAGGCTTCCCTGTCCATCACCAACTCCCAGAGCTTGTTCAAACTTACGTCCATCGATTTGGTGATGCCATCCAACCATCTCATCCTCTGAAGCTCCAATACTTTGGCCACCTGATGTGAAGAACTGACTTATTGGAAAAGACCCTGATGCTGGGAAACACAGAAGGCAGGAGAAGGGGATGACAGTTGATTTCATGGATAAAACAAATGTACCTAAGACAAGGAGCTAAAATCTGCAAGGGAAAGATGTGTTTTCAAACACCCATTGAGTACTTATCAAGCACCATTTTATATAAAGATGATATTGTAACCAAGGGAAAAAAAATTATATATAGGCAAATTATATATAGATAGCAACTTACTACGGAGAAGGCAACGGCACCCCGCTCCAGTACTCTTGCCTGGAAAATCCCATGGACAGAGGAGCCTGGTGGGCTGCAGTCCATGGGGTCGCTAAGAGTCGGACACGACTGAGCGACTTCACTTTCACTTTTCACTTTCATGCATTGGAGAAGGAAATGGCAACCCACTCCAGTGTTCTTGCCTGGAGAATCCCAGGGATGGAGCCTGGTGGGCTGCTATCTATGGGGTCACACAGAGTTGGACACGACTGAAATGACTTAGCAGCAGCAGCAGTAACTTACTAGAAGAGGTCTGCTATAAGCAAATCTAGGTAATTCTAGTTGATTACTTCTACTTCTTATCCATTTGTCATTTATTTTCTATTTTTAAAACATTTGCTTTCTTTTTATTCCCATTTTTATTGAGCAATAATTCACAAATATAATTGTGTATATATTAAAGTATACAACATGATTTGACATACATATATACACTGTGCAATGATGATCAAGATCATACCCTTGTTACTTATAGCTCCTGTAACACAGATGAACAGTTCACTATTTTATGCTGATAAAGAATACACATTCTGCAATTAACGTCACCTGGGTTCAAACTGCCACTTTGCCACTTGCTACTATGTGATTTGGACAAATGACAAGTTTTCTCCAAGTCTCAGTTTTCATCATCTATAAAATGGGTGTAATAATGGAGACTTAGATATATTCCTTCCAAAGCTACCTGAATGACCAAATTAACGTTGTAGAAGAAACGGAAATAAGAAGGCACACTGAAAAACATTTAGAAAGTAACACAAGCAAGTCACAGAGGTGGACTAACACGACATTCTGAACACGACATTTGTCAGAAAGGCAGGCATCAAGAATGAAGCCAGGTTTCAGCCTGGATCCCTCAGAAAAGATAGTGAATCACTTGGATGAAGCAAGCAGAAAAGAGGAAGGTGATGAGGAATGTGAATCTGGGACCTTTTGGTGGAGACAACAGTGGAAAGCTACCTACGTCCTGTGGCCACTTCTATTTTGAAGAAGAGTTCTGGAAATACAGATTTGGAAGTCATGGGCTCATACACTAATAAGAAAACCAAGCCATGTACACATTGAGTTACCCCAGAAAGAATATTTCAGCACAAGTTGCAAACCAGTGGCCCATGGACCACATCTGGAACACAGACTTGTTTTGTTTGGCCTCCACAGCTTTCTAAAAAAAGCTTCAGCCAACATACAAAAATCTTAAGATTGCAACTCTTTTAAAAATTGCATTTCTGGTTTGTCTTGAAAAACTAAGACTTTGCAATACGGGGCCAGCATCCCCTCTGGAGATCATTTCAGAAAGCCCCCTGAGACCAGGCTCACGCGACACAGTTAGTTCACTGTAGTTGTCCCCACTCCCAAGGTGTGGACGTGTACAGTTATCTCAGCCTGTGTTTCTCTTATGCTATCTTCTGGGATCCCACAGAAACGTGAGTTTGCTTCTTTCGTTGTGCAGTTCCTGGCAGAAAAGAAAGAGAAACAAACCAAGGTCAGGAGCCTCTGAAAACTCACATAAAGAGACTCCAGAAGAGGAACCTGTGAATGAGACACAGACAGAAGTGTCAAACAGGTGTAAGCATGCGAATTATCATCAAGGTCAAGGGAATAGAAGGGTCACTGATTCATTCTTGACTACTCTTTGCCTGAAACTCCCCTCCCTCACACCAGCAAGTCTTTTCAGCGTCAGCTTCATAATAGATCCCCACTCTAAACACTTTCCATCATCTTTATGACTGTGGTCCAAAGCACAGTCATTTCTCACTTGGATTATTGCAACTGCTGCTTGCCTGTTTCTACTCTTATCTCCCTACAATCCCTGCTCCACAGAGCAGCTAGAAACAGCTCCTTAAAATGTAAATTGGATCATGTCACTCTTCTGCCAAAACTATGCAGTGGCCTAGAATCAGCTGATTCCAAGGCCGGACAAGGAAAGTACTAAGTGACATCCTATGGTGCCTGGAAGTAAACATGTCCTCAAAAAAAAGTTGGGGCACAGAAGGACACAGAAGCCGGTGTGAAGGGGTTCCCAATGGTTAAGTCAAAGACTGTTTAGGCAACAAAATAATGATAATACTGGATTATAACCAACAAAATAAAACAAGAATTGAGAAGCACATATTGAAAATAATAAATAAATATTTGAAAGAATAAATAAGTAAGAGACAAGGGGAAAGTCACTAACAGGAGAGTTCCAGTTAATAAATGTAGAAGAAAGTATAAACATAGAAAAACACTACCTGGCAAAACCAAAGGAATACTTGTCTCAAGCAAGAATTAATAATGAACGCTAAAATTACTGGGCAAAGATACTACAGGAAGCATGATATTTACATAGTCTCAAAGGATCTCCCCACGAGGTAATACTAATTACAAAGGAGGAGATAGTAAGTTTATACTGGAAAACCTGGGAGACACAATCTTAACCAAGAGACATCACAAGTTGACCTCACCAGTGATGGGGCAAATCAACATCACATGCCTCCTGATATCATGTACTGTAAAGAGCACATCATTTCTCTGGTTTTCCTGCCAAAAATGCATAATGTAAATGGAATCCTGAGGAAACTTCAGATAGGTTGAGGGACACAACACAAACTAACTGGCTGGATGCTTTAAAAGGTCATGGTCATAAAGAACAAGACTAAAGAACAGTTCCAGATTAAAGCGAACAAAGAATATGTCACAATTAAATGCACTGTAATTCCAGATTATGTTCTGGACCAGAAAAAGAGACATCAGTAGAACAATAGGAAAGAGCATAATAAGTTCTATACATCGATAATAGCTCTGTATGAATGTCAATATCAGGTGCTATGAATAACACCTGATTCTGACCATTGTACAGTGAACATGGAAGATGTCAGTGGGAGAGAGAGGAGAAAAATGTGATGGCCAGAGAGACACAGAAGGTTCCAACAGTAGCTGAAAGTGGTGGGTCATTTTTCAGCAGGTAACAGGTATATGGATGTCCACTACAATATTCTTTATTCCTTATATATGCATTATATTATTCTGCATGTATAAACATGTCATAATTTTTTAAGAGGAGAAAATATAAACATGTCATAATTTTTTTAAGAAGAGAAAAATTTTAAATACAAAGTATAACAAATGTTGCTGTGTCCTTTTAGATTCTGTTGTCTAAGCCTCATAGCCTGAGCTCTGTTTTCTCTTTAAAAAAAAAAAAAAGGATGAAGTATTAGAAAGCTATAAAACGCATTAGTGCTCCTTTCTGCAATCTAATGGTCTACAAGACAGTTGAAAAGGGGCAGCCCCTTCTTCACTATGTGAGTTGCTGTTTTATAAGCCCTGGCCTCCACTACTATAAGTCATCTTATGTACCACATGAGGTCCCCACATGTGTTCCCAGGGATGTGTGTCCATACGCTGAGTAGAAGGAGAACGCTGTTGGTGTAAGACATAGTTTTGATGTAGGTTCAAATCCCATTCTTCCACTTTCCAGTGGTGTGAGGTACAGCAGGGAGGTGACTCCACTTCCCTGAGTATTTCCAAATCTGTAAATGAGAGAAAACTCTGAAGTTGTTATATGGCTGAACTGAAACAATAAATGATAAATAAAAACCCAAGTAACTGTGCCTGGTATATAGACATAAATATTCACATATGAGCAATACTCATCATTACTGTCTTTCCTTCATTTCCAACTGAGACTAAGAAAGCAAGCCTACCTCGGACATAAATCCCTAGAAATAAAATGATATTGCAGTAGAGCATGACACACCACGTCTGCACCGATGGCGACATATCTACCACTTCTGAGTGGCTTCACCCCAATATTGGGACATCATCCTAACATGGAGATCTGGTATAGAGGGCATGGCAAAGTTTCTGCAGCCACACCTGGACTCCAAAGAGTCACCTCCTTGTCCCATGTGACCTTGGACAAATGAATGAACCCTCAAAGCTTCAGAGATTTCCTGTTTAAAATGAGGAAACCACCACCCTCTCACAGGATTTCGATTAAAATGTACCTTGCATGAATGTATAAAAACAGTGCCAGATGCATCTATTAAATTCCAAATCCTAATTTATCTCTCTCTAGATACATATTCAGTTCAGTTCAGTTCAGTCGTTCAGTTGTGTCCAACTCTTTGTGACCCCATGAATCGCAGCACGCCAGGCCTCCCTGTCCATCACCAACTCCCAGAAAAAAACAAGGACATACAAGCACAGGGAACAAGATCCAACATTTTGTAACAACCTATAATGGAAAGAACCTGAAAAAGAATATATTCAGTTCAGTTCAGTTCAGTTGCACAGTCGTGTCCAACTCTTTGTGACCCCGTGAATCACAGCACTCCAGGCTTCCCTGTCCATCACCAACTCCCAGAGTTCACTCAAACTCATGTCCATCGAGTCGGTGATGCCATCCAGCCATCTCATTCTTTGTCATCCCCTTTTCCTCCTGCCCCCCAATCCCTAAGAATATATACTAAGCTATAAAAAAAAGAATGAAATAATGTCATTTGTAGGAACATGGATGGACCTAAGATCATACTAAGCAAAGCAAGTCAGAAAGAGAAAGGCAAAAACCATATGCTGCTGCTGCTGCTGCTGCTGCTGCTGCTGCTGCTAAGTCGCTTCAGTCGTGTCCGACTCTGTGCGACCCCATAGACGGTAGCCCACCAGCCTGCCCCGTCCCTGGGATTCTCCAGGCAAGAACACTGGAGTGGGTTGCCATTTCCTTCTCCAATGCATGAAAGTGAAAAGTGAAAGTGAAGTTGCTCAGTCCTGTCCGACTTAGCGACCCCATGGACTGTAGCCTTCCAGGCTCCTCCATCCATGGGATTTTCCAGGCAAGAGTACTGGAGTGGGTTGCCATTGCCTTCTCCAAACGTGAAATATAAAATACAACACAAATGAACATATCTACAAAACAGAAACAGACTCACTGACATAAAGAACAGACTTATGGTTGCAAATGGGGAGGGAAGGATTGGGACTTTGGGATTAGCAGATGCAAACTACTATACAGAAGATGGATAAACAACAAGGTCCAACTGTACAGCACTGGAAAGTATATTCAATATCCTGTGATAAACCATGATGGAAAAAAATGAACAAATATATTTATCTGTATAGCAGAACTGAACCTCTTTGCTGGAGAGCAGAAACTAACACAGTGAATTAACTGTACTTCAATTTTAAAATTAAAAAGAAAGCATAAAAAAAAAAAAAAACAGTTCCTGATGCATTTTAAATACTGCAAAGATCTTAGTCTCTCCCTTTGGAAGAATATCAAAAGAAACTAAGCTCCAAAGAAGGGCCATGGAAATCAAGGAAGGAAAAGTACTGGGGAAGAGAAAGGCAATACACAAACTGGTTAATCCAGACTCACTCTAATCCTGGTTAGACCCTAAATTTCCTTCACCTTGAAGAGCTTCAGTTTCCCCCTTCTATAAAAGAAAACTGCTACCACCTCTTTTGCAAAGCCGTGAGGGTTGGTGGAGGTAATGAAGTATGTCCCATGCGGCCATGGATCTGCTGGGAGATAAATACACACAAGATGGAGCTACAGGAAGCTAGTGGAGGTGATGGAATTCCAGTTGAGCTATTTCAAATCCTAAAAGATGATGCTGTAAAAGTGTTCCACTCAATATGTCAGCAAATTTGGAAAACTCAGCAGTGGCCACAGGACTGGAAAAAGTCAGTTTTCATTCCAATCCCAAAGAAAGGCAATTTCAAAGAATGTTCAAACTGAGGCACAATTGCACTCATCTCATACACTAGCAAAGAATGCTCAAAATTCTCCAAGCAAGGCTTCAACAGTATGCAAACTGAGAACTTCCAGATGTTCAAGCTGGATTTAGAAAAGGCAGAGGAATCAGAGATCAAATTGCCAATATGCACTGGATCACAGAAAAAGCAAGAGAATTCCAGAAAAACATCTACTTCTGCTTCATTGACTAGGCCAAAGCCTTTGACTGTGTGGATCACAACAAACTGGAAAATTCTTTAAGAGATGGGAATCTCCGCCTTCTGAGAAATCTATACGCAGGTCAAGAAGCAACAGTTAGAACCAGACATGGAACAACAGACTGCTTCCAAATTGGGAAAGGAGTATGTCAAGGCTGTATACTGTCACCCTGCTTATTTAACTTCTATGCAGAGTACATCATGCAAAATGCCAGGCTGCATAAAGCAAAAGCTGGAATCAAGATTGCCAGGATAAATATCAATAGCCTCAGATATGCAGGTGACACCACCTTTATGGCAGAAAGCAAAGAGGAACTAAAGAGCCTCTTGATGAAAGTGAATGAGGATGGTGAAAAGCTGTCTTAAAACTCAACAATCAAAAAACTAAGATCATGGCATCTGGTCCCATCACTTCATGACAAATAGAAGGGGAAACAATGGAAACAGTGAGAGACTTTATTTTCTTGGGCTCCAAAATCACTGCAGATGGTGACTGCAGCCATGAGATTAAAAGACGCCTGCTCCTTGGAAGAAAAGCTATGATCAACCTAGACAGCATATTAAAAAGCAGAGACATCCCTTTCCCGACAAAGGTCCATCTAGTCAAAGCTATGGTTTTTCCAGTAGTCATGCATGGATGTGAGAGTTGGACAATAAAGAAAGTTGAGCACCAAAGAATTGATGCTTTTGAACTATGGTGTTAAGAGAAGACTCTTGAGAGTCCCTTGGACTGCAAGGATATCAAACCAGTCAATTCTAATGGAAATCAATCCTGAATATTCATTGGAAGGACTGATGCTGAAGTTCTAACACTTTAGCCACCTGATGTGAAGAACTGACTCACTGGAAAAGACCCTGATGGTGGGAAAGATTGACAGCAGGAGGAGAAGGGGACAACAGAGGATGAGATGGCTGGATGTCATCACCGACTCAATGGACATGAGTTTGAACAAGCTCTGGGAGATGGTGAAGGACAGGGAAGCCTGGCGTGCTGCAGTCCATGGGGTCACAGAGTCAGAAACAACTGAGCAACTAAACTGAACTGGAGCTACAGGAAGCTATATGGGGATTCCCCCAGCCTGTTTCAGCCTCTTGCTCCCTTTCTCAAGAGCCTGAACTATCATTTAGCATTCAAGGCTCAGGGTCTGGAAGTAGTTATCCCTTCAGTCCTTCTCTGTCTAAACCATCCACAGCCCTGGCTCCTGGACCCTCACAGAGGAAATAAAAGTCCCCCCAAGGCCAAGAGAAGTATCACAGTACTTTCTAAAACCCACACCCCTACTCCCAAGCCACACCACAACTTCTGTCTGTGCTTTTTTGAATTCTAAAACCTGTATTTAATCTTCCTAAGCAACCCAGAAAAAAAAAGTCCTAATTCAGTATGTGTGTTAAGATTTTAGACACTTCCTAAAGGATGGACTTAAATGTCATACTCTTGACTTTGGAGGAAAATCTGAAGACAAAAGAGGGATTAGGAACTGTGGGATGGGGAGAATGGAGATTTAAAAACAAAATTAGGTTAAGGTTACAAGGATAAAAGTTAAATAAGAAAACAAAAGCCTGGTTAAGGCTGCTGTGGTTAAAGTTACAAATAAAGTCAAACACTTCATAGATCTTTAGTTCGTGAACCCAAGAGAGCTCTGGGGTGGCTCTCATGAGCTTGAACAACAAGCTAATTTTCAAGCAGGAATCAAAGGGGTTGAGCCCCAGGACAAATAGGTTGAAAGCCCAAGCATAAGCCTGGGCTCAGAGAGTTAAAAGGAATGCAGACTGCCCCAAAACACACCAGTCGTTTGTTTTTTCTGCCACCTTTCCAACGGTCATGTCTGGAGTGTGGATAAACAGTTCTGAGGGAAAAAAATTCTGTGAAGTACAGACTTTAAGAAAATAAAACCCTAGAAGAATGTTTCTTAAACAGCTATATGTGTGCCTGCATATATATATACAAACATAGTGAAAGAGAAAGAGAAAAAAGAATAAATATACACATATAAATATATACGCAAGTACGTGCATATGCCAAAATTAACCAAACTTCTGCATGTTTTTCAGGTGTGAATAACAAAGGCTGTAACCAGTCTTTAAGAAGTTGTAGGTATTTTTAATAACAAAACCAAAGTGTTGTTTTACAAAGGTATTCCAGAAATAGTGAAGGGTGTCTGAGCAACATTTCGGGTTTATTTAATAAGATTAAACTGTGTGCTTTTGGTTATTATTAATAGCATATTTTATTCTAGGTTGTTAGAAATGTGTTTGGAAAGTCCCAGATAGAGGACTAAGAAAATGAGACGAGAAAGCTGCCTTTTATGGCTGCCCCACTGGGGGCCAGGAATTGTGCTCAGTACTGTTCCCATTCTGTCCTATTTCAACTACATGACCACCTTAAACGGTAAACATGACCACTCAAACTACACAGTTGCAAGTGGCAGAGCCATGCTTGCCCCAGAATCTAAGGTTTTTTCCATCATTATTCCGCATTTCTTCTCCATGAAATACTCAAAGCCCGTAGCAATCTTTCCAAGTATTGCTACAGGCAGAGTAATGTACCATATTCCTGGGACAGGAAAATAGCACAGGCAGGAATGGCAGGTAAAAAGGCAACTTCTCTGTGATGTCTACTTCAGCAAAAATGAGACAAGAAACCTTTTGGTCCAAGAGGTAAAGCAAACAGATGAACAACTTACACATGGTAGTTGATAAATATTTAATGTCACTTGGTACAGTGGTTCTTCAAAAATGTCTTTCAGCTCTGAAGGCCCTTCCATAAATCCACATTTCAGCAGTGCGGCCAAGGCTCAGAAAAAATACATTTTGAATAAGGACTGTGCCAACGTGAAAGGTTGAAAATGGAATATAAGACCCACAGGGGACCTCACACTCTAGGGAGACAGGGTCCTAATGTGAAAAAGGAAATAAAAAGAGGCCAGAAACATATATATATATATATATATTTATATTCTAGGGAGATACACACACACACACACACACACATATATACACATATACAAATTCTAGAAAAATATATACATCTATATATATATTCTTGGAGAAGGAAATGGCAACCCACTCCAGTATTCTTGCCTGGAGAATTCCATGGACAGAGGGGTCCATGGGGTCGCAAAGAGTCGAATGTAACTGAGCGACTACCACACACACATATATATATATTCTAGGGAATGAGGCCCTGTTAGAACTCTGTCAGAATAATTAGAACGGATTTTTTTTCCTTCCCTCAGTGGATGATCTAGTCAGGTTAAGGGGCATCATATTCCAGACAAACACGCTCAGGTCACAAGGCACTGACTACTCTCCAACCGCCGACGGCATCTCAGCTGCTTAACCTGTGCATGCGGAGTCCAGCACCACATCCTCAGCACACACGGCCCTCAGGCTGAGGACTCTCTCCACCCCTCACTCCTGTCTCAGTCTCTCTCATACGGTGTTGGGCCCTTGCTACTAGTCTCTCTCTCTCTTTTTTTTTGGTCTTGTTTTGGTGTTTGAATCTGATGCTTTACCCAGGGGATAGGGAAGATTAGGGACAGCAGGAAGCCGCTCCCACTCGTGGGCGGAAAGGACAAAAGGAGGAGGTGTGGTTGCTGGGGTCACTCAGCAGAAGATGGAGCCTGCCCTGTGGGTGGAAAAGCCACAAAGGGGATGTGGCCACCGCCAGCAACGCTGTCCAAGGCAGAGAGTGAAGGACAATATATTCCGGCTTCCCTTTCTCCTATCCTCCCATCTCCCACTGGTGTCAAACTGTCAGAGGGCAGGGGTCAATCATCTGGAATGCAGAAGAGAGCAGGATAGGACAACAAATAGATCTGGGCCAAAGGCCAACACCACTGATGAGTTAAGGTATGTCACAGACCACTGATGAGTTAAGATATGTCAAAGAACAGTGTGTCGTGTGATACTACAGTTCCTAAACATATGCACATACAATTTAAGCAAATATACACATACTGCACACAACAGAGATTGAGGCATTGTGAGACACAAGAGAAAACAAGAAGAGTAGAAAGATACACTGTTGATTCTCATTATCCACCAAGGTTTAGGTTCTACGAAGTCTCCACAAACATGGCTCCATCATTCCTAGGGGAAACACAGGGTTAGGTTCCTGCAAGCCTCTGGTTCTGTTTTCACCAACTTATGAATACATAACCTTGTTTTTTGTGCTTCTGTTTAAAAGCACACCATTTAATATATGCTGTTGATTCAGTAAAAGTGAATGTAACAGCCAATAGCACTTAACTCATGTCTGAACAAAGTTTATCTAACATAGTTTCTCTATAAGTCACAGCAGAGCCTTCTTATACTTAGGAATACAGACAATACCAAGCCTGGGGGTCATTTAAACACTAAGATCACCAGTAAAAAGCACAAAAATAAGAAAAATAGGGTACTAATAGACCACAAAAGGACACATATAGAGTGACAACAGAAACAAGAAGGCAGAGTGTCACCTAGCACAAACTCTGCTGGGAATACACACACAAATCAGAAAATTTTTGCTGCTCCATGCTTATCTGATAATGACCACGAAACACCACCAATATTAATTTGGGAGTTACAAATAAATTTGAGTAGATGAATTTTAAAATACAGAATTTGCAAACAATTAGAACAAAGCATATATCAAGATATTTAAAGAAAAAGAAGTTGTCTCTAGATGGTAGGAGATGAAATGTTTTTTATTTCATTATACATTTTTACTGCTACTGCTGCTACTGCTAAGTCACTTCAGTCGTGTCCGACTCTGTGTGACCCCATAGACGGCAGCCCACCAGGCTCCCCCGTCCCTGGGATTCTCCAGGCAAGAACACTGGAGTGGGTTGCCATTTCCTTCTCCAATGCATGAAAGTGAAAAGTGAAAGTGAAGTCGCTCAGTTGTGTCTGACTCTAGCGACCCCATGGACTACAGCCTACCAGGTTCCTCCATCCATGGGATTTTCCAGGCAAGAGTACTGGAGTGGGGTGCCATTGCCTTCTCCGTTATACATTTTTACTTCTTTTTATTTTCCACTGTTGCCTAGTCTTCATTAAGCTTGTAATTAGTGGAGGGCAGAGGAGGAGAGAGATTCTAAACTTAAGAGTTCAAAAAGAAAGAAAAACTAGGAGCAAAAGTATTGAGAAGTAGAATCACTTAGTTGAGCAGGAGGTGATGCTAGATATGGCCCCAAGAGCAGAATGGGTCATCCTCACTGCATGATGTGAAGGGCAGTTCCAAGGTACCCCTCCAAATCTCTACCACTCCTTCAGCAAACAACCCAAGGGGTGAGGAGGATGGCTGCAAAGGTCAACCATGGGGCAGGCTGAGGGCAGGAGGGGCACATGAGCTGACTTCCTGAATGAATGGACAACATTCCCCAAACAACCTCCCTGGGCTTCACAGACTCACACCCTCCTCACCCATCTTGAGCAAAACCTCCTTATGCTCAAGCTGATTCATGAGAAAATGTGAGCCTCTTTCAAATCAATTCAACAAATATTATTTGAGCCCCAACGATGTGAACTATGTACAAATTTCTGTACAAGGTGCCAGAAGAATTAAGCATCATTTTGCATGTTTTTATCTCTTCTTTGTTTTGTGTGTTTGTCGCTCAGTTGGGTCCAACTCTTTGCGACTCCATGTACTGTAGTCTGCCAGGCTCCCCTGTCCATGGGATTTCCTAAGCAAGAATACTGGAATGGGTTGCCATTTCTTTCTCCAGGGGATCTTCCGCACCCAGGGATGGAATCTGGGTCT
Source organism: Bos indicus x Bos taurus (assembly GCF_003369695.1). Lineage (NCBI taxonomy): Eukaryota > Metazoa > Chordata > Mammalia > Artiodactyla > Bovidae > Bos > Bos indicus x Bos taurus. The sequence goes on from NC_040078.1 coordinate 86,730,706, forward strand.
CCTGCATTGTAGACAGACTCTTTACCATCTGAGCTACCACTTTTGTGTTTTACCTGTTTGTAAATAATATTCTACCTAATTTGAGAATAATCAGAAGGTTTGGATCCCTAACTTTATCACCTCATACTGGTAAATGGCTTATATTTGTAAAGCACTTTCTATTGCTAACATCCTTATATATACATTATCTCCTGGCTCTAAATGTCTGTGTTAGTGATTAGTGATCCCTCTGCCACTGTATAGATACCTCTACTATGAGATTTTATATCATCTCAATTTATTTATCAGTTCATTTTCCCTTTTAGTCTCTGAGCTAGCTTCTTGAGGAGAAGCACTGCCCAAGTAGGGTTAGTAAGCACTGCAGAGTTATTGCATTTAGCTTAAACCTCCCAAGAACACTAAAGTGGGAATTAGATATTAATTTTTACAGGGACTTCCCTGGCAGTGCAGTGGTTAAGACTCTGCATTTTCAATGCAGAGGACATGGGGTTTGATTTCTCTTTGGGGAACTGAGATCCTGAATGCTATATGATGCAGCCAAAAAATTAAAACAAATAGAACATTCAGAATTACTGCCCATGTAGAGGCGTTCTCATGGCAGCACACTAAGTGACAAAAAGACAAAAGGAAAAAAAAAAAAAAGCTAAAAAAAATAATACTTTCTACAGATGAGGGAAGAGAATCAGAGAGGTGAAGTTATTTGTCCAAGAGCATGTTATAAAGTGCTGACTCTGACCCTAGGCCCAGTGTTCCTTCCCCGTTTCAGAGCTGTTGCATCTCCCAGTGTTAGTCACTCAGTTTTGTCCAACTCTTTGTGACCCCATGCGCTGTAGCTCGCCAGGCTCCTCTGTCCATAGAATTCTCCAGGCAGGAATACTGGAGTAGGCATTCCCTTCTCCAGGGGATCTTTCTGACCTAGGAATCAAACTTGGGTCTCCTGCATTGCAGGCAGATTCTATACCATCTGAGCCACCAGGGAAGCCCTGGGTACATGTTATAAAAATGACATGAGTCCAGCCAAGTTCTAGAAGCACAACTGTACACATATCCACTGAAACATCTCTTTTTTTTTTAACCTATAAAGCAAGAGAGGGAGAAAAGTCTGTACTCGGGTACTGCTTTCTATCTTTGTATTCAAAAATATTTATCAGCAGTAAAGGCCCCTTCTGGGTTAAGAATGGAGCTTCAAGTAACAAGTGTCTATTGAGCTTATTTTAGATGCACAAACCTACTCTAATGATTGAAAAATAAAATAAAAAACTTAAATTTATGAGATTCTTAAGCTTCAAACTAGGGATAAAACTAAGTTGCAGAACTGGAAAAGCGTTAGCCTAGCAGAAAAGCATAGTAATTTAGCTCTCTGTTCATTCCTTATGCCATTAACAAGCAACTTTTAATCTTTAATCCTCCTTCACTAAGCTGCTTTTACTGTCCCATCTGCTCCTCTTACTCATTCCGTCAGGATCTTATAATTAAATTCTAATTAAAGTTTAAGGCATGTAATAAAGAAAACACTTGCGGAATGCCTTTGATTCAAGAGGCCAAAATAACATTTCAGCAGTTTGAAAAATGAATTATATCCTTTTGCTTAACAAGCATCTTTAAAATGGAATTAAAATGGGAAATTCCAATCTTCCATGATTTCACCAGCCACACATTATGTAAATATGGTCATCATCAAGGGTTACATTTAAGTCGGCTGAAAACATCATGAAGAGAACGCTGCCCAGCATGCACAATATGGATGTGAGCTCAACTGGCAATGCAGGAGGCAGAGCTTTCATAAAAACCATGGTGGTACCTTGAAATATGAACACGCTGGCATCAGCATGTATCTAGCACAACTCCTGAATGCTGAGAAAAGAGGGTTCTCACCTTCTCATCTAATGGCTCACCAGACTCGAGCAAGTCTACCTTTCCAGCATCTGCCAGATCCACCTCCACTTCCACCATGTTAGGTCAGACCTCCAACACCCCTTGAGGACATTGCTATACTTGCCCACCACCAGCCCAGGTCCTGTGTTCCAAGTCACACTCCATTCCACAGGGCTGACAGTGACCTTTCTTTAGCATCACTCTTATCAGAGTGTTCCACTCTGACTACAGGTTATGATTTAAGAACAGTGCATGCTAAGTCACTTCAGTCATGTTGGACTCTTTGTGACCCTATGGACTGCAGCCCACCAAGCTCCTCTGTACATGGGATTCTCCAGGCAAGAATGCTAGAGTGGGTTCCCATGCCCTCCTCCAGGGGATCTTCCCAATCCAGGGATCGAACCTGCATCTCTTATGTCTCCTGCACTGGCAGGCAGGTTCTTTACCACTAGCACCACTTGAGAAGCCCTTAAGAACAAAAATCACTGTTAATTATATGATTCTATATCTTATACAATAATCATAATTATCAATATGCCAGACATTACTCAAAATTCCTTGTTATTACCCAAATTCTCACATCCACACTATGATACATGTCCTATTATTTCATCAGATGAAAAACGGAGGGACAGAAAAATCAAGGTGCCTGCCCAGGATCCCAGGGGCACACAGCAGTGGGGCCAGGGTTTAGAGCCATGAAGTGTGGCTCCGCAGTCTGTGTCACAAAGCCCAAAGCCTGAGTAAAGTACATGGGGACGTCTTGGTCTTCTTTCCACATGCTCCTAACATGCGCCCTATGTTCTGGTTATGTCAACAAGCCCCGCCTTTGCAGAAACATCAGAGTCTTTCATACCTATGGCTTTGCGCATGCTGTCTGTTTGCCAGGTGGTCTTCATGACCCCACCTGGTAAATTTTTGCTCATTCCTTTCCTATCTCATGAGGACTGTCCTGATTCCCTGGATAGAGCTTATCACTCACCTCTTTGCGACTGCAGAATCTAGAACCTACAGGACCTCCATTATGGTGCTAACTGCACTTCAATGTGACTGAGGCTTGGTTTCATCTCAGAGTCCCTTAAAGGCAGGACACACAGCAGGACTTTGATAGATGCATGACAAGTAAAGAAACTAAGAGTTCTCGAAATTGATACATTGGCCATATATACAACATGGCCTAGTATTATTAGTATAGAGAAAAATGTCGCTCTCTGGTTCAACTTATAGAGAGAAAGGAAAGAAAAACCATATTTTGCTTCATAAATCTAAGAACACTTCTAAACTTCCCAAACTTCCCAAAGCATCCAATTCACTGATAATGCACACCCTATTTTAGTTTTCTGACAATCAAAATGCATTAAGTTCCTTTCTTCCGTGACCCTACAATCCTTAAGATGAGCCCTATCCAGACCACAGCAGGGGGCAAACAGTAGGCTTAGGTTCAGCCACACAAGGTAGTCTGGACCTAACTGTGCTACCCATGTCCTAGCTTGGAGTCCAAGGCCTCAGCAGAGCAGGCTCCCCACTCTCAGGCTTCCTAGACCCGTGGCTTCTTTACCAGCTGGGATCTGAGCATCTGAGCTGTCACTTGATTTGTCCTCCAGGGTTCCATTGAGACTGGAGCCTTTTCCTTGACCTGATGAGCCCCGACAAACCTCGTCTCCTTTCAATAAATAGTCCATCTTGCTGAGGATCTGAGCGCCCCTAGCCCACGCTAGTACTAGCTTAGTTCTGTTCTAGGCAGACTGGCCATTGTGAACCATACAGCTGCTACCATGTCTAAACGTCCAGTCCCTCTCACCTAGAAATTCCTAAGCTGTGTCTCCCACTCAGTGAATAAATATCAGGCATGGTACTAGGTCTTTTATGTAGTTCTATCCCAAATTCCTCAAAGCCTACTTTCAAAAAGATATAATTATACTAATTAGCCCATTCAACAAATCTTCAGTGAATATACTCTGTAATAAGCAGGACAACAAAGCTAGGTGACATGTCCAATGTTACACGGATGATGAGTAGCAGAAGTGGGATATGAAAAGAGATCTTTTGCATTCCCGTGATATATTCCAGTTTTTGGTCTTCTTTGTTCTTGAAAAGATGAAGATGTACTGAAGAAAGGCATGCACTCAAGAAACTGAAGACTATCACCCTTAACCATGGCTTACATAAGCACAGATGACTAGCCCAACCCTTCACAAGACCCCAGTTCATATTTCCATGCCCTGTCCACTCCATAGCACCCACTTTTCTCTGAACATGCAGTGAGTTTTCACACCTTCATTCATGCTCAAGTCTTTGGCTGTAATGTCCTATCTCCCCATGAGGACTGTATTCACCCCTGAAGCTCACTCATTCACCATTCTGTATTTACTAAATACCTGTTAGGTACCAGTTCCTGTAGAAAATGATGGAGATATAAGACTCAGGACCCATCTTTCGAGAGCTTACGGTCCAGTGGGAGGTGAGGATGAGTAAACACACAAGCACACCAAAGAGTACGTCTGTCCCATGGCAAGGGAAACACAGGCTGCCTGTAGCTCAAAGGAAAGGCCTGGAACCCAGTCTTGGTGCCTCCTCCCTGAGACACTGTTCTCCCCATTCTGCCTCCAATCCCACCATAATTCATTGTTCCTCACATTTCTTACTGTACTATACACTCTGCAGTTACATTTTTCACAGTGAATCATAATGTATGACATGATCATTTATCTTCATTTCTAGAATTGAGGGAACTGATTTTTTTAATTGACAAATATTTATTGAGCGTCTTGCAGGACTGTAGTGGTTAAGAGTCTGAGTTTTATTGTTTAAATTCTGGCAAGTAATTACAAGCATGTGACCTTGGGCAGGTTATTTAACATCTCAGTCCCACAACATTTTCCACATCTCTAAAGTGGGGAAAAAATCAGGAATACCCTGAAGTTTAGCATGATGACAGTATTTATCCCAAGTCGTTGTGAGTTTCATCTTTGGCCTCAGTCTTCACCTTGCTTGTTTCAACACCAGGCCTAGCATCACCTAACCTAGGTGTGACCAATGATAATGACCACAGTGAGGTTCTCCACCACCTCTATACAGTGTAAACATGTCAGTAAGACAAGATAGCTTTGGGATTTAATGTTACTATCATAATATCACTTCTAAATATGGTAAGCAATTTAGATCAAACTTAGAGTTTAAAAAAAAAATCTCTTTATGGGCATTATATGTTCAAGATGTACCAGTTAGTTTAAATATAAATGTACAGGTATTATTACAAAAGAAAAATGCTATTAACGATGATTTGGAAAACTGCTAATATTATGTACCAAATCAACAATTAAGAAATATAATTTACATTGACAGATTGATAGTTAAATCATACGTCAAGAGAGACAGCATTAGACACTTGAATTGACAGAGAACACTGCCATATAAAGTTAAATCATATAAAGCAAGATATTATTAACAAGGAGAATGTAATTCTAATCTTTATGGTGCTATTTGGTCCTAACATTCATAACATAAAACAATAATAAAGAACTACATATAAGGTTTGATTCCATTTATGTCAAAAGCCTTTTAAGGGGTACTTTGACTTAGGATTGCTTCATATCTTATAAAGATTAATTAAAAGCAGAATGTCAACCTCAGGATCTCCATATTTTATAAGGAAGAAAAATTTCAAAATTATGTACAATAATATATTTTGCCCCTACTAACTTATCTTCAAAATTACAAACTTTAAAGTAAGTGGTAAGAGGACAATTTCTTAAAAGTGTGTTTCTGGAGAGAGGTCCTGATATTCGATGAGAAGCTATGTGTGGCATGGGTGTTTATGACATAATTCACAATAAAGGAATTACCAGTGTCCTCCAAGGTAGGTGGTTAGGGTGAAACCATATTGTAGGGGGTTAAGTAACGAATGGGTAATTGAATAAAAGAAGGAAGTGGGTGTGAATCCTTCATATAAAGGTTCTGATGCCAAAAGGAAAGGGAGAAATAGGGCAGTAGTTTGCAGTCCAATTTTACAAAGTGTTTTGACTTACTAAGACAGGCGACATAAGCTAAAACATCATGGAATACATTACATTTTTACATACCAGTCTGAAGGATTACTGTTGCTTCTGAATGCAAAATATGTATGCATAATGCTGACTCGACCCAACCCATCCAAACTTATTCGGTTCCCAAATGCTTGGCTTCAGCTGAGCCAGTTTTCTTAACAACTTCCAGAATAAACAGAAAAGCAAAATGTTGAGGCCAAGATGTTTTCATGTTCAAGTCCACGATCCTGAACATTTGTGAGTTTCCTTACATAGCACCCGGATTTAGTACCCATCCATCTACTTCTAGACTGGATGCAAGTACTCATATACACTGATACCCAGACACCAAATATAGCCCCAAATCATACAGGAGATTCTGAAGTTCCGAAGTTCTCAGAAATGTTGTAAGAATCCATCCTTAAGAACTTTGTTTTAATCCCTACAGATATATACCTAATACGAGGAATAGAAAAAAGACAAATTCTATTGCATGGGAGCTGTAATCAAAGGTGATGATACGATCACAGCGCATCATGTAAAGAGTGCCCAGTAGTTACCAAGCACTTTATGTACAATATCTAATCCCAATGAAGGGTTATTGTTATTCCTATTAGAAATAATAAAACCATGGCTTGGGGAAACCTAACTAAGAAGTTAACTGAGAATAAGAACTCAGCTTTGTTACTAACCTAGCTCTGTTACTTTGGGTAAGTCTCTTACTATCTCTAAAACCTGACTTGACTCATCTATAAAATGAGTATAATCATACATACCTTGAAAAGTCAAAGTAAGTTTTGAGAGAGAAATAATGTAAGGTACCTAATATTACGATTGGCAGCATAAGTTATATTCAATAAATGGCAGCTATGTTGATCGTTATCAGTATTGCCCAGTACTATATGCCTTGTGAGTGACAGAGTGGGCATTCAAATTCACATTTGACTGATTCTAAAACCCTGTTCACCGAGAAGATCACCTACGAGGAGCTCGTGGAGGGCACAGGCAGCCTGGACGAGGACATGGCCATGCAAGGCTGGCATGGGGGGCCCACTGCAGGAGAGCCCAGCCTAGCGCCTCCGTCTGGAGAGCAGCCTCTGAGACCCCCAGGAAGCAAATTAAAGCACATGTAACCTGAAGCAATGGCACCCCACTCCAGTACTTTTGCCTGGAAAATCCCACAGACGGAGGAGCCTGGTAGGCTGCAGTCCATGGGGTCAGTCGGACATGACTGAGCGACTTCACTTCCACTTTTCACTTTCATGCATTGGAGAAGGAAATGGCAATCCACTCCAGTGTTCTTGCCTGGAGAATCCCAGGGACAGGGGAGCCTGGTGGGCTGCCATCTATGGGGTCGCACAGAGTCGGACACGACTGAAGCGACTTAGCAGCAGCAGCAAAACCAACACAAACAATAGTACTTACTGATAATTTATCATGTGCCAGCCCTGCTTGCTTGCTAAGTTGCTTCCATCATGTCCAACTCTGTGTGACCCTATGGATAGTAGTCCACCAGGCCCCTCTGTCCATGGGACTTTCCGGGCAAGAATACTGGAGTAGGTTGCCATTTCCTTCCCCAGGGGATCTTCCTAAACCCAGGGATCGAACCTGCGTCTCTTATGGCTTCTTCATTGGCAGGCGGGTTCTTTACCACTAGCACCACCCAAAGTGCCAGCATTACCATGTAAAAGTTTTAACTATATTAACACAATCAAAGGTCTCAACAACCCTATGAAAATGTTACTATTATTATCCCCACAATATAAAGAAATTGAGATTTTAAAAAAGTGCCTCACAGCTACTGGAAGTTTGACAGGCTTCTTCAGTCCTGATTTTAGATAATTCCAATAATATATTATTCCCAACACTACACTCATTTATCCTTCATGATGATGTGCCTGCATTTTGAAACCACAAACAATATCTCAGATATATTTTGGAAACATAGGGCATACAAAAAGGGACTCTGCTTGAATTTAAGAAGATAAAAACTATACAAACATAAAGTAATATTATTACTATTTTGCAGACATAAACAAGTTGCACCAGGAATTTTATTGCCCTAATTAGCCAACAAGGTTCTAGCTGAATTGAGTCAGACTCCGCTTTAATTTTCCTTTCTCATTCTGCAAAATTTCAAGATCTCTGGACTGCCTGAAACATACCAAAGAATGGTCCCAGAAGCCACATGTGAACAGACCTTTGGGCCCAAAAGACCCCAAATGGACATAAGTGAAAAGGTCACCATATTCTATTTTCCCATGGCAAATGGCCTTTGAAACCCCCCCTTTTTTAATATACTTTCAGTCAAGTGATCATGATCAACAAGAATGAGATAAAATTGACTGCAGCTGGAGAAAAATGCTGACATGAGTGGCTAAAAACACCATGTGTAGCTTAATAAAAGGGTACAGGATCATAATGTAAGTTGAGGCCCCACAGAATCGACCCGTCTAAAGTCACATCTCATTAAGACTAGAAGCAGCAGCTGGTTTCCCCCAAAAAAGTCCTGGATGATCAAAATTAGAAGGGTCGCTGTCCTTTAGATGTGCTCTTGAAAATATCACGTCCTTGATCTGCATGGACTTCTTTAGATAGTTGACAGGGTGCATGTTGCGTGCATGTTGTACATGCACTCTGGTCAGACCTGAGTGCGTGTTGTTCTAAAGGTCAAAGAACTGGCAAAAGTGGATGTGACTGTTGTCAAACAAGAATGAGCTCTCTTTGAAGTTGGAGGCTTAGATGAGCTGATTCTGGAATGCTCTCTTCAAAGGTGAGGGTGAAAAGTAAAAATGCTGCCCTGTGTAAGCTGAAATGTCTTTAAGTAATATAGAGTGCACTACCCTGCCATCCTGCCATGACCCACTGTTAAAATCTGGGTGAAAAAGAACAATCCCTGAAGGTGGAATGATATTAGCAAACAGTCATCATGAACACTCCATTCCCTACATCTTGCAAAGGCCCATGAAAAAACCTCCCTCAAGGTCCTTCTGCTTCCAGTTTAATCAGCTCACTATTTGCCTCACCCTCTATTTACGTGTGCTCACCTACTAATAGGCTTCCCAGGTGGCACAATGGTAACGAATCTGCCTGCCAATGCAGGAGATGCAAGTTCAATGCCTGGGTCAGGAAGATCCCCTGGAGAAGGAAAAGGCCACCCACGCCTGGGAAATCCCATGGACAGAGGAGCCTGGAGGGCTACAGTCCATGGGATCACAAAGAGTCAGACACTACTTAGTGACTCAGCAACAACCACCAGCTACTAGTTATTCCCCCTCGCTTGTATTTTGTTCTGCAGATGACTTCTGGCCAAACCTGCTGTCGTGCCAAATATACTTGAGTTGCTGTTGTGGTTGTTATCACTCAGGAAATTTCACTCTATTGCTATCTGAAACTTCTCTGACTTTCAGTTTGGTAAATCAGACTCCTGTTCCACCTCATAAATCAGAAACACAGCCCTGTGTTGCTCGTCCTTGTGGCCCCAGTAGCTGTGCAATGGATATCAGCAGAATTAAGTGAAGTTCTTGCAGACTCAAATATCACAGAAATGTGGTAATTTGTCTTTATTAATAGAAGGTCAAATGCCATGTACCTCTGACAGTTGCATCAATATTTTTACAGTCCTTAGGTCTTGACTTGCACCAATGGCCTCTTTAACACACACACACACACACACACACACACATACACAGACACACACCAACCCCCCCACCTGCCACCCTTAAGACTAAATCATGACATTGTTAAACCACTTTTTGAAAACTAGGAGATTGAAGACATAAAGCATCTCACCTGGGGCATGGTTTTCTCTAGATCTGAACATCCCAGAACTCCATTCCTGGGAATATCAGCCACTGTGTGGAGTCCTTGCCACCCTGTAAAACTTACAAATATTTTCTTAGGAAATGCTCTGGTAAAGATGCTAGTGACTAGCTCTAGCTCTTACCACTTCTTTCAATACAGTATTTTGTTTTCCAAGTTGCAGATTTTAACTCAGACAACTGAATTTATTAGCAACAACAACTATTACAGGTTAAATGTTCATAATATGAGCATTTAAAATCCTCATATAATCATTATTAAGTAGGTAATATTATCCCCATTTTACAGATGAAGAAACTGCTGCTCAGCAAGGTTATTTCCCTAAAATCACATATGCAAAGAGGCTGAAGCAGGATTCCAAGTCCAATTTGAAGTCCAGTATTCTTTTTTGCTATTGTGTATAAATCAAGAGGCCATAGGGTTGAGGTTCTCTCTGAGAAGTGTGATGGCAAGAATCTCTGGTTCCCCCATCCACTGGTTCTGTGACCTCCCCTTTTCTATTATCCCTCCATCTCTGGCAACTTCTTTACCCTCCAGTCAGGGGAACCTGAGAGAGCAGCGCTGGATGGAGGAGGTCTTGTATTCTTTCAGTTCCCAGATTCTGAAATCTGTCAGTACTGAAAAAAGAAAAGCATCAAGCTATGGACACACCCCAAATCTCAAAGCCGCTCAGGAACCTCAGCAAAAATATTCACAGAGTCTAGTAGTGAGTCTCCCACATAAATGTCGCAGAACTCAGGGCTATACAGTGGTGAGATACTCAAAAAGCATGTTTTAAGAAAAGTCAAATGTACCATGGGAAAAAAAAAATCAAAGTATCAAAAAAAGATAACAAGTGCTCACAAGCAAGTGGAGGAAAGGGAACCCTTGTGCACTGCTGATGGGAATGTAAACTGGTGCAGCCACTATGGAAAACAGCATGGAGGTTTCTTGAAAAAATTAAAAACAGAACTAAAATATGACCTAGCGATTTCCCTTCTGGGTTTAGATCCAAAGGAAATAAAAACAGGATCTAAAACAGCTGTCTTCTCTCCAATGTTCACTGCAGCATTATTTACAATGTAGAAATGATCCAAGTGCCAATGGATAGAAGGATAAAGATGTGGTATATAAATAGATATACGTATATATGTATATATAAATGAAATATTATTCCGCCAGGAAAAATAAGGAAATCCTGTCACTTAACAACATGGGTGAACTGTGCTAAGTGAGACAGAAAAAGACAAATACTGTACGATATCACTTATGTGTGGGGACCTGGAAAAGCCAAGTTCAGAGAAACAGAGCAGAATGGTGGTTGCCAGAGGCTAGAGGTAGGAAAAATGGGGAGATGTTGGTGAAAGGATATAAACTTCCAGTTATAAGATGAATGAGTTTTGGGGGTTTAATATACAACACAGTGATTATAGTTGATTATACTTTATTATATACTAGAAAGTTAGGAGAGTAGATCTTAAATACTACCATGGTAATCATCTTGCAGTATGTAGCTGTATCAAATCAACACAAGGCACACCTGTGTGCATGAGTGCTCAGTTGTGTCTATCTCTTTGGGACCCCATGGACCGTAGCCCACCAGGCTCCTCTGTCCATGGGATTTCCCAGACAAGAATACTGAAGTGGGTTGCCATTCCCTTCTTCAGGGGATCTTTCTGACCCAGGAACTGAACCCGTGTCTACTGCATTGGCAGGTGTATTCTTTACCACCGAGCCACCTGGGAAATCCTTGTAATCATTTTGCAATATGTAATTGTATCAAATCAACACAATGTACACCTTAAAATTATGTAATGTCATATGTCAATTACTGGAGAAGGCAACGGCAATCCACGCCAGTACTCTTGCCTGGAAAATTCCATGGACGGAGGAGCCTGGTAGGCTATAGTCCATAGGGTCGCTAAGAGTCGGACACGACTGAGTGACTTCACTTTCACTTTTCACTTTCATGCATTGCAGAAGGAAATGGCAACCCACTCCAGTGTTCTTGCCTGGAGAATCCCAGGGACAGGAGAGCCTGGTGGGCTGCCATCTATGGGGTCGAACAGAGTCGGACACGACTGAATTGACTTAGCAGCAGCAGCAGCATATGTCAATTATATTTCAATAAACTAGGGAAAAATTTTAAATGTTCTTATTTTCTACTCAGAAAAGGAAAGGAGAAGTGAAAAGAGAAAGGGAAAGAAAATTCCAGAGAAAATTATTTAGTCTTAGACCATGGTTCTCATCAGAAGCTTCTCTGGGATCAAAACAGATGAATGGGTCCTGCTCCCTGAGCTTCTAATTCAGTAGGTAGAGTGAAAACAGAGAATCTGCACTTCCAATGTATGTCCAGACGATGTTCATACTGCTGGTCTGGGGATCATGCTTTGAGAACCACTGGTTTAGAGTAAATAATCACCTAACAAATGAACACTTCAGAAAAACAGGTATCTAAGAGATTCCCTTAATAATCAGGTAACAAACAAGTGCTGAGCTAGTTAATACTAAGCAGAGACAGTACACCATTGTGGTAAAAAGTCTGCATTCTGGGGCCAGACTTCTTGTTGCTGTTTTCAGACTGCTGCTGCTGCTGCTGCTAAGTCGCTTCAGTCGTGTCCGACTCTGTGCGACCCCACACACGGCAGCCTGCCTGGGTTCAAATCCCAGCTCTGCTGCTCACCAACTGTGTGATTTCACACAAGGTCCTTGGCCTCTTTGAACCTCGGGTTCCCACAGGTGCATGTGGGGAGGACTGGCGGGGCTTGTATATCTACAGTGCTCACAACAGTGCCTACACATGTTGAGTACTATTATTAGTATTTGTTTTATTTTGTTAGTTGCTTAATCGTGTCTGACTCTTTGTGATTCTGTGGACTGTAGCATGCCAGGCTCCTCTGCCTATAGCATTTTCCAGGCAAGAATACTGGAGCAGGTCACCATTTCCTTCTCCAGGGGATTTTCCTGACCCAGAGACTGAACCCACGGCTCCTGTGTCTCCGGCATTTCAGGTGGATACTTAACCTGCTGAGTCATTGGGGAAGCCCTGTTATCAGTATAAACTACTTCTAATATTATTATTATAGCTTTCTTCTACTAGGAGAGATAATAGTTTTTCTAGAACTATTAGAACTATTACCCTGTGTCAATGCCAGTGTTAGATCTTGGGGATAGAGCTGTAGACCAAACATGCAATGTTCTGTACTAAGTTACAGTCTAGAACAAAAGACGACACTATTTAAGTAGTTGTTTACAAGGCACATCCTTAAATCAGAGGGCTGAAAGCAGGGAAACAAAGAGAAAACTCTACAAAGTCATTTCAAATTGGAGATCAATCAGACATTAAGAACATTTCTTCAAGTGGAATAAAAACTAGCAGAAAAACATGACTGTGTAATTATACCATACAGCTCTTCTGAAACTGTTGTGGCTTTTAAAATATAATGAAATATGAAGAAAAATTCTTTTCAGTAAAATCTCCCCCAAATTTCTCTGCACTTAGTATGTGTGACGTTCTCTTAGTATATGTCACTTCAGCAAAGGCCAGGTCTTAGGGCCAGAGAGAAGTGGCCAGTTCACTACAGACCAAACAAGACGTGCAGACAGCGCTGTATGAGAGGCATTAGATGTTCCATTCTTTCTCCCCTGCTAGAAAGATGGGCCACAGCAAGAGCCATGCAAACCGGGGTTCAGAGCCAGCCTCTACTCCTTAGTAACTGTGTGATCTTGAACGTGTTCCTTGACCTCAGTCTTGGTTACCTCATCTGTAAAAATGACACCCTAACGATACAGAATGAAAAGCTCTTCACCATCAATCCCCTCAAATTCCTCTGCAGCTAATATGTATTGTGCATACTGTAAAGCTGGATAAACTGTGGTTTCTTTATACAAAGGGTTCCTAAGTTACTAGGGAAAAAAAACACTTGTGGAGAAATAATTACAGTATGGTGAGGGAAGTGCTAGAAAAACTATAGTAACAATGAAGAGGGAGTGGCTAGCTGCCCCAGGGAATCTGAGGGCTTCACAAACAACAGGATGTTTAAGGTGGGTCCTGAAGGATGAGCTTCCCTGGTAGCTCAGTGGTTAAAGCGTCTGCCTGCAATGCGGGAGACCCGGGTTCAATCCCTGGGTTGGGAAGATCCCCTGGAGAAGGAAATGGCAACCCACTCCAGTATTCTTGCCTGGAGAGTCCCATGGACAGAGGAGTCTGGTGGGCTACAGTCCACGGGATCGCAAAGAGTCGGACACGACTGAGCGACTTCACTTCTGAAGGATGAGCAACAGCTCAGCAGGGAGAAGAGCAGGCAGGTGATATTCTGGAGGACCAGTCTGCGTAGAGGTGAGAAGACACGCAAGGGCCTAGGGATCGACGGGACAGCTAACGGGGCTGGAATGCTGGTGTGTGATGAAGAGTGGCAGGAGATGAAGACAGCTCATGTCTTGGTTCTGTGAAAATATCACCAGTTTTTCACATAATGAAATTTATTTGAAGCCATTTGGATGACGGTCAAAGATGATAAGGAAATCACTGCATTAAGGGATAGTCTGTGGGCTTTTTAATGTAAGTCTGAAGTTATCCTGGCACTCTTCCCCTCAGAAGGTCAGTGTTCTAATGGCAAACTCGGGTATTCAGCTCCATCTATGTGGGTCTCATATACCAGTAACAGCAACCACTGCACTGGGGGCTGCTGACGTCTACTGACTTCTAAGCATGCCGTCCTACAAGCTCCGCATGTGTGAACTCTTACAATCCCCACTAGCAAGCCTGCAAGGTACAAAGAGGTAAATGAAGGGCAGAAAAGGTAAGAAGCTTGCTCCAGGTCACATGATGAGTTCCAGGGCTGGCGCGATACCCCAGAGCCCAAATTCAACGGCTACCTTGAGTTTCATTCCTCCCTCCACAAAGGATGCTCTCACATCACTTCCCTGGGCAAATCCACATCTTGAAGGGTCTGAAGCTTTTATATGGGGGAGGGGGTGCTCTTAAAGAAAGGAATGCAAAACTATGACTATAAAATCGGGTGCAATATCGAATATTTACAATAAGAAAAAATTAAATAACTGGAGCCTCGAGGATTTAGGTTCCCTTTTCCTTAGATCAGAAATGTCTACATAGAAATGCTTCCTGATTGTAACCCCTCCCCACCTGGAACATTCTACAACTCCCATCAACTACCTGAACTCTTGGGGCCCATGTGAGTAAGGGTCCCTGAAGCTTAAGCTCCATTGTGTTCATTTCACAGTGGCGGTGAAGCCCATTTCCACTACCACTTAAAAGTCTCTCGTGTGTCCCTACTAAGTTCCTTCAGTCAGGTCCGACTCTGTGTGACCCTATGCAATGTAGCTTGCCAGTCTCCTCTGTCCAGTGGGATTCTCCAGGCAAGAAATCTGGAGTGGGTTGCCATGCCCTCCTCCAGGGGATCTTCCCAACCCAGGGATCGAACCCCCATCTTTTGTATCTCCTGCATTGGCAGGCAGTTCTTTTACCAGGAGCACCACCAAAATTTTCCAAACCCTTTGACAAAGGCCAGATCTGAGAGTCAGAGGGAGACGGCCAGCTCACTACAGACTACCCAAGAGGTGGAGACAAATGCAGCATGAGAAGCACTAAGCTTTCCATCCTTTCTCCCCTGCTAGAAAGGCTGGCCACAGCAAAGGGCTCCAACTTGAAGCCATGCAAACCTAGGTTCAGACCCAGCCTCTGCTCCTCAGTGGCTGTGTGACCTTGAACATGTTCCTTGACCTCTTGGAGTTTCTTAAGTCTCAATTTCCTCATCTGCAAAAATGAGACACTGTAAGAATCAAATAGTATAACTTGCAAACTTCCCAGGAATGCCAGCTCCCTTCCTCTAGGTGGGCCTTTCCTGAGCTTTATCCTCCTTTTCGACCCTCACCCCACCCCAAGTTTGGGGGTGGGTAGACCAGTCCCTTGTATGTACTCCCAGCATACTCTGTAGAGCCTCCACTAGAGCATATCACTCTCTTATTAATTCAGCAAGCACTCTCTGGATACAAAGATGAACACGGACAAGCTATTGTCTTCCAGAAGCTCACTTCTAGTTCCGGAAGTTCAGGTCAGGGAGCCATTTTCCCTGGAGGCTGGGGCCATGTCTCATACCACTGGAGATCCTGGGACATAAGGCAGATTGTACCCAACTGAAAACAAGTGAGACCACCTTCCACCACGCCAAGTCTCAGCTAGTGCCTTTGCCAGCAGCCTTGCTCGCCTGGCCCCCTCCCCCGCCCCTCCAGCGCCGCTCTCACCAGGCCCCAGTGATGCTGGTCTGCACATCCCCCCACAGCAGGATCAATGGAGTTTGGTTTACAGGGCACTGGGTCCATTGTTGGCTCTCACCTCAAGAACAAAGAAGAATACTGGCCCTTCCAAGGCAAAACAAAGGCTGACTTCTCCCCCATGGATCCCTTTTCCTTTATGGGCAGCAGTATGCAGACCCCCGGCCCTCCACTGAACTACATTTAAAATAGCTTTTGTGAAGGGCAGACACAGCGGCCATTTTCATGTGTGTGCGTGCCTGCAGCAATGAACTGATTGTAATGTGAACAATGTGCACTTCTTGCCACTTCTGACAGAATAGATGACATTGTGTCGTGGGCCCGGGGCGGGAGGGCAACGAAAAAAACCAAGCCTTCAGGTTTATGACATGAAATTCTGACAAAAAGCATTTCGAAGCCTCTTTCCCATCATCAAGAAACCACACTGGGCAAGATCAGAGCTTAACAGCCAACAACAACAACAAAAAAAAGACACATTCAATCCCTGAGATCATTTTCCTGAAATAGAAAACTACATATGTTTCTCAAATTTCACATCAAGCCACTGCAGAGGCCAGACTGCCGGGCTGAATTGGGCCAAAGTAAGTAAGGGAGAGAGAGAGAAAGAGAAAGGGAGGGGAGAAGGGAGGAGGGGAGAGGGGGAGGGGTTGGAAAAGGGAGTAAACAGAAGAAAATGAGCCCATTCTTCCACATCACCACATTTCTCTAGCACAATCTAAACTTACAAACACCCCCAGTTTCACAGAACTTGTAGTTAGGGTTGCTTATCGGGCAGTCTTTACTTTGTCAAATTAAGACACATTGCCTTGGATTAGCAAGACTCCTTAAATTCGAAATGACTTCATGGTTGGCTCAGAGTTCAGTGTCTCTAGGGCCAGCCGCCAGGAACATATCCACTGTGGGCCTCCCTCCCCTCTCCATACTGACCTGCCTGACTTTTCCATGGAGACAGCAGAGCAAAATCCCAAGCAGACAGGCTGTCAGTGTTAATTAAAAGTCCAAACACCTCTTTAGAAACTATCTCCAGCTCAATATTTATACAGAATATAAGACTCCTAACAGGCAGGGCTGGAGAAGGGAGCAGGAGGTTGAGGGCGGAAATAGGTTTGAATGGCATTTGGAACCCATTAATTTTTAAAAGACACGCTGCCACTCTATATAGACCCAGAGAGGTTCAAAATTTAACGAAACCAGGAAGATGAATGAGCCGAAGATTGTTTAGAAAGCCTGGGGACAGCGCTTAGCTTTTGAAAAGAATAATATCTGGGCAATAATGAGAGCTGACGCTTTTTTTGGTGAACACAGTTTCTGGCACATTTTCACAATACAGGTTGACAATTTTTTGTATTTAACAAAAGGAAAGGCAATCTTCTAAATGACTTGGGAACAAAGGGCTCCCTGACTACAATTTCTTAATAACATTTAAGAATTCTCTTCAAAGGTCCCTGACAATAATTTAGATAGAGGGAGGGAAGAAAAGTGAAGAAAACAATGAAAAAAAGAAGATAAATTAAAAAATAATTAACTAGAAGAGGTGAAAAAAGAAGGAAAGAGTTTGACACTAAGTGACATCACAAAGGGTTGAACTTAATGCTCAACTTTCATAATACTTTTTCTAAAAAAGGTGAAGCAAGAAGTCAAAGCAAGACTTTGATCAATACCATTACCTCTCAGACTCAAGAGTTTTAATCCAGGGAGAAGCTAAATGGATCACCTAAGCCAACCATCAGATTCTGCAAACACACTGAGTTCCAGGAGACCCAAAGTTATCTGACTGGACCAGACACATCTTCCCAGTTTCAAACCATGACACCTTATGTACCTAATGATGTGGGTCCTGGCCATCACCAAGGTCTCAGAGCTTACAGTATCATGGACTCCAAGACTGAATATACATACCTTCATCAAATTGACAGAAATTTAGAGGCACCCAGAATCACACAGGTACAGTATACTCAGAAGACCCAATAATGAAATTCATTAAGAGTTCACCTACAGTGATAGCCACCCTGGACAACAAACTACAATGTACAAGTTTCACCCTCAGAGTGAGACCCTTCTGAAATTCTGTCATATTACAAGGAAAATGAGATCTCTATTCTTTAGCATTTTTATAGTTCCAAACATTTTTTAGCAAAGAATATACCACCATAGGGCTTCCCTGCTAGCTTAGCTGGTAAAGAATCAGCCTGCAATGCAGGAGAATCTGGTTCGATTCCTGGGTTGGGAAGACCCACTGGAGAAGGGAAAGGCTACCCACTCCAGTATTCTTGGGCTTTCCTGGTGGCTCAGATGGTAAAGAATCTGCCTGCAATGTGGGAGACTTGGGTTCGATACCTGGGTTGGGAAGATCCCTTGGAGGAGGGTATGGCAACCCATTCAGTATTCTTGCTTGGAGAATCACCATGGACCAAGAAGCCTGGCAGGCTACAGTCCATGGGGTCCCAAAGAGTTGGACATGACTGAGCGACTAAGCACAGCACAGCACAGCACATACCATCATACTGTTTTTAAATGAGGTATCCCATCCCAAGATTGCTGTATTCTAAAAGTGATACTAGGTCTCAGAGAAAACTCTTAAGTAAAGGAAATGCTATGGAGCTGCTCAGTTGGAAAATTACAGTGATACTGGCCATTATCTTTCAGGTGTAAGCACTCACATCTAGGGGGGTGTGTGTGTGTGTGTGTAGGGGTGTGTGTGTGTGTGTGTGTGTGTGTGTGTAGGGGTGGTAGGGGTGTGTGGGTGTGTGAGTGTGTAGGGGTGTGTGTGTGTGTGTGTGTGTGAAGGGGTTTGTGTGAGTGTGTAGGGGTGTGTGTGTGTGTAGGGGTGAGTGTATGTGTAGGGTGTGTGTGTGTGTAGGGGTGTGTGTGTGTGCGCCTAGGGGTGTGTGTGTGTGTGTGTGTGTGTGTGATGGAATATTACTCAGCCAAAGAAAGAATGAAATACCGCCATTTACAGCAACACAGACCCAGAGATTATCATACTAAGTGAAATATGCCAGACAGAAAAAGACAAATATCATATGATATCACTTATATGTGGAATTTCACTGAAAAAAAGATACAAATGAAATTATTGACAAAATAGAAATAGACCCACAGACATAGAAAACAAACTTAGGGTTACCAAAGGAGAAAGGGGAAGGAGAGGGACAAATTAGAGGATTTTTTACGGGATTTATTAATCCCATAAAATATGGGATTAACATATACACACTACAATACAGAAAATAGATAATCAACAAGAACCTACTGAACAGTACAAAGAACTGTACTCAATATTCCGTAATAACCTAAGGGAATATATACATGTCTGAATCACTGTGCTGTACACCTGAAACTAAAAGAACATTGTAAACCAACTGTACTTCAACATATATGTGTCACTTCAGTCATGCCTGACTCTTTGCAAACCTGCCAGGTCCCTCTGTCCGAGGCATTCTCTAGGCAAGAATACTGGAGTGTGTTGCCACGCCCTTCTCCACAGGATTTTCCAGACCCAGGGATCAAACCCATGTCTCTTATGTCTTCTGCACTGGCAGGCGGATTCTTTATCGCGAGCACCACCTGGGAAGCCCCCACCCCCCCATACATACATATATATATATATATATATCTTTTTTAAAAAGACCTGATACCAGTACCTTGATATATAGATACACAGCAAGTACTCAATAAAAATTGGCTGTTATTATTTTTTTAAGTATGGAAACTAAGTAAATTCAAATCAGTGGTTCTTAATGAAGGGCGAACATCATAACCACCCAAGGTCACACATTTCTACCTCCTTTGTCCCAAAGAACAAAGGTAGGGATTCTTAACCTTTTCTATGGAGATTTGCTTTACTGATGACAAGTGAAAGAAGAAATCCTTCCCCAGGATTTCACTCATCATAGTAGATAAAGAAGGACCGTCACTGACCCCATAGTTAAGCAATGCCGCGGGTAGCAGCAGGACTCCCAGGCTCCGGGGGTCTGTACCTCAATTCTGATGCTTTTGGTAGGTGTGGGTGAGAAGCAATGATAGGAACACTGCATTCCCCTCCTGCTCCAACAAGCCTGGGTATATTCAATTCTCTCCTGCCCTCCCTGGACTTGCAGCCTCTGAACACTGACAGCCTGTGGTTTCCTGGCATCTGCTCATTTTTTCACACCCACAATAGCTCCTGGAGCTTTGGTAACACTCTCACACTCCCTGACTCACAGCACCCTGATCATATCCATAGGAAGTCTAGACAAAAGCTGCAAATAGGGGGAGACAGGTTGCCCAACAGATTATTGTTTGTAAATGGTCCATTGTCCACACCCCACCTGGAAGCTGTTTAACTAAATTTAGCTTCACCTTAAAAGTTAAAACTAAAAATAAAGACCAAAGAGAAAGATAAATGAAAGTAGAAACTTGTGTGCACTTTCCGTACAGGTTTCACCACAGTGCTCCATTTTCTCCCTAAAACAAAGCCATGAAGTTTTTGTCCCTCTTTAACCAAAAAAGGAGAAGGAACTGGCAACCCACTCCAGTATTCTTGCCTGGAGAGTTCGGTGGACGGAGAAGCCTGGTGGGCTGCTGTCCATGGGGTCACACAGAGTCGGACACGACTGAAGCGACTTAGCAGCAGCAACAGCACCAACCAAAAATGGAACCTGGGACTGAGAAGGACTACATAACTTATCCAAGTTCACCCAGCTAATCAATGGCAGAGCAAAACTTTGAGCTAAGGAGTATTTGGCTCCAGACCTTAAATGAATTTGTACAGTTTAAATAAATGTGTACCTACCTACTGTTAGACAAGACAGAGGAGGCCTCTTAGGTGGTCTATTAATATATACACAAAGAATAAGTGAATGAATGGATAGATGAAGGAAATTGTAAGCTAAGGTTGTTTCAAACTTACATCATCTCCTCTATGACCTCTACCATGCTCACCCTTCTCTCTGTCACTATCACAGAAGGCTTATAAATCAGTATCTGGGATATCAATTAATATTTACTGACAAATTACAATTTGTGACTATCTTTTTACTTGCTCAGTATTAATTCTCCCTTTTTATTTAGTAGTAAGATAAACAATTTCACTCAAGTCACAAGGCATTCAACTTTATCTGGCTCCAGTCTAGCTGCATGCGAGCACAAACCAATGATATGCAAGCAAAAGTATTCTGCAGATCTTCAAAGAATGCTTTAAAAAGGCTGACTCAGGTGTGCACATCATTTTATGCACCTCCAACCTTCTTTCAGCAATACGTGAACTTCCAGATGTTCAAGCTGGTTTTAGAAAAGGCAGAGAAACCAGAGATCAAATTGCCAACATGCACTGGATCATCGAAAAAGCAAGAGAGTGCCAGAAAAACATCTATTTCTGCTTTACTGACTATGCCAAAGCCTTTGACTGTGTGGATCACAATAAACTGTGGAAAATTCTGAAAGAGATGGGAATACCAGACCACCTGATCTGCCTCTTGAGAAACCTATATGCAGGTCAGGAAGCAACAGTTAGAACTGGACATGGAAAAAAGACTATTGGTTCCAAATAGGAAAAGGAGTAAGTTGAGGCTGTATATTGTCACCCTGCTTATTTAACTTATATGCAGAGTACATCATGAGAAACGCTGGACTAGAAGAAGCACAAGCTGGAATCAAGATTGCCAGGAGAAATATCAATAACCTCAGATATGCAGATGACACCACTCTTATGGCAGAAAGGGAAGAGGAACTAAAAAGTCTCTTGATGAAAGTGAAAGAGCAGAGTAAAAAGGTTGGCTTAAAGCTCAACAGTCAGAAAACTAAGATCATGGCATCTGGTCCCATCACTTCATGGGAAATAGATGTTTAGTGGAAACAGTGTCAGACTTTATTTTGGGGGGCTCCCAAATCACTGCAAATGATGATTGCAGCCATGAAATTAAATGACGCTTACTCCTTGGAAGGAAAGTTACGACCAACCTAGATAGCATATTCAAAAGCAGAGACATTACTTTGCCAACAAAGCTCCGTCTAGTCAAGGCTACAGTTTTCCCAGTGGTCATGTATGGATGTGAGAGTTGGACTGTGAAGAAAGCTGAGCACCGAAGAATTGATGCTTTTGAAGTGTGGTGTTTGAGAAGACTCTTGAGAGTCCCTTGGACTGCAAGGAGATCCAACCAGTCCATTCTGAAAGAGATCAGTCCTGGGTGTTCTTTGGAAGGACTGATGGTGAAGCTGAAACTCCAGTACTTTGGCCACCTCGTGCGAAGAGTTAACTCATTGGAAAAGACTCTGATGCTGGGAGGGATTGGGGGCAGGAGGAGAAGGGGACGACAGAGGATGAGATCCCCTGGATCTCAGTATGGCTGGATGGCATCACCGACTCGAAGGACATGAGTTTGGGTGAACTCCGGGAGTTGGTAATGGACAGGGAGGCCTGGCATGCTGCAATTCATGGGGTCGCAAAGAGTTGGACACAACTGAGCCACTGAACTGAACTGAACCTTCTTTCTTCCTGCTACGTGGAATGTGGGCTGAAAAGTCTGTACTCCAGCAGCCATTTTGAGGTCTCAATGTCATGAGATGTCTTTGAGGACAGAAGTCAGGCCCAAAGATAACTGAAGTAAAAATGCCAAAACAGTTAGTGTCCTTGATGACTTCATGGGACTTTCAAAGTAGCCCAAGACTACTAGATATATTTACAGAAGAGAATGAACACTTATGTGTTCAAACCACTGTGATTTTAAACTTTCTATTATTTCTATTACTCATCAGTGAAGAGATAAGGATTGTGTTTCCTCTGTAAGAGTGAGAGAACTCTTTCTTCCCAAAAAATAAGGATAAAGGAAATCTAATATTTACAGGCCATTTCTCAGCACTATTATAAAGATACTGAAAAATAAGCTGATGCAAAATGTGGCAGATTCATTTTGATATTTGGCAAAACTAATACAATTATGTAAAGTTTAAAAATAAAATAAAATTAATTAAAAAAATAAATAAAATAAATTTAAAAAAAGGATGGATGAATCATTTTTCATAGAACCTAGAAGAAATGTTTTATACTGTTGTTCTGAGAACACAACCATAAAACAATGCAAATCAAAGAGTTTTTGCATCAATCATATCAGAAATAAATTATATTTTCCCCAGAATTCTTTAATTTTATGATACTACCTCTAGAACCCTTGTCAAGTTTCAACCAAATTATGGCCCAAAAATGTTACCTCTAGAATGACCTAAATCCAATCAGTTTTCCTTTAATTCAATATATTGCAAACAAACAAAATCAAGTCATTAACAACAATGAGAATCCATTTGGCAGTTATGAGAGTAGCTATAATTAAAAAAAAAACAAAACACGGAAACAAATGTTGGTGAAGATGTAGAGAAATCAGAATCCTTATACGTTGCTGGTGGGAATACTGAATGAAGCAATTGCTGTGGAAAAGTACACTGGGTCCTCAGAAAGCTAAACAAGGGATTGCCATGTGACCCAGCAATTAAACTCCTAGTTAAATACCGACAAGAACTGAAAGAAGAGACTCAAAAATATATACCAATATTCCTGGTAGCATTATTCATTATAGCCAAAAGGAAGAAATGACCCAATTATCCATCAAGGGTCCACCAACAGATGAATGGAAAAGCAAAATGCAGTGCATGTATATAATGGAATATCATTCAGCCATAAAAATGAAGGAAATTCTTATGTATTACAACATGGATGAATACTGAAAGCACTACTGATAAGCCAGACATATGAAATCCTACTTTTATGGGATACCTATAATAGGCAAATTCATAAAGACAGAAAGTAGGTTGGACATTACAAGGAGAGAAGGAAGGAATGAACTGGGAGTTGTTACTTAATGGTTAGAATTTGTATTTGAGTAACAAATTTTGGAGATAGTGGTAACAGCTATTCAACACCATGAATGTAATTAATGCTACTGAACTGTATACTTAAAAATATAAAATATATTAACTGTATACTTAAAAATATTGAACTGTATACTTAAAATTACTTTAATATTGTAAAGTAAAAAAAATAAATTAATTAAAAAACAGAAAAAAAATTAAAATGGCTTAAATGGTAAATTGTATGCTATAAATATTTAGCTATTATAACTCATAAAATAATCAAAAGCACTGGCCTATATAAATGAGTGACTTGTACAGTATATGAATTCTTTCACAATAAAGCTGTTTTTTTAATCAAATCTTATCTTAGATATGCAATGAGAGAGGTAATCAGGACATCAAGTACTAAGGGAGGGATGTGGACAGCAGGCACGTCACCAGAGGCAGATATTATCATAGAAGTCTCTCCCTCCTTCCTCCCATGCTGCCTTGCTATCTTGGCCTGTAGGGAGCATGCGATGGCTACCCACTGGCTCTCTCCACTGAGAGCAGCACCAGAGGAAGCAGAGCTGACTTTACACCCTAGCCTCTGACTTAATTTTCTCCAAGAGGGTAAGGGAAATCCATCTGACTGTTGTGATACTGGAATATATTAAGCCACGTTTTAAGGGGTCACTGTGTTAAAGATGTCATTCTTAGAATAACACAGACCCCTCACCGTTGCTCTCTATGACCAGGTGCAACCAGGGTGCCTTGGCTTCAAGAAAGCACACCTAAGTGTCATCTGCATTCATGTTGCTGACTCAGTTACTTGACTTGATGACATTTGGTTGGCATACCAGGCCAGCCTTCCTCCATGTAAGTACACATACACCTGCATATGTGGTTGCTGGTTTAGCCTCATTTCTGAGTTGCTTTATCCATCCAGTATACTAAAAGCTCTACACATTAGAAGTTAATGAGTATTTTCTAAAATTACGAGGTAGGTGTTCATTGTTTATTTAGCTAATATGCTCTTTATGTAGTCTCTATCAGTCAGAACCCCAACAGCAAGGAAAGGTGAGTGGTACTTTGAACACTTAACCAATAGGTATGTGCATGTAAGTTACTCCATCATGTCTGACTCTTTACGATCCTAAGGACTGTATAGGAGCCATCAGGCTCCTCTGTCCATGGAATTCTCCAGACAAGAAACGGGAGTAGGTTGCCATTCCCTTCTCCAGGGGATCTTCACGACTGGGAGATTAAACCAGGGTCTCCCACATTACAGGCAGATTCTTTACTGTCTGAGCCACCAGAAAAGCCCCAAACAAAGGGTACCTGTTGGGAATGTACATAGTGAGTGTGTTAGTGTTAGTCACTCAGTTGTGTCTGACTCTTGTGACCCCACGGACTGCAGTCTGCTAGGCTCCTCTGTAAAGAATCCTCCAGGCAAGATTTCTAGAGTGGGTTGCCATTTCCTACTCCAGGGATCTTCCTAACCCAGGGATCGAACCCTGGTCTCCTTCATTGCAGGCAGATTCATTACCATCTGAGCCATTAGGGAAGCACTGGCGGGCAGGTTCTTTACCACCAGCACCACCTGGAAGCCCACAATAGTGAGGATTAACGCTAATCGTCCTAAGTGTGATTAACAGCACTGTGTTTACATAGGAGAAGGACAGTACTCTTGGGGACCGCATTGCAGAATTTATGAAGAAAAATATGGTATTTGGAATTAATTTATAAATGGCTTAGCAAAATAAACACATATTTGCATGTCAGAGCGCTTTTAAGCACAATGTAACAAAAACATTAACTGATGAATGTAGTTTATTGTAAAGATATGGTGTTCCCTATATCACTCTCTCAACTTTTCTGTAGCTTTAAACTTGTTTCAAAAATAATACCTTGGGGGGAAATACTAAAACAACAACAACAACAAAAATGAATGCTCACCAATACTTAAGAAAACACTGAAATCCAATATTAATATTAGTAGTTGACATAAATAGGTAATTGATACCTGTAATACTAATAGTTATTGATGTTAACTGGCATAACTTAATAGAATAAGTAGTTAATAAATATAAGAAAAAGTAAATGCATTTTTTTTTTTTTGCAGCAAGATTTACTTTTTACTTTATTTTGTACTGGGGGTATAGCGGATTAACAAACAATGTTGTAACAGTTTCAGGTGAATAGTAAAGGGATTCAGCCTTAAATATATCCATGGGAGATGTAGCTTTTGTTTACAAATACACTGACATATTCAGTTCAGTTCAGTCGCTCAGTTGTGTCTGAATCTTTGTGCCCCATGAAGTGCAGCATGCCAGGCCCCCCTGTCCATCAGCAACCCCCGGAGTCCACCCAAACCCACATTCACCAAGTCGGTGATGCCATCCAACCATCCCATCCTCTGTCATCCCCTTCTCCTCCTGCCCTCAATCCTTCCCAGCATCAGGGTCCCTTCCAATGAGTCAGCTCTTCACATCATATGGCCAAAGCATCAGAGCTTCAGCTTCAACATCAGTCCCTCCAATGAACACCCAGGATCGATCTCTTCCAGGATGGACTGGCTGGATCTCCCCGCAGTCCAAGGGACCCTCAAGAGTCCTCTCCAACAACACAGTTCAAAAGCATCAATTCTTTGGTGCTCAGCTTTCTTTATAGTCCAACTCTCACATCCATACATGACCACTGGGAAAACCATAGCCTTGACTAGACGGACCTTTGTGAAAGAAGTAATGTCTCTGTTTTTTAATATGCTGTCTAGGTTGGTCATAAATTTCCTTCCAAAGAGTAAGCGTCTTTTAATTTCATGGCTGCAGTCACCATCTGCAGTGATTTTGCAGCCCAGAAAAATAAAGTCTGACACTGTTTCCACTGTTTCCCCATCTATTTGTCGTGAAGTGATGGGACCAGATGCCATGATCTTAGTTTTCTGAATGTTGAGCTTTAAGCCAAATTTTTCACTCTCCTCTTTCACTTTCATCAAGAGGCTCTTTAGTTCTTCTTCCCTTTCTGCCATAAGAGTGATGTCATCTGCATATCTGAGGTTATTGATATTTCTCCTGGCAATCTTGATTCCAGCTTGTGCTTCCTCCAGCCCAGCAATTCTCATGATGTACTCTGCATAGAAGTTAAATAAGCAGGGTGACACCTATTTGGTGTCTGTTTTTCCATGCCCAGTTCTGACTGTTGCTTCCTGACCTGCACATAGGTTTCTCAAGAGGCAGGTCAGGTGGTCTGGTATTCCCATCTCTTTCAGAATTTTCCACAGTTTAATGTGATCCACACAGTCAAAGGCTTTGGCATAGTCAATAAAGCAGAAATAGATGTTTTTCTGGAACTCTCTTGCTTTTTCCATGATCCAGCAGATGTTGGCAATTTGATCTCTGGTTCCTCTGCCTTTTCTAAAACCAGCTTGAACATCTGGAAGTTCACGGTTAATGTATTGCTGAAGCCTGGCTTGGAGAATTTTGAGCATTACTTTACTAGCGTGTGAGATGAGTGCAATTGTGCGGTAGTTTGAGCATTCTTTGGCATTGCCTTTCTTTGGGATTGGAATGAAAACTGACCTTTTCCAGTTCTGTGGCCAGTGCTGAGTTTTATATATATACAATGGAATATTATTCAGCCATTATAGAGAATGAAATAATGCCATCTGCAGCAACGTGGATGGACCTAGAGATTGTCATACTGAGTGAAGTAAGTCATACAGAGAAGGAGAAATATCGTTAAGCATCACTAATACGTAGAATCTAAAAAGAAATGATACAAATGAACTTACTTACAAAACAGAAAGAGACTCACAGAATTAGAGTATGAACTTATGGTTGCCTGGGAGAAGGATGGGGGAAAGGGATAAGTTAGGGAGTGTGGGATGGACATGTACACGCTGCTGTAATTAAAATGGGTAACCAACAAGGACCTACTGTATAGGACATGGAACTCTGCTCAATGTTACGTGGCAGCCTGGATGGAAGGATAGTTTGGGGGAGAATGGATATATGTATATGTATGGCTGAATTCCTTTGCTGTTAACCTGAAACTATCACAATATTGTTAATTGGCTATACTCCAATATAAAATAAAAGTTAAAAAAAAAATAAAGCCACCAAAGATATCAATTTTCTCCCAAACTGACTTATTGATTTAATCCAATTCCAAAAACAATCCCAGCAGCTGTTTTTATTCTCTCTGTAGAAATTGACAAGTTGATTCTAAAATCTATCTGCAAATGTAAAAGACCAAAAGCAGTCAATAGAACCTTGAAGAAGAAAAACAAGGCTTGGGGACTTGCACTACCAGTTATGAAGACTTGTTTTATTGTTACAATAATGAAGATAATGGGCCCAAGGAGAGAAAAATAGAAAGATGAAAGAGAATAGAAAGTCCAGAAACTTACACACATATATACCTATTGTATATATTATATATACATACATATCTACAGATACACACACACACATATATATAGAGTCAAAAAATTGATGCTTTTAAACTGTGTGCTGGAGAAGACTCCTGAGAGTCCCCTGGACTGCAAAGAAATCAAACCAGTCAACTCCGAAGGCTATCAATCCTGAATATTCACAGGAAGGACCGATGCCAAAGCTGAAGCATTTAATAATATAAATACACATTAAAATAAGCCATCATTTTAAGGTTAAAGATTGACACAGACATATCATATAGATATAGGATAGAATATTAAACAGGTATCAAAAACATGTTTTCAGATAATATCTATTGATATGGAAAATACAATAATGAGTAAAATAAATTGTGCAAGGCAGATTTATAATTTAATAAATGAAACACAATAATAACCCGTCTAAATAATTTTACTAAATTTTTGAAATCCTGGAGATTATACTTGGAAAATGACTACAGATGTGGATCAATAACCTGCCAGAATCTTCACCTAACAGATTAGCAAATAACCATAAGGAAAATAACAATATATTAATATCCCTCAACCCCAAACATAGAGAACCATGCAAATCCAGACAATAAATGCAATTTTAAAAAGATTACAGTTCTAAAGAACATAAATTCATCTCTTAAAGTAGAAAATATTTACCAACAACCTTCACAGAATTTTACATTGTAGTAGGCAAGAGTCGGACACGACTGAACGACTCAACTGAACTGAACTGAGGGGGGAGAGAAGTAATGTATAACATATATGAAATGTAAGGAAAAATAAACCTGAGATTCTAGAAGCTTAGTCCTGGTTTCCCACATGCCATAGAAAAGTCTCAGAAATTCTAACATATACCTTCTAAAGCAAACTAACCAAATAGTCTCTTGTGCATAAGGAACCTGGTCATCATTTCTTTTAGTCCTAAGCAACAAAAACAAATGAATTGAGGATAAATCTCCTATGAAAATTCAAAGTAATTTATGTAGATAACTCTATTCTTAAGAAAATAAAGCATAACTCCTTTCTACTCCTTGCTATGAACTGTGAATGGTGATTTCTTTCCAAAAAGTACAAGATAGGAAGAGGAAAGGAGTAACTTTACATTGGAGAAACCTGACAAACGATACCTCAGCCACAAGATCAAGGTCAACATCAACACTGATATCATATTAACAGTATTTACCCTTGATATATGATGTGGTATGATAGATGATCGGAGAAGGCAATGGCATCCCACTCCAGTACTCTTGCCTGGGAAATCCTATGGATGGAGGAGCCTGGAAGGCTGCAGTCCATGGGGTCGCTGAGGGTCAGACACGACTGAGCGACTTCACTTTCACTTTTCACTTTCATGCATTGGAGAGGGAAATGGCAACCCACTCCAGTGTTCTTGCCTGGAGAATCCCAGGGACGGAGGAGCCTGGTGGGCTGCCGTCTATGGGATCACACAGAGTCAGACACGATTGAAGTGACTTAGCAGCATGATAGATGATATGACATGACATGATATGATAATATCAGTACTCAACAGAAAATGGCACGGTAGTCTTCCAAAAACATACTACTCATGTCTCATCATGAAATAAACATCAAACAAATTACATTAGAGGGACATGCTATAATATATATAACCATTCTTCGAAACCATCAAAGTCATCAAAAACAGGGAAAGTGGAGAAATTGTCAAAGTCATGAAGAGACTAAGGAGATATGATTACATGTATGTGGTATCCAAAATCGGATCTTGGAATTTAAAAAAAAAAAAAGCCCATTAGGTAAAAGCTAAAGAAATATGACTAGGTACAGAATTTAGTTAATAATAATATAGCAACACTGGTTCATCAACTGTTTATGAATGTATCACACTAACATAAATGTTAATAATAAGGGAAACGGGGTGTCAAGTATATCGGAACTCTCATACTATCTTCACAACTTTCTTGTAAATCTAGAATTAGTTTAACATAAAGCCTACTTGAAATTATAATTGAATTTAAAAGGACATACTTTTAGACAGTTTACAGAGTATTGCTAATCCTTGATAATCCAGGAGGAACTTATCTCAGATCCCAGTGTTAGAAGTAGTTCTACTACTGAACAGCAATTGGGTTCTCATCTGTTCACTCAGTTCATCTTGATTATGTTCTCACTTTTTCTTTGGTGACTAGGAAGTTTGGAAACAAATCTGTTGGTAATTAAGAAGAATCACATAGTTTTTATGATGTTCTTAACTTTATGTTGGAGAAGACAATGGCACCCCACTCCGGTATTCTCACCTGGAAAATTCCATGGACGGAGGAGCCTGGTGGGCTGCAGTCCATGGGGTCGCTAAGAGTCGGACATGACTGAGCGACTTCACTTTCACTTTTCACTTTCATGCATTGGAGAAGGAAATGGCAACCCGCTCCAGTGTTCTTGCCTGGAGAATCCCAGGGACAGGGGAGCCTGGTGGGCTGCCGTCTCTGGGGTCGCACAGAGTCGGACAAGACTGGAACGACTTAGCAGCAATAGCAGCAACTTTATGTTATTCTATTAATATTTCACTCCATTGTGATTTCATTCCACTTTTCACATCTTTATCACTGTTTTTATCTTCTATTACTAGTCACTTCAAATCTCTTTAGGGAGATTTATATGTATATATGGTTTTCTCTGATTACACAAAATTTTATTATACAAATTTCTGACTTCCCATTTCTCATGTTACCAAAATTCTGGACTATTAGCCACTAAAGGCTATGACGTGGCAAATTACTAAAACATGGAGCTTCAGTTCTTGAATGGTAAAATGGTGATACCATAACCTGTTTTACCTGATGCTTAGGAAGACTAATGGGGTTCACACTTGTTAAAATATTAGCTCAGATACAGAGAATGCATTCCATAAATGATGATGATGATTATATAAATTCAGTCAGTTCAGTTCAGTTCAGTCACTCAGTCGTGTCCAACTCTTTGCGACCCCATGAATTGCAGCACGCCAGGCCTCCCTGTCCATCACCAACTCCCGGAGTTCATTCAAACTCATGTCCATCGAGTCGGTGATGCCATCCAGCCATCTCATCCTCTGTCGTCCCCTTCTCCTCCTGCCCCCAATCCCTCCCAGTATCAGAGTCTTTTCCAATGAGTCAACTCTTCACATGAGGTGACCAAAGTGTTGGAGTTTCAGCTTTAGGATAGTCCTTCCAATGAACACCTAGGACTGATCTCCTTCAGAATGGACTGGTTGGATCTCCTTGCAGTCCAAGGGACTCTCAAGAGTCTACTCCAACATCACAGTTCAAAAGCATCAATTCTTTGGCGCTCAGCTTTCTTCACAGTCCAACTCTCACATCCATACATGACCACTGGAAAAACCATAGCCTTGACTAGACAGATCTTTGTTGGCAAAGTAACGTCTCTGCTTTTGAATATGCTATCTAGCTTGGTCAAAACTTTCCTTCCAAGGAGAAAGCGTCTTTTAATTTCATGGCTGCAGTCACCATCTGCAGTGATTTTGGAGCCCAGAAAAATAAAGTCTGACACTGTTTCCACTGTTTCCCCATCTATTTTCCATGAACTGATGGGACCAGATGCCATGATCTTAGTTTTCTGAATGTTCAGCTTTAAGCCAACTTTTTCACTCTCCTCTTTCGCTTTCATCAAGAGACTTTTTAGTTCCTCTTCACTTTCTGCCATAAGGGTGGTGTCATCTGCATATCTGAGGTTATCGATATTTCTCCCAGCAATCTTGATGCCAACTTGTGTTTCTTCCAGCCCAGCGTTTCTCATGATGTACTCTGCATAGAAGTTAAATAAGCAGGGTGACAATACACAGCCTTGACATACTTCTTTTCCTATTTGGAATCAGTCTGTTGTTCCATGTCCAGTTCTAACTGTTGCTTCCTGACCTGCATATAGGTTTCTCAAGAGGCAGGTCAGGTGGTCTGGTATTCCCATCTCTTCCAGAATTTTCCACAATTTATTGTGATCCACACAGTCAAAGGCTTTAGCATAGTCAATAAAGCAGAAATAGATGTTTTTCTGGAACTCTCTTGCTTTTTCCATGATCCAGCAGATGTTGGCAATTTGATCTCTGATTCCTCTGCCTTTTCTAAAACCAGCTTGAACATCTTGAAGTTCATGGTTCACATATTGCTGAAGCCTAGCCTGGAGAATTCTGAGCATTACTTTACTAGCGTGTGAGATGAGTGCAATTGTGTGGTAGTTTGAGCATTCTTTGGCTTTGCCTTTCTTTGGGATTGGAATGAAAACTGACCTTTTCCAGTCCTGTGGCCACTGCTGAGTTTTCCAAATTTGCTGGCATATTGAGTGCAGCACTTTAACAGCATCATCTTTCAGGATGTGAAAGAGCTCAACTGGAATTCCATCACCTCCACTAGCTTTGTTCGTAGTGATGCTTTCTAAGGCCCACTTGACTTCACATTCCAGGATGTCTGGCTCTAGGTCAGTGATCACACCATCGTGATTATCTGGGTCGTGAAGATCTTTTTTGTACAGTTCTTCTGTGTATTCTTGCCACCTCTTCTTAATATCTTCTGCTTCTGTTAGGTCCATACCATTTCTGTCCTTTATCGAGCCCATCTTTGCATGAAATGTTCCCTTGATATCTTTAATTTTCTTGAAGAGATTTCTAGTCTTTCCCATTCTGTTGTTTTCCTCTATTTCTTTGCATTGATTGCTGAGGAAGGCTTTCTTATCTCTCCTTGCTATTTTTTGGAACTCTGCATTCAGATGCTTATATCTTTCCTTTTCTCCTTTGCTTTTTGCTTCTCTTCTTTTCACAGCTATTTGTAAGGCCTCCCCAGACAGCCATTTTGCTTTTTTGCATTTCTTTTCCATGCGGATGGTCTTGATCCCTGTCTCCTGTACAATGTCACGAACCTCTGTCCATAGTTCATCAGGCACTCTATCTATCACATCTAGTCCCTTAAATCTATTTCTCACTTCCACTGTATAATCATAAGGGATTTGATTTAGGTCATTCCTGAATGGTCTAGTGGTTCTCCCTACTTTCTTCAATTTCAGTCTGAATTTCGCAATAAGGAGTTCACGATCTGAGCCACAGTCAGCTCCCGGTCTTGTTTTTGCTGACTGTATAGAGCTTCTCCATCTTTGGCTGCAAAGAATATAATCAATCTGATTTCAGTGTTGACCATCTGGTGATGTCCGTGTGTAGAGTCTTCTCCTGTGTTATATAAATTACTATTAACAAAAATAGCAATAATTATTTTCATCGATATAATGAAAAGAATGGGCTTCCCTTGTGGCTCAGGGGTGAAGAAGCCACTTGCCAATGCAGGAGATGCAGGTTTGATACCTGGGTTGGGACGATCCCCTGGAGAAGCGAACGGCAACCCATGCAGTGTTCTGACCTGGAAGATTCCATGCACAGAGGAGGCTGGTAGGCTACAGACCATGGGGTCGCGAAAGAGACACAACTTAGCAACTCGAACAACAATGCTGAAAAGCATGCAACTGAATTACAAATTAACCAAATCCAAAGTGATGATTTTTCAGTGACCCAGATATACAAGAGTAGCTGCCATATTTTGGAGGATAAGATCAATAAATAAAGGGTGCAGGTCAAACAAGAGAACAGAAGAAAACAGATGAGAGGAGGAAGAAGAAGACTTCTTACACAGTCACTGCCAAAAACAAGTCTGAAGGCTTAAGACAAGGTGAAATCTGATCACTTTTTAGCTATGATTCCACTAGAATAATAAAAAATAAAGGAAAAAAAAAAAAAAAACACCCTCTAGCCTTTTTGGCACCCATGTACCCAAAAGCTCCCAAAACAATCACAATAAGAGCCAGATAAACACCAAATCTGACCCTTTCATTGGCGCAGAGGATGCCAAGTTCATTTTCCACTGCCCAAAGTTTGTTTGGCATTGGTACATTCAAACACAGATCCTCATCTTCCTTATTCTAGAAGATGGACAGACCATGGGGAATTTTCACTACAAGAACTATGAGTTCTTTAACTCCTATGTGCTACACGTTTTAGCCACAGTACCTCTAACCCTGACCGGATGTCCAGATGAGGACCTGAATTTGAGTTGGGGGGATTAGTAGTAATTTCCTCCAGGTACTTACAGACAGTACATGGCAGAGACACTGAACCCAGGTCCCCTGACTACAAGGGTTTCCCTCTTCCTACTATGCCAGAAACTTAATGCAAAGATCCCCTGCCAAAATCGATAAAGAAAACTAAATAAAATTGTTAATTCTTTCAAAAAGTTTCTCAGCGCTGTGTCAGAAGTTTTTCTGTCACCTCATTGAGTCAGTCCATATAGTAACTCCATGGAGTAAGTACTGTCATTCCCCCAATAATGTTTATAATTAAGAAAGCTCAGAGGTCTCCTGTTTCACCCTTGATCATGCAAGTTGAAATAGAGAAGAAAGAAAGAAGAGCTTGAAGAAACAATAGTAAAGACAGATGTAAGACAGACATGTGCCAGGGAGAGGGCAACCGTCTTAACAAGAGGAATGTGATGCCCAGGGTCCAAGGTCCATGGCTCAGCTTTTCAGGAGAGGGAAGCTGGAAGAGGGGCCTCTGAAGATGCTGGCAAGTTCTGGCAAAGGGCGGGGGAGGGGTCTGCAAATTCATACTAAGTAGAATGAGTCATGAGTGTCTCAGTCAAGAAAAAAATGGCAGGGATGACTGGACTAGTCAGTAAGTCATTTCTGAGCACTAATCTTTCTGCATCCTCAGGGTTTCAGATTGTCACGGGTGGGCAACGGAAGCCCCCAGTCATGTTCTGATAAGCCAACCGGAAGTTGTCCATTTTTAAATTCACCAAATTAATTTGACTCTTTAAAACACTCTAATCCTTCACAGGAATGGACCAACTTACCATCACATATTACTTCCATGCACTCTTTAGGCACTGCTGTTCCAATTTACCTGACCACATAACTACCTGGGGCCCTTGTTAATCACACATATTCCCAGGTATCCCGTGGAGATTCTGATTCAGTAGGTTTAAAACTGGAAGTCCTGGGGGTGTGGGCTTTGAATGATCCAGCTGATTCCTATAAGCAGGCTAGTTTGGAAAAAATTGTTTTAACAAGACTTTGCCAATGGGCTCGCAAGGTACATTTTATAGATAAGGAAAGAGAGATACAAACAAGGGAAGGCCATGCCCAAGGTCACCAAACTCTTGTGTGGCAGAACTGAGGATAAGTTACACTGTAACTCCACAGCATATATGCATGCCACAGCATTTAAATCTATCTGAGCCAGATCTAATTTCAAAAGCAAGCTTCCTGGTGTCTTAACATGACATCAGACGCTTGGAAATGGGGGTGTGGACAATCTAGCACCATCAGAAAAAAACAAGGGATAGTTAGGGAGTTTGGAATTGACAGTTAAAATAACCAACGAAGACCTAGTGTACAGCACAGAAAATTCTGCTCAATGTCATGTGGTAGCCTAGATGGCAAGGGAGTTTGAGGGAGAATAGATACATGTATATGTATGGCTGAGTCACTCTGTAATACACCTGAAACTATCACAACATTATTAATCAGCTATTCTCAAATACAAAATAAAAAAGTTTAAATAAAAAAACAACAACAAAACCCAGGAAGACATCATTATACTGGACTGATTAACATCCAAGGAAAGAAAAGGAAAATTGAGGTCCTCTGCCATCTTTAGTTATGTTTTTAAGTCCTCAAGGCTTGCAGGCTAACGGATTGTTACTGATACCCACACTATTTACACTGCTTTGACTTCTAGGTCCATTTGGCTAAATTAATCAAAACACTTCCTTCACTACTGCACAAAAATGGGCGGGGGGTGGTGGTGGGGACTAGAGAAAGGTCCTTCCTGAAATAACTGTGGACAATCAATATTACAACAAAAGAGCAAGGTCCAGATGAGACATTTACCCAAACCCCGCTCCTCGTTGATGGTAACAAGATGACGGTGACTAATTGCACGTTCTGGGGTCAAGTTCAGACCACTCCTCCAGAGCCCTCTCCCCAGAGAAAGGTGAGTACCTGAGGTTTGCCAAGGCCATTTTTATATGCATGTGAATCCCCTCTACTCTAGCATTTCACGAAGAGGAGGGGAGAGTAATCAACAAAATGAATAAAGTGCTTGTGAAATGCATCTTCTACTTTCTGGAAGGCCCTGCTGCTGAATGAACTACTAGACTCCCATCAACTCTCCACTAGTTAAGTCCAAATCACACAAAATGGGACAAACGGAAAGAGCACAGGGAAAACGAAACTCCCCGTCCCAGCTTCTCATTAGTTAAATAAAAAGAAAAATGGAGAAGATTTAAAAGAGAGGAATATAAGATACACCTAAATATATACACTGAAGCAGGTTTATCCGTCCTTTGGGAGATGATCTTCTTTCTTATATGCAATTATGAGTCATTTTCAAGATAAGAAGACCCCTGCCCTTGTGCATCCCCTGAAATTTGAGGTCAAGATGACAACAGGTTTGCATGCACTGAGAGTTCATGTCCTATCTGTCCAAATATATGCACATCTGTGCACACATCCACTCTGTTTACTGCAGCAGCTACAATCACACTTGAGTATTTTTTTAAATTGTCAGGTGTGTGCCAGATAGCACATGACTTATGTATAACATTCAAAATTTATTAAGAAATACTATTGATATCAACATACATACCTTTATCCTCTGGGATGATTCAGGTACATTGATACAAAAAGCAAAATAGCTTCATTAACACACCAATCTAGTTAAAGTTAAAATCAGCTTCCTTAAAAAAACGTATCTCTTGCCTTAATTTTAGGGGCCTAAATGTTTCTTTTCTTCATCATGTAAAAAAGTGGCTTTGGAAAAATAGTCACATTTCACAATGGACTATTCACATCTCCTTTAAATGTGTCCAATTTTAATGAATGGTCTTCACCTTGGATACACACATTCCAGGCCTCATAAAAACAATGGTGTTTGGGCATGTGCAGTGGAGGTGGAAGATGGATTCAAGATGTTTCAAGTATGCAAAATCACATGCAGATGTACAAATAGTACATCGAGTCAAAGCGCGTTAAGAAAGCAATATATATACAGACACCCAGGAATGGATGAACGCAAATAAAATCCAACTTGTAATTAACATACCGTGCTGTGACACCTGTTGCCTTCCACGATAAGAAGTCTGGGAGATCAAAGAAATGTCCCGCCTTATCCCAGCAAGTCTCTCTCAAGTTCTGCCAAATTAAATATATATTAGAATCAATTACAGGCTATTTTTTCTCCTCCTCTCCTCTCTCAATAATGTTTCAAAATTTTCAAAACAAAAGTACAGCCAACAATGCCCAAGAAAACATCTGTGCAGGGGCTGGGAAGTGGTGGTGGGGAGGGGAGTATAAAAGCAGTACACAGGAAAGAAAAATTGGCAATTATTGATCCTTCCAAAAATGACTATAATTTCCCTTTTATTCTTCTTTGCCAACCTGGTGTGGGAAGAAGTACACTTTGCAAGGGGATGCAATCCATCTTGCAAGGGGATATATTTCAAGACATATAAAAAGACTTCAAAGCTGAACAGCTGGGAACTGGGGAGAAAAATCACACTAGGAAACTACCTGATGAAATGTGATGTGTCCTGCCATGAAAACGTCTCCCCACGCTAACAGGTTCCAAAAACAACAGGAATGATCCCCCCTTGTCCACAAAGAACTTCCAATCTAAGCCAGAGAGAATGGTACTGAATCAACCTATCCTTATACCTTTTTAAAATATTTGTTGCTTCCAATTTCTTCCACATTGCCAATTTGGCCGGATTTTTTTTTTTCTTACCACTGGGCTTTTTCTTTTCCCTGCCACCTGTGCCTGGAACCCTCCTTCCTCACTTCCCGCCTTTTTCCCTCCCAGGGTCCACACTGCCCTGCCCCTTTTGGTTAACCAGATCCAGCCTTCCCTGGAGAAGGAAATGGCAACCCACTCCAGTGTTCTTGCCTGGAGAATCCCAGGGACGGGAGCCTGGTGGGCTGCCGTCTATGGGGTTGCACAGAGTCAGTCGGACATGACTGACGTGACGTGACTCAGCAGCAGCCTTCCCTAGGGAGGTCATCCACGATCTCCTCCTCAGGGGGGGATCTGGCTGTCATACAACCCCTATCACCTCACAAGTATCTGTATAATGTCCTTCTCTCCTGCTAGACTGTAAGCTCCATGAGGCCAAGGACCTTTCAGCTTCATGAACTGTAACATCCCATGATTGTCTTCTCTCCTCCCCCACACAGGACTGGACCCTTAGCTGCCAGGTGGAAATCACATGACTCCAGCCCCAGTCTGGAGTCTCCCCCAAGGGTAGAAGACAACGCGCTTAACTGGACAAGGGACAGCCATGTGTCCTAGCGGGGCCAATTTGACTCCTTCTCCCAGGAATTTAGAATCAGGATCCAATTAGAGTCATTTAACTTCTGCCTTTGAGTGGAACGGGAGGTGAGATAAAGCTGGAAATTGTGAAGTGGCCATTTTTTGCCAAGGACCTGGAGAAGTAGGACTTCATAAAGAAAAGAGCACTGCAGACAAGTGGCAGCAAGAAAGGTTTCCTACCAACCAGGCAACTCTCTGTGTCCTGGTTTCACTTATTCCCTCCCCAAGAGGCTACAACAAAGCTGAAAGCACCAAAAGCTCAAGGGTATCTTTGGGATCCCAGAGGCAACAAGGCAGAAACTCCAAGAGAGACATACGCCAGTGTCAGCTAGCAGGTGATGCAGAGCAGACATTCAACAGATAAGGTTAACAACCAAACTGCTCATTTTCACCTTTCAAACTTTCTCAGGTGAGGGGCACTTCAGAGTTTACAAAGGCTTTTCACGTGTGTTATCTCCACTGCTTGTGGTTTAGTCGCTAAGTTATGTCCAACTCTTTGCAACCCCATAGACTGCAGCCTGCCAGGCTTCTCCGTCCATGGGATTTTCCAGATAAGAACACTGGAGTGGGTTGCCATTTCCTGCTCCAGGGGATCTTCCTGAACCAGGGATCACACCCATATCTTCTGCATTGGCAGGCAGATTCTTTACTGCTGAGCCACCAGGGAAGCACTACAAAAGTCCCAAGTGCTGCTGTATCTATTTTACAGACATACCACTGGCCTTCATCCACATTTGCCCTCAATTTCTATGAGTTCTTCCTATTTTCTCCTTCCCCATCACAACTTTCACAACACAGACACTTACTCACAGCAGAGAAAATCAGTTTTAACCCAGAACAGTGTCCCATTAAAACAACACTAACATCAAAAGAGCTCAGATGTAAAAGGCAGTATTAAGCCCATTTTCTGTTACTGCTGGTTGTTTTAAATTCCTAAGCATTTGGGTGAGCGCTTACATGCAGAAGGGGCTTCCCTGGTGGCTCAGACAGAAGAATCTGGCTGCAATGCAAGAGACCTGGCTTCAACCCCTGGGTCAGGAAGATCCTCTGGAGAAGGGAATGGCTACCCATTCCAGTATTCTTGCCTGAAGAATTCCATGGACAGAAGAGCCTGGCATGCTATAGTCCATGGGGTCACATAGAGTTGGACACTACTGAGTGACTAATACATTTTCACTTTACATGTAGAAAGGGCTAAACTTTGCTTTGAACAACCATATATCTTAATGTTAAAAAAAGTAATACTTAAAGTTAACTAAATAGACCAAATGTAGTTCTGAACTAGCAGTACCTTTGTACACTAATAGATTACAGTCAGGAAATGGTAGCCTTTGAAATGATGAGTCAAATTACTAGTATGTCTTCTGGGTAGTCCCCCAGATTGCTTCCCACATACTCTGTGGTTTCAGTGATCAATTCTCAAGGAGAAATGGCAGCCTCCTTCTAAAGACTCCAGAAATTCAAGGCCAATCAGAAAAAAACCCACGAAACTGCTACAGCATCAATCAGTGCCACCAGCCAAAGCCAAGCAGTCTTCCTCAACTGGGACAACAACTGCTTCTGTTAGATCTAGTGCACAGTCATTACAGACCTGAAGAATCGGAGCTTGCAGCCTGTGGCCAGGCACACAGGCTGCTGTGGACAATGGAACCCAGGCAGTACATCTCAGAGAGCACTTCAGGCCTCTGGCCAGAAAGAGACACTTCAGGGGCAGGAGGGGCAAGGCAGCCTGGTGGGTCATCTTTTCCTGAAACAATGCCAGCATCACCAGGCAAAGTCAGAGATCCCAGCTCAAACTCTCCACAGAATGAGACACCAGAAATGGTATCATATTAGGAGTGTGGAGGATCCTTAAGAATGCCTCCCTTCTCGGGAGAGAAGACAGCAGTAGTATGTACTCCCTGTCTTCTCCACAAAAGCAAAGTCTGCGACTCAGCCAGAAAAGGAGAAGGGGCAAGCGTATGCCTGGATGAAAGGGATGCTCCGAGAGCCGGATCCCTCACTGGGAAACGTTGACACTGCTTAGCAGGCTCCCATGATGTTCTTAGGTTGGGCTCCATGATTCACAAGTGTTTAGTCATCACATGCCAGACTGGCCAAGGGCCTATTACCCCCTGTGGATGGATTTTTAATCCAGTTCTATGAGAAAATCCCTCCATCCCTGCCCCTCCCCAGTCACTAGAGTCCCAGCCCAGGGCCTCAATCTTACTGAATTAACTCTGCCTTTGGAACCACTGGGCCTGCACCAGACACCGTGACTGTGCGCTTAGATTCTTCCACAGCTCACAACAGCGCCCGCGTCTCAAGACAGTGCCTTGTCTCACTGGATTCTCAGGATGGTTCAGAGGTTGTAGGTGATACACAGTAGTCCACATGTCAAGGATACAGAAACTGAGGTTCAGGTGATAATACTTTGCCCAAAGTCAGACAAGACTTGGCCCAAACCTGCTCTAAAGTGAGGGTTCCTTTTCTCCACCAGGCCACAGTCACCACCCTGAAGCTCCCTGATCTATCAGAGCTGTAGGTTTTGGCCTTTTGAAAGCATCATGATAGAAGCTATTGCTGACAAAGGTCTGTAGAGTCAAAGCTGTGGTTTTTCCAGTAGTCATGTAGGGATGTAAGAGTTGGACCATAAAGAAAGCTGATGCTTGAGAAGACTCTTGGGAGTCCCTTGGACAGCAAGGAGATCAAATCAGTCAATCCTAAAGGAAATCAACCCTGAATATTTATTGGAAGGACTGACGCTGAAGCTCCAATAATTCATCCAACTGATGAGAAGAGCCAACGAAAGCCCAGATGCTGGGAAAGACTGATGGCAGGAGGAGAAGGGAGTGACAGAGAATGAGACGGTTGGATGGCATCACTGACTCAATGGACATGAGTTTGAGCAAACTCCAAGAGATAGTGAAGGACAGGGAAGCCCGGCGTGCTGTAGTTCACTGGGTCACAAAGAGTCAGACGTGACCCAGTAACTGAACAACAACAGCAAGAACAAGATTAAATTTCAAAGATTTCACTTTCAATCCTGGACAACTCACTTAACTTCTATATCCCTTGAAACTCTCATAAAACACAAATGGTACATGGGCTGGAGTAAACACAGAGCAGGTCCCCATCACAGGACAACTTTAGACGCATCTCATAATCTGGGCACTGAATCCAGTTCAAACTAGGAGGTCTCTGTGCTGAAGGAGTTAAGTCTCTCCTACAGTTACCAAGCAACTTACAAAAAGTAGTCTTTTCAAGAAAAAAAAAAGAAGAAGAAATCAGCGGTTACTGGGGTGTGTGACTTGGCAATCAAGGCTTCTGCATTCCAATAACAATCCTTTGAGCTAAGCAATCCCTTAGGCTTGGAAGCCACCAAAGAGAACAACTCTAAAAAAAAAAAAAAAAAATCATCTATTACTTCATTAAAACCACAGCCTTTCTTGGGAGGAGACTACCACTCAAAGCACACACAGCTTTGGGTCTCAGCAGCGGCTAGAGGTGGAGTAGTAAAACCAAGGTTCAAGGCCAGGCAGCAACCACCTCACCAGCCTGGGGCACAGAGATGAAGCTTTCGCCCTTTCCTTCTCACTGCCATGTCCAGGGAGGCAGTGAGGTCTCTGCTGGCTTCTAGATGCCAAGGGAACTTTGGGATAAAATGAAGCAGATGCTGCAATGTATGTCAGGGGATGCCAGGGTCCAGGAACAGCATGGGAAAGTAGAGGTGACCAGTTAAGAAGGGATCATGAAGTATTTTGTTATGACTTACAAAGGGATTTTATCTGGGCTTCCTGCTGTCTACACTGAATGAAAGGGAGGAACAGAGCTTCCTACTTCCCCTCCCAGTAAAGGATCCTGCTGGATCATCTCCAACACTCACGTTGTTTTCCAGCACAAGGACATTCTGAAAAGAAAAAACTTATCCTCGCTCTACATTTAGGACTGAGAAGTGGGGCACAGGCTAATAGCCCAGAGAGGAGAGATGTTTCAGGAAAAAATTTTAATCCTTAATGTCATTCTTAAAAAAAAAAAAAAAAAGGCTAAAAACATGGACTGGGTCATAATCCCCAACTAGAAACTTTCCAGAATGAATGAAACAACTGTGCTTCAAACTCCCATCTACAGAGAAAAAAGAGCAAACACTGGAGATATTTCAAGTCAGACAGACAGATACACTGAGAAGTTTGTGCTACCAGAGGTATCTTTCTAAAAAACTTAAAACATACCATGACATTTCTTTGTTTAAAATGGTTCGACAGTTCCCCATGGCCTGGAATCACATTTTATCTCCTTGGCACGGCTCTCAGGACACTTAACCTAGCTCCAACTTGGCCATTACTTGTATGACTCCTTCTGGGCTCACTGCCCATCACCTCTCTCTTCGCCACTCCCCACCCTGATCTCACCTCATTTCTTTCCCTTCCCCAAATGCACTGTACTCTTTTATACTCCCCTGTCTCTGTCGAGGCTAAAGCCTCTACTATGAGATTGACTTTCCCATCTTCTCTCATGATCAAATGTCTACCTGATTCAAATGCAGCTCAAATGTCACCTTTTCAGTGAATCTCTCCATCCCTTGCTGCGTCCTTATTATATACTCATACACCTAAGTCCATCTCAAAGGGACAAACTCCTGGAGGGCAAAAGCCAGCTAACTTCTGGGAAAAAAATGAAAAAAGTTTCAGGAGGTATAAAGAAATTTAAGATCAAAAACTTCTAAAGTAAAATTATAATGAAGCTGGAGAAAGATGTGTGCAAAGGAAACAGTCGGTAATGAATAAGATGATGTATGATGATCATGTAATGAGCCTGATAGCAAGGTTTGGTGAGTCAGCCTCATAACTCATTTTGTGTGTGTGTGGCCATATATCTACCTCTAATGACTAATCATAGACATTGTTCAGAGAAGGGAAAGGGCTTTGGGGCCGAGGTGGCTAAAAAAGACTTCATGGCAGAGAGATTTGAGCTGAAGCCTAAAGATCAAGTAGAAAAAAATATTTATGCTTCTGCTGAGAATGACACCCAATAAACAAATGTACAGACACCAAGGGTTTAAGAGAGGTGGGATAAACTGGGAGATTGGGAATGACACATATATACTCTACTGATACTGTGT
Organism: Bos indicus x Bos taurus; assembly: GCF_003369695.1. Classification (NCBI taxonomy): domain Eukaryota; kingdom Metazoa; phylum Chordata; class Mammalia; order Artiodactyla; family Bovidae; genus Bos; species Bos indicus x Bos taurus. The sequence goes on from NC_040078.1 coordinate 86,774,409, forward strand.
ATAAAATAATGAGAACCTACTACATAGCTCAGAGAACTCTACTCAGTGCTGTGTGATGACCTAAATGGGAAGGAAATCCAAAAAAGAGGGGATATGTGTATACACACAGCAGATTCACTTTGTTGTTCAATAGAAACTAACATGACACTGTAAAGCAACTATATTCCAATAAAAATTAATTTAAAAATAAAATAAAAGTGAATCTTCCTCAAAAATAAAATAAACTGACAAGGTAGATTATTCCTTTTAGAGAAGGATTTGTTTTACTGTACCTTCACAGAATTTATTTATAAAATGAAATAATTCCATTGGAAGATTTCAATTAATCTTCAAGAACTAGACATATATATGCATCCTCTCCCCACACCTTCCCTGAAGCCCTGCTATTATACAGAGAGGTGAATTTATAATCCACACTAGAAATGATTCCCTCACCATAAAAATGTTATCATTTGTATGAAAACTGACCATATTCTTCAAGGCTGACTTTGCCCAGGAATGTGATACCACCACAATCATTAGGAAAACAAGGCTTTGGTATGTGGGCTCTAAGAACTTTGGAGTCAGGCAGACCTGAGTTTGATTACTGTCCTTGCCACTTCCCAACTGTGTAGCTTTTAGGCAAATTAATTTCTCTAAGCCTCAGTTTCCTCTAATGGCACATGACTAGCACTGACCTCAAAGAACGTTGTGAGGGTTAAGTGAAATAACACGAGTGCCTAATAAGTCAATAGATCTTACTCTAATTACTGCTGCAGAGCTTCATGAGTTTTAAAACACTTTGACATGCATGATCTCATCTGATCTGCCTAATTCTTTAAGGCAAAGAATAAAGGGAAGGCAAAAAATTATAAACTTCACCTTGCAGGTTGACAAAGTAAAAACCAGCAAGGGATCACAACTGTCCCAAGGTCACACAACACGTAAGTGGAAAGACAGACTAAAATGTATCGACAGATCCCTAATGCCTGGCCTTGTGCTAGTCAGTCTGCCTCCCCTACAGCACAATAAAGTGAAGCAGGGGGAAAGGAGAAAGATGCAATGGTGACCTAGATACCAGTTTCAAGTAGGTGGTACTGTCTCTGGAGGGGAGGATCTAACAGAAGAGAGGGCTTTGGACTGGGTAAGGTCTTGGAACAGACAAAACATAAAGTGGGAGATTTGGACAAGTAGAGGTTGAGTGGGGTCTTGCTTATCACTTCATTCTCCTGGACTCCTTCATGCCCTTCTCATCATTGCTTTTCTATCTCCTTCCCGAGCTCCTGCTCTTTAGTTTCCCTTTAAATGCTGATGTTCTTGTCTCATCTAAATGCTCTTCTCATTGTTCATGGGCTCCCTGAACAAGTTTAATTATTTCCAAGGTTCCAACCAACTACAAGTCAAATAACATGCATGATCTCAAACTGCCCCACTGAACCTCTAACTTGACAGGCCCATAACAGAATCCATTATTTTCCCCAAATGTTTCCCTCCTCCTCAGTGGACGAGTTACCCAATAAGTCATCTTCTCCTTCTCTCTCACGGCTTATATCCAATCATCCTTCTAGTTTAAATTTCCAAGTAACCCATGAAGCAGTTCCCACCTCTCATCCCCCCGTATTAGTCAGAGCTCTCCAAAGAAAAAGAATCAATATAGAAATGTAAGTTGGTACAGACACTATGGGAAACGGTATGGAGGTTCCTCAAAAAAGTAAAACTAGAATTACCATACAACCCAGCAATCCCACTCCTAGACATATATCCAGAGAAAACTACAGTCCAAAAACATACATTCTCCCCAGTGTTCACAGCAGCATTATTCACAATAGCCAAGACATGGAAACAACCTAAATACTCATCAACAGATGAATGGATAGAGAAGACGTGGTGCATATATAAAATGGAGTACCACTCAGCCATAAAAAGGAACACATTAATGCCATGTACAGCAACATGGATACAACTACAAATGATCAAACTAAATCAGAGGGAGAAAGACAAATATGATATCACTATATGTGGAATCTAAAATATGAGACAAATGAACTTACCTACAAAACAGAGACAGACTCATGGACATAAACAACAAACTTGTGGTTGCCAAGGGGGAGGGGGCTGGGGAAGGGATGGACTGGAAGGTTGCAGTAAGCAGATGGAAACTATTATAGAGAGAATAGGTAGACAACAAGGCCCTACTGTATAGCACAGAGAACCATATTCAATATCCTATGATACACCATAATGGAAAAAAATACTAAAAAATTACATATATGTATAAATGAATCATTTTGCTGTACAGCAGAATATAACATGGTAAATCACCTATACTTCATCTAAAATAAAAATAAGAAGGTGAACCTGTTTCTCCACCACATGGAGATCACTAGGGCTGGGCACAGTATCTGGTTTAACCAATGCAATGAAGCAGAAGCACCACTGTGATGCTCCTAAATAGAGGTCTCAAAGACCTTGCTTTTTTTCTCCTTGGAGCATAGAGCTGCGGCATGAGGCAACTCAGAAACCTGGAGGATGAGAGGACCCTTGGAGCAAAAACAAACCATCTCGGCTAAGGCTCCATGTTTTCAAGAGAGATGAGAAGAGCCCAGATCAGGAAAGCCAGCAGCCCTCCAGGGACTCTTGAACACATTCAGCAGAGACCAGAAAATCCATTTCCCTTAGCCCATCCCAAATCAGTAACCTGTGTAATTACAAGGTAAATAAATAGTTGCTCTTTTACTCTATTAAGTGCTAAGGTGGTTTGTTATCTCCCTAGTTGATATGGCCTCTTTCAAACTTTAACCCCCTTCAATTCCCACCCTCTACACAGCCAATTAGAATACAATGGACAGTGTTCATCGCAGCACTATTTATAATAGCCAGGACATGGAAGCAACCTAGATGTCCATCAGCACATGAATGGATAAGAAAGCTGTGGTACATATACACAATGGAGTATTACTCAGCCATTAAAAAGAATACATTTGCATCAGTTCTAATGAGGTGGATGAAACTGGAGCCTATTATACAGAGTGAAGTAAGCCAGAAAGAAAAGCATTAATACAGTATGCTGCTGCTGCTAAGTTGCTTCAGTCATGACCAACTCTGTGCGACCCCATAGACGGTAGCCCACCAGGCTCCCCCATCCCTGGGATTCTCCAGGCAAGAACACTGGAGTGGGTTGCCATTGAACACTGGAGTGGGTTTCCATTTCCTTCTCCAATGCATGAAAGTGAAAAACGAAAATGAAGTCGCGCAGTTGTGTCCAACTCTCTGCGACCCCATGGACTGCAGCCTACCAGGCTCCTCCGTCCATGGGATTTTCCAGGCAAGAGTACTGGAGTGGGGTGCCATTGCCTTCTCCACCAGTACAGTATACTAATGCATATATATGGAATTTAGAAAGATGGTAATAATAACCCTGTATGCGAGACAGCAAAAGAGACACAGATGTATAGAACAGTATTTTGGACTCTGTGGGAGAGGGAGAGTGGGGGATGATTTGGGAGAATGGCATTGAAACATGTATAATATCATATAAGAAATGAATCGCCAGTCCAGGTTCGATGCAGGATACAGGATGCTTGGGGCTGGTGCACTGGGATGACCCAGAAGGATGGTACAGGGAGGGAGGTGGGAGGGGGGTTCAGGATGGGGAGCACCACCCGTGGCAGATTCATGTTGATGTATGGCAAAACCAATACAATATTGTAAAGTAATTAGCCTCCAATTAAAATTAATAAATTTAAACTTAAAAAATAACAAAATTAAAAAAAAAGAATACAATGGCCTACGTAAAATGTATATTTGACTATGTAAATCATTCATTCATTCTTCATTCTGCATCCTCTACACATCAGGCTCTGTGCTCAGTGCTAGGGACATGAGAGCAAACAGCAGACACAGCTCCACCCACAGGGACCTTTCAAAGTTTTCTACCACCTTTGGAGTTAAAGACTAAGGACTTCCCTGGAGGTCCAGTGGTTAAGACTCGCCTTCCAGTGTGGGGTATGCAGGTTTGATCCCTGATGGGTAGCTAAGATCACACATGACTTGTGGTCAAAAAAACAAAATGTAAAACACAAGCAATATAGCAACAAATGCAATGATGACTTTAAAAATGGTCCATATAAAAACAAACAAAAAAAGACATTGTCTTCTTTAAAAAAAATGATTAAATTTATTTACATGTAAATTTATTACAAGTAAACCATGTCTTACTTGGCAGCTTCCTCTCTGATATTCTCCATCTCTGAGATAACTGCACTAAACTGTCCTTTTTCTCACCATTATTATTACGTCTTTATCCACAGTGTTGCTTATCTGGATACTCTCCCTCTCTCACCTGGCCAACACGCGATCATCATTTAAGACTCATGCACTCCATGACATCTTTGATTCCCCCACACCGAGTTGGGTGCTGCTGCGCTATGCTCCTCCATAACACTCAGTGGCTAGCCCCACCATGACACTTCCCATTGTCCATTCACGTGTCTGTCTCCCTAGCTACACTGCAAATTCTTAAGAGTCGTGGACTGTGTTTTTGTTCAGTCTCTCTGCTGCTAGGACCTTGCATTCTATCTGATGATGAATAACATTAGCTGAATGAATGAAGAAATAAATGAATGAGCATAGATGTGCAACCAAAATAGGAGTTTATGGAAATGGAAATAAGAAATGAATGGATAAATGAATGAGGTTGTGAATAAGGACTGTCACAGTTTCTCTTTTCTCATTCAAGTTAATGGCTTTTCACTGTCTGTCTTAGGGGCACAGACATATCGCAGCCAAGCCAGACTGCCAGGAAGATAAATTTCTCTTCTCAGGGTGAGCAGGTCCTTTGGAGAAGTTTCATTTTAATTGGAAAATGGATTCATTCACTTCCTGGCTGGGACTCCTGGGTCAGTGCAGTACTACCCTGAACGTCTGCCAAGCACACTGGAGAGGGGGCTGAAGCGGGAAAAGTGCTCCGTCAGGTGTCGCGTGCTCTGGGACATCTGAGGACAAGCTGGCGGCAGGTCCAGGCTGGCTCGCAGGGATGGCCTTCCTCTTTTTTCTCCAGTTTCCTTCAACCCAAACGTTACTTATACCAACACATAAAGGATGGGTGTACTTCACAGTTCCATTTGGCCCTTCTTGGGGGACTTATCTGGGTGTGTGTGGGTGTGGGTGTGTGTGTGGAAACAACCTAAACTTCCACTGACAGATGAATGGATAAAGATATGGTGCATATCATCTGCATCACTTCAGTTCAGTCGCTCAGTCGTGTCTGACTCTTTGCGACCCCATGAATCGCAGCACGCCAGGCCTCCCTGTTCGTCACCAACTCCCGGAGTTCCCCCAGACTCACGTCCATCGAGTCAGTGATGCCATCCAGCCATCTCATCCTCTGTCGTCCCTTTCTCCTCTTGCCCCCAATCCCTCCCAGTATCAGAGTCTTTTCCAATGAGTCAACTCTTCGCATGAGGTGGCCAAAGTACTGGAGTTTCAGCTTCAGCATCATTCCTTCCAAAGAAATCCCAGGGCTGATCTCCTTCAGAATGGACTGGTTGGATCTCCTTGCAGTCCAAGGGACTCTCAAGAGTCTTCTCCAGCACCACAGTTCAAAAGCATCAATTCTTCGGTGCTCAGCCTTCTTCACAGTCCAACTCTCACATCCATACATGACCACAGGAAAAACCATAGCCTTGACTAGATGGACCTTTGTTGGCAAAGTAATGTCTCTGCTTTTGAATATGCAGTCTAGGTTGGTCATAACTTTTATCCCAAGGAGTAAACGTCTTTTAATTTCATGGCTGCAGTTACCATCTGCAGTGATTTTGGAGCCCAAAAAAATAAAGTCTGACACTGTTTCCACTGTTTCCCCATCTATTTCTCATGAAGTGATGGGACCAGATGCCATGATCTTCGTTTTCTGTATACACATATGTATCGTATGATATATATGTCTGTGGACAAGGTCCACAACTAAGGATCCCTTCACTACTCAAGTAGCAGAAGATCAGAACTTCATGAACTCTTCCTTATGATGGTGCATAACTGCCCAACATCACAGAAAACATCCTTTCTAAGGAACACTTCTCCATCTTCTGTAAAGAGTCCTTACAGAGGGCACTGAACACTATAAGGATTTTGTGGCCTGGCCCCAGGCTTCCCTTTAGCCTCATCTCTCAACATGTTTGCCTTTCAACACCACCCCTCCCCACCCTCTCCCTGACTCCTCAAACTGACTGATGCAATGGTAGCTCTAGTAACACAATGTTCTACTCCACACAGAGGTGCCTTTGCACTCTCCACTGCTTCTTCTTCACAGACAGACTGCAAGAGTGAAAATCCCAGATCTAATGCATCATGGCCTTGGGAGAGCTACTCAACTACCCTTCACTTCGATCTCTCTGTCTATGGTGACTACGGAGGGCACAGCACCACCTTTACCACACAGCTACTGAGAGAACAATGAGCAAGGGTATGTCAAGTGTCCAGAACAACGTCTGGCGCAGAGTAACCACTTCTTAAGTGATTTCTGTATTAGTTAGAATGTCTGCTCCACCACATTTCCATTTTCAGGAAGGACAATGGGCTTTGGAGACTGACACACTTTAGTTTCAACCTTGTTTCTCCCAAGGGAACCCTCCTACACTGTTGGTAGGAATGTAAATTGGTACAGACAGCATGGAAAACAGTATGGAGGTTCCACACAAAGCTAAAACCAGAGTTACCACATGATCCAGCAATCCCACTCCTGGGCATATAGTGACAAAACTATAATTCAAAAGATGCATGCACCCCAGTGTTCACTGTAGCACTGTTGACAATAGCCAAGACAAGGAAACAATACAAATGTCCATCGACAGATGAACGTACTTCCCTGGTGGCTCAGACGGGAAAGCGTCTGTCTACAACGCGGGGGACCCGGGGTCCATCCCTGGGTTGGGAAGATCCGCAAAGATGTGGTACATATATACAACGAAATACTCCTCAGTAATACAAAAATAATGCCATTTGCAGCCACATGGATGTAACTAGAGATCAGTATACTAAGTGAAGTTGGACAAAGAAAAAGACAAATAGATGGTATCACATATGTAGGATTAAAAATACGACACAAATGAACTTATCTACAGAACAGAAACAAACTTAGACATAGAGAACAGGTTTTTGGTTGCCAAGGAAGAAAGAAGGTGGGAGAGAGATAAATTGAGTTTGGGATTGGCAGAGGAAAAATATTACGCATAGAATGGAAAAACAACAAGGTCCTATGGTATAGCACAGGGAACTGTATTTGATATCCTGTGATAAACCATAATGAAAAAGAACATTTAAAAGAATATTTATATATGTGTGTATATATACATATTTATATATGTGTATACATATATATAGACACACATATATATAACTGAATCACTTTGCTGTACAGCAGAAATTAACACAACATTGTAAATCAATTATACTTTAATAAAATACATTTTTAAAATAATAAAAAAATTTTTAACGCTATGTTCTCCTACTTGGTAATTACATTACTTCTGAACAATAGTCACCTAATATCTCTGGGTCTCCCTTTGTTCACTTACAGCAATGTTTAACTCGCACTGTTAGGATTCAATTCAATGAGGTTATACATGTCACAATGTTCATCCTGGCACAATCACAAGTAAATGTTAGTTTCCCTCACAATCCTTACTTTTCTCAAATTATATGGGACCAATCTGTCTCCCTTATTAGACTCTTAGGTCCTTTTAAGAAGAGATCATAATTTATCCACCTGTGTCCCTGAGATAACATGAAATAATGATTTCTTAAATGAAATACTTATTGACCACGCAACAGTTTGTCCATCAGTCCCAGTTTGTGCTGGGTGTGTGCTACACATGAAGTTAACCATAGATGAAAGGCAGGAATATACTGGTCCTAATTCTTAGGTTGCTTATTGGCCAGGTGGAGCAAAGAATCTGCATAGGAAACACTCAGCAGGGATGGATAAGCAGCAAAAAATAATTCTTAAGTTTGAAAACATCTGATTTATAAACTGAGAATGCTGCATGGTCATGAAAGAAAGGCACTGCTGTGGGCAGGCAGCAGAGGGGTGATATTACTTGCGAGGGAGAGCCTGACCTCAGTGTGGAGAGAAGGCAAAGACTAAGGAAGACGGGATGGAGACGTCCAGCTCCAGTGACGGCTTGAGCAAAGTGCAGGAAGAAGCAGCAACACTATCCATGGTCATGAGAGAGGAACGCTGGGAAGGTCAGGCTGAGAGACGTGTGCCAAGGCGGAGGAAGAGGGAAATTCATATTAGATGCTCAAGTCAGAAGACAACGGGGACCACCTTGAGTCCTGAGCAGGGGGTGATTTGTGGATCCAGTTTTAGGAAGGGGAGGATAGCAACAACATGGAGGGAAGTCTGGAGGGGAGGGAGAGGTAGGAGGACCAGCTTCCATATACTTTTCAGACACAGAAGGAAGAGAAAGGGCAGAGGGAAAGGAAGAATAAGGAAGAGGAAGACAAAAGAGCAGAGAAGATGAGCGAGAAGGAAAGTGAAACAAAAGAAAGTAGAAGAGAGGAAGGAAGAAGAAAAAGACAAAAGCAAAAGACAGAGAGAGAGAGAAGGGGAAGTAAAGGTGAAGGGAAAGAATAGGTTAAACATGAGAAGGGAATAAAATGAGAAGGACAGAAAAGCAGCAAAGTGAAAGATGCATGGCAAACAAGAGCAGGACCACGACAACGTCCCCAGGACGAGACAGAGGTGGAGAAGGAAGGGCAGAAGCCGGAGCCCCGCGCGTGGTCTGCAGCCGCCTCTCCTCTCAGGGAATGAAGTCATGGCTGATGTCACCGCCTCTGAGTCACACGCCCACCAAGGAGGTGTTCCATCCCACCCTCCCAGACAACAGGGGCTCATTCCCTGCCTTGTGCTCTGGGACACTGTCTAGTCTGGTCCTGAGAGGACTGAAATGAGCAGGGTTCTCCTTGGGCCCCGGGAGGACACCGCAGCCACAGGAGCACGCCAAGCCTGTCGTCACTGGTCCAGGCCCTGCAGTGGGATGGTCAGAACAGGTGGGACAGAAAGTTCTGACTTTCTCTGACTGGGGCTAGGGCTCCATTCCATAACGTTTATAAAGGAAATTCCCACGATGAATAGTAGCGAATTCGCAAAAGGGCCTAAAAAGGTGCTTTTAGACTGACTCACAGAACTGCTTTCTCACGTTCGAGGCTCTCACCACGCTCCCACTGCAGCCCCAAGGAGGCCTGCTTTCCTTGGACGGCCAGACCCCTCCCTGCACCAGTCATCCACCCTGCCGAGCGCCCGCTTCCATCTACTCCCAGCCTACACGTCATCTCCTCCCGACTCCTCTCCCCTAACATGGGTGTATTTACATCCTGCTTACAGAGCGCTGTGCCTTTATTTCTGTTCCTCTACTAGAATATGAGCTGCTTAAGGACAGGGACTCTGGTTTACTGCATTTAACCAAATACCTGGAATAAAACACATTTTCAATATGTTTTCATATTGAAACACAATATTTCAAACACAAATTTCAAATATTTGCTGAATGAATGAATGTCCCTGTCAACTCTGGAAGGAAGTGATAGGCACCATGCTAGCATTTTCAGACTTCTCTGAAACACGGGCCCGCTCTTATAGCCATAGTCCTAAGAATGTTGCTTGCTGAAGACAGTACCCTAAAGTTACACATAACGATGCAAGTGAAATTGCTCTGGAAGCAGTTGCTTGGGGCATCTGAGGATGGATTTTCTCTCCCCCTGGGACTGTAAGCTGTTGTAGGAAGGGTAGAGGATTGAGTTAGTTTTAATTTAGATGCCCTGCTCTAACACTCACACTCAGCCTGTCCCCATTTGCTCAAACACAAATGACACCACCCATTCCCCGAGCTGTCCAGCAAGATTAAGCATAGTTTAAAGAAAAAAAAACAGTGCTTACCTCAAGAAAATATGGATTTTTACTTTCATCCTTAGCTTTCTTAACTGCATTTAGAGATGAGCATATGGAAAATAGACTTCATTAACCTCTTTTTTTCCTAAAAATCAACTTTTTCTGTTCTAATCATCATCAGAAAATACATCACTACCACCAGCACTCTGCTGCTGCTGCTAAGTCGCTTCAGTCGTGTCCGACTCTGTGAGACCCCATGGACGGCAGCCTACCAGGCTCCCCCATCCCTGGGATTCTCCAGGCAAGAACACTGGAGTGGGTTGCCATTTCCTTCTCCAATGCGTGAAAGTGAAAAGTGAAAGTGAAGTCATTTAGTTGTGTCTGACTCTTTGCGACCCCATGGACTGCAGACTACCAGGCTCCTCCATCCATGGGATTTTCCAGGCAAGAGTACTGGAGTGGGGTGCCATTGCCTTCTCCGTACCAGCACTCTACAACTTACCAAATACCTTCTGATACAAAATATTCGTGTCAATACCTTTTATGGACAGGAAACTAAGGCCCGTCAGAGAAATGAATTTCCTAAGATCATGCAGAGAGTAAGTGAAACCCTAGCCACTTGAACTCCAAACCTAGTATTTCTTCTTTGCTGCCCCTGTTGCTGCCTCCCAGGACATGGGAGGTGCTCAATAAATACTTGCACAGTGATTCACTCCCTTTCTCAGGTCCATGGGCTGGTCTCTGACCTCTGGCCAAAGCCAGACCACATGGCCTCACGCCAAGACAACTGCAGTAGGCTTCACTCTAGTCCCGATTCTCTCCCTATCTATCTTAGGCTCACAGAACACCAGCACTGAAAGAGAACTTCAGGGGTCATGGAGAACAGCTGTTCCCAAATGCCAGACCCTGACTGCTGCTAGCCCTTGACTGGTCATTTTTGCTAATCAGTGGCGAATAATATCAATAGAGAAGATGAAATACTTATTATTAATAATACTATCAATAGTTGATTGGTAAAAAGATCTCATGTCCTGGTAGCTCACTTTGCTTTTCTTGGGCAAGCTCCAATACTCTACACACGCAACGTTACTGGGAGAAAAACATCGATCTGTGCCACTATTCTGATCCTTAAACAAAGACTGAATGAGAGACAGAGACCAAACAGGGCAGCCACTACCCGGGCAGCTTCTATTTCCCTCTGAACACTCCCTAAGTGAAAAGTGAAGTCGCTCAGTCCTGTCCGACTCTTCGCGACCCCCTGGAGTGCAGCCTACCAGGCTCCTCTGTCCATGGGATTTTCAAGGCAAGAGTACTAGAGTGGGTTGCCACTGCCTTCTCCATCATTACTCCCAGACATAACCAATTAGATCATATCTTCTTATTTTCAATAAGCAGTCAGCACTTCTCAAATAATGCAGAACATTGATTTCCAGGTATTTATCTCTGTATGCTATTTATCCAAATAGATTTATACTGGAATTGAGCACTTTAGAAATGTATTAATAGCAAAAATACGTTAAACACTCATAATTGGACCACGTATGGCTTTCCTTGTCTTCTATATAGATATACTTACCCATTCATTAATTCCCTAGTCTTGTGTTTTTGAGCCAGAAGACACTGACTGTTGAGAAGACAGAGCCTGGAAGCCAGACTAAAGCAGCTTTTTGAGAAGGTGTGGGTAGGAGTACTGATGAGGCTGTAGAGCTGAGATCAGACTTTCTTTTATTACTGAGGTGGTGCCCAAGTTTCACCTAATCCTCAGCCTCTCCATACAGGAAAGATTCAGAGATGTGGGCTTTCATGCAGATCCTGGAATCCCTTTATCATTCAACCACCAAAGTGGCCACAGCTTCATGCATAGAGACTGGACTCCAGTGACATCTTAGCTACAGAAGTACCGCCAGGACCCCCAGGTTCAGAACAGTTAAGGAGGTAGTTGAGTCGTTTATTCATGTTTTCCAACTGTAAACATTTCAGGTGAGTGCAAGGAGAAGGAAGAGGCCAGACCTTTGGGAGGTAACTTCCTGTGCTGGGTCACAGAGAAAAAAAGAGGAATGTGTTGGAGCTTGTGTAGTAGAGGAAACCTCAGATTTCACCCATTTCAAGCATGATTCTCCAATCGTATGTCTAAATAAGTAGAATTTTTTATTCTAGAGTTCATATTTATCTTAAAAATCTGAGTTAGACAAAATGCTGTCTGGGATTTGAAGCTTAAACTAAGAGAACTAGCTCTCTTTACCTAGGTATCTCATCCGTAGGCATGGGGGTGGGGGGTGGGGAGCATTGCCTGATACAGGCTGGAGTTGACCAAATAACCTTTACTTCTTCTTAAATCCATTTCCTAGAGTTAGAAAACCCAGGTTTTTGCATTCCAGCACTGCCAGAAGTCATAGAGCTGGGAGGTGGTAATCCATCTAACTCTCTCCATCTTCAGCTTCTTTATCTTCAAAATAAGTGATAACATCTATTTCATAGGATTTTCAGACGAATTAACTGAGATAGCAGACTTAAGAGCATATGGTAGAATATTTAATAAATTCTAGTGCAGGTGTCAATAATGTTCATGGATAGCAATCAAACAGGGTCAATATCTTGAGTAATATTGATAAGCATCTCAAAAAAGTAAAGGGTTTTAATATTTCAACATGCTTTCACAAGTGTAATAATGTCTTGTGCGTGCACGCTAAGTTGCTTCAGTCATGTCCAACTCTTTGCAGCCCTATGGACTGTAGCCCACCAGGCTCCTCTGTCCACGGGATTCTCCAGGGAGAATACTGGAGTGGGTTGCCATGCCCTCCTCTAGGGGATCGTCTCGACCCAGGTATCAAACCAGTGCCTCTTGTGTTTCCTGCATTGGCAGGCGGGTTCTTTACCACCAGCACCATCTGGGAAGCCCAACAGTGACTCAACCTATTCCAAAAACTTAAGATGGCCTGATTGGGTGGACAGAAGGACAGATAGATGGACATACACATGATAAGCCAAGTACAGTACAATACTAAAGACAGAATCCAGGTCAGAGTTCTATGTGTTCATTATAAAACTGTTCCTACGTCTCTGTATGTTTGACAATTTTGACAATAAAGTGTTGAGGGAAAATGGCTTTCACAGCCTGTTACACTTGATCCTAGCCTTGGGAGCCCCTTGAGATAAAGGATGCTCTCGGCTTCCACTCTGCCTCCCCATCCCAGGCACAGTGCCTTTCTCACAGTATTTACTAGATGAATGCTTGTTTCACTGATTAAATGAACATAGTCCTACAATAACAGAATAGTTATTCTCATTTTGAAGACAACAACAGAACAACAACAAAAGAAAATAAAACCAACCTGTATGTTCAGAGAAATGAGACTACTACTTCAGAAGAATGCTCTGACTTATGTCCTTCCTAACTTCTGGCCTGCCTCCTCCCTTTCCCTAATTAACATCCACCTCTCCTGGGCCTCCAGATTTCCAATGGAACAGTTCACCTCAATGAAGCTGACCGTGCTAATGAGTTCCTATATACCACAACAAGCATTAAATACACTGTCTTTTTTAGCATATTTTCTAAAGACAGTTCTTTCCTCCAATAGATGTGACCTCCATTTTAACCTGGTGAGAAAAGAATTTTGTTCAATCTTTGTCTTACATTGAAAATAATACCATGTAGGAATAAGGCCAGTGGAACATAGCAATTGTTCTCTCACTTCTCTATATATTCCTAGAAGTAGCTGACATCCCTACACACTTGTCAGGACGGCTGGCAGCAAGGAAGCTGGGGACAGGGGCTTTGCTATTTATTTCAGCCATAAGTCTGCCTTAGACCAGAAAACAAGGAATCATTTGGAAAATATTTATCGAGTATGTTTTCAATGCCAAGCACCACGTTTGGGTAAGGGGAGGAAACAGGTATGGAAAGAGATTTGGTACCTACTTTTATGGAGCTCAGAAACCACCAACCTAAATGAGAAAGGAACATGATGCAACAGATGACAAACAAAATAACAAGACAGGATTTAGGGCCAGAAGCACCTTCATGAAGGCCCAAGCCTGATACCTGTGGACAAGGCACTGCATCTATTTGAGGCTTATTCTGTTTATCTATAAAATGCAGCAAACGTTCAGTATTTAACTCACAGGGCCATGTCATCAATCAAATAAAGAAAACACAGTTTCAAGCCATAGAAGCTGTAAAGTAAAATACAAAATATAGTATCATAACAATAGCTGACGTTTATTAAATGTTATTAGGTATCGGGCCAAGTCCTTCTTTTTTTAAAAAATTTGGCCTGCTTTTTAAAATCACTTTGTTGGCCTATAAAACTAAAAGAATACAGCACATAGCTGGCATATAAATCAAATATGCAAATGCAGGGATAAAGAAAAGATTCACTGTCCAGGTAAATGAAGACAGGCCATGAGCCTCAACACTCCATATATTTCAGTTACGAGCCCAGTTTATGGGAAGACCACCCTGGAGAGAAAATCCACAACAGATGCCCTAACACCAGCTGACAATACGGTCGGCCGTGCTCAAAGGCTGGGAGAAATCTGGTCCAAACGTAATATGGCCCTAGTATAAACACTCTAAAAAAGAGCTTGTTTGATTCAGATGATGTGTCTTCAATTTTCTTGGGGATGAAAGAAGCAACACAAAGGGGTTAGTCCCCTCAGAGTACAAAGACAAGGAGAGAAGAACAGAGGAGTTCCTGCCTCTATCTGGAGGCTTCATTTCACACAAAATATGCAGTGACTTGAGGTGATAGGCTGCAGCCAAGGGGTGGCTCTGGGGTGGAAAGGAGCAGTAATACTCCAAACTTCCTTTTCCACAATAGGGAAGAGAAAAGTAACATATGCTTGACATGCAGTGATCTTTACTTTGGAACAGAACAGACACACCCAGCAACCAAAAATGGCATGACAAATGATTTAGTAAGTTTACCCATTCATCCATTAAAATATTTACTGAGTTATCACTGTTAGATACAAAGCAAAGCAATGCCCCAGACATCACAGACATTGGAGATAAATGAGATGCAATAATAGGTTAATAAATTCCAGGGTAGGGGTAAGAGGAAGATGCCATAGGCGGAGCAGAGGGTGGGACTCTAATCAACACCCCATGGTGAAAGTCAAGGAAGGCTTCTCAGAGCTTGAAGAATTGGTATAAATTTCCCCAAGTGAAAAGAAATCATTGTAAGTTTACCATGCAGAAGGAAGACCTCAGCAAAGATCCAGAGGTGTAAGAGAACATGGGTAAGGTATCCTTAGATCCACTGATCAAGAAATGCACCATCTGGCAAGACTTTCCATTTCTCTAAGTATTCTGTTATAGGAAAAGTAATGATGGAGTCCTTGAACAAATTCTTGCGGCCTGGGTCTCAGCTCCAAGCGCCCAGAGGGTTAGTTGCTGGAAGAGGAAAGGGTGAAGCAGGCTGGGTGCGGAACCTGTAAAATGCAGGACACTCACCCCTTTTTGAGGGACAGCCCCAGCGCAGCTCTGGCCAGTTCCTCCCACATGGGAATGTGAACCCAGGACTGCCAAGTCCTTTTATTATTTTTTCGAGAGGAACAGAGAAATCTGGATTTTTATGTGAAATTTCTTTTTTTTTTTTTTTTTTATGTTGGACACTAATTCAAAAAGGAATTTTTTTTTTTCAAGTACAGGGTGGGTCCAACAAAACCCATCTGGGGACCAGATTCAGTTTGTGGGCTGCTAGCCTATAACCCTGCACGTGGGCAGAAATGAGTCACAGAGCAGTGCAGGCCAATGGATAGCGCCCAGGGCTGGAGGCTGGACTAGTGAGAATCCTGGCTCTACCACCTACTTGTGTAGCTTTAAAAAAACTACTCAAGCCCCCGGGTCTTGTTTTCCTCATCTGTATAATGGAATAATAATACCTGTCACAGAGTGGGTTAGATGAAATAATGTATGTAAATCCCTTCATATAGTGCAGATGGTTTAAGGAAATAATCCCAGCGGGGGCGAAAAAAAATCCCATGCTAAATAATGAAGTGCTGTAGACCAGAAAGGATACCTGGAACTATAAGATTATTTTTTAATGGAAAAGACTAAGAAGTAATAAAAGCCTGAGCACTGTGCTGTAACAGTAGCAAACTATTCCAACCATGGATAGTATCTCATTATTGTGCTTTGTAATGATATATGCAGCCATTTTTTCCTATACTATAAATTTCTTAAAACAAATGCATTTGTAAGACTGTAGAGCCTCATAATTTTTCCCTTTAACATTGCAGTGTAAACTCTGTTGTTGCTATACAAATATTTATTATCTACCCAGTACATGTGCCAGAAGTATTTTTTTTTCCAAAGTCGTAACATAGATCATGTCACACCCATGTTTAAAATCCATCAACCATTTCCCACTGCTCTTAGAATAAATCCAAATTCCTGCCAATGACCTCAAGGCTGTGTAGGGTCTGGCCCTTGGTCACTTCTCTAACCCCCCTTCTGCCCCTGTCTGCCTCGCTCATACCCTGCCCCTGGCCCTGCTGACCTAGGTGGATCTCATAGGTGCTTCTCTCCCCTGCGAGTCTTCTCTCCACTGAGTCTGCTGCTCCTGCTTCCTGAAAATCTCATCATTCTTGTCAACCGAAACCTCCCAAGAGAACACACCAGCCATACCAAATCTGTTCACCTGAGTTTCTCCCTCATAGCATTTTCCAGGAAACAAAATCACTTTGCATATATATTTGTTCTATTTTCTGTCTCTCTACACCAAAATCTAAGTTCCCAGAAGCCTACGCAGGGCGCTCATCTATCTTGCTCACCTTGGCATCCCCAATACTCATCACAGAGGAAACACTCAACCAATATTTTGTAAATGAAAAAAAATGATCCCAGCACCCATTGTTCCCAGCCTCAGATGCTCCTGAAGTTGTCACATCCAAGTTTTTTCCCTGAACTAGTTTATGCAAACCCTGGAAGGCAAACATTTGAAGAAGCAGTAGACTGAAATGGTGATAAGCCCATTCTGTGGGTCTGAAATGCCAAGGTTCAAACCCCAACCTCGCCTTTTATTAGCTGAATAACCTCAGGCAAGTTGTTTAACATTTCTGAGGCTGTTTTGTCATCTATAAAAGATGAGACTTACTTTCTAGGGTGGTTGTGAAGATCAGATAAGTTTAACTGGGATGAAATGCTTAGACAAGTGCTAGATATATAATAAGAACTATGTACATTTTAGCTACTGATTTCATCTATTTCCTTGGCTGTTGCTGTTGTTCAGTTGTGTACAAATCTTTGCGACTCCTTGGACTGCAACACACCAGACTTCCCTGTCCTTCACCATTTCCTGGAGCTTGCTCAAACTCATGCCCATTGAGTCGGTGATGCCATCCAACCATCTCGTTCTGTCATCCCCTTCTCCTGCCTTCAATCTTTCCCAGCAGCAGAGTCTTTTCAAATGAGTCAGCTCTTCACATCAGGTGGCCAAAGTATTGGAGCTTTAGCATCAGTCCTTCCAAAGAATATTAAGGGCTGATTTCCTTTAGGATTGACTGGTTTGATCTCCTTGTAGTCCAAGGGACTCTCAAGAGGCTTCTCCAAAACCACATCTATTTCCTTATTCTGTTCTTATTGCTTAGTTCAAAATGGCTATAATTTTGTGAAGGCAGAGATCACTTTTTTTGTGAAGGCAGGCCCCCATAGGACAGAAAAGAGACAGGGTGGAGCTGTTTGTATGGTTTTTGATGTACATATACTTACATGATATGAGGCTAGAAGTAAGACATTTAACCTTTTTGGGGGGCCTTAGTTTCCTCATTTATGGGCTTCCCCAGTGGCTCAGCAGTAAAGAATCTGCCTGTAGTGCAAGGAGACTCAAGAGATGTGAGTTTGATCCCTGGGTGGAGAAATTCCCCTAGAAGAGGGCATGGCAACCCACTCCAGTATTCCTGTCTGGAGAATGCCATGGTCAGAGGAGCCTGGCAGGCTACAGTCCATAAAGTCACAGAGTCAGACACAACTGAAACGACTGAGAACGCATGCATCTTCCTCATTTATAAAAAATGATAAATCTAACCACAAGATAGTATAAAAATTAAATAATCACTGTGGAATAAAATAACTCAGGGGCTGTAAGCATTGGTGAATTTTAGGGGAAACGTACAAGATATTCAGTAAGTCACTCTGCTTTTCAGTTCAAAGCTGGCTGCCTCCTGGTACAGGTATCATACATAGGATACGGAGGATTCAGATAAATGAATGACTCTGAAAACATGTTTTACACTCTTCTACTATTTTCTATGACTGTTGATTTGCCTGACAATTTTGTGGTCATTTTTAGATGCTCTCTTTAGCTATTATTCAAACAGGAAAAACATGCAACTCATTACACTCAGTGACATGAAATAAGATATTCTAGTGTTTAACATTCTCTCAATTGGCTATAGAACGTTACTGACATATCCATCAGTAGAGACAAACGTTTTAAAACACAGTGGAAGTGAGAATTAAACTACCATTTGAATATCTACTGTATATTTTACAAATATCTGACTAAATTACAATTAATTCCACAAGACTGACATTATTGTCATTAGTCATTTGACAGCTACGCATGCTGAAAATCACAGACATTGATTTAGTCAAAGGTCATGCAAAACTGGTAAATGGCGGAGAAAGATTTCAATGCAAGTGTCATTTGCCTTCAAATCCAGTACTTGTTGTTGTTACACAACTGTGTTCTACCTCCCAAAGTTCCTGTCTTGTATTAGCTCTACGGCAAAGACCTGACGAATGTAGGTAAATAATATCAAGACCTATGCATGCATTTAAAGCCAGAGTAACTAATAGAGAAAGACTAGTTTCCACTATATTGCCATCAAAAAAGAAATGCTCCATTTTTAAGACAGAAACTGACACTGTTTATCTTTCATAAAGTTTCAAGACAAGAAACCTGAAGAAAAGAAAATAGATCTTACTATATAATCAAGAGGAATAGAAGAATAAGGCTGGTCAAGGCACTTACTGTGCAAGCCTCTCACTGTACAGAGGAGACAATGATCGGGCTTTCCTGAAGTCTAACAGTTTTCTTTTTAATAGTTCCTACTGCAAAGCATTCAACTGATACCTTGCACAGCTAGCAGGAAGTTATCAAACCACCTCTCTGGGCATCCAAACTCCCTGGTTGCTCCCAAGACCCTACATATACAGGAAAAAGCACATTAGAACCAATCAGAATATCACTTACTCATTTTCCCAATATGTTACCAAGAGAACAGAAGCAGAAGTGTATGGACTAGGGAAATGAAAGGGACAGATACGTGTTCTAAACGCATCAACAAAATTCTCTGACATTCTAGCCAGTTGCTTCCAGACTTTGGAATGAACAATGAAAACTGCAAACTATAAAATGATTAGCTTTCTGCTCTGCTGACAATGGCAAAAAAAGGAAATGAGTTAAAAGAGGGGTTGGAATATCTCCATGCATCCTCTACAAGCCAGTTAATTATCTTCCATTAACACTGAGCTGTCAGGATCGGCATCAGCCCGTTAACTTACTTGACCTTCCTCAGCCTGCACCTCGTTACCCTACGATGTTTCATGTTTATAAAGATAGGAGACTCCAGCTGTTTCAGCCTGAGAGAACTTAATTTACATTTGGCCTTCATTAAGATGAGAGTCAGAATCATTGAGACCAAATGGAGAAGCCAGACTGCTGGGGGTTATGAAAAATTCAAATGGCATTTTTCCTTTTATCTGACAATTCTTATTAAGGAGACATACGTCAACCTAAAACACATAAACCTTAAATGAAAAAGACACGATTAAAATTCCATATTGCAGAACTAGGACTCAAGTGGCTTTGCCCATGAGCCATGGTGGTCCTAGTACATCACTCTGTCTTCTGGGAAGTCTGAACTCCAAATTCTATCCAACTGCCTCTGACATTCGATTCCAGGCTAAGCACAAGGAGCGCATGAATGACAGCAATACTGAAATGAGTGGTCAGCTCTGACTCCTCCACCTAGCTCACCCCTCGTGGCCAATCAGCCTCAATGTCCTGCTGACATTAATCCCTAACAGTTTTGGGAACCTGTCTCCTCTCCATCCCACTGTGCCTAATTCAGGTCTCATCACTTCTCACCTGGAGAACTGTAAGAGCTCCTTATTGTCCCACTCAAGTCATTCAAAAAATATTTATTGAGTACCCATTATGTGCCAGGCATTTGATTAATATAGGAACACAGCAAGGAACAAAATGGACATCACCTCCATCTTCCTGTGGATTACAATGGTTGGAAGGGGTGAGCTTTATACAAGTCGTTACACAAATGGACATGCCATTACAATTTATGAAAGATATAATGAAATAAAATTTAAGAGTAAAATGACAGGGCTTCCCTGGTGGTCCAGTGGTTAAGAATCCACCTGCCAATGTAGGAGACATGGGTTTGAACCTCAGTCTGGGAAGATCCCACATGCCTCGAGGCAGCTAAGCCCAAGTACCACAGCTACTGAAGCCCACGTGCTCTAGAGCCCATGCTCCACAACAATAGAAGAGGCAATGAGAAACCCGAATATTGCAACTAGAGAAAGCCTACACGAAGCAACCAAGACCCAGCTCAGCCAAAAATAAATCAATTAATGTTTTAAAAAAGAGTAAAATGACAAAAGACCTCTGATTTACTTGAAAGTCAGAAAAGGCTTCTTTAAATATGTGACAGTAAAACTGAGATTTACATGATGAGTTAGAATCAATAGTGAGTAGAGGGAAGAATATTCAATCAGAAGGCCCAGCGTCATTTAAGACCAGAGATCAGCAAACATTTTCTATAATGATTTAAGAGAGTAAACATTTTCAGCTTTGCAGGAAATGCAATCTCCATCTCAAATATGCAGATCTACTGCTGAAGTACAAAAGTACCTCAGACAGTCCATAAACAAATAATGTGGCTGGCTGCCAGTAAAACTTCACGGCCACCAAAGTCTTAATTTCATCTCATTTTCACCAGTCACAAAACATGACTCTTCTTTAAATTCTTATTCAACATTTGAAAAGGTAAAAGCCATTCTCAGCTCCCAGGACACCCAAAAGCAGGCAGCAGGCCAGATTCGGCCCATGGCCATAGTTGGCCAACCCCTAGTCAAAGACTCTGAGATGGCAAAGACCTGGAGTGACTGAGGCACTCTGAGTGGATGGATCACTATGGATGGACCGGAGACAGCAAAGTGAGGGACACACAGTAAGCAGCAGGGGGGAGGTGAAAATGATATCCTACACCATCTTCTGAGCCAGATTACAAATTTTGGAGCTTATCCTAAGAGCAAAGCAAGGCCAATAAAGTGCTATAATCAGAAAAATAAGAAAACTGATTCTTGGGGAATTCCCTGGTGGTCCAGTGGTTAGGACTTGGCACGTTCACTGCTGGGGCCTGGGTTCGATTTCTAAGCTCCCACAAGCTATGTGGTATGGGCAACAAATAAATAAATTAAAAAAAAAAAAGATAACTGGCTCTTACTCCCCACCACACACACATTTTCTTACTCCTAGTCCAATCTTTTCACCCTGCCCAAGGTATCTAGGATATTTCCTCTCTTGGCTAACAACCATCCTTAATTTCTCTCACCAAACAGGCTCTTAACAAATCAAGCCCAGGCTACTTACCTGGTCTCATTTCCTACTACTCTCAGGGAAGCATCCCAGGCTCCTGTCCTGGGGCCTATGTACCTTACAATAACAAAAAAACAGTCTCTCTAGAATATCCTTCCTTTATTCTCTACTAGGCAAAACCTCCAGTCATATCTTGAGGCTCATCTCAAGTACCTTGTCCAGGAAGCAAATTATTTTCCCCAAAAGCACTTTTCATATTCCTGAATCACAGTGCTCAGTGCATGTTCTGCTGGCTCTGGGTCCATGCTTCTATCTTCCTTATGCTTCCCCACCACTGTTCCCACTGGACACTGTGCCCCTCGAGGGTAAGGCTGAGTCCTCCTTGTACCCATGCCCCCAGTGCCTACCATACTGCCAGCTGACGGCAGGACCACAAGTAAGATTTGACAAACTAAGGAATGAATGAAGAATAACCACCTAGCAGCCCTGTGAACTTACATAGTCTCATGTTCTGATGTTGAATGTGCTGTTGGACAGTTAGTGAAGCTATGTGTATGCATGTATGCTAAGTCGCTTCAGTTGTGTACAACTCTTCGCGATCCTATGGACTAGAGCCCGCCAGGCTCCTCTGTCCATGGGATTTCTCCAGGCAAGAATAGTGGAGTGGGTTACCATGCCCTCCTCCAGGGGATCTTCCAGACCCAGGGATCAAACCTGTGTCTCTTACATCTCTTGCATTGGCAGGTGGGTTCTTTACCACTAGTGCCATCTGGGAAGCAGTACTTTCCTATGTCTCAGTTCCCCATAGGCCCACTAAAAAGAAGGAACTGCTTCCCACTTCTCCATACACAGATACTTTTCAGGATATAAGGGTAGAAAAGCCTTTAGAACCAAAAGTGGTTTTGTGAATCTGCAGGCAGGAACATCAGCACCACCTGGGAGCTTGTTAGAAACCCAAATTTTCAGGTCCCATCTCAGGGTTACTAAGTCAGAATCCACAGTTCAGTAAGATCTCCAGGTGATTCATTTACACATTAAAGTCTGAGAAGCTATAAAGCCACTGGCACACTTTAAGGAGAAGATGTGAAAACTGATTTCTTTAGAAGTTGTTTTGATTTTGAATTTGCAAACACAGTAAAACCAAAGGAATTCTCAGCAAGGATTCCTGGGTATGCTTACCAAAAAATAAAAATCAATTAAAAAAAAATCTGAAACACAGGTTTGAAGCTCAATGTTCAGGTAGTTGAATACACAGTGAGGCACGGTTTAGAGCCTTACTCAGAAAATTCTGAAATGGAATCGACTAAATGAATGGACAGATGGATGGTCAGTCTTAGGTCATAAACACAGCCAGGCAATCTAGATGTTAATTATTTTCTGTGGGTTTTATTTAGCTTACTTTGATCTCAAGCACATAGGTAAATATCCGGACAAGCTTATAACTGGATGTATATTAAGATCTCCTGGGATACAAAGCACTAAGCTGGCTACAAACCAGGTGCTCAGGAAGGTGCTGGTACTGCACCAATGACCACCTGTCCCATTCTTCTCACCTAATTTAGAATGGCTCTTCCTCACCTATGGCCAACAAGGGTGACATGGCCAACCCATTTGTTCTTTTGTACCATGTTTAGGCGGAGAAAGCAATGGCAACCCACTCCAGTACTCTTGCCTGGAAAATCCCATGGACGGAGGAGCCTGGTAGGCTGCAGTCCATGGGGTGGCGAAGAGTCGGACACGACTGAGCAACTTCACTTTCACTTTTCACTTTCCTGAATTGGAGAAGGAAACGGCAACCCACTCCAGTGTTCTCGCCTGGAGAATCCCAGGGATGGGGGAGCCTGGCGGGCTGCCATCTATGGGGTCACACAGAGTTGGACACGACTGAAGCGACTTAGCAGCAGCAGAAGCAGCAACCATGTTTAGGCTGGCTTAAAGACCACCACCACCCCTGTTACTGGTACTTCCTGGACAAGCAACTTTAAAGAGGGTTTCAGCACTGCATGACAAATGGAATGAGCTGGGATTTAGAGACCAGGAGACACCAGTTTACATTCTGGCTCTATCATCTATTTGGGAAAGTCATATAACCCTCTCTCTCAGCCTCAGTTTCTCATGCCATCAAGCAGTCAGAGGTTGCTAGAATGAAATCAATTAAAACCTATCAAACACAGAATAGAGTGTGGGGGCAGGTGCAGGGCAGTTTAGTAATCTGATTTGTATTTCAGGATATTTTGGTATCCAGTTTTCAAAGTGAACCAATTCAACTCACTCACTTTCTAGATGGAAAAAGTGAAGCCTGGGATGACAAATACAGTGTGATGCTAGTAGAGTCAGAATTAGGATCCTGAAACCCCAACTCCTAAAACACTGTATTTTCAAACTCCTAGCAAATACATACATCTTTCTGCAAATTCAAACTTACAAAATAGCTCAATATACTAAACAAGTAACAACCCAAGCCTGCCTTAATTATCAATATCCTTTTTGCTCATCTCTCTCTGTCCCATGGTGGCAATCCAAGGACACCTTCTCAGTACCCTGAGACTCCCCCAACCCCACGTTTGAGTAATTGAAGAATCAACCCACCAGAGCCAGTAAATGAATCATGTCAGGCCTTATCCTTAGATGAATTCTCTTCTCACCAGAGCACTAGGGGTTTTCAAGTCCTTCCAGTTCCCAGAGGACCTGAACTTTCTCATGCATCCATATCTACCAGGAACCATTAAGTTGACATCACCATTCTCCGCACTTCATAAATGATCCTAACATCTGGAAATGGGAACCACCTGCAAGTGCTTTGTCCAGAGATCACCTTATCACACAAGGACATGGAAACTCAGGTTCAGGTGAGATGAGAAAGGCATTCCATAAAATGCCACCAAGGTCAAACATTAATCATTGGGGGCTAAAAGTATGCAGAGAATGTTCCCGTTAGAAAATCAGGACTTGAATCCCAGCTCTGCCACTTTCTAACTGGAATGGTAATTAACCTCTGTGAACTGCAGTAGAGTAGTGGGTGTTATGAAAAATCAATTTCAGAGTCAGTTTTAGGTTCAGATTCTGGCTCTGTTGCATGCTTCTGAGTCACTTAGAGTGAGCTGACAAATCTCTATTAGTTTTAGCTTTTACAAAACACATAAAAAAGAAAAAGAAAACTAGAGGGTTGCTGCTAAGATTAAGTTGCTTAGGGTGAGCTGATGAATCTCTATTAGCTTTAGTTTTTACAAAACACACACAAAAAAAGAAAAAAAACCTACTTTATAGGGTTGCTGTTAGGATTCAAAGAGATAATCTCTGTCAAAAACTTATCACAGTGCCTTGCATGAGTTATGCAGAATGACTTAACTGCTACTGAATCAATAAAATGGGATCAACCTTCTGGGAGTTGCTGGAAAAATCCAACACAGCAGACTCGAGCAGGGTGCCTGGTACAGACAGATTCCCTGGAAGGAATCCTCTGCTATTATGAGCAATCTCTCCCCAAGCCTGTGCACTCACCTCTTTTAGCCACAGAAGCTTCGGGGCCTGCATCTCCACAGACATTACACCCCCAACGTACTGCAGGACGCTGTGCTTGGTCTCGTTGATCCGGTGGACCTGACTGACCGCCCGGTGATCCAGCCACATGATGATGTTTCGACGGGAATCCCCTAGCAAAAACAAGGAAAGTGAGGACACAGGTACATCCTTGTCATTCTAATTCAAGGGGGTGTTTGTGGATTCCCAAGGGCAGAAATCTTCACAATCGCTTCTATAGTTTCACACATCAACAGGGAACACCACCAGCACCGACTAGTACATCCCACCCGAACCTCGGATCTCCCTTCAAGAGATGTACTCTTTGAATATAGTTTCAAGGTTAAATGTCTACACAAAATCCTAGTCAAGATTCACTGATTAATTATACAGTATTGCCATTCATTCTCTCAACTTTTCCCCTCTCCTATCCCTTATATCTAAGAAAAACTTTTCTGGACATATACTCAAGCAAAGAACCAATGAAATAAGCCTAAATGATACTTCAGTTTTTTAAGGTATGCCTCCTGGAAATCAGGACATATAATTTCAGGTATAATTATCATATGCATCTACATAATGGCTATTATCTGCTTATAGTCTCACTGCCTCTAGTCACTTTAATTAAAATTAGTTAATTTAAGTGCTTTTTCCTCACTTGGTTGGTTTTGTGGAGTGGAAAACACTGGAATATTTTTTTTCCATTTGGGGAACCAAGCAGACCTAACGAGGAATGCTCTTTCAGTACAGAGATACTGAAAAAGTTGGGGAATTTTTCTCAGCCTGAGTGTTCTTCTCTATAAAATGGGGATAACCAGGCCTAGATGGATTAACTGAGATTTTTTTCACTCATTGAACAAAAGATAATGTGCATAAAGATATGGCACATACTTGTCGCATAGCAGACCCTCGAGAGGAATGTTTCATAGGAAGCAGAATGTGAAACCAGCTGGAAAAGGAGCATGGCCAGTGCCCCTAGCCTCCTGCTTCTGACACCCTGCAGCCCATAGAGAAACTAGTTGCTCCGCTGGCCCTCCCCCAGCCTTGTTAATTCATACTGCAGTGACGGGCAAGTCACTACTCTTCACAGCCCTCTGCTTCCTCCAATGGCAAAATGCAGAGAACAGCAATGAATATGCCTGGCAGATTATAAACAGGAGAGAGAAAAAGGACTCCAGAGGAACTGAGTTCACGCGTTATTTTATTTATTGGCAAAATAACTGCAGCTATTATATAATTTTTGTTAATAACAAATGTTTATAAAGCTCTGTGTGTGTGTGTGTGTGTGTGTGTGTGTGTGTGCAGCCCTGTGCTAAACATTTTATATACATTATCTTATTTAATCTTAAAAACAACTCTGAGATCTAGGTCATTTTCAATGACAAACTGCCTTCAGGCTTGAAGACCTGCCTGATCTCTCATAGCTGGGAAAAGCACAAATGTGTTTTGAAAGTAGATCTGTGCAGAGAATGGATAAATAAATTAGTAAAACAAGTTTAAACTTGAGCTACACCAGTTGGGGTATTTTTAAACACAATATATATTGTTTGTTGTTGTGCGTATACACACATGTGATAAAAGCACAGAAGAAAAGTGTTTGTGAACACCAATTACAGCAGAACCATCACCTGCTGACAGAGGAGAGGAGGAGGGCATGGACTAAAGTGGTTTTTTCTTAAAAAAAAAAAAAAGAATTGTGGCAAATGTGATAAAACTTCATCTGTTTATCTTCATACATACATAGGAGGCTGTTATCTTATTTTCCTTACTCTTCCATATATTTGAAAAAGAATTTTTAAAACATAACAAAAAAAGTCAACCTGAGAAAATACTAAATTAGGTCATCTTTGAAATAAGCCAGGGCCTCAATCACTGATTTGCCTGACCAGAGAGATTTCAGGTCCCAAAAAGCTCCTCAAACAACATTAACACATTGAAAATAAAAGAAAGTACATGAAACCTTCCATAAGCACATCTAAGATTTTATATAAAGGGCTGAGTGGATTCTACTATATAACAAAACCACTTACAGCTCTGGTTCTCAACCCTAGTTGCACATTATAATCTCCCGGGATAGCTTTAAAAAATACTAATGTCCAGGTCCTATTCAAGAACCATCACAGAATCACAAGGTGGGTGTGTGAACACACATCATGCATACACACACACACACACGTGTGTGGGTGTTAGAAAGGACAGTATCAGTATTCTGATACCGTGGACAGTATCTTCAATATTGTGTAGAATGTATTTGCAGCTGCTTCAAGACAAAAACACCTGTTGCTAAACTATTAACTGTAAAGACCAACTGATCAGCTACCACTGCTCTACATGAAGAGGCTCTCAGAATGACATAATGAAGACTGTGCAGAATCAACTACTTTACTCTATTTATTATGATTATTAACTAATAATGTTCATTATAGACAACAACATGGAAGGTGATCCTTCCAGTGCTTGTAGAAAAATACAAACAAATGACTCCACTGAAAGTTCACTTCATCTTTTATTAACCATTTGCTACATGCCAGACACAGTGCTGGGTGCTAAGATACCAAGAAGAATGTGCCATAGACCCTGCCCTTGTGGAGCAGGTGGGTAAGTGGACAAAACTGTATGTAGTAATGACTGCCAGGACAGAAGACCTGGACATGGTACACATAAGAGGAGGGGCACAGAGAAGCCCCCGGTTAGCGAAACCTGAGGCTGCACAGGGGGCTTCCGCTAGGCGGGAAAGCTTTTGGTTAATTCTGAAAGTGACTGGTCGCTGGGTAGGCAGGTGAAGAAAGAGTGAGGGAAGAGGGATCACACAACAGAAACAGCATGTGAGACCAACAGAGCACAGACCCAAGACAGCATCATATTTAATACAATTGGAAGCAATCTAATAGAGAAGAATTAGGGTTACATAGTCAGTTTACCCTTGGGCAGATTATTCATCCCTGTACTCATTCAATTAATACTGTGAATGCCTCACAGGAGGTGTTCCAGGGATACTTGAAGGAAATGACTAGATCAGAAAACCATCTAAACATGAGGTTTCTGTTGCAGAGTTGGCCTAGGTAGTAACTTCCTCCCTGACCCTAAATTATCAGCCTCAATTGCTCTCCCTCCCAAGAGCTCCTGTGGCTGGAATGACTGACCCAGAGTTATGGTCTGAGCCAGGCAGGCTGTAGAGGTAGGAAGCACAGAGCAATGTCACCATGGCCCAACCCAGAGCTAATCTGACCTTCAAAGGAAGAGAAACCAAACAATGTGACGACTTTGTCACACAGGTCAGTGTCCTTAAACTATTGTACTTAGCTTACTTGAGAATTTTTCTCTTTTTTTTGGTTACCACCTAAAGATGGTAAATTTTGCCAGTCTTGGGGGTTTTGTTTTAATGTCTGTGTGTGCTCAGTCATGTCCGACGCTTGGTGGCCCCAAGGACTGTAGCTCGCCAGGCTCCTCTGTCCGTGGAATTTTCCAGGCAAGAAAACTGGATTGGGTCGCCATTTCCTATGTCAGGGGATTTTCCCAACCCAGGACTGAACCTGCATTTCTTGTGTCTCCTGCATTGGCAGGTGGATTCTTTACCACTCGCACCACCTCAGAAACCCTTGGTTTTAACAGTGATAGCTAATTTTTTGATCCCACTCCACAATTACTCCAATTGACCAATCAAGAATGGGTCATTGCCAGGTAAGGAGAAGTCATTAAAGACCCTTTAATTCATCCTTAAAATCTGAATTTCACTTTCCAACACAGGCTAATCCACTGCATATAAAATCTAACCTTAATAGAACCTGCTGAAAGGCAAGAAACTGGTAAGAGGAACCTGCAGCTGGGTGCATTTGATGAATGGGTACATTTTAACCTTTTAGGTGGAATACAATTTTTTTCAACACTTATAATTATGGCTGCAACCTGGCTACTCTTTTCTTTAATAGGTTGCAACCTAATTACCCAATATTTTCAACACATAATTAGGGTAGCTTCCTACATACCCTTTTAATTGTTAATAGGAAGCAATTCTACCTACACTGAGAAGAAAAGATGGTATCTGAGGGTGCTTGTATAAGCAGATTGAACAAAGAACTCTTCTTCCTCCATTTCAAATGTTCTTGTTCCTAATATTTTAGCTGTTCATTCATCTGTACCCAGTGATTCTCCAAATACTAGAATTATTGAGAAGACTATAAAAACACGGATAGCCTAAGTTCACCCAAGCCAACTGAATAAAAACAACCCTGGGTAAGGCTCATGAACTGATATTCTTAAAAAGATCGCTAGTTGATTCTAACATGCAACCAGATTTAAAACCCTGTATTTTAACAGATTAGAGGCATAGAGTCCTTGGAACTTAGGGCTCTTAGCATCTAAAGCCCCATACAAAATGAGAATTCCTCATACAACATCCCTGACAGAACATCACCTGACCGCTCCTTAAAGCCATCCTAAAAGCAGCCCTGGCAGCCTCCCCACGCGGCCTGCTCCGTGGCTGGAGAGGGCTTGCTGCTGCTGAGCTGAGTGCGCAGGTTCGGTCCCATTCTTTGGGTCTCTGCTCTCTGAAGTGGTCCAGACCGGGACCACTCCTGGGCCAGAACCATGCCAACCGAGCCAGTGATTGGCCACTTGTATTCATCTTTGAAGCCTTAACACTTAATAAGACAGGGATTGGCACACAAGCTGTGCTAGTAAATGTGACATAATTAGAAAAAATGTGTGTGTGTAAAAGATGGTCACCATTACTACTTGTGCTAATCATTCGTCCATTTGCATACTTCTTCAGGGCATGTCATTTATAGATATCACTGTTCCATGCATCAGGTCCATAGGAATGAGTGGAACACATTCTCCTAAGTTAAAGAATTCATAATCGGATGGAAGAAAGTTTTCTAAACAATCAGGTATCAGTCTCTCACTTAATTCTCACAGCAAAGTGCTGTTTCATTATTCCAAGTCTTTCAGAGATGAAACCAAGTCATGCAGAGGTTAAGTGATACACTCAAGGTATCACAGCTCAGCAGTAGCAGGGTTAAGATCTGAAACTGTCTGACTCCAATTTCAGAGTGTCTCAGAGTGCCCCAGTGTCTACAGCCACCATTTAAGAAAGGGGCTACTACAGCAGTGTCCACTACTAAGGATTTCTTAACACAGCCCAAAGCATGCTGTGGTGCCTATGCTGGTAACAGCCAACTGAAAATGCAGAGAGCCACACTCCTTGAGATGCAGCATGCAATTTCCAATGCACCACAGTCTCCACCACTCCCAAATGTATGCCACCCGTTGAAAGGATAAATATCAGTTGAAATTTATCTCTGCACATGTGCTGTTATTTTTCTCAAATTTGGCCCACTTTACTCACTTCCATTACCTACCTGACTTTTGGGGTTGCAACTTCCGTGCTAGCACTATTGGCTAAAGTATCCCAAAAGGGCACATACTCATCCATGAAAATTTTCTGATGGCAGGTGCAGGTGGCATTTAAACATTTGAAACAGCTCATTATAGTACTCATGAGTGTCTGTTAGAACAACATCATTCAATGGGAACATCTTTGGTCTGACTATTGAAAACAGAGGACATTTGTTTCCAGCTTCTGTGTGATATATGGTTCTACCTATCTTATTCTATTTCCTTTAAATTAACTTGACTCATCCACTCAAATGAAGGTGGTGGTGAAATTCATATGCATAAGCAACTCCAGGCTGCTTCCTTGGAAAGGCCCAGACCACTTACCTGTTTCAAGGCTACTCACTCTGAGCTAACATCAAACTTTCTGCTGCTGCTCTTGTGCCCTAGGGAGCAGAGTCTCTTCCTAATCCACCTAACCCTAATGTCACCCCTCTCCTACTAACTGCTGTCCAAGCTCTTAACCTCTGGGGACATGATCTCTGGTCTCCATGCTCCACTCGTGAATCTCACTCATGGCGATAACAGACACCTGGGGTCATGCTCCCCCTGGGTCCCAGCCAGTCTCCCACTACCACAAAAAGAGACAGAAACGGTCCTACCTTCAGGATTGACTGGCAAAGGACGAAACTGCTTATCCAAAACAACCAGAGAACATGTGGCATCAAACCCAAGCCCTCGAATTTGGTGTAAATTGACCCCTTGTACAACTTTCTGTTTTAAAAACAAATAAACGAAAACATGAATTACAAAACAGGCTTCTAAAAGACTTACAACAGTTATGACTAGAAGGAAATGAATAAAGTACTTACAACAAAACACAGATAAAAACTCAATATCAGTAAAATATCAGAATATTCTACACATTAATTTTGAAAAAGACAACCAATCTAATTGGAAATTAAGCAAAGGACATGAGAAGTCACTTCATAAAAGAAACAAAGAGTATATAGAGAGTATATAAAACAATTCCTAACTCCACTAAAATTAAATAAATGCAAATAAAAATACTCCACTCTTCATCTTGTTCATTGGCAAAAATGTAAGAATTAAAAATATATAGTATTAATAGTGGCAAGATAGGGAGAAGTGGGCCTTCTTTACATTCTAACAATGTGATAATTTAGTACAGATTCTGAAGAATATAGTATAGTATTTATTAAAATTAAAAACATATATAACTTTTGACCCAGAAATCCACTTCTAGGAAACTATCTTAATGAATTATTAGCATAAGTAAGTAAAATATTATATAAACCAAGGTTAACTGTTTATGAATATAAAAATCAGTAAAAACTATTTTATTAAATAAACCTATAAAATAGAATTTTCTACACCATTAAAAAAAAGTAGAGAAGCATATTCTGGGTTTGGTAGTATGAAGAAGTTGGCAAATCTGCTTAGCAAAATAAAAGCATAAAACGGGACAAAATCATTGAAAACAACTATTTGAGTGGAATAAAACTTAACCAAAGTCACATAAGAAACTGAGAAGTAATCTTTCTTGAAAAATAAAACTGTACCTAAAACATTTCCACAAAACATATACAAAAAAACCCCACACTTTTAGACTTTATCTTATACCATACATAAACATTAACTCTAAAATGTATCATATCCCCAAATGTTAAGAATTAAGACTATAATACTTGCAGAGAAAACCTTTATGACATGGGCTAGACAAAGATTTATTAAAAAGCAAGACTCATAAAAGAAAAAAATAATAAATTTGACTTCATTAAAATTTTTAAATTTTGCTCTTTAAAAGAAACAACAAGATAGTGAAAAGATAAACTAAATACTAGAAGAAAATATTTGCTAGAAATAAATACTAGAAGAAAAAATTCATACATCTGATAATAGACATATGTGAAATATATAAAGAACACTTATAACTCAATAACAAGAAGATAAACAATGCAGCTATTTCATGAAGTGCAATAAAATTTATCACACAATCCAGCAGTTTCACTCCTTGGTATCCAAGCAGGAAAAATAAAAACATATGTCAACATAAAGACTTGTATGTGAATATTCACAGCAGCAATATTCAAAATACCCTAAAACTGGGAACAAATCAAATATTCATCATGGTTTAACCAAATGGTGAAACCAAGTGTGGTATATCCATACAATGATATGTGTAACCACATGAATTAACCTTAAAAACATTATTCTAAGTGAAAAAAGTCAGACACAAAAGAAGATATGTTGCATGATTCCATTTATGTAAACTTTCTAGAAAAGAATAACTATAAAGACAGAAAAAATTATCTATCTAGGGCTGAGGAGTGACTACAAACAGGCATAAGGGAACTTTGGGGGTTTAACAGAAACATTGTGGGCTTCCCTGATAGCTCAGTTGGTAAAGAATCTGCCTGCAATGCAGGAGACCCTGGTTCAATTCCTGGGTTGGGAAGATCTGATGGAGAAGGAATAGGCCACCCACACCAGTATTCTTGGGCTTCCCTTGTGGCTCAGCTGGTAAAGAATGTGCCTTCAATGTGGGAGACCTGGGTTTGATCTCTGGGTTGGGAAGAACCCCTGGAGAAGGTTCAGCTACCCACTCCAGTATTCTGGCCTGGAGAATTCCATGGACTGTACAGTCCATGGGGTAGCAAAGAGATGGACACAACTGAGCAACTTTCACTTAGAAAGAAATGTTCTAAAGTTTAATTATGGTGATGATTATACAAAGGTATAAATTTAATAAAATCATTGAATTATACATTTAAATTGATGCTTTTATGGTATGTAAATTATACCTGAAGCTGTTAAATATTTTTGAAAAAACTGAGCTATAAAATGCAAAAAATGGAAATATACCCATGGTACATTAACAAGGTAAAAAAAAGAAAAAGCATATACAACTGTTACTAATGGGTGCCTCTGAGAGCAGAAACGACAGCTGGAGGAGATGGGAGATTTTTCACTTTGTCATGTAATTTTTTAAGTTGTAGAATAACACATTTATTAATTCTATTTTTTTATTTTTGTTTCCACAGTTTCCTTTTGTGAAAAAGCACAAGTGATTATATTCATTAACATTTTCTGGAAACTTAAAACAGATAATAATCTTTTAAACCCCACAAAAATCAATTCAAAAGTGTCCATCATCATTAAAAAAGTAAAAAAACAAAATTAAAAATAAATTTAAAGAGATAAACTGTACAATTCTTCTTTTCCCCTGTTATAGAATGCCAGACTTGTCATTTAGGACTCTATTTCTTACTTTGAATGTTGTTCCTCAAATAAGAGCTACACACAACTATTACATATTTTCAACAAGGAAAAGAATTAATTTTTTTTCAAATACTAACAACAAATAATAAAATGTCATCACGTATTGAGCACTTACTGTGTGCCAGGTACTCTACAAGCATCACCTTATTTAATCCTTACAAAGCCTACTGAGGGAACATTTAGTATTTTCATTTCATAAAAAGAGTAAGTAGAAGACTAGGGAAAGAAGGGAAGAGCAAGCACATCCCAGAGACCGAGAACTTGAACTTAATCCTGTTTCAGAACCCATCAATGGCTATGTTCTTCCTACTCCACCACACTGCCTGCCTGCCCAAGAGACTTATCCTGCAGACAGGGCATGTGTCCTCAGAAGAACACTGCCAGTGAACCCCCCTGTGACTCCAGGCAATGTCTTTGCTCCACAATACCAGGTAAACGCCCTGTAAATCTTTACTACATTGATCCATCTAGAGTTAGAACAGCCTGTTCAGTTCAGTCACTCAGTCATGTCCGACTCTTTGTGACCCCATGGACCGCAGCATGCCAGGCCTCCCTGTCCATCACCAACTCCCAGAGTCCACCCAAACCCATGTCCACTGAGTCAGTGATGCCATCCAACCATCTCATCCTCTGTCGTCCCCTTCTCCCCCTGCCCCCAATCCCTCCCAGCATCAGGGTCTTTTCAAATGAGTCAGCTCTTCGCATCAGGTGGCCAAAGTGTTGGAGTTTCAGCTTCAACATCAGTCCTACCAATGAAGAGCATGCTGCTGCTGCTGCTAAGTCACTTCAGTCGTGTCCAACTCTGTGTGACCCCAGAGATGGCAGCCCACCAGGCTCCCCAGTCCCTGGGATTCTCCAGGCAAGAACACTGGAGTGGGTTGCCATTGCCTTCTCCACTGAATGAAAGTGAAAAGTGAAAGTGAAGTCGCTCAGTCGTGTCTGACTCCTAGCGACCCCATGGACTGCAGCCCACCAGGCTTCTCTGGCCATGGGATTTGCCAGGCAAGAGTACTGGAGTGGGTTGCCATTGAAGAGCATGAGGAACATATAAATTCATGACAAAGAGCCACAAAGACCTGGTTTCAAATCCTAGCTCTGTCACTCTGGCTACATGATTCAATGCAGGTTACACAATTTCAGTCCTTCCAGTCACCTTGTCTTGCTGGATCATGTCTCTGCAGCATTTATAAGCATGGCCAACTCTATCTGGAATGTCCTTCCAAGTTGGCTTGGAAATCTCTAGGTAGTGGCTAATATCAATGGTGTTGGGTGCAGACTATCTGAGCTTGAAACCTGGCTCCACCACTGACTAGTCTTGTGACTTTAGGAAGCCAAAAAAACAGCTCCCTTGGTTATGCAAAGCTACTACTTAGACTATATCTCCTAATGATGTTAGGAGAACTCAGCAAAATAAGGTGTGATTAGCCCAACATCAGTGCACAAGAAGTAGCTGCCATTATGAGTAAATTAATTGCATCCAGTCTTTGAACTCATGGAGCCTCAATCTGTCAATGCATAAACCAGCCCTAACTTCTACCTGCCATGCAGCCCTATTGATCTCTGTGCCCAGAGAGCACATGCCTGACTTAGGCAAGCCCATCCCACACAGGCCTACAAAAGGTCTCTAGTCAAGAGAGGAAGTAGGAGAGAACAGGTAGAAAATGCAAAAAAACTCAATACAAAAAGGCAGCTCTGCGGGAGAAAGGAGTATACACTATGGTTATCAAAAGCACCAGCTTCTGGTCCCAACACCCAGTTCAGGTAATCTTGCACTAATATCATCACCTTTACGAGCCTCAGGCTCCTGACAGAGAGACAGGTAAGGATCAAAAGTGTCAATTAGTTTGAAAGTGCTTTGGAACCGATCAACCTTTGTAGGAAACGTGAAGGATGGAAAAATCCACTTGATGCTTCATTAATTGTGTTTATGGAATCTTATGTATGAAGTATAGCATGCTCTCTGTGTAATGTAATCACATATAAAAACCACAGGATGAACGATTGAAAGATTAAACTCGAATCCTCCTAAGAATTGTGGTGAAGGTGACCTTCCAATAGAAGCAAAAAAAATATTCTCTTCAATCTATTTTATGAATCCCCTCTGAAGACCTACAGAGTTCTATATTCTAATTATGGCTTTTCAGCAACAAAGGTTCAGCGTCTCCATCTCTAAAAGGGAAACCTATCACAAAGAACTGGAGAAAAAACTGTGACATGCATTTAAACCTGATTTGGTTAGGCAGCCACTGTCATTTGCCCAGCCTTATATGGAAATACCTTATGATCATGCTTATCATGATTGAGACCCCCTACCACAACTCCTCCACCCCACCCCCAGCTAAACCATCTCAGAGAGACGGCTGTCAGAGTCACACTACCCAGAAGGCCCCCGGGACTTTGACCTGCTGACCTGAGGATTCTTTTTTATACTCTCATTAATGGAAGAAGAAAGCAGGCTAGTAAACTCACCCCAGCAACTTGGCATCAAGGGAATTTCCTCAGCTAGAGAGAAAGCACATTGCTCTGCTAAAGAATTTCCAGAGAAGGAGATTTCTGCAACTTCATTCTGTAACCTGGTCCATGTCTCGCAACTGTCAACTCGTAGCTATGGGGCAGCAAACAAATATTTGGGGAAGGGATTGTGCATCGCTTTGTTCTGACTGTGGGAACCAGTTCAATACTGCATGTGTTTTAAATCAGTAGGCTCTGCCATATTGGGTGGGGAGACAGCGTTCCTCAGAAATCTTCCAAACTGAGAACTGGAGGGTCAGAGGCATACCTGGTTTTATCTTTAGCTCTATCTGAATCAACGGTCAAGGCCTGGGGCCTCACGGAATTCAGCTTCCAACAGAGTTCCATGTGGCTGGTACTGTATTATTTTAAATCTTGATTTGAATGCCTTTGTCAGCTTTGGGGGTGTGCATGAGGTTATGAAATCCCTAGTTCCCTTAGGCCCATCAGTCCCCATTGCCTGCACAATTCAATTACTCATTCATTCAATTAGTTAGCAAATATTCAATACCATCAAGCCCCTTCTAAGGTCATGCTATGCACTCTTCCAGGTATTTGGGAAGCAAGGGAAAGGAAAAAAAATTTTTTTAATTCCTTACCCTTTTGGAGGTTACACTGTAGGGACAGACAACAGCCATAAACTGAAAAAATTAAATAGTGTATATACAGCATACTAGAAAGTGATGTCACGGGAATCAGGAATGTCAGGGAAGGCAGACAGTTGCCAAAAAGGTGAGATTTGAGGAAACACTCGAAGGACCTGAGAAGCTGACCTTGTAGAAACAAGCTGACCTTGTTTCTACAGGCTGTAGAAACCTGTGCAAAAAAAAGTGTTTCCAATAAGTGAATTTTGACCTACACTTCATTTTAACTAAAGGTAAATGGTGACATGTGGCTCAGTTTAGTCGCTCAGTTGCGTCTGACTCTTTGTGACCCCATGGACTGCAGCACACCAGGCTTCCCTGTCCATCACCAACTCCCGGAGTCTACCCAAACTCATGTCCATTGAGTTGGTGATGCCCTCCAACCATCTCATCCTCTGTCATCCCCTTCTCTGCCTGCCCTCAATTTTTCCCAGCATCAGGGTGTTTTCAAATGAGTCAGCTCTTCCCATCAGCTGGCCAAAGTATTGGAATTTCAGCCTCAGCATCAGTCCTTCCAATGAACACCCAGGATTGGTCTCCTTCAGAATGGACTGGTTGGATCTCCTTGCAGTCCAAGGGGCTCTCAAGAGTCTTCTCCAACACCACAGGTCAAAAGCATCAATTCTTCAATGCTCAGCTTTCTTTACAGTCCAACTCTCACATCCATACATGACTACTGGAAAAACCATAGCCTTGACTAGACGGACCTTTGTTGTCAAAGTAATGGCACTGGAACGGCGGGATTACTGGAGTGCCATGGCACCCACCCAAGATGGACGGGTCATGGTGAAGAGTTCTGACAAAATGTGGTCCACTGGAGAAGGGAATGGCAAACCACTTTGGTATTCTTTCCCTGAGAACCCCGTGAACAGTATGAAAAGACATGTGGCTAGTGACTGCCATATTGGACCTTATGGATCTAAGGATGTATGGGAGTGAAATCTGTTGGCTGAAGGCAGGAAGAGTGTACAGGAAGAAGAGAGAATATGTGTGAAAGAGAGGAAGCACTGCATGTGTGAAGACAGGACAGAAGGAAAATGCAGGTGGAAGGCAGAGCTGAAAGGAGGATCGTGAGATAAACCAGAAGAGCAGGCTAAAACCAAACCATGCGAGGCCTGGAGGGCATGTTATGAATTCTTTCTAAAGAGTAGTTTGAGGCTATAGAAGAGTTGTCAGGTTAGCATTATCATTCCTGCTCAAGAAGGAGAACAATCATAGAGGGGAAGGACATTTAGGAGGAGGTTACATTCCAGCGCTGATCTAAACAAAAGATGAAGGTATGGGGTGTTGGAGACGGAGGGAATCCAGAGATATGACCTGACTTCAGGCTTATCACCCACTTCCTGGGTGACTTAGGAAAAGTCACTTCACTCTCTGGATCCCAGCTGTTCTTTTCAACTATAATATGGAAGAAACAATCCCTCCCCTACCCACCTCCTATGACAATCAAGTGGATAGGAACATGCTTTGCAAACCATACAGTTCTATGAATGGTAGGAGGGTGACATCATTGCACCCTCAGTCCCACATGTATGACTCCTCCTTCTGCTCTCTCTCTCTCGAAGTATATATTACTCATACAGCTGGTACAATTTAGGGGGTAAAAAAAATGGTACTTTGTTGACTTTGTGGATATTTTTTCCCCATGCAACTGAACTATTTCATCCTTAGAGGCAGAGAACTTGTTGTAGCCCCTCTCCCATACATACTCCAGTTCTTAGCAAACAGCATAGCACACAGTCTGCTGCTGCTGCTGCTAAGTCGCTTCAGTCGTGTCCAACTCTGTGCGACCCCACAGACGGCAGCCCACCAGGCTCTGCCATCCCTGGGATTCTCCAGGCAAGAACACTGGAGTGAGTTGCCATTTCCTTCTCCAATGCATGAAAGTGAAAAGTGGAAGTGAAGTCGCTCAGTTGTGTCCGACTCTTAGCGATCCCATGGACTGCAGCCCACCAGGCTCCTCCGTCCATGGGATTTTCCAGGCAAGAGTACTGGAGTGGGGTGCCATTGCCTTCTCCGATAGCACACAGTAGTGCTCAATAAATATTTGCAGAATAAATGACACCTCCAGCTTATCATCTTCTTCCTAATGGAATCTGTTTCTATACACTAAACTTGCAATGTTCTTGCCTTGTTGAGGGGATTAAGATTTGTGGCTCCAAAAGAAATGTTTAGTCACTAAGTTATGTTTGACTCTTTGGTGAGCCTATGGACTGTAGCCTGCCAAGCTCCTCTGTCCATGGGATTTTCCAGGCAAGAATACTGGAGTAGGTTGCCATTTCCTCCTTCAGAGGACCTTCCCGACCCAGGGATGGAATTCATATCTCCTGCACTGGCAGGTGGATTCTTTACCACTGAGCCCCTGGGAAGCCCCCCAAAAGGAACACAAGCCATTAAAATCAGCGATGACACAGAACTCAAGACATGGAAGCAACCTAAATGTCCATCAACAGAGAAATGAATAAAGAAGATGTGGTTCATATATACGATGGAATATTAGTAAAAAAAATTTGCCCCAATAAAAATGGACCTAGAGATTGTCTTACTAAGTGAACTAAGCCAGGCAGAAAAGGACAAAAGATTCCACGTATATTATTGCTTATACATGGAATCTTAAAAAAAAAGATGCAAATGTACTTAGATACAAAATAGAAATAGCCCTATAAACACAGAAAACAAACTTACGGTTACCAAAAGGAAAAGTGAGGGAGGGATAAATTAGCGGTTTGGGATTAATATATACACACTACTTCCCCGGTGGCTCAGACAGTAAAGAGTTGGCCTGTAATGTGGGAGACTTGGGTTTGATCCCTGGGTCGGGAAGATCCCCTGGAGAAGGGAATAGCGACACACTCCAGTATTCTTGCCTGGAAAATCCCATGGACAGAGGAGCCTGGTGGGCTACAGTCCATGGGGTCGCTAAGAGCTAGACACAACTCAGTGACTTCACTTTCACTATATATAAAATAACAAACAAGGACCTACACTATAGCACAGGAAACTATACTCAATAATTTTGTACTAACCAATAAGGGAAAAGAGTCTGAAAAAGAACATATATGTGTGTGTGTGTATATATATATAACTGAATTGCTTTGCTGTACATGTGAAACTAACATAACATTATAAACCAACTATACTTCAATTTTTTAAAAAAGATTTTTTGTGTAGATAACAAGGAGTGATTGGTATAAAGTGTTCAGCATGATACCTGGAACAGAATTAGTGCCCAAGAAATGTTAGTTGCCATCATCATTACTATTACTGCTAATATTACTATTAATTATTAATGATTACTGTTATTATTACTATTACTAATAAGAGTGGTAACTATTATTACTGTTGCTGCTGTTGTTGTTTTTATTAATTTGACTACGGGAAAACCATCTCAGGGAATGTGAGCGACTTAGAGAAAAGGAAACAATACAACGGCTCTCAAGCCCTTGAGCTCCTTAAGTTTTTGAGAACAAGACAGGTCAGGGTGTATTTTATGTCACCCTTTGCCCCAGACCATTGCTTCTCAAAATCTTACATAGAAAGAACCCTAACCAGAAAAGGAGTGAATATTCCCCATGAGGCACCTCCCTTACTGACTCTGACTTTTCAACATTCTATCTTAAAAATTCATTCTCCTCCATAATCTACTCATTTTTGTTACTGTTATCAGTGCAATCGCCATAGGAATCACAGTGCTTACTCATTTCCAGGCACTGTTATGACATTTTGTATGCATTAACTCATTTAATCCTCACAGCGACCCAATGCAGATAGGTACAGTCATCATTCCCATTTTACAGATGATGAAACTCAAGCAAGAAACCGAAAGTAATTTTTTCAAGATGACAAGCTAATAAATGTTGGAACTGGGATGTCAATCCAGGCAGTCCAGCTCTAGAATCTGTGCTCTCTGGTGTGTTACTTCTCCAATATAAACACGCTTCCCTCCTTCAACCTCACACAGCGATGAGCTATGAGCAGACGTGTCATGCTTATCCCACGGCTTCTGACACGTGGCCACGTGGCCATGCCCCTTGTGAGAAGAAGGGCCTAAGACCAATAGTGTTATCCAGGTTTACTCTAGAAGCATAGCCTCAAGAAGGAAAATGCCCAGAGCACTCACATGGCTGAAGGGGCTCAAAGAGATAATGTGGTGGCTGCCACTGCAAGATGATTAAAAATCCAACATTAAACCAAGCTGTACTTAGAGCAGACCTGTTTTAAAGTAGCTTTTCATCAGGGGATTATATTTTCTTCTTGACAATTTCCTTAATGGCAAGAAAGACTCTATGTTGGAAGGACAAAGGAGACCCAAGGGCAAAGAGTAGAGGATTCTCACCAAGGCAAGGGCTGGGAGGGGGAGGGAGGAAGAAAGTTAAACAGGCAGAAGAAAAGACACGCCTCCCTTTTATTCCTATATCATGCTCCAGTGCTGCCCACCCCCAGCCTCCTCTCCCTGCCTTCTTCTCTGGGGGGACTAACAGCAGCCCTGAGCTCATGAAAGTTTAAACAGACTGATCAATACGGACAGAATGGTGAATTGTCCATCTGCAAATTACCAAGCCCATCATGAATATTTAAGGAACTAAACCAGAAACAGGGAGAAGACAGAATCCAGGTCTTTATTTTTCCCTCTGGAAAAATAAAAAGACAAAAACATCTCTGTCGTTCCTGATTACTGGGATATAAAACCAGTCAAGCGAAACTAAAAGGGAACAATTCTCACCCAGCATCACTTTTTTCCAAGTCAGCAAGCTGACTGCAAATAAAGGCCCCTCAAGAAAAATGCCTACCTGCTACAACTCAGAGATGCACTGGTCTTGCTCGACTTTCTTCCTTTCTCAGAGCCCACCTTGCCTTTGCATATGTTGCTCCCTCTGAACAAGAGAGGTTCCCCTCACTTGTCCACTTGGAAGGCAGGACAGTCCAGTGACTCAGGGTGCAGCACTGGAATCAGACTGCTTAGGTTCCAGCCCTGCCTTTCCTACTTACTAACTGCATGAGCATGGGGAAGTTATCTAATCTTTCTGTGCCTCTGTTTCTGCCTCAATGAAATGAGGGTGTTAATAGCACTGCCTCTATACAGCCATTGCAAGGATTCTCCTCTATGATGCAGGTTAACCTATTTTACACAGAACTGGGCACACCTGAAGGCACCGTAGAGGTGAGCTCTGGTGATCAGTGACGTCTTCACATCCAGTCACACCCAACCAAATCCTCTGACTGCATGCTCCGAGTCCTCCACCGTCTACCCTGAGCCCCTCTGGCTTGGCCCCATCCTCAGCTCCAGCCACAGTCACTTTGTTCCCACACCTCTCATGTCATATCCCTGCTGACTGTTGGTCTCTGTCACAGACTCTGAGCTCCCAAAAGGCAAAGCCAGTGTCTAAAGTTACCCATACGTTGTCCCTGGTACCAGATGGACACACAAGAGACACTCAGTGGAGGGGCGGGGGGAAGGAAGCACGTGCAAGGATAGAATGCCAGAGTCAGGGCCATACCTTTGAGACAACGCAGCATGCGGCCCAGATGTCCTCGGACGACTGCTCATGGTGGTTGAACTGAGGCTCCCATTGATTGATGGGCTGGTCTGCAAAAGCCAAGAGGGTGCCCCTCTGGTCCACAAGGGCTGCTCGGACACTGCCGGTCCCCACATCCATGCCCACATAGTAGCTCCTGGGTTCATTTCCACCGGGCATTGTTATCCCTCCACCTGTGGGGTCAAAGGCCAAACCACGTGAAGACCAAGCGGGTCTGCAAAGTCGAGCACGGGAACATCTTGAAAGTGGAAATGAAGGGGCACAGCTGACGAACTGGATGATTATTCATTAATCCAAGAAAGATGCTCATTGCTGCCAGTGTGCGAGCAGGCACTGAGGTAGGTGGTGGGTGAACAGGCAGACGTGGCCTCAGACATGGAGTTTCTGTTCTCTGGAGGGAGTCAGATGATGAGCATTTACAAGCTTCACCATTATTCAAGCAAAGTCATGATATCGGATGAAAAGTGCAATGAAGAAAAACAAAAGGTTGTAGAACTGAGAATCTGGAAGCAACAGGTACACATTTTCTCCTCAATGAATTTGAATCAAAAGGGCAATGGCCGTGGTGCTAAAAAGGAACTCACCTACCTGGTCAGCCATTCATTGAAAAAACTATCTACTGAGCACCTATCACGTGCCAATAAGCACTCTAAACAGTACATGAGTGAGTGAGTGATCACTCAGTCGTGTCTGACTCTTTGCGACCCCATGGACTGCAGTCTACCAGGCTCCTCCATCCATGGGATCTTCCAGGCAAGAGTACTGGAGTGGGTTGCCATTTCCTTCTCCAGGGAATCTTCCTGACCCAGGGATCGAACCTGGGTCACCCGCATTGTAGGCAGATGCTTTACCATCTGAGCTACCAGGGAAGTCATAGAGGCCCTCTACTCACTGTGATGCTACAAGGTGAGATTGTTTTTATTCCAGTTTTATTAAAGTATAATTGACATACAGAACTATTGTTCAAGGTACACAGCATAAAGCTTACATACCTTAAGAAATGATTATCACAATACATCTAGTAAAAATCTATCATCTCATACAGATTGAAAAGCAAAGAAACAGAAAAATATTTGTGTCATGAGGTCTCGTAGGATCTACTCTCTTAACAACTTTCATATACAAATACAGCAGGGTTAATTATATTTATCACATTGTACATTATATTCCTAGTATTCATTTATCACTGGAAGTTTTGTACCTTTTGCCTACTTTCATCCAATTCCCCCCTCACCCTGACGGTGAGTGTCTATTTTATAGGCGATTAAGATGAGACTCCAAGGAATATGTAAATTTTCTCTTAATGCTAGGTCCATACACTTATGAACAGTAAACGGAAGTTGCAATAATCATGCACATTATACTGACAGGCAAAAAGGTTTCGGAAATGAAGAGATGAGGCAGCACGACTGCAGAGCAGCCTGAACCCACAATCCCACACCTGTACATTCTCTTTTCCTTGGTAACAGCTCACAGCACAGATTCAGAGAAGAGGCAAATACACTGCAGGCCGTGTCGTGAACTGACTGGGACTGGGAAGGAGCCTCGAGGGAGACAGGATCAGGAATTTGTTAGACAATCTGTTTTCTTTACAGACGCCTTGCGAGTTACAAGGAAACCTGACCAGCGAACACTCCAGGAATTCCTTGGCCTTCACTGCTGCTCTGGGTCCCTTTGCTCAGATTAGCCCCTAGGACGCAGACATCTCA
This sequence comes from Bos indicus x Bos taurus, assembly GCF_003369695.1. Classification (NCBI taxonomy): domain Eukaryota; kingdom Metazoa; phylum Chordata; class Mammalia; order Artiodactyla; family Bovidae; genus Bos; species Bos indicus x Bos taurus. The sequence continues at coordinate 86,818,398 of NC_040078.1, forward strand.
CAGAGGCTTTCATTTTTCCAGACTGGTGTTTTAAAGAATAAGAACAAGCCCCCAAGATATTTATGCTGGAGAACGTGCTACAGCCCCCTAGGTGAGCTCAGGGTAGCCTCAGCGCCCAGGGTCTAATTTCAACCACAGCAGTGTTCTGTATTCTTTCACTTCAAAGAGGTAATGTTTCCTCGGCAAGATCATACTTGGGGATTCAAAAACGAAGTCAGCCAGCAGGTGTTCCGTTAAGGTTTCCTGGGTATTTATCCCAGTTAAAAATGGCTTCGTTAAACATGATGGCTTCTGACTTGCTCACAATGATCCCCCAACAGCATGTGGCCCCTATGGTTCATGAGCAGCTGGAGAGGCGAAGGTGGAAGCTGGAGTACGAACAAGGGCTACCCTCCTCTGAGCTTCAGAGAACAACTCCAAGGCTCCGGCCTAACTGCTTTCTCATCTCCTCGCCCACACGATCAGTGGCACCAGTTTTCAAAACATGCATTCCTTCAAACACCCAAAAGGGATATTTTTTCTTCAAGCCATTACTCGAAGGAAACTGAAAACTGAAATAGATCAAAGCACAGCAGCGCTGTGTCAAGCAAAGATCATCCTTGCCTGGCCCTCGACCCTCCCCCAACAGTGACTCTGCTGAGTTCTTCCTAAGGACTGAAAACCATTGGCTGAGGCCCTCGGCACAGCATCCCAGGCCCTCCAGGATCTGCCCTCTGCCTCCTATCCAGCCACATCTACTACAGTCCTGCCTGTTCTCACATCAGGCTTCAGACACATTGAACCCTCACAGGTTCCCAGGTGCACCACACCACTACAGGACTGTCTCCACTTCATGCTTCTCTTTCCTTCCAACTTCCTTTCTCTCTTCTGTGCATCAGTTCAGTTCAGTCGCTCAGTCGTGTCTGAATCTTTGCAACCCCATGGACTGCAGCATGCCAGGCCTCCCTGTCCATCACCAACTCACGGGGTTTACTCAAACTCATGTCCATGGAGTCGGTGATACCATCCAACCATCTCATCCTCTGTCATCCCCTTCTCCTCCTGCCTTCAATCTTTCCCATGATCAGAGTCTTTTCTGATGAGTCAGGTGGCCAAAGTATTGGAGCTTCAGCTTCAGCATCAGTCCTTCCAATGAATATTCAGGACTGATTTCCTCTAGGATGGACTGGTTGGATCTCCTTGCAGTCCAAGGGACTCTCAAGAGTCTTCTCCAACACCACAGTTCAAAAGCATCAATTCTTCAGCGCTCAGCTCTCTTTATAGTCCAACTCTCACATCCATACATGACTACTGTAAAAATCACAGCTTTGACTAGAAGGGCCGTTGTTGGCATCTCTGCTTTTTAATATGCTGCCTGCTGACTTTCACGTTAAGATCTTGCTCAACCAACACTTTTTTCTTAATTTGTTTGGCTGTTCTGTGGCACATAGGATCTTTGCTGCCATGTGTGGGATCTTCACTGAGGCATGTGGGATATAGTTCCCAGACCAGAGATTGGACCTGGGTTCCTTCCCCTGGAAGCACAGAGTCTTAATCACTGCACCACCAGAGAATCCCAACCATCACCTCTTGCCTCTCTCCATGCCCCAGCGCCACCAGAGTACTGTGTCCCTTCTTTTAAACTTTTTAAAAATCACTCTGACCGAATTTTTGGCTTCTGTGTTCACCTCCCTCACTGGCCTGAACCTGAAGAAAGGAACTGATTGATTTCTATATCCTCAGCTCCTACAAGTGCCTGTATCCCCAAACACTGTCTGGTACATAATAGTTCTCACTAAGTTCTTATGGAATGAACACCTAAATCAGTGAATCAACAAAAAAAAATAAGGATGAACAGGTTCATGCTTTAATGCTTTAATAGTTCAGATTCCTAGGTTTGGATTTATCTGCACTAGTGTTTTGCCTTGATTCTAATATCTGTATGCTTCATTCATCCAATTAATAAATATTTACTGGATGCTTACAACCACATTTTATTAATTCTAAGGTACTCATTTCTTTTCACATTTAGCTTCTCTGAAATCAGTGACTTAAAAACCAATGGCAACCAGGAACATCTTTCTTAGTGATATATGAAATAATGAGGCATGTTGCAATCAGTGACTGATATTAGAAGAAATGCAGATTGTGCCAGGCATCAGACACCCTGCTAGGAACTGAGGATACAGTGAAGGGCAAAACAGGGCAGTGCCATGGCTTATATCTTCCTAGATTTCTTTATCTGCAGAGGAAGAAGACTGACTAGGCTGGCCGCTCCACCGCCCCCAAATGACCACAGGCCTCCACTTGCTGAACTCAGGACTGCCTCTCTTAGCGTCCCACTGTCACCACTTGGAAGGACCCAAGGACGCTGCCCTCCAACACTGATCCTGGCAAGTCAACAACTCTGTCCTTGACTAGAGCTTTTCAAAACTATTCTAAACACTGCAGGGAGAAACAAGGGGAAAGAAATAGGAAATGAAGAGTCCATGCAAACATTCTGGCTTACACAGACCTGGCCAGCCACCCAAGCTTCTCTCTACTCCTACCAGAGCCAGTGACAAAAGAGGCCCCCAGGGGGCTGGCCCAGCTCCTCAGGCCTGGTTCCTTCACTTGCGACTGTCTTCTTCTGCATGGAATATCTCATCTCACCACCCACCAGACATCCTGATTCAGTCCAGTAAAATCCAAAGAGGCAAATTTCCACTCTGTAGCTGACTCAGGGCTTACCCTGGCTCTGGGTTTTGGACCTATTTCTTGGCTAAAGAGGAAAGAGCCCATCCTTCCGGAGAACCCTCCCCCTCCACTCTGACTTGTATGGAGACTGGAGCTTTGCCATTAGAGAGTTAACTCCAGGGCTGCCTGGACCACAGCGGTACCCCTAGTGCCAGCCCAGTGTCTGGCACATGGCACAAACTCACCATGTCCCTGAGACTCAGAGCAAACTCTTAAAACCCACCTTCAGGTAAAATTTACTGTGTATCTGATGCTTTACTAAGCAGCTTGCTTACATTTTTAAATCCACTTTTTGTCCTGATATCAACCCTTGAAGAGAATTACTAGGACCATTCCCATTTTACTGATGAGGGAAAACAAGTCCTAGACTAGTCAAGTAACTTGCTCACGTACGTTATATAAATACCAAGTGATAGAGGTGAGAGCAGTCTCGATCCCTCTGCTACCAAATCCCTAACCGTTCTTGGAATGCCATGCTAACAGGTTCATGCGTGCTAAGTTGCTTCGGTCGTGTCTGGCTCTGCGACCCCATGGATTGTATGTAGCCCATCAGGCTCCTCTGTCCATAGGGACTCTCCAGGTGAGAATACTAGAGTGGGTTGCCATGCCCTCCTCCAGGAGATCTTCCCAACTCAGGGATAGAACCCACCTCTCTTATGTCTCCTGCACTGGCAGGTGGGTTCTTTACCACCAGTGCCACCTAGGAAGCCCCATGCTGCAGGATACCCTCCACGTAGTTAACGCACGTTTGCCAAGGACTCTGCCTACTCTGTACCCTGTTCTTGTTGTTTAGTCGCTAAGTTGTGTCTGACTCTTTTGTGACCCTGTGAGATGCAGCCCACCAGGCTCCTCTGTTCATGACGAGAATACTGGAGTGGATTTCCTTCTCCAGGGGATCTTCCTGACCTAGGGCTCAAAGCCATGTGCCTACTCTGTCTACAACTGGTTTACTCAGAACTCAGGCTGCCCACCTTCAGAGACTGGCCCTTCCCCAATACCAGGTGGCCTCTCTCTGGTAAAACTATCCATTTCTAGACTGTATGACTGAGATATCAGTCCAAAAGAGAGTCAAACCCATGGGAACAAGGGCATCATACCTTCTCTTTGTTGTTCACACACACACACCCCAGTTCATGTTTTTGTAAGAAATAGATCCTAATTAAATATTTCAGGTTCACTACGTTTCCTATTACTATAGTTTTAAGTGATCTCTTTATGATTGTTTCCACACCTGGATCTTGAGAAGTTCAAGCTCTAGGGCAGCTTCCCTGAAACTTGACCCTGTGAGTTATAAAAACTCTGCCAGAGGATTTTCTGCACTCAGATTCCTAGTCTCCCCTCCGTGCCCTTTGTTCCTGGGTCATAAGTACTCTCTGATGTGTCCTAGACTCCAAACTACATTCCAGTTCCTCTTGGCCTCAGAGAATAAAGTAACTGCAAAATGGAAAACATTATTCCCTTTTATAATTTGCTTTAAAAAAAAAAAAAAGGATTAGGATCCTCCTGCATGCTTGGCACTTTTACACATTTGTTCATCTCTTCCAACTGAAATGCATTCAAGCTGGGGAACCTACCACCATTTTATACCTTGTTGGGATAGGAAAATTTGCCCCAAGTCACACAAAGAGTAAACAGCAGCAGCATCTGCATTTGAACCCTGGCCTCTTAAGGCAACTTTAGGGCTCTTTCCAACCTAAAAGTGAAAACCGAATCCTTCAACAACAGTGCCAACAACAAAGGCAGCAACAACTGGCACTTATTAGGCTCTGCTCTGCAAATCATCCACCTGATTCTGTGATTTCACTTGTAACAATCCCGTGAGGTTGCCACTGTGAGCTCATTTCCCAGTTAGAGAGACTGAGGTTCTCAGCAATAAAGCAGTTTAAGGTCACAGAGCACACCACCAAAGGAGCTGGGTTTTGTCCAGGTCACAATGGTGTGGCTTTAAACCCCAACAGATGAATGCTGAGAGTCAGAAAGTTGATCCCACTTCATTCATTTGAGGCAGAGATAAATTCTCTAAAAAGAAAGACAACTAATAAGGAATATGGGGTATCCGACTCTCTGTGACCTCATGGGCTGTAGCCCACCAGGCTGCTTTGTCCATGGCGATAATCCAGGCAAGAATACTGGAGTGGGTTGCCATGGCCTCCTCCAGGGGATCTTCTCAACCCAGGTATCGAACCCAGGTCTTCTTCATTGCAGGCAGATTCTTTACCATCTGAGCCACCAGGGAAGCCCATTAAAAAAGAAACACAACTAACAGGGAATATGGGGTGGCTGGTCAGACAAGAGAATTAAGAGCATAGACTGTGGAAGCCAAGAGAAAGAAAAGCTACAGAGAGAAATTCAAGCTGGCTGCACACATGTCCCAGGCCTTACCTAACTTCTCAGTCTACAAGAGGCTCCAAAGGGCAGAACAGCTTCCCAGCCAATTGCCAGCATTGACTGAACTGGTTTTTAGCCTCTGTTCATGATCAAAAGACCGCTCTTATGATAAATATTTATATGGTGCATTAAATAATAGCCTGTACAAATATTATTAGAAATGTGCCACAGGAAACCACAGGCTTCACAGCTGATTCCTCAGCAAACGTGAAAGCTGCTCAAAGGCAGTGTGAGAAAAGGAGACAGAGTCAGGGACATGGAGGCTGTTCTCTGCATAACTGTCCCAAAAATTCTCAAAAGGGGTCATGCTACACATAATCGTGCTGAAAACCACTCTGTGGGGTTGTCTCTTATATTTATTTGCTTCCTTCTTTTCCCCTAAATGACTAAAGAGCAGAACACTAGTCCCTAAGACTGCAACCCTCCAGAGTGGATAAGCTTACCTGCAGTTCTACTTCTTAGTGGGCCACTCCTCCAGGACAAACTTGAGGACAGTGGCTACAGATACAGTGTCCCAGGGACCTGGGAGTGAGCTTAATATCCTCTCTTGACTTTGATCTTTGGTCTTGGCTGGGAGTTCAAGTACACAAGTCACACACAAATTTTTTTTTTTTAGTTATAATATAATCAGGGGGTTGGGAGATTTGGGAAGAAAAAGATAAGCAATGAGTATGCTGCTCCACTTCAGTCTCCTTAACAGAAAGAATTAAATACCACTTAAAGCAATTCTCCCATGCTCTAAAATGGAGAGAAAATTTGGCGGGGGAAGGAAAGAGCTAATCTGGCAATAATACCTGGTTCTCCATCGGCTTTACCAAAAATATACATGGGAGAACAAGTACAGCTTCTTGACAGGTACTTCTCCTCTTAAAGTGAAAGGCTGTCTCCCGCAGCTCCAATCTTGCTATATGCTTTGAACGATTAACTAAGATTGTAGAACCAGGGGGCCCAGCACAGCGCCTGGTATTAATACATGGTATGCTCAGTAACAGCTTCCCTAGTGGCTCAGATGGTAAAGAATCTGCCTACAATATGGGAGACCCAGCTTTGACCTCCGGATTGGGAAGATCCCCTGGAGAAGGGAATGGCCACCCACTCCAGTATTCTTGCCTGGAGAATTCCATGGACAGAGGAGCTTGGCAGGCTACAGTCATAGGATCACAGAGAGTCAGACATGACTGAGTGGCTAACACACACACACACACACACACACACACACTCAATAAACAGCAGCAATTATTAGGACTATTAAGATATGCCAACCTTCTCTTTCATGACCAAATCATCCCTGAACATCTGCAGGGATGTTTAGTATGCATGATCTATACCTAGGTATTCACACCATGTCTAACAGCTCAAATTCCAGTAAACAAATGTAAAGTGCTTTCTCTGGGTCAGGACACTAGGAATAGGAAGCTGAAAAATATATCATTTCTGATTTTAAATAGTTGACAATTTAGTGTAAGAATCTTATTTTTGAAAGTCAAACAGTGATGCCTCAAGTTGTGCCTAGTTTATGTACTTGAAGCACCACTAATGCACCTGGTAATATTGCACGTGGCAGTAAGGGGGCTCCATTTGCCAGCGGAACCTCGGCTATACTCTTGAAGCCAAGCGTCTTGTTCCAACTCCACCTTCCTTGGCAGAATATGGAGATGTAAGTTGATAAAATAAGTACCGGGTTACTGTTTTCATCAGTCTTCCAAGCACTAGATCAGAAGCCCAGTATTTTTCAAGATGTTTAGGATCTTCATGCTTTGGACTGAGCCCATCTTTAAAGACAAATCTGAGATGACTGGATGAGGGGTATGGAATTAAATCAGACAGAAGAAAAGCTGGCTGTCGTCTTAGATTCAAAGTTGGATTCCAACAGGTAGAACAGGCAAACTTAAGGAAGCCTCGTGCATGCCTCACAATGTGGTGGTCACGGGGATCAACACTGAGGCGATCCTGGGCCGTGGCCAAAACCCACCACCGTCCAAAAGCCACACAGGCAATGCTCAATGGATGACACAGAGAAAACACAAAACCCAGCCATGCTGAGGCCAAATGCACGGTATAAGTCCTAACAAAATCATGGGTGGAAAATCTGACGCATCAAATGACATCCCCAAACTCCCAAAACAAACATTGCCTGAGAGTAAATTAAACTCTGGATCTCCCATGTCCTCTTCTATAAAACCTCACTTACACTCCCTTCTCTTCAATCCTTGTGATCCAATCAAGCAGCTCCCTACTTGTTAAAATGCCTTCCAAGCCCTTTAAAATGCCCTACCAAGCTATTCTCTCTGCAGAGACGGGGAGAGGGGGAACCCACATTTATGACACCCACCCTTCCCCCACTTACAGGGGGAAGACACTGAAATCCTGAGGGGAACAAAATCCAGTGGATGGTCACAAAGCTGAAGATTAAGGAGGCTGTATTCAATTTCAGGTTTGTCTAGGCCAGAACAGGACTCTTATCTATCCCTGAAATGACTTGACTTTTCCCACCTCCCAACCAAGTTGCTTTCATCCTTAGCATACTCAGAACACAATTCCAAGTCAGTTCATCCTGTGAAAACTTCTCAGACACTCAACCATCAGAAACGCCTCCTCCATGCTCTGATTAATGACAACCCTATGTCACTATACAGGCTACTATGAGAAGCATTAGATATTGAGAATGTTCTGCCCTCTACTTCCTTCTGCCTAGAGGGAAACATGCCGTGTGTCCTGCAGTAATAGGGAATTCTTGGGCTGGGAGGGAGGAGGAAATTATTAATGTATAAAATAGTCGAATACCTTTTAAAATAAAAAGCATCTAAAAACTCTCCATCCCTGGAGAGGTCTAGAAGCACAGTCAGCAAGCCTTTCTTCTGTATGAAGCACTGCACCCCTTCCCAGGGCATTCTTCCTCCTGACCTGCAGCCCACTTCCGCACACACAGGCATGGAGGAGAGAAGTATTGGGTACAGCAACAAAATTCAGTCCCTGCACCATCTTGCAAAACTCTGCCCTCAAAGACAATGCCCAGCCTGAGGATGGCTGAGGTTTCTACCCTACTCTTTTGGCTTTTTTTTTCCCCTTTTTAAAGAAATTCTATTATTTTTTTCCTATTATTTTACTAATATAAACATTTTTATGTTATTATTATATAGTATATATTATTAATATATAGTAATGTATTTTTACTTACTGCTAACAATTACTGACCATTTGTTAATTGGAGGATAACTACTTTACAATGTTGTGTTCGTTTTTGCTGTACAACGCGCTGCTCTACGACGCCCCCCTACCCTATTTATGAAGAATGGCTAGGTGGCTTCAAGGCCCCACGTGAAAGGCCGAAAGAATGAGTTACTGGAAGATTACTGAACAGTGTACCTTTCCAGAAACAGGCCCTGTTAAAATTATCACTAGCTGCAGGGTAAGCTTCAACACCAGCAATGCTGCTTCTGCCCAAAGTGAAGGCCAAGTTCTTTATCTGGCCCACAAGGAACTCAAAGCTCCTGCTCCTGCCCAAACCACTAACCCCACTGCCCAACCTCATCTCTGATCACAACTCCTAATATGCCAACCTTACAACATTACTAGCAATCCCGCAAATAAAAGTTTGCTGCCTTTGTTCATGTGACGCAAAAAATACAAACTTGCAGTTCATAGAAAAAGATATTCAATCCATACATTGACCCTTTAACCTCACAAAAAATGGAGGGAAATGCAAATCAAAACAACATTGATATACAATTTTACACCTTAAAAAAATGGGCAGAAAATGAAAACACTGATAATATCCATTTTGGACAAGTGCTTGGGGACACAAGCAGTTTCAGATACTTTTAGCAGGAGAATAATTGGTTCATCCTCCTTTAGAACAATTTGGCAATATCTATCTGTTTTCCAAATCTACCTCTTTACCCAAGAGCTGTAACTTCTAAGAATTTACCTTCTAAGAACTGAAGATTGGCTCATCTAAAAGATATATACAAAAATGCACATTTCAGATTTATTTTTTAAAGGCAAGGGCACACTCACAAAAACCCTGGAAACAAATTCAATATTCATCTATAGTGCCTGCATGCTAAGTCGCTTAGTTGTGTCTGTCTGACTCTTTGCAACCTCACGGACTGTAGACCACCAGGCTCCTCTATCCAAGGGATTCTCCAATCAAGAATACTGGAGTGTGTTGTCATGCCCTCCTCCAGGGGATCTTCCCAACCCAGGGATCAAACCCACATCTCCTGCAGCTCCTGCATTGCAGCTGGATTCTTTACCACTGAACCACTAGGGAAGCCCCATTCATTTATAGGGGCCTTGCTAAAACTGATACAGAAGCAGTTGTTAAAAATGAGACATAGCTAAAGAAAACTGCTAATTATGTGTTATTGAGTAAAAGAGCAAATTCTTAGACACTACAATATGACTGCATTTGTAAGAACTCTGTAAAGAGGAAACCACATCAGTGGTTCTCAAACTGTGAGCTTCAGAGAATCAGCATCAGCACCACCAAGCAATGTGTTAGAAACGCAAACTCTCAGGCTCCAACCCAGACCTACTAATGCAGAAACTCTAGGGAGTACGGTTCACAGTCTGTGCTATTAAAACCCTTCAGGCTACCCTGAATGCTGCTGCTGCTGCTGCTGCTAAGTCGCTTCAGTCATGTCTGACTCTGTGTGACCCCATAGGCGGCAGCCCACCAGGCTCCACCGTCCCTGGGATTCTCCGGGCAAGGACATTGGAGTGGGTTGGCATTTCCTTCTCCAATGCATGAAAGTGAAAAGTGAAAGTGAAGTCGCTCAGTCGTGTCTGAGTCTTAGCAACCCCATGGACTGCAGCCCACTAGGCTCCTCTGTCCATGGGATTTTCCAGGCAAGAGTACTGGAATGGGGTACCATTGCCTTCTCCGAAACTGTGTAAGGACCTAACATACAAAACTTCAGGAAGAATATGCAAAAGCCTGCTTACTGCAGTGACATCTACAGAAAGAAGTACAGTGGAAGCATGGAGGGCAATTTTTAACCTTCCCTCTCTGTGCTGTTTGAATTTTCACAATAGGCAGCTACTATTGTAATTATAAGAAAGATTCTTGTACTGGGTTGAAATCTACTTTATGTGGCTTCCACCCTCTAGTCCACATTTTTATCCCATGGGATCATCCAAACCACCTAATCTCTTTTAAGTGAGCTAGCCCTTGGATATGCAGCCCTTAGACATGCAGATGACACCACCCTTATGGCAGAAAGTGAAGAACTAAGAGCCTCTTGATGAAAGTGAAAGAGGAGAGTGAGAAAGCTGGCTTAAAACTCAACATTCAGAAAACTAAGATCGTGGCATCTAGTCTCATCACTTCATGGCAGATAGATGGGGAAACAATGGAAACAGTGACAGATTTCATTTTGGGGGGCTCCAAAATCATTGCAGATGGTGACTGTAGCCATGAAATTAAGACACTTGCTCCTTGGAAGAAAAGCCGTGACCTACCTAGACAGCATATTAAAAAGCAGAGACATTACTTTGCCAACAAAGGTCCATCTAGTCAAAGCTATGGTTTTTCCAATAGTCATGTATGGATATAAGATTTGGACTATAAAGAAAGCTGAGTGCTAAAGAATGGATGCTTTTGAACTGTGGTGTTAGAGAAGACTCTTGAGAGTCCCTTGGACTGTAAGAGATCCAACCAGTTCATCCTAAAGAAGATCAGTCCTGAATATTCATTGGAAGGACTGATGTTGAAGCTGAAACTCCAATACTCTGGCCACCTAATGCAAAGAGCTGACTCATTTGACAAGACCCTGATGCTGGGAAAGACTGAAGGAGGGAGGAGAAGGGGATGACAGAGGGTGAGATGGTTGGATGGCATCACCAGCCCGATGGACATGAGTAGGACTATAAAGAAAGCTGAGTGCTGAAGAATTGATGCTTTTGAACTGTGGTGTTGGAGAAGACTCTTGAGAGCCCCTTGGACTGTAAGAGATCCAACCAGTTCATCCTAAAGAAGATCAGTCCTGAATATTCACTGGAAGGACTGATGCTGAAGCTGAAACTCCAATCCTTTGGCCACCTGATGCGAAGAACTGACTAATCTGAAAAGACCCTGATATTGGGAAAGATTGAAGGCGGGAGAAGGGGATGACAGAGGATGAGATGATTGGATGGCATCACCAACTCAATGGACATGAGTTTCAGTAAACTCTGGGAGCTGGTGATGGACAGGGAGGCCTAGCGTGCTGCAGTCCATGGGGTCGCAAACATTCAGACACGACTGAGCGACTGAACTGAACTGAGCCCTTAGAATGTTTTAAAATGATTCTCATGACCTCCTCGAGGAAGGAACTTTCTTTCCTCTTTGTTATATACTTTTAGTTCTGACAACTGCTCCTCCATGCCATGGCTTTACTAAAATCAAGAGACAGGAAGAAAGGATATGGTGTGCTTAGTACATTTAACAAGAATAATCTTCAGAGTCCCATGTTCCCATGTGACTCTGTGTGGAGATGAGGGAAGCTGGGCTAATAGCAACCTGTGAGCACACAGTAGGTCTTCTTTACCTCCCTGGAGGCTCCCCAGATGGAACACATGCTGGGACAAATCACTGGCCCATCCAGCCCAATACCCAATCTCACACACTAAAAAGGGAACAATCTGCAGAGGAGAAAAGGGAAGGAGAGGTGGGGTGTCTTGCAAAGTGCTTTGGAAGGTGAGCTTTGAGGTAACCTCCTCAAGTACCTGACTCGTCCTTTAAGGTCCCTAGAATTTGGTGTTGTCTATGTTCTAGCAATATGTATCATCACACGAATAGCAATCTTTCTCAAACTTGTATTTTGTGCCAACCGTCGTCTTGGATCAACAGATTTCATGTGAGCATTTACTCTCTTCCTGGCCTGCTACTAGTGACTTAGTAGATGGCCTTGCTGAAACTTCCAGCAACTTTGGAGGGTCCACAAACAAAAACTGATCCTTTTGAACTGCGGTGTTGGAAAAGACTCCTGAGAGTCCCTTGGACTGCAAGGAGATCCAACCAGTCCATCCTAAAGGAAATTAGTCCTGAGTATTCATTGGAAGGACTAATGCTGAAGCTGAAACTCCAATCCTTTGGCCACCTGATGCGAAGAACTGACTGACCAGTTCTTAGGGGACACTAAGGTTCTGTGCATTTAGGTCACTTGCCCAATGGCACCCCACTCCAGTACTCTTGCCTGGAAAATCCCATGGACGGAGGAGCCTGGTAGGCCGCAGTCCATGGGGTCGTGAAGAGTCGGATACAACTGAGCGACTTCCCTTTCACTTTTCACTTTCATGCATTGGAGAAGGAAATGGCAACCCACTCCAGTGTCCTTGCCTGGAGAATCCCAGGGACGGGGAAGCCTGGTGGGCTGCCGTCTATAGGGTCGCACAGAGTCGGACATGACTGAAGTGACTTAGCAGCAGCAGCCCAATGTCACAGACTCAGTAAAAAACAAGAGAGGGACTTCAACCCATGCTCTTTCCACTATGTCGCATGATGATTTAAAACAGCCACACTCTAATATCAACGTTGGCCACATAATTCTATAATCCCGGAATCTGATAAATTATACTGAGTTTGGCGTATCTAAATCACGCTTGATTTTATCACCTGTCTTCTCAACTTTTATCCCCTATAGGTGTTCAGTAACTGAGTGCTTTCCAAATCTCTTCATCCCATAGCCACTCTAGCAGAATTCAAAATACTCAGCTCTCAGCCTGGTCTGCAACAGATTTCAGTGTAACTGGCCCAAAATCCAGATGGCCCAAGGGACAGGCAACACATACATTTAGGCTGAATGATTTTTACTTTATTTTCCCCACTCTTCCTAAACACAGTCCCCACACAAATCACTGTATATGTACTTGCTATATAAACTCTGCTTCATCATCCACGTTGATAAGGACCTTCTAAACACTTTAAAACGATAGTTACAGGACTTCCAGGAAAAACCATCTCATTGTTTTTCCTTGTGTCAAACCCACTTCTGCCCAAACATACTGTGCCTTTTCTCTTCTTTCCCACCAAGTGGCACCACCAACCACCCTGACATTGTAGCCAGCAATCTAAAAATTATCACTGATTCCCTGTACAGGTTATTCTGTTTACCCACCTCTTCCACACTCAACCCTTTTCTGCCTACCCTGTGTCCTGGGGATTATAGTCTGATCTCTAAGGCTCTCTAACCCTTTTATCTTCTAGTTGGTTTTGCCCACGGAGAGCCATTAGCAGAAACCTTAAAGGAGGGAGGAAAGTAAGGTCAGGGTTCCCCTCCTTTGGAGCTGCCTCAAACTTGCTGCATTTCTTTAAGATAATACATCCTCTCAAGGCAGCTTTCTCCACGGGATTTCTGAGTTCTCCATCCCTTGCCCACTTAAGTAGAAAGGTATAACAATACCACTAATATTAGCTCTAGGCATTCATGCTGCCCTCATCTTTCTAAATAGTTCCTGTACTTAAAATTATACAAATCTAAGGGTGTCTTTCCTTCTGATTTATTCCTTCACTGTGCCCTTTCAGGCCTCAAGCAGTAAAAGTGCCTGAATAACTTAAATTCCCTTCCTCAGAAACTCTAGTAGTCTCTCTTAAAATTTTCTTCAAAATTTCCAGGTGAAGACCTCCACGTCTAGCCAAGATAGATAAAGAGCACCATATTTACCCTCCCACCTTAAATAACTAAAATAATGAATACAGGAAACAAAGATTCTCAGGATACAGGACATCAGGCAACAAAATACAGTGATGTTAGAGAGATGGGGGGAGAAAAAGAGGTATCCTGAAATTGTTCAAGCTGAATGCCTGGGACCTGGACACAGGAAGAGAAAATCCACACCAAGGCCTGCAGTTTCCTGAACTGAGCGAGAGCTAGGAGTCTGTGCAGAGCAAGGAGGCTAGAATTCTTGGGGCAAAGTAGGAGATAGGAAAGTTGCCCCAGAAGGTGTGTTCGTCAAGTATTCAGGACAGTAGCAGTCACTATACACATGCGAAGAAGCTGTCTGAGCCAGAAGCACTCAAAAGGATGACAGTGAGCAATCAGTGGACTTCACACAGGGCCATGAATAGTGGCGATTCACACCAGCCAGTGAGGAAAACCTCATAATTAACAGCGCTTGGGGGCGAGTACACAGACGGGCTTTACCTCAGCAGTGAAGAAGCATTAGTCCTACTCAACAAAGCTTAAGCAGGACGCAAGAGGATCAAACTGTTTCCAAATAACTTAGACATGCTGCAAAACAAAGATCAAGTGTATTTATAGAAATACAGAAATATCTAGCACTGAACAAGGTAAAACACATAAGGTCTGGTATTCAGTCAAAACTTAACAGCATGCAAAGAACCAAGAAAATACGACTTAAAGTGAGAAAAATCAATGGACTCCAACCCAGAACTGACCTATCTGATAGAATGAGTTGATGCAGATATTATGGCAGTTATTATACGTGAAAGTCCTATGTTCAAAAAGCTAAAGGAAAGAGTGAATTTAAAAGTTCAGACATATAAGGTTTTTAAAAGAATCAAGTTGAAATTATAAAAATGAAAACTAAAATATCTGAGATGAAAAGCTGACTGTATGAGATTACATAACACAGAAGATTAGTGACCTTCAAGACATTGTAATAGAAACTATCAAAAATATAACAAAGAGAAAAAAGATTTTTTAAAAATAGAGCATCAGTGAGCTGTGGAAAAACTTAAGTGACCAAATATATGTGAAATGGGAATACCTGAAGGAGAGAACAAAGAAGAGATCAGGAGAAATACATTAGACATAATGCTTATAAATTTCCAAATTTGATGAAAACTATAAAACCACATATTCAAGAACACAAATGAACTCCAAGCAAAAGAAACATAAAGAAAACTCAGCCAAGCAACATCATAACCAAATTGTTCAAAACCAATAGTAAAGAGAAATCTTAAAGGCAGTCAGGGTAGAGATGGCAAATTATGCAAAAAAAAAGAAAAAAATGTGAGAATGTCAACAGAAATAATGCAAGCTATGAACAGCAGAGCTAGATTTGAAGAACTAGAAGAAAAAACTTTATACTAGAATTCTTTATCCTGTGGGGGAAAAAAATCTTTCAAAACTGAAGCTGAAATAAAGATTTTTTTTGAGACATACCAAAGATGTCATACCAAAATTCATCATCAGAGGAAAAAAAAAAAAAAAGAACAAAACATCGGTGGCTTCCCTGGTGGTCCAGTGGTTAAGACTCTGCTGTTCCACTGCAGAGGGTGTGGACTCTATCTCTAGTTGGGGAAGTTTCACATGCCTCAAGGTGCGGACCCAAAAAAAAAAAAAAAAGATCAAAATTTCTCAGCAGCAGAACTGTACCACAAGAAGTGGGAGAAAATAATATCTCATGGAAATCTGGATCCATAAAATAAAAGGAAGAGCATAAAGTTAACTATGTGGGTATATATACACTTTTTAAAAAGTTCTGAATGTCTTAAAAAGATAATTGACTGCTTAAAACTAAAATAGTGACCATGTATTGTGGGGTTTCAATACACGCAGAAGTAAAATGTATTGTAGAAGGCAATGGCACCCCACTCCAGTCCTCTTGCCTGGAGAATCCCATGGACGGAGGAGCCTGGTGGGCTGCAGTCCATGGGGTCGCTAAGAGTCGGACACGACTGAGCGACTTCACTTTCACTTTTCACTTTCATGCACTGGAGAAGGAAATGGCAACCCACTCCAGTGTTCTTGCCTGGAGAATCCCAGGGAAGGGGGAGCCTGGTGGGCTTCTGTCTATGGGGTCACACAGAGTTGGACACGACTGAAGCGACTTAGCAGCAGCAGCAAAATGTATTGTATAATATAAACAGTAGTAGTACAAAAGCTATGAGGCAAGAATTAGAAATATATGTTGTATGATCTTTTTAATTTATTTTTAATTAGAGGATAACTGCTTTACAATATTGTGTTGGTTTCTGCCATATATCAATATGAATCGGCCATAGGTACGTATATGTCCCCTCCCTCTTGAAACTCCATCCCACCTCCCACCCCTATCCCACCCCTCTAGGTTGTCATAGAGCAATGGATGTGAACTTCCTGTGTCATACAGCAAACTTCCACTGGCTATCTAATTTTACGTATGGTTTTATATTACATATGAAGTGGTATAATACCACTTCAAAGTTTACTCTGATAAATTAAACATGTATACTATAAATTTTAAAGCAACCACTAAAATAATATCTCAAAAAAGGATATGCTTAATTAGCCAATAAAGGACGAAAAAAATAAAATTAAAAAAATAATTAATCCAAAAGAAAGCAGAGAAAGAGAAAAGAGAACAAAAAACAGATGGAACAAATAGAAAGAAAAAAACAACATGCTATGTTTAAAACAAACCATAAGAATTACATTATATATAGTCCAAACACCCTAATTAAAAGGCAGAGATTTTTATGTCTTGCCTTGTTAAGCTGCCTATAAAAAGCCCATTTTAAATATAAGGAAACAAACAAGTTAAAAAGGAAAAGCAGGAAAAAGATATACCATAAAAGAACAATCAAAAGACAGGTAGACTTTGATATATTAGTATAATACTAAGTAGATTTTAACGGAGAAGGCAATGGCAACCCAATCCAGTACTCTTGCCTGGAAAATCCCATGGATAGAGGAGCCTGGTAGGCTGCAGTCCATGGGGTCGCTAAGAGTCGGACACGACTGAGCGACTTCACTTTCACTTTTCACTTTCATGCACTGGAGAAGGAAATGGCAACCCACTCCAGTGTTCTTGCCTGGAGAATCCCAGGGATGGGGGAGCCTGGTGGGCTGCCGTCTCTGGGGTCGCACAGAGTCGGACACGACTGAAGCGACTTAGCAGCAGCAGCAGCAGCAGCAGCAAGTAGATTTTAAAGCAAAAATATTACCAGGAATAATGATTCAGTAGATATTGAAGAAAAATAGCAGCAGAAATTATGAAATGATAAAGTGGATGATTCACCAATATGACCTAAAAATCCAAATATTAATCCACCTAATAAGAGAGTGTCAGAATACCTAAAGCAAAATCTGATAGAACTGCAAGAAGAAACATGTATGTCTACAATTATCATGAGAGATTTAAATGTGCCACTCTCAATAATTGGTAGAACAGGCAGATAGAAAATCAGCAAGTACATAATACATAACAGTAGTCAATAAAGCTAACTGACATGTAAAAAGCACATTTCCCAACAAGAGTAGAATATATTTTTTCTTTTCAAGAGCACGTGGAATACTTATTAGGTTGGTACAAACGTAATTGTAGTTTTGGACTATGAATTTTAAATTATAACTAGGCTCAAGCATATCTTTATTAATCATGATAGGAATCATTATAATAAACACATTTTTGCCAATAAGAAATAAGTTTGTTTATTCCTGTAGCATAAAAATCTATGCTTTAGGATTTCACAAAATCTTGGAAAGTATTTTCTGCATCCTGCTGGTTGTGGAAACATTTTCCCTGAAAAAATTTTTCTAGATGCTTGAAGAAGTGGTAGTCAGTTGGCAATAGGTCAGGTGAATATTGCAGATGAGGCAAAACTTCATAGTCCAATATGTTTAACTTTTGAAGTTCTGAGTGTGAAGTGTGGTCAGGTGTTCTTGTGGAGAAGAGGGCCCTTTCTGTTGACTGATGCCAGCTGCAGGCATTGCAATCTTTGGTGAAACTCATCCATCTGCAGAACATACATCTTAGATGTAATGGTTTCATTGGAATTCAGGAAGCTAAAGGACATCACCAGATGGCCAACACCGAAATTAGATTGATTATATTCTTTGCAGCCAAAGAGGGAGAAGCTCTATACAGTCAGCAAAACAAGACCAGGAGCTGACTGCGGCTCAGATCATGAACTCCTTATTGCCAAATTCAGACTGAAATTGAAGAAAGTGGGGAAAAACCACTAGACCATTCAGGTATGACCTAAATCAAATTTCTTATGCTTATACAGTGGAAGTGAGAAATAGATTTAAGGGACTAGATCTGATAGACAGAGTGCCTGATGAACTACGGATGGAGGTTCGTGACATTGTACAGGAGACAGGAATCAAGAACATCTCCAAGAAAAAGAAATGCAAAAAACAAAAATGGCTGTCTGGGGAGGCCTTACAAATAGCTGTGAAAAGAAGAGAAGTGAAAAGCAAAGGAGAAAAGGAAAGATATACCCATTTGAATGCACAGTTCCAAAGAATAGCAAGGAGAGATAAGAAAGCCTTCCTCAGGTATCAATGCAAAGAAATAGAGGAAAACAACAGAATGGGAAAGACTAGAGATCTCTTCAAGAAAATTAGAGCTACCAAGGGAAATTTTCATGCAAAGATGAGCACAATAAAGGACAGAAATGGTATGGAACTAACAGAAGCAGAAGATATTAAGAAGAGGTGGCAAGAATATACAGAAGAACTGTACAAAAAAGATCTTCATGACCCAGATAATCACGATGACGGGATCACTCACCTAGAACCAGACATCCTGGAACATGAAGTCAAGTGGGTCTTAGAAAGCATCACTACGAACAAAGCTAGTGGAGGTGATGGAATTCCAGTTGAGCTATTTTATATCTTAAAAGATGATGCTGTGAAAGTGTTGCACTCAGTATGCCAGCAAATTTGGAAAACTCAGCAGTGGCCACAGGACGGGAAAAGGTCAGTTTTCATTCCAATCCCAAAGAAAGGCAATGCCAAAGAATGCTCAAACTACCACACAATTGCACTCATCTCACACACTACTAAAGTAATGCTCAAAATTCTCCAAGCCAGGCTTCAGGAATACATGAACCGTAAACTTCCAGATGTTCAAGCTGGTTTTAGAAAAGGCAGAGGAACCAGAGATCAAATTGCCGACATCCGCTGGATCATCGAAAAACAAGAGAGTTCCAGAAAAACATCTATTTCTGCTTTATTGACTATGCCAAAGCCTTTGACTGTGTGGATCACAATAAACTGTGGAAAATTCTGAAAGAGATGGGAATAACAAACCACTTCAACTGCCTCCTGAGAAATCTGTGTGCAGGTCAGGAAGCAACAGTTAGAACTGGACATGGAACAGACTGGTTCCAAATAGGAAAAGGAGTACGTCAAGGCTGTATATTGTCACCCTGCTTATTTAACTTATATGCAGAGTACATCATGAGAAATGCTGGGCTGGAAGAAGCACAAGCTGGAATCAAAATTGCCGGGAGAAATATCAATAACCTCATATATACAGATGACACCACCCTTATGGCAGAAAGTGAAGAAGAACTAAAGAGCCTCTTGATGAAAGAGGAGAGTGAAAAAGTTAGCTTAAAGCTCAACATTCAGAAAACTAAGATCATGGCATCCAGTCCCATCACTTCATGGCAAATAGATGGGGAAACAGTGGAAACAGTGTCAGACTTTATTTTTTAGGGGTTCCAAACTTACTGCAGATGGTGATTGCAGCCATGAAATTAAAAGATGCTTACTCCTTGGAAAGAAAGTTATGACCAACCTAGACAGCATATTCAAAAGCAGAGACATTAACTTTGCCAACAAAGGTCCATCTAGTCTAGGCTATGGTTTTTCCAGTAGTCAAGTATGGATGTGACAGTTGGACTGTAAAGAAAGCTGAGCACCTAAGAATTAATGCTTTTGAACTGTGGTGTTGGAGAAGACTCTTGAGAGTCCCTTGGACTGCAAGGAAATCCAACCAGTCAATCCTAAAGGAAATCAGTCCTGAATATTCATTGCAAGGACTGATGCTGAAGCTGAAATTCCAATACTTTGGCCACCTGATGTGACGAGCTCCCTCACCTGAAAAGTCCCTGATGCTGGGAAAGTTTGAGGGCAGGAGGAGAAGGGGTCGACAGAGGATGAGATGGTTGGATGGCATCACTGACTCAATGGACATGAGGTTGGGTAAACTCCGGGAGTTGGTGATGAACAGGGAGGCCTGGCGTGCTGCAGTCCACGGAGTTGTAAAGAGTTGGCCACGACTGGGTGACTGAACTGAACTGAACTGAAAGTAAATCAAACCAGCAACAGACCACCAAACAGTGACCATGACCTTTTTCTGGTGCGAGTTTGGCTTTGGAAAGCGCTTTGAAGTTTCTTCTTGGTCCAACCTCTGAGCTAGTCACCTCCGGTTGTCAAATAAAATCCAGTTTTTGTCACACATCACAATCCGATCAAGAAATGGTTTGTTGCTGTTGCATACAATAAGAGAAGATGACACTTCAAAATGACAATTTTTTTGAATTTCGGTCAGCTCATGAGGCACACCTATCAACCTTTTTCATCTTTCCAATTTGTTTCAAATACCAAATGAATGTAGGATGGTCGACACTGAGATCTTGGGCAACTTTTCATGTAGTTGTAAGAGCATCAGCTTCGATGATCCTCTCAACTAGTGATTGTCAGCTTCCCAATGGCTGGCCACTATGCTCTTTATCTTCAAGGCTCTCATCTCGTTTGCACAACTTCTTGAGCCACGACTGCTTTTTGTACACTCATTAGCAGTTTTGAGCCAGATGCATTGCTGATGCTGTGAGTTGTCTACATTGCTTTATGATTCACTTTGAATAAGCAAATTCTAATAAGCAAATCACTTGAATTCACTTTTGTTATCTAACATCATTTCCCTAGTCTAAAATAAATATAAAATAAACAGTAAGTAATAAGTCATTAACAAAAAAATAAAGTGAGAAATGTGCATTAAAATGACATATAACATAACCACACTTAAGAATGTATTCCAGTATAAAACAGCAAAGTTCAACACTGTAAAACTGCAAGTACTTTTGCACCAACCTAATACAAGACAGACCATATTCTGGGCCATAAAGCAAGTCTCAAAAAGGTAAAAAAATTCAAATCATATAAACTACTTTCTGTGACTTAAATGGAACTAAATTATAAATCAATAATAGATATGTGGAACATCCTCAAATATTTGGAGACCGATTGACACACTTCTATAAACCATAGGTCAAAAAGACACTTTAAAAAACTAGAAAATGTATTCACTGAATGAAAATACAAACAACAAAACTTGTGGGATGCAGCTGAAGCCATGCTTAAAAATTTACAGACTCAAATGCCTATATTAGAAAAGACGTCTCAAGTAAATGACCGTAATTTGTACCTTAATACATTAGGGAAAAAAAGGGTAAGAGGGATCCAAAGTTAGCAGAAGAAAGAAAATAAAATTTAGGGTAAGTATCAATAAATTAAAAAATAATAAAGAGAATAAATGAAAACAAAAAGCTGACTCTTTCAGAAGATCCATAATATTAATAAATTTCTGGCAAGAATGATCAAGAAAATAAAGAGAAAAGAGACACATAACCAGTATTTGGAATGAGGGAAATGAAATTACAACAGATTCTATAAATGTTTAAATGGTAATAAAAGTATTATGAGCACCTTAGATGATATGTACAGATTCCTTTAAATATATTAACAGAAACTATCAAACCTCACTCAAGAAGAAACAGATAATCTGCACAGTCCTCTATTATTAAGTCAATTGACTTTTCTGTCTCCTCCATTAAAAAAAAAAAACTCAAATGGCTAAATGGCTTCACTGATGAATTCTACCAAACATCTGAGAAAGAAACAATGTCAATTCTACATGAACCCTTACAGAAAACTGAAGAGAAATAAATGTTTCCCTGATCATTCTATGAGGCCAGAATTATCTTGATAACAAAACTTAAAAGACAATATAAGGAAAGAAAATTATATCATTACCAAACATTAACACAGATGCAAATATTCTTAAAATTTTAGCAAATAGAATCCAACAAAATATAAAAAGGATAGTAGGTCCTGGCCAAATGGGATCTATCTCAGTAATATAAGGTTAATTTAACGTTCAAAAAAAAAAAAAAAATCAATATATGTAACTGACCAGTCTTTGAAAAAATTATGATCTCAATAGTTACAGAAAAAAGCAACTGACAAAATATTACACCCATTCTTCATTTAAAAAAATTAATGAAACCTCTCAGCACAGGAGATTCTAGCCAGTGTACTATGGCAAGAAAAGTTAAGACATTCTTATTGAAAGGAAGAAGTAAAATTGTCTTTTTTCACAGATAACATGATCAGATAGACAATCTGATGGTACCAGCAAAAAGTTACTAGAACTAAATAAGTAATTTAGCAAGATGGCAAGATACACGGTCAATATACAAGTAGCAACAAACAATTGATAGCTGAAACCTAAAAGGACATTATTTTCAACAGCATCAAAAAATGTGAACGACCTACAGATAATCTGACAAAGATCCATCTATGAAAGCTAAAAAAACACTGTTGAAAGAAATTAAGGAAGACCTAAATAAATGAATAGATATACTCTGTCCAAGGATAGAAAACAAAATTTAAGACGTCAATTCTCTCCCCAAATTAATGTATAGATTAAACTAAATTGCAATTAAAATCTAAGCAGGGCTTTATTTTGAAATGATTGTAAAATTAATATGGAAATGTAACAGATGTAGAATAACCAAAACAACTTTAAAAACAAAAAAGTGGAAGGATATTCTACCTGACTTTAATATTACAAAGCTATAGTCATCAAAACGAAGTGGTAATAGCATTAAAATAGACAAAGAAATGGATGTAATGAAATAAAACATCCAGAAATGGGTCCACATATACATATGGTAAACTGATTCTATTCAAAGGTACAAAGACACTTCATGAGACACAGGATAGGCTTTTTATCAAATGGTACTGGAACAGCTGATACCATAGGCAAAAAATAAACCTGGCCATATCTTGTTCTACAGGTTAACATAAAATAGATCCTGGATGTAATATAAAATAATAAATAAAGCTTCTTTAAAAAAAAAATAGGACAAACTATCTGAGATCTCAGACCAAGCTCAACTTCTTAGATACCAAAACCATGATCCATAAAAGAATAAACTGATAAAACAGACATCATTAAAATTACAAATTGATAAATTAAACTTCACCAAAATTAAGAACTCCGCTTTTCAAGACACTGTTAAGAAAATGAACATATAAGCCACAAAATGGGAGAAAATTTTTCCAAATCACAACTATGATTTAAAAAAAACAAACTTGTAATGCGAATATACATAAAAACCTCTCAAAAATCAATAAAGAAATAGGTCATTTTTTTAAATGGACAAAAGATTTAATAAACACTTCAACCAAGATGTATGAAATATATACGGGGAAATAAGCACAAGAAAAGAAGCTTGAGATTATTAGTCATTAGGGAAGTACACATTAAAACCCCATGAAAGAATTCCACATTAATAGAATAACTAAAATTTAAAAGTGACCACAGCAGTTGGGGCAAACTAGAATCACTCTGAAATACAGATTGGATGCATCTTAAAAAGTTAAATACACACCTACCGTGTAAACTAGCCATTCCACTTCTAAGTATTTAACCAAGAGAAAGAAAGGCTGCACAAAGACATTTATACAAGTAATCATATCAGCTTTACGTGTAGTAGCCAAGAAGCAGCAAATAATTCAAATGTCCATCAACAGGTTAATGGATAAACTAAATATGGCATAGTTGTACAATGGAATACTACTCAGAAAAACAAAACATAAACCATGTATGCACATACCACCTGGACAAATCTCAAGAGGATCATGCTAAAGAAAAGTCACCATACATAAAAGATACATATTGTATGACCCTACAGATAAATATTCTAAAAAAGTTTAAATAATGTATCCTGACAGGAAGCAGCTCACTGGTTCTTGGAGGGAATTAGAAAAGGGCACAAGAAATCAACGGGGGTATAAGAAGTGTTCTTTATCTTGGTTGTGATGATAGTGCCACGGATAATAGTAAAACTTCTCAAATTAGACACTTTATATATGTACAGTTTACCTTATGCCAGGTATACCTCAATAAAGCTGCTGAAAAATATCCCAGTGGTGAATGCCTTTTCTTTTCCAGGGTACCCTGACTGCTATATTCTTTCCTTATCTCCTACATTCAATCAGTAATTAATTCTTAAGCATTCTATTCTAACCCTTTCTTCTAGTCCCATAACTATGCTAACCCATCTCTCACCTGCATTAAATTACTCTCTTCAGTCCTCACCACTTCATTTGCCACCCTGCAGCCAGAATTAACTTTCTAAAACACATCCCTGAGTGTCAGTCACTTCACTAGCTGCTGCTTGCTCTAGAGATACATTTCACTCCTTAACCTGATTCACCTGACCCTCCCTGAGCTGGCCTTTGCACTCTCCCACCCTCCTTTTTGGCGATTTCCCACTTCACTCTCTCCTGTCTGCCCATAATCAGTAGTGCACCAGCCTTGCGTAGCTTTGCCCATGCTGTCCCAGGTCAGCATGTCTTTCTCCAGCCCAGTCATACTGATGGCCCTACAGTGGGCCATTTGGACTTCTCTCAACTCCTGAGAATCTTTTAAAATGGATTTTTATTGGAGTATAGTTGGTTAACAATGTTGTGTTAGTTTCAGGTGTACAGCAAAGTGAATCAGCAATATCCATTCTTTTTTTTTTAGATTTTTTTTTTCCCCATACAGTCCATTACAGGGGAGAATCTTCTTATACCTTGCTACAGCACCAATCTCAGTATCATATAATCTCCTTTGCCAGACTAGACAGAAGCAGAATGGATGAAAGCTTGAAAGCAAAGACCAATCCTTGCTTTCCCAGAGCCTACCACAGTGCTCAGGCCCAGAGCAGGTTCCCAAATCAGGGAACAAACAAGTGAACGCAAGAGCTGGTTTGGGTGCCTCCCCTTACATAATCTGAGTAGACTCTAAATTCCACCGTATAAAAATAGGGGCAGGTAAGAGGCTGAATACTCTATGTAGTGCATTCTGGTAAAATAATTATTTCAAATATTTAGGGGTGGGGGTGGGGAAGATTCACTACCTGAAACCGTTTTCAGAACCAGCTGATAACAGATGGTGATTTGAACTAAGTGAAGTAGGTTAGGGAAAGGGAACCAGATTCTAGGAAAAGACAAGGTCCCTAGTAACAATTACTGATAGTAACAATTAACACAGCCTGGAAGAAGGTCCAGTCTCCGCCCAGTAAACTTAACTTCACCCAGAAAGACACAGATCTCCACCCTCTGGGTTAGTTCCTTCTTCCAGTACACATGTTTTGACTTCCAAAGCCAGCAGGGAGACTCCCTTCCCCTCAGAATCAATCTCCAGGCCTTCTTACCCTCTGGGTTCCTTCAATCATCCTTAATAAAGAGTTTTCTGAGCCTGCCACCAGGAAGTCCTCCTTAGCTGATCCCTCCAAGAGTCAGGCCAGTGACCACCAGGTCAAAAGCCAAGGACAGGACCTCATTAACAGGAAACTCCCAGAAGACCAGGAGGCAGCCAGAAGGCTGGAAGACCCAGCTGACAATTTAACTACAACTTGAGGATGCACATTTGGTGGATTACAGGGAAGGGGGGGAAAGCAAGCAAAATAAAACAGAACTCTACCCTCTATACACCAGCCACAAACTAAAAGGCAGGTTGCCTTCTCACTGCTCTGCAATTCAAAAGCATCATCAATTCCTCCCCCTAATACCGTATTTTAAAAATTAATCTAATGATGACTGCTTTTCAATATTTTGTAAATGACTTGACTCTTTAGAGACAAAATCAGAGACTCTTTAGAGACAAATGTTAAGACATGAAAAGTGCTTTAGTGGAACATAGTCAAGGATTAGGGAAATTCACCATTTTGCATCTTGTTCTTAAAAAGAAAGGTCATTAATAAAAATGGAAAGATACTCCTAGGCCGTTTCTACTCAGGATAACTGTAGCCAAAGGGCATTATACCATCTAATCTAAACTTCAAAAATTACAAGTTGCTGAAAGCGTTGAAAGCTACAAGCAACACAGGTCTTAAAATGCCTTACAGTAGCCAGATTGAAATTAAAAGGCTCAAAAATGCCTAGGTGAAAGTTGCTCCGTCGTGTCCGACTCTTTGCGACCCCATGGACTATATAGTCCATGGAATTCTACAGGCCAGTAGCCTTTTCCTTCTCCAGGGAATCTTTCCAACCCAAGGATCGAACCTCGGTCTCCTGCATTGCGGGCGGATTCTTTACCAGGAAATATCCTGAAATAAGGTGGTAGAGGGCCCTGAGGGGATGAGGGGAAAGCGAAGAAATTAACATAATTAACTGGATAGTGACTGCAGAGGACCCAGGGTTCCACACATCTTAGGCAGCATGGGGGAATGCAGAAAAGGCCCACCCGTCTCTTGAGTGGCCGGACACCTCACCCAGAACACAGGGGGACTCAACAAGATCTCCGAGGCCAAGGGCCCGGCTGGCGCTGGTGTTAAGACTCAGGCGGTGAGAGGAGGAAGAGGAGGAGGCGACTGCGGGAAAGGGGAGGGAAGCTTGGGCCAGATACGCTCTCCGGTTGGAGAACGTTCGCGCTGCGAGCCTGCGCTTCTGTAAAGCCCCTGGTACACACGTGGGACTGAGAGGAGGGTCACTTACTTGTCCAATCTGAAATTACATTTTAGCTATCAGGGCTCTGCAGGTTGCTGAGCGGAGCCCCACCGGGCCTGGACTGGGCGGTCCACAGGGGCAGCTGAGGCTCCGCCCCGCCCCGCGCGCGGCCCCGCCCCCTCCGGCCGGGGCCCTTGTAAAACGTGCCGCGATTGGCCCTTTGAACCGGGCCGGGGATTGGCCCCTGCCTGCTCCTGCGGTCATATGGCCCCGGCGAGTCGTGTGGACCTCAGTCTCTTAACAGGTTCTTCCACCCTCTCAGGGACTTTTAAGGCCTGAAGTGGGTCTGTCCTCTCAGGCCTCGAGTTTCCTGCTCTGCAGGCTCTTCTAGCAGAATTTATCCATGCAAACTTTTCGTAGCCGCTGGTATGTGTCCAGCGTGTATCCTGTAACTTTGCGTTTCAACAATGCACTGAACATCAGGACTCATGCAGACAGTTGCTAAAATAAAGTGGTAGTGGTTTAGTCGCTAAGTCGTGTTCGACTCTTGCGACCCCATGGACTGTGGCCTGCCAGGCTCCTCTGTCCATGCGATTCTCCACGGCAAGAATACTGGAGTGGGTTGCCATTTCCCTCGCCAGGGCATTTTCCTGACCCAGGAATCGAGTCTGGGTCTCCTGCATTACAGGCAGATTCTTTACCGACTGAGCTAAGAGGGAAGCCCTTCTAATAATATTTATCAAATGTTTTTAGTTTGTGCCAGATCCTATTCCTGATACTTTATTTAAATTTTCTCATCTAATTTTGTGAGCAACCATGAGAAGTGTCACAGTTTGTAAATCTACAAATGGGTTCCAGCCTTTAAGGAAATTACAGTCTGGTGGGTCCTGGACAGACCTATCTCATTTAATCTTCACTATCCTTACATTTCCAGTTCGCTAGGTCCTAGTTGTCCCTAGTTTACAGATGCAGGGAGTCTGAAACGTTTTTTATCTTGTTTTGAGACACCCCGTAAGTAACAGGAGGGAAGATTCCACAAACTTAGCTTAAACCTGAGCCATGTCTTTTAAAAAGTCAGGCTCCCAGGCATTTGGAAGATAAGTTATCAAGTCTAAATTCTTTATTTTCCTAGAAAAGGAGATGAAGTTACAGTAAAAGGAAGTTATTGTCCAAGGACATGCCAGCTCTGAGAGGTAAGCCTAGGTAATCACTGTGCTTGCACTGAACTGGGGTGTGTGCCATGTCTGTGATAGTCACTCTGCTCTCCTCATAACTGCCCCAAATACATGTTCTTCTCTTGGTCTTACAGGTGAGGATACTGGCTCAGTGAGGCTGAGGCCGTGTGATTAGTTCCTAGGGCTCCTGGATTGGGGTTGTCAGGAGGAAGTTCTTTTCTACCCTTCTAGGTTCTTCTGGCTGGTCAAGAATTGAATTTACAGATCAATGGGAGAAAACCAAATGAAAGTTTAATCACATGTGTACATGGGAAAGACCATCCTCAACTAAAGATTGAAAAAAAAAAAAGACAAAGATGTTGGAGGTGTGGTTTGAGTTTTCAGAAGGGAGGAAGGCAGTTTACATGAAGATGGAAAATAAAATGTTTAGTAAACAAATGTTTTCTGGATGCACAGAGACAGTAGGACACAGAACAGAATTAGAGAAAAAAAACCTTCCCAGGTTTCTCCCAGTCTACCATACCTAGTTCATGCTATAGTTATCTATGATAGCTTCTTGGAAAAGGTTCCCTGTCTGCATTCTTTAGGCAGCTAAGGGGGGACATCAGAGCTTTTTCCTGAGTCGTCTTGGGCTTTGAATTTTTTCAGCTGTAAATAATTTGCATGCCAAAGAGACATTTTGGGGTGGCAACTCTACCCATCCCCACAGGGTCATTTTCTTTCTTCTACACCATGGCTATTCACCTTCATATTCCAACAAATAGCCAAAGCTTTAACCATGGACTCTTTGGCAATGTGGGAAGTACTAGGATCTGCTTCTCGGCACCTGTGTGAATCATAATGTATTAATACAATAGGAATAATAATATTAAGACCTGTTCATCTTACCTTTCCAGAGTATTGTGATGAGTAAATAAGGTAATAAATATAGAAATACTTGGTGAAGTGTTAGAAGCTGAACACATGTAAGATGCCTTCTGAACCTTCCTCAGTTGTACCTCAGGAATAGAATAAATGAATATACTGCTTGCCTTAGAAACTATGACAGGAGATCTCATCCTGGCTAGACTTGAATTAATGTGGGTTTTCTTCCTGGCCTTTATAGATGTCTCTGTTACTAGGCATTTGTATTTGATTTGGGTTTGTTTCCTCTTATCATCATGCTGTCGTCAGTGGTAATAGCAGCAATAGCGCAGTGGCTGGAGCTCCAGCAGCCATCTTGGACCATGAGAGGATTTCAGGAATGAAGTTTACACACCCCAAGGTGCAAGGGCTTGAGTTTCTAACACCAAGCAGAACCAGACCAATACCCACTGCCCTCTTCCACTTGTAAGACAGAAACTGCTTTCTTGTGCAAGACATCGCAATTTTGTGTTTTCTGTCCATGGGGCCAAACATAACCATAACTGATATGTATACTTTATGTCACAGAAATCCTGGAGCAACTCTGTGATAGATGCAGAAGCAGACCTGAGAGTGTAAATGACTTGTTCAGTGTCATCCAGCCAAGTGATAGAGGCATAATTTTGTGGCCTGTTCTCATTTTCTTTTTCAACTATGACCCACTGCCTATTGTGCATGAACAAATCTATTTTTTTTTCATCTGCTACAAGTCTCCTACATATGAATGAGTTCTGTTTTGTGAGCACATTCATTAAGTCCAACAAAGTTAGACTAGGTACCCAACTGACACATTGGCTATATAGTACTGTACTGTAGTAGGTTTGTAATACTTTTCATACAGCAAACACATAAAAAATAAATAAATAAAACATTTTTAGTTTTATAGTAAAGTATCTTGAAAATTACAGTAGTACCGTACAACAGCTGGCCTACAGAGACACATTCATATCTTTGAAACTTTGCAACTTGAAGGTTTGTATGTAGGGGACTTGCTGTACTTCCACTCCATTCATTTATTCTAGGAGGTGGCAAACTTTTTCTATAAAGCACCACATAGTGAATTTGGGGGACTTTGTAAGTCATCTAGTTTCTGTTGCAACTACTCAACTCTGCTTTTATAGGGCAAAAGCAACCATAGATAAAAGTAAATAAGTGGGTGTAACTATTTCAATACAACTTTACAAAGGCATACAATGGCCAGTGTGACCCAGTGTGCCTTAGCTTGCCAGCCCCTGATTTATTAGATTCTGATGTCCCATCACAAGAGTGCATCAAAAATATATTACAGGGTGTAGGGGGACTGTGACATTCCAGGCATCTGTACACTGTTGACCAGTATAAAGCTAGTGAGTGACAATGAGATACAAAAGAAAGAAAGATCCCTAAATTGATAATCATGAGATCTGGACACTCAGTTCAAATCTGCCCTGAAACCAGACCTATATCCTGAACCAACCCCAGTTGCCTAAGTTTCCTTTATATTGGGATCAAATAACGCAAATATTATCCATACTTTCCCATTTTTCATGGCTACAAGGAAGACTAAGATGATATACATAACCGTAACTTGAAAGCTGCAATTATTATGTGTACTATGTGTACACTGCTTCACTTTAGGTGGGATTATAGCCTCCTTCAGCTCTCTATCCTTACCTCTATCATGGAACTAGAATGTATCAAATGCTTAGTAGTTATTAGTGCATCTGTTTATTTCCACTAAGCATAAAGGATTATCATGTCACATTGGATTAAAAGACTCAATTATTGGAAAGTCTTGACATCCACTCTAGGTTATTGGCAGGCAGCGTGGGGATCACGCAAAGTCATCATCCATTAGACAGGTCACAAGTCACATCAGTGACGCAGCACATCAGATTTAAGTGAGACAGAAAGAGCT
Source organism: Bos indicus x Bos taurus (assembly GCF_003369695.1). Lineage (NCBI taxonomy): Eukaryota > Metazoa > Chordata > Mammalia > Artiodactyla > Bovidae > Bos > Bos indicus x Bos taurus. The sequence continues at coordinate 86,848,862 of NC_040078.1, forward strand.
GGGTTGTGACACTGGAACCAGCTGAACTGGAAGTTTGTGTAATTTCCTTCCTGTTCAGAGACTATTATGTGCAACACCAGGAGGCAGACAGGAGACCTGGTGCTCTCCCTGGTGATCCATGGTGACCCTCTGATGCTCCAACTGCATTCTCTGAAAGCTTTTTCTAAGTAACCACCCCTTCCCCACTACGGAGAAGACATATTTTCCCTGAGATTCTTAGAGTCATGGCACAGAAATAGGTATGCTTATTCATTTATTCATGAATTCAGACACTTATGTATTCACACATCTAACAGTTTGAGAGACTTTTTTTTAATTTATATATTTATTTTAATTGGAGGATAGTTACTTTACAGTATTGTTATGGTATTTGCCATATATCAGTATGAATTGGCCATAGGCATACACGTGTCCCCTCTGTCCTGAACCTCCCTTCCGCCTCATTCCCTATCCCATCCTTCCAACTTGTCAGAGTACCAGCTTTGGGTACCCTTTATCATACATTAAACTCCCACTGGTCATCTATTTTACATATGCTAATGTATATGTTTCAAAGCTATTCTCTCAAATCATCCCACCCTCTCCCTCTCCCACTGAGTCCGAAAGTCTGTTCTTTATGGAGATGGTGTTGAGAAGAACAGATATTGTCCATGTCATCATGAAACTGACAGACACGAAACAGACATTCAATATATAAGCATACAGAGAGAGAGAGAGAGAGAGAGAGAGAGAGATATAACTGCAACTGAATCCATGTAGATAGATCCAGTTGCAGGTAGGACTGGATGTGGGATACTATGACAGAGGGAACGTGATTTCAATTGAAGTCTGAAATTGGTGATTCTGAGGAGCCTGGTGCATTACATACACTGAAGACCTAAGGGTCTTCAACAACCTTGTAAAGTGGCTACTATCACAACCACTGGCAACTAGAGAAACTGAGGCTTAAGGGGAGATTAGCTGATTGGCCTCAGGTTGCACTGTTAGTAAGTTTGGAGCAGGCGGTGCTCTCTCCACTGCTCTACACTGCACAGCACAAACCCAAAGGTCGCATTTTTCCAGCTTCCACCTTTGCACACACTATGCCTCCTTCAACCTGGAAAGCCTACCCCTCCATCCTTCTCTTATTGGATTCATAATCTGCCTTCAGCATCTAGTTGAGGACCTGCTTCCTCAGCAGGCCTCAACACATCTCTTGTTTTCTAAGCTTCTGTAACAGTCATCATGTTTTACTCATGTGGCACTGGCCCTAAGACACCTGGTAAAGTTCCTTCTCCTTACTCGCCTGCCCTGATGCCCTTGTTCACAGTCCTGTGAGAAGCACAAAGTCATCAAAGCAGACAAACCTGGGTTCTTTTTCAAGTCCTACTTGTTTCTTGAATGACCTGGAGAACATTGCTTAACCTCATTGTAGTTTCTTTGGAGAACAGTAATTTATTTCTTGAGATAGGTCTTAAAGCACGTGTCCCAGTGCTGAATGGATAGTACTTGGTCCTTGCTTCATAGTTTTATGTGCTGTGCCATGCTTAGTCAGTCAGTCATGTCTGACGACCCTATGGACTGTAGCCCACCAGGCTCCTCTGTCTATGAGGATTCTCCAGGCAAGAATACTGGAGTAGGTTGCCATGCCTTCCTCCAGGGGATCTTCCCAACCCAGGGATCAAACCCAGGTCTCCTGCATTGCAGGTGGATTCTTTACCATCTGAGCCTCCAGGGATGCCCCATTACCTAGATCAGAAGCCTGTGGAGGGCAAGACCTATGCCTTCTACTTTACAGTCTCAGCAACTATCACAGTGCTCTGTGATAGCAGGTATCATGCTTGTGCTGTCACTCAGCTGTGTCCAACTCTATGATCCCTGTGGACTGTAGCCTTTCAGGCTCCTCTGTCCATGGAGTTTCCCAGGTGCCGGGAGCCACCACGGGAGATCCCACCCATGACAAAGGTCATGCGGAAGAGACCTGACAGCAAAGGTGGATCAGGCCTCGAGGGACCCCCTGAATCTGCTCGACCATCCACCCCAAAACCAAAATCTGTCTTACTATTTTGTGCCTTTCACCAACTCTTCTGACATTAACAGGGGGCTATCCCCCACCACCTTTCTCTGAAAGAAGTCAACTTAGGGCTCTAATTAATAAGTCTCCTGGGCATGAAAGGAGTATTTCAATTAAAACCCCTCTGTTGGCATTCTAGCTTGCCTGTCCATACTCTTGCAATTAACACACATGATTGTTCACAACTCCCCAACCTTGGAAGACACAGGAAGCCAAAACATTCTAAAAGTCCTAATGAGCATAGAGTCCTTTAAGGGATGAAAAATTATTGGAATAGATAGTACTGGTAAAGGGCTTCATTATTGGGCCAATGCTTGCTGCCAAGTGCCCATATCCCTTATCCATTGTGCACCTGGGAGTGCATTGGTTAACATAGTTAGAATGTAAGAAAAACAAGTAGCAGCCTTGGAATTAACCACATCAGACCTTTGAGCTAACTGGTTCTTTCTTTGTTGTGACCCACTGCACCTTTGCTCCGTGAGAATGTAACTCTGTTTAGTACTTTCTGAGGCTGGGAGAAATAAAGAAGAAACACTTTAAGGGAAAATAAGTTTTCTGGTTGAGCAGCCTTTATCAAAAAAGCGTCATAAAATGTCCACAGGCCTCCAAGGCCAGAAGATAATGTACACAACATTGTTTATGGGAAAGGTATGCAGAAAAAATCCTGGTTTTGATAAAGACAAACCAGATGTAATGTTTGGGCTGACTCTGTATGACTTTGCATCTTTCATTTCCCTCTATGTACAAGTCAAGGTATAAAAGTTCCTTTTGAAAATAAAGTTATGGGCCTCACTCACCAAAGCTTGGTCTCCCCGTGTCATTCTTTTTTTTCCTTTTCTCTCCTTTTCTCTCTCTGTTCTTCTTTCAGGATGACTCCTTAGAACACAGGAGCTTTATTGGCTTTCTGTGTTAATCAAGGAAGATCAAGCCCTGCTCTCTGCTTTGCTATCCTTTCGCTTGGCCATCATCCTGAAGGTACCCCTGGATCCTGCTGGGGCTGGACCCTGGCACCCAGGCAACATTACTGGAGTGGGTTGTCATTTTCTTCTCTAGGGGATCTTTCTGACCCAGGGATCGAATCCATATCTCCTACATTGTCAGGCAGGTTCTTTAATGCTGTGCCACCTAGGTATCCTCTCGATAGCAGGTACATCACTAACATATAATTATGGCAGTGGCAGCACTTACCTGCCTCCTGGATCCCTCCCTCCTAATCAAACTTGTTCTCTCCTGTCTCACCCACTCCCTAGTTCCCAGACCTCACCATTCTAACCAGTTCTACACTACCTGTATCCTTCTCCCCTAACATCTCCCGACTGCAACCCCACAGCCTCTTGGCCATGAGTCATTTTAACAAAAGAGCAAACTGTGTGATGATCCATGACAAAAATGTGTGACCCTAAACTCCAATGAGCGTTTTTCTACTGTGAGGCAACAGATGGAAGAAGAGAGCCCAGGACCATGAGATGATGACAAGGCCAGAGGAGAGCCAGGAGTCAGCCTGCTGGAAGCACATAATGCCAGGCCCCAGGGGCTGGGTCAGAGGAGGCCACTGAAGCCTGTGTGGTATGTGGACTTCAGTTGGAGGAATGCTGCCATTCGCTTCTCCAGAACCATGGCGTTTGGGAATAATTAAAGAACGTTGGTTTGGGTAGTTTTCAAACTGCATCCTGTAGGAAGAGGCCTGCACAGCACGAAAGAAGCTGAATGGACCCACAGGCCTTCCAGAATGTCCCCCACCTCTGCCAAGTTGTTCTCTTCCGCAAGACAGTCAGTAAGGGGGAGCTAGTGGGGACTGAAATCCAGTCCCTGCTCTGCCAGCCAGACTATGGGCCTGTGAGGCTGCCCCACCCCAGCCAAGAGGGCAACTTTTCTGAATTTGTGCAAAGTGCAGAATCATGCTGTTGTTATTTAGTTGCTTAGTCATGTCCAACTCTTTGCAGCCCTCTGCATGGTAGCCCTCCAGGCTCCTCTGTCCTTGGGATTTTCCAGGCAGGAATACTGGAGTGGGTTCATTGTGACTAACATTGAATCAAGCTGAGTATTCACTGACAGATGAATGGATGAAGATGTAGTATGTGTATAGCATGGAATACTACTTAGCCATTAAAAAGAATGAAATAATGTTTACAGCAACATGGATGGATCTAGGGATTATCATAACAAATGAAGTAAGTCAGAAAGAGAAAGACAAATACCACATGATATCAGGTATATGGAATCTAAAACATGATGCAAGTGAGTTTATCTACGAAACAGAAACAGACTCACAGACCCAAAGAACAGACTTGTGGCTGCCAAGGGGAAGAGGTGTGGGGAGGAAAGGATTCGGAGTATGAGATTAGCTGATGCAAGCTATTATATATAAAAGGGATAAAAAGGTCCAACAGAATATCACAGGGAATATACCATGATAAACCATAATGGAAAAGAACATAAACGTGTATATGTTTAACTGAATTACTTTGCTGGACAGTAGAAATTAACATTGTAAATCAACTATACCTCAATTAAAAATTATTTTAAAAAGCAGTACATGATTAAAAATATGAAAAAACCCAAAGGAGATTTTCACTAAAAATTATCTAAATCATGTCTAATTATATCTACAAGAGATTTTCTCGGTATTAATAAAAGTTTAAAAAACTTAGAAAGCATCCTCATGGCTTAATTGCCAATGCTTTTTCTTTCTAAGACATATGTAAATTAAGAGTTCAGCTGGTGGCCTCTTAACTTTGATGAAATAAGATACTGAAACTTGATGCCTCCCCCAGGACTTTCTTCCAGTTTCTTTATTGTCTAGCCTGTAGATAAGGTGTCATATCTGAGGGCATTCTGTGTAGAAACTGTGCTAAAGGCTTTACAAACATCCTCTCAAGTGTCTCACAGTAACCCTATAGGAGACACCATTATCATACACTTCTAACGCTGAAGAGACTGAAATATCTTGCCCGAGGTTAAACAGTTTACACCACTTCCTTTCTGAAATTAGTGGAGGATCACAAAATGAACTTTTCCCAGCCCAGATAAACGATAATGCATCAAGCTCCTGTCTCTTTTTTTAAAAATTAACCCCTATTGGAGTGTATTTGCTTTACAGTGTTGTGTTAACTTCTACTATCCAGCAAAATGAATCAGTCATACATATACATATACCTACCCCCTTTTTTTTATTTCCTTCCACAGAGCATTGAGTAGAGCTCCCTGTGCTATACAGTAGGTTCTCATTAGTTGTCTATTTTATACATAGTAGCATATATATCAGAGAAGGCAATGGCACCCCACTCCAGTTCTTTTGCCTGGAAAATCCCATGGACGGAGGAGCCTGGTGAGCTGCAGTCCATGGGGTCACTAAGAGTCGGACACGACTGAGCGACTTCACTTTCACTTTTCACTTTCATGCATTGGAGAAGGAAATGGCAACCCACTCCAGTGTTCTTGCCTGGAGAATCCCAGGGACGGGATTCTCTGATGGGCTGCCATCTATGGGGTCACACAGAGTCGGACACGACTGAAGTGACTTAGCAGCAGCAGCAGCAGCAGCAGCAGCAACAGCATATATGTCAGAGAAGGCAATGGCAACCCACTCCAGTACTCTTGCCTGGAAAATCCCATGGACGGAGGAGCCTAGTGGGCTGCAGTCTATGGGGTCGCTAAAAGTCAGACACGACTGAGCAACTTCACTTTCACTTTTCACTTTCATGCATTGGAGAAGGAAATGGCAACCCACTCCAGTATTCTTGCCTGGAGAATCCCAGGGATGGGGGAGCCTGGTGGGCTGCCGTCTATGGGGTCGCACAGAGTCGGACACGACTGAAGCGACTTAGCAGCAGCAGCAGCAGCAGCATATATATGTAGCAATCCCAATCTCCCAATTCATCCCACCCCACCCCTTTCCCCCTTGGTATCTATATGCTTGTTCTCTTATGTCTGTCTCTATCTCTGCTTTGCAAATAAGATCATCTATACAATTTTTGTAGATTTCAAATATATACTCCTTTGTCTTGGGACAGCACTGCAAGAGGTCAAGAGGTTTAGAACAGCCTCTCACGTACACCCTGAGGAAGGCGGGCGCACATGCAGTGGAACAAAAATAAGCTTTGAAATCAAACAGAACCCAGTTATAACCTCAACTATAACATATAGATTGTGTGATTTTGCACAGACTTGATTGTTGGAGCCTCCGTTTCCTCTTCTGTAAACGGAACTGTTGATACCTACATCCAAGAGTTGTGTGAGAGTTAAGTAAGTTCACTCAATTATTCACTCATTCAACAGATACCTGCAGGGTACTTACCTCATGCTAGGCACTGTATGTAATATAAAATGAATACTATACAAAAGTCCCTAACAGCTGGATGGCTACATAGCAGACACTCTGGGGAAAGTTTATCATTTTGTTTTTATTTTTCTGGACCAATTTCCCTCTTCTACTAGCACCTTATTTTTATATTTAGTCCCTTCCACTCCCAATCTAGGGACTTCCCAGGTCGCGCTAGTGGTAAAGAACCCGCCTGCCAGTGCAAGAGAAACTAAAAGACACAGGTTTGATCCCTGGGTTGGGAAGATCCCCTGGAGAAGGGCACAGCAACCCACTGCAGTATTCTTGCCCGGAGAATCCCATGGACAGAGGAGTCCATAGGGTCGTAAAGAGTTGGACATGACTGAAGCAACTTAGCACACTATAGTACATTCTGTAATCAGGTGCCCTGCCCTTCCCTGGCCTGGGGGTGAGCATGCGAACCAAGGTAGGTCATGGCCACACTCTCTCTGGAATTTGAATCTTCAGCAGAATGATACAGAGACTGAAAATGGTAGGAGCTCATGCATTCCACCCTTGCCAAAACTCTTCTGCCTGGGAGCAAAGATGTCTTGGTTCCAACTCACTTCCAAGCCTAATTCTCCAGTCTTACTATCATTTTTGTTTGTTTTGAGGTCACATTATCATTCCAAAAATTCCCTTTTGCATAAGCAGTGAAGAAGCGGTGTTTGTCATAGGCAAACATATCAGATGCCCACTAAAGACGAAAAGTTAACTCTCCTTTCCCAAGTATTGCTGAGTTAACAGAAGAGTTACTAAATAGTGTAACTAATGGCACATAGAGGTTAGAAGTGCTCACTTTGGCACCATAGATCATAAATTCAGAATAGTTCATGTCTGATATTCTAAATAAGAATGCCATTGACTTACATTGGTTGGCCGGTAGCCCTTACACTGGGATGTACATGGTACACCCATTGTCCCATCCAAAGATCGAAGAAATCTGAGGAGTAAATGCCCTTATCACACCTTGTTTTAGGTGAGGATGTTAACGCTCAGAGGGGTTAAATAACTTGCTTACAGTGATAATAATTTGTGGAGTCTAGTCCAAAATAGAAATACAGGGCCCCATGCTGAGAAATTGTTAAAGAATTTCAAGATGGTGACAGCAGAGCATTAAACCAACTTCAGATTCCTTCTGAGCTTGAGCCCCCTCTCCTTCCTTTACCCCCATGACTGCACAGGTCATATATCCATAAAGTTGGTCCAGCTTACTTAAGTTAGTAAGTGATAGAGCTGACTTATACCTGGACCTCTTTGATTCAAAAGTCCATGGTCTCAATTCATGTTGTCAAATCACTCATGTTGTCTACATATTGCCCTCATCCCCTACTCCATAGGGAAGCTGGGTGACTCAAATAAGGTTAATAATGATGAGAGCTTCAGAGAGTCACAGGGAAAAGTAATCCAGGATAGCAGTGATAGGCTTAGTTCTCCCCTGCCTTCTTCCTGGTGTTCAGTCTAGCCCTACCCTTTGAGAGCGTCCTAGACCACTTAGAATGAATGTAGAGGAGGCTGAGCAGGATGGTGATGAGGCTGCATGCACCCATCTCATGCATCCATGCACTTCTCACTCTGAAGATGAGAAGAGTCACAGTGGTCATCAAATCTCTTTCCTGCTGAGACATAAGCTCTATAAGAGCCGGATCTGTCCTGCTCACCAAAATACCCCATGTGTGTGGCACAGTGTGTATGATATGATTAACGCTCAATAAATAGTATATGGAGCATTAATTAAACAGTTCACTGAATGTCTGTTAAGTGGAAGAGGCATTAGATGTGTTCCCCCCCACCCCACCAAGGAGGAGGTCAGTGCCAGTGGGGTAGACGGATTTTGACTCTTTGGTATAAAAAGCTCTATGGCCCCAGGATGGAAAAGACTATTAGGAGGTCCCCTTCCAAAAAGGGGCTCCAGTGTGGAGATGATGACAAGGATATTCCCCAAATGCATTCCCTAGAATACCAGACATGGCAAAGAAGACTCTGGTCCTAAGGCACTTCCAGCTGAATGATAGTAGCCATCTGGGCCTCTGTTGGGAAGCTTTTCAGAGGGAAGCTCTGTAAGAAACAGTGCTGTCCCTCAGACAGCCTTCTAAGCTGCAGTGTTTGTGTGTGCGTGCTCAGTTGCTCAGTCATGTCTGACTCTCTGCAACCTCATGGACTGTAGCCCACTAGGTTCCTCTGTCCATGGAATTTTCCAGGCAAGAATACTGGAATGGGTTGCTATTTCCTACTCCAGGGAGTCTTCCTGACCCAGGGATGTTTAGAATCTATGAATCTGCATGTTTTATCCAAGCTGTAAATGTTGGTAAGGCCAACTTCAGTATTCCAAAGTAAGACAAATTAACTGAAACTAAGTTCACTAAAGTTGTGGGGGTTTTGAGAGTTCTCTGCTTCTTAGCTTTGGGCTTAGATAAAGTAAATATAATATTCAACCCCAGTGGGCAATCCGGATGTCAGATTCACCATGCTTACAGACAGCTGTGGAGGGAGAACTCTGAATAAATCTGTCTAACTCGTAATGATGAATTACATTACTTCATAGTGATGTTAACCTTCGGAGGCAAAAGTCCAGACAGGTTGAGGAATGGAAAATGAGGACATAAGGGGCGAACAATTCCATTAGCTCTAATCAAAGGAAGAGGCCAAAAGGGGATTAAAATCTATAGCTTGCACAAAAAAGAGCAGAGACTAAACCACTCCAACTTCAAAAAGATTAAATATTTGCCACTGGCTCCTGTTTCTTCCACCAAAAGAGTTTATTAATTTACACTTAACAGTCTGCCTACTTCAGCTAACAATAGTTTTGAAAATGAATAATAGACCTACTTATTTAAAACCAAGGAAAAGAAAATCTAGGGTGTAGTTCCCATTTCCTCTGACCTATATTTTTACCTTTATTTAGACCAGGGATTTTAAGCCTGGGGGGTCCAAGTACTCTATTTTTTAGATAGAATTCAGGAAGTCACCACAATTTTATTAGAATTTTAAAATAATATATACATACATTACTTTTTTTTTTCCTGGTGAAATGACTCACAGCTATTTAAGATTTTAAGAGGGTATCTGCCTACATCTCTGGAAAAAAATATTAAGAATTTTCTTTTTTTGCCACACTGTGTGGCATGTGGGATCCTAGTTCCCCCACCAGAGATCAAACCCACACCCCCTGCACTGGGATCTCAGAGTCTTAACCACTGGACCTCCAGGGAAGTCCCCAAGAAATCTTAGATCAACTTCCTCATTTCAAGCTTTCTTCTCTTCTTGATTCAGATATCCATTGTATGTTGAGCCCTGTGCTGAACACTATTCTCAATTTTTGTACTGAATGCTTCCTCATTTAACCCTTCTGAGAGGTGGGTAACATTGCCTGCCTCCCACTTTTTTTTTTCATTCTTGAAGCAAACAGAGAGTTTAATAGTAATTGCTACCATTTATTGAATACTTCTTTTTTTTTTATTGAATACTTCTCATATACTCATTGTTTTTCAGTTTAGTTCAGTTGCTCAGTCATGTCCGACTCTTTGCAACCCCATAGACTGCAGCACGCCAGGCTTCCCTGTCCATCACCAACTGCCGGAACTTACTTAAACTCATGTCCATTGAGCTGGTGATGCCATCCAACAATCTCATCCTCTGTCGTCCCCTTCTTCTCCCTCCTTCAATCTTTCCCAGCATCAGGGTCTTTTCCAGTGAGTCAGTTCTTCACATCAGGTAGCCAAAGTATTGGAGTTTCAGCTTCAGCATCTGTCCTTCCAATGAATATTCAGGACTGATTTCCTTTAGGATTAACTGGTTGGATCTCCTTGCAGTCCAAGGGACTCTCAAGAGTCTTCTCCAACACCACAGTTCAAAAGCATCCATTCTTTGGTGCTCAGCCTTCTTTATAGTCCAACTCTCACATCCCTACATGACTACTGGAAAAGCCATAGATTTGACTAGACAGACCTTTGTGGGCAACGTAATGTCTCTGCTTTTTAATTTGCTGTCTAGGTTGGTCATAGCTTTTCTACCATTGTTTTTACATCTCATATAATCTTACAACAATCCAATGAGATAAAATGTTATTTTCTGCCTGTGTCATTGGTGACAAGCTAAATAATCAAAAAAGTTGAGTAACTTATTCAAAGATATTTAACTAGATAGATGAAACATGAGCCCAAATCTAATTCCAAATCCTGTTCTTTAGTCACTGCAACATACTGTTTTTTTCCTGATAGTCTGTAGTACTTGCTCACGTGTGCTCCTGTCACTTACCGGAAGCTGCTATAGTGTTCACTGCCTTACTGACCTCTTTTGTAGTCTCAGTTCAGTTATACCGACTTTCCTTCCATCAGTGGACACTTTCAGAAGATGGGAGATATTTCACCAAGTAGTTGTAATACGAAAATATCTTACAACTTTCCCCCTCTGGAAATTGTTTCCAGGCCATCCAAAGTTGTATCCACAAGTGCTTTTTTATGTGTTTCCTGTGAAACTCTCACAAGAGAGTAATCTCCCTTATTGGGTCTCACAGGAGCTCTGTTTCCAGGCAGAGGAGGGTCCTCTGGGTGTAGAACCAGAAATAAAGCAACTAGGGACTGATGGAGTCCACAGAGAAGATACTCCCTTCTCCATCTTTCTGATCCTTCAAGGCTCCCACTAAATCTCTTCTCCAAGAAACCTCCCTGACGGGACATTTGGTCTCATTAGCACTCCCATGTCAGCACCACACTACAGTCGAAGAATTGCCTGTGAGCAGAGGAGGTATGAAATGTTTGTTATGACGATCTCTCACTCACTCCTACACGTCTTTATTTTCTTGTCTGTAATGCACCAGACACTTCTGAGGTGAAGAAGATGTAACCCTTCCTCAGAGTGGTAGGGGAACCACATGTGAAGAAATAATTTCAATATCTGTGTTAGGGGCTAAAATAGCGGTATTTTTCAAGTAATGTAGGAGCCCAGAAGAGATAGCAACAGCCTCCCTGGGGCTGCTCAGGAAGGCTTCGTGGGGGAAGTGACATTTAAGTGTGGTTCAGAAAAAAGAGCAGGAATTTTCCGAGAAAGAGAAAAAAAGGGGGTGCTGAAGGCGTTCAAGAAGGGTACTGTGTAGAGGTGTAAACAGTCACAACATGCTGGGGAACAGCGAGACTTTCGGTTTGACTGGAAGGGAGGTGTATTGAGGGATGGGTTTGAGTTTGGTGCAAGATTATGAAAGGCCTTATGTGTCGGCTCCAAGGTCTCAGCTTTATCTTGTCAGCACTAGCATTTTCTTTTCAATTCTTTGAATATCTTACTGCTGCTGCTGCTAAGTCGCTTCAGTCATGTCCGACTCTGTGTGACCCCACAGACGGCAGCCCACCAGGCTCCCCCGTCCCTGGGATTCTCCAGACAAGAACACTGGAATGGGTTGCCATTTTCTTCTCCAATGCATGAAAGTGAAAAGTGAAAGTGAAGTCGCTCAGTCGTGTCCAACTGTTCGAGACCCCATGGACTGCAGCTGACCAGGCTCCTCCGTCCATGGGATTTTCCAGGCAAGAGTACTGGAGTGGGGTGCCATCGCCTTCTCCATATATCTTACTGCATGTCCCCCTTATTGTATTACAAACATGGGTGAGAATTAGAAGTTAGAAAAGACATAATGGAGAAGAGAAACAGACAACGGTATAATTAAAACAGTTACCAAAGATAGAAACAATTTAAGCATAGAAATATCATAATTTTTAGCTTTAATTAAAGATGTGTGGACAAAGGACCCTCCTTATATGCAGTGTGAAGAAAAATACATTAAAGAAAATGCTTTGCTCTTAAAAAAATTTCTGGAAGAAGAAGGTTAGCGAGGAGACAAGGAGACAGGAAGGTATATTTATTGAGTGCTTGTCCTGTGTTGTTTTGCACAAAACTGAATTCATTCTAATCCTTAGTTCATGGTATGCTTTCATCATGTTAGCAGTGAGGAAATGTCCATCATCATCATTAATAGTAAAATAAAATATTCTTGAACTTGCCACCAAGTTCAACAAATAGAACTAGAACATCGGTGTTTGCCCATGTGTTCCTCTTCTTTCCTTTTCCCTCCACCCCCAGCCAAATTAACCCTTCTCAAATGCTATTGACTCTCGCATGTTTATTCCTTACTTTTAATATACAGTATGCACACATACACATACATTTGCATTTACTTTTACAGAAATTCACCACTCTGGTGCATATGGCTATAGTTTATTCCTTTTACTACTTTTTTTCCTTTACTGTCTTCTATTGTGTGACTATATCACTATATATTTAGACGTTGTGCTGTCAGTGGGTATTGGGGGTTTTCCTTGACTACCTACTCCAATGAATAACTCTGAATTTTTTTTTTCCTTCTCCAGTTTCAAATCTCCCACCAACTCTTTGAGCTGGGTATGATTATCTTCACTTTAGCTATGAGGCCACTGAAACTCAAAGAGCATTAGAAACTTTTCTGTTGTCACATGGCCACAGAGTGGCAGAGCCAGGGTTTCATTCAATTCTCTCTGACTCCAAAGCCTGCAGTGGCACTTCCTCCCTTCCTTGGAGGACCAGTTCTCCTCTCAATCCAATGTGTTTCAGGCTCAGAAGACTCCCCCAGCTCACTTTTGCTCTGAGTCCCTGTGAGTCACTGCTGGGGTGAAGAGGGGATTTCCTGAGCTGCCCCTGTCAATATATGTCAAAACATCCTGTTCAGTCAGACAATTCCACTGGTAGTAGTCAGCTGCACTAGGAGCTTCTGGTCCAGCCACTTGGGTGGGGCTGCCTTGGCCCAGCAACCTGCAAGAGTGAATCTCCTTCTTTCCACCATTTGTGTCCTCAACTAGGTAATAATGATAATAACACTCTTTTTCTTGTAAAGAGATCTGTACTATTTCCAAAACTCTCTGTGAATTAGGAAAATGATTTCTATTAGCCTCATTTTCCTGATCAGGAAACCAGGAAGTAAATGGTAGATTGAAAAAAGGACACCTGGTCCAGGGTCTGTTCTGACTTTCTGTACAAATATCTTCTACTTAAATATATCACACTATGCTGAAGACTCTGAACACTCAATATTCAGGCCATTCTCCCAACATCATCCCTTACTACTAAGAGTGCCTTTATTTCCAAAGGAAAAGTAGTCAGCTTTCTTTTTTCCTTCAGCAAAACCACAGATTTGCTAAATGATAGTCACAATACCTATGATGTGGTTTGAAGGTGCTAGACCATCATCCCCCTTAATGTCTCTTTTCACTGTCTGTCATAGGGACAGAAGTTCCTCCATTTGTGCCTTGGTTGTTGTTGGCCCTCAGAAAGTTTTTTAGGAAAAGGTAAGATCTAGTATAGATCCTAGTTCTTTTTTTTTTAAAGAACTACCAAAAACTTAGATTGAACTTTAACTGTGTATTCTTCCAGTATCATTTTGGAGCACTGTCTAACAGGCCTGTCAGTGTGTGCTCCGTCACTCAGTCGTGTCCAACTCTTTGCAACCTCATGGACTGTAGCCCGCCACATTCCTCTGTCCATGGAATTTTCCATGCAGGAATACTGGAGTGAGTTGCCATTTCCTACTCCATGAGACCTTCACGACCCAGGGATCAAACCCATGTCTCCTGCATCTCCTGTACTGGCAGATCTGCTGCTGCTGCTGCTAAGTCGCTTCAGTTGTGTCCAACTCTGTGCGACCCCATAGACGGCAGCCCACCAGGCTCCACCGCCCCTGGGATTCTCCAGGCAAGGACATTGGAGTGGGTTGGCATTTCCTTCTCCAATGCATGAAAGTGAAAAGTTAAAGTGAAGTCGTTCAGTCGTGTCCGACTGTTCGAGACCCCATGGACTGCAGCCGACCAGGCTCCTCCGTCCATGGGATTTTCCAGGCAAGAGTACTGGAGTGGGGTGCCATTAGGGTTATTAATTTTCTAATGTTTGGCACATTATTTACTATTGTTTAAGGCCCAGAGTCTGTGAAGAAACATATTATAGATTTGTTTCCCAGTACAGATGCAAATGACTTTTGTTTGGAAGAAAAATAACCCCAAAGATTATGCTTTCATTGCTCTATAGGATGTTAAATGGTTTTGTCCAGTTTTGTGTTTAACTGAGTAGTCTTATCCCAATGTACTTTCTTCAGTACATAAAAAGTGTCTCACATGTTTTTTCAAATGACTTTTAGTCATCTGCTGGCTCCTTGATTAATGAGTTAGATTACTCTTGTGCTCACTTCATAATTGTTGATATTCTTTTTTAAAGAAATTTGAGATTTCAAATACTTGATTTACGATGTTGCATTAGTTTCAAGTGTACAGCAAAGTGAATCAGTTATACATAGATACATATATTCACTCTTCTTAAGATTCTTTTCCCATATAGGCCATTACAGAACATTGAGTAGAGTTTCCTGTGATATATAGCAGATCCTTGTAAGTGATACATTTTGTATATAGTAGTGTGTATATGTCAATCCCAATCTCTCAATTTATCCTCCCACTTACCCCTGGCTACCACAGTTTGTTTTCTACATCTATAACTCTATTTCTGTTTTGTAGATAATTTCATTTGTACCCCTTTTTTAGATTCCACATATATAATTGTTGATATTCTTAAAAAATTATTCTTTGACAGTCCACATTTAATGCCAAAAAATGATCGTTTTCCAGTCATTATTACCACATAACAAATTACCCTAAAAATTAGTGACATAAAACAGCAACCATATAATTTAGTCACAGTATAGTGGGTTGGACCTTTGGGAAGGGCTTACTGAGAAGCTTTTGTTTGGAGTCTCTCATATGGTTAGAGTCAGGGGTCTTCTGAGGCTGTAGGCCACAGTCTTGGTTGGTCTGGGTGTCCAGGGTGGCTCATACTCAGGCTGCAGTTGCTGCTGGGTGCTGGCTGGGAGCTCCGCTGGAGCTGTCCACAGAGCCCCTGTCCATAGCCTCTGTAGCATGGTTGGCTTGAATCCAGACTTCTTAAAGGGTGGCTGGCTTCCCTGGGACAAGCATTCTGAGAAAACCAGGTGTCCATGGCCTAGAACTACATGGCCTTTACTGACCTGCTGTGGGAAGTTGATAGCATCATTTCTGTGGCACTTCATGAGTCAAGGGAAGGGAACATAGACCCCACCTCTTTTTATGCAGAGTGTCAAGGAATTTTCAGACTATGACTTAAAAAGTCACATGGGAAACCTCTTTGAACCTCATAGTGAGAAGGAAGCTTACATTTGCGCTATTACATTAGCAAAAAAATGGCTGTGGACAAAGAGAACAAGAGACGGTCAGAGAAATAGTGGTAGGAAATCCAGAAAGCAGATTTTGTGCTGCTGCCGCTGCTAAGTCGCTTCAGTCATGTCCAACTCTGTGTGACCCCATAGACAGCAGCCCACCAGGCTCCCCTGCCCCTGGGATTCTCCAGGCAAGAATACTGGAGTGGGTTGCCATTTCCTTCTCCAATGCATGAAAAGTGAAAGTGAAGTCGGTCAGTCATGTCCGACTCTTAGCGACCCCATGGACTGCAGCCCACCAGGCTCCTCCATCCATGGGATTTTCCAGGCAAGAGTACTGGAGTGGGGTGCCATTGCTACTTGAATTAAAAAAGTGATTGAAAACTTTATTCATTTAGGATCATAAGAGAGGAGGGAAAAAGCACATGAGTGCAAACTGAGTTGCTTCAGTCATGTCTGACTCTTTGCGACTTCATGGGCTGTAGCCCGTCAGGCTCCTCTGTCCATGGGGTTCTCCAGGCAAGAATAGTGGAGTGGGTTGCCATTTCCTCTTCCAGGGTATCTTCCCAGCCCAGGGATTGAACCCTCATCTCGTTATGCCTCTCGCATTGGCAGGCATGTTCTTTACCACTGGGTACTACCTGGGAAGCCCCTAGAGGCACATGTTAGAGAGAATTCAGATTAAGAATTGAGAAGATGTGGTAGCTGCCTGGCAGAGATCTACCCTATAAGCTTTATAGTAAAGAATCTTACTCTTTTTTTTTTTTCTTCTTTTTTGATGCTTCTAAGCCTTACCCTCTTCTTCTCCCCGAACTCCATATCTGAGCATGCTGATAAGAAAGTCTGGTACTCCCTCCTTTGGCACCAGTGACAAGTTTAAATCATGCATGGGAACCCTCACCCCATCCTCACCCCGCAGCCACCATAAAATCCCAACCAAGTTTCCTGCCCCTGCCCTCTCTCAAGCCATTTTTGGATGTGCTTGGCAGCCACTCTGGTCTCCCCAGAAAGTCTCATTATATGAGTAATAAATTATATGTCCCCTTTTATATTTAATAACATTTTTACTGTGTGAACAGTGTCATCACACTAAGATCCACCATTTAAGTAGGGGGTCCATCCTTTGTCCTCAGACGACCACGACAAGGTACCAGTTACAGAAAATATAGCTCCTGAATTTAAAAATTAATAAATCTTAGCATTTATTGCCTTCTATATGCTGAGCACTGGGAGGGAGGCACTATTATTATTCCCGTTTGACAAGTGCAGAAATGGTCCAGAAGAGAGCAGCAGGTGGTGGGGAGAAATTGACTCAGATAACCTTACTGACTTGAAGTTTGGTTGAGAAGCTGATGGCATCACTGACTAAGAGTAGGAGACTTGGAGAGGGTCCATTTCTATGGGAAGAAAAGCTCAGTTTTAGACACCTTTAATTTCTGATGAAAGGGGCTGTATAACTGATGATGTCCTTTGGCGGTTAGAGATAAAGAATTTATTGGGCACCATGTAAGTGCCAGACTCTAGGTAGGTACCCAACAGAGCTCTGGTGAGAAAATGAGAATTGTAGAGTCACCAACATAGTGGATGCTGAAGCTGGAATTTAGATGTCAAGAGAAAGAGCAGAGCAGAGCAGAGGATTATGAACTCATGTTTAGAGCATAGGAGAAACAGAAGGAACCAGCAAATCGGATAGAGAAAGGACAGTGGTGTAAATGTAGTGGAATATCTGAGTGGGTCCAAAACATTTTTTTAAGTAAGCTGCCATTTTAAAATTGCCTCTCTGCCTAGGAAAAAAGCCTGGACACCAGTGGAGTCATCTTTCTTTGATCTGGAAGATGTCTCTTCACATGATGGCCCTTTCTAGTTGCACATACGTAAGGCAAGTGGGCACACAGTGCCTAAGGGAATTCTGTAATAAAGTCTTTTATTTGTGGCTTTGGGAGGCTGCTCTCCCTTAATATTTGAAAAAAATCTCTTGGATGGCTATAGAAATATTTGCACAGAGACTCAAGGCATTGAGACCAGAACTTTCCTTTGGGTATTCAGCTGTAGTATGGACCAGAGACAGCCCAGCTGAAGTCTCCTGGCAAAAAGGACAGTGAGAGTTGCTTTAAAAAAGAAAAAATGAGCTGCTTGACCTCATGCAGCTCAAAACCAGAAAAATAAATGACCCAATAAAAAAGTGGGCCAAAGAACTAAACAGACATTTCTCCAAAGAAGACATACAGATGGTTAACAAACACATGGAAAGATGCTCAAAATCACTTATTATCAAAGAAATGCAGATCAAAACCACAATGAAGTACCATCTCATGCCAGTCAGAATGGCTGTCATCAAAAAGTCTACAAGCAATAAATGCTGGAGAGGTTGTGGAGAAAAGGGAACCCTCTTATACTGTTGGTGGGAATATAAACTAGTACAGCCACTATAGAGAACAGTGTGGAGATTCCTTAAAAAAAACTGGAAATAGAATTGCCATATGAGGAAACCAGAATTGAAAGAGACACGTGTACCCTAATGTTCATTGCAGCACTGTTTACGATAGCTAGGACATGGAAGCAACCTAAATGTCCACCGGCAGATGAATGGATAAGGAAGTTATGACACATATACACAATGGAATATTACTCAGCTACAAAAATAATGCATTTTAGTCAGTTCTAATGAGGTGGATGAAACTGGAGCCTATTATACAGAGTGAAGTAAGTCAGAAAGAGAAACCCCGATACAGTATATTAGCACATATATGTGCAGTTTACAAAGATGGTAACGATAACCCTATATGGGAGACAGCAAAAGAGACACAGATGTAAAGAACAGACTTTTGGACTCTGTGGGAGAAGGCGAGGGTGGGATGATTTGAGAGAATAGCGTTGAAATATGTATATTACAATATGTAAAATAGATGACCAGTGCAAGTTCGATGCATAAAGCAGGGCACTGAAAGCTGGTGCTCTGGGAAAACCCAGAGGGATGGGGTGGGGAGGGAAGTGGGAGGGGGGTTCAGGATGGGGGGACACATGTACACCCGTGGCTGATTCATGTCGATGTATGGCAAAAACCACCACAATATTGTAAAGTAATTAGCCTCCAATTAAATAAATAAAATTTTTAAAAACCCGTGAGGAAATTTCTTGACTGATTATTGTTACTGTTGTTTAGTTGCTAAGTCTTGTCCAGCTCTTTTGTGACCCCATGTAGTGTAGCCTGTCAGGCTCCTCTGTCCATGGATTTTCTCAGGCAAGAATATAGGAGTGAGTTGCCATTTCCTTCTCCAGGGGATCTTCCCAATGCACAGATCGAACCTACATCTCATTGGCAAGCAGATATTTTTTTTTTTTTACCACTGTGGGTACAAAGGGAAGATCATTTTAGTCAACTGTGTGGCCTCTGATTCTGCTGGTGGAAATGCTTTGAGGATAGTTGGAAGCACAGATATGGAGCAACCATGGCCAAGAATAGCACTGAGAAGATAGTGTTGTCCTTCCTTTAAAAAAAAAAAAAAAAGCCTCTGAAGCTTTGAAAGGGTCTGAAAAAGTAAGAATGGCACTAGGCAGGAGGTGGGTGTGAAGGTGACTAGGCAGGACCAGACTGTGATGATGACCCCATGCAGTAGTGTCAGAAGCTAGAAAGCAGAGCCACTCATACACGAATTAAAGCTTCCTTTTCTTCCTTTGAGAGTTATTAGAAATAGCCTGAGTTTTTGGATGAGGAAAGCAATTCAAAGAGAAGAAGCAAAATGAAAGAGGGAAGCCAGAGTCATGCTCATCAAAATGTTTAACCATGAAAATATGACCTTAATTGCAACCCAGGTTATGAAGCAACTCATGCAGTTATGAGGACAAAAAAGGCATATGTGTAATCACCCTATTCTCATGCTTTGAATACTGATTATGCACATTGTTTTGCACTGTTTCTGATACATAAAAGATGCTCAGTGTATGGTAACTGTGATCAGTAACATTATTATTAATACTAGTATATTGTTGGTTAAAGTAGTTATAAACGTACAGTCCTGGTAGAATATTAAGTACTGATGCCATGGTCATCAGCACGGTCATTAGAATCTCATTCCTTAAGTGAACTCTGACCAGGGCATGAAGAGCTATTGTTTGAGATCCGGAAGGAAAGGCTGCTGCAAAAGCTATCGTCACAGCAAGTGGTGACCATCCTTACGGCTGAGACCTTAATGAAAGAGGAGAGGCACGTTCCTCACCCTCTAGGGATAGTTATTAACGAGGTTCCCAAGTAGCAACAAGAGATGGCTTTGTCTACTTAATTTTTTACCCTCCACCCAAGCCCAATTCTGGGGGATTCTGCCAAGGGAAAAAGTAATTCCGTGTAGATAGGGGCAATCTGATAAATCTCTAGGTTTTGAAGGGGAGCCTTCGTCCCTGTAGAGGTGTCTCCTCCCCCTCCTCCTTTTTCTCATCTGCCTTCTCTGTCTCAGCGTCTTCCTCCTCCTTGACTTCTCTGCATCCTAAACACAAACCCCATATTTCTTCATATTCCCATCTATGTGAACTTGGGAACATTTCCCCATCCCACAGATGTTCCACCTACAGTGGCTCTGTGGTTAAGGAGTTTTGGGAAACTCAGGATCCCAAATAACTATCCTTCCTAGAAATTCACAGTGCAACTCACCATGTGGAAAGTGCTGAGAAATCCTGTGGTGAAATCACCCTTTAACTCTGGCTAGCCAGGGCTTCCTCATCTTCTTTGCTCACAAATGCAATCACATTTTTTTTTTTTGCAATACTTATTAATAACCCTGGAGAAGGAAATGGCAACCCACTCCAGTATTCTTGCCTGGGAAATCCCACGGGCTAAGGAGTCTGGTGGCTTACAGTCAATAGGGTAGCAAAAGTCGGACATGACTTAGCGACTAAGCCATTATTACATTAATATCCCTCATTATTAGACTCCAAGGGATTTGGATCAGGGCATTCCAGGAAGAGGGAAGAAGTGAAAAGGCACAGCAGTGTGAAAATATTTTGTTTGATGGTGTGTGGTAGGAGGAGGGCTGGGGGAAAATATTAATGTGTTGTATATGCCTCGTGTTTATAGAAAAGAAGAGAGTGCAAAGAAAAACCTAGTCCTCAGAAATAAGTTTCATGAAGGCGCCTACAAAGGCTACTCTGAAAGCAAGTAGGGAGGAAAGGTGGAAGGAAATTACATTGTCCCAGCTCCCCACTAAACCTCTTCTGTGTCTGTATCATGAAGGTGAATTGGAAGACTGTGACTGATATACATGGCAGTGAAATTAGAGAGGGGAACTAAGTTGTAAGCTAAATACTGGAATTTTATTCTCATTGGTGCTTTTCAGCTTTTGTCTCATCATGGTGCACATAGAAAATTAGAGCATTTTTTATTTACTATGGCTGCTGCTGCTGCTAAGTCACTTCAGTCGTGTCCGACTCTGTGCGACCCCATAGACGTCAGCCCACCAGGCTCTCCCGCCCCTGGGATTCTGCAGGCAAGAACACTGGAGTGGGTTGCCATTTCTTTCTCCAATGCATGAAAGTGAAAAGTGAAAGTGAAGTCGCTCAGTCTTGTCCAACTCTTAGTGACCCCATGGACTGCAGCCTACCAGGCTCCTCCATCCATGGGATTTTCCAGGCAAGAGTACTGGAGTGGGATTTCCTATGGCACAGTGGAGTAAATGGAAGAGGATGCCAACTCCAGGGATGGAGGGACTTTATAAGTCATTTGTGACACAGCAGTGTGTCCTGATGCTGTTGGAAAGTGTTGTTCTAGGTGATGGGAAGTAATATAAGAGCTTTAGGTAGGTAAATGACCTGGTTAGGTTTGCATAAAGAGATAACCTCAGTGGGCTTTAACCAAGACCCAGAAAGAGATCAGAAGCAGCTGTCCTTCTAGTTGCACAAACCTGACTTGCTTCCCCCACGACAGGATCCTTTACATACATTTCCTTCCATCTAGAAATGTTCCCTCTATCATCCCAGGTCTTCACTTTGTTTTTGACTACTCATCCTTCTGATCACAACTGAAACTTCACTTTTCAAAGGAAGCTGTCCCTCCTTCCTCAAAGTCAGGTCTTCTTTATCACATCTTCATATATATTTTCCTCCATGCCTCTAAATTTAATTTACAGCTATGTCTTTGTGTTATTACACAGTCAACTCCTAACTAGACTATGTATTTGTAACATTGCTTCCCCACCTGGTAAGGCCTCCCATCTCCATAAACTCAAATCATAGCCATCCTTCCAGGTCTATTCTTTCCAGGAATTCTCTTTCCCACCAGTCTCCCTATCTGGAAATATTGTTACCCTTCTTCTCTCAGTTAAATTCAGTTCAGTTGCTGAATCATGTCCGACTCTTTGCAACCCCATGAACTGGAGCACGCCAGGCTTCCCTGTCCATCACCAACTCCCAGAGCTTACTCAAGCTTATGTCCATCAGGCTGGTGATGCCATCCAACCATCTCATCCTCTGTTGTCCCCTTCTCCTCCTGCCTTCAATCTTTCCCAGCATCAGGGTCTTTTCCAATGAGTCAGTTCTTCACATCAGTTGGCCAAAGGATTGGAGTTTCAGCTTCAGCATCAGTCCTTCCAATGAATATTCAGGACTGATTTCCTTCAGGAGGACTGGTTGGATCTCCTTGCAGTCCAAGGGACTCTCAGAAGTCTTCTCTAACACCATAGTTTAAAAACATCCATTCTTTAGCGCTCAGTTTTCTTTATAGTCCAACACTCACATCCATACATGACTACTGGAAAAACCATAGCTATGACTAGACAGCGTTTTGTTGACAAAGTAATGTCTCTGCTTTTTAATATTCTGTCTAGGTTGGTCATAGCTTTTCTTCCAAGGAGCAAGCGTTATTTAATTTCACGGCTGCAGTCACCATTTGCAGTGGTTTTGGAGTCGCCCAAAATAAAATCTGTCACTGTTTCCATTGTTTCCCCATCTATTTGCCATGAAATGATGGGACTCGATGCCATGATCTTAGTTTTTTGAATGTTGAGTTTTAAGCCAAGTTTTTCTTTTTTTAAGCCAACTCTCCTCTTTTACTTTCATCAAGAGGCTCTTTAGTTATTCTTCACTTTCTGCCATAAGGATGGTGTCATCTGCATGTCTGAGGTTATTAATATTTCTCCCAGCAATCTTGATTCCAGCTTGTGCTTCATCCAGCCTGGCATTTCGCATGATGTACTCTGCATATAAGTTGAATAAGCAGGGTGGTAATATACAGCCTTGATGTACTCCTTTCCTGATTTGGAATTAGTCTGTTGTTCCATGTCCAGTTCTAACTGTTGCTTCTTGACCTGCATACAGATTTCTCAGGAGGCAGGTCAGGTGGTCTGGTATTCCCATCTCTTTAAGAATTTTTCATAGTTTGTTGGATTCCACATAATCAAAGGCTTTGGCATAGTCAATAAAGCAGAAATAGATGTTTTTCTTGAACTCTCTTGCTTTTTCGATGATCCAATGGATGTTGGCAATTTGATTTCTGGATCCTCTGCCTTTTCTAAATACAGTTTGAACATCTGGAAGTTCACTGTTTACATACTGTTGAAGCCTGGCTTCAAGAATTTTGAGCATTACTTTGCTAGTGTGTGAGATGAGTGCAATTGTGTGGTAGTTTGAGCTTTCTTTGGCATTGGCTTTCTTTGGGACTGGAATGAAAACTGACCTTTTCCAGTCCTGTGGTCACTGCTGAGTTTTCCAAATTTGCTTTCATATTGAGTGTAGCACTTTCACAGCATCAGCTTTTAGGATTTGAAATAGCTCAACTGGAATTCCATCACCTTCACTAGCTTTGTTTTTAGTGATACTTCTTCTCTAATCATCTCTAAATATGGTTTCTGGACATCTCTGATTGCTTTGTAGAACAGACATCAGAGAAATTCCTGCCTACTTCTAGTTGTTTTCTGGAACTTGCTCTGCTTGTCTTCCAGCTCCAGTCACATAGTTACTGTGGGACCTGACATGTGACATGAGTGTAACTCTACCCAAGACTCTAGCTCTAGGGGTGAGCAAGGCATATACTTGAACTCTGGGCTGATGAGTAAGGATTACTTACTTACTTTGGGATTTTTAGAAAGAGTTCTTTCACCTGTCTTATTATCTGAAGCTCCAAGATGTATGACTCTGGAGCTCTTAAGGGCTATGGTTTTGCTTTGTGTAAATCATGGGCTTCCAGTAAAAGAGAAGAATGAAGGTGTATACAAAGAGAAACAGAGACAGGATAATATCCCATCAGTATTGTAGTCTCTGGTTCCAATAGTTCCTGGGCTCCAACTATATCCAACATTTGCCTAGCCTTGGAGCTGTGAGATACCTATGGCTGCATGTTAAATGGCTTCAGTCATGTCCGACTCTTAGAGAACCTATGGACTGTGGCCCACCAGGCTTCTCTGTCCATGAGATTCACCAGGGAAAAATACTGGAGTGGGTTGCCATGCCCTCCTCCAGGAGATCTTTCCGACCTGGGAATCTAACACATGTCTCTTGTGCCTCCTGCATGGACAGAAGGTTTCTTTACACTAGCACCACCTGGGAAGATACTTCCAATAATTCTCTCGCTTTGTCACCAAGAATATAAACTAATAAATACATCTTGATCTCTTTTGAGAGCTCCCTGAGATGGGATTTATTGCTTGAATTCAGGACAACCAGGGTAGA
The DNA here is from genome assembly GCF_003369695.1 of Bos indicus x Bos taurus. NCBI lineage: Eukaryota > Metazoa > Chordata > Mammalia > Artiodactyla > Bovidae > Bos > Bos indicus x Bos taurus. Next base: position 86,873,084 of record NC_040078.1, read on the forward strand.
GAAAGTTAAACTGCAATGAAGCATCTCAGATTTTAACATATAGTTTCTAAAATATGTTTATCTGAAGTCTCCACTGGGAGAGAGCACAATATAATGGGAAGATTATGTGCTTTGGAGTCAGACTTGGATTTGAGGCCAACTCTATGTTTCCTAGTAGAAATTGTTACTCTAGACAGTTGACTGCACTACTCTGAGCCTCGTCAAATGGAGATAATATTACCCACATTAAAGACTTATTATCACATGGTGTAATGAATAATGGATTAAAGGACTTGGCATAGAATCTGGTTCAGCATAGGCACTTGGCATTACACATTTCACTGAGTTAAAGATGATATCAGATGTAATAGGTATCATGACTTGGGATATCACTGAAAAAGGAAAACCCAATTAATCTGTGACATGCCATTGATGATATAAGGCATTCTGATTTTAAAACTTTTAAATTAAAAAAAAAGTGCGTCTTAGAATTGATGAAATGCAGTATATTTATTGGGCACAGATGATATGAGCAATAATGTTAGGCACTAGTGATATAATTGAGCAAGACTAATATAGCCCCTCAAGATGCTGGGGTCTAATAATTAATACAATTCAGATTTTCAAAAGGACTCACAATAACCTTACATGGTAAATTCCTGGCTTTCAAAACTGCCTAGGACCAAGAAGTAAAGCAGGAGAGAAATACTAGACTTTAATCCTCTTATATGTTGTTAGATCCTATAGCAGTTATATTTTCATGCTCTGTATACAATCCAAAACAAATTGTCTGCTTACAATTAAAATCCTGCTGAGTTTCCAAGAGCCCGGCCCCCAGGGAGCTATTTGAACACCATGTCTTATCCACAATGACGCAATTCTACTTTTAAGGGACAATTAAGGGGTTTCCTTGTAAGTCAGGCCAGACTTTCCCCAAAATACATGAAGGAAGTGCCTAGAAAAGAAAATGTTTGAGGCTTGTTTTCATACTGTCATTTAAGAAAAACAATTTCCAAAAAGAACTGGATTAAAAAAAAATTAAATTTGGAAGGCTTGTACTTTTATAGCCCTTTGCAGCCTTTTAGTAGAACAGAACAGTGTCCCTTAGGAAACTTAATGTAACAGTAACCAAATGTCCTTGTTAAGCAGCCATTTATTGGTCTATTAAATCTGATCTGAACTGTGATATTTTGCGGTAAATCTCTTCAACATAAATTGCTTAAGATGGGCTTATTTAGGCATCTACCCCACTAGAGACGGCTTCAGCATCATCCCAGCAATGACAAATGTGTTTGCATCTTCCTGGAGAGCTCTTCCAATACGGGAGATCTAAAAAGAACATTTTCTTTGTCTCTTTTGTCAAGGAAGAGTTAAAAATGGTTTTAGAGATCATTCAGCCCAATTTTACTGATGAGATGGAGACCAACAATTAATTATTCATTATAGGCTAGGTGCTATCTTAGACCCTGAGGTTGGAGAGATAAATAAGATATTTTCTCTGCCCTCAAGGCACTCGCCATCCAGTGGGGATACAAGATCAGTAAATAGAGCCATGCAACCAAGTGAGCCACCCAAATAAGGGCAGGCAGTTGGGGGAGGAGAGGAAAATAAGGAGCCAGGATTCATTCAGAGAGTTTAAATGTACAGACTGTAATGAATAGTCTTAGAGAGTGACAAGAACAAACGAAGGACTTGAGGGCACCTGGAGAATACAGTCAATGAGAAGCTAGCATATCCTCCAGAGCCAGAGGGCAGGAGGTAGAGATAGTGTATTACAGTCTGGTAAGAACTGGAGCCTTGGAGAGCAGCCTTTCAGCAGGGGCTTCAGCCACACAGAGTCACAACAGCTGCCAGAGAACAGGCACCAAAGCCAGGAAGAAATGCCCCAGCCTCTCTCTGCTCAGTTTCCTAATTTTCCATTGGTGCTTCCCATTGTCTGAATCCAGTGGAAGTCAGATCACAAATGTGATGTAACCTGACAGACTCAGCCTCCTGAAGCATAGAGGAGGGCAAAGTAGAGCAGAAAATAGGTCCCGGGAGAGGGTAAATGGAGACTAACCAACACATCTGGCATTCAAGGTTTCTTCCATGTATGTGTACATGTCATACACACACATGATTCATTCATTAGCAAATAATTTGAAGTACCTACTATGAAATAATAGAGATAAAATCTGCTGAAGACAGTTTACTTAACTATGGAGATGAAAAGCAAACTAAAAAAATACCATTTTACCCTACGGGCTTTCTATCTAGTGAAAAAAAGACAAAATAAATAATTCATAAAGCTTAATGACTATTATGTTAAAGAGAGGTCAGGGGGCTTTGGGAGTATAATGAGTGGGAAAGTAGCTAATCAAATCTGGAGCCCATAGAATGTTCCCCTGAGAAAGTGACCTTTAGGTTGAGACTTGGGAATGAATGGAAGTCAGCCACCTAGAGGAGTGAGTTCCAGAGAGAGGAGTGTTCCTTGTGGAAAGAGTGCAAAGGCCCAGAGGCAACAGTGAGCATTAAGTTCAAGGGTCTGAAGACCTTCAACGTTCTTGGACCTTGGAGCATGAGGTATTGAAAGATGAGACTGAAGTGACAATCAGAACCAGATTGTTTGAGGCTACATGTTTCCAGATTTTGATCCTAAAGGCAATGAGGAATTATCTGAAAGCTCTAATTAGGTTTTCTCCAGGTTCGTAAGGGTCTCTCAGGATGTACGTTTCTGTTGGCCATCTCCTGACTTATGGGGACATGGGCGTGGGTATGCTCAAGAGATGAGTCCTAAGGACAGTAGGAGCCACTCATTGATAACAATTAAGAATGTTGTTTCAAGGGAAGAATACGTGCAAAGGCTCAGAGACAAAGCAGAGCAGAATCCAGGAACATTAAGTCATTGCTACTGATGGAATATTGACAATGAATGAGGAAGTTGGTGAAGTGGTGGGACAGGTTAGAGATGACTGAGTTATTATACCCTTTGTCCCGTGCACCCTGAATTTCAAGGCCTTCAACCCTCTTGCTGCCACTAGTGCTGATGCTTTCATCTCATATATGGTCAATACCTGGTACTGGAATTGCTGAGCCCAGGAGGAGACATATGTTTCATTTTTAATAAAAGTTCTCAAGTTCTCTCTCTCTGGTGCTAATTCTGTGTCTAGAATCCTCTTTCCACCATCTGTTGAAGAAAGCTGCTTGATAGCAGTTGCAAAAACTGAATATCAGGAGTGCCAGGACAAGACAAGAGGATGGCCAGCAGGCAGTAGCCCATTTGGAGCAGGATTGGGGAGGCAAGTCAACAGGAAGAGGACTTGCAATGCAGAACAAGTACCAAAAGTGCTGACGGTAATTTCAAGATGGAATCTTGGAAGCATGGAGCTTATAAGAGCAAGTCAGTTTCAGATCACCACATCCAGTCAGCTTCTTCAGCCTTGTTTTGTACTCACTTAGCTGCCCTGGTGGCTCAGACGGTAAAGCGTCTGCCTGCAATGCAGGAGACCCAGGTTCGATCCCTGGGTTGGGAAGATCCCATGGAGAAGGAAATGGCAATCCACTCCAGTATCCTTGCCTGGAAAATTGCATGGTCAGAGGAGCCTGATAGGTTAAAGTCCATGGGGTCACAAAGAGTAGGACACAACTAAGCAACTTCACTCACTCACTCACTCAAAGCTGCAAGTCTCAGTACTTGTTGCCTAACCACACTGTTCTGTTCTTTCCTTTTAATCTGCTGCAGCACCTGAACATACTTTTCTTCATTAAATGGTGTGACAGGCCCTGTTGTAGTCTGGTGAATGAAATGTAAACTGGTACAACCATTTCAAAGGAATTGTGTGACGTGTATGGCAGACCTTTCATGCGTCAATATTCTTTAATCCAGGGATTTCCCTAATGATAATGGGTAATTGTGCCATGCTTAGTTGCTCAGTCACATCTGACTCTCTGTGCCCCCTGGCTCCTCTGTCCATGGCAATACTCCGGGCAAGAATACTGAAGTGGGTTGCCATGTCCTCCTTCAGGGGCTCTTCCCTACCCAGGGGTCGAACCCAGGTCTCCCACATTGCAAACGGATTCTTTACCATCTGAGCCACCAGGGAAGCCCAAATAGGTAATTATTAATCATTAATTTTATGTGTCAACTTGACAGGGCCAGAGGGTGCCCAGATATTTGGACAAGCATTCTGGGTATTTCTGTGAGTATGTTTTTGGATGAGGCTCATATTTAACTTGACAGATTAAGTAAAGTAAGTTTTCCTTGCTAATGCAGTGGGCCTCATTCGATCAGCTGAAGGCCTGCATGGAACAAAAGGCTGAGGACCTCCTGCCTGACTGCTGTTAGCAGGGGCATTGCTTTTTTCCTGCCTTTGGACTCAAACTAAAGAAGCATCTGCTCTTACTGGGTCTCAGGCCTGTTGGTGTTCAGGCTGGAATGGCACCATTGGCTCTGCTGGGGCTGCAGCTTGCTGACTGCAGATCTTGGACTTGGCAGCTACCATAATCACATGAGCCAATTCCTTTTAAAAAAAAATAAAAAGGAAAATGAAAAAAAAAATATTAAGTCAATCAGTGTTCTATTGGCTCTGCTTCTCTGAAGAATTCAGATGCAATTATCAAATACTTAGTATGTACAGGCAATGTTTTAAATGAATTACATATTAGGACAGTTACATTTCATTAAACCCTATGCGATAGATACTATTATTATTGCTTTCTTATTGGTGAGGAAAAAGGTAAGGGAAGTAGAGCAGATATACCATGCCCACACTTGCACATCTGGTAATTTGCAGAGCAAGAATTTAAACCGAGGCAGTCTGACATCAGAGCTGGCATGCTTAGCACCATGCTTCATGGCCTTCCCAATTTATGTAGATAGGTATATGGGTTAAGATGTACACTCAAAAATATGCAGTAGCATATTATTTATCCTAGGGAATATTTTGGTACTTTTTAAATATATAATTGACTTACAGTATTGCAAAATCTTAAGTGTTTAGTTCAATCAATTTTTTCATACAAACATAGATCATGTGACTGCCACTCACATCAAGCTATAGAACATTCCTCTATCCCAGTGGTCTCCTGCTTTCCTCTTCCTCTTTAATAACCCATACCCAGAGGTAATCACTACCCAGCTTCCATGTACATAGATTGATTTGCCTATTCAACAACTTCATATAGATAGAACCATATAGTAAGTGCCTTCTGTGATTTTTTCATTATGCTTTATGTTTGTAAAGTTCATCCATTTTTGTGAATATAAATGGGAAATGGCAACCCATTCCAGTACTCTTGCCTGGAAAATTCCATGGACGGGGGAGCCTGGTAGGCTACCGTCCATGGGGTTGCAAAGAGTTGGACACCACTGAGTGACTTCACTTTCTTTCTTTTTTCCTGTTACTGTTTCCAATTACATTGTACACATTTTTCACAGTGTTTCACATCCATCCTCCTGTTGATGGGCAATCGTGTTGTTTTTCCAGTGTGGGTCCATTATGAATGAAGTTTCTATAAGTATTTTTGTACATGTCTTTAGTGTATATATGGGCTTCCCTCATAGTTCAGTCGGTAAAGAATCCGCCTGCAATGCAGGAGACCCCGGTTCGATTCCTGGGTTGGGAAGATCCCCTGGAGAAGGGATAGGCTACCCACTCCAGTATTCTTGGGCTTCCCTTGTGGCTCAGCTGGGAAAGAATCTGCCTGCAATGTGGGCAACCTGCGTTTGATCCCTGGGTTGGGAAGATCCCCTGGAGAAGGGAAAGGCTACCCACTCCAGTATTCTGGCCTGGAGAATTCCATGGACTTTATAGTTCATGGGGTCTCAAAGAGTTGGACATGACTGAGCGACTTTCATTTCACTTAGTGTATATGTATTTTCATCCATATCCTGCATCTTGGTTTTCATTGATACTGAAAAACAGTTTTCCAAAGTGTCTAAACTAGTTTACAATGATACCATTAACGTATGAGAGTTCCAGTTGTTCCATATCCTTGATTACCCTTGATATAGCTAGTCATTAACTTTAGCCATTTTGGTGGTTTTATGGTGGCATCTCATTGTGGTTTTATCTTCCCCTATGACTAATGAAATCAAATACTTCTTAATGTTCTTGCTATTTGAATAAGCTTTTTAGTGCAGTATTCCAAGTATTTTTGCCTTCAAAAAATCAGGTTGTCTGTGTTTTTTTAATTCATTTTTGAAAGTTCTTTATATGTTGTGAGAATGTGTTTTATTTGTTGGATTTGTGTTATAAATAATAGCTTCCAGTCAAACTATGGCTTACTTATTCACTTTTTGATAAACAGAAATTCTTAACATTAGTATAATCCATTTAATCATTTTTATAGCAAGTTCTTTTGCATCCTATTTATTTTGTGCCCTTTAATATGTATTAAAGTCAGGATATTATTCTTCTATATTTTATGCTAGAAGCCTTATTGTTTCAGCCTTTACACTGAGATTTTTAATCCACTTTGAATTAGTTTTTGTGCATCCTTTGAGGTTGAGATCAAGGATCAAAGTTCAAAAAAATGAACCATAAGGATATTCAATTTGCCTTGCACCACTTGTAGAAAACTTGCCTTTTTCCTACTGAACTTCAGGGTTGTAAATCAAGTGCCCCTATATGTGGGGATCTATTTCTGGATTCTATATTCTGTTACACTGATCTACTTTTCTAACTTAGCACCAGTACTATACTGGCTTAATTACTGTAGTTTTATAATAAGTCATGAAGTCTGTTGAGATCCTTTAGCTTTGTTCTTTTTTAAAAAGATTACTTTGATAGATACATTTTTTGATGTCCTATAATAAATAAGTTATAGCACTCCTATAAAAATGCAGTAGTATGTGTCCATAAAAGTTTATAAAATTTTAAATGATGTAGGAAAACACATAAGAAATAATACTGAGTCAACAGAGAAGAACATAATTCAATTATGTCCAGATTATTCTGTCATAATCTGTCATACAGATTATTCTGTATGATCTCAATTATGTAAATGGAAAATACATTAAAAGAGGATGAAAAGTAAATATGCCAGCATGTAAAACATGGCTGTCTCTTCAAAGTGAAGTTTTAGATATCTGTTTCTGTTTTCTTGTTTGATCTCAGACCCGTTCACCACTTTTGTCATCTTCATCGTAGTAGACAGAGCCAAGCCTTGCAAACTACATTTCTCATAATCACACATGCTTGCTTTCTGTCACTGTGTTGGGATTGGCCAATGGAAGGCACTAGACCAGGGTGGGGGGGGTGGGAGGGGGAGAGAAGACAGGGCATTTCTCTGCCCCTCCTCTGTCTCAGGCAGCATTTCCAGGTGGCAATGATTCCACGATTGTTTCATCTCCCCCTGGCAACCCCTCCCTCTGTGCGGCTCTGCTTCTCAGTTCTGATACCATTTTTTTCCTGCTATCCTTAAGGGTGACAATGGGTTTCTGCTCATTTCTGGGTCACTCCTCTATCCATTGTTTGTACCTTTAGTTCTCCCAAGACACATGAAATGAGTTTCTCCTATTAAATTTCCTCTATTGAATTACTTGGCCTAGCTTCTGTTTTTCTAACTGGACCGTGACTGACCTGGTAATTATTATTTTCTTAATGGTATTCTTTTACATTTTTAGAAATTTACTCAGCTATACATAGATAGCTATCATAATTTTTTTCTTCCAGTTTTTACCCAAGATGCTAGAGAGGGAATCAAACCTTTGGGCAATTTAAAAATTATTGAGGGTCTACTGTGGGCCTGGTACAAAGCTATCAATGAATTGGCCACAAATGATGGTGCTAGGTGCTATGGATACAAAAGCTACGAAAGATGCGACACTTGGACCAACTTTCTGCTAGAACTCTTCTGATCTAGTTTTCTTTGTTTCTCACTTCTATAATCACAAAGAGTAGAAAGTGTATCACATAGGAAATGAAACAGAATAAACGCATTTTTTTGAGCAGAAAGGATAAACCTGATTTGTTTGGATCTTGGAATCATGTAGAAAGGGCAAGCTTGACGTGCTAATTCTTGGGAAGGAGTCTAGAGACAGAATAATCTGGACTACAGAAAGAGGGATTGAGAGGGAGAATGTGAATCTGGAGTGTTTCTTCTGCATCAACTGAATTCCCTTGAAGGTTGAGCTAGAGGCAGAGCAGTGCCTTCTTCCCATTATGTCTTTCTGCTTATATCTTAACTATCCTGTCAACATAAACCCCTTAGAGTCATAGGCATAGTGTCATCGTTTCATTCATTTGTTTTTCAGAAGCTGGGGAAAGATAAACTGAACTCTACAGACCAACAGAAAAGCAGGATCTGGAAGTAAGCAGTGGCCAGGTGGGTGTTTCACCAGGGATGGAGTCATATGGCATCTCTCTACTCTCCACACTATACATCTTTGGCAGGATCTTAGGACCCAGTCTCTCCCTTTCAAAAGCACTTACACTCAGAGAGACTATGTGTGTGTGTTAGTAGCTTCAGTTGTGTCCAGCTCTTTGCAACTCCATGGACTGTAGCCCATCAGGCTCCTCTGTCCATGGGATTTCCCGGGGAAGAATACTGGAGTGGGCTTCCATCTCCTCCAGGGAATCTTCACGACCCAGGGATCAAACCTGGGTCTCTGCACTGCAGGCATATTCTCTACTGCCTGAGCCACAGGGTGATGTCTAAAGAACCTGGGATTTGGACTCAGAATACCTGAGTCTTGGTTAAGGCTCTTTAATTCTCTCTCTCTTTCTCATACAAACACGAGTATGTTATTTATTCTGTGAACCATAGTTCCTCTATCACTACAGTTGGGGATAATAACACTCACCTAACAAAGCAATTTGTAAATCAAATCTGCTGCTTTCCATGATTTAATAGCTCCTTATGTCCCTGTGGTGGTGGTGGCTTCCCTGGTGGCTCAGGTGGTAAAGAATCTGCCTGCAATGCAGGAGACCTGGGTTCAATCCCTGGGTTAGGAAGATCCCCTGGAGAAGGGAACTGCCTACCCTCTCCAGTATTCTGGCCTGGAGAATTCCATGGACTACATAATCCATGGGGTTGCAAAGAGTCGGACACGATTGAGAGACTTTCATTTTCACTTTCCCTCTCTATCTCCCTCTGGAGACAGTCCATATTCCTTACTATGACATATGAAGCCTTCGTCTCACTCTGTACTTGCTGCTCTCTTTTCTTTTCACTGTCCTCTGAGTCTTGGTGACTTCCCCATACCTAAGGACTGGCATGGTTCTCTCAGTGATTTCTCACAGCCCTGATTCCTTTACTACACAAATCATTTTCTCTCATGCAAAACCCCTTTCTCTATGGTCTGGATAACAAACTTCTCCTCTTACTTGAAAACTCAACTCTTACTTCTTGGTTGTCTTCCCTTTGTTCTGGACGCCTAATTAATTACTTCTTTTGGCTAATCCACTTCATCTCTACAAACCTCCAATAGTAACTATAACTGTTTTTGTATCTGTCTTCCCTAAAGGACTAGGAGTTCCCGTAGTGTAAATTTTTGTATTCTCTGGGACTAAGCCATTAGTTGTCCCATAGAAAGCGATGAGTAAATATAGACTGAATAAATAAACACAATTTCAAGAGTTGAGAGGTGAAATATTTCTGGTGAGGTGTCAGGAAGTAGCAGAAAGGCTGATGAAGAGGCGAGATGGATTCTGACTCTGGTTTCAAATCATCCAACAACCCCATCTCTCTGGGTCTTGATTTTCTCATCTTAAAGCAAAAATATGGAACCAGATGACTTTCTTTAAGGTCCCTCTCAGCTCAAGTATCTTCTGCCTGTCCTTCCCTTGTGTAACCAGCAGAGATTCTAGCTCTTTGGCTAAAGGATCACATCTGATGGCAGTTAAAAATAATGAAAAATTAAAGTACTACAAACTTTGGTATGGGGGAAAGATGTTGTATTAGACAAGAAAATCTAGTTTTAAGTCTTATCTCTGCTACTTCCTAAGAACGATACGATTTTGCTTAGATAAGTCATTTCTTTCCTGGGAACTTTATCTTTCTTGTTAGTCACGTGGGGTAGAATAAAGGCTCCACAAAATCCATGTTAAAATTAAATTAATACATTTTAAAACTCTAACCCTCTCAACCAAACAACAGAGTATTATTATTTTGATTATTACCTCTCTCACCAATTTGGGGCCTTAAAAGATCTACCTTGAAAACCAGAGGAGCTTTTTTAGATGATTTCTTAAAATGGATCATTGGTATTAAATTACTGGCCAGAAATTTGCACTCTAAATTTTGTAGTCAAAGCCGTTTTTACAATGTTCACCCTGCCAACTGTTTCACTGCTCAGCTGCAGCCCTCAAATGCTTCAGATTTGAAGTTAGACATGAATTAAACTGTCTCCAGCTTCAACATTTGGAGGGAAATTATTCAGTGGTAAATTGTCTCATAAACCCTGATCAAATGTATCATAAAACCAACACAGTGGACAATGTAAGCTGTATAATAATTTCTCAGTGACACTGGATGGACCATGAGGGCTTCCAGAATGCAAGAGAAGTTGATACTTGTCTCCTCAAATAGAGCAGTTTTTCTTCTTAACTGTTACTTCACTGAGAATAAGCTGTCAATGGCATATGTCAATATACTTGGATATGTGTATATGTTAGTTCATGACCCATATGATTCAGGCACCAAAAATATAAAACATTTTATAATGTTTTCATGATAATGAGGATTGAGAAGCAAACAGTTTTCTTGCACCGTTTCACCCCAGGTTTTTCTCAGAATCCAACAATTGACCTATAGCTAAACTTTCTGGATAATATAGGGGATACAAAGCAGATGCTCAGTTGTCTACATGGGCTGGACTACTCATCACTCCTTGTCCCTATTAAGGGTACTGAGAAGCATCAAGCCAGATGGATTTGGAGTCACAGAGCACCACTCTGCAATTCCTGCCAAGACTGTAGAGTTGTAGGGTGGGGAGAAAGAAATGGCAATCCACTCCACTGTTCTTGCCTGGAGAATCTCAGGGACGGGGGAGCCTGGTGTCTCGGGGGAGAAGGGGGAGCTGCCGTCTATGGGGTCCTACAGAGTCAGACCTGACTGAAGCAACTTAGCAGCAGCAGCAGCAACAAGGTTCTGGAATGACCTCAGAGAGGACCTGGACTCCAAGGAAAGAGACCAGATGACTTCTTCCCTTATCTCCCACCCAACACAATCCTCTAGAAGAGTGGGAGAGAGAAATGCTTTCCACAAAAGAGGGAAAGGGAAAGATGTGGGAATCATTTTACAGTTTGTCAAGATACAAATTCACGCAGGACCTCCTTAGCAGTCCAGTGGTTAAGACTCTGTGCTTCCAATGCAAAAGGCTCAAATTGATCCCTGGTTGGGGAACTAAGATGCTGCATGCTGCTGCTGCTGCTTCTGCTAAGTCGCTTCAGTCGTGTCCGACTCTGTGCGACCCCATAGACGGCAGCCCACCAGGCTCCCCCATCCCTGGGATTCTCCAGGCAAGAATACTGGAGTGGGGTGCCATCGCCTTCTTCGTACATGCTGCATAGCATGGCCAAAAAAATTAAGATTGATTCTTTTTTTTTTTTTTAAGATATAATTTGTGCAACTAGTCTTTTTAGCAAAATAGCATTGAATGTATTGCTTGGCCAGTACTGCTTTCTATTAGTGATTCTTTTTTCATATGCAAAGTAAGTAATATTATATGATGGTGAAGGGCTCAGACCCTGAGATCAGAGAATTTGGAACCAAATCCTGATTCTGCCATTTATTAATTCTGTGACTTTGAACAGGTTACAATAACTCAGTGATCTCAATTTTCTCATCTCTAATGGGAGATAATCTGAACACTTACCCCATAGGGATGTTGTGATGCCTAATGGAATACCACCTGTAAGGCACTGATAAGCATGCTCAGCACTTAGACTTTCCCAGTGCATGTTAGCTGCTCATTTCTCTGCTTTGTGAGCTTCTCAGGGGCAGAGACTATGGATTCATTCATCCAATAAGCAGTTTTCAACCATGTACTATGTGCCAGGAATGGATGGCAAAGATGGGTAACACACCAGTGCCCATCATTTCAGGGACTCAGCATCTAGTGAAAACAAATAGATACCATTCTACAAATACTATATACCATGTATGTGGATGATTTTAAGGGACCCTAGTGTTGTAATGAATAATTCTGCTCAAGAGACCCAAGTAAGACTGAGTCTTAAAGTTTGAAAAGCATATGCCAGATTAACAAGGCAGAACATTCTAGGGGAATGTATATTTTCTCTGTTAGAAACGTAAATGTATCTGTATGTGTGTGTGTGTCTGTCTGTCTGTCTGTCTGGGTGCAAATGCATTTATATTCAAGATTGAATATATTTCAGTCATAATTATATATTTGCTGATGAGTCACTTTTTATTCTATGTATTTCATTCAGTTCAGTTTAGTTCAGTTGCTCAGTCGTGTCCGACTCTTTGCGACCCCATGAATTGCAGCACGCCAGGCCTCCCTGTCCATCACCAACTCCCGGATTTCACCCAAACTCACATCCATTGAGTCGGTGATGCTGCCCCCAATCCCTCCCAGCATCAGAGTCTTTTCCAATGAGTCAACTCTTCGCGTTAGGTGGCCAAAGTATTGGAGTTTCAGCTTTAGCATCATTCCTTCCAAAGAACACCCAGGACTAATCTACTTTAGGATGGACTGGTTGGATCTCCTTGCAGTCCAAGGGACTCTCAAGAGTCTTCTCCAACACCACAGTTCAAAAGCATCAATTTTTCTGTGCTCAGCTTTTATATAGTTCAACTCTCTCATCCATACATGACCACTGGAAAAACCATAGCCTTGACTAGACGGACCTTTGCTAGCAAAGTAATGTCTCTGCTTTTTAATGTGCTGTCTAGAGTGGTCATAACTTTTCTTCCAAGGAGTAAGCGTCTTTTAATTTCATGGCTGCAGTCACCATCTGTAGTGATTTTGGAGCCCAAAAAAATAAAGTCTGAGATATTTCATTAGGTTTTAGGTAAATACAGGTTTATGATTTTTCCATCTTCTTGGCAGAATTCCTTTTAATTATTATTTAGCATTCTTTACTTTACTAATCCCTTTTTCCTTAAGTTGTTTTTGGTGTAATTCTAATATTGATATACCAGCTTTATTTGACTCACATGTGGCTGCTAACTCTTGTTTCATACACTTAGTTTTGATCTTTGGGCCATTCTGTTTTGGCTATGTCTCTTTGATGAGGCATTTAACAGGATGTCTTAAAAATCCAATATGATAATCTCTAGCTTTCCGCAGAGGAATTTAATGCACTTATAATCAACTTTATTATTACTTTTTGTATATATTTCTACCATTTTTGGATAATTTTCATTCCTCATTAGTGATAAATAGCTTTTAGTGGTTCTTGAAGCAAGTATCTATAGGTAATAATTGCTCTAGTGTTTTGTGGGTCTGAATATGTCTTTCTCTTACTCTTTATTATGGATTGAATTGCATCCTCTCCCCTAATTCATATGATAAAGCCCTAAACTCCACTACATCAGAATGTGACTATATTTGGCAATAGGACCTTTAAATGGTTAAGTTAAAATGAGGCTATTAGTGTGAGGTCTTATCCAATCTGATTTCCCTCTATGAAGAGAAAATTTGGGCATGTGAAAAAGACACCAGGAGTTTATGTGCCTGGAGGAAAGACCATGTGAGGACATAGCACAAAGGCAGCTGTCTGCAAGCAAAGGAGCGAGGCCTCGGAAGAAATCAAATCTGCAGATACCCAAACCTTGGACTTCCAACTTCCAAAACTGTGAGAAAATAAATTTTGACTGTTTATGTCAATGTGTGGTATTTTATTATGGCAGCCCTAGCAATATACTAATATATCTTTGCTTGATAGTCACACAGGGTATAGAAGTCTAGGTCAGATCTTTCCCCCATCAGCACTTTGTAGGTATCTATTGAGTTCTGGCAGAGATTGCTGCTGCTGAGTAACCTGCCATCTGCCTCACTATCATTCTGTGCTAGACAATCTGCCCTTTTTCTCTAGTAGTTTTGGAGATTTTCTTGGTATCCATAATGTTCTGCCCTTTGTGTGTAAATACAGTTCAATTTTTATTTCTTTAGCCTTCCTTGTGTTTCAAAGTCCAGTGGTCTATCATTCATGCTGGAAAAATTCTCATCCATTATCTTTTCATATACTGCTTCTCCACCCTTGTCTAGAAGAGGGTCAATAACAAATCACTTGACCCGAATCCTAGTTGCACAGTTGTCTGTTTCCGTCCTAGAGCATTATACAAATCATAGCTCTGGACAATGGGTGGTATGACTTTAAGCCTTTCTTCATGGATTGGAGAGTCCTGCCTGAGACTCTAAATTTTAGCTTATGAGATTCACTCGGTTCCCTGCCACATGTGGTTCTCCTTGCCTCAGAAGCTCAACTACTCAGTGTTGGCTGGCTAGGTGAAGAGCCTAGTAGGCCACACCTTTAGCCCCTGATTATTGCTGTATTTTGGTTCTATTTCTGGGTCACAAAGATGCTTATCTTTTTTTCTCAACCACAGTTATTTTTTTTTTAATTTTTCTTTTGAAATAGTTTTGGATTCTCAGAAGAATTTCAGCAATAGTACAGAAAGTAACTGAATAACTTCCACCAACTTCTCCTGATGTTAACCTCTCATATAACGCAGGGTTTTTATGGTTTTTTTTTTTTCCTTTTTGTAGTTGATCTCTCATTTTTGGGTATTTGGCACTCAAGGACACTGGAAGCATGAACTCATCAAACCATATTGACCAGGAATCTGGCCCAGGAAATCTTCCCATTGACTAACCATTTAATCATCCACCCATTCATTCAATAAGTATTTATTAAGCACTTATTTTGTTTCAAATACTATTCTAGGCACAGAAGTTATAAAAGTGATGAAAATAAGCAAAAATTCCTGCTCTGTGTTTTTAAAATGTTACTGTTGGAGACAGAAATTAAAGAAGATAAAAATGGTAAAATATGCAGTGTAATATATTGTGGTGAGTAAGTACTGAAGTGAAAAAGCATGGAAAGAGGATAAGAAGTATTGGAGGCAGGTAGGGGTGTATTCAGCATTAAATATAAAGCTTGGGGAAGTCTCCACTGGGAAGGACAATTGAGTGAAGACCCAAAGAGGTATGGTCATGAGGCACATAGATATCTGGGGCAAGAAATCAGCCCTCAAAATAACCTGAAGAACTAGGCACTAGAGCCCCAAGAAAACTGAAGTTCAGAGGAATTAACTTGCCCCTGTACAGAAGTAATAAATGAGAGAACTGTGATTTGGACCCAGGTCTTCCTGACCCCAGAACTTGTGTTCTTATCTGGTTGACTAAGCACAGATTTACAAAGAGACACACATCCCTTCAAAGGTGCATTCTGGTCCTTTCACTCACATAATTTAGTGCTAAGCCATGGTGTTCTCATAAACCTTTCGAGAAAATCCTAGAAATCTATTTACGGACTACTTGAGGTTTTTCAACACGGTGTTTTCATTGAGCTAGCTGAGCTTCATAAAATACGACTTTGACTTTTCTAACCATTGGTCTGGAGCTGGAGTGGTCATGGCCAGCCTGGAAGGTAGCCAGTGCCTCTGTTTAGGGAAGCTCGTTTGTCAGCTCCTACACTAATAGGAAAGCTAATAATTCTTCCCGAGTGTTTGTTCTTATTTTCCTAACTTTGGGTACTCATATCATCCACTTCTATCAAAATATATTGGGGAAAATGAGCCCTTATGAGTAAACTCTACTAGCTCTTATGAAGCAGAGAAATAGACAGTTTATATTACAAAGAAGTTTGGATTACAGAGAATCTTGGAAGGACAAGAGCACCTATAATTTGTTCTTTAGGAAGAATGTAATAATAACAACCTGTTCCCAGGTGGAGGTCTCATGGAGTCATTTTATTGTTTTTGAGACTATCCTGGACTGTTTAAATGCATATGATTCCTGAGCCTAACTTTTATGAATTCGATTCAGATCTTTCAGATGACAAACAATTTGCTTGTTCATTACTTACCCCTCTTACAAGTAACCATTCCTTGGTCCAGAAGGCCAAATGCAGATCCCTCCTGAGGGAACTAGTGGCTTCTCCAGGGTCAGCCCCAGCCTCCTTCAGTAGTTCTGCCACTCCCTATCCCTTGCTCTTTCCTCCTTACCCTTATCATCTCATGTACACATGCTCTGACCACTCACACTACTTCTTATTTCCTTGAATTTTCCTACCAAGATAGTTTTGATCCAATGAGTCCCTTGGAAAGCTTTTTCTCTCACCCTGCATATTAAAGGCTTGCCTCTTGTTCATGACCCTATTCAGTCAGGGCTTATATTCCATAAGTCTTCCTAAATCCTCCAGTTAGAATGAATTCCCCCTTTTCTATGCTTCCATAGTTTGAAAGAAAAAGAAGGAGAGGGAGAGGATAAGAAAGACAGAGAGGAATGGAGGAGAAGAAGAGGAAAAGGAGACAGAAGGAGGAGAGAAGACGAAGGTCAGGTTGGGGGAGGGAAAATGGAGAAGAGGAAGGATGGGGAGAGGAAGGAGAGGAAGGAATATCACTATGATGGATCTTAACACGGCTTGCCCTCAGTAGGCTCAAATGGATAATTTTTATCTTTCTTTCCCTCTGAGGCCCAGCACTGTATTTTGCACTAGAAGATTTTCACTAAATTCTTATTGCCTCAATAGATGAGGATCATTAGCAATTAGTGCATGGATGACTACTGTGAAATAAGTGAAGTTCTACTCAAGTGCTGGAAATCGTAGGTTTCCTAAGTAGATTAAGTGATGCTGCAACAGTCTTGCCTATATATTTATATACTTGGCTAGAAATTCCTTGTTTTTTTATTTTCCTTTTCACATTTAAATTTTTACTCTAAACTATGGATCAAATCTAGTTAAAAATTTTAAAAGTTATTGGTAGGTAGGCTCTACATTCTTGCTGAGATTGTAGAACACACCAGGATTTAGAATAATAAGCATAGATTATCACTATGTTATCACTTCCATCCATTGCCAAATTGATAAATCTTTCTTTTACTTTTTAAATTTTTACTGATGTATAGTTGATTTATTAGGACTTCCCTGGTGGCTCAGATGGTAAAGAATCTGTCTGCAATGCGGAAGACTTGGGTTCGATCCCTGTCTCAGGAAGATCCCCTGGAGAAGGGAATGGTTACCCACTCCAGTATTCTCGAGGGCTGTTCTATGTATATATTTTTGTGCCAGTACTATTTTGTTGATTGTAGCTTTGTAGCAGAGCCTGAAATTCTTCTTTTCTCAGAATTGCTTTAGCTATTCAGGGTCTTTTGTGGTTCCATACAAATTTTAAAATTATTTGTTCTAGTTCTGTGGAAAATGCCATTAATAATTTCATAGGGATTGCATTAAATCTATAGATTGCCTTGGGTAGTATGGTCATTTTAACAGTATTACTAAATCTCCCTTTTATTGAAACAGTTCTGTTTTCAAAAACAAATATGTCTCCTCCCATTTCCTAAAATGTGGACAATACGTCTCTCAGAGGCTTCTCTATACATCTTAGATTAGATAATATATTAAGGGTAGTAACACAAAGACTAACTCAATAAGTGCAAAATAAATGGTATAATTATTATTAAGAGTTATTAGCAATGATTCCCTCTCCTAAGTCACTGTCAGTACAGAGCTATTCTCAGTGGACTCATTTGTAGCCCCTGTACCCAAAAGGTCAGATACCATCCTAGGCATGAACAAGCCAGGCAAAACTGTTCTGTGGTTGCTCATATCTTGAAGGTATCTGACTATTTCTGAACTTGATTAACGTGATCACGTCTTTCTGCCATTGGTTCTTTCCTTTCCCAATTGAGCAAAGACTTATAGGCTTTGGTGGTGGCTCTTCCCACCTCTGAGGAGACCAGCTTATTCTCGATTCAGTCCTTCAGAGAAAGTACAATGATGGCATTCTGGGTATAATCTTTTAACTTTGCATTTTGAAATAATTTCAGTCATAAAAAAAAAGTTTCAAAATTAGAACAAAGAATGTCTAAATTTTACTCTAATTCCCCAAATGTTAACTTTCTTCCAAATAGCCATTGTATAACTGTCAAATTTATGAGAGGAATGTTAATACAATGTTTAGTATCTAATTCAAGGACTTAATGCAAAAGTCTCTAGTTGTTCCACAGATGTCTATTTTTCTGGCCTAGTGTTCAAACAGGTTGAATTTTATTGCCATATCTACATGATCTCCTTTAATATAAAATACTTCCTGAGTCATTCTTTGACTTGATACTTGGTGTGTGGCTCAGCAGTAAAGAATCCACCTGGAATGCAGAAACCACAAGAGACAGACTTCAATCCTTGGGTAGGGAAGATCCCCTGGAGGGAGGCATGGCAACCCACTCCAGTATTCTTGCCTGGAGAATCCCATGGACAGAAGAGCCTGGCAGGATGGAGTCCATAAGGTCATAACAAGTTGGACAAGACTGAAGCAACCTAACATGCACACACAGGCACACACACTAACAAGGAAATTTCCCTTCTCATCATTCATTCCTTCTTCCATTCATATATTCATTTATTATTATCAGTATGAGCTCATTGACTCTTATTTTAGTCTTTGGTTATCATCTATTACATTCACTATTTTGTGGCTAACATTATCCCAGACTTGGCCATCTGGAGCCATTTCAAGTTGGCTCTTGAATCCCTTTGACAAATTCTTACATCTTACATTGTTTTGCCTTCTGAGAGTTGTGTTGAGATTATATTGATATAGATCAGAAAAATAAAACATCTCTGATCCACCCCAGTGAATTTAAGTGGCTCTGTTGATAACACTGCCCTTCCAAAGATTGTGATTTAGCTGTGCCCAAAGCCTGTTCTATATACCTTGTATGTAAGTATTATTTAGATGGTGTTTGTGTGTACATCTGGTTTTTTCAGCTACTCCTATGTGGTCTGCCATTACTGCCTCTCCATTGGTAGTTTCTTTGAAATCTGACAACACAATTCCCTGTGGCCTCTTGGGCTCTAAACCACACTCTTTCTGCATCGTTCTTGCACTGGATTCTATTTAATTAACATTTGATTTTGCCTTGCAAGACCCTGATATACATTAGGAGGTCACCACCCAGCCATTTATCTTTTAAAGTAACTGGGCTGGTTATTTTTTTTAAAGTTCCATCAGGTTAAACAGTTAGCAATTTTTCTCCTTGCAGTGTCCCTTCATCCTGCACCAGACGGATAATAGATCAGTGTAGGTTCAGATGCATTGCAACATTAGTCATCAATTAGGTTTAAACCGGCACTGTAATATATCATTTATCTTGCCTGCCACGGTTCTTCTGAACATTTAATTTTTTAAGGCCTCTTAGGTTTTTTTTTTTTCCTTTCTAACTGGCCTTCTGCCTCTCTCCTTTGTCTCCGACATAGTCATCTCCTTAAGGAACAATAAAAATTAGATTTGTTTGACCTGCTCTCAGGGTTTGTTTCAGCAAGATGGATTTTAATAGCTTTGACTGGTTGGGCAGACAGCTTTTATGTAATATTCCAGACATTTACGCACTGTCTTCACTGAGCCCTGAGCAGGTGTGTATGTGAGAGGATGTGTCTGGGTGCCACTAAAGAGCTCCTTACTATTCCTTTCACATCAGATAATCCTCTGGGAAATTGCTTACTCCTAGATACAGTGGGCATCTCATTAAAAGCTCAAGGCTTTGGCATGTCTTTCTCGTCCTAATAACGTTTTTCTAATCTCCTGCATTCAGCATGTATTGCATTGTTAATGTTAAAAGGATGCTCTTTGTTTGATCGGGATCTTTCTAAATTGACTTGGATTGTAATGCGGGTCTCTCTATTTTTTCTAGGTGTGCAACAACACCTCTCTGTGAATATCTTAATTGAGGGATGGGTCAACTTCTCATTGCAAGGTAGATTGAGGTCATGACAAGAGCAAGAGTTTTGAGGCCACACACACGAGGGTTTGAATTGTGACCCAGCACTTTATTAAGTGAACTGCTCTGTGATTCGAACTGGTGACCCTATCTTTCTGAGTCTCAGTGTCCATCCGACTAGAATAATGACATTAGCTACATCACAATGTGTCCCCAGTTTTCAGTGCGAGTGTGGAAGACTTGGAGTGTCTGACACAAGATCAGGAATTTTTTTCTTAGCATCACTAAATTTAGCTTTTTCTATTCAGGTAAGGATAATATTTATTCAATATTCATGCCATGGATATTTAGTGAATATAAACTTGGTACCAACACTCTTCCAGACAGGGGAAGCAGCAGTGAACAAAGCAGACAAAGATTCAGACTTTGTGGAGGCTAAATTCTAGTGGAGGAGACCGATAGTGGACAAGGTGGATAAATAAAATGCATGGGATGTTAGATAGTGCTAAGCACTGCAGAGAAAAAGATGAAGCAGGGTTGTTGAAAAGATTAAGTAAGATGACATGTAAAATGTTCCTGGCCAGTGTCTGGTGCATAATCAGTTGTCCATTAATAGTAGTCATTCATATCAATCATTTATTCATTATTTCACACATTTATTCAGTATCTGTTGAAACCACGTTTCAAGCTAGGCACAGATGTCATAATTTGGATATACTTTGGAACTTTTAGGCATTCAGATCAAATCAGTCGCTCAGTCGTGTCCAACTCTTTGCGACCCCATGAATCGCAGCACGCCAGGCCTCCCTGTCCATCACCAACTCCTGGAGTTCACTCAGACTCACGTCCATCGAGTCAGTGATGCCATTCAGCCATCTCATCCTCTGTTGTCCCCTTCTCCTCCTGCCCCCAATCCCTCCCAGCATCAGTCTTTTCCAATGAGTCAACTCTTCGCATGAGGTGGCCAGAGTACTGGAGTTTCAGCTTTAGCATTATTCCTTCCAAAGAAATCCTAGGGCTGATCTCCTTTAGCATGGATTGGTTGGATGTCCTTGCAGTCCAAGGGACTCTCAAGAGTCTTCTCCAACACCACAGTTCAAAAGCATCAATTCTTCCGCACTCATCCTTCTTCACAGTCCAACTCTTTTAGGCATTAAGTTCATTTATTCATTCTCACATTTTTTGAACTCCTATGTTACCCAAGGCCTTTGGCTAAGTGCTGGGATCTGGAGATGAATAAAGTAGGTCCTTGTCCTCAAGTTACTCAGAGTCTCATGGCATCTTAACTATGAAGCCAAAGAACTGAGAAGAGAAATTTGACAGAGGCCTAGAAGGAGGTTGAATTTGGAATGGTACCATAGAAGAAAGGAAGAAAGCAGGTTAAGACTTCTAGCTTGCTGTGATCAGGCTTCTGGTAATACAATTTCTTGATGCTGATGGTGATGTCCTTCGATGCCCCAGGCTCTTAGACAATCCCCTCCAGCATCTCAGGTCTTTTTCTGAAGCCACCTCTGAAGCTTATCTATATCTCAGTGAGAGCAGAGCATAGGTGTGAGGTGGAACTCAAGCCCACATGCTCTGCTAGTAGACAACCCTCAGCTTCTGTTGGAAGAACTGAGTTACAGGCTGAATTGGCATTTCTTGTGCTGGGGGAAAAACATCACTGGAGAAAATAAGTAAAATTAATCAAGAATTTTTACTTTATTTTAGTATATTGACATGACTCAGTTTTAATCTTAACCCTACCAAGAATGTGTTGTTTACATGTGGGCTCTGAAAAATGCAGGGGTTCAATTAAATACACTTCTGGCTCTGAAAATAATTCTATGAAATGAGTTAATTTAATCCCTTTATTCTCATTCACAGAGTGTTGGTTTAACTATCCATTTGTTCATTATTTTTTCATTCAACTAGGTTTTTGAGCATCTTTTCTGCCAGTCACTGTGCTTCAGGACATAACACAATAAACCATGGTTCCAGTCTCAAAAAATTGACTCTCTGGAGAGGGTTTTTCAGAGATTTTTTAAATTCTCTTTTACTTTACTAGACATAATAATAACAGTATAATTCTCCCTCAACATTACCGTATAGAATAATAACCCTGTGAGTGACACAGGACAAGTATTAGCCCCCTTTGTTCCCATTGTAAAGGGAAAGAAATCAAGGCATTGAAAACTCTAGTGAGACTAGCAGAGGCTCAGTACACACCAAGTACTAGCAAGGCTGCTGGTAATACAGTAGTGAACAAGTCGGGTGGTCAACCATCCGACTTGCCTGACACTGTTTAGTTTTAAACCTGAAAGTTCTTGCATCCTAAAACCAGGATGCAGCCAGGGCAGGTGATCCCATAAGTTTCCTATAAAATTGTACCCCCATCACAAGACACTAAGTGTCATGCCAGGAACGTGAAATGAAGTTCAGTATGATTTTATCGATTTGAATTTAAACAAATGGAAACATGCCAGAAATATTTATTTCCTTAGAGACCTGAAATATGCCTCCTTCTTTTCCTCATGAACCCCCAGTTTAAATAACTACTAAACAGATAGGAGACATCTGCTTCGTGGAGAAACCAGTGATAATAGAAGACATTGATATTATGATGTTGCAGAGGACCAATTTAGACCCCTTCCCTTCCCTGTCTTGAGTGTTGAATAAAGAGCACAGGGACCGCAGGCTGTCTTTGAAGGATGTATTACTTAGGGTATCTTTGACAAGTAGTTTTACTTTGGGGGATGGGGAGACAAAATTCCATGAATGCTATCAGCCATGAATGAATCACTTTACATTCCATAAACTCTACGCTTCTTGAAGCAGAGAGCTTCCTGTCTCTAGTTACTTTTAAAGACAGCCTTATGCAGGTCATTCCACTGAGTGAAGAGAGTGGTGGATGGAGGATCAGGGAAAACTCAGGCCCTTCATATAATTTGAAACCTTAGGCTAGTGCTTTTCTCTCCCGAGGTCTCAACATTTCCATCTGGAAAGAGGCACAGACACACCTGCCTTTCTGGAGAGGCCAAGAAATAAAGAGATGCCCCCCACACCCCTTGCAAAATGTCCTGAAATCTTGGAAGGGAGGTCCAGGTGATCATCACTTCATGATTAGACTGTTCAGCTTTAATCAACAAATAATCCCGGCCCTGGTACTAAATCATGGGTTATGCTGGGCAAATCACATATCTTTTCTGATTTATTTCCTTAGCTGAAACTTGGGGAATTACATTCCTATTACAAAATGTTGTTGTAAGGATTAGAGACAACATTAAGTAGAGCCCCCAGCATAGCACTGAACCCTGGGTGAGGTAATAAGATGTTGTGAGACCTTGCATTGGACCTGAGAGGTGTTTATGTTGTTACTACATGAAACACCTATTTTCATCA
Organism: Bos indicus x Bos taurus; assembly: GCF_003369695.1. Taxonomy (NCBI): domain Eukaryota; kingdom Metazoa; phylum Chordata; class Mammalia; order Artiodactyla; family Bovidae; genus Bos; species Bos indicus x Bos taurus. Next base: position 86,896,281 of record NC_040078.1, read on the forward strand.
AAATTGTAGTCATGTTTATCCAAAAATTTCTTTTCTGGAGCAAATTCTATTGAGCCAGTTTATAATTTTCATTGAATTTCTATACAGCACCATTCACTATTTCTGAGTGTCCTATTTACGTTTTATTAGAATCAAATATTTCTTTGTAAATTGTAAACTGAATATTATACTAACCAATCATCATTTTTTCCATATCATATTGATCTGATAATAGCTTCTGGCACTGCCAGTTTTCTTTCATAAACATTAATTCTGTAAAATTCAGTTTGAAAATCTATTCTTACTTAAGAAGAGTTGATATTTCTGTTAACTGATAGCCAATAACATGTTATACTGTGTGTGGTTGTATCATTATCAACTGTGTTTTATGCTAGTTATTTTTACCAGTGGTGTTCATTAAGAATTAACCAGCGTAAATCAATTATACTTCAATTAAAAAAAAAGAATCGACCAACAATTGAACATAAAAGACTAAGAAAATCAATGGTATCTCTGTTTTCTTTTTTTAAAAGCAAAGGAGAAAGGACATTAGTATAGCTGAGAGGTCATCCAATATGATGGGATTCCCTGGTGGCTCAGAGGGTAAAGAGTCTGCCTGCAATGCAGGAAACCTGTGTTTGATCCCTGGGTTGGGAAGATCTGCTGGAAAAGAAAATGGCAACCCATTCTAGTATTCTTACCTGGAAAATCCCATGGATGGAGGAGCCTAGCGGGCTACAGTCCATAGGGTCGCAAAGAGTTAGACATGACTGAGCAACTTCACTTTCTTTCTGTCATGCAGTATGAGTCAGAGTCAAGATGATGGGGTCAAAGCATCTGACTTCTCTCTTGATCCTTCCCTCATCCACCTCGCCAGGCCTGAGCTCCTGACCTTGGCCTTTGCCTGAGCCCCACCTGAACTGGCCTTATTCTTTAATTATGAAGTATTGAAGCAAAAGGCTACACTGAAGGGCTTTGTAAGCTTGTCAGTTTTCCCATTCACTTCTTGCTCACTGCCAGCCTTCTCCCCACTTCACTAGCTCATCTCAGCAGGGCTTGCACCCGGGTCTGGAAAAACCTTGTTTTAGCAAAAATCTTGTTTTGAACAAAAATTTATCTTGAGGAGTGAAAGAGATACCATTGATAATGAACTTCAGCTTGATACCCAACGTGGCAGGCCCTTGATATGTAAACTTCATTCCTCTACCCTTCTGTTCTGGTTCCCTCCTTCTTAGGGAGAGAATGTAGCCCAGTGAATGGGAATGGGCTCTGAAATCAACTGTGCTGGGTTAAAATCTTCTCCCATTTTTTTTTCTGTATGTTCTTCTATTTGGTTTTTTTGAGCTTCAGTTTCATTAACAATAAAATGGGAGAAAAATATCACTTCTATCTTAACATTGTTGAGGAGATTTAATGACAGTGTATGTGAAACAGTCACTAGACTCTGAGAATACATGATGAACACAAGCCCCTGTCTACATACAATTTAGGGGTGGTACCCAGCCCATCACAAATAGGGATCCAATTGATAAATTATTACCGTCATGATGACTGTGGTGAAAGAGGTGCTATAAGGGCAAATAAGAAAATCTCATCTCATTGGACGTTGGTTGGGAGCATCACTGAGGAGGTGCACTTGATGGTTATGCCATGTTTCCCTGTGTGTGTGTGCATGTGTGCGTGTGTGTGTGTGTGTGTGTAAGCAGTGATTACAAGTAGAGTCTTTATAATTAGGCATTCATAATCTTGAATCCTGGCTTACAAGTGAATTTTAACAAAGTACTAAATTTCCTAAATCTCAGTTTCTCATCTGTAAAAGAGGATCATAAAGGCTAATAGAGTTCTGCCAAGAGAACGCACTGGTCATAGCAAGCACCCTCTTCCAACAACACAAGAGAAGACTCTACACATGGACATCACCAGATGGTCAACACCAAAATCAGATTGATTATATTCTTTGCAGCCAAAGATGGAGAAGCTCTATACAGTCAGCAAAAACAAGACCAGGAGCTGACTGTGGCTCAGATCGTGAACTCCTTATTGCCAAATTCAGACTTTAATTGAAGAAAGTAGGGAAACCACTAAACCATTCAGGTATGACCTAAATCAAATCCCTCATGATTATACAGTGGAAGTGAGAAATAGATTTAAGGGACTAGATGTGATAGAGTGCCTGATGAACTATGGATGGAGGTTCATAACATTGTACAGGAGACAGGGATCAAGACCATCCCTGTGGAAAAGAAATGTAAAAAGGCAAAACAGTTGTCTGGGGAGCCCTTACAAATAGCTGTGAAAAGAAGAGACGAGAAAAGCAAAGGAGAAAAGGAAAGATATAAGCATCTGAATGCAGAGTTCCAAAGAATAGCAAGAAGAGATAAGAAAGCCTTCCTCAGCGATCAATGCAAAGAAATAGAGGAAAGCAACAGACTGGGAAAGACTAGAGATCTCTTCAAGAAAATTAGAGATACCAAGGGAACATTTCATGCAAAGATGGGCACAATAAAGGACAGAAATGATGTGGACCTAACAGAAGCAGAAGATATGAAGAAGAGTTGGTAAGAATACACAGAAGAACTGTACAAAAAAGATCTTCACAACCCAGATAATATAATGGTGTGATCACTGACCTAGAGCCAGACATCCTGGAATGTGATGTCAAGTGAGCCTTAGAAAGCATCACTACAAACAAAGCTAGTGGAGGTGATAGAATTCCAGTTGAGCTATTCCAAATCCTGCAAGATGATGCTGTGAAAGTGCTGCACTCAATATGCCAGCAAATTGAAAAACTCAGCAGTGGCCACAGGACTGGAAAAGGTCAGTTTTCATTCCAATCCCAAAGAAAGGCAATACCAAAGAATGCTCAAACTACCGCACAATTGCAGTCATCTCACACGCTAGTAAAGTAATGCTGAAAATTCTCCAAGCCAGGCTTCAGGAATATGTGAACCATGAACTTCCTGATGTTCAAGCTGGTTTTAGAAAAGGCAGAGGAACCAGAGATCAAATTGCCAACATCTGCTGGATCATCAAAAAAGCAAGAGAGTTCTAGAAAAATGTCTATTTCTGCTTTATTGACTATGCTAAAGCCTTTGACTGTGTGGATCACAATAAACTGTGGAAAATTCTGAAAGAGATGGGAATATACAGGTCAGGAAGCAACAGTTAGAACTGGACATGGAACAACAGACTGGTTCCAAATAGGAAAAGGAGTACGTCAAGGCTGTATATTGTCACCCTGCTTATTTAACTTATATGCTGAGTACATCGTGAGAAACGCTGGACTGGAAGAAGCACAAGCTGGAATCAAGATTGCTGGGAGAAATATCAATAACCTCAGATATGCAGATGACACCACCCTTATGGCAGAAAGTGAAGAACGAAAGAGCCTCTTGATGAAAGTGAAAGAACAGAGTGGAAAAGTTGGCTTAAAGCTCAACATTCAGAAAACTAAGATCATGGCATCCAGTCCCATCACTTCATGGGAAATAGATGGGGAAACAATGGAAACACTGTCACACTTTATTTTGGGGGGCTCCAAAATCACTGCAGGTGGTGATTGCAGCCATGAAATTAAAAGACGCTTGCTCCTTGGAAGGAAAGTTATGACCAACCTAGATAGCACATTCAAAAGCAGAGACATTATTTTGCCAACAAAGGTCCATCTAATCAAGGTTAGGTTTTTCCAGTAGTCATGTATGGATGTGAGAGTTGGACTGTGAAGAAAGCTGAGCACTGAAGAATTGATGCTTTTGAAGTGTGGTGTTGGAGAAGACTCTTGAGAGTCCCTTGGACTGCAAGGAGATCCAACCAGTCCATTCTAAAGGAGATCAGCCCTGGGATTTCTTTGGAAGGAATGATGCTGAAGCTGAAACTCCAGTACTTTGGCCACCTCATGCGAAGAGTTGATTCATTGGAAAAGACTCTGATGCTGGGAGGGATTGGGGGCAGGAGGAGAAGGGACGACAGAGGATGAGATGGCTGGATGGCATCACTGACTCGATGGACGTGAGTTTGAGTGAACTCCTGGAGTTGGTGGTGGACAGGGAGGCCTGGCGTGCTGCGATTCATGGGGTCACAAAGAGTTTGACACGACTGAGCGACTGAAAATGAACATATTTACCATGTAGAGCTGGCCTAAGGATTATCCTCCCCTTTCTCCACATCTCTTAACTTTATTGAATGTTTTCTATGTGCTGGGCACCATATATGTAATATGAATAATATCATGAAATTGGGACTATTAATGTCCTGAGAAAACTAAGGCAACCAGAAGTTAGGCAACTTGTCCAGAGGCATACACTTGTGATAGAGTAAGATATAGTTTCAACCCAAAAATCTGGCTTGTAAGGCTGTGTACTTTGCATGCACTGATCATATGGAGAGAGAGTCTAATACTTAGGTGTTTTTGCTGTGATTCTTTATCATTGGGCTCGTTTTCCCCAGAAAGAGCATAGTAATGTGCTTTCCTCTCATCCATCTCCCCAAGACCCCTTGCTCACAATAACTGCTCTGTAAGTGCATCTAAAATAGATGAGTAGCTGGGCCTGGCAAAGGTAGCTTTGTTTTAGACCAGGTGGGTAGAGGTGGGAAGGGAGTGAAGACCCACACCCCTCCCCAGCACCTTTAGAAAGGCTTTCAACACCCTTGATTGCTATGTGCTCTGACAAATGCATAAAATATGGTTCCCTTCCAGCTGTTCACTCCATTCATTTCTGGAGAGGTGCCAGCCACCTATTTGATCACCTTTGAGCAGCAGTAAGGTAGTTAAAGCTGAGCAGAGTGCAGTCGGTTGATAAAAGGGTAAATATTTTATAAACTGTATGGTAAATAATGTACACATTCAGAGAAACAAGGTGAATCTTTTATAGGTCTCAGTCCCTGTTAAGTCTGGAATTAAATGCTGGTGCTGGAAGAAATAAATGCTAGTCTTAAGTCTCCCTACCTTATAGAGAGTCAAAGGCTTGCCCTTAAGCCCTGGATAAGAAGTTCTGTCTCTGTTCCCTGCTGCTGAATTGCTCAAATTGTGGTGTCTTTCCTATAAGAAAAAAGGTCCAAGGACTTCCCTAGTGGTTATAAAACCCCATGCTTCCAATGCAGGGGGCATGGGTTCAGTCCCTGATTGGGACCTAAGATCCATGTGCTGAGTGGTATGGCCAGAAAATTTTAAAAGAAAAGAAAAAAGGTCCATTTCCTTATCCCAATGCCATATATATATATATATATATATATATATATATATACACACACACACACACACATACATACACACACACACACAAACATTTCTTTCCCAACATTTATATTTTTATATACTTTTTTGGCTTAAGTGTCTACTGTGAGCTGTATTCTTACATGTAGGAGATTTTAGTCCTCACAGAAATTCCAGTGAGATGCCCAGAGTAGGTTCATACACATATTTGGAATTTCATTTATATTTGTTGGGAGCCTGCCTTGTGCCAGGTCCTCTTCTGGGTAATGGGTACCCTAAGTCTGGAGTATATGGTCTGATGGTAAGAGATAAATGATAAACAAGAGTTTCAGATGGAAATTAGCCCAGTGGAAAAAAATGAAACAGAGTGAGAGGAACAGCATGTGCTAGGGGAGAGGCCTCACTCGTAAGATGGCATTTCACATTCTCTGGCAGTGTGAATGGTGGTGGTAAGAATGTTCCTATAATTTCACAGTATTGTAGAGAATGTTGTATTGTGTGGCCCACATCAGGACCAAGGTATTCATTTCCTTGGCTTCTGGAAGCTGCTGGTGGCCCCCACCTGAACCTCTCCCCTGGAACTGCCCCTCAACAAAGGAGCTACCTGGATCACATTTTGCCCCTACTGTCTAGGGGCAGTTCACATCCAATGCAGAGTTACAAAGACCTGACCCCTTGTCTCAGTGGGGGCTAACTCAATGGGCATCCTGGCAGACAATGAGGGTCTTACTGCTGGCGATAGGTAGAGCCCTGATAGCCCTGGCAGTACAACTGTTAACACTTTAATTAGTGGTGAATGAGAGACTAGTGGAAAGGAATGCACTAGCTATGCTGTATCTCAGCCATTTAAGAGATTTAAAGGAAAGAGTAATTATAAAGACAATGGAATCAGATGGTTGAGTGTAATTAACACATTGGAAAGACATGAAAGGCTGGGGTGATTAATCACCAATTTATGACAAAATGTGAAAGTCAGCAGTCCTCTTTGGCAGCATACAGACAGACTCCCATGTAATGCAAGCAGAGGGCAGAAAAAAAAAAAAATATCTGAGTCTCAATCCCAGAACTTAATTATAACGATAGCAGAACTCTCTTTAGAGAAGATTGAATTCTCAACTACAGTGAACCAGCTAAACCACCTTCGAGTTTATTGACTCTGATCATCAGCAGGAGGTACAGCTGCTATTATATGATAGGGTCATGGAGGGATCAGTTTGACACCCAGGGGGATCACAGGGGCATCATTTGATATTCCTGTAACCAATTTTGAGAGTAAATGGACAGGAAGAACATGATGGCAGAGTCTCAGACTTTATAGGTGAGAATCTAGATTATCCTCTATCTTCTCATGTAAACCACCTAGATTAGCAGAGGCTGTAGAAAATAAGAGGGACAGACGGGTAAGGAGAGGGAAGTGATGCAAATCTGTTGCCTCCAGGAGGCCAACTGCAGTGGCAGGGACTAGTTCATCCTACTAATTTTCCCCTTGTAAGTTTCCCTGGGAAAAGAAAACAGACTCCAAGAGGAGCTATTCAGTTGGGTTGAACTTATTATTCAAAGCACATAGAGTTGAATGGTATAGTTGTAGCGCTATACCCCCAGATCACACACTCATTAACCCAGCTCTCAGGTGTCTGATGAGCTTCCAAACTGGTGAGTTTTTGGAGGGGGAAGGGACCATGGGCTGAATGTAAGAAGGAAGACACCTAGTGAGTCAAATTGCCACCATCCGTTGGATCATAGAGAGAACAAAGGGATTCCAGAGAAACACCTACTTCTGCTTCATTGACTACACTAAAACCTTTGACTGTGTGGATCACAACAAACTGTGGAAAATTCTTAAAGAGATGGGAATACCAGACTACCTTACCTGTCGCCTGAGAAACCTGCATGCAGGCCAAGAAGTGACAGAACCAGACATGGAACAATGGACTGGTTCAGAATTGGGAAAGGAGTATGTCAAGGCTGTATATTATCACCCTGCTTATTTAACTTACATGCAGAGTACATCATGCAAAATGCTGGGCTGGATAAATCACAAGCTGGAATCAAGATTGCCAGGAGAAATATCAACAACTTCAGATATGCAGATGATACCACTCTAATGGCAGAAAGTGAAGAAAAATTAAAGAACCTCTTGATGAGGGTAAAAGAGCAGAGTGAAAAAGCTGGCTTAAAACTCAACATTCAAAAAACTTAAGACCATGACATCTGGTCCCACCACTTCATGGCAAATAGATGGAAAATAGGGGAATAGGGGAAATGGCAAATAGGGGGAAAAGTGGAAACAGTGACAGATTTTCTTTTCCTGGGCTCCAAAATCAATGCAGGTGGTGACTACAAACCATGAAATTAAAAGACACTTGCTCTTTGGAGGAAAAGTTATGACAAACAAAGCATTTTAAAAATCAGACATCACTCTGCCAACAATGGTTTTTCCAGTAGTCATGTACAGATGTGAGAGTTGAACCATAAAGAATACTGAGCACTGAAGAACTGATGCTTTGAAACTGTGGTGCTGGAGAAGACTCTTGAGAGTCCCTTGGATATCAAGGAGATCAAACCAGCCATTCTAAAGGAAATCAACCATGAACATCATAGGAAGGACTGATGCTGAAACTGAAGCTCCGTACTTTAGCCACTTGATGCAAAGAACCAACTCTGGTAAAAACCCTGATGCTGGGAAAGATTGAAGTCAGGAGGAGAAGGGTGTGACAGAGGATGAGATGGTTGGATGGAATAACCGACTCGATGACATGAGTTTGAGGAAACTCCGGGAGATTGTGAAGGATAGGGAAGCCTGGTGTGCTGCAGTCCGTGGAGTCTCAGAGTTGGACAGGACTTAGTGACTAAACCACAGCAATCAATCTCCAGTCCTGTTCCAGTGATGCAAGAATGTAGTGGAGGAAACAGCCACTGCTTGAAAGACTCACTGAATGTTGGGTTAATCAATTCCCTCTGTTTAACAACAACAGCAAAAACCCAAGATATGGGATGGGGTGGGTATAAGAGTTTGAATTATCAAAAGTCCCAGAGTAGATTTGCAGTAGATATGGGATTTGAACTCAAAGATTTTATTTTCTGTATTGAGGTATGATTGCTAAACAATATTATATACATTACAGGTGTACAATATTGTGAGTCACAATTTTTAAAGTTTAAACTTCATTTGTAGTTATTATAAAGTGTTGGCTGTATTCCCTGTGTTGTACAATATATCCCTGTAATTTATTTTATGCATAATAGTTTGTACCTCTTAAACTCCTACGTCTAATATAGCCTCTCCTCCCTCACTCTCCCCATTAGTAAGCACTAGTTTTTTTTCCTCTATGAGTCTGTTTCTTTATTGTTATGATCACTACTTTGTTGTATGTTTTAGATTCCACATATAAGTGATATCATACAGTCTTTGTCTGTCTCTGACTTACCTCACTTAGCATAATACTGTTCAAAGCTTCCCTGGTGTCTCAATGGTAAAGAATCTGCCTGCCAATGCAGGAAACACTGGTTCGATCCCTGGTCTTGGAATATCCCACATGCCACAGAGCAGCAAAACCTGTGCACTACGACTACTGAGGCTGTGCTCTAGAGTCCAGGAACAACAGCTGCTGAACCCATACACCACAGGTTCTAAAGCGCACACGCCCTAGAGCCCATGCTCTGCACCAAGAGAAGCCACCCCAATGACAAGCCTGCACAACACAGCAAGAGAGTAGTCCCCACTCTCCACAACTAGAGAAAGCCCACGCAACAACACACGCCCAGCACAGCCAAAAATAAATAAGTAAATAAAACTTTTAAAAGATACCATCCAGGTTCTTCCATGTTGTTGCAAATGACAAAAATTCATTCATTTTTGTGGCTGAAATAGTATTCCATTGTATATATGTGTGTGTGTGTGTATGTATGTGCATATTATGAATATATATATGTTGTTTCCATATCTTGACAATTATAAATAATGCTGCCATGAACATTGGGGTACATGTATCTTTTTCAATTAGTGTTTTTGTTATTTTTGGATATAAACTCAGGGGTGGAATTGCTGGGTCATATATATTGCTGGGTAGTTATATTTTGAGTTTTTTGAGAAGCCTTCACATTGGGTTCCACAGTGACTGTACCAACTTAACGTTCCCACCAACAGTATACAAGGGTTCCCTTTCCTTAAAAACTTTTGTTATTTGTGTTTTTTTGATGATAACCATTCTGACAGGTGTGAGGTGATATCTCACCATGGTTTTGATTTGCATTTCCCTGGTTATTAGTGATGTTGAACATCTTTTCATGTGCTCATTGGCTATCTGCATATCCTCTTTGGAAAAATGTCTATTTGGGTCTTCTGCACATTTTTAAATCAGATTTTTTTTATATTGAGTTGTATTAGCTGTTTATATATTTTGGATATTAACCCCTTATTGGTCATATCATTTGCAACTACTTTTCCTTTGATATACTGAGTTTGATTAGGTCCCATTTTGTTTATTTTGCTTTTATTTCCTTTGCTTTAAAAGACAGATCCAGAAAAACGCTGCTATGATTTCTATCAGAGACTGTTCTGCCTGTGTTTTCCTTTAGGAGTTTTTGTAGTTTTCAGTCTTATATTTAGGTCTTTAATCCATCTTGTGTTTATTTTTGCATATGGTGTTAGAGAATGTTCTGATTTCATTCTTTTACATGTAGCTGTCCAGTTTTATCAGCACCACTTGAAGAGATGATTGTTTTTTCATTGGATATCCTTGCCTCCTTTGTCATAGATTAATTGACCATAAGTGTGCAAAATTATTTCTGGGCTCTCTCTTCTGTTCTGTTGATCTTTGTGTCTGATTTTGTGCCAGTACCATACTATTATGATGACTGTAGCTTTGTAGTGTAGTCTGAAGTCAGGAAGCATGATTCCTCCAGTTCTGTTCTTGTTTCTCAAGGTTGTTTTGTCTATTCAGAGTTTTTTGTTTCCATACAAATTTTAAAATTATTTGTTCTAGTTCTGTTAAAAATATTCTTGGTACATGTTCCTTTTGCAATTTAGATTCCTTTTTATTTTTCTTGTCTGATTGTGGCTAGAACTTCCAATATTATATTTAATAAAAGTGGTGAGAGTCTGCATCCTTGTCTTGTTCCTGATTTTAGAGGAAATGCTTTCAGCTTTTCATCATTGAGTATGATGTTAGCCATGAGTTTTTCATATACAGTCTTTATTATGTGGAGGTATGTTCCCTCTATGCCTGATTTCTGGAGAATTTTGATTGTAAATAGATGCTGAATTTGTCAAAAGTTTTTTTTTTCTGTATCTATTGAGATGATCATATGGTTTTTACTTTTCAATTTATAAGTCTGCTTTAGCACATTGAATAATTTGTAGATATTGAAATACCCTTGCATCCCTGGGATTAATCCCACCTGATCATGGTGTGTGATCATTTTAACATATTGTTGGATTTGATTTGCTAATGTTTTGTTGAGGATTTTTTCATCTTTGTTCATCAGTGATATTAACCTATAAGTTTGTTTTTGTGTGTGATATCTTTGGTTTGCTTATCAGGCCAATGCTGACATCATAGAATGAGTTTGAAAGTGTTCCTTCCGTTGCAATTTTTGGAAACAGTTTGAGAAGGATAAGTGTTAGCTGTTCTCTAAATTTTGGTAGAATTCATCTGTGAAACCTTCTGGTTATGGACTTTTATTTATCAGGAATTTTTTAATTAGATTCACTTTCATTACTGGTAATCGGTCTGTTCATATTTTAGATTGTACAATTCTAAGAATTTGTCCATGTCTTCTAAGTTGTCCGTTTTATTGGCCTAGAGTTGTTCATAGTAGTTGCTTATGTTCTTTTATATTTCTTTGATGTGAATTGTAGCTTGCCTTTTTTCATTTCTGATTTTATTGATTTAGGTCCTCTCCCTTTTTTTCTTGAGTCTGGCTACAGTTTTCTCACTTTTGTTTATCTTTTCAAATAACCCACTTTTAGTTTCATTGATGTTTTCTATTTTTTAATTCTCTATTTCACTTATTTCTGCTCTCATCTTTATGATTTCTTTTCTCCTACTGATTTGGGGTTTTGTTTTTTCTTCTTTCTCTAGGTCCTTTAGTTGTAAGGTTAGGCTGTTAACTGAGGTTTTTGTTTTCTGAGGTAAGCTTGTATCTCTATAAACTTCCCTCTGAGAACTGCTTTTGATACATTCCACAGATTTCTGATTATTGTGTTTTCATTTTCCTTTGTCTTCTGCTGCTGCTGCTGCTGCTAAGTCTCTTCAGTCGTGTCCGACTCTGTGCGACCCCAGAGGCGGCAGCCCACCAGGCTCCCCCGTCCCTGGGATTCTCCAGGCAAGAACACTGGAGTGGGTTGCCATTTCCTTCTCCAATGCGTGAAAGTGAAAAGTGAAAGTGAAGTTGCTCAGTCGTGTCTGACTCCTAGCGACCCCATGGACTGCAGCCTACCAGGCTCCTCCATCCATGGGATTTTCCAGGCAAGAGTGCTGGAGTGGGGTGCCATTGCCTTCTCCGTCTTTGTCTTCAGGTAGTTTTTATTCCCTCTTTAATTTCTTCAGTAATCCATTGATTTTGGGTGAACTCTGGGAGTTGATGATGGACAGGGAGGCCTGGCGTGCTGCAATTCATGGGGTCACAAAGAGTTTGACACGACTGAGAGACTGAACTGAACTGAACTGAATCCATTGATTATTCAGTAGCATATTGTTACGCCTCCACAAGTTTGTATTTTTTGCATTTTGTTCTTGTAACTGATTCTGGTCTCAGAGCCTTGTTGTCAGAGAGGTGTTTGATTTTATTTCAGTTTTCTTATTTTACCAAGACTTGTTCTGTGGCTTTGTTTGTGATCTATTCTGGAGAATGTTCTGTATGCACTTGAAAATAATGTGTATTCTGTATGTTTGGGTGAATATTCTGTATGTATTAATTAATCTATCTGATCTAAGGTGTCATTTAAGATCAGTGTTTTCTTATTGACTTTCTATCTGTATGATCTGTCCATTGATGTAAGTAGCATGTTAAAGTCCCCAGCTATTATTGTGTTATGTCAGTTTCTCCCTCTATGTCTGTTAATATTTGCCTAATATATTGAGGTGTTCCTATGTTGGGTGCATATATATTTCCAATTAAATATCTTCTTATATGGATTCCTTGAACATTATGTAGTGTCCTTCTTTGTCTTTTGTAACAGTCACTATTTTAAAGTCTATTTAGTCTAATATGACTATTGCAACTCCAACTTTGTTTTGATATCCATTTGCATAAAATATCTTTGTCCACCTCCTCACTTTCAGTCTCTGTGTGTCTTTAGCTCTAAAGTGACTCTGCTGTAGGCAGCATATACACAGGTCTTGTTTCTGTATCCATTCAGCCACTCTGTGTCTTTTGATTGGAGCATTTACACTTACATTTACACTTGAAGTAATTATATATGTATGTTCTTATTGCCATTTTATTGAAGTTGTTTCTGTAGAATGTTTCACCCCCTACCCCTTGCTTATTTTGTTCTCTTCTCTTGTGATTTAATGACTATCTTTAGTGTTGTATCTGGATTCATTTTTCTTTTCTGTGCAAATATCTTTCATAGATTTTTGCTTTGAGGTTAGCATGAGGTTTTTATATAGCAATCTATATATATGTGTGTGATTGTTTTCAGTTGCTTATCTCTTAATTTCAAGTGCATTTTAAAAACATTGCATTTGTACTCCCTTCCCCTCATGATTACTTCTTTTGATATCGTATTTTACATGTAATTGTTTTGCGTATTCCTTAACTGATTATTGTAGATATAGATTATTTTTACTGCTTTTGTCTTTTAACCTTCTTATACTTGCTTTGTGTTTAGACAATTTCCTTTCTTTACTGTATCATTGCCTTTACTGATGAATTACAAAGTTCATATTGTAATTTTCACGCTTCTAGTTGTGGCTTTTTTTTTTCACTTAAAAAGGTTCCTTTAATTTTTCTTGTAAAGTTGGTTTGGTGGTGCAGAACTCTTTTAGCTTTTGCTTGTCTGTAAAGCCTTTGGTCTCTCCCTCCATCAAATCTGAATAAGAATCTTGCTGTGTAGAGTAGTCTTGGTTGTAGGTTTTTCCCTTTATTCACTATAAATATATTGTGCCACTCCCTTCCATCCTGCAATTTCTGCTGAAAAGTTGGCTGATAGGCTTACAAGAGTTTTCATTTCATTTCATTCATTTTTTTTCTATAGAGCAACAGTGATTTCCACTACTCTTGTCTTCCAGCTCACTGATCCATTCCTCTATATCATTTAGTCTACTGTTGATTTCTTCTGGCATTTTTCCTTTAACTTATTGTATTCATCATCTCTGTTTCAGTTCAGTTCATTTCAGTACAGTCGCTCAGTCATGTCCAACTCTTTGTGACCCCATGAACTGCAGCACGCCAGGCCTCCCTGTCCATCACCAACTCCCGGAGTCCACCTAAACCCATGTCCATTGAGTCTGTGATGCCATCCAACCATCTCATCCTCTGTTGTCCCCTTCTCCTCCTGCCCTCAATCTTTCCCAACATCAGGGTCTTTTCAAACGAGTCAGCTCTTCACATCAGGTGGCCAAAGTATGGAGTTTCAGATTTAACATCAGCCCTTCCAAAGAACACCCAGGACTGATCTCCTTCAGAATGGACTGGTTGGATCTCCTTGCAATCCAAGGGACTCTCAAGAGTATTCTCCAGCACTACAGTTCAAAAGCATCAATTCTTTGGTGCTCAGCTTTCTTCATAGTCCACCTCTCACATCCATACATGACTACTAGAAAAACCATAGCCTTGAATAGACAGACCTTTGTTGGCAAAGTGATGTCTCTACTTTTGAATGTGCCATCTAGGTTGGTCATAACTTTCCTTCCAAGGAGTAAGTGTCTTTTAATTTCATGGCTGCAGTCACCATCTGCAGTGATTTTGGAGCCCAGGAAAATAAAGTCAGCCACTCTTTCCAATGTTTCTCCATCTATTTCCCATGAAGTGATGGGACCGGATGCCATGATCTTCGTTTTCTGAATGTTGAGCTTTAAGCCAACTTTTTTCACTCTCCTCTTTCACTTTCAACAAGAGGCTCTTTAGTTCTTCTTCACTTTCTGCCAGAAGGGTGGTGTCATCTGCGTATCTGAGGTTATTGATATTTCTCCCAGCAATCTTGATTCCAGCTTGTGCTTCTTCCAGCCCAGTGTTTCTCATGATGTACTCTGCATATAAGTTAAATAAGCAGGGTGACAATATACAGCCTTGATGTACTCCTTTTCCTATTTGGAGCCAATCTGTTGTTCCATGTCCAGTTCTAACTGCTGCTTCCTGACCTGCATACAGGTTTCTCAAGAGGCAGGTCAGGTGGTCTGGTATTTCCATCTCTTTCAGAATTTTTCACAGTTTATTGTGATCCACACAGTCAAAGGCTTTGGCATAGTCAATAAAGCAGAAATAGATGTTTTCCTGGAACTCTCTTGCTTTCTCGATGATCCAGTGAATGTTGGCAATTTGATCTCTGGTTCCTCTGCCTTTTCTTAAAACCAGCTTGAACATCTGGAAGTTTACGGTTCATGTATTCCTGAAGCCTGGCTTGGAGAATTTTAAGCATTACTTTACTAGCGTGTGAGATGAGTGCAATTGTGCGGTAGATTGAGCATTCTTTGGCATTGCCTTTCTTTGGGATTGGAATGAAAACTGACCTTTTCCAGTCCTGTGGCCATTGCTGAGTTTTCCAAATTTGCTGGCATATTGAGTGCAGCACTTTCACAGCATCATCTTGCAGGATGATTTGAAATAACTCAACTGGAATTCCACACCTCCACTAGCTTTATTTGTAGTTATGCTTCCTAAGGCCCACTTGACATCACATTCCAGGATGTCTGGCTCTAGGTGAGTGATCACACCATCGTGATTATCTTGGTTGTGAAGATCTTTTTTGTACAGTTCTTCTGTGTACTCTTGCCATCTCTTCTTAATATCTTCTGCTTCTGTTAGGTCCCTACCATTTTTGTCCTTTATCGAGCCCATCTTTGCATGAAATGTTGCCTTGGTATCTCTAATTTTCTTGAAGAGATCTCTAGTCTTTCCCATTCTATTGTTTTCCTCTATTTCTTTGCATTGATCTCTGGTTGTTTTTTAATGTATTTTCTAATTCTTTGTTTAAAGCTTCTAAGTTTTCACTCTGTTCATCTATTTTTTTCCTGAGTTTTTGGTCATCTTTATGATCACCACCCTAAATTCTTTCTTGAATAGTTTGCCTATGTCCAGTTCACTTACTTCTTCTCTGGGGTTTTGTCTTATTCCTTCATCTGGAAAATGTTCTTCTGTCACCTCATTTTGCCTAAGTTGCTGTGTATTTTTATGTACCTGGTCAATTCATTACATTTCCCAAAGTTGGAGAGTTGGCCTTCTATAGGAGACATCCTACACATCCTAGCAATGCACTCCCTTCTTATCACCCAAGCTATGTGCCCTAGGAATTTCCCCATTAGGGTTTCATGGGTCCTTCTCTTGTGTTGGGCTGACTATGCAGGTGGTCTGGTAGTCTTGAGTGGCCTCTGATCTGGTTGGTTACCAGGCTTTGCCTTTGCAGATGTTGCCAGCTTCTGGTTGACACGTCCAGGTCATGAGGTAGCTGTCTACAGAACCCCAGGAGGCCCTGAGTCTAGTACTGGCTCACTGGTGAGTGAAGTCAGGGTCTAGAAGACTCCAGAGCTGTTGTCCACCCACTGGTGGTTTAATCTAAATCCTAGGGTTAGTGCCAGACAGACCTACTGGCAGGCAGAGCCAGGTCTTAGATTTGATTGTGAGGCCCTGGGATCCCTGGTATCAGATCTGGTCAGGGGGTGGGGGGAGCTGTCTCTTGACACAATTGGGTATGAGGCTTGGGGTGTCGCAGAGTTTGTGTTGACTTGCTAGTGTACAGTGCTGTGACCCAGCTAGTTCCAAGGCAGGGTCTACCCTGCTGTCAGCTGGCTGGGTCTGCAAGCTGCTAGATTGTGTTTCTTGCATTTGGTGTCTGCTATCTGGTGGGTGAGGCTGGTCCAGAGGCTCAGGCAGCCTTTCTGGAGGGCAGAGCCAGGGCTCAGGGGATTCTGTAGCTGGTGGCTGCCCAGTAGTGGTGGAACTCGGACCTGGACCCTCTGGTGGGCAGGGCCATGTCCAGAGGGGAATGCAGGCTCAGGAAGTCTTGAGGCAGTGTGTCTGCTGATGGGTGGGGCTATGTTCCTGCCTGGTTAGTTGATTGGCCTGAGGCATCGTAGCACTGGCACTTACAGGATATTAGGTAGAGCAAAGCCTTGGCACATAATGATCTAAGGGAGGAGTCTACAATGGTGCCTGCCAGCCCCATCATCCACGTGACAGAAAGAGCTCTGAGGAATGGCTGGTACCAGTGTCTGTGTCCCCAGGGTGAGCCATAGCTGACCCCTGCCTCTCCAGGAGACCAAGACCAGCAGGAAGGTCTGGCCTATCAGTTCAGTTCAGTTCAGTTGCTTAGTCATGTCAGACTCTTTGCGATCCATGGACTGCAGCACACCAGGCTTCCCTGTCCATCAACAACTCCCGGAGCCTACTTCAACTCATGTCCATTGAGTCGGTGATGCTATCCAGCCATCTCATCTCCTGTCATCCCCTTCTCCTCCAGCCTTCAATCTTTCCCAGCATCAGGGTCTTTTCAAATGAGTCAGTTCTTCGCAACAGGTGGCCAAAGGATTGGAGTTTCAGCTTCAACATCAGTCCTTCCAATGAACACCCAGGACTGGTCTCCTTTAGAATGGACTGGTTGGATCTCCTTGCAGTCCAAGGGACTCTCAAGAGTCTTCTCCAGCACCACAGTTCAAAAGCATCCATTCTTTGGCACTTAGCTTTCTTTATAGTCCAACTCTCACATCCATACATGACTACTGGAAAAACCATAGCTTTGACTAGATGGACCTTTGTTGGCAAAGTAATGTCTCTGCTATTTGGCCCAGGTTCCTATTAAATTACTGCTTTGGCCCTGGGTCCCAGAGTCTGTGAGATTTTGTATGTGTCTTTTAAGAGTGAGGTCTCTATTTCTCCCAGTCTTGTGGGTCTTCTGAAACTAAGACCCACAGGCCCTCAAAGCCAGATCCTCTAGGGACTCATCTTCCCAGTACAGGACCCCTGGAGCCTGATGTGGGGCTCATAGCTCTCTCTCCCATAGGAGAATCTCTGCAATATAATATTTCTGCAGTTTGTGACTTGCCCATCTTGGAGTATGGGACTTGACTGTATCATGAGTCTACCCGTCCTACCCATTTCTCTGTGGTTCTTTCTTTGTCTTTAGTTGTAGATCTTTTATGGGAAGTTCCAGTATTTTTCATCAAATAGTTCCACAAATGGTTATGATTTTGGTGTGTTTATAACAAGAGGTGAGCCCAGGGTCTTTCTATTCTTCCATTTTGGCCAATCTCCCTTGAGCTCAAAGATTTTAATTCAAAGCCTAAGATACTTCTGGCATCCAAGTAGGGTCTTTTTAGGCTTCTAGTCCTAAAATCTGATTTTGCAGTGGAGGACATTGAGGTTCTGGTAGACTAGATGATGTGTCCAAGACTTGCCACCAGGTCTTCTGACTCAAGCTTCATTCTGCAGCACCATTTTCAGTGCAACTCATTGTACCAGAACATGAGCTTGGTGGCTTTGAGGTGGGTTTTGAGGAATTGGGCTGTCAAAAACTGCCCAGTGTCACCCTACTAGTCACAAAGGTCTGTCTGATTTCCAAGCAGGGCTCCTTCAATTGTACATCCTTCTTTATAGATTACTAAGAGTTATTGAGGACTTCGGCACAGTTCAGTCCATGGCAAGTGGCCAGCATAAGGTGGATGCTTAATAAATATTTGTCACTTGAATGAAGCATACAGCTGTGCTGGCCACTTGCTGTGGACTGACCTGTGCTGAAGTCCTCAATAACTCCTGACTAAAGGAGGCCAGTTGGATTTGGGGAAAACAGAATGGCCTTATGTCTGAGAACCTGGGCTTTGGCATTAGATACCTCTAGGTTCAAATCCAGGTTCAAGAACATTTGCTGGCTGGTTGACTTTTGCTAAATTATAACCTCTTTGAGTCTTAGTTTCTTCATTTGTAAAATGAAGGATAGTAAAACCTACCACAGAGAACTGCTGAATTATTAAATGGCAACAGATATATCAAACTTACAGGGCTTGGTACATGGAAGCATTCAGTCAAGATGAGATATTATTAGCTACTCTTTCTTTGGCTTGAATCCCAACTTTCTCTTTGTACCTCAGGTTGTCTGTGAATTCTTTGCTTTTGCTCTTCTGCCAAATGTGCCCAGGTTTAATACTAGGTATTGACCCCTGGAATCCCACTTTCCTTCCCCTTTGCTCTCACTCTGAGTGCCCTCTGCTCTTACCCACTCATTGCTGGATCCAGGACTGGTTCCTGCCCTATTCATGGGGTCCATCACTTTTTTGGTAAGTACCCAGTTCAGAGAACTCATATTGATACATTCTGGCTATGCTAATTATTAGGATAAAAACAATTAATTTATTGTTGCTTTGCTAAGCCCTTGTATCTATTATCTCATTTAAAACTCATAGCAATCCTGGAGGTAAATTGTGTTTTAATTTCTTTTACAGAGCTGGAGAATAAATCTCCCAGAGGTTAAGTAATGTGCCCAAGGCCCAGATTTTTAAATTAGTGGAATGAGGTGTCATCTTCGGCTGTCTGACTTCAGAGCCTGTTTTTTTAACCTCAGAAAATCACTTCTGCTGACATCTGTGGGCACTGCTTACCTGAGGACAGAGGCTGTGGCCAACCTGTGGGACCCTGCCAGGCCTTCTGCCTCCCTTTAGAAAGCTGAGGCTGATTTGTCTGAATCAGGGAAATACATATTACCTGAAAGATACCAGTTTATTTTTGTTTCACTTCTGTTCCTCCATTAGCATTTTAACTCCAGGAAGACAAAGGCAATGACTTATTCTCTTCTGTGTCTCTACTTTCCAGAACCAGGGGCTGACACACAGTGGATGCCTAGCAGACAGTTGTTGAATGATTGCTGAATGAATCCCATGAAGCTTACCACACCCCTCAGACCCCACCCTCTCGGTGTTGGCCCAGCTGCAAGTCCACATTCAGGCAGATAGCCAGGCCTGCTCCTCTGGCTGCTCGGCCTCTTGGAAGCTCTGTTTCTCCCTTTATGTTGCTGGATGAAGTCTCTGCTTTCCCTCCCCACAACTTCGAGACCTCTGGAACTATGAATGGAAACCAAATCAGCCTCATAATTTGTATTCATCTGTGGGGACCCAGGTGATTCAGAGAGGGCCTGAACTGTGCATGTGGCACGTGGCCACTCCACCCAGCTGCCTTTACCTAAAATATTAACTGTTATTGATGGAGTCCCTCCTAGGATGCTGGACCTAAGGCCTTATTACATTATTTCATTCAGTCCTTTAAACAAATTTTAGGGAGTAAATGTGTATATCCTTTGGGGACAGGTGAAGAAATTGAAGCCCAGAAAGATGAATTCAATTGGCCAAAATCACTGTCAGTGGCACAATTGGGTGTTGAATCCAGATGTTTGATTCCAAAGGTAGTTCTCTTATCCACCAATCAGAAGTTGGATACATCATCAGTGGGTTTGCCCTGGAAAGGACTCCTGTATCCAGAAGACAGGGATGGAGACGGGGAGAGACATCCCACCCTGACATGGGCTCATGTTACTCTCTGGGATCAGACTGGAGAAAGCACCTGGCTCAGCCTGTGGCAGCTTTAGCTGCTCACCTCTCCCACTCCCCCGGGGACCCCCTGGGGTAGGTCATATTTCTCTCTGACATTCTTGGAATATTTTATGATTCATCCTTGGAGCATGACCTCCTTAACTCTTTTCCCATGGAGGAATTTCTTCTTCCTTAGCTGCAGAGCTGCATGGAAATGCACAGAACTTACACGAACAAGAAAGAGGGACACCCTTTGGTGCTTCATCTCCTGTTCCCCCCATAAGCATGACTTATTGGAGTCTCATCATCCTTTATTAGCTTGTTTTAGAGACCATCAAACCTGGACAGGACCAGAAGGGACCTCATCTTCCAGACAAGGGACTTGGCCAAGGAGATAGACAGAGATAAGAGCTCAGGACTTATACTTGGAGTCCTAAGCTCTTTGCATTCCAAGTTCATAAATTTGTGATTCCTGACATAGTACAGTGTACTAACAAGTTCAAGATGAACCAAAATTTACAGGTTGGTCTATGGCATCCATGTTTTCAATGAATATGTTCCCTGTTCCTGCCCTCCAAATAGGTTAACCTTTACCATGTTTCTAGGTTCCATATATATATATATGTTAATATATTGTCAACTAATACTTTCCTAAATCTCTTTCTAGGGCAGAACAACTGAACTGAGTGAGCTGTGGATGACCAATAAACGAGTGAAACTCCACAAGGAGAAAATTCTTGCAGAGCTAATATATGCTGCAAAAGAAACGTGTTAGTTGCTCAATTGTGTCCTACTCTTTGTGACTCCATAGACTGTAGCCAGCCATGCTCCTCTGTCCATGGAGTTCTCCAGGAAAGAATACTGGAGTGGATTTCCGTTTCCTTCTTCAGGGCTTTTTCTTGACCCAGGGGTTGAATCTGGATCTCCCTCATTGCAGGCAGATTCTTTGCTATCTGAGCCACCAGGGAAGCCCATATACTGCCAAAGTTAATTACAAATATTTTCTTCTATGGTGCTCCTGATAACCCTGTGAGAGAGACATTGTTATCCCCATATAGATATAGATACATGTTCATATAGATATATGTTCTTAAAGATAAAGAACTAAGATTCAAAGAAAGTAATTAATTTGCTTAAGATCTCCCAGCTTGTAACAGAGCCAGGATCCAAACTCAGATCAACTTCACTACAAAGCTTGAGGTCTTTTCACAACCCTATCATTTCCAGAAATTATTTGGGTTTTACAAAAGTTTGAATTTCTCCAGAAGTGCAAGGACTCTTTGATTAGCAGCCTGGGGAGGGATTTGCAATTTCTCAGGAGGAAGGAGGGGGGACAGTGATAGCAGAGGTTACACCCCACTCCATTCCCCATGCACCACCCCTCTGACATCATGTGCATGCAACTCATTTCTGGAAGGCCCTGCCTAGCGAGGCTCCACCCAAGTGGCCCAGCACCATGGAAAGGAGCCCATCCTCTGGGCCAGGGGTGTCAGTACTTGCTCCCAAGGCACAAGAGGAAGCCAGAGGCTGCGTGAGTTTCAGGCCAGACATCAGAGCCTAGGACCCAGAGGTAAATGGTTGGAGGCATCCAAGAAATTCCAGTAGTTCCATCTCAGTGACTTAAGATCCTAGTTCTGTGGAATACTCCTCAAATGGCTCTCAATAGCAGTCAGAATAAAGTTTGAAGTCTTATATCTGGGCATACAAGACCCTTCATGACCTAATTCTTGCCCTTAACACCTATCTCCTTCTTGCTTATACCTTTTCTCTAACCGCACAAACCACCACCACTGTTCCATGCCCTGGTTCTTCTCCTACTCCCTACAACACTTGTTACTTCTTTGTTTGGATAACTCCAGCCTTTCTTTCAAAACTCAGCTTTCAGCCATAATAATTCTTCTGGGAATTCTTCTTGAAAGTCCAAGTCTGAGTGCGATGGCCCATCTTATCAATACAACTCTCCTCCATCACATTGCTTTGCTTCATGTCTGCCATCTCCCTTAGAATGTGAGGTACTCCAGAGCAGGGCTGTATCTTAATCTGTGTTGGTGTGCCCAGCACTTAAGAATGGTTGGTCCTCATTTGAACAAAATATCAGAAAGAGCTTTTGGTTATTTCTCATCATCAAAATGAAAATACTTTTTACTTCTGAGCACATGTAAAGATGATCTGGAATGTTTATTTTCTCACTTTGCCATCTCCCATGTCAGAGTCCAACTGACATACACATTTGGGATCCAGGGACTTTGTTCCTCCCTTTTCGATTCCCTTCTTTTTCTACGCTTGCTTCCTGCCTATATGTCCTCCTCCCCTGCCCAGAATCTCAGGTTCAATCCAAAGGGCAGCAGTAAATCTATAAAGCTTTAGGATCTTTCAGTTCTTCTGAGTGGAATAGCGGCATTCAAAGCCAAACCAGCATTTTGACTTTCTTAGTAAACCTTCAATGTATTTTTGTGCAGACACAACCTTTTTATCTTTATCCTGTCTTACTAACAATCACTTCTCGCAAAATATTTGTGGCAGGAGAAAGAAGGAAGTGAGGCGGAAATCAAATGCTAAGTTTTATGGAAAGATTTCATATAGAAAAAGATGGGTGGAGGATTGGATGGATGAACAGATGAAGGGCAGGATGTGTAGATGAGTAAATAAATGAAGTGCCCTTGTTTGGCCTTGGCCCCTGATTCTGCAATCCTGACCTTTCTTGTGCTTGCTCCCCTGGATAGTCGCTGTCTTGAATCCCAGGGCCCTGAGCAGAAATACTGATTGGGATTCAATTATTGCAGAATCCTACCTGAAACTGATCACTGTAACAGTCTTCCTAGTGCCTCCTAAGCTTCTAACTTCCTAGTATCTCCATATCCATAGACCCATGTACTTGTCAGTGTAACCCCCTTCTGAAGTCATGGAGTAGACAGACCCATTAACAGTTATTTATGAAGGATCTACTAAGTTCCAAGCCCTGTTATTGGCTTTTTAAGTAGAGACTATAACCTGCTGCTGTACCACACTCTCTCATGGTCTAATTGTTCCACACACCAGCTTGAACCCCCTCCGAGAATTTGTAGGTACACCTGTGTACCCCCAAACTTGTTTGTTCTTTAGTCACTAAATCATGCCCGACTCTTGGAAATCCCATGAACTATAGCTCCTCTGCCCGTGGAGTTTTCCAGGTAAGAATACTGGAGTGAGTTTGCCGTGCCCTTCTCCAGGGGATCTTCCTGACCCAGGGATCGAACCCGCATCTCTAACATCTCCTGTATTGGCAGGCAGATTCTTTACCACTAGTGCCACATGTCCTTACACATATAAAGCCAGGATAGTAGGTTAGATAGAGCACCTGTTAGGATATCTGCCATTGGAAGTCTCTGATAGGCCCTCATTCAACTCCTGGGTTACCTGTCCCTGCCGTGTGCCTCTAAAGTATCCTAAACTTCCCTACATCCCTGGTACTGGTTCTCCAGAATTGACATGTTTGTCTACCCTGTGATAAACCATAATGGAAAGGAATATAAAAAAGATTGTATACATGTGTAACCAAGTCTCTTTCCTATACAGTAGAAATTAACACAACATTGTAAATTAAATTTAAAAAAGAAATGGCCTTCCATACTGCAGTGAGTTCCCTAAGGGCAGAGACTCATGGTTTTCCTCACTCTTGGGCTTCCAGACTTTCAGGGAAAGCCTGGTACAGTTCCTGAACTACTGCTTTGAGGCATGCACGAAGGAACACACCCAACCTCTGTTTTATAAAACTGGGTCTCTGAAAGTTCCTGTTTCTTGCTCAGCCTGTCCCTTGGCGTCACCTGTCTGGTGAGGTCACACACTCAGGACAAGTAAGTCCAGTCACTGCGAAGGGGTAGGAGCCTGGACGACCGGGTCAAACCAAATGGTGGCGCACCCCCCACCCCGGAAGGTGTGTGTTGGGGGGACGGCGCTGGAATGCACGTGATGTAACCACATTGCTAGGCCCGGTATTAAACCCCTCTAATTTGGTTTTGAAAACATGTGGTTTTGTCCTTGTTCAAATATTGATTTTAAGTAACTTGAGCCTGGCAGAACAGGCCTTTGCCAAAGCCAATGGGGCTGTTTGTTGCCTTAATGACATTTCTGTGTGTTTGCATAACACGGGCCGGCGGTCGAGTTGTCGCTCCCCGGGAAGATTTACGGGACTTTACACTTTGGAAGATATTGAGACAAACTGTTGATGAAGGCCCAGGGCATAAATCAGACCCACTTGGGCCAACAAAGGACACTTTGGAAACTTTGCCAACCACCCCTCTGGTGTGAGTGAGGGGTTTGGATTAGGTCAGCTGGTTCCAGAGTGTGCTGCCCACAATCCTTGGATTTCAAGGAGCAGTTGGAGGGAGGCAGAGAAGAGGAGTGCTTTTGGGTGTGATGAGGAGCAGGCAGGGTTCCATGACCTTTCAGAACTTTATCAGTTTTGTAATTATGGTTCTTACTAGATCTCTGCGAGTAACAATTAAAAAAAAAAAAAATTGAAAAACATGTAAGTAGTAGACTCTAAAACGCCTTCCAGACTCTAAACTCTCATACTAAATTGCCCTGGGTCCTAACAGGAAACAGATGGCTTATTCAAATGGAGTGATTGAGGACAGTTTAATGAAGGGACTACTAAAAAGGTATGAATGGAATTAAGGGAAACAAACAAGAGTAACCAGGCCCTTAGAGCAGGAGCTATGTGGTGGCTTCAGCAGAAGGCTACCTAATGGGAAGCGAGGCCTTTGGTAAAGGGGCACAACCACTGCCAACCTGTGGTCTCAGAGGAGGGAGCATGGAATAAATACTCTGCTCTCAAATCTCCTGAGGTTGCCTCCCATTGGTTGAACCCAATGGAAACTAGAGGGTTCATGGGGTCCATGGAGGCCATACTCCTGGGGTCCTGAGACACTGAAGTGGAAGGGGGATTTGCAAGGGTGAATGGAAACCACCCAGTTTATATCAGGAGTCTTGCAGACCAGTGCAAGATGGCAGGAGGTGGAAGGCCCTGTGTCTCCTCCACCCTCTGTCCATGGCCAGCCTTCAGCCAGGCATCTCACATCTTCAGCTACCTTATTTCTGTTTTTGATCAAATAGAGTTTGGTGATTTCTCCACATCTTTTCCTGTGCTGCTGCTGCTGCTTCTGCTACATCGCTTCAGTCGTGTCCGACTCTGTGCGACCCCATAGACGGCAGCCCACCAGGCTCCCCCGTCCCTGTGATTCTCCAGGCAAGAACACTGGAGTGGGTTTCCTGTGCTAGAAAACATCATATCTACCTGAACAGGGAAATGCTGGTTAGCAGAGTTTGAAGAGAAAGAGTGAAGGATATTGACTAAGATCCTGGACCAGAAGGTCATAGACAACTGGGTTTCAACATTGGCTCCTGTCTCTTAATAGCTGGGTGACTTTGGGTACGTTATAGCATGTCTTAGAGCCTCAGCTTCTACCCTGTGAAATGGAGACAATTATATTACCTTACAGCACTGGAGCAGTGACAAAATGAGTTTAAACATGTAATGAGTGTGCTTAGAGTTAAGCCCCTGGTTAGGAATCAACTGGCAGCAGTTATTCAAGAGTTCACTCACATATACAACAGTATTAACGTTCTCATTTCTTATTAATCTTTGCCTTCTTCTCGCTCTCTGTCCCCATCTTTATGAATCAAGAATCCAGCAGTTTGGGGTTAGCACCAAAAGACATTAAATTAGATAGCCTTTAACCTTTGAGCTGAGCAAGTTAACTCTTCAAATTCTGCCCTTGGGGAGGAACATCCTCTCATCTATCAGAGACTAAGCTTCTTCAGTTCTGCCATTCTTGTCACCACAACAAACTGGCATCTTCGGGGCACAGCAAAGTGCGAGCATGGCAGTTTCCTGCTTTCTCTCTCTTTCGGGGTGAGAGGTTCAGCCAGGGCAGGTTGGCCCCCCTGCACCTCTGGGCACATAAAATCCTAGCTCCTATCAAAGCCAAATGGACAGAACCACGGGCACTGGTGACCTAAGGCTTCCTCCTCCTCGTTCTAACAAATGCCACTCCCCTGGGGCCTGCGGAGACAAATAAACAGTTCACATCTCAGCAGCTGGCCCTGGCTGTAAGTCTGCACGATTTACCTTGGCTCTCACTGGCATTGTGAATGAGGTCATAGAGGGAGGGGACAATGGAGAAGACCTCTAGGAGGGCAGCAGTAAAACACGCCATCGGAAGGCGGGAGAGGACACTTGAGTCATGGGGTCCTTGGCAGCTGTCTTTGAGAGGTAAATAACTTCAAAAAGTCCTTGACTGGAAGATAAAATGTGTGCTTTTATGCTTACTAAAGGCCATCTCTAGACTTTTCTCTCATTTATTTTTATGAAATCAATTTCCTTAAGGCCCAAGAGTATGGTATGGTAAAACGAATGAGACCTGGAGTGGTGAGAAGAGAGATAGATTTCCAGCACCATACAGGGGTCTGTGGTGGATGAGGAAATCTAGTCCATGCTTACCTCTCTGGGACTCTCCTCCTCACTCCCCATGTGCCAGTTGTACTGGAATTTTCCCATCAGTTTTCCTGAGATGCGTACCCTCTGAGTCCTTCTGGAAATCTCTCCTCATCACTCTTCCTTTGGCTGATTCCTGTATAGTCTTCAAATTTTTGACATTCTACAAAGAATGTCAAAGAATGACAAATATGTCATTCTTCAGGGTCCTTTCCTATTTCACTTCTTCTTTTTTCCTTTTATCCTTCATGATATCTGAAATGCAGGTGTGATTACTGAGATATGAGCAGCCATTTTGGACCATGAGGTAAAGGTTAAAGCTGTACATGGCAGAACTGCAAGATAGAAAGAGTGTGAATCCCTGAAGTTGTCATAAAGATGCATACCAGTTTTAAATTTCCACCTCTGGATTTATTTTTTTCCAATTGAGGTAAAATTTATGTAACATAATTGGCCATTAACCATTTTAAAGTGTACAATTCAGCGGCATTTAGTATATTTACCAGGTTATGAAATAATCATCTCTGTTTAGTTCCAAGATCTATTAATCACCCCCAGAAAGAAGCATCATACGCATTATGCAGTCACTATCCATTCCCTCCTT
The DNA here is from genome assembly GCF_003369695.1 of Bos indicus x Bos taurus. NCBI lineage: Eukaryota > Metazoa > Chordata > Mammalia > Artiodactyla > Bovidae > Bos > Bos indicus x Bos taurus. The sequence goes on from NC_040078.1 coordinate 86,923,229, forward strand.
TCCTCAGTCATTAGAAACTATGAGTCTGCTCTCAGTTTCTATGGATTTGCCTATTACGGACATCTCATATACATGGAATCGTAGTATCTGTGACCATTTGTGTCTGGCTTCTTTCATTCAGCATAATGTTTTTGAGATTCATGCACATCAGATGGATTATGTATCAGTACTCTGTTCCTTTCTTTGAATGAATAATAGTTCCTTTGTGTTTATACCACATTCTGCTTATCTGTTCACCTGTTGATGGACATTTGGGTTATTTCCACTTTTTGACTATAGTGAATAGTGTTCTATGAATGTTTGTGTACAAGCATCTCTAGATTTCTTTTACACAAGCCAGGAGTATGGTTCTGTCTACCTAACCCATTTTTGTTTGGAGTTTTGTCATTCTTAACTGGTCATAATTTTAGCTTTTATAATGTGTAACGTGCTCAACTGCTCAGTTGTGTCCGACTCTTTGTGACCCCATGGACTGTCGCCTGCTAGGCTCCTCTGTCCATGGAATTTTCCAGGCAATAATACTGGAGTGGGTTGCCACTTCCTTCCCCAAGGGATCTTTCTGGCTCAGGGATCTAACCCACGTTTCTTACATCTCCTGTATTGGCAGACAAAATCTTTTACCACTAGTACCACCTGGAACGCTTATATATGGAATCTAGCAATTACAATTTTTAAAAATCTTATTTCTTACTTATTTATCCTGTCTAGAAGTAGAGAATATTAAGAAGCAGAAAGATCTGTGTTATCATTTTCTCTCCACCAACATTTCCTGTGTTTCTTTGGACCTCAGCAGCTTTATCTATAAAATGGGGATAAACAGGCCCTTGAAAGCAGAGGTCTAAGCCAGATAATCTCTCATGGTCTCTTGTGTTTAATTCTTCAAAGTGTGTTTTGAAAGGGCTAGAGGTTACAGGAAACTGCATGAAACCCATTAAAATGTCATGTCGTTTTCTTTGGAACACTTTCCCAATTTCATCCCCTTCTATTGTCCGTGAGCTGGATTTTTTGCTTTCATCTCCCTGCCCTGTCACACTTCTAAAGCTGCATTTTTCACAGTCTAGCTTAAATTTGTTGTATACATATCTGTTTTCTTGGTAGAGCCTATAGTCTTGAAAAATAAGTTGTTTAAATGGAGTCTGCTTTTCCAAACAGAGGAACACGTAAAACCTAAGCACACAAACAACATATATTCTGGGTGTTTCCCAACTCCTTGTCATTCCCGTGGCCTTCTGAGCTCTTGGGCCTTGGTATCTGTGTTCTGGTATCTCTTCCAGTGCCCCTTGATAAAGACATTGTTTTTTCGATGCCAGTCTTGTCCCTCCTCAATTCCATCTGATCATTTGAGCCACAGATACAGCTTAGAGCCGTGCCATACTCTAGGGTGTTGCCTTGGACCGTGAAACTCAGTGGCTGAAAGAAAGACCTCAGTTGATCAAAGTTTTTGTTTTGTTTTTCTTTGTTTGTTACCAAGGAATAAAACCTAGAGGCAAAGCGCAATCCTGGTCCTTGTGGTAACCTAAGTTGAAGATGGTGAATAAAACTATTAGGCAGAATTCTTTAGTATAAGTCTAAAGATATGCTTCTAATTCCTGTTTCTCTCTAAATTACCTCTCCCTTCTGCCCCCTATATGAGTCAATTCCTGGCATATACCAAGGGTATGTTAAATGAATTAAACTTGAAAACTTTAAAAAGTTAATAATAGCTAATGTGCATATTATACAAATACTTATCACATGCTAGGCATAATGAAAATTCCTTTATATGGACCTTCTCAGTTATTACCTGCAAAACTCTATGTGGTAGATACTTTAATTATTTTTATTTTATATCTGAAAACATGGAAGGTTTTTTGACAAGCTAAGTAACTTGCCCCAAATCTCATATCTAATAAGTAAGGGGACCTTGTTTTCACTCAGGTCATCTGATATTAGTCTCCACACACAACTAGTCTTCTATGCCCAAATGAAATTCAAATTTATATAAGTATTTCCATGCATCCCTTTTTCCATTCATCAAGCTTGTACTGAGTGTCTCTGCTTAACTACTTGCTTAGGATAAAGAGGTAACTAAGCAGGACATCTATGCAAAACATGGAAATATGAAGACATTCAACATTATTTCTGGTAAACTCTAATAGTCCTTAATCCGCAGCTTCAGTCACAAGGTATTTTTAATGTTGAAATCCTTCTGAAGCCCTCCATATCTGCTTTTTAAAGAGTTTTAAAATCAACATTTATTTCTTAAAAGTTAGCATGTGCATAGTATGAAAGCAAAACGCATAAGCAAAAAGACAAAGTCACCCATAATCACAAGAAGTTTACAATTTAATGTGTCCTTCTAGGTCTAATTTTTGTATTTAGACAACTATTCATCATTTTTATTTAATTAAGTTAATAATAAAGTGGGATTCCCTGGTGGCTCAGCAGTAAAGAATCCACCTGCCAAGCAGGAGATGTGGGTTGGATCCTTGGGTCAGGAAGATCCCTAGAGAAGTAAATGGCAACCCACTCTAGTATTCTTGCCTGGGATATCCCATGAACAGAGGAGCCTGGTGGGCTCATGGGGTCGCAAAGAGTCAGACATGACTTAGCGACTAAATAAGAACACAGTAAGCATGCTAGGCAAACTACTACTTAAATATCTCTTAAGTATAGCTGAATAATAGAACTCAAAGATATCAGGTCCTAATCCCTAAGACCTATAAATGTTATTTTATGTAGCAAAGACATTGTAGATGTGATTAAATTAAAAAATTTGAGATGCGACTATTTTGGGTTATTCATGTGGGCCCTAAATGCAATCACAAGTGTTCTTGTAAGAGGGAGGCAGAGGGGGATTCGAATACACACAGAAGTTGTTGTCATTTCTTTTCAGTCTCTACATCATGTCTGACTCTTTGTGATCCCATGGACTACAACACACTAGGCTCCTCTGTCTTCCACTATCTCATGGAGTTTGCTCAAATTCCTGTCCATTCAATTGGTGATGCTATCTAACCATCTCATCCTCTGCCACCCTCTTCTTTTACCCTCAATCTTCCCAGCATCAGGGGCTTTTCAAATGAATCAACTCTTTGCATTAGGTGGCCAAAGTAGTGGAGCTACAGCTTCAGCATCAGTCCTTCCAATAAAAATTCAGGGTGGATTTCCTTTAGGATTGACTGGACTGATCTCCTTGCTGTCCAAGGGACTCTCAAGAGTCTTCTCCAACACCACAGTTCAAAAGCATCAATTCTTCAGTGCTCATCCTTCTTTATGGTCTAACTCTCACATCCATGCATGACTACTGGAAAAACCATAGCTTTGCCTATGTGCACCTTTGTTAGCAAAGCAATCTCACTGATTTTTAAGGCAATGTAACCATAGAGGTTCGGAGAAGGCAATGGCACCCCACTCCAGTACTCTTGCCTGGAAAATCCTGTGGACGGAGGAGCCTGGTGGGCTGCAGTCCATGGGGTCGAGAAGAGTCGGACACGACTGAGCCACTTCACTTTCACTTTTCACTTTCATGCATTGGAGAAGGAAATGGCAACCCACTCCAGTGTTCTTGCCTGGAGAATCCCAGGGACGGGGGAAACTGGTGGGCTGTCGTCTATGGGGTCACACAGAGTCGGACACAACTGGAGCGACTTAGCAGCAGCAGCAGCAGCAACCATAGAGGTTGAGGCTAGGTTGATGCGGCCACAAGCCAAGGAAGCTTAAAAGAGGTAGGAATAGATTTTCCTCTGGAATCCCCAGACAGACATCCCAATTTTGGGTTAGTGAAACTGATTTCAGACCTCTGGCCTCCAGAACTGTGAGAGAATAAAAGTCTTTTGTTTTAAGCCACCCAATTGGTGTTAATTTGTTACAAAAGCCACAACAAACTAATATGCCAACTTTGCATACTTTGCTCCTTTGATGACCTCTGAGATCACTAGGCCAGGACAAGTATGAAACATACAAGGAAGAAAATTGTTTCAAACAAGCAGATTAATTTGCCCAGGGTCACATGGCTAGCAGGCAATGGAGCTGGGATTAAAACCTACTACTGACTAACTTCTGAGTTTTGCAAACCACTTTATAGTTTGTAACCACCTTTACTTAACTTTTTTTTTTTAATTTTCATGGACACCTAGAGCAGATTTTAAAAAATTTATGTTGATAGGGAATTTGAAGTTCAACAAGGTGAAGGGACAGACCTTCTATCACAATGGAATAGCAGTAGTAGTACATCACAACCCAATCCTGGTTGGGTCTTTGGATTCCCCTCCCCTGAACCCACCTCCCTTGACTGAATTAGGGGTTCCTGCCATGAGCTTCCTGCAAGCCTGGTTGCAGGCACCCCCAGCTTATCAGTCTGACCTTTGGTTTTTCACGGCAAACCCCTATGTGGAGGAAGCTGCCATTAGGCAGTCAAGTCTCTGCATTGTCCTTATTTAGAATTGCTTTCACTTAAACTGGCTCTGCTCTTGCAAAACCTGTTTATTCTGGTTTCCTCTCCCTCCTGGCTGCTTGACTGTTGTGAGCCCAGAGCACAGCAGCTCCAGCTATCAGGCCTGGGCCAGGCCAGGCAGGGCCAGGAAGAGAACACGAGACTCCAGAGAGAGGGCACAGGAGGGCTTCATTTCCCTTCCCGAGTTGTGTGCCAGAAAGTATGGACACCCTCTCTTTGTGGTGTTTCTGTGGGTCCTGGGGAGAATGGGCCTTTCAACATACACCCCTGCTGAGACTGACCTCAGAGAGTACAAAGAACTGAAGGAGAGACCTTTACTTTCTTGAACTCCTAACAGTTTTAGAATAACAATAACACTAATAATAATAATGATAGTTCTAATAATATAGCAACTTCCTTTTCTTCAGTACTGACTGTCCACCAAGCAAGCTACTAAATATATTATGTAGTTTATTTTGTTTAATCCTCAGGATAACCATATTAAATAGATACTTTTAATAACCTTGTTTAGTAAACAAAGGAAACCTTCCTAGTAAACAAGGAAACTTTAGAGAGGTCAAGGTTATATGGCTAATAAGCCAGAGGAAGTGATTTGAAGCTAAGTATGTCTGTGTCTAGAGTGTGTTCTCTTATGCAACACTCCCCATTAGGGACCCCACTTTGTAGAAGAGGGAGGTTCACAGAGCAGAGTGGCTTGCCTGAGGTCACACAGTGAGTACCAGCAGAGCTCATTGTCCAGGATTCCAGAACAGTATTCTTTCCAATAGGTTACCCTAATGTGAACTGTAATTTTAAAAAGAAGAAAAAGCAATTCAAGATTTCCCACTTGCCATCATTTGAAAGGCTTTTCCTCCACTCTGTTTATCCCTTTGAGTTCATTTTCAAGATGTTATTGTCTTTGGGTCAGGACATTTCTTCAATGGGCATATCTGGGTATAATTTGGCAGCAAGAAGAGAAAGAAAGCTATGAGGTTGAAAGGAGTGAACCTGCCAAGTTCACCGTGACAGCTTTACATGGAGAACATTTGATGAAGCATGTTTCCTGGCATCACAGAAGAGTCTTACCACTTCTGGGGAGTGTCCTCATTTTGCTGTTGAGTAAAGTGAAGTTCAGAGACAGTATGTCATGTATCCCCTGCAAATAGCCAGTAAAAGAGTAGAGCTGGTCCCCTGAGTCGTCTGCCTGCCTGGTGACAGGGAACAGAAACACTGCACACAAGCTGGGTTTCTCCCAGGCCAGAGAGTCCCCTCCCCAGCCATCATTCCACTTTGTTTTCTGTTGGAAATCAGAGTCTGTTGGCAATTTGGCTCTTGCTCAGGAGAGTGAAGGAGAGGGAAAGGAAAGCTTCTCAAGTGAATTTTCTTCATTGTAGGAGAGGTGATTTGAGAAGAAAGCAACCCAAAAAGCAATGCAATAATTCTTTTACTCTCAAGTCACTCTCTCATGGGATCTAGAACACATATTTTCAAAGAACTGTTTAAAAACATGTGCCATGCACAAAAGGGTTTAGCCCTCTTCCAGGTGTCTGGCCCCTTGTTGAGTTCTGAGGCAAATGTCAACATCTGCATGGAGAGTGTCATCAACAGTTACAGAGGGTGGGTGAGTGGATGGCTCATGGGCAGGGCTATACTCCTGCCCTGTCCAGCAGATTCAAAAGTGAAGATTCCTTTAGAGGTCAGCCAGTCTATCCATTGGAAATATATGGTTTCCTTTCATTTGCCCCATGGTTTTTGTCTTACTCTTGTTCTGATTATCTTCTGTTTATGGTGCTCTTCCAGGAGTCTCACAGTTTTCGATGAGGTTTGTGGTTGGCCTTTTAAAGGGTGATATAACACTAGTTTAATGAGGATGAAAGAGCTATATTCACAATCTTCTTATTCCCTCTAATTTTTCTGCCTCATAGTAAACAGTGTGATCCGCATACTCTCCCCAGAGTAGGAAGAGAAGCCGTGGGCATTTTGCTAAAAGTAAGGTTTGATTTTCTCATCTATGTCATAGACATGATCATCTTGGCCTTTCCCGTCTCATGTGGTATCGAAGATCAAAGAAACATGGAAACTTTAAAAATGCTAAAGTGCTAGAAAAGGTGCTAAATTATTGAACAGACTATGATTTGGAGAGTTCCCGCCCCTTAGTGGGAAAACAATCCTAAGTAATCATTAATTTAGCAACCTGTTGCTACCCAGAATCTTCTCTCTGCTTCTCAGAGTAGAATACCAAGGATGAATATATGGGCAGTGAGGGTGGGGGTGATGAGTAGTAGGGCGCTTCCAAGGTTGAATCAAAGATGATTTTCAAGTCTCAGAGATGGCTTTTGCTAGCTGTTTGTGCTAAGCAAAGCACGTACTCTTTTCCAGGTCCAGTCTCCTGATCTGTAAAATGGGACTACAATGCCTCCCTCACAGGGTACCAACATGACTGCCAAATACTGAACACTTGGCTTGTATCAGCTATTTGATTAATGACTTCAGCACTCATAATGCCTTGGAAACCCATGCTTCATTAGACTGTTTTTAGAGTTAAGGGAATCTGAAGCTCAGAGGAGATCAGCAATTCACCTAGAATCATAAAGTGAGTTGAAGAGGTAGAATTCTAACACAGATCTAATTATTCTAAAATCTGGTAACTTTTCACTGCCTCACTTTGCTTTTGAGGGTATATGTGGCAATGCTTTAAAATCAGTCAAATGATGTGGAGAGCCACTTGCTTCATGAAGAAACACTTACTTAGGATCTGTTTTGTCAAGAACCTGGGATGCAGTCTAGGGATGGAAGCCATGGGTTTAGTATTTCCTTCCTTTGGGCATCATTTTTCCTGTAGGTCCAATTAAAGAGGAATCTCTTAGATCCTCTTTAAAGTGCCATTTTGCCTAGCTCTGATTTTCTAAAAGTATGTATCAAAAGAACTTTGGAAAAGTAATGAGACACAGTGAATATGGGGAGGAGAGAACAGATGTTCATCCAAGTCTGATATGCCATGTATGTATATGTCATATACTGTGTGTTTGTGAGTCTCCAAAGGTGGCTGCCCCCAAAGCTCCCCTCTCTGTACCTGCATTCTGCTCTTCACATGAAGAGCTGAAGTCCAGTTCCATCTTCCCTTTGAATCTAGTCTGGCTTCAGTGACTTACTTGGCCAACAGAATCTGCAGAAATGATTATCTGGGACTGCCAGGACAAGGTCGCAAGAAGCTTTGTTAGTACTGGTTCTAGGAATGCTCCTTCTTGGAACCCAGCCCTGTTGCTGTGTTGTTACTGTATGTTTCTGTTCCATGCCACATGGAAAGTCCGTGATAGGTGTTTCAGTCAACAGAAACTTAGTTGAGCTCCCAGGTAACATCAACTGCCAGCCGTATGAGCGCCCCATCTTGGATATCTAGTCCAGTTGAACCTTCAGGTGACTTTGGCCCCAGCAAATATCTGACTACAATTCATGAGAGGAAGTAAGCAAAAACTGCTTGGCCAAATCCAGGCAACTAAGACAACTGTGAGAGGCCGTTGTAAGTTGTTGTTGGAAGCTACTAAATTTGGGGTGGTTTTGATAGGCAGCAGTAGATAACTGAAACACATGGTTTAATTGCCACAATAAGACTTGTGATTTTAGCCCTTTTTATGGGGAGGACATCTGAAGTTCAAAGAGATTAAATTAATTGTTTAAGGTCATATGGAACGTGGCAAACCTTTGTTCAGAAAGGAAATCTATTTGATTTTAAATCCTGCATTTTAAACTTCATTACCAAAGGGTTTTTTTTTTCCCCTTTAGCCATTTATTTACAAAACCATTAAGTTGAAGTAGAAACTGAACCTAGATACTGCTATATATATAATAAAATTTGGGGGAATTATAAAATAATAACTTTAATTTTCCTTTATTGGCTATTAATTATATTTTAATGATGTGTGTTTATGGCTTATAATACCAGGATTATTCTTCCCACATTTTCAGTGAAAGTTTGGCCAAATTGCTGGCCCAAATCTTTGTGAAATATCTACATATGAGTCAAAGTGTGTGGGATCCCTTTGTCTCTCCCGAGTTTTCTCGGCCCTGTCTCCAACTGTGCAGATATGTCTGCCACCTACCACCTCTATTGCCCTGAGAACCTGGCCCTTTATTCAAAGCTCATTCAGAAGATGATAAGTGAATGTTGATTCTGGAAAGGTACCATGCTTGATCCCGGGGACTTGGAATCTGGGATTGAGATTACAGACAAACAGACAAAAAATCGCACATCCATAACCCAGAGTCAGGATGGAGTGGAGAGGCTCTTGAGGGGTTTGTGAGCTCTTCATTCCCCTCTGCTCACATCCAGCATACCTTGAGCTACTTTTAAGTCCCTGAACGTGCTGTCCTATTTCTCAGCCCTGGCTTTATTCACGCTGTTTTTCCTGCCCTTCTTCACCTCAAAAGCTTCTGTGAAGTTTTATTACCTCAACTGGCAAACTTAGCAAATGGCTATGCAATTGTCTGCTACTCTGGGTATCTATCCTTTTAACTGCATTCCTTCAAAGCAGGGATTGTCTTTTGTCTTTTTTTCCATTTTGTTTTCCCTGCCTTTTAAAAAAGAGATCAAATTAATAACGTCTAATGACCACCACTAAAAACAATAAAACTGGATTAATGGATACAGACACTTTTCAATCAGTGTCACTCTTCTGCGCTTTGTTTGGGTTGTTTGATTTGAAAGACCTGAATTGCTTTGGTGAGAAGTTTCCAATACTGTATTGAAAGAGTGAGCTTTCTAATTTCAGGGGCGTGGGGTTCATAGAGGGGACAGGCGTTTCCCATTCAAAACGTCCACAAAGACAAATTAACTTGGCAGCGTGTGACATCATTACTTAACAACAATGCAATCGAAGAAATAAACAAGGTAAGTGTAGATTGTGTTCCAGATTGAAGAGGTTGAAATGAGGGTAATGTTTCAGAGAGTAACTGGAGCCCAGAGAGGAAAGAGGGATTTGAGGTAGGAGCTGGAGAAAGCCCCTTTGGAAAACTGGCAAGTTTGAGGAGATAACTAAGAGTGAGAATAATCCAGATATGCAAACAGCAGAAGGAAGAACATTCTGAAGAGTACAAAGGCTCCTGAGCAGAAATAAGCCTGGGAATGATCCTGAACGTTCCTTTTAGGAAACCACACCAGAGCCTTCAGATAAACCTAGATATTCCCAGTGACCCCATATAGATGCCTGACCTCTTTTCTCAAACACAGTGTCACTTGAGCAAACCTGGGACGCACTGGACCCATTTGATAGCCGAGGAGTAGAATGGAAATATGACAACTGGTTACTGACAGGCCATAATGAGGTCCCAGCAACAGTCTGGCTTCAAGTCCAAGAGTCCTAACCACAGTTTCACACCACTCTGCAATGAGAAGGTAGAGTCGTTCCTTAAACCCAACCTTCTTCCACCAGAAACCGGGGACTTGGTGCCAGGGCAGAATTTATGACCTAGTAACTGAGGACAGAAATAATTGGTTGCATTAGTGCCTGGCAGTCCCAGACTGGGCTCCACTCCGGAGGGGCGGCATGGATTGAAATAGCTGAGGAAAGTTTACTTTTCTCAGCCCAGGTGCTCTGCTGTGGCCAAGGTAGCCCTAATGAGCTCTGCATATTCAGGACACAAATAATTGATGGTCCAATTTAAAGTGTGCAGAGGCCACATTTCTTTCCAGGCTCTGAAGGAAAAACACCAGCTGAGGAAGAATGAAGAACTGCCTGTTCTAAGTTATTTTCCTTCTGTGGTCATTCAATCCCCACGAAGACTGTGCCTACCCAATCAAGGGCCTGGATAAAGGAGGCAATTACCCAGAGAAGTCAAGCAAAAAGAAAAGGACAAAGGGAAAGCATGCACTGCGGATGAGGGGCTGGGCTACATGCTAGAATGAGTACAGCTTTTAACATAGCCTGCTATGCACCGAAGCTTGAGCTAAGGTCTTGGACTTTGGGGTCAGATAGATCTAGATTTGAAAATGAATTCAACTACCTTTAAATGGGTGATCTAGGCAAGATTAAACTGCTTGGTGCCTCGGTTTACTCATCTGCTAAGTGGGGATGAACAGACTTTGGGGCAATCGAACTTGGATTTCCATCTCATCTCTGCCACTGATACGTCATAAAGGGCCAGTTACCCAAACTCACATGTTAATTTCTTTATTTCTAAAGAGGAAGTGAGTAAGTAGTTACCTATGAGTTCTTCTGGGAGGACTTCTTGAGATGAGACATAAAATGAATGTGCACGGCCCTCAGCGGGATCATTGTGAATTTGTTACTTACCACTGGTTAATCTCTAGGACAGTGGTTCTCAAAGTGTGGTCTCTAGACCAGCAGCATTAGCCTCACCTGGGGACGTGTTAGAAATAACCCAGACCCAGTAAATCAGGAACTTTGGGGGTAGACCCAGCATGCTGTGATTTATCAAGTCTTTCAGAGGATTCTGGTACATGCTAAGTCTGAGATTCTCTTCTCTCCATGGTAGTCCAGAACGCACCTGAGATATTGCAGTTCTGCAGCTGTCTCATACTTTTAAGTGCTGTAATCTTTCCAAATGAGCTCTTTGTTCATTCCTTTCTGCTCTCAAAACAGGGAAGAAATACTTTATCACCCAAGGTAAAGTACTCATCTCATATGAGGTAACATATACTATAAGCATACTATATTCCAGGGATGCTGATAACAGCATCACATGGATTTCACATGGATTTGTTTCACATGGATTGTTGCAGTTTGTCTCTTTAATCACCCTCTGTGGTAGCTATTTTGAGTTTCCCCAGTGGCTGAGCAGTAGCAGATCCACCCGCAGTGTAGGAGATTCGGGTTCAATCCCTGGGTCAGGAAGATCCCTGGAGGAGGAAATGGCAACCTACTCCAGTGTTCTTCCCTGGGAAATTCCATGGACAGAGGAGCCTGGTGGGCTACAGTCCATGGGGTCCCAAAAGAGTAGGCCATGACATGGTAGATATTATCTTTGTTTTATAGATAAAGGAACTGAAGTTCTGTGAGGTGGAGAAAATTGCCCCAAAATTTACAGGTAGGAAGTAGTGAAGTCAGGAGTCAAACCTCAGTACTCTGTGTCTAGAGCCATCACACTACCCTTTTACACCAATATGAGGAGCCTGGGTGCAGAGGGTGGCAGTCCTGTGGGATCATCGTAACCTCTCTGGGCCTCCATTTTTTCATTATGTAGAGGGGTCAGTAGGGAATTCCTTACTGAGGCTTGAAGGATTCAAGGAGCTTGAAATATTCCTTACTGAGGCTTGAAGGATTCGAGGAGCTTGAAATATGGTTCATCGCATCACATGATTCTCTCTAGTCCTCCCTGCAAATTATAAAATGTCTTTGGGGAGAACATATTATTTTTCTTTTCCTTTTTTTGTTGAAGTATAACTGCTCTTGAATGCTGTGTTAGTTTCTGCTATACAGCAAAGAGATACATATATGCTCTTTTTCATACTGTTTTCCATAATGGTTTAGCACAGGATATTGAATATAGCTCCCTGTGCTCTACAGTAGGACCTTGTCTGTCTGTTCTATATATGCGTGTGCATCTGCTAGTCCCAAGCTCCCAATCCAGCCCTCCCCCACCCCATCCCCTTATCAACCAAAAGCTTGTTCTCTGTCTGTGAGTTACTGTTTTGCAGATAAGTTCATTTGTGTGAGATTTCATATATAAGTGATATCATACGGCATTTGAATTTCTCTTTCTGACTTACTTCGTTTAGTATGATAATCTCTAAGTCCGTCCATGTTGCTACAAATGACATTACTTCATTCTTTCTTTTGGGGGCAGCTGAGTAATTTTTCATTGTATATATGGACCGCATCTTCTTTATCCAGTCATCTGTTGATAGACATGTAGGTTGTTCCCATGTTTCAGCTATTGCGAAAAGAGCTGCTAGAGTTTTGTCCAGATACATGCCCAGAAGTGTCGTTGCTGGATCTTATAGCAAGTAGATTTTTCGTTTTTTGAGGAATCTTCATGCTAGAGAAGAACGTATTTATGATTCATTGAGATATCGTTTCTATTGCTTTCCACTCATCTCTAACTCCTGCCTTCTTACCTGAAATAAGGTATTCTGTGTCTATAAATACATAACTGCCTACCTATTACGTACCACATATTGAACTTAAGAACAATTTAACAAATAAGTGCCCTTTCTCGTTTGCTACCAGTCATCTCATAGACACCCAATCTGGGTGAACATTTTCTTGGACACACCATGGTTCCTGTGAATCTGTGTGTATGCACTTAACAGAATAATCCACAGCACCCCATAATATGAAGAGACCTATAGGAGGAAAGAAGGAACAGGAAAGAAAACCCTGAACTAATCTCTCTATAGGCAACTAATGGAAATGTTGTGGTTATTTGGGGCACTTGATCACTGTGGAAAGAACCTAGCCTCTGGGGTAACAAGCCACACACAAACTGATCTCCATTTTGAACCCCTTTGATAGGGAGCAGAGTGTTTCAGGTGGAGATTCTAGAAGACTTAAAAGCAGGTCTGTTTTTAAGCACACTGCATATTGAACTTTCTCCACTGTGGGAGGCAGGCCAAGTAGTGATTTTTGAAGCTTTTAAAGGTTCACTGGCCCTTCAAAAAATGGCTGTTGTGGACATATGGTTTTAGAAGCTTTTTAAAAAGCCTTGTGAGCTTATTTTTAGAGCAAACCTTAACCTTGTAAAACGTCTTAAAGGAGCCACAGAGGGTCCAATCACTAAAGCCCCCAGGCAGCTGCTCCCAAGGTTTCCAACATAGCTTCTCCCTGTGCTTGATGTGAGTACCAGGCTGCCAGAGGAGCCTGGAGTTAGCTGCCTCTTGAGAGGGTTGTGTCCTTGGAGCCAGGAGACCCGAGACCTGGGCCATTGGTGAGTCACGCAAGTAGTCAGGGTTTTCTACCATGAGTGGGGACCCTAGAATCACAGACTCACAGAATCTCAGAGACTCCCCTGAAGGAAAAAAACCTTAAAAGTCATCCAGTCAACTGTGATTTGATGCTCAAACCTCCCCTGAAACACATTTATAAAGAGATGATTCCACCTCTGTGTGCATACCTCCAGCTGCAAGGAGATCATTGTCTGGACACTTATTATTCTACACATTTGTTACTGAGTACACATTACTGCAATGGCACCCCACTCCAGTACTCTTGCCTGGAGAATCCCATGGACAGAGGAGCCTGGTAGGCTACAGTCCATGGAGTCACTAAGAGTCGGACACGACTGAGCGGCTTCACTTTCACTTTTCACTTTCATGCAATGGAGAAGGAAGTGGCAATCCACTCCAGTGTTCTTGCCTGGAGAATCCCAGGGACAGAGGAGCCTGTTGGGCTGCCGTCTGTGGGGTCGCACAGAGTCAGATATGACTGATGCGACTTAGCAGCACACATTACTTCCCTGGCACTGTGCAAAGTGCTGGGATGCAACAGTGAGTAAAACATTAGTCTCAATACAGACTAAACATTGGTCAGAAAATGATCAAGTGATCACTTCCATCCATAATTGCAAGTGAAAAGTATCATTCAGAAAAAAATCAAGGACTCATAACTGCTTCTGGCCAGACCTGATGTGGTCTGAGGGATCAGGGAAAGTTAGATGAAGAAGCATCCTTTGAACCAGGACCCCATGAATGAACATTAACAAGGCAAAGGAGTTTGGAGGAGGGCATAGAGAGCCAGGGAAACATCTCTGAGAGGCTTTTAGGCAGCTGGGAATGCAGTATTTTAGAAGAAATGAAAACAGTCCAGGTATAGATGGTAAAGAATCTGCCTGCAATGCAGGAGACCTGGGTTCAATCCTCGGGTTGGGCAGATCCCCTGGAGAAAAGAATGGCAACCCACTCCAGAATTCTTGCCTGGAGAATCTCCATGGACAGAGGAGACTTCGGGCTACAGTCCATGGGGTCACAAAGAGTCGGACATGACTGAGTGACTAACACTACCACAACTATATCACATAAAGGGGAGAGACCTGGTTTGAGGCTGGAGACATGCAGTGTGTAGGTCATGCCTGGCCAGGCCTGGCTGTCATGTTGAGGATTTTTATTTCAAACAGAGAGGTGTTGGAAACCTTGGTTCATTTTAAACAAAGGCTAGGCAATTCACACCAGAGCTGCAAATTCTTTCTCATTAGCTAAGTGTAGTGGTCAAAAATATGTCCATCATTCTCGGCCTAATTTCCTTCCCTTGAATGTAGGCAGTCTTAATTCTATTAATAACTGATAAAATGTGACAGAAGTGATTCTATGTGGCTTCTGCAGCTAGGATAGCTTCCCTGACATGCTCTCTCTGCCAAACTACATGCTTTGGGGAAAGTTAGTCACCATGCTGTAGGGACACTCAGGCAGCCTATGGTGAAGTCTAGATGGAGAGGAACTTCAACAGTACCAAATTGCTAGCCATCACAGCTGGAAACAGATCCTTCAGGCCCAGTCAAACCTGTAGATAACTGTAGCCCCAGCTGACATCTTTTTGAAAAAATATTTGCTTATTTGCCTGGACTCAACATTCAGAAAACTAAGATCATGGCATCCGGTCCCATCACTTAATGGCAAATAGATGGGTAAACAATGAAAACAGTGAGAAACTTTATTTTTGGGGGCTCCAAACTCACTGCAGATGGTGACTGCAGCCATAAAATTAAAAGATGCTTGCTCCTTGGAAGAAAAGCTATGACGAACCTAGACAGCATATTCAAAAGCAGAGACATTACTTTGCCAACAAATGTCCATCTAGTCAAAGCTATGATTTTTCCAATAGTCATGTATGGATGCAAGAGTTGGACTATAAAGAAAGCTGAGTGCTAAAGAATGGATGGTTTTGAAGTGTGGTGTTAGAGAAGACTCTTAAGAGTCCCTTGGACTGTAAGAGATCCAATCAGTTCATCCTAAAGGAGATCAGTCCTGAATATTCATTGGGAGGACTGATGTTGAAGCTGAAACTCCAATACTTTGGCCCCCTAATGCAAAGAGCTGACTCATTTGAAAAGACCCTGATGCTGGGAAAGTTTGAAGGCAGGAGGAGAAGGGGATGACAGAGGGTGAGATGGTTGGATGGCATCACCAGCCCGATGGACATGAGTTTGAGCAAGCTCTGGGAATTGGTGATGGACCTGGCATGCTGCAGTCTATGGGGTCACAAAGAGCCACACACGACTGAGCGACTGAACTGACTGACTGCTGGGCCTTAGTTGTAGCATGAGGGATCTTCAGTCCTTGTTACAGCATGTGGGATCTTTAGTTGTGGCCTGCAAACTTTTAGTTGGAGCACATGGGATCTAGTTCCCTGGCCAGGGATTGAACTCAGGCCCCCTGTGTTGGCAGCAAGGCATCCTAGCCACTGGACCACCAGGGAAGTCCCTCCAGCTGACATCTTGACTGTCTCCTCATGACACAGTCAGAACCACCTAGATAAGCCAGCCCTGAATTTCTGGCGCACAAAAAACTGTGAGATAATATGTGCATCTTGTTTCAAATTATTGACTTTGGGTCATTGTTAGGCTCTAATAGCTCACAGCACTAATAGTGGGAATTCCTATAGTGTAGTGGTAAAGAATCTGCCTGCAATGCAGAGACTTGGGTTTGATCCAGGGAAGATCCCCTGGAGGAGGAAACAACTCACTCCAGTATTCTTGCCTGGAAAATTCCATGGACAGAGAAGCCTGAAGGGCTACAGTCCATGGGGTTGCAAAGAGTCGGACACGACTGAGCACACACACACACACAAGCTATCTATTTTGGTAAGGCATTTCAAAGGATGAGGATGAGAGTAGGGACTCGGGTTGGTTGGAAAGGGTTGGTTGGAAAGACTTGTAGTTTGAACACCAACTCTTCAGTTTCCTGGTTGTTGGAGTGAAGGCATGTCCTGTTACCTCCTGGAGCTCCCACATTACATCTATAACATGACATGAGGCCTGCAGAACTCCCATGATATAGAAGCATACCATCATTCTCAGTTTCCTTGTCCTCTTCCATTTCATACACAAGTGAGACATGCTAGTCTCAAAGCAGAGACGAGTTTAAAAAAGACTGCTATATATAAAAAAGATGACTAATAAAGACCTACCATATAGCACAGGTAACTCTACTCAATACTCTGTGATGGCCTATATGGGAAAAGAATCTATAAAAGAGTGGATATATGTATAACTGATTTCACTTTGCTATATATCTGAAACTAACACAACATTGTAAATCAAGTATACTCCAATAATTTTTTTTTTTTAAAGACTGTATGTCAATAAGCACTGCAGACTATGGGTTATCACAATTCTCTTATAATGAGAGGGCTTGAGAATTGTTTGGCTGAAGTTGCCTTAGGCCAGATTTTATTAAAGCATGATAGATTTTCAGGCCTATTCTCCATTGCAGTCAATGAGTTTAACAAGTATATCTCCTGCCTTGGTAACAGAATTGCCTTTTATTTATTTGAAATTCACCTCCTCATAGTTGCATAGCTTATTTTCTTCATTTGCAATGCAATAAGGAGTAGATTTATGATGAGTCTTCTTATGAAAGGGATTATTACATCAGTTCTTACTATGTGTCATATACTTGTGAGAACATTTTTAGTTAAATCTCAAAACACAATCCTGTAATATTTGTTATTTGTGCCGTTTTATGGATTAGGAAACAGATATAAAAGTCAATAATAATACTTGACCACCTAGTATTATGTGACCTTCGCTAGTTATTAAACTTCTAGAATATCTTAGGTTCCTCATCTGCAAAATGGTATAAAAGAACAGAACCTATAGAAAATAAGGTTGATATGAAGATGAAAGGAGATGATGTGTCTCCAATACTTAGAACAGTGTCTAGCATATTCTGATATATGTCTGATTATTATTTTTCTTACTTTTTAACCAGTATTTCAAAAATTCAGAGCAAAAATTCCTCCTAAGCCATTTTCCTTCAGCCAAGATATTTCTCTCCTGTCCTTCCCATTTTTTATAACATTTTTTACATCCAGTTGATTCTTTTAACAGGTTAGTGCCTCAGCATCATTATCTTGTTTCTTCTTCAGCTGAACAAACTAAGGCTCAGAAAGGTGAATGAAAATTGCTCAAAGAACTTTAGCAAGCTGCAGAAACCAACTGAATCCAGCTTAAGCTGAAGTTCATCTCAAGACAATTTCCAAATTCACAAGTTATCACTCCAACCATAGGGGAGATTGCCCTTTGCTCACTTTGCTCACTTTGCTTGGATTACACATGACCACAGATGGGACCTGGATGGACCAGCTTGGGTCTGGGGCTTTCCCCTGGTCTGGTCAAACTTGGTCCATGAGTGGCACCATGGTGTACACACACTGCTGCTGGACACTCACTCCTGTAGATTCCTTCAACTGTGTCCGATTCTTTGTGACCCTATGTACTATAGGTCACAGGCTCCACTGTCTATGGGATTCTCCAAGCAAGAATTTGGGAGTGGCTTGCATGCCCTCCTCCAGGGGATCTTCCCCACCCAGGGATTGAACCTGCGTCTCATGTCTCCTGCATTGGCAGGCAGGTTCTTTACAACTTGTGCTATCTGGTAAGCCCAGGAAGGTCATGAAGAACACTCCAGAAGGAGCCCACAACATGAAGTAAATTTCCTTTCATTTTACTCATTGGGTTGACTGAAGCAGGATTATCTTCTAGAGTTTCTTTATCAAGAGGCCAACACTTTTCCTATAAGACTTCATCTACTTCCCTTCAGGAGACCAGCAATCCTGGGATTCGGGCTGGGGGAGATGTGGGTGCTTTTCTAATTGTGGTCTTTCTACAGATGGAATCAGCCTTATACACAAGCAGTGTCATATATTATTCACTTCCTCTCCTGGTAAGAGAATTCTATATTCTTATCATTTGCCCTGTGACTTGCAGTGTCTTCCTGGAGAAGGAATTACTAGTATCAAAACTGTGGACATATGACTTGCTTTAGCCAATGGAACCTTAAGTGGGAGTGACTTACACTGAGACCAAGCAGAAATCCTGAGCCATTGCAAATGTCAGCCATGTCTGTTTTCCCTCTGCCATTAGAATGGCATGTCCCTTCAGTTTGGATTTTGGAATAAAAAAGACACACAAAGCAGAGCACTGCTACCCTGCATTTGCCTCTGACAATAACCTAAGAGAGAAATGATCTTTTAAAAGATAACTCATCTGAGACTCTCTCTTGAGAGTAGGCTTTTAAAAGGGGTGAGGGTAGGAAGGAGAGGGAGGCAGTAACTGGGTGATTTTTTTTTTTTTTTTTGCCATCAGGGGAGATGGTTATTAGACCTTTCACTCAGAGCAAGAACTTTGGAGGAGATGGTTGGTGGGGAATGGTGATGTGTTTGGTTTTGAACATGCCAATTTGAGGTGCATGGGGGCGGCAGAAATGCAGTAGATAGTAGGATTAATTAGTCTGTATTAGGAAGGAGACCAAGCAAGAGTTATGGGTTGGTGTTTGTCTGCTTATAGAGCTACCTGAAGCCTTGAATGTCAGTGAAGTAAAAAAGAATAGAAACATAAGACAGGAAGGAAATGATGTTAAGGCACACCAATGTTGGTGGAAATGGTAGATGAGGAGGAGCAGGGTTAGGGGATGGGTGCAGCCCAGGCAGGCAGGCGGAGGAAATGGGAGAGATATATGCTACAAGGGACAGTGAACTAAACCACTGGCATCTGAATTCCTCTTGGTAAAAGAATTGCCTTTTTTTTTGCTTTCTAAGCCATCAATTTATATGAGCTTCAAAAGGATCCCATGAGGTGTATTTAGAGGGGAACATATATATTTTGGAGAAGGCAATGGCAACCCACTCCAGTACTCTTGCCTGGAAAATCCCATGGGCAGAGGAGCCTGGTAGGCTGCAGTCCATGGGGTCGAGAAGAGTCGGACACGACTGAGTGACTTCACTTTCACTTTTCACTTTCATGCACTGGAGAAGGAAATGGCAACCCACTCGAGTGTTCTTGCCTGGAAAATCCCAGGGACGGGGGAACCTGGTGGGCTGCCGTCTCTGGGGTTGCACAGAGTCGGACACGACTGAAGCAACTTAGCAGCAGCAGCAGCATATATATTTATCCTTAATTACCAGTGAGGAAACCAAGATTCTGAAGGATACATTCCTTGCCCAGAGGGTTTTTTAATTTTAACTTTTAATTGGGGGGGTGGAATAACATACAACTGACCATCTTAACTCCTTCTAAGTGTGCAAGTCAGTGGTGCTAAGTATATTCACATCGTTGTGTAACTCATATCCAGAATGTTTTCATCTAAATCAGACTTGGTACTCGTTAATCAGTCCCTCCCCATTTCTCCCCTCCCTCCAGCCTCTGGCAGCCACTATTCTACTTCCTGTTTCTATGATTTTGACTCTAGATAGTTCATGTATTGGCTTGGCCGAAAAGCTCATTCAGGTTTTTCCACATGATTGTATGGAAAAACCCAAGCAAACATCTTGGCCAACCAATAAGTGGACTAATACAATAGTTATCTCTTTGAGACAGGTTTACTTTATTAGTATAATGTCCTCAAGGCTCATCCATGTTGTAGTGTGTATAGGAATTTCCTTCCCTTTTAAGATTGAATATGTTCCATTGTGTGTATATAGCAGATGTTGTTAATCTACTCATTTTGTCTTTGGCCACTTGGGTTGCCTTCTCCTCCTGGCACTGTGCATAGAGCTGCTCTGAAGATGGGTGCTTTGAGACATGTCGGACAGAAAGGGAATCCTAGGAACATAGTGTGAAGACAAAAGAAGGGATATCATTACTGCTCCATATGAGAAAATGAGGAGAATTACCTCCTGAGAGGGTTTGGGAGAGAAGAGGGGATTGGGAGAGAAGAGGGGATTGGGGCTGGGCAGGAGAGGTAGGAAGAGATGATCCAGGGAGATGAGGTGACATAGGGAACACCTGGAATGAGGGCCCAGTGTGTATGTTCAGAGACCAGAGATGTGGTTACAGATGAAGTGGTTACAGTAATTGTTTTACTCCATCCTCACTACTTAACACATTTTTGAAAATCTCCTACACACATACACACACATGTTCTGTGTAAGTTGCTTTTGGTGGAAACTGAGAAAGGGATTAAGTTTTCAGTCTGGTTTGATATGGAACGGGCAGAGTGTGTGAGCAAAGGAGAACAGAACAGGCTTTCAATTGTCCCATGCAGGAGAACAGTTCTCCCAGAGTTAGCAGAGGTGACTCTGAGAGGGTTAGCTCCCTGGAAATTCACGGACAATTCAGGGAGGACTTTGGGCTTCCCTGGTGGCTCAGATGGTAAAGAGTCTGCCTGCAATGCAGGAGACCCGGGTTCGATCCCTGGAGAAGGAAATGACAGCTCACTCCAGTATTCTTACCTGGAAAATCCCATGGACGGAGGAGCCTGGCTGTCTACATCCCATGGGGTCACAAAGAGCGACTAACACACATTTGGACTTCCATAGAATGTACACTAGGGATTTGGACTTCCAGGTAACACAGCTAGGAGCTTCAATGCAATCTTATGTCAAACAGTGCTTCTTAAATTTCAGTGTGTTTCCACACCACCTGAGGGTCTTGGGGAGATGTAGATTTTGATTCAGTCAGTCTGCAGGGAATCATTTCAAGCAGGCTCAAGCTCACGGGTGATGGTAGTGCTGTTGTGATCCTCCCACCACACCTTGAGTCCTAGGGCTCTAGCTCTCAAAGGGATGGAAAATTTCCGATGGCATCATACTGCCTCTCTGTCTGTCTTTCTGCCTTTCTGTCTCTGTCTCTCTCTCTCTCCACAATACCCCCCCTCAACATCGTCTTCATCTCATCCTCCTCTCCCAGTGTTCCTGAGAAATCTGGGCTCCCGTGTCCTCTGGTGACAGAGTAAGCTGTCAAGAAACCACGGCTTCCTTGTTAGCCCTTCTCTTGAGTCCCTGCTCTGTCCCCACCCAGGCAGCGTAAGAGGTCACACCGGGTATGCTCAGCACTCCCTTCTGCCTGCTTTGGCCCAGGGTATTAGAACAACAATCTGCAGGGGGGGAAACCAAAGACTCTTTCTCCGTAGTTGGCCTCAGAACTCCCTCTCTCAGAAAGAGGAAAGGAGGTGGAGAAAGAGCTTTAAATGGTATTTTTCTTGAGAAAGGTCGCTCTGGGGAGCCAAGCATGAAATGAGAGTGTGATTGGGAGAGGGCCGTGTGGTCAACTCCCTTGTTTTCCACAGATGTTGCAGGAGTTGGAGCCAGAGTTCAGGAAAAATGTTTTCCCTCAGACCCACCCCTGCCCCAGAGGCTGTGAGGAAGTTGGCAAATGACATCCAGATCTAGCTGGGCCCTGGCAACCTCACGGAAATGGGAAAATTCACCAAATCTGAGGGGAAATGGTGGCCGGAGAGCATCTAATGTGAAAAGAAGTGAGGAAGAGGCAGGAAGCGTCACCAAATGGTGTAGAGCCCTGTGCTAGAAGCTTCCCAGTATGTATCTTAGCTGCTGGAGGAACCCCCTGGCTTGCTCAGCAGGTGCTTCTTTGCTGGGAGGGCTGTCTGCCTCAGAGGCAGCCCAGCTCGCTCAGAAGCATGCACTGTGGAAGTGATCTCAGGTGGCCCTGGACTGTGGTGGCTTGAAGTAGGGTTTCAGTTCCCGGCCAGAGATTGAAGTCAGGCCATGGCAGTGAGAGTGCAGAATCCTAGCCACTAGACCACCAGGTACCAGTGGCCAGACCCCGGCTCATGACCTTTGTAGAAATGAGTTTTTATAAAGAGGCAGAATGTAGTGAAACAAATAATGTGTTTATTAGGAGGAAAAAGTACATATGAACAGGCACACACAGACAGAATGAGAGAGAGAGTGCCATGCCCTCATGGTAATTTGAATCACTTATTATAGGGCATTTTTTCCCGGTTTCTTTTGGCCAGTCACTTTGCTTTGCCTGACTCTGAGTCCATATATGGTTTATCTCAATGTGTGTGTACACACCACATTTCTTCGCCAAAATGGATTCTAGTGAAGAGGCCTATGGGTATGTTGACATCATCTATTAAGGGATGGTACCCCAACTTTGACCTCTGAAGAGCCTTTCGGTGCATGCGTAGTTGGGAAGGTGTCCTAGACCTCCGGAATGAGGAATATGAAGTCTCTCTCTGGGCATGGCCCAGCTTCTCCCTCCTGCTATTGTCTTCATCTTGGAGTGTCTGTCCACAGGAAACCAACTCCACCTCATCAGCCTGGGGCCCATCTATCTCCTGCCTCAGCAAGTCTACCCTTACCTGCCACTGAAATCTTTTCTCATCTGTGCTGTGAACTTCTGTGCTAAGGTGCTTGCTTGTGTGCACAGTTACTTCAGTTGTGCCCAACTCTCTGTCACCCTATGGACTGTAGCCCACCAGGTTCCTCTGTCCATGGGCCTCTCCAGGCACGAATACTGGAGTGGGTTGCCATGCCCTCCTCCAGGGGATATTCCTAATCCAGAGATCAAACCCGTGTCTCTTACATCTCCTGCATTGACAGATGGCTTCCTTACCACTAATGCCCCCGGGAAGCCCCTTTGTGCTGACGCTGTCCTCCAAAACCACAGCAAGCAGGACACCCCTTGCATTTCTACCCTGCTTCCCCCAGTCAACAGAGCACATCTCAACCATGTCCATTGGCTTATCTGATCCTCAGAGCTTCCTGGAAGAAAGCAGGGGCAGTTCTTCTCCCAGGGTTTCAGATAACAGAGTGGAAACCTTGAGATGCTGCTCGTGCTTGTGGGAGAGGCTGTGAGTGCAGACTCTAGAGTCTGGCTGCCTGGGTCATACCCCAGCCATTGTTGGCTGTGTGTCTTTAGATGGGCTCTTTGACCACTCTGAGCCTGTGTTTCCTCTGCTGTAAAATGGGCATAATGATATTACCTACTAGAGAGAGTAGTGAACTGAAGTGAAGTCGCTCAGTCGTGTCCAACTCTTTGTGACCCCATGGACTGTAGCCTACCAGGCTCCATCCATGGGATTTTCCAGGCAAGAATACTGAAGTGGGGTGCCTTTTCCTTCTCCAGGGGATCTTCCTAACCCAGGGATCAAACCCAGGTCTCCTGCATTGCAGGCAGACGCTTTACCGTCTGAGCCACCAGGGAAGCCCAGAGAGAGTAGTAGGTTTTTTTTTTTTTTTTGGACTTCAGAGAGAGTAGTAGTGAAGTCCAAAAAAACAGAAGTCAAGTACTTTACCTGGGTTTGTAGGAACTTCCTGTCTGTTCTTAAGGAGGAAGAGGAGAAAAAGATAGAGGTTAAATGACTCACTCAAGCCCAGAAAATGGTGCCACCAGATCTAAGACTTGGATATTCTGAGGCTGAATCCAGTACTTACCCCTTCCATTCAGTATCTTGCACTCCTAGGTCCATCAAAGACTGAAACTCTCCCCTGACCCTCACCTTGGCGGGTGAAGTCAACCCGCACTTGCACTGGTGTGTTCACAGCCCCTGATGGGGGTTGGGATAGCCTACCTGACCTGCCTCTGCAATCCTCCCCAAAAGCCCAAAAGGGCTGTGTCAGCTCTTCTGACCTTGGAGTTTGGCGCTGTCCTTTCCCCTTCAGCCTCTTTTCAAACACGGACACCCTCACTGGGTGGGAGGAATGGTGGGAAGCTCCCTCTGCTGAAGCCTGTCCTGGTCTAGCCATGCCACAGATGCCGAGCTGCTGCCCCTTCACAACCACTGCACCAAGCAGTGTTACTCCCTGTGTCACAGGGGGAGAGAGAAAAGCCCAGAGAGGTTAAGGAACTTGCCTGAGGCCGCACACAAGCACTGATGGCACAGGGCTTTGAACCGTGCAGTCCGGTGGCAGTGTCTGTGCTCATCCCCTATAGGGTATAGTCCCCAGCTCCTTCTGTCTTATAAGAGGAAGGGGAGACGAATATTTCTAGAAGGCTTCCCCTTCACAGGATGGTGTCTAACTTGTGTCACATTCCCTTGCTTGCACTCTCTAGTCTGTCCCATGTCAACCCAGACAGAAAACGAATCCCTCCCTCAGTTTCTGCCAAAAGAATACTATGTAATTGCATCTGACCCTCCCTGCAGCACTCTGAGGGGATCACTAGTGCCTTTAGTTTGACAGCAGATGGACATCAGAGAGGCGAAGTAACTTGCCCAGGGGACAGAGCTGTGTTCAACAGAGGTTCAGCTAGTGCTTCCTGTACAACCCCACCTCCAAGCTTGCAGGCAGCCTCCAACACCCTGGGGGGCCTTCTTCAGATTCTTTCGGGATGTCACAACAGGCACTCGGGGCTGGGCAGGCCCTAGGTCTGGCCCCTCCAGAAACAAGCCTCAATCAGCAGGGTGGGGAGGACATCAGGGAGCCATAGGAGGTGATGACAGCGTTGTCCTGTGAAGCAGGCGGAGCAGGTTTCCAGAGTCTGGGATGGGGAATGAGTGAAAGGTCCAGGCAGGCTTTCAGGTCAGGAGTTGCAGCTGTTTCCACAGAGTGAGGAGCTGTGGAATCCAGCCATGGGATTGGAGAGAATCCAGTGCATAGGGTCGGCGAGTCAGCAGGCGTGTTCCATGAGGGTTTGCCCAAACACTGATAGGGTTAAGCCCCAGGGAGATGACTGGAGAGGTGGGATATTATACCCGCTGATCAGGAGGGAAGATTTCTGAGGCCACACTGCCTAGATTCTTACCCTTGTGCTTCCATTTGTTACCTGTGGGACCTTGGTGAGTTACTCAGATCTTTTCTATCTTGCGTTCAGGATCTAAGTCATAAATAGGATTCTTATAAAGATGAAATAGATTAGAAAGAGAAAAGTAGCCAGATATCTATAAACTGGCCCAGCACTAAAAGCTAGGTTGTTCAGTGCTGGTCCTGTCCTTGCTGTATTCTTTGGCTGTGCTGGGTCTTAGTTGCTCCCTGCAAGCTTTCTTTGGTTGCAGCAAGTAGGGGCTACTCTCTAGTTGCAACGTGCAGATGTCTCATTGCAGTGGCTTCTCCTGTGGAGCACAGGCTCTAGGATGGGTGAGCTTCAGGAGCTGCACATGGGCTCAGTAATTGCTTGCCCTGTAGCATGTGGATTCTTCCCTGACTGGAGATCAAACCCATGATTCCTGCATTGGCAGGAGAATCCTCAGCCACTGGATCACAGGGGAAGCCCTGCAGAATTCTCCTGCTGAACATAAATAATCTCACAAATGAAACCAAAAAAGAGCTATTTTATATTTTTTCCAAGTATTTACGGAGACAGGGTTGCCATGCAAACCGCAAAAATACCAGACATCCCGCTTTCCTGGCTAATATGAATAAATGACTGCTGCCTCTTTATAAATTACTGTTTTAGCCTCTGTCTATTCTTCCCTCTTTCTTGATAACATCCACTAAGGTATCAAATTAGAATTATACTTGCTTCTTTTTTCAATTTTATTGAAGTATAATTGATTTATAAGGTTGTGATAATTTATTCTGTGCAGCAAAGTGCCTCAGTTTACCATATGGATAAGAGTGTGTGTATGTGTGTGTGTGTGTGTATACATACACACATTCTTTTCCATATCCTTTCCTATTATGGTTTGTCACAGGATATTGTATATAGTTCCTTATGTTATACAGTTGCTTATCCATTGTTGCTTATCCATTCTCTATATAGTAGTTTGCTTATCCTTGCTCCTTGGTAGCACCCAATATGGAGCAAATTCCCACTTCCTAGAATTCTCTCCAACATCACCTGACTTCAGCTCCTATAAGTACACATCCTATAAGCCCTTTCAGACACCCTCTGCTGAAACACCCCAGAGTTCCCTGTGATGTGTGCTCTCCCTCATTACAATGAGTCCATCAATCCAGCGTTCAACTACAGATTGTTCCTGGTGATCTTTGGTTGGAGGGCATGGACACAGTTAATAAGCGGAAGCGCGTACAACAGTTTCTGACACAGAGTAAGCACCATGCCAGTGATGCCATCATAATTACTGAGTGTGTTACAAAGACAACCTCAGGGACAGGGAGATCTGAGAGAAAAAGCTTCAGGACAGAGGCCAGGGGAATAGACAATGTACAGTCAGGAGACTTCACTTTAAGTCATTACCTGCCCTTCCAAATAGTAATTCACATTTTATTTTACACTTCAGAAGAGCCCAAAACAGAGTTGAGTGTTCAAAGTGAAGGATCTCACTTATTCACTGAGGTGCCATGGGTCAGTTGCTTAACCTCTCTGAGCCTCAATTTTTCCATCTGTGAAAAATGGGAAAAATAAAAATACAGGCTTGTTTTAGTCTTAAATGATATATTAGATGAGATGGATCTCATTGATATCTTCAAGACATTCCATCCAAATGCAGACGATTACACCTTCTTCTCAAGAGCACATGGAACATTCTCCAGAATAGATCACATCTTGGGTCACAATTCAAACCTCAGGAAATTTAAGAAAACTGAAATCATATCAAGCATCTTCTCTGACCACAATGGTATGAGACTAGAGATCAGTTACAAGAAAAAAACTGTAAGAAACACAAACACATAGAAATTAAACAACACATTTCTAAATAACCAATCGGTTACTGAAGAAATCAGAAGGGAAATCAAAAAACTTCTAGACACAAATGACAATGAAAACGCGACAACTCAAAACCTCTCAGTTCAGTTCAGTCGCTCAGTCGTGTCTGACTCTTTGCGACCCCATAAACTGCAGCACGCCAGGCCTCCCTGTCTATCACCAACTCCCGGAGTCCACCCAAACCCATGTCCGTTGAGTCGATGATGCCACCCAACTATCTCATTCTCTGTTGTCCCCTTCTCCTCCTGCCTTCAATCTTTCCCAGCATCAGGGGCTTTCCCAATGAGTCAGCTCTTCTCATGAGGTGGCCAAAGTATTGGAGTTTCAGCTTCAACATCAGTCCTTCCAAAGAACACCCAGGACTGATCTCCTTTAGGATGGACTAGTTGGATCTCCTTGCAGTCCAAGGGACTCTCAAGAGTCTTCTCCAACACCACACTTCAAAAGCATCAATTCTTCGGTGCTCAGCTTTCTTTATAGTCCAACTCTCACATCCATACATGACCACTGGGAAAACCATAGCCTTGATTAGATGAACCTTTGTTGACAAAGTAATGTCTCTGCTTTTGAATATGCTGTCTAGGTTGGTCATAACTTTCCTTCCAAGGAGTAAGCGTCTTCTAATTTCATGGCTGCAGTCACCAACTGCAGTGATTTTGGAGCCCAGAAAAATAAAGTCAGACACTGTTTCCACTGTTTCCCTATCTATTCCCCATAAAATGATGGGACCGATGCCATGATCTTAGTTTTCTGAATGTTGATCTTTAAGCCAACTTTTTCACTCTCCTCTTTCACTTTCATCAAGAGGCTTTTGAGTTCCTCTTCAGTTTCTGCCATAAGGGTGGTGTCATCTGCATATCTGAGGTTATTGATATTTCTCCCGGCAATCTTGATTCCAGCTTGTGCTTCTTCCAGCCCAATGTTTCTCACGATATACTCTGCATAGAAGTTAAATAAGCAGGGTGACAATATACAGCCTTGACGAACTCCTTTTCCTATTTGGAACCAGTCTGTTGTTCCATGTCCAGTTCTAAGTGTTGCTTCCTGACCTGCATATAGGTTTTTCAAGAGGCAGGTCAGGTGCTCTGGTATTCCCATCTCTTTCAGAATTTTCCACAGTTATTGTGATCCACACAGTCAAAGGCTTTGGCATAGTCAATAAAGCAGAAATAGATGTTTTTCTGGAACTCTCTTGCTTTTTCCATGATCCAGCAGATGTTGGCAATTTGATCTCTGGTTCCTCTGCCTTTTCTAAAACCAGCTTGAACATCTGGAAGTTCATGGTTCATGTATTCCTGAAGCCTGGCTTGGAGAATTTTGAGCATTACTTTACTAGCGTATGAGATGAGTGCAATTGTGCAGTAGTTTGAGCATTCTTTGGTATTGCCTTTCTTTGGGATTGGAATGAAAAACTGACCTTTTCCAGTCCTGTGGCCACTGATGAGTTTTCCAAATTTGCTGGCATATGGAGTGCAGCACTTTCACAGCATCATCTTTCAGGATTTGAAATAGCTCAACTGGAATTCCATCACCTCCACTAGCTTTGTTCATAGTGATGTTTTCTAAGGCCCACTTGACTTCACATTCCAGGATGTCTGGCTCTAGGTGAGTGATCACACCATCATGATTATCTGGGTCATGAAGACCTTTTTTGTACAGTTCGTCTGTGTATTCTTGCCACTTCTTAATATCTTCTGCTTCTGCTAGGTCCCTACCATTTCTGTCCTTTATTGTGCCCATCTTTGCATGAAATGTTTCCTTGGTATCTCTAATTTTCTTGAAGCAATCTCTAGTCTTTCCCATTCTGTTTTTTTTCCTCTTTTTCTTTGCATTGACCACTGAGGAAAGCTTTCTTATCTCTCCTTGCTGTTCTTTGGAACTCTGCATTCAGATGTTTATATCTTTCCTTTTCTCCTTGGTTTTTGCTTCTCTTCTTTTCACAGCTATTTGTAAGGCCTCCCCAGACAGCCATTTTGCTTTTTTGCATTTCTTTTCCATGGGGATGGACTTGATTCCTGTCTCCTATTCAATGCCACGAACCTCCATCCACAGTTCATCAGGCACTCTATCTATCAGATCTAGTCCCTTAAGTCTATTTCTCACTTCCACTGTATAATCATAAGGGATTTGATTTAGGTCATACCTGAATGGTCTAGTGGTTTTCTCCACTTTCTTCAATTTCAGTCTGAATTTGGCAATAAGGAGTTCATGATCTGAGCCACAATCAGCTCCCGGTCTTGTTTTTGCTGACTGTATAGAGCTTCTCCATCTTTGGCTGCAAAGAATATAATCAATCTGATTTTGGTGTTGACCACCTGGTGATGTCCATGTGTAGAGTCTTCTCTTGTGTAGTTGGAAGAGGATGTTTGCTATGACCAGTACATTCTCTTGGCAGAACTCTATTAGCCTTTGCCTTGCTTCGTTCTGTACTCCAAGGCCAAATTTGACAGTTACTTCAGGTGTTTCTTGACTTCCTACTTTTGCATTCCAGTCACCTATAATGAAAAGGATATCTTTTTTGGGTGTTAGTTCTAGAAGGTCTTGTAGGTCTTCATAGAACTGTTCAACTTCAGCTTCTTCAGTGTTACTGGTCAGGGCATAGACTTGGATTACCATGATATTGAATGGTTTGCCTTGGAAACGAACAGAGATCATTCTGTCGTTTTTGAGATTGCATCCAAGTACTGCATTTCAGACTCTTTTGTTGACTATGATGGCTACTCCATTTCTTCTAAGGGATATTTCTGGTTAGGAAGAATCAATATTGTGAAAATGACTATACTACGAAATGCAGTCTACAGATTCAGTGCAATCCCTATCAAATTGCCAATGGTATTTTTTTTTACAAAACTAGAACAAAAATTTCACAATTCATATGGAAACACAAAAGTCCCCGAATAGCCAAAGCAGTCTTGAGGAAGAAGAATGGAGCTGGCAGAATCAACCTTCCTGACTTCAGATTATACTACAAAGCTATAGTCATCAAGACAGTATGGTACTAGCACAAAAAAAGACATATAGACCAATGGAACAAGATAGAAAGCCCAGAAATAAACCAATGCACCTATGGGTACCTTATTTTTGACAAAGGAGGCAAGAATATACAATGGGGCAAAGACAGCCTCTTCAGTAAATGGTGCTGGGAAAACTGGACAGCTACATGTGAAAGAATGAAATTAGAACACTTCCTAACACCATACACAAAGATAAACTCAAAGTGGATTGAAGACCTACATGTAAGACCAGAAACTATAAAACTCTTAGAGGAAAACATAGGCAGAACACTTGGTGACATAAACCAAACAAGATCCTCTATGACCCACCTCCTAGAGTAATGCAAATAAAAACAAAAGCAAACAAGTGGGACCTGATTAAACTTAAAAGCTTTTGCACAGCAAAGGAAACTATAAGCAAGGTGAAAAGACAACCCTCAGAATGGGAGAAAATAATAGCAAATGAAACAACTGACAAAGGATTAATTTCTAAAATATACAAGCAGGTCATACAACTCAGTGCCAGAAAAACAAACAACCCAATCAAAAAGTGGGGAAAAGGCCTAAACAGACATTTATCTAAAGAAGATATACAGATGGCTAACAAACACATGAAAAGATGCTCAACATCGCTCATTATTAGAGAAGTGCAAATCAAAACCACAGTGAGATATCACCTCACACTGGTCAGAATGGCTATCAACAAAAATTCTACAAACAATAAATGCTGGAGAGGGTGTGGAGAAAAGGGAACACTCTTGTACTGTTGGTGGGAGTGTAAATTGATTATAGCCACTATGGAAGATGGTATGGAGATTCCTTAAAAAAAGAAATAAAACCGCCTTATGACCCAGCAATCTGACTCCTAGGCATACACCCTAAGGAAACCAAAATTGAAGAAGACACATGTATCCCATTGTTCATTGCAGCACTCTTTACAACAGCTAGAACATGGAAGCAACCTAGATATCCATCAACAGATGAATGGATAAAGAAGTTGTGGTACACAATGGAATATTACTCAGCCATAAAAAGGAATGCATTTGAGTCAGTTCTGATGTACTGCATGAACCTAAAACCTATTATACAGAGTGAAGTGAGTCAGAAAGAGAAAGATAAACATTGTATTCTAAGTCATATATACAGAGTCTAGAAAAATGGTATTGAAGAATTTATTTACAGGGTGACAATGGAGAAACAGACATAGAGAACAGACTTACAGGGATAGGGGAGGAGAGAGTGAGATGTATGGAAAGCGTAGCATGGAAACTTACATTACCATATGTAAAATAGATACCCAATAGGAATTTGCTGTATGGTTCAGGAAACACAAAGAGGGGCTCTGTATCAATCTAGAGGGGTGGGATGGGGCGGGAGATGGGAGGGAGGTTCAAATGGAGGGGATAAATGAATACCTATGGCTGATTCATGTTGAGGTTTGATAGAATCCAACAAAATTATGTAAAGCAATTATCCTTCAATAAAAATAAATAAAAAGAAAACTAATTACAGGCTTATTTTGTGACTCCAATGAAAGTGAGTGTGCTGTAGTCTAGGTTATGGTCATAAAGCTATTCAGTTATTCCAGCTGGTACCTAAGGCTGGCAAAGCACAGAGGCCATGGCTGTTTTAAAGTCAGATTCCTGAAATTCCTGCATTTTTTTACCTTCTTACAGAAGAGGCCAGAACTGTCCGTCTGAATTTTGTGCCTCTATGGCAGTGGTGAAAAGGCATCTGTCAGGAACTCCTTCCTTAGCCTCAAGTTTCCACGTAAATCTTTTTCCAGGGAGATGAGGAATGATGAAAAGCTTTTGGCTCCTTGTCACTTACTAATACGACCAAGGCGCTTCTTTGAAACTTGGTTTTCCTACAAAATGGGAGTACAGTTAATTCCTGCCCCATATATTTGTCATGGGGATCAAATAAAAAGGTGCATATGGAACACTGTTGTCAGCCACAAAAAAGAAATTATCTGTTCCTCTGGGACTGCCTCCCACAGTGTGGTCTCTCACTTGGGGACGCAAGGGTCTGCTCCCTGAGGGCTGAGCTGCTGGCCATTGGCCAAGGCGCTCTTTCATGGTCTCTGGGCATTAACCCCTCCTGTAGAGCCACAGGTATCAGGGAGGCTTCATGGAGCCCCACACTGGGCTGATAGAAAACAGATTTCTTTCTCTTTTAACAGACCAAAGGAAAGCAGTGGGGTTAGTGGCGTGGCTGTACTCCACAAGCCACCCACGTTTCTTCCAGCTGATTTCTGTACCATCTTTATTGATTTTTAAAAACTTTTTAATAATAGGAAGTGTTATCTTTATTTTTTTTAAGTTTTTTGGCCACACAGAGTGGCTTGCAGGATCTTCGTTCCCCAACCAGGGACAGAACCCATGTCTTCTGCAGTGGAAGCACAGTCTTACCCATTGAACCACCAGGGAAATCCTTTGTATCATCTTCAGAGTGTCATCCTTTTCTCTGGTTGAAACTGGGTTGCTATTTTGTCAGCTTTCCAGCATGCAGGGATGAAAAAAAGCAAGTCCTGCATGAGGGATTTTATCTTTAAGTAGGTGACAAGAGGCTCCATGCATCATTTACCCTCATTCATGTCCCACTTTAAGGAAGGATGACAGATGGGGTCTCTAGCTTGGTGACCATGTGCCCGGCTTCAATTTGAGAGTTTTATTGTTCAAGATCAGGAATAACAGAAGCAAGAAAAACATCAGGGAAATGAATATACTCAGCCCTCAATACCTGCAGATTCCACATCCATGGATTCAACCAAGCAAGGATAGAAAATATTTGGAAAAAAATTCTAGGAAGCTCCAAATAGCAAAACTTGAATTTGCCATGCAGTCAACTATTTACATGCCAATTATATTGCATCCAGTGTTATAGATAGTCTAGAGATAATTTAAAGTATACAAGAGGATGTGCATGATGATATGCAAGTACTACACCATTTTATGGAGAAGGCAATGGCACCCCACTCCAGTACTCTTGCCTGGAAAATCCCATGGATGGAGGAGCCTGGAAGGCTGCAGTCCATGGGGTCACTGAGGGTTGGACATGACTGAGCGACTTCACTTTCACTTTTCACTTTCATGCATTGGAGAAGGAAATGGCAACCCACTCCAGTGTTCTTGCCTGGAGAATCCCAGGGATGGGGGAGCCTGGTGGGCTGCCATCTATGGGGTCGCACAGAGTCGGACATGACTGAAGCTACTTAGCAGCAGCAGCAGCACACCATTTTATATGAGGAACTGAAACATCCATGGATTTTGATGTCGGTGTTGGCGGTCCTGAAACCAATCCCTTGCAGATACCTAAGGACAGTTGTACAGATCAATTCACCCATCAGGTCACTGAGTCTGAGCTAACATCTGTACTGAGTAAATAACCTGGGTGAAAAGCAGAGCGAAGGTCTAGTCAGTTGCTTTACTTTAGCATGGGTCATCTTTAGCATGACCCAATGCTAAAGATCAAATATTTGGAATCATCCCTGTGAATCTTCACATTTTTCAGTTTCTCTGTAGATATTGGCACTGGGCAGACAGAGCCTTGGCCTCATAACTCAGTACGTGGACACCCACATAACCCCCACACATAGGTGTATGTGTACAGACCTATTGAATACATACATATGCAACATAGATTTACACTTGCATAGATCCTAATCTTATACTAGAGGAGGAGAGATCACACCTAGTTACCTTCCTCTTTTTAGTGGTCCTGTGGCTTTGCTGAAAAAAGCAGTTTTAGGAACCAGAAGAATTGATGCTTTTGAACTGTGGTGTTGGAGAAGACTCTTGAGAGTCCCTTGGACTGCAAGGAGATCCAACCAGTCCATTCTAAAGGAGATCAGTCCTGGGTGTTCATTGGAAGGACTGATGTTGAAGCTGAAACTCCAATACTTTGGCCACCTGATGTGAAGAGCTGACTCATTGGGAAAGCCCCTGATGCTGGGAAAGATTGAGGGCAGGAGGAGAGGGGGATGACAGAGGATGAGATGGCTGGATGGCATCACCGACTCAATGGACATGAGTTTGGGTAAACTCTGGGAGTTGGTGATGGACAGGGAGGCCTGGTGTGCTGCGGTTCATGGGATCACAAAGAGTCTGTCATGACTGAGCGACTGAACTGAAACTGAACTAAAGGAGCCAGAGATCTAGATTCAAGTGCAACCCATGTCATTAATACATAGTGTAACTCTGGGCAAGTTACTCAATCTGTCTTAACTTATGTTTCCACATTTGTAAAATGAGTATACTGTTCTCTCTCCTGAAATATTTTACAGTTAATTACAATGTCATACTTATTTGTTTGACATAATACTTTAGGTAGTTATTTTATTATTATTAGGCTATTGAGGCCCAGAGCAAATTAATATCAGATCAGGAATTTCCCATCTCCCTCCTTAATATAAAGCAAGATCCCTTTCTGCTCTCAAATACACTTACTTGTTTTTAAAAATTGGTTAAGTCCTTTTTAAAGGTACATTATTTTTAAGTAAATGTACATACAGAAAAGGATAAGGCAATGGCAACCCACTCTAGTATCTTGCCTGGAAAATCCCATGGATGGAGGAGCCTGGTGGGCTGCAGCCCATGGGGTCGCTAAGAGTCAGACACGACTAGGCGACTTCACTTTCACTTTTCACTTTCATGCATTGGAGAAGGAAATGGCAACCCACTCCAATATTCTTGCCTGGAGAATCCCAGGGACAGAGGAGCCTAGTGGGCTGCCGTCTATGGGGTCTAACAGAGTCGGACATCCTGAAGCAACTTAGCAGCAGCAGCAGCAACAAACAGAAAAAATGCATAAGTCATAAGTGTATAGCTCACTGAGTTTTCCAAATGGAGAATGTGCCCCATGTTACTAGCGTTCAAATTAAGAACCAGAGCATCTCCAGCAGCCCCCTTACTACCATCTCTGAAGGTAACTACCAGTTTACATTATGGGTTTCCCTGGTGGCTCAGTGGTAAAGAAACGGACTGCCAATGCAGGAGATGCAAGAGACGCGAGTTTGATTCCTGGGTCAGGAAGATCTCTTGGAGAAGGAAATGACAGCACACTCCAATATTCTTGCCTGGGAAATTCCATGGACAGAGGAGCCTGGCAGGCTATAGTCCTTGGGGTCGCAAAAAGAGTCAGACAAGAGTTAGTGACTAAACACCACCAAACAACATAACAACTTTACACTATAGATGAATTTTGCCTTTTTATACTTTATACAAATGAAATCACAAGTAGATGTTCTTATGTCTGGATTTCTTTAACTCTACATGGTACTGGAGACATGCATTCATAGTGTGTGTAGTTGTGTCTTGCTTGATCACTCTCATTCTGCACAGTGTCCAGTGTGTATACAGCAATTCACTGATCCATTCTACTGTTGTTGGGCATCTGGATGGTTCCTGAGTTTGGGCTATTATCAATAATGCTGCCATAAAAATCCTTGGGTGTGTCTTTAGTTCATGCATTTCTGTTGAGTACATATCTGTGAGTGGAATTTCTGAATGTTGGGATTTGTACACGTTCGCCTTCTGTAGATATTATCATGCAGTTTTACAAAGTAGCTGAATGTTCCCTGCTTTTAATTGGTAGGAACTCAAGAAGCTTTGATAGCTCTGTCTGTTCACAATCTCTTTCTCATTGTACTTCCTAGAACCTATGAACTGTAATCTTACTCTTTGGGTATAAGAAATCAATAGCTTTGGGTAACCCAATGTACCAGTTATCTATTGCTACACACACATGCACACACACAACCTCCTCCAAATAAGTGGCCTAACTAAATGAAAAAATACATATTTATTATGCCTCATGCTTTAGGTGGGTGAGGAATTAGGGAATAATTTGGCTGCTGATTCAAACATTCAGACTCAGACTTGAGTGAGATTGAATCAGATGTTGGTCTGGGCTAGATAAAGTCATCTAAAGAGTTGACTGGGGCTAGATGATCCACTTTCAAGGTGGTTCTCTCATATATAACTAGGAAGTTGGTACTGATTGTTGGCAGAAAACTTCAGTTTCTATCCACGTGAGTCTATCCACAGGGCTGCTGAGTGTCCTCACAGCATGGTGGCTGGCTTCATGTGAGCAGTGCCAGAGCCCAAGGCAGAGGCAGCAGTCTGCTTTATGGTCTCGCCCTGGACATCACACACAGTCACTTTCTCATTATTTTATTGACCACCCAAGTCATCCTTATTCAGCATGGGAGGGCACACTACTAAGGCATGAAAATCATAAATTGAGGATCCTTTGTGGCAGTTTTGGAGGCTGGTCAATATACCATTAAACCCTTATTTCTACCAGTTGAAGACTTTTTTCTGTAATAATTGGAGCCCTAAGTGATTAGCATAGTTCAGTCACTCAGTCGTGTCTGACTCTTTGTGACCCCATGAACCGCAGCACACCAGGCCTCCCTGTCCATCACCAACTCCCAGAGTTTACCCAAACTCATGTCCACTGAGTTGGTGATGCCATCCAACCATCTCATCCTCTGTCGTCCCCTTCTCCTCCTGCCCCCAACCTTTCCCAGCATCAGGGTCTTTTCAAATGAGTCAGCTCTTCACATCAGGTGGCCAAAGTATTGGAGTTTCAGCTTCAACATCAGTCCTTCCAATGAACACCCAGGACTGATCTCCTTTAGAATGGACTGGTTGGATCTCCTTGCAGTCCAAGGGACTCTCAAGAGTCTTCAGGAGCAGGTAAATTCTGATGGGCAAATAGAAAGAAGAAAGAATACATAGAACTAGTCGAGTGTAAGGAGAAAGACTTGGCTAAATATAGCAATCAAGAGGCAGCTTTAGCATTTCGAGTATCTGAGTAGGAGTGAACGAATAAATAATGTGTGAGTTTGAGTCTAAGGGATGGGGTGAGAGACTGTATATAAAGTGCCAGAAATGCCTTTCTTTGTTTACTAATTAGATCATGGTTTTGGACCATGAAGAGTTGACTCTGGCATTGCTTATATAAAAACAGTAGCCCAAATTGAGTATTCTCAATTTTTCTCACAGGTTATTCAGTTTACCACCCATCCGTCCATTCACATATCCATATCTTATTAAGCATACAGCAAATACCAGGTTGTATTCAAGAGGGCAATGAGGCTGAAGAAATGAACAAATGCACCAACCTTACTTGGGTGATTATGAAGAGGGAACGACCATTTATCATTCACCTACTGTGTTCCAATACTTTCACAATTATTGCTTTAAATAATTCTCATAACTACTCTATATGTTGGGCATAATGGTTCCCACTTGGCACATGGATAAACTTGAGACTTGAAAATTTAACTGATTTTCAACTCAGAGTTGGAGCTGAAAAGTGAAACTGATTCCTCTGCAGATACAAAGTAGAAAGTGATTAAATGTGAAAGAAAAGTACACATATAATACAATGGCAGCTCAGAGAATGGGGTGAATTCTTTGGCCTGAGAAGGTAAGAGAAGACTTGATGGAAGAGATGGAATTTCAGCCAGATCTTGATTGATGAGTAAGAGATGATGGGAAAAGGCCATATGTAAGGAATAAAGAATATCTAAAACACAAAGGCATAAAGGTAGGAATGAATATTAATAATGATGATATACACAGAGATGCACAGAGACATACACATATAATGTGGCTAGAGAAATATGCATAAAGGAGAGAACCAGCTGATAGAGGTGAACAATATGTATTGCTGCTGCTGCTGCTGCTACTTCTGCTGCTAAGTCGCTTCAGTCATTTCCGACTCTGTGCGACCCCATAGACAGCAGCCCACCAGGTTCCCTGGGATTCTCCAGGCAAGAACACTGGAGTGGGTTGCCATTTCCTTCTCCAATGCATGAAAGTGAAAAGTGAAAGTGAAGTCATTCAGTCGTGTCCGACTCCTAGCGACCCCATGGAATGCAGCCCACCAGGCCCCTCTGTCCATGGGATTTTCCAGGCAAGAGTACTGGAGTGGGGTGCCATCGCCTTCTCCGGAACAATATGTATTAGGGCCACATAGATACCAGGCAGATACCAGACCTAGTTATTCATTAATGCAACAGGAAATCAGAGAAAGCTAGATCATCATTTGTATAACTGAGTGTGAACTCCTTTCAGATTGTGTGGATAACATCTTCTCCAAGGTTATTAAAAATTAAATCAGGAGTGTACCTTGACACCCAGTAAAAAAAAAATATAGATCAACAAACTATATAAGAGTATACAAATTATTGAATAAAAAATGAGAAATGTCATTGATCAGCAACAATCACATACTGATGATGAGGTCTGCTGCTAGTTGATGATAAGAGTAGAAAGTCTAGAAAAGACCTCAGGCCCTGAGACTAGTTAAGTACCAGATAAATCCAAGAATCTCAGAGCTGGGAGTTGCCTGAAGCATTATTTATACATATTATTTATAAAGTTATTATGAAACTTTTCCATTTACATATGAGAAAACCAGGGCCAGGAAGTAGGAGTGACTTGTTCTTCTGGGGCAGAGCTCCTTCTAATTCACCACAGCCTTGTGAAAACAGCAAGACATAATTCCTCTCCTGGGTTAAGCTATGAGATTAGCGAGTGCTGTGAAAAATCACTAGGTACAAAATGTGTTAGGAATTGAACTGTGTCTTCCATAAATTCATAATTTGAAATTCTAACTTTCAGAACTTCAGAATATAGCCTTATTTGGAAACAGGATGAGTGCAGATGAAATTAATGAAGATGAGGTCATACTAGGGTAGAGTGGGCCCTGAATACATTGCATTCAATGTAGTCAATAACTGGGGTCCTTATTAAAGGGAGGTTTAGGTGTGCACACAGAGAGAAATGGCAAGTGAACATGAAGACAGAGATCAGGACAGTGTATCTACAAAGCAAGAACACAAATTTCCAGCAAACCACTAGGAGTGAAGAGAGAAGCATGGAACAGAATCTCCTTCCCAGGAACCTCCCGTAGTAGGAACCAACCCTGTGACACCTTGATACTTGCCTCCTAGCCTTCTGAACTGTGAAACAACACATTTCTGTTCTTTAAGCCACTCACTTTGCAGTGTTTGTTATGGAAGCTTTAGGAAACTAATACAGTCACTAGAAGAAAGAAAAGTTATGTGTCGGGGGGCTTCCCTGCTGGCTCAGTGGTAAAGAACATGCCTGCCAAAGCAGGAGATATGGGTTCAATCCCTGATCAACATGCTGCAGAGCAGCTAAGCCTGTGTGCCACAACTATTGAGCCTGTGCTCGAGCGCCCGGGAGCGGCAACTACTGAGCCCACAAGCCGCAGCTGTTGAAGCCCATGCACCTAGAGCCTGGGCTCCACAAGAGAAGCGATCGCAACGAGAAGCCCACGCACCACTAGAGAGTAGCCCCTGCTCTCTGCAACTAGAGAAAAGCCTGCACGCAGAGCCAAAATTAAGTAAATAAATAAGCTTAAAAAAAAGGTTACGTGGTAGCCGTAGGAAGTAGGCACTGTGAAGGAAGGGATGATGCCTTAATGAAACAATCAGATCAGATCAGATCAATGTATTTATCATTCACACACTGAATCTGTATGAGGTAACTTTCACTTGGTCCTGGAGCAGATACACGAAGAATTAGAAAACCACAATTCAAAAAGATAGATGCACCCCGGTGTTCATTGCAGCATTATTTATCATAGCCAGGACATGGAAACAACCTAAACACTCAGCAACAGAGGACTAGAAAAAGAAGATGTGGTACATTTACACAATATGATATTGTGTGTGCGTGCTCAGGTGTTCAGTCATGTCCGACCCTTTGCCATCCTATGGACTATAGCCCTCCAGGGTCCTCTGTCCAGGAAATTTTCCCAGAAAGAATACTGGAGTAGGTTGCCATTTCCTACTCCAGGAGATCTTCCCAACCCAGGGATCAAACCTATGTCTCCTGCATTGGCAGGCAGATTCCTTACCAGTGCACCACCTAGGAAGCCATATAATAGAATATTACTCAGTCATAAAAGGGAACAAAATTGTGCCATTTGCAGAGATGTGAGTGGACCTAGAGAATGTCATACAGAGTGAAGTCAGTCAGAAAGAAAAACAAATATCATATATTAACACATATGTGGAATCTAGAAAAACGGTATAGATGAACATATTCGCAAGGCACAAACAGAGACACAGATGTAGAGAACAAACATATGGATACCAAGAGAGGAAAGGAGGGTGGGATAGACTGAGAGATTGGGATGGGCATATATACACTACTATGTATAAAGTAGATAACTATTGAGAACCGACCACAGAACTCTGTGGTGACCTAGAAGGAAATCCAAAGAAGAAAGGATATATGTATATGTGTAGCTGATTCACTTTGCTCTATAGCAGAAATTAACACAACATTGAAAAGCAACTATACTCCAATTTTTAAGAGATGAGTTAGAATATGATTCTCTTTGCCTTTGAGAAGCCCAAAACATGGTCCAGTTAGGCTCAAAACAGAAGTAAATGTTACGGGGCCCCAAAGGAATGCTATAGACAAAGGTTTGGATGCAGAAGGTGACATCTGAGCCAGGATTTTAAAGATGAGTATATTTGCTTGCTACTTGCTTAATGGACCTAATTATTTCTGTCATTGGAAAGAGCCTCCTAAAATCTCCTCCCTGGTCTGGAGAGCCATCAAAGAGGCAAAAATCGCAGGCTTGCTAAGTTTGTTCAATCTGGCATTTCAAAAAACAGCCTCAACCACGTAGGCTGGTTGTCTGGATCTCCTGCCCCAGTTGGCCTGCCATTTGTGGGAAAAACAGGAAGAGAGATGCTGACCTCTGGCTGCTCAGGCCCAAATCCCCTTAGAGCTTCAGGCTCGTGTAAGAACTGGCTCCCGAAAGTCACTCTTGTCGGGGAGGGGGTGGGGGGGTCTTACATCCTGGCTGCCTAGACCTCTCTGTAGTGCTGAAAAGTCAGATTGTATTATTTATATAAAAACAACAACAAAAATAACTTTTTCTTTCCAAATATCACACACGCACAAGAAGCCAAGCCTTCAGCGGGTCATTTAATATGTTGACGTTTTGAAGAACTGTGCTTCCAGACCCTGAAACAGAAGCTAGGTCTGCTGGCCTTGGCCTTGAGATCTCTTGGCTCTCTCATATTAAGGACCCCCAGGCTCTCAAAATTGAGCTCCCGGCAGCCACTGCTCTGCGTAATGCTGCTAAGAACAGAGCCAATTGCAGCTGGAGCCACATCTGCCTCTGTGGAATGATGTCAGGAGTGCTGGGGGGAAGGCAAGGGGTGTCTCCTGACTCTAATTACCTCCCCACTGGTCAGCCACGCTCCCTGAAATTCCATTAAGATGATGGAACCTATTCTGTTAGGCTTATGAGGGATAATGATGGGATAGGAGAGGACTTGCATGCAAGCCAGCATTCTCTGCTTGGCGGATTACATTGGAAAGGCTCTGGGCAGGACATGCATGGTCGTTTGCCCCAGGCCCTGTGGCCCCTCACAGTATTGCATCAGGTCTGTTCACTGTGATTTTTACCTGCCTGAACTCTCCGAGCATTCGTTCTTATAAACTTTGCTTGATTCATTCATACACATGGTTTTGACCACCCCCTGGATGGAAATACATCAAAACTTCTCCAGTTTGTGCCTTTTCTTGTCAAGCGTCTGACCCTTCCATCTAAATTCCTGACCTTGAGTGCCTTGTTTTCAACTAATTCATCATATTTGCTCACAAAACTATCCCTAAAAGGGGTCTCTTTATCCAGTTTCCCAAGTAAAGGAGACTGGA
Organism: Bos indicus x Bos taurus; assembly: GCF_003369695.1. Classification (NCBI taxonomy): domain Eukaryota; kingdom Metazoa; phylum Chordata; class Mammalia; order Artiodactyla; family Bovidae; genus Bos; species Bos indicus x Bos taurus. Next base: position 86,964,826 of record NC_040078.1, read on the forward strand.
AAGCATCCTTCCCTTACTAGTAACCCTTCCCTTACTAGCATATCAAATCAATCACTAAGATCTACTAACATTGTTTCCTAAAAGTCTCTTATAACTGTACTTGCCTCTTCATTCTTCCTGACAATTTCCTAATTCAGAATGACATTACCTATTGCTTCAACTAGTACAAAAGGGAGTCCCCTAGTGGTCTAGTTGTTAGGACATGGCACTTTGGCTGCCATGGCCCAGGTTCAATCTCTGGTCTGGGAACTAAGATCCCACAAACCACATGGTGCAGCTGAAACAAATAGACAAACAAACTAGTACAACAGCTTCCAGAAAGCTTCTATCATATCATCCCCACCCAGTCTATTCCCCACTGAGTAGCCCAGGTGTCTTTAAAAATGTAATCTGTACTCAAAAGACTAGGAACAAAGGGAACTACCTTAACATAGTAAAGACCATGTGTGAAAAAAACTACAGCTAACATACTCAGTGGTGGAAAACTAAAAGCTTTTTCTCTAAGAGCAGGACAGGCAAGAATGCCTGGTTTTGCCACTTGCATTAAACATAATAATGGAAGTCCTAGCCAAAGTAATTAGGCAAGAAAAATAAAAGCCATCCAAATTGGAAATGAAAGTATAAAATTGTTTCTGTTCACAGATGGCATGATCTTATATGAATAAAATTTAAAGATTTTTAAAAAAAATTGTTAGGACTAATAAATAAATGAGCAAATTTGCAAAATTCAAAATCAATGAGCAAAATATCAGTTGCACCTGCCTATGCTAACAATGAACCATCTGAAAAGGAAATTAAGAAAACAATAGCATCAAAAAAGAATAAAATATCAATGAGTAAACTTAACCAAGACAGCAGATGACACTGAGAACTACAAAATGATGCTGAAAGAAATTAAATATACAAATAATGGAAAGGCATCCTGTGTTCACAGGCAGGAAGACTTAATATTGTTAAGATGTTAATATAACTGAAAGCTATTTACAGATTCAATGCAATCCCTGTTAAATTTCCAATGATTTTTTTTCAGAAATAGAAAAGTACATTCTCAAGTTTATATGAAATTTCAAATTTCAAGGGACCCAGAAGAGCCAAAATAACCTTGAAAAAAGAAGAACATAGTTAGAAGTTTCACACTTCCTCATTTCAAAACTTATTGAAAAGCTTTGGTAATCAAAAAAGTGAGATACTAGCATAAAGATACACATATAGACCAATGGAACAAAATAAGAACCAGAAATAAACCCTTGCATATATAGTAAAATGATTTTCAATAGCATGCCAAAGCATTCAAATGGGGGAAAGGGCAGGTTTTCAACAAATGGTGTTTGAAAACCTGGATATTCATGTGAAAAAAACAGAAGTTGGACCCTTATACCATATACAAAAATTAACTCAAAATGGATCAAAGCTAAACATAAAAGCTAACAGTATAAAATTTTTATAAGTTGATGTATATATGTAGTGTATGTATATATTTATATGCATACATATAACTTGCTTTTGTTAATACCTTTTACTATAGGCACAGTAGAAGCACTCTATACACTACCTCCAAATTTTACAGAAATTCCATTTTACAAAGAGGAAACAGATACCAGAGAAGATAAGAAATTTGCTTAAGATCAGTCTAATCTTAACCTGATTGTGGGCAGATTCTGAACTTTTCTCAAAATCAGATTTCTGGCCAACTCAAAGTAAAGCCTTACAAAGAGTACTTTAAAATCAGAAAGAACACTGACGAAAACCATGTGGTTGTTTTAGGAAACATTTTTAACCTTTCTGTTGACTCAATTTCCTCATCTCTAATATGCAGATAATAATATCTGACCTTTTGCAAGTCGTAGGTGGTGAAGACTAATTAAAAGGAAATAGGGACAAACAGAAGAATGATTTTTGACTTAGTCGTTCTGTCTCTCTAGGGCTCATAGATACATGGAAATCTAAGCAATGCCAGAATATGAGAGGTGATTCCTACTCTGGAAATGGAAGGAAAGGGAAATAAGAGAGACGGAAAATCAAGATGAAGGTGAACACTGTTTCTAAGAAACTAGCGTGAGAAGATATTTTGAAAGCTCTTTTGTTTTATTTATTAACGGGAAAGGAATTATAAATAGGTATGTCATACAAATTACTTCTATAAAGCAATTCGGAGTTGGCACTGTAATACTGTAGAGAGAGCGCTCTTGAGTTCTAGCTCATGATGAAATTTGGGCATGTCATGTAAATCCTCTACATCTCCAGGTCCCTATCTAAAAATGCAGGAATATTAAAACCTACCTAACATTCTGGGGAGAACAGTGACAAAATAGAGTTACATGTTATTTGAAAAGTTAAAATACCATTTGGGTCGAGGTTAAAGTCACTTCTACTAAACATATGGCTGAAACCACTCATTTTTCTGAACCTGTTTACTCACCTCTAAAGACATAAATAGAGCCTACATCCTATAATTGTTAAAGGGATTAAGTGAAATAATGCAGGCAAATGTTAGCATGGTGTTGGCACATAGGAAGGACTCAATGAGTGGCTGTGTTTCTGCTATATACCAACAACAACAGCAATAGAAACCTTCCTTTATTGCTTGGAATTAAAGGAAATGTCAGATCTGTTGAAAATTTTAGGATCTGAATCCATGGAAATTTTTAAAAAATCCAGATTTCTGAGTCTTCTTCATTTTTCCTTACCCTGAGAAACTGCAAGAGAATGGCATGCCTGAGGTAACCTGTTTCTCTCCATTTTCTTTGACTCTACAAGGTTAGAAGCTTCTCGTCTTCTGTGATTGAACACTCCCAAGACATTGGATCATTTCCTGAATTTCATTTATTTAATAACTAATCTTTTATTGCCTTCCCTCTTTGAAGCAAGCCGGCAAGTCTGGTTCCCTCCCCTACCCCTCTTCAAGGTCTCACCTCTTTAATCATTTGGATAAAGCTGGGACACACTACAAACCATTTTAATGGGAAGCTGATAAGTGAAGGCCATTTTTCCTCCCAGCTCCTTCTCAACCAGGCTGTATTTCAGATGGTTTCCAATCATCCCAGCAAATCACTCATGTCATTCTCCCACGCCACCTAGTTAATATCAGCAGTCAACAGGTTTCTTTTGGCTCTTTTGTCTGGGAATGCTTGCTAGGCAAGACCCCAGAACTCCAGAGAAATGAATCTGAATCTGGAATTCACACAAACTGAGCCCTCAGCTGCAGGATTAACATTTTCCCAAGTTAACATTAATAGCTATTGTCTCTGAGCTCTACTTCTATGTCAGGCACTAGGCCAAGCAGTGTGTCTGTATTATCAGGTTTAATCCTCATAAAACTTACTAGGGATTACTCTCATGTCTGTTTTGTGGACAAAGAAGTTTAGGACTAGGCCACGGTTACTCAAAGTGTGGTCCTTGGAGCTACAACAGATTACCAGAGAACTTGTTAGAAATGTAAATTCTTCAGCTCCGTCACAAACCTCCTAAAACCAAATCCCTGTGGGGTGGTGTTCAGGAATCTGTGCTTTAACAAGCCCCTTGGTGATGCTGATGCAGACTAACATTTGAGAAGGACTGCACTAGAAAAAGTGAGTAACTTGCCAAATTCCCAGAGCTAATAAGTCACAAGAAGAAGTTTTAAAATAGAGTCTAGCTGTCTCCTAAACCAGAGTCTGGGAGACTGTATTGAGATGGTTCACAAAGATTTAGGATTTGAAATAAAATTGCCTTGCACTGTAAGAACATCTATTATTTCTTGTAATAAGATGTACAGAAGTAGCTCAGTTCCATATTTTATTTAATTCAGCAGTTCAGTGGCTTTATGGCTCCAGCTCAACAGTATCTCCCATTCTCCTGACTTTTTCTTCATGGTCACGAGAAGACTGCAGCAATTCCAGACATTAGTGAAGAAAGGGCATGTCTCTTCTTCCATGTCTTTTTTAAGAACAATACTTTCTTCCCCCAAGGTATACTCTTCCCCCAAAGACCTCCTCTCATGTGTTACTACTGTACTGAATTTCATCACACCCACATTACCAAGCCAATCACTGGGAAGAAAAATGGAATAACATGATTGGATAAAAACTATTTGAGATTTGCCTCATTTGAAGCCTGTGGATGCCTGAATGAACACAGTGGATGGAAGTGCTAAATCAATGCAATAGGGACACATTTTGAAACAGAAATAAGTTCAGATTCACAGGACGGCATCAGATGATAGGAATCCAGATAGAAAAATTAAGAGTATATGCTCTAAGTCCTGTAGAACCTGTTACCTTTGAGCAGGGGATAGGAATATGTAAGGACATGCATGGAAAGAGTCCACTGATGATGTGCAGCAGAGATGAGCACTAGACTCAGGGGAGGGATTGTTGAGCGGCTGTGAGAGAAGCTCAGCTATTGCTGCAGCCTTGGTAGAATTTGCCAAGGACTTGGTCTAGGTAGGTGGCATGGGTAAGAAGGATGGCTGAAGATGAGTCATCTGGAAGGGAACTGGCAAGAGTGGGTGACTGGCCATAGGGAGATAAAGAAGGGGACAAGTCAGAGGTTATACACCATCTTTGTGTGTGTGACCAGTTGTTCTCCTGCCCATCTGCGGTCATGATGAAAAGTGCTATTTCCTACAAAAGGAATGTAGGCAAGTTAAAGGAAAACTGTCAGATGTATTAATAATGGGTTATTTAAGGGTATATGCTTAAATTCTCAAATTCAGTCTTGGCTCTATGATGTAATAATAATAGTAATAGTTGAACTTATTGCCAGCCTATTATGTCTTGCTGTTTTATTTCTTTAAACTTATTTTTATTATAGAAAATTTCAAACATATATAGAAGTAGGGAAAATAGTATAATGAACCTGAAGGTACCTATTAATCAGCTTCTACATGATCAAATCATAGCCAATTAATCTTGTTTCTCTAGTCTCTCTCTTACTCTCTACAATCAACATCAACTCAGGTTTTATTTTTTGAATAACAACGTTCAGTTCAGTTCAGTTCAGTCACTCAGTCATGTCTGACTCTTTGCAACCCCATGGACTGCAGCACACCAGGCCTCCCTGTATATCACCAACTTCCGGAGTTCACTCAAACTCATGTCCATTGAGTTGGTGATGCCATCCAACCATCTCATCCTCTGTAGTCCACTTCTCCTCCCACCTTCAATCTTTCCCAGTGTCAGGGTCTTTTCCAATGAGTCAGCTCCTCTCATCAGGTGGCCAAAGTATTGGAGTTTCAGCTTCAGCATCAGTCCTTGCAATGAATATTCGGGACTGATTTCCTTTAGGATGGACTGGTTTGATCTCCTTGCAGTCCAAGGGACTCTCAAGAGTCTTCTCCAACACCACAGTTCAAAAGCATCAATTCTTCGGTGCTCAGCTGTCTTCACAGTCCAACTCTCACATCCATACATGACCACTGGAAAAACCATAGCCTTGATTAGAAGGACCTTTGTTGGCAGAGTAATGTCTCTGCTTTTTAATAAGCTGTCTAGGTTGGTCATAACTTTTCTTCCAAGGGGCAAGCGTCTTTAAATTTCATGGCTGCAGTCACCATCTGCAATGATTTTGGAGCCCCCCAAAATAAAGTCTGAGACTGTTTCCACTGTTTCCCCATCTATTTGCCATGAAGTAATGGGACCAGATGCCATGATCTTCATTTTCTGAATGTTGAGCTTTAAGCCAACTTTTTCACTCTCCTCTTTCACTTTCATCAAGAGGCTCTTTAGTAGTTCTTTGCTTTCTGCCATAAGGGTGGTATCATCTGTGTATCTGAGATTACTGATATTTTTCCTGGCAATCTTGATTCCAGGTTGTGCTTCATCGCTAAGATACAATACAATTAACATACCATACAATGCACATATTTAAAGTGTGTAATGCAAATAGTTTGTAGTATATTCATAGAGTTGTGCAACCATCACCACAATCAATTTCAGAACATTTCATCACCCCAAAAAGAAATTCTGTACTCTAGCTGTCACTCTCTGTTCCTACATCCCTCTTCCTCCAGCCCTAAGTAACCACTAATCTGCTTTCTGTCACTATAGATTTTCATATGATGGACACTTTATATAAATGGAATCATACAGTATATAGTCTTCCGTGAATATCTTCTTTCACTTAGGATCATGATTTCAAGGTTCACCTATATTGTAGAATCTATTAGCACTTCATTTCTTTATTCTGCCACATAATACCCCATTGTGTGGATAGGCTACATCTTACCCATTCATCCAGCAGTCGATGGACATTGAGCTCCCATTTTTGGCTATTATGAATAATTTACTAAGAACACCTGTGTACAAGAACATTCATATACAAGTGGACATATATTTTCATTTCTTTTGAGTATATACTTAAGAGAGACATTTCTGAATCATAGAGTAACATTATGGGGGTTCCCTGATAGCTCAGTTGGTAAAGAATTTGGCTGCAATGCAGGAGACCCCAGTTCAATTCCTGGTTTGGGAAGATCCTCTGGAGAAGGGATAGGCTACCCACGCCAGTATTCTGGCAGAGATAATTCTGTGCCATAGAGTAACTATATGTTTAACCTTTTAAGAAACTACCAGACTGGTTTTCACAGTGGCTATACCATTTTACATACCTACCAACAGTGTATAAGAATTCTAATTTTTCCACATCTTCCTCACACTTTTTGCTATTTTTCATTATTTAAAGTTGTTAATTTTAAATTAAAAGTTCTAAGGACTTTATCTTTAGAGCAGTTTTAGGTTCTCAAAATGGAGTGCATGCATGCTCAGTTGTGTCTGATTCTTTGCCACCCCATGGACTCTAGCCCACTAAGTTTCTCTGTCCATGGGATTATCTAGGCAAGAATACTAGAGTGGGTCACCATTTCCTCCTCCAGGGGGATGCCTCCTGACCCAGAGATCAAACCCACATCTCCTGTATTGGCAGGCATATTCTTTACTGCTGAGCCAGCTGGGAACCCCCTCCCCCCCACCTCTGCCCCACATATGCTTAGCATTCCCTATTAACTTCTTCCACCAGAATGGTACATTTGTTACAATTGAAGAATCTATATTGATCCATAATAATCACCCAAATTCCAGTTTACAATAGGATTCGTATTTGGTGTTGTATATTCTATGAGTTTGAACAAATATATAATGATCTATATCAATCATTATAATAGCATTCAGAGTATTTTGACTGCCCTAATAATAATTCTGCATCCTTGATTTTATTAGTATTTCCTTGATTTCTGAGGATGTTGAGCATTTTCATGTGCTCCGTGGTCATTTGTACAGTATTCCCTTCTTATCCTCAATTTCACTTTCTGTGGTTTCTGTTACCCACAGTCAACCACGATCAGAAAATATTAAATGTAAAACTCCAGGAATAAATACTTCATAAATTTAAAAATTGTGAACTGTTCTGAGCAACAGGATGAAATCTCACGCAGTCTTGTTCCAGCCTACCCAGGATCTCCAACCTTCCATATCATCTGTTTCTGACATCCAAGCATCAACATCATCATGGCTCAATGATCCAGGATCACCTGAAGCTGATGATCCTCCTTCTGATGTATCAGCAGAAGGTCGACATTAGCCTAGTGTGACGTCACAATGCCTGTCATTCACCTCACTTCATCTCATCATGGAGGCATTTTATCACCTCGCATCATCACAAGAAGAAGGGCATGGTACTGTAATTTTGAAAGAGAGTCAGAGAGAAAGAGGGAGTCCACATTCACTTAACTTTTATTACAGTATGTTGTCATAATTGTTCTATTTTATTATTAGTTAGTGTTTAATTTCTTACCATGCCTAATTTATGAATTAAACTTTTTCATAGCTATATATTTGTAAGAAAAAACATAGTATGCAGGTTTCAGTACGATCTGCAATTTCAGGCCTCCAAAGTGGGTCTTGGAACATACTCCCAATGGATAAAGGGGGACTACTTAGAGAAATATCTATTCAGATCATTTGGCCATTTTTAATTGAGTTATTCATCTTTTTACTACTAAGATGTGAAAGTTCTTCATATATTCAAGATATGTGTCATCAAATAAATAATTTTTAAATATTAATATTTTCTGCTATTCTGTGGGTCATCTTTTTCTGTATGGTATCCTTCAAAGCACCAAACTTTTTGATTCTGATGGAGCCCAAATTACCTATTGCTTTTCTTTTGTTGCTTATATTTATGGTGTCAAATCTAAGAAACAGTTGCTTAATTCAAGATCATGAAGATGTACATCTATGCTTTCTTGTAAGAGTTTTATAGCTTTAGTCATTATATTTAGGTGTTTGATTCATTTCAAGTTAATTTTTATACATGGTATGAGATACTGTCTCACTTCATTCTTCTGCAAGAGGATATCCAGGTGTTATAGCACCATTTGTTGAAAACAATATTCAAAAGACTGTTGAACTGTCTTGGTTCCCTTTTTGAAAATCAATTGACCATCATCTCCTGTTATTTTGAAGCAAATTGCAGACATATCAGTTCATCTGTAAATATGTCAGTGTGTATCTCCAAACTTCAGTGCCCCACCATTTTATCTGTCTTATCACTAATCCTTACAATAACCATCAAGGTACCATTATCCACATTTAACAGAAAAGATACTGATGCTTAGAGGGGTTGCATGACTTGCCCAAGGTCATACAGCTATTTAAGTGACAGAACCAGATCCAAAGACTGTGCCCTTCCTATTATACCATCACCCATTGTGGCCAAAAACAGTGAAATATAGTAATAGTGAGGGCAGGCTGACCCAGGCAACCCTTGTCTTCGGTTCTCTAAAGGTATCATTTAACTTGTTTACTTTCTTCACTGGCACCACCACCATTTCTATTTGCCCTTTATCCAGCATTCTATCCATCAGATCAGGAGACAGACAGCTCTCTAAAGACTCATAGTTCACAGCCTCAGAACTCAGGGAGAATGCAAGGTAGAAAAAATCAATAGCTCAAGGTGAGGACACTGAATTTGTATCAATCTGAGAGGTAACCCTGTCCATTCTGAAGTAAGGAGCAGATTGACCCATCTTAAATTTCAAATGGGCACTGAAATTTTGTTTACTAGAAGGATGGCTTGAATTACCAAATCTTAGCATGGAATGACACCTTCAGGAGGGCTTCGTCTGACCTCTTATTTGGCTGATGCAAAAATGTTCACTGACTTCTTCAAGGTTACAGGCTAGTTGGTGGCAGCAAAGGGGCTCAAAGGCAAGTCCTCTAATTCCATTTTAGGGAATGTCAGAGTTTTCCTCTGTTCCTGGAGCCTACCAAGTATGAAATGCCAGATAACCTGCCCTCACCAAGTCAAGGGTATATAATAGTCTCATGTGATTCTAAAACAATTATAGGAAGGTGGGAAGGGGAAGAAAAATCATGGAAGAGTGTGATTTTTCTGAACCTGTTTCTGGGAAACAGGAATTTTCAAATACCTATAGGACAATAAGCAATTTAACTTCAGAGTCAGAGGGAAGATCTATGATCCAGGGATCGGGGAGCATCTTGCACACTCTGTCATTTTTTTTTTTTTTTTCCAATGAGGCAAAGAAAGACAGAGAATTGAGCTCAGACTCAACTTCAATATACTGCTTAGGGCACAACAGAAATATCAATACATTGGAGAGAACCTGGATTTAAAAAATCTAGGGTGAGGATAAGACCTTCAGCCGATGCTGGAAAGGTTTAAGTCTAGGCCAGAGAGCAAAATCCCACCAAGTTGGACTATGTAGAGGAACCAGTGACGGGGCCTTCAGGACTGATACCATCTGAATTTCTTCTCAGCCCCCATTCTACCTCTAGCAGAAGCTATGTTAGCAAAGGTACTGATGGCAGCCAAGTGTAGGTGTTATAAAAAAGCTTTAGGATCAACTAGGCAAGGTTTCAAATTCTCATTCCTTTACTGCCTAGCTGTGTGATCTTAGGCCTAAGTCATGTCACTTCTCCAAGTCTCAGTTTCTTCCTCTGTACAAAGGATATCATCAGGGTGAACTGAGGCCTGAGGCGATGGTACACTGCATACAGCACTGTTCCTGGGACAATAGTGGATATTTCACATGTGCATTTTTGCACCCCTCTTTGGTCTTTCTCAGCTTCATATGATTTTTATGCCACCTCTTTAGATGCTCTTTGGATCTCAGGACCTATCTCTTTCAGTATGAAATTAAATATTAAATTATCCTAATGGAGAGATTTTAAGAACTAAAGTTCCAGAGGCCCTACGGAACCCAAGGCCAGAGCATTCATGGCAGAGTGGACAACTAGACTCTCCATCCAGTGCTCCCTCCTTGGCATCACCATGGTGTTCTTGGGATGCTGGTTGCCATGACTACCTAATCACTTCCTCTAGGTCTGACCACTACAACAGACTGAAACACTTGCCAAACTCCCAGCCAAATAAGCAGCAGATGTCCAATTTGAAAAACGTAATTCCTGAACAATAATGTTTGTTTTCTCATTCATCACGTGGACCCATCCACAGAGATGGAGGCAGAGAGGTAGCTACAGAGAGAAACCAGGAATAACACCTGGGATGCAGAAAGACCCACACTTACCTCTGTGTATTCCCCTGGATGAACCATGAGGGGGACATTCTTCCTGACGTGACATCCTGATTCATTTATGGAGTCATTAACTCTGTCCAGTTGGTTTTATGACAAGTTCAGAATAACCATTCAGCAGCAGTGAAGGACAAAGCTAAAGCCTTCAGAGTCAGACAGGTGTGGGTATCAATGCCACTTTTGCCTCTGACTTTGACCAAATTCGCTTCTCTGAGCTCCATTTCCTCATACAGAATGAAGATTGTAATACGTGCCTTATACAATTGTCATCGTGGGATTAAAATAAAAACCAGGGATGCAGCACAATGCTTAGACCTAGGAGGTTCTTAATGAATGCTATAAATTTGACTTAAATTGTCGTGCAGTTTGATATACCCATTCTGCCATAATATGCCAAGAAGGATGATTGCTTTTGAGACATACAGAATCTCACCAAACAAAGAGAGTCTTACAAATTATTCCAAACAACACTCTTATTTTACAGAAGAGGAAATTGAGACCCAAAAAGATTAAGGTCTTTGGCTGATATCACACAGCTAGCTAGTGAACAGCAGGGGTAGGGTTAGAACGCCAGGGTTCTAATAACCAACCCAGTACTTTTTCCAGCATCCAGTAGTGACTGAGAAAGGGAAGCAGGGAAGAGAATTTTCAGATGTTGAGCATCTGCTATTCACAGATATTCTGCATGAGCTCTTCTATTTAGTTCATACAGCAATAATATATTTAATATATTATTCATCTTAATAAATGAGAAAACTAGAATATAGGCTTTAAAGAGCAAGGAGTATGTCCTTCTCGTTCATTCTTGTATCCTCAATAGGCAGAACAGTGCTTGTCACCTAGCAAGTGCCCAGTAAATATTTACCAGTGAGCAAGATAAAGTAATTTGTCAAACCCAGATAACTAATAAATGACAGAAACAGGACTTGAAATAAAAATCTGACTCTGAAGTCTATCCTTTTTCTGAGCCGGCTCTTGTACTTCCTTCCCTAGCAGAACTGGAAGGCCTGAATGAAAAAGAAAGGGAAGTCTCATTCTTTAAGAAAGTTGTAAATTCCAAGGTATTAAACTAAGCATATTTGTATATATTATCTCATTTACTTTTCACAATCACCAAGGATAACTATTTTCTTTTTTTAAACATATGAGAAACTATATGAAATATAGAAAGCTTTGGTGACTCTTCCAAGTAAAACAGTGAGAAGAAGAAAAAAAAACAGAACCCAGATTTCAGTGCCAGAGTTTCACCTCCATCAAGGACTCTTCTGTTAATATCACACCTGCTTATACTATGGGCCCTGAAGGAGGCTGGTGGTATGCCAGGAACATGATATCAGACCTGTACACAAAGGGGCAAGCATAGTCCCTTTGGGTTTGCCACTGGATTTTTTTTAAACTTTTTATTTTATTTTGTAGTATAGCTGATTAACAATGTTGTAAAGTTTCAGGTGGACAGCAAAGTGACTCAGCCATACATATACATGGATCCGTTCTCCCCCACACGCTCCTCCCATTGCTACTGGATTTTGGTCAAGATGCCCAACTCCATGGTAGCCTTCTATGACCAAAACCACAAAGATAGAAAACTAGTAAGTTGAGGGTGGCTGGGTGCCTGGGGACACTGTTGGCGCTTACAACAAATCTGTCTATTGCCTGCTTCCCCCCTCCTAGCTACGTTTAATAACAAAATGCATTTGTTTCTTAAGCTGTTATTAGTATTGTTTTCTTATCTGCAGCCAAAATCTTTTTTTTTTTTTTTTTTAGCAGTGAGAGAACAGTAAAGACCACGGCACTTACTGCCTGTTCTCTCACAAACAGGCAAATCTGTATACTTCCGAATCCTCAGTGTCCATATTTTCATTAGCGGGAGGTATCTGAGGTTTCTGAAAGTGTCAGAAAAGAATTTGAGCCAGCTTCTATAAATGTGAGGAAAGCTTTAATAAGAATAAGAGGCATCTCTTGGGACCCAAGTACAGGGATTCAGCTGAGCCTGGTGGTGGACTGTAACTAGGATCTCAAAAGCATTTGGCACTCTGTTTCTAAGAGTATCTGCTCTTTTCTTTTCTCTTCCTCCTTCTCTTCTTCCTTCCCCAGCCATCCCCTCGCATCCTTCCACTCCCTTCCCCCTCGTCTTCTCCTTCCCCTCCCCCTTCTCACCTCTTCCTCCCCTCCCGCTCCTCTCCCTGCTTCTTTCTCCATCTCCTTCACCTCTTCCTCTTCTCCCCCTAACCTTCTCTCTCTCACTTTGAATAACAGCCTCCATTGGTATCTACATTTAGTTGTAACCAATTCAACCACCAAAAAAGAGACTGAATCTAGGTCCTAGTTAAAGTTTCTTGCAGAGCAGGTATCATCGGCCACACTCCAATCTTGTGGTCAATGTCAGGCAACTCTGACCAGGAGAAAGGATTACAGAGGATGACTCTGACTTCCTTGGGCTGGTCCCTGGACACCATGTAGATGACAGAGCAGGGAAGTTCTGACAACAGATGGACTGTCCCATCTCCTCTCTCTTCCTGAGGCATGGAGTGCTGGTGTTAGTTATTAGCAAGGCCAAGTGAGAACCCTGGCCTTACTGAAGTTTGGTCCTTTATTCCCTTAACATTTAACAAGTTCTACTCTAGGTATTGGGCCTGGAGCAGTGACCAAAGCTGGCTAAGTCACTGCTCTCAGAAGTCTGATCCTTTCCCCTTCAATTATGGGATGTTTCACATCCTTTCAATAAGTTATCCCTTTGTCCAAGCTCATCTGAGATGGGAATCTAAACTGGGATAGATTAGGGAGTTGCGAGGACTCTACCATACAGGGTGGATATATTAGCAATCCTTGTTAGGAGGTAGAAAATCAGTTTGGCTAAAAGATTATCTGTGAACATACAATAAGTGTTGTAAGTTGTATGTAAAGAACAACAGTAAGTGTTCCTTATATATACTGAATACAAATTCCTTAGATATAAAATTTGCAAATATTCTCTCCATTCTGTGGGTTGTCTTTTCAGTTTTTCTTTTCACATAAAAGTTTTAAATTTTGATGAAGTCTAATTTATGTTCTTCCCTTGTCATTCATGCTTATTGTATTATATCTAATAAACTATTGCTTAATCTGAGGTTAAAAAAAATTATCAGTTGTCTGCTAGAATTCAGAACATTGCCCACAAAATAGGAACTTTAGGAACCTGGTAGAAAAATGTCAAAATATTGCCACCTGTTCTTCTCTAAGTAACTTGTTGATTTTGGCCTAATAGCAGATAACCAGAATAGCTGGACAGATTTACAGACCTGTTTATTTCTACCTGTAGTGAGGAATTTGAGTCTGTTGAATCAGATAAACAAGTGCCTTAAGAATCTGGTCTTAAAGTTGGTACGGCAGAATCTAGGAATCCTAGTGATCAGATTCTTTCTGAGCAACTCTCCTGTGCATCCCTGCCTGGGAACGTTGGAAATACACATTTGGATGGTAGCAAAGTTGAGACAGGAGCTTCATGGCAGAAAAACTGAGCCTTTCCTCATTACTCCAGCCTATTACTCTTCAAACTTTGAGTCAGAAGCCCATAAGCTAAGATCTAAGGAGATGTGCAGAGTCCCTAGTATTGATATTAAGAAACTTATGGTACAAATATGAGGTCCAAATTCAAAAATAAAATTTGGGCAAGATTTCTGGTATTGGGTACCAGCAAACTGGGTCTCTCATGCCTCCTCCCTCCTCTAACCCAGTGAAATCAATAGGCTTGGCTAAGAAAAGATTTTAAAAGCTGTGCTGTAAGAAAGACTCAAGCCTAGGAAAAAGAGACATGTGCTTATTGAACCCTGAAAGCAACACTTGGGGCATATTCATGACTCAAACAGAAATGAACTACCAAAACTGTACAGTCCCTTATGATGGAACCCTCCTCAATTCTCCTATCAGTTTTGGTACTGACTAACATTGGCCAAAGAAAGCCCTCTTGGTAGGTAGAACCCAGGGCCGCTAGAATAACTGGTCAAGGAACAAACAGAGACCCATGGGTAGTGCAACAGAATCCAGGTGATGCTCTACCAAGTGACTCAAGTATCTACCCAAGTATCTTGTTGCTTCCTCTCACCCTCAATAGGGAGTCTTATTATCTTTTATTTCCCCAATGCTTGTAGAATGAGTGTATTGGGCTGTTAAGTACATTATTTAGCCCTTGACTTGAAAAATCTCAAGGAGCCACAGTAAGCCGTGCTCAAGAGGAGGAATTGATACTCATCAGAAAACTTGAGCTTGGAAAAAACTGGCCCCAGGTTTCTCTTCTGGATTTATCATCTGGATGGGACTTCAAGATTTTTCCAATGGAAAAAGGGTTGACACCAGATAAAAAACAATGATTTCTGCAATAATAATAGTTAATGCTCATTGAATCATTATTAAGTACCAGGCACTGATTTAGATCTTTATGTACATAACTCATTTAATCATCCCAACTCCCCTATGAGGAGATACTATTATCATGTGCATTTTATAGAAGTAATTAACTACCTTGCTTAAAGTTAAGCTGATAATTGAATCTATGGCTTGGGTTCTTAACTATTATGTTACATTTATTTTAGGTTACTTCCCTTGCTCATATTTGCTTTTATTTTCTTCAATTTCTTACTGCTGTATCTTCTTGGCAGCCTATCTCTGCTGATTTTTTGAGATGCAGTTGACATGCAATAACCAGTAAAAACTGATGAGTTCTGACATATGTTTACACTCATAAAAAATCACTACAGTTCAAATAAGGAGCATATCCATCATTCCCTCTCCCAGTCTTCCTCATGTCTCTTTGTAGTCTAGCTCTTCTCCAGCTCTCCCCCATTCCTTGGTAACCACTGATCTGCTTCCTGTCGTTATAGATCTGTTTGCATTTTCTAGAATTGGAATCATCTAGTATGTATTATTTTTCTGTCTTCCTTCATTCACTCAGCATAATTATTTTGAGATCCATGACTTAGAGTATATCATTACCTTGTTCTTTTTTATTTCTTTTGTTTCATTGTATGGATGCTGCTGTGTATAACAGTATGTACATCAGCACAGATATAACTGCTATGAATATTCATGTACAAGTCTCTGTGTGGTCATATACTTTTATTTAAATACATATCTAGGAGTGTAATGGCTGGATTGTATGGAAGGTGTATGTTTAACTTTTTAAGACACTGTCTCAGAGTTTTCCAAAATAAGTGTACTATTTTACCTTCTCACCAGCAATGTTTGACAGTTCCAGTTGCTTGTGTCCTCACCAGCGCTTGATATGATCAGTCTTTTTAATTTTAGCCATTCTAGCTATCAAGTAGAGGTATTTCATTGTGGTTTTAACTGATGTTTCACTAATGACTAATAATATTAAGCCTGTGCTTATTTGCCATGTACATCTCTTTGTTAAAAGGCTTATTTTGGCAAATATTTTGTCCCTTTTATTTTTATTGGATTGTTTATTTTTTTTTTAATTGTTCTAGTTCTTCCCCCTGGAGTCAGCTTCCTTTTTTTCTAAGAGGACATTCCAGAGATTAGAACACAGATGGAGTTGATGAGCATGGTTTAGTAGCTAGGGCACAGGTTTGGAAATCACCTGATATATTTAGATTTGCACCTTAGCTCTATTACGTGATAAATCATGTTGCTTTGAGCAACTCAGTTCATGCCCCTGCACCTCAGTTCATTTGTCTGTAAAATGGATCTGGGGAACCTATTTCCCGGTGTTTCTATGAGGAATAAAGGAAACATTCATTTTAAACAAGTGGCATAAAACAATGAGAAATAACCCTTGTTAAGGCCAAGTCCTAAAAAGAAGACTGCTTCTAAGAATTTTAATTATAAGAATTATTAGAATACTCTCAATACCAGATATTAATGTAGAATAATATCTGGAATGACATCTTGCTTATTACTTCATTGTTTAATATTTTCTTCCTTTCTATATATATACTTACTTTGCTGAAGAGGTTTTTCATACACACATAACACAGCCCAACATTATCACACCCTAACACATTCTGTGGTATTCGTCTTTCACCAGGGATCTGGGAGCCCTCTGATCTAGAGGCGCTTCTTCTTAGTCATCCTGTTTTTACACTGTTTTCATCCCTTTTCGAGTTCCTCCTTGTCTATGTCCTGCCTAGGTAGACAAAGCAATAGTCACTTCCACGTGGGTAATCGGCCTGCCAATGCAGGAGACACGGCTTCGATCCCTGGATCGGGAAGATACCCTGCAGAAGGAAATGGCAACCCATTCCAGTATTCTTGCCTGGGAAATCCCATGGTCAGAGGAGCCTGGGTTGCAAAAGGGTTGGACATTTAGCGACAAAACAACAATAACAATAAAGCATTCCTACTCTCAGTCTTTAGGGGCTTAAAGATACAAGTGGTCATCAACAGCTAATAAGGAGGTTTATTTTCTTCCATTGTGCACAAGGTACGAGGCACAAGTAGTAGCTCAGTGGACCTCTACCGGGACCTCTGAGTATCTCTCCCTGGGCCCTCAGCTGCCTGCATGGCTTTCTTGGTGGGGGGAGGGGCAGGAACTGATGAACAGGATGATAGCTATTGCCCCTGGCTCTTTGACAGGAAAAGAGCAGCTTTCAGACAGGGTTCAACCTGCAAAAAGGCTCCCCTGCTGTGCAGGAATTATTCACTCTAGGATAAGCTTCCTGTGCAGTAACATCAAATATTCCTGCTGCCTAAACTCAGAACTTGACAGCTTAACTGTTTTGTGCCCAGTCTGCAAGAGCTTCAGAATCCTCTGCCACAATGCTGTGAACACAATGGGTGCCCAGTAATGGTAGTTTTCTTCCTAATTCTGATTTCTGCTCCCCAGAAGGAATCCGGGCCATCTCTCCACTCTCCCCTGTGGTTAATGTTACTGTGGTTCTGTATATGTGTCCTCACTCCTGGAGACCACTTTCTGTGAGGTTCCTTCCTTTAGTCCTACCAGTCCTGGATGAACCTGTCAATCAAAAAATATTGCCTGCTGTGTCAGTTAACCAAGGATGTTGCAGCCCTCAAGCCACTACAGACTGACAGCGAGCCCTGAGAGAACTCAGGATGGAATCAAGAGGACTGCCAAGCCCTCAGCCCCTGCAGCCACGCCCTCGACAATGGTGCACCCTGAGGAGACTCAGGATGGGAAAGGAAAGCACAGGCTACTGCACCTGGGTAGCTGGGGTGTGTGCCAAAGGAATGGTTTCAGTGAGCTCAGACTCTCGCATCTTCCCTTGTGTAGAGGAGCACTAAGTTCCTTAACTTGAGAAGCCTGGTTTTCTTGAATTAATAGTAATCTTTTGATGTCCTGACTTCCTTGTCTTTGTTGCAAAACTCCTATATATCCTAGTTTCTCCCTTCTCCTGAAAAATATTTTCAGACAGTGGTTTCTCAGAGCTGTCTGAGATGCTGTGTCCTGGGCTAAGTCCTCAGTTTAGTTCACCATATAAAACAGAATTCTCAGCATTTAGGTTGTGCATTGTTTTCAGTCGACAAACCCAACAACCAGCCTCATAAAAGATGCCAAGGTACTCATGGAAGATCGTGTGTGCTAAGTTGCTTCAGTCCGACCCTGTGTGACCCTGTGGACTGTAGCCCACAGTCTCCTCTGTCCATGGGCTTCTCCAGGCAAGAATACTGGAGTGGGCTGCTATGCCCTCTTCTAGGGAATCTTCCGGACCCAGCGATCTAAACTGAACCTGCATCTCTTACATCTCCAGCTTTGGCAGGCGGGTTCTTTACTACTAACTCCACCTGGAAAACCCTCATGGAAGATCACAGATTAAAGGGATAAAGAGCCCTCCCAGTGTGTTAGGACTTAGACCTGTCCTGAAGAACTTCACTTATGCTCGACCCGAAGGCCTTGGACATATCTTGGTGAAAAGGCGGGTGAGATATCTGAAATAGCCATCTCTCTCACTAAGCGGAAACATTCTGGCCTTTTTGGCGGAGAAATTCATCACAATAAACCTGCAGTAGATTACAAAGGGTACATGGAAGGAGGCGGATGTCCTCCGGGATGCCGCAGGAAGACTGGCTGAGACTCAAATGCTAATAGCCCCACTGATGAGCATGGACAACGTGATTACACAGGGACTGCAAGGCCAAGTTGTGCACTCTCTCCCCAGCTGGCAGGAGCAGGCTTCCTGGAACAGCTCGCTCCTACCTCCCAGCCTCTCTGCACTTAAAAAAACTTCCGGGAATCTTACTTCCTGCCTTTAGCATTTTCAGACAAAATGAATGGATTAAGAAGTTGCCCCTCACACAAATCTCAGTGCCTTATCTTCCAGCACCATCATTAGAAAACAAAACACTAAATCAGCTCTTTTATGGAGCAAAGTGTTACCACTAGAAAGAATACCAGGCTGGATCTGAAGGATGTGCAGAGATTGATGATCTGCAGGGGTCCTGGGGAGAGCTCTGTTCCTCGAGCTCCCTGTGCTGGGCTCCTTATCTTCTAGGATAAGGACTGTAAACATCAGTTTTAGGAGTGAAGGGACAGAGGCTCATGGAGTGAGTGGTAAAGAACCAATACAGGAGACATAAGAGACATGGGTTCAATCCCTGGGTTGGGAAGATCCCCTGGAGAAGAGCATGGCAACATACTCCTGTGTTCTTGCCTGGAGAATCCCATGGACAGAAGAGCCTGGTGGGCTATAGTCCATGAGGTTGCAATGAGTCGGACACGACTGAAGCGACTTAGCATGCACACACACTTACAGAGATTAGCAATGGACCTGGGATTTGATGATGAGTAGGTCTGATGTCCAAAGCACATGGGTTTCCCACTGTAAGTATTTTCGATTTTTGCAACATGTCCCTCATTTCACGCACCTGTATGTCAAACAGCCAAACCCTCTGGTCTCTAGCCATGCTGTACCTCTGACTTTTGAGGTTGTGCCCAGTAGTACTTATTCTTTTTTTTTTTTTAAATATATGTTTTATGTGGACTGTTTTTAAAGTCTTCATTGAATTTTTTATAATATTGCTTCTGTTTTCTGTTTTGGTTTTTTGGCTATAAGGCATGTGGTATCTTAGCTCCCTGACCAGGGATTGAACCCTTGCCCCCTACATTGGAAGGCGAAGTCTTAACTACTGGACCATCAGAGAAATCCCAGCACCACTTAGTCTTTTCTCTGTTCTTCACAGTTTTCCAGGCTGTTAAGACTACTCACAGTCTCTTCCCCTTCATTCTCTCCTAACTTCTCCATTGGGCTCTTGAGGGGCCAAATGCTTCTGTGAGGAGAGACCCACAGTGAGGAGCAAGGTCTGCATCTTTCTATTTCAAAGCTGGCACTACTGTTCCAGCCATTCATTCAGTTCCTACTATTTGTTATTTTGGTGGTGGTGGTATGCTGGGCTTCCCTGGTGGGTCATCAGTAAAGAATCCACCTGAAATTCAAGAAATGTGGGTTCAATCCCTGGGTCGGGAAGATCCCCTGGAGAAGGAAGTGGCAACCCACTCCAGACAGAGGAGGCTGGCAGGTGACACTCCATGGGGTCTCAAAGAGTTGGACCCAACCTAAGGACTAAACAACAACAAAAGTGTGTTGTTCACTGGTTGGTCTGATAGCAACTTTGACTTCAAAGCTCTTTTGGTAAATACAGATAAATGACCTGCCCCTCTTTAATTCTGGTTAGTGGCTCCACTCACTTCTTTAAGGGGTTCATTTTTCAGAAACTTCTCTTGACAATTTTGGACGTGAAGGATACAAAGATGAATGAGACTTGATCTTAGCCTACTAGCACTCAACCTCTATCATTCAGTGTTCAAGAAATAGAAGCCATTCTAGGTATTTCAAGCACAGAGGATTTCAATGTGGGGATTAGAGGCTCATAGGATCATTGCAAGGGCTGGAGGAGGGGACTGTAGGCTCCAGGGTAACTTCCAGAGAGACCTTCGACGTCTGCTCCATCAGAAAGGTGAACATCAGGAAGACTCAAATTCAATCTTGAATTCTAGTTTCTAGAATCTGTAACAAATCCCGTATTTTTATCTAGGGAATCAGATAAAAGCTTCAGGAAGCTGTTATTGCTACTGTTAAAACTGACTCTTGAAAATCATAAAACTGTTGATGAGTTATTAGAATACAATGCAGAAAAGCTTCATGTCACCACAACCGTGCTTGCCAGCTGAAAATGTCTAAAAGAGCAGAACTTCCTTTGTTTCACTTTAACTTTTCAAATCTCATTCATGTGCATCTACTGGCAGAACTGAATTTGCATTCAGAACCCTATCTACAAGGAAGTCTGGAAATGGCCTTTTATTATGGAAGATGAGAACTGGGACTGGGAGAATCATTAGCAGTGTTCCCCATGGGCTCAAGAATGTATACACGCACTACAGCGTTAGAGGAAGCATGTTATACAATCACAAAGAAGAGAGAAATCAGGTCTACTTGGGGTTCAGGGAAAGTAGCAGAGAAAAGAGTCCTCCTGCTGAGTCTTGAAGAATATCCTGTAGAAGTTAACTTAGGAGCAGGAAAAACAGGAATATTGAGAGGATACTGCAACACGGTAGACAAGACAAGGTTAGAACCTAAATTAGGATTATGGATGTTGGGCTGGAGAAGAGAGGGTTTGAAATATGTCAGGAAGTTGAAAATCAATAGGGCTTGATTGAGCTGAAATAATTGGGAACAATTATTGCGTGTATACTATGTGCCAGGCTCTATTCTATACATTTTGCATGTATGAACCCATTCAATCCCTACAAAGCCCTATGAAATAGATTCAATTATCCATCCACAGAAGAGAAAACTGACGGACAGCTGGCAAATGTTACAGCCTGTTGTAGTTGTCTAGTTTTAGAAAACGAATACTCAACAAATTTACTATGAAACTCCTTTGCTTTTAGACATAAAGTCCGCCTTCCTGTACTTTATTAATCTGCATTTTACTTCTTAATTCTGGTTTGGACCCTGAATCAGGAGTTATTTTAGCCTGGATGTTCATGGATGAATTTCTGCAAGTCTAATGAACCCTGAAATTGTAATCAAAATTTTTCAGCATTTGTGTCTTGTTTTTCTGGGAAGTGGTGACAAGACTTATCAAATGGGTTATCAGAGATTCTCAAATGGGTTTTTGACCCCAAAATACATTTAAGAACTTTGCTTTAGAGCTGCTGCTGCTGCTGCTAAGTCGCTTCAGTCGTGTCCGACTCTATGCGACCCCATAGACGGCAGCCCACCAGGCTCCCCCGTCCCTGGGATTCTCCAGGCAAGAACACTGGAGTGGGTTGCCATTTCCTTCTCCAATGCATGAAAGTGAAAAGTGAAAGTGAAATCGCTCAGTCGTGCCCGACTCATAGCGACCCCACGGACTGCAGCCCACCGGGCTCCTCCGTCCATCAGCAGCATCCGCATCTCCAGGGCACTTGTTAGGAAATGTGTATTCCCAGGCCCACCCAAGACCTAGTAAGCCAGAAACTTTGAGCGTGGGGCCCAGAAATCTGTTAATGAGTCTTTCAGGTGCTTCTGATATATGCTTAAGTTTGGGAAACACTGCCTTAACACAGGCATAAACTTGAGTGATACGGCATTAGACACGGTTCACTGGCCTAAGTGGGATTTTGACAGTGCATACGATCAAAGAAGATAGAGGAAAATCTTAGAAGCCTGAGATCCTTTTTGGATTCTCTCAGGAAGGAAACACTGAGGCATAGCTTTGAATTCTGCCAATATTTTGACAAGGCATTCCCTGCGGGCTTCTGCGGCTCTCAGAGCAGGCATTTCTGGGAGCTACTGGACTCAGGACTTGCAGCTGAGAAGATGCACAGCATGGACCTGTGCACCAGTCCCACAGCGCCTGGGCTGCCATCCTCTCCCCTCCCCCATACAGTTACTCCTAGCGCTGCAGATTAGGTATCTTGTTTCATCCAAGGTAACACAGACCTCTAAGGACATTTCAGTAGAGGATAACCTGTCCAGCCTCCTGGAGCATCTGGTATCGTCTGACACCCTGCTCCACCGGGAGGTGCCAGGACCTCTGGACCACACCTTGCCCAGTTGACACAACAGCTGTGTGGCCTGTGCGGGATTGCTGCCTGCAATGCCAGTCTCCTTTTACATCTTCTGGGAAACATGAAAATGTCCAGAAACAACCTGCAGTGCCAGCTGATGGGAATGGCAAGGAGGCTTGCAGCCTGCTCCCCTGAGGCCTCTCTCCTGCAGAATCCCAGGCCTGGCTCTTCCTTTCTGCTAAGTCACAAAGCTAGAAAGCTTTTAGGGTAGGGAGAGAGCAAGCGCCTGCTGGTTGGCTTGGAAAGGTTCTGGGAATTCATTATGATCTAAACAACTATTCCAGTTATTCAAGTGACTCAGCCCCTGAAAGCTGGATCTTCCTGTGTCCACAGGGCTGGGTGTTGCTGACTCAGTGCTGAAGAGGGCACCTTGTCAGCCCTCCTGGGCTCCCCACCTCCAACCTCCTCCCTGTCATTCCCAGAGGACACCAGAGGGAAGCAGACAGTGGAGCTGAGCTTCGAGGCGTGTTCAGTTTCATTTCTAAGAAGGTAGCCAACCTCCTCCCATTACAGCTCTCACCACACACATCTGTCAGTCTTTGGGGCATTTTGGAGGGGAAGTATTAAGAAACAGTCACTCAGACATCATACATGCACATATGCATTTAGCATATGTTCATCCAGCACCTACTATGTGTCTGGTTGATTCCTAAGGGCTGAGATTCAGAGAGACATGGCTGTATCTGCACATACTGTTCAGGGGTCTGGTGGGGGAAAATGCATTCACAGACATTTAGGAAGTAATGGGGAAAGCACTGTGGCTGAGCCAGAGAAAGAGCTTTGAGAACCCTGAGCAATGAGTGGCAACCATCTCTAGGTGTCTGGAATTCCTCTTTAACATGCAACAAAATTCAGTGTGGGTGGGAATTCCTTTTGTCTCTGGGAGCCAGAGAGAGAAGAAAATGCCAGGAACCAAAATGGTACAAAAGAAGGACTTTCTGGAAGTAGGGAGGCTGAAGAAGGAGACAAAAGGGTGGGGAGACTAAAGTGTTAAGTTTTACAGTTTTGCCAAAGGGTCTTTTCTTGACTTGAACCTGTTTCACTCTATCTGCTAGGCAGGATGGTGAAATTTCCCTGAAATAGTAAGTAAACTTCTTGAACTTTTCTCGTTTGAGGAATAAAAAGAGAAGGAGAATAGAAAGATCCCATGCTGCTGTACAGAAATGAAAGAAAAACCACACATACTAATGTGGGCATCTAATGTGTATCAAAACTTTGTGTCTATAGTATACCTCACTGAATACTAACAGAACATGCACACACACACACACACACACACACACATGGTAGATTTTGTTACACAAAGGGGTAAAGCAGATACCTGGGCTGAGATTAGGACCTGTGTTCCTGCCACTTACAAACTAACCTTGAGTGTAGGTATATAATGTAAAGTGAAAGTGTTAGTCACTCAGTCACATCTGACTCTGTGACTCCATGGACTGTAGCCTGCCAGGTTCCTCTATTCATGGAATTCTCCAGGCAAGAATACTGGAGTAGGTAGCCATTCCCTTCTTCAGGGGAACTTCCCGACCCAGGAATCAAACCCAGGTCTCTTGCATTGCAGGCAGATTCTTTACCATCTTAACTGCCAGGGAAGCCCAGAATATAACATAATGTTAAAAAATACTCATATCCCCATTTTACAGATGGGGAAACTGAGATACAGGGAAATTAACTAAGTTCTCCAGGGTCATACTAGTAGTGAGTAAAGTAACAGGACTTCAGACCCAAATCTGTCTGAATTCAGAGCGTGGACCCTTTCATCACACCACCCTGCTTTTTTTTTTTTTTTTCTTCTTCATTTTTGAGACCAGATTTCATCTCTCTATAGTATCTACTGTCTGAACTTCTGTAAAAATGGAACCTGATGTCATATCCTCCAGGATTATGATTATCTACTATAATGTTAGAATTAAAAAGTCATAACTCCAAGCATGCTTTCTTATTCATTCATTTAATACATTTATACTGAATCTACTTTTCCCAGACACAAGGTCCTGAGGGTGGAGCAATGAAAAAGGCAGCCATTTTCTTCTCATGGAGTTTTCAGGGTAGCCTGAGAGGAAAGCAGGGAATTAAATATATAATTCTTATATAAGAATTACACAACAATCAGTTTATTACAATGGCAGTAAATACTATAATAACGATAGCTAACACCTCAATTAAACTTACTTTGTGCCAGGGATTATTCTGAGTACCATATATTCATACAGTTTTACTCATTTATTTCTTACATGCCAGTGAGGGAAGTGAAGAAATCAGTGAAGGCTTCCTGAAGGAAGTGTCAGCTTATTCTAGAAACAGGAAGAGTTAATTTTGTTGAGGAGGGGAAGAAAGATCAGGAGTTTTGAGTCTAGGGTGGTGCGGTCCATGTATTCACTAGCCACATGAAGCTTTAGAGTACTTAAAATGAGGCTAGGCTGAATTGAGGTGTGATATGAGTGTAAAATACATTCTGGGTTTCAAAGACAGTATAGGAAAAAATAAAGTAAAATATCTCATTGATTTTTGTATTGATTACATGTTGACAAGATGCTATTTTGGCTATAATGGGTTAAATCAAATCTATTAGTAGAACTAATTTTGCCTATTTCTTTTTACTTTTGTTTTAATGTGGCCACCAGAAAATTTTAAATAGCATGTGCAGCTGATATTCTATTTTGATTGGACAGTGCTGCTGTAGAAGCCTGGGGCGTGTCAGGGAGCAGGGGCATCAGGGAAACTAGAGCCTGGAGGAGGCATGGAGAATGATGGGAAAAGAGAAAGAAGGATGCTGAGGCAAATGTAAACAGCTTACCGTCTGTCCTGCAGGTTAGAAAAAGTAATTACAACCTGTATTAACTATCTGAGATGGATGGCCTGACTAACCTACTGAAAATTGTCTCTCAGAACCAGCTCCAGCTGTGAGCCAGATTAACACTATTCTTAAACTTGGTATTGTAGATGGAAGAGGCAAGAACAGGACAAAAACATAAAGAAAAATGGAGGGACATTTTAGGGTAAAAGTCAAACCCTATGAATGGTTGCTCCACCCCAGCCCTATAACACCTTCCTGCCTGCCCCTTACCTCTCTGTCCTCAATCTCCTGCTCAGCTCTTTCCATACCCTGCCCCACTCAGTTACACTCACCTCTCCGTGGGGCCTCGGATATGCTAGGCATGCTCCTACCTCAGGACTTTTGCTCCAGCTGTTCCCCTTACCTGAAAACTCTCCTCTCTGGTATCACATGGTTGCCTACCTTAACTCTTGGTTCAAATGTCACCTTCCCAACAAGGCCTACCTTGACCATCTTGTTTAAAATTGTACTCAGTGGCACCCCCTTACCTTACTTGGTTTTTTCCCCCATAGGATTTATAATTTATTTCTAGCATACTATTTTCCTAAGTTTATTGTTAATCTGCCTACTAGAAAGCATTCTCCCTAAGACATTGACCCCAGTTTTATTTCCCTTATGATCCCCAATCCCCAGCTGATAGGAGTAAGTGTCAGTGGCACTGATCAGTGCGCTACTGGTCATTAAATAGGAATCCTCCATGCACTCTCCTCTCCTGAAGAAAAGGACTTTTTTCTCCCTTTCCTGGAGGTGGACTTGATTAACATTGCTTTCCACTCAGCTTTTACTCCTCAGGGTTCTGCCCTGTTCTGGATCCCAGTTCTACCCGCGAAAGGGTAGAGAAACGGCTGCTGCTACCAGATAGCTTCGGGGGCTGGGAGCTGGGATTCCTGGTACCCTCCGGGCTTTGCCCAAGCGCAGATCAGGGGTTCCGGACTCTCTGAGAGGCTGAACAAGGTACTTGGTGGATCAAGGAGGAAAAGGAGGGAGACAGTTGTCCCATACTGGGCAGTGGTTTTCAAGCCTGGGTACGGGGACCAGATATATCAACATCACCTGGGAACTTAAAAGAAACACAGAGCCTATGGCTCCAACCTAAACCCACCAGTCAGAAACAGGAGGGTGGGGTGGAGCGTCATCGACTTAACTAAATCGTTCAATTAAATAAATGAACAAAGCCTCATTCTGATTCTGATGCACTCAAGTGTGAGAAGCCTCAGGCTAGGGGAAAGGAGGCACTCAGAGCTTTGAAGGCAGGGAGGGACTTTAAAAAGTCAGGCCAGAGGACAGGTCCCCCGCGGGCAGGCTAGCTCAGGGTGGGTTCCCTGCGCCGGAGGCAGCGCGGGGTGGTCTGACCTGGGAAGTTAAAGGACAGTGTTGTTCGCAGGTCCTCCACCCCCACCCCAGGAAAGTCCCGCGGCGCGGCCGTGACCTTCTGACGGCCACGGCCCTCTCCAGGCTGGGCTGTCTGGAGCCCTGGGCGCAGGCGCTGCACTCGGGGTGCGCTCTCTTCACCGCAGCCAGGCCACCGCCCCTCCCTCTGGGGTCCCCCCCCCCGCTCCCCCGCCGAGTCCTTGGGCTTCAGCCAGCAGAGTCCCTCCCTCTGCCCCCCGGCTGCCAGCCGCCTCAGGCCCCTCTGGCTGTCTTCTCTATCTTTGATGGAGCTCTGTCTCAATTTTTCTCTCTTCCTGCCCGATGTGTTCTCCTTGCCTCTCTTTATTTTTCATTCTCATACTTTTTTTTTTTTTTTTAAAACAGTTACTAAGCTCCCATGATGTGCCCTGGGTGGTCCTAGGCTCTGGGCAGTGAGCACTGAAAACAAGCAAACCTATGGGCAGGGAGCTTACTGGGTCTTGAATCCATCTCTCCCCACCTTCCTCTGCTGCCTCTGCACCCCAGATCTCCCCTGCCTTCTCAGCACTGGCTGTTCTTCCCTCTACCTCTCCTGGTCACATCTAAAGGAACTTTTCTTTGGGTCCCATGGTAGGAAAAAAAAGCCTACTTCTGTCTGTTATAAAGTTGCAGTTAAAATGGCAATCTTACCTTCAAGGACACTAGTTTCAAATGTTAGCCGCTATGGACACCTCAACCAAAATTAGTTTATTAGTTTAATTCAGACAGTCAGGTCCTATGAGGTCACCTAGTATCTACCTATTAATACACTGACCTTTGTGCTGCTGCTGCTGCTGCTAAGTCGCTTCAGTGGTGTCCAACTTTGTGCGACCCCATAGACGGCAGCCCACCAGGCTCTGCCATCCCTGGGCTTCTGCAGGCAAGAACACCGGCGTGGGTTGCCATTTCCTTCTCCAGTGCATGAAAGTGAAAAGTGAAAGTGAAGTCGCTCAGTCGTCCAACCTTTGTGCTAGACAGTCATTCGAGAAAATGCATGCGTGCATCCAACGATGTATTGAAGACTTAGTCTTCGCTGGAGATTGTTCAGAAGGAGCTCTGTCCAATAGATGGTGTGCTTCACAGCGCTCTGAAAAAATTAAAACAATGATGCAGAGTGACCAAACAATGCCGCATTTAACCCTTTCAACCTCTCTTCTAGGTGAATAAGACTGTATAATAATTTGATAGATATGGAAACTGAGGCTGAGAGACCATGCACCTTGTCCAAGTACCTATAACTGAAAAGCTGCATGACCAAGATTTAACCCCCTGTATGACTGACTCCCGAGTTGGTTCCCATTAACCTTCAAGGCCAGCTTGGAGGGAAGGGTACCACAAAGAAGATGGAGGTGAGGAAGGAGGAGTGGAATGGCTCTAGAGAGAAAACTTCTGAGTACTAAACTGAGGTTTGGGTGATGCTGTGTGTTATTAATGAAGTTTCATGATCTCTCTGGATCCTCCTTATAGGTAAAATGTAGAGCTTGGCTCTTTGGCTACAAAAGCCTCCTTCAGATATAATATATAGGTTAGCACATAGGGTCTGGAGCCAGACTAGCCGAGCTGGAAATTTGCTTCCACTACTGACTTGCTGCGTGATCTTGGATAAGTCACTTAAGCCTTCTGGGCCTCAATTTTATCATCTGAAAGATTGCTATAATGGTTACTGCTTCCCTGGGCAGATAACAGGTAAACAGTTTTTAAGGTTAGGAAGGCTATTTAGCACAAAGTAAGTACCCAGTGAATGTTACCTGGTTCTTTTGTTATCCCAGCTCTAAATGGAGGCTTCTTCACCCAGGCCAGGAACCTGTCACGCTGCAGCCCAGGCCTATCTCATGCCTGGCTCATGCCCAGTCTAAGCCCTTTCTTTCGCAAAGAAATGAAAGTCATGATCTCTAGGTCCTGATTGTGAAGAAACCAGGATATCCTAGGAGTCTTGGAACCCAGTGGATTTTCAGTCTGGCTCACCCACAAAGGAGATAGTTTAATATAGAAGAGTTAGAAACTTTTCATCATTAAATGTATCTGCTTCCACAAAGGTTTTATGCAAAACTCAAAGCATGTTATCTTCCTTTCAGGTGGGCTAGACTAGAATCCAAAGTCAGCGAAGACAGTTTTGCATGCATGCCTGCTCAGTTGTATCTGACTCTGTGACCCCTTTTCACCAGGCTCCTCTGTCCATGGGAATTCCCAGGCAAGAATACTGGAGCGGGTTGTCATTTCCATCTCCATGGGATCTTCCTGACCCAGGGATCCTGACTGTATCTCTTTCGTCTCCTGCATTGGCAGGCAGATCCTTTACCAGCTGACCCACTGGGGAAGCTCAGTATTACGTGGTGCCAAAAAGCAGGTCCTTTGTGTGGTGGTTGATTGATCATCCTAGTGGGAGGACCTTAACTGGTTTTGAGTTTCGATTTTCTTTATTTTAAAATGAGCTTGACAGCAGCATCTATCTCATGGCAAATTTGTAGAAATGAAATGAAAAATTGCATACAAGCATTGAACACAGTGGCTAGCACACAGTAATCATAGGATGGATATTGGCTATGGTCATATTAATAGACCTCATGGATTTTGTACTTTGAATTTTAGTTTCCTCATCTAAAAAATGGGAACAAAAATATTATATATACAGTCTGCCACATACTGTCTTCCTAAAGGGATAGAGAAGTGTGTTGAACATCATAAACCTTCACATAAGTATGAGGGAACAGTCCCTGGCATTTTTCCAATGTGTAGCTTGTCTCCCCTTTCCCAGCTCCCAGCCCTGCCGAGCAGTCACACAGAGCCACGTACCATCACCTGCACAGGTGTCTGCTGTTTCATGCCCCAGTGCCTGTGATCTTTGCACAACTCAATTTCTCTGTCTGGTATGCCCTTCCCCTCATCCTTCAACTTACATACCTCTTGCAGGATGCCTAAGAAACCTGACTCATTCTCCAAGGCCCAGCTCCCAAGGGTCTCCTCTCTCAAATCCTCTTAGATCCAACCAGCCAGTCAGTCATCTCATCCCTGCTTTGTAACCCACTGTAATGGTTCAGACTGCCATCACCTTGCATTACAACTATTGTTTAACCTTTCATTTAATGGCAACAAGGATGAAGCACATAAGTTCTGGAACCTGAGTTCCAGTCCTGACTCTCACACGTATTAGCTGTGTTACCTGGGTAAATTATAACTTACCTTCTCTGTGCCTTAGTTTCCCTGTCTGCCAAGTAGGGATGATAATAATATCTCCCTCATATGGTTGTTGTTGAGGCGAGTCACCCTTAAACAGAATAGTGGCTGGTGCATAGTAAGTACTGTGTAAATTTCAACTTTCATTAGTGTTTCTGTCTTTCTTATCTAACGGCACAGACTGGGACTTTTCCTCAGTACCTACAGTGAGCCCTGGCACACAGGAGGAGCTCAGCAAATGATTGTTGAATGAGTGGCTCAGAATCCCAAGGTCATAAATTCTTCTGTCTCCATTCAGTCATCTCTGCTCCCCACCAGATCCTGCCTGCCCTCCACTTCTCCTTAGAAGTGGGTCTTTGTAGCTTCCGGTCTCCTTTTAGTACCGGTGCTGCTTTCTCCATCAGAGGTTTCCCCTCCTCTTGTCCAGCTTCCTCCTTGGCTTTTCTGACCCTGCGTTGTCTTCTCCCACCGGAGCCCACAGCCCTTCTTCAGACCCCACCTGCCAACACATTGTTCCCCCCCATGCAGCCTCTGCTTCTGATCCTTCCGGAGTTTGTATTCTCTACTGAATTAATTCCAGAGCTTTCCAGGTCCTCCAGTATTTGGATCCCCACCACCATGAATTTATCTTCTCAAGAAGGGTTTGCTTGGGTGCTTCTCTGAGCATGGTGAAGACCTCACCATCCTACCATCCAGTCATCTATCCACCCATCCATCTCCCCACTTATCCTCTCACCCAGAGCACCCGTACATCTGTTCACCCACCTACCACTCATCACCTTTCTGTTATTTATCCATCTTGACCTATCTTCTCACCTACCCACAGACCCACCAGCCAAATTACCGTCCATCCATGCATTCATCCATCTGTTTATCCACCAGATCAATTAACATTCACTATATACACCCCCCTCTCCAGTCACTATATGGAATACAGACTTGAACAAGAAGAGCTGGTTTCCTATTTCACGTAGTTAAAAATCTACCTGGGGAAATTAGAAAACGGAACCACAATTTGTGGCCAAAGGTAGTTTGTGTCATATGGGTGCTATGGCAGGTTATTAGAGTCCATAGGTGAGCTTCAGGGATCTGGAATTCTGTGGGTGACAAGGTGTGCGTGGTGTCTGTTTATATATGTGTGTGTTTTCAGGGAAGAGGCTCATGGCTTTCACGACATTCTCAAAGGGGGGTCCCTAGGAAGCACTAGAGGCTGCATAAGGAGAAGCGTGAAGAAGAGATAGCCCTAGTTCAGGGCCTTGAGGTGGAGGAAAAGTGGAACTAACATTGATTTTAGGCCTACTGTATTATGAACTGAATGTTTGTATCCCCTTAAATTCATGGCTTAAAGCCCTAACCCTAAGGTTGGGAGGAAATTAGGTTTAGATGAGATAATGAGGGTGGAGCCCCTGTGATGGCATTGTTATTGTTGTATTAGTCACTCAGTTGTGTCTGACTCTTTTGAGACCCCATGGACTGTAGCCCGCCAGGCTCCTCTGTCCATGGAATTCTCTAAGCAAGAGTACTAGAGTGAGTAACCATTCCCTTCTCCAGGGACTCTTCCTGACCCAGGGATCAAACCCTGGTCTCCTGCCTTGCAGGCAGATTCTTTACCTTTTGAGCCACCAGGAAAGCCACTATGATGAGATTAGTGATTAATGACCTTATAAAAAAAAATGAGGATGTTCTTACTTTGGCAGTAGTATACTAAAATTGCAAGGATACAGAGGATTAGCATGGCCCCTGCTCAAGGTTGATACACAAATTCATGAAGCGTTCCATATTTTTCTGTGACAATCTAAAGGGATGGGACAGTGGGGGGTGGGAGGGAGGTTCAAGAGGGGGAAACATACGTATAGTTATGGCTGATTCACGTTGTATGGCAGAAGCCAGCGCAACATTGTAAAGCAATTATCCTCCAACTAATAAATTTAAGAAAAAAAAGAAGAGGAGGAGACATCAAAACTTCCTCCCTCTGCCATGTGAGGATACAGCAGGAAGACAGTCATCTACAAGCAAGGAAGAGGGTCCTCACCAGACCTGACCATGTAGACAGACACCCCGATGTCAGACTTCCAAGCCTCCAGCACCATGAGAAATAGATGTCTGTTGTTTAAGCCATCCAGTCTTTGGCATTTTGTGATAGTAGCCTGAGCTGACTAAGGCTCTATATCCTAGGCACCACTTCTTTTAGTTATGGAAACTTAGACATGTCCTTATCTGGAATATAGGAATGAAAGAGAAATATGGCCAAGGAAATGAGCTTTCCCCAAGCACCAGCTAGGCAGAATCTTCTTATTGAACGCTTACAACAACCTTTCAAATCGGCATATTATCCCTATTTTACAGAAGAGGAAGCTCAGAGAGGTAAAGTAAGGACCACAGTCACACTGTCATATGGGGCACAGAGGATGTGAATCCAGGTCACTGGGGCTCTAGGGCCCAGGAGCTCTGCCCCTCCCCCAGGCTTGTTTATGGATCAAGGGTGACCCTGAGTGAGTGAGTGCTTTAGAGCTGTAGAACCCCGCTCAGGCTAAGAGAAGATGCGGTTGTTGTCTGTGCTTAGAGAAATGTTAAAAGAATTTTACAAGCCTCAGGAATTGCTGTCATTAAAATTTCAACAACCTTTTCCTGCGGATTCTGCCCATGGAAAAGGTCAGTGAGTGTTGGTTCTCACCCAGGAGTGTTATCACAGTGGTTTCCAGGAACAAGGCTGGCACAGGGCAGACACTTAGGAAGCACTCATAGGTGGGTCTGTTGACAGAAAAGTGCCCTCAGCCCCCAGCCAACCTCTGTGGCCCCCCTCTGCTGGGGGAGTAGGGGTGGGCAGCAGCCTGTTCCATCACAGCTGGCAAAATAGATGTCACCTTAAAACTGCCCCAATGCTTGGAACCAGGGGCCCCACCAGCAGGGTGTACCATCACTCAGGTCCAGGGGTTTCTGAAACTTCAAGAAAGCTTGTGTCCAGGCCAGCTGCCCATCCAGACTCTCTCCAGGCTGCCACTACTGCCTTCCCTCACTGAAGGAGTTCAAACCCAGGTTGAAAACCACTAGACTTCTTGCAAAAAGGAGATTGAACTGAATGACCCTTCAGCTCCCTTCTGGTCATGTAAGACTGGGATGAATTAAGGGAGAAAATGTTTTTTCAACTAAAACTCTTTTCTCCTTGAAGGCAAGGACCGTGTAATTTGTTGATTTGGCCTTATAACCAGATATACCCTTCCTCACCATTCCCTCAGCCACCACCCTAGTCTGAGACACGCTGGTGTGACCCTGAACCACTCCCGCTGCTTCCTCACTGGTCTCCCTTTACGCAGTCTATTCCGTCCCGGTCAGACTGGCCTTTCTAAACGGATTGTATTAGACCTCTGGCCTTCTCCTTGCTGAGTTACAAGGCCAAAAGTTTTTACCAACTTCTCCGCATTCTTAACTTACCTCTTTACACTCTGTGCTATTCCACCGATGCTCTGGCCAGCTCTACACCTCCCCCAATTCATGTTCTCCTGGGCTGTTTTTCTGCTCCCAGAACCCTCAGATTCCCCAGTGAACTCCTCTTCAGCCACTCAACAGGGAGCCAACTGTTCCCCTGAATCTGGGTAGGTGGCCTTCTCTGCGCTCCACAGTACCTGCAGGCTTCTTCACTCTGTATTGTAATTTTCTGGTCCATTTTCTGTCTCTCCCACCAGCTGTAAGCTCCGGGCAGGCTACATCTGTGATTGCTTGTTTATCATATTCTCAGTGTCCAGCCTACAAGACCTAAGACCCTCACTCGTAAGAGGTGCTTAATGAACACATTTGCATTCCTTCCAGCACAACTCTACTTGGAGGCAAGGTCAGATTCCTTGCCCCCACTCTTGAGAGGCCTCTCTGCAGAGGCCCCCAATGTGGAAACCATTAGCGCGCCCTCCCCCTGCCCTTAACTGAATTTGCTCGGAAGAGGCAGGAGCTTTTGGAAGCACCTGAATCCGATTATAGAGCTTGGAAGCAAAGCCAGGCATAATTGGGCTGCCTCACCCACCCCACCCCACCCCCCTTTTTTAGCCAGATGACCAGCATCCTACCCCCGCAAGCGGCCCTCCTGCTTCTCTGCTAGCCTGTGCTGGCTGTGACAGCTCAGCCACCACTGAATGGGCAGCTGCAGCCGCATTTAGAGAGGGTGAGGCAGAGACACTCACTTCAACTCTGACATTCAGTCCGTCTCCTGTGACTCAGGTTGCCCCTGGGGCTGCAGGATACGAGCAGGGCTAGCCCTTTCATTAGATATCTGTGACATGGGAAAAGGTCAGACAAGTGGACTGTGCTGCTGAGTCACCGAGCATGAGTGTCCATCCTGGCAACCTGCCCATCGCAAGGGGTACCCGTTTGCCCTTTGAAGGTGGTTTGATTCCTGGGATAGATTCATTGCAGGGCATTCGGGGGAAGATGTCTGTTTCTGTAAAAGGAACCTAAGTAACATGGTTGGGAGGAGAGCTGTCTTTGGAGTCAGACACACCTGCTTTGGAGTCTCAACTCTACAGCACTGGCTGCAGTCCCAGAAGCAAGTTCTTAACTTCCCTGACTCTTAGACCTTCATTTATATGGTGTATGCATGCTAAGTTACGCATACTAAGTCGCTTCAGTTGTGTCTGACTCTTTGAAATCCTATGGATTGTAGCCCGCCAGGCTCCTCTGTCCATGGGATTCTCCAGGCAAGAGTACTGGAGTTGCTTACCATGCCTTTCTCCAGGGGATCTTCCTGACCCGGGGATCAAATCCTCTACTCTTATGTCTCCTGCATTGGCACGCGGGTTCTTTACCACTAGTGCCACCTGGGAAGGAGGCCATCCTACACCTAAGGCACAGAGCTCCTGTGAGAATAAATGAGGTAAAGGATGTGAGAAGCTTAGCAGAGAGCTTGGCGAACAGCAAATGGTCCATGAATGGTAGGTATTATTGTTTGGACACGCTGAGTGGGTACTTGATCCCCAGGGAACATGGTGTCTCCTCACAGTCACCAGGGTCTTGGCCCCCACCTACCACATCCATAGTCACATAGTTCTGGCTTGGGGCAGTTTAGTTAAAATGGGGATGAGCCAGGAAGAAATGAAAAGGAAGTAAAAGGCTAGTGACATTTAAAAAAGTTTACTATCTCACATGGACAAATTGTTTCCTCATGGTTGTGCTGGTCTCAGTGGAATCCAGATGCATAGGTAGACACAGGGCCACACACAGGCAGCCGGGCAAGCAGGCTCTTACCGTCTCTGCCTTGTTGTCCTGGACAGCTGGAGAAAGCTGACCTCTGAAACGCACACCCCTTTACCATTCACTGAATTCCCAGCCCCCAGGGTTGCGCCCTTTGGCTCTTGGCTCAGTATCCTCCCTCCATCCAATGCTCTGCTCCTCCAAGCAGAGGGAAAACATCAAAGAACTCTTCGGACATCGCAGAGAAGACCAAATTTGCTCAGCGTCATTTGGCAAGCTGTTTAACCTCCCTTGTAACCTAGCTATCTTTAGCCTCCTAGATGCTATTTTGAAATGTCAAACTAGCAAATACTGCTTCCAGAATGGTTCTGATATGGGATGTGACAGGATGCTTGGGGGAAGGGAGACGAGTGGGAGGTGGGGATGGGAAGGGAGCTTTCTGGTAGAGGGGGAGAAAATGCACTAACTTTACAACAGCCAAGTCTCTCCCTTCTACTGGCTCAGCCACCTCCTCTGGAAAGCCAGCACACTTAAGGGCCAATGGGGGCATTGAGTCCCACCTGGACTTAACCTCGAGGGATGTCTGCCTATCTGACTCTGGAGCCAGACCTGGATGTCCCATTAGCCAAAAGAGCAAACTGACTCTCGTGTACCCAGTACAGTCTAAAAATATTCATTCATTCTCTCACTTATTCACTCATTCATTCAGCAGGTATTTACTGAGTAGTAACTATGTGCCAGGCATGGTACTAGGCACTGGGAACACAAAGATAGCTTGCAAAGATTGATACCCATTGGAATCATCTGGGCAGTTGATTAAACTAGCGCCCCTCCTGCAAGAGTCAGTGCAGCAGGTTTGATGCAGATCTGGGAGTCTGCATTTTGAACGAGCACCCAGGCATTCTGCAGCACATAGTCCAGCGTATGAGAAGCCCTAGTCTAGCTTGTAGCAACATCTGTTTCCTAAGCAGCTCCCCAGTACCAAAAGCTAGGAGCAATGAAATACATGTTATAGCCTCAGACCTTGAAGAACTCGCCATTCACAGACTCCAGAAAGAGACAGATGTCATTTCAGGGTGCTAAGTGCTCTGAAAGCAGAGGTACAAAGTACAGTTAGGCCTCATCAAGGAGGTAACCTGCTCTTAGGAACTTGGGGGCTCTATAAAGGAGGTGATGTTTGATCTGGGTCTTAAAGCATAAGAAGGGTTTTTCAGACAGAAAAGAGTGGATACAGATTATACCTTCTAGAAATGGACTCAGCAAGCTGTATCTCCCGTCCCATGTGCTCCTCTCATAGTGAGACTGGCCTGCCTCATATGGAGAAGCAGCGGGCTCTGTGTTCCCTGCTCTGGAATCTGGGTGGTGGCTTTTGACTACTTCCTCCCAGAGAGGGCAGAGAAGCGATGTGTGACTTCTGAGGTTAGGTCACTGAAAGCAACCTGGATTTTGCTTGGTTTTCTCTCTCTCTCTCTCCCCCTCTCAGGATTTATGCCTCAGGAGGCCTGAGCTGTCTGGTAAGACGTCTGGCTACCCTGAAACTGACATGTAGACACCACTTGGAAAAGCCATGCACAATGGAGAGAGATGCCCAGGGACCCCACCTTTGGTTAATTTCAGCCCCCCGGCCTTAGAGGCACCCAGCTGACACTGAGTGAAGCAGAGACGAGCCGTTTCCTCTCAGTCAGCCTAAATTGCAGATTTGGGGGCAAAATAGAGATTTTTGTGGTTTCATTATAAAGCATTATGTTTGGGGTGCTTTGTTAACACAGCATTAGATACCTGAAACAGGCTGTAAGGGTTGTAGGAAGAGGATGCAATAGCAGGTACAAAGATTTCGAAGGGGGAAAGGCTGCCTAACTGTTCTTGGAATTTGAAGAGATTTGATATGCTCATGAAGAATTCCAAGGTCTTGATTCACCATGGAACCGATGTGTACAGTGAAGCTACCTGTGTTTGCTGAGTGGTGAGGTCGAAGCTCTTGCTCCAGGCCACATAATCCACAGATCGGGTGACCAACTCCCCCCCCGACACCCCCCGCCCCCACACACACACACACAATTGGCATACATGGTGTTAACTCTCCTCTTTTTGTTGTGATGTCATTTTGAGGATATCCGTGCTACCTTCTCAGCTCCTAGGAAGAGATTCACTGGGTGTTAAAGTTGAAGTGATTCAGGTGTCATTTCATCTAAGTGCCTCTCAGATCTTACTGTGCCCAGCAGGCCAGCAGCAAATGTTGACTGAGGCTTTGAATGAGGCTGGTGTGTGAGGGGCAGCGTCAGAGCAAGGCCTGCATCCCTGACTCATGGGATCTCAAAATCATGGGCCTGGGAGGGGTGTTTGCAGGTCATCCTTCCAGAAAACCTGTCCATAGCAGGAACTCAGAAGCCAGTCCTGCCTGCTCTGAAGTTCTTTCTTCAACTGGGTCCAAATCTTCTTCCCTAACTGGCAGATAAAGCAGGTAATATAACATCCAGTCCACAAGGGACGAAATTGAGGCTCAGAGACACCACACAGCTTCTGTGTGATAGCAGCTCAACGCGGCCCCTAGGGTTGAATTAAGTCTGATGTCTCCCCACTCCCACACTCTATGCACCCCATGAGCACACCAGGAGCCCGTGACCTCTACACCACACTGTGTCCTCCACCTGAGATGCCTTCCTCATCCTGTCTGTCTGTTTGACTCTTTATCTTTGTTGAAGTCCCCTATTTCAACCTTAACTCCCCTGGGAAGACTCTCCTTGTTCATATAGCCAGCAGGGGTCTGCAGTTACCCACACTTCCCTGTGGTCTTCCCTTCCTGACAACTTACCTGTGGATGTTGTTTGCTTAGCCAGCTCTCCCAATTACACAGGATAATTAACAACAGTTATAACAATAACAATCGTAAACTACTACATTTTCTTTTAAAAGATTTATCTTTTTTAATGTTAGATAATCTAAAATTATTAATACAGAAAATGTGAATACTTAGTCCATTTCTTGTTAAATTTTATTTTGAAGGGTAGTCTACAAATGAGTCACCATGTGATAGGTTTTCATCAGAGTTTATAATATTTTAAGCCTATTCTTCAATTTGTTTGAATATGCTTTCTATCGTGGTGGTGGTGGTGATGGTGGTTTAATTGCTAAATCCTGTCTAACTCTTGTGACCTCATAGACTGTAGCCTACCAGGCTCCTTTGTCCATGGGATTTTTCCAGGTAAGAATAATGGAATGGGTTGTCATTTTATTCTCCAGGGGATCTTCCCAATCTAGGAATCAAACTCAGGTCTCCTGCATTGCAGGTAGATTCTTTACCAACTGAGCCACCAAGGAAGCCCTATGCTTCCTATACATAAAACCAAAAGCCCTTAGTTTATTGAACATATGAAACAAGACTGGATTTTGAAAATCTACAAATAAACTGAGTTGCTTTCTCTTTGATTTGCTATTCTTGCTTTCAGACAAAAATCAATGGGATTTTCAGGTATAGAAGACTTTATCCTAAAATAGTTGGTATTCTGTTAAAAAGCAAACTTGTGCTATTCCTGGAACAATATGGATTATAAAATTTCTCATTTTTTTGGAGTGGTATTAATAAAATCAAACAAGAAAGAGACCAAAATCAGGCACATGAACTTTTTGGTATTGACTCAACAACTTTCCTAAGTTTCCTAAGTGTTTTGAAACAGCTTCCTTACTTTTATTTATTTATTTAACATTAAAAAAAACTGAGATATAAATGACATATAACATTGTATTGGTTTTAGATGTACAACATGATGAATTAACATATGTCTATCTTATATTAACTTTCCACTAATGAATCTATCAATCATCTATTATCTGTCTATCTCAGTCATCTGTCTTTCATACTAGTTGAAGTCTGACTGATGCAATCACAGAAGACTTCTGTGCTCGTCTTCCTTCTCCAGCTTTTCAGCCTTAGTTCCACCCATGTTCTTTATACAGTGTGGCTTTGAGTCCCTTCACCATGCCTCCAGACACACTACATTTCTCTGCCTGTCCTTATTGTTTACCCTTTCAGCGAGTACTCGTCACATCCCTGCTGCATGCCAGGGAGCATCTGGGAGCACGAGAAGGAGCAAGACTCTCCAGTGCCTGCCTTCCTGAAGTTTGGACCCCTAATTCTATGCCTGCATTGCTGGGAGGGTGTAGACCAGACCTTCAAACACTGGAGGAGGAAAGCTGTTTAGCTGTTCAGCTATCAGAACCATAACCCCTCAGCGAGCATCACTCAGTGCTGTGAAGAAGCAAGCTCTTCTTGCTCTTAGAATTTAATGAACATCATCTGATGACAAGGCTGGACGACAGTTCCATCAACTGTCAGGCATTTGAAAATTAGTTATTCCGTATAATCCTCACAGTGACCCTAAGAGGTAGACATGACCCAGGAGACGGCATGGCTTGTACCAGCAGAGCCAAGCACTGCTCACAAGATTGTGAGACCCCTGGACCCTGTGTGGCTGAACATCAACACGTGACCTTTTCTTCTCTGAGGCTCCCAGGGAAGGAGTCAGTTGTCATCCATTTGAGGCCCAAGTTCTTTTCCAGGCACTCTCGTCCCTGTAGCTCTAATTTTACCATGACCTTTTGTGCTCAGCCCAGCCAAGTACAGGAAAGAACTTTGTGCTCTTCAAAGGCTCAACAAGGCAAATTGCTTGGACAGGAATAAATTATAAATTATACTGAGAACAATGCTTTCTGCAGTTACCCTTCTGGGCCTTTGATATACGATGGAACATGAACATGGACTGCTGTTCACTGCTGGGACTACTGCTTTCAGAAGAGCAGTGGAGGGGAGGTAGGGAACTGGTGATCGTGAGCACCCACATGGGCCATGTGCAAACAATAACAGCAACAGCAATAATTCATAAATATCAGCTGCATACTCAGTGTGTGCCAGGCACTATTCTAAACTCTTCACATATGTTAACTTATCTAATCTTCTTAACAACCCCATGAGTTGACTACTATTATTATCCCCATGTTATAGATCAGGAAATTGGTTTAGTAATTCCTTCAGTGATACAATTAATATGTGGCCACATTGGGATTTGAACGGAGGCAGCCTGGTTCCGTTCCTGTTCTGTGCTCTTCTCAAAATCACAGTAGGCTCTCAAATACTTTATCTCATTTAATCCTAATGGTCCTGTATGTCAAGTGATATCTCAGCCCTGCTAATCCTCCCGCAGCCAATACTTTATTCTCAGAACTTGTCAAACTCTTCCCTTACTCCATAAGCTTCTGGGAGGAGGGGGCCCTATCTGTCTTGTTTACTTTTGGGTGTCCAGTGCCTAGCACAGTGTCTAAATGACATAGTAGCTATTGATAAACAAGAAAGTACACACACATTTTACAAATAAGGCAACCAAAACAAACCATCCAAGATCAAACTGGTACTGTGTGATGGAACTGAAACTGAAATCCAGGTTTCCATGATGTCAAATTCTAAACTTTCTTTCTGTCACTTGTTTTTCTCTGCAAATACCCAGGTCCCAGAGGAGGGCTTGGCACATCATAGCTACTTAATAAAATGTGCTGTTAAAGAAGTGAAATGACCTATCCCCCAACTTTCCCAGCATGCCATCTCTTCACCCCTTTATTTTAGAGTTCTGCCTTTTCCGTCATGCCAATGACATAGGATATATTTTCCATGCTCACTCCTCCATCCCACCCTATGATCTCTAGCTCCCCTCAGCAGCGCATCACATTTATATCATATTTTGCACATCCCCCACTTTGGAAATGCCTGCTTTTTGAGCTTGAAGTTTGAAGCTACCAAACTTCACAGTAATGTGGCTCACTTACATAATACAAATGCTTTTTCTTTTTTTTTTTTTCACTCTGAACTTCTCAAATTTTTATTTGGTTTCTTGGAATCTATATGCTTATAGATGAGGAGGATTTGCCTACAAAGGCATCAAAAGGAGAGAATTTCTTGAATTTTTAAAAGGAAAGACTTATACCAAGGGAAGTATGGCAACTTCCTGAATTAAATGGAATTATTTCAGACCCAAAGGTTACAATTGGAAAATCTCAAGCAAGTGATAAAGTCAAGCTAGAGAAATTATAACTTGGGGGAGTTAGAGGTAATTTGAATTGATCGAATGAACACTAACCCAATGAGGCAATGACTTCTAATGAAATGAGCTATAAATTCAGGTCCTAGTTGTTCATTCCTTCATCCATCCATCCAGGGAGGAAAGTTTCAGGCAGATGGATAGCATGTTCATCAACCCAGCAGTAAGAAGGATGTTCTATGTGGGAAAGATAAAGATGTTCCATATAAATTAAAGTATTAGTCACTCAGTCATGTCTGACTCTTTGTGACCCCATGTACTATAGCCCACCAGGCTCCTCTGTGCATGGAATTCTCCAGGCAAGAACACTAGAGTGGGTTGTCATTCCCTTCTCCAGGGGATCTTCCTGACCTGGGGATTGAAACCAGGTCTCCTGCATTGGAGGCAGAGTCTTTAGCAGCTACTAGGGAAGCCCATATAAATGGATGATTTCAAAGAAGGAAAGACAAGAGATGAACCTTGCCTGTTAAACAGAGACCAGCTCTTGAAGGACCTTGTAAGTCTTGCCCTGAAGTTTGTCCTTCAGTGGTATTGAAGAGATATAGGCAAGGGGGTACTTATATTAATTCATCAGTTAAAAAAAAAAAACTTTGAAGATTTTGGGAACATGTATGTGGCTCTACACATACTCTTTGTGTTTCATGATTCTGAGGTTGCCAGACAGGACTAGACTTACTTCCATTTCTAACCCATATTATGATTGGGATGAGTTACTTCCTATTTGGGATCCTTAGGTCTCTCATCCATAAGAAAGCATAAGGAAAGAAAGGGGATTGGAAAGCTGAGTCTTCAGAATAGTTTTCCTTTGCTGAACTGTTCCCAGAGGGGCAACCAGCCTTCACTAGGTGTGATTAATAAATTACAAAAGGTAAATAGAGTGCCTTGAAAAATTTTATGTTC
Organism: Bos indicus x Bos taurus; assembly: GCF_003369695.1. Taxonomy (NCBI): domain Eukaryota; kingdom Metazoa; phylum Chordata; class Mammalia; order Artiodactyla; family Bovidae; genus Bos; species Bos indicus x Bos taurus. The sequence continues at coordinate 87,006,924 of NC_040078.1, forward strand.
CTTTTTAAAATTTTACCTGTCTTTCGAGTCTGCTGGGAAACCTGTCACTCAACTCTTAGTAATAAAACAGCCCTGCACGAAGAAAGGAAAAATAAATCAGAAGCTGTATGCCTTTAAACTCACTAAATGAAAGCCCAGCATGCATGCTGCCTCCCTCCAAACTAATCACTGGGTTAAATTCGAGATGCACACTCCAAATCAATAGCTAGGGAGAACTCCTGCCTGTGCCTCAGGAAAATTCCACTTCCTTTCTGATGTTGTCACTTGACACGTCAGGAAGTTTCCACTCACCACCCACTCCTGAAAAGGCCACCATCACCATGCTTCACATTTCCTGGCTGCCTTTCTTCAAAGGAATCAAGATGTCTTGCAGAGGGAGCCCACTCCTTGTCACAGACTCTCCTGGAGCTTGAAAGAAGGGCTGTGTGCAGAGAGGAGAGGTGTGGAGATGCCTGCTTTAGACAGAGAGAAATCAAAGTGTAAAGAAGCCCACGTCTTGTTCAAAAGTCCCAATGACACAAGACTTATACTCCCTTGGATGGCAATATAGCAAGTGGGAAGAACATGAGATATGAACATAAATCATGCCCCTAAAACCACTCTCTGCTTCACCTTTCTTGACTATAAAATAGAAGAAATAAAATACTATATATTACTAGCTACTTTAACCTTGGGCAAGTTACATAACTTCTCTGTGTCTGAATGTCTTCATTTGTAAATGAGGTCATATAGGCTAAATGGCCAACCCATTGTCACTGCTCAGCACATGATAATAATGGGGTATTTTCATCTCTGGATCAAGGCTACGTCTCCTTTCTCTACTATTCAAGACTCAACCTTGCCATCACCTTCTCTAGTAGCCTCCAGACTGGGTTAGGTCCCTTTGCTGCGCTATTATAATAATATTGATAGTAATTTGAAAAATCAGTGATGATACTAACACTAAAAACCACCATTTATGGATCACTTGCTACACAACAGCTTCTAAGCCTTATATTTGAATTAGCTCATTTAGTCCTCATAACAACCCTATGAAATAAGAATATAGATACATTCTGCATTTTACAGAGGAAGACACTGAAGCACACAGAGTATACATCACCTGCCTGAGATGTCATCAGTGAGAAGCAGGCGAGCTCACCTGTCTCCTAGAGCACCAGGGTTCCACTCTTTCTTGATTTAACTGTGGGACCATGGTAATCCCATTTACCTGGCTTTCATCTCCACTGGACTTCAGGCTCCCCTGAAATAGGGACTGAGTATTATCCATTTTTGTATTCCCAAAGTCTAGCACAGAGTAGGTGCTCCTTGACTTTGAAATGAAATGAAACTGACTCATCATACAAAGGCAATAGAGTACACGTATTTAATACCAAGGGATCAAAATTGAGACGGTGACTTCCCCGGTCAGGCTGCTGCAGAGCTAGACATCATCTCACACGGGAGGGGCTTGGCCAGACTGAGACAAAGCAAAGACAAGAGCTGGGCAGACGAGTCAACTGAAAAAAAAGACCCAAGTACAACCCTCCCACCTAAACTCTTTCGTTAGTCACACAAATGAAAGACACTCAATAGATGCTTCAAGAGGACGGCCTGAAAGTTGCCCTCAGAACCCCCGTGAATGATGTGCATGGTTGACAAACGCAGTGGTGGCAAAAGCAAAAACTTTTTGGAGCTCTAATTTCAGAGAGTTGTCTCTGTCATTCTTAACAAATTCTTGCCTCACTGTCATGTAGTCTTGAATTGAAAACTTAATGGGGTGTTGTTAGAACTGGATCTCAAGACTGAGTGGGACCCCCTGGAGTCAAGATTCTGATGCTAACAGCAATGGCACAAAATAAGAAAAAAATAAATATCCTGTAAACATATAGAAAGATCCTCAGTTGCACTAATCATCAAAGAAATTCAAACTAAGTAAATGAGATTTTCTTCCAAGATTTGCAAAAGTTAAAAAGGTCAACAATGTTCAAGGTACGTGATGCTCTGAGAAAATGGATATGATTATATTCAGTTAGTGGGAGTCTAAATATAGAGTCTCCACCAAAATTCAATTTCCAGGACACTAATACATAGGTAAATCCACACATGTGCTCACAAATATATTTTCAAGCACATTCACTTCAGCATCGTTTGTAATAGTGAAAAAAAATCTTCCAAAGTAGGGAATGGTTTTTAAAATGATGGTATATTCATAGAAAGGAATGGAAAGATGACCAGATTCTAAAAAATGAACACCTGTCTCCCCAGGAGCCCTCGATCTTCTAATTACAACTCTCTTCTGATTTGTCCCTGGGGGTGTCACACCAGATACATAATTAAGGAACAGGGATGGGAAGGGGATGAGACTCCCCTCCCCCATTTATATCTGTGGTTTCCTTTCTTCCCTTCTTCCTTCCTTCATTCTATCCTATCTTTTATTCTTTCTTCCTTAAGTCTAATAAACATGCATTTTTGTTATCAAGATTACTTTATCTTTTTTTTTTTTTACAAGATGCTGGTACCCAGCAAGGCAAAGCCAGACTTGTGAACAGGTTTAGTTCAGTAATAAAAGTATGGACAAAACCCCATGCTAATACAGAAGAGAATGTAAAACAAACACCTTTCCAAAAACACAGGAGAAGATGCACAGAAGAGGAGGCTCGGGGAGTTAGCCTGAGCTCGGCTTGGGCATCTCTTAGGAAGAGATGCTCTCCAGGGGAAGACAATGAAGGCAAAGCTTCCTAGGCAGAGGAACGCAAGAACCCAGGCCTAGGGCCTGAAACAGGGTGGGCTGTGCTGTGTTTGCAGCTGGAATGTGACCCTCAGTGCTCAGATGCTTTATTCAGTCCTGAAACAAGGCACCAGAAGAAGCACAGGCCGAGGAGTGGCCTGAATTTAGTTCTAGTTTGGAGGAGCAGCCACGGAGGAAGAAGGCAAGAGAGATGGGTGAACGATTTGCACATAGTTTTCATCTGACCTGCTGTGGAATGTGGCTCATAATTCATCTACATGGGCAGCTAGCTACTGGAATGGACAAAGGAAACCCAGCCAGTGGAAATTCCTGGGAAACTGTCATGGGGCCCAAATAGGAAATGCCACTCAAGAGATTTTACTGGTGCCAGGCTTGGATACCAGTGTCGGAACCATGCTCCTCCAAGAACCATTTCTTCCTGTCAGCCAAGAGAGAGACATTTCGGCTGATACATATGTGGATAATAAGCAGGGTCCCATCCACATTATTCTTTTCAGCCATGTTACATTCACCATCTAACTTGATACTTCAAGAACTGCTGAATCAAGGATAATTATCTTCATTTTACAGATCTTGGAATGGAGGCTAAGGGAAATTTAGTGACTCAGGTAAGGTCACACAGCTAAGGGAGACATAAATGTATCATTAAAAATCTTTTGCTTTTGAAATGATACAGGCTTATTTTAAAATCTTTATTCCATTAAGTCGTGATTCCATACTCACTACTTCATATGACTTTGGGTAATTTACTTTCCTCTCTGAGTCTATTTTCCTATATGTAGAATGAGAATAACTTTATCTATCTTATAGAACTTTCGGAAACATGGAGTGAGATTATATATGCTGCCCACTATGTAAGTCCTCCTTCCTTAGGACTCAAAACTAATTTGATGTGGTTATTGATGCTTTAATCACTCAGTTGTGTCCTACTCTTTTGCGACCCCATGAACAGAAGCCCACCAATCTCCTCTGTCCTTAGGATTTCCCAGGCAAGAATGCTGGAGTGTGTTGCCATTTCTTTCTCCCAGGGATTTTTCTGACCCAGGGACTGAATCCATGACTCCTGCATTGGCAGGCAGATTCTTTACCAGTGAGCCACCAGGGAAGTCCAGTTTGATGTGGTATGCTTAGCTGCTCAGTAATGTCTGACTCTTTGCAACCCCATGGACAGTAGCTCACCAGGCTCCTCTGTCCATGGGGATTCTCCAGGCAAGACTACTGAAGTGGGTTGCCATGCCCTCCTCCAGGGGAATCTTCCTAATCCAGGGATCAAACCCAGGTCTCCTGCCTTGCAGGCAGATTCTTTACCATCTGAGACACCAGGGAAGCCCACTTTGATGTGGATGGGGCAGCAAATGCACCCACTTAAAATATTCTATTTCCCAGTCTTCATTGCACTTGGATGTGGCCATGTGACATAGTTCTGGGCAATGAAATGTAAACAGGAGTCTCTAGAAAAGGGACCTGGTCCTGAATAAAAAAATTAAACCTTTTTCGCAAAAGCCTTCCTTCTCCCCTTCTTCCTTCTTGGGATGAAATTACGTTCCAAGGAATAGAGGGGAAAATGGAGATTCAGCAGCCAGCTTGGAGAGATGGAAGAGCTTGTACCTCTGCTAGGATTGTTGGTTGGGCTGCTTTTCCCTGGACTTATTGCTTGAGACAAATCCACCCCGGCTAGCTTAATCAGGTTGCAGCTGTCCATATTCCTGACTGATGGAATAATCTAGGCTTTGATACACCACACATACCCAAATGAATGGCAGTCATTTTGATTAGAGCAGGGACTTTTCTCTGAAATGCAGGCAAGAATTTAAACTCCTGTGCTTCATTCTTAAAATAGTATTAACCTGCTGAGTCATCCCACTCCCCACACTCTACACAGTGTTCTTGTCTCCATTCTCTGCTGTGCTCACCTCCAAAGTTGGGCACATGGGACGCTCCCCTGCTGGTCCTTCTCAGCTCAAATGAGACAACGTATATAAAATCCCTAGCTCAGTGCCTGGCACACATGCGTGCAACAAATGGGATTTATTTGTCTTGAGTCAGATGTTTTAAAGCAGTCTCAGCAAATCAGAATCTTCTTTGACAAGCTTTAATAAACTTTAGCAAGGTTTTAACAAACACGTGAGTTTATCTTCAGGAGCCCCATGACCTACAGGGTAAAGAGACTCAAGCAGTTATTACATGTTGTTCAAGGTCCTAACTCTTGCCTACAGCTCTGGACTCCTCCTGGGTCCCTAGATAATGTCCTTTCCCCAGCTTGCACTCAATAGGGTTTTCATCTCCTCTGCTTAGGGCTCATCTGATTGTAGCCACTGAGTTTGCCACCTCCTCTGAAGGTAAGGCTTACATCTTATTTACCTTTGACTCCTTGGTAACCCTGCACAGAGTACTCAGTGAATTATAACTGAATGAATAAATGAGTTTCCAGTCAATGCCCAGGAGTCTATTCACATAGAGGTCTTAGCTTTTCCCTGAAAATGGATGAGCATTTTCATGCTTCAGGAGTTTTGCATGGGCTATTTCTTTTATTCAGAATTCTTTCCCTCCATTTTTGGCTATAGGACTCCTACTCACCCACACTGCTGCTGCTGCTAAGTCGCTTCAGTCGTGTTGGACTCTGTGCAACCCCATAGACGGCAGCCCACCAGGCTCCCCCGTCCCTGGGATTCTCCAGGCAAAAACAGTGGAGTGGGTTGCCATTTCCTTCTCCAATGCATGAAAGTGAAAAGTGAAAGTGAAGCCGACTCTTCGTGACCCCATGGACTGCAGCCTACCAGCCTCCTTCGCCCATGGGATTTTCCAGGCAAGAGTACTGGAGTGGGGTGCCATTGCCTACTCACCCACACACACCTCCTCAAACATCACCTCTTCCAATTCCCTTAGTTGCTTATTCTCTTAAAGCATCTGATACTTAACTCTCCTATGGCATATGACCCGCTATTTATTATTATGATCATTTGTCTACATGCTTCTTTCCCCTGAAGTCTGATTTCTTAAAGGCATTTAGTCATTTTTTTCCTGTCAGTTGTATTCAGTAGAATTCCTGGATTATAGTAGATATTGAGAATTTTGTGAATCTAGTTACAGTTTTGAATTTACACAGAATTGTGACTTTGAGTTGTTGCCCATCCTTACCTCATAATGAGCTTGTGACATCAGGTACTGAGAAGGTAAATGAAAGAAAATGAGTCTAATTTAATTGGTACCTTCTATGGACCAGTCATTATCATTGTCCATGCTTTTAGTATTTAAATGATTGGTTTAAATTGAGGTAACAGTCCCTTCGTCACAGTCATTGGGATGACTCTTTGACACACAATGCATCCGTGGTTCTAAGAACCTTGGAAGATCCCAGTGACTCTGTTTGCATTGTGACCCTCCACACCCAATAAAGACATGAGCGTCTGACCCAAGCAGGCTGAATCAGGTTCTCTCTAACAGAAATACGAAATTTGGAATGGATTGCTGAAGAGCCTGGGAGCTGTGGGAGCTGAGTCACACTTGTGGCAGTCCTCCAAGGTGAAAGGCCATGAAGAATTCTGAGATACCAGAACTGCCTTGGGTTCTCCTATCTTGGTAGTTCAGCATTTCCTTTGATTTTCTGAGACACCCCCAGCATCCTTCCAATAAATTTCCCTTTAGCTTAAGCTAGACAAAGTCCATTTCAGATGCTTATAAGTTTAAAAAATCAGAACCAATACAGTCCAAATCCAAAAAAGAATTTCCTGTTTGGTCTCTGAATTGGTGAAGATTTGCATCAGCTGTAAGTGACAGGAAACCAAATATAAGATTACAAGCCTGTTTTTCTCTCAAATCAACTAATTACCTGATCATCCAAGTTCCCTCTCTCATGTTGTTCTGCCAATCTCAGGATGCAGCTTTCATCTCATGACCAAGATGGCTGCTCAAATTCCAGTCACCAGTCCAGCATGTAGGAAGGAGAAAGACATGCCCCATCTTTTAAAGGTGTGCCCCTCAAAGTTGATCACACTATTGCTAATTCTGTTCCACTGGCCAAAGTGTAGTTACATAATTCCCACATGCCATCTATTTGATCCTCCAGGCCCACTGCCTATTCCTCTTCATCTGCTCTCTGCCATGGGTGGGGGGTGGCCCGTGGGCACCTCATCAGTGGGAGGTGGTAATCCCTGCTTTTTATGGCCCTAGTTTAGACAATAGGGGCTCTTATGTTATGGAGTTGCTAGGTCCAACTCTTTGTGACCCCAGGGACTGTAACCCGCCAGGCTCCTCTGTCCATGGGATTTTCCAGGCAAGAACATTGGAGCAGTTGTCATTTCCTTCTCCAAGGGGCTATAGCAAGAGATCAAAAAACAAACAAACAAACATGAGGTCAGGCATTTATTTCTCTGGATCCCTCCCTTCAAGGTTGCACTGGGTGGGTTACTTATCCTTGAAAAATGATTGATTTTACCTGCTTCTCTCTTTTTCTAGTCTCTAGTAACTGCTCCCTCCCTTCATCCCATTAGGCCCTGAGGGAGATAACAGCCTAGTTGCTATGAGCACTGGATTACTGCATTATACTTACAGTTCCTCCACACCCAATCTTAGTAAATAGGTCCTTTAGAAATAAAATCTCTTTGACTTATCCCATTTTGAGTATGTCATCTGTATTCTGTCGGGATTTTGACACACCTACCTAACTACAAGGTTTTTATTATGGGACAGTCACTTACCTAAAAATTAACAGTTCTATTACCGAAATAGGAGAGGAGAACCCATATAGCAAAACAGCAAGCAGTCTTTGCCATGGTCCCATCAGTTTTTCTTGATCAGTTCTTCAGTTCAGTTCAGTCGCTCAGTCGTGTCCGACTCTTTGCAACCCCATGAATCGCAGCACACCAGGCCTCCCTGTCCATCACCAACTCCCGGCGTTCACTCAAACTCCTGTCCATCAAGTCGGTGACGCCATCCAGCCATCTCATCCTCTGTTGTCCCCTTCTCCTCCTGCCCCCAATCCCTCCCAGCATCAGGGTCTTTTCCAATGAGTTAATTCTTCACATGAGGTGGCCTAAGTATTGGAGTTTCAGCTTTAGCATCAGTCCTTCCAATGAACACCTAGGGTGGTTGAACCTCTATCCTTCAGTATTGATCTCCATACTGCAAGGAAATCACCATCTTTCTTACCCAATATAACCTTGCAAGAATATATCTATACATGAGGGAGTTATAATTATTAATAAGTTATCAATATATTTGACCTACGAAGGATAGTAAAATCGACACGTTGAGTGAATGTATGAATGAAATGATAAATCTATGTTTTTACCTTTTTGGTGACAAAATTGCCATCTTGTACCACATGGTGGCTGACTGCCTTCTACTGCTGACTTCCAAGTATTATTTTGCCAGCTCCATGTCATAATTTTCCATGAGTCATGGAAATAAATATGGGAAGTCCCATAGAAAAATTAGATAAACCCGATAAGTTACCCAGCCTGGTAGTCCAAGCAGAACCAGGAGAGCAGCCAGGAGTACTGGCTCACACGGATTCTGTTAGAAGAGGCAGGAGATGAAAGGCAGCTTAGCAGACAGGAAACAATCTCAAATACCCAAAGGAAGTACACAGGCCCAGGTAACCAGAAGGCTAGAATCACACACGTGGCAAAACAACAGTCGATTCAGACAGAAACAAAGAAATCTGCTATCCCTTAATAGAATACTGGAGTCATCCTAGTGAAACTCCAAGTGTTGTCTATGGCTTCTGCCTCTTTCCTACTCCCCGTATCTGGCCAGTCTTCAGGTCAGTTGTTTACAGCTTCTAAATACCTCTCACTCATCTACTATCTCAGTTCCCATTTCTAATAACAGCTTAGGTCCAAAGCTGCTGCTGCTAAGTCACTTCAGTCGTGTCCGACTCTGTGCGACCCCATAGATGGTCCGTAGGTCCAAAGCATCTTTTGCCGAAAGTAATGCTAAGTCTTCCTGATGGATTATTGTTTCCTCCATATAGCCCTGTTTTCCAAACTGCAGCCCATGATGTTTAAAAAGAAATTAGACCATGTTATTCACCTGGGTAAACTATTCAATAGTTCCTCAGTTCTCCTAGAATAGAATTAAGTTTTAAAATAATACCTTATATTACTCAGCTCCTACATCTCTTTTTAGCTTCATCTCACTCCACTCTTGTGCTTTCCACGTGACACTTCATCCACTCTGAAATATAAATAATTCCCTAAAGAAATTAAATATAGTTTTGCATGTGTGTGCTTTAACCCTAATTCCTCCCACTTTCTTCATCTGACACATTCTTACTCATCCATCAGGACTCCACTCCTAAGTCATTATCTCCTGTAGACAGCCATCTTTTCTTTTTTTTTTTTTAATTTTCCATATGTCAAAACTTAATCCATTGAAAACATTGTCCTTTATCCTTTTATTTTAAAGACTAAGATGTCTTTAGTTTTATGAAATAATGGTCATAATAAATAGCATGGATTTGTATATGTAATGTCTTGAGCTGACAGCTTCAAGTTACCCCTCAAATACGGGAAGTGTCGCAACTGGGCCAAAGACACAATGGGATAGACAGTGCATCCTGATACTCCCACCCTCACTCACATTGGACACCTTTCCATCCTCTGGGTTCTCATAACCCCTGGGTTCTCTCTCCTGTATTACTTATCCTGATGTGTTGTTATTTCCATGTTGTCTATTTCTCCCTAGCCTATGAATTTTTTAAAGGACAAAGGCTATATCTCATTCATCCTGTTAGCTTAACACAGTGGCTTAGCACAGTGACAAAGATAGTGCTCAAAACATATTTATGGAATAAATGAATGGAGGAGCAAGGCCAGTTGTGTGTGGAGTGGGATTAAGTTGGATTATCACTTTCCTAGTCTTAGACACCATACTTCCTTTAATGAATACATCTTAGACATCACTCTTTGTACATGTTTCATTTTGCTATTGTAACATGATTATTCCTGCTTCCAGTCTTGAGGTTTACCATTTTCTCTAAATGTACAAATAAAAGTATAATAGTTGAACTTCCATTTCAGGCCATGGTGGGGTGATAGGGTCCAGACATATTTTCTCATCATAAACAATAAAGAAACTGGAAAAAATTATACAAAACGACTGTTTTCAGATATTGAACAACAGACAGTATGTATTATGATTCCCAAGAAAAGGAAATATGTGAGATAAGCCCTTGACTCTCTGCTTGGAATCACATTCTGGATCTCACTGCAGCAAAGGGAATCCTAAGCAGAGCACCACAGTCTAAGTAAGTTGAGAAGACAGATATCGAAGATCTGGGGGGTTGAGGTAACTCAAAATTGTGGAATAGACTTACAGAAATAAGAGAGCAACATAGAAAAAGTACTTCAGAGTCTTTGCTAAATACTCATACATGTATGCCTACGGCATAACTCCATGAGGCCAGGCAGTGGATGACTGGGGAGCTGTAGGCTGAGCAGTTCGCAGAAGTCACAGAGTTGGGAGGCTCCAACCACTATAAGCAGAGAGATCACCTGGGACATTCAGTAGAGACCAGAGAGGTGTCATGACTTAGTAGAGGGTTAAACTGTCTCTAGAGTAAAGACTTCTCTAGACTTGCTCTAAAACATCTTGGAAAGAAGTCTGGAAGGGATCAAGCTGATCAGCAAGTTATTTTCCCTGCTAGAACAAAGCTCAACTCTCTTTAAAGGATAACCACGAAATCCAGACACTCAGCATAAAGCACAATGGTCATTATCCACTAATATGTGGATATGTCAATTCTTGATATGTCAAGAAGTAGCCAGATGTTATCTATAATCAGGAAAAAAACAGTCAATAGAAACAGACTCAGAAATTATACAGATGACAGGCTTGCAGAGAAGGACTTTAAACAGCTCTTAAGTTATATGGACTTATTCAAAGGTAAGCATGAATTTAGTGAGAAGAGAAATGGGAGACTTTTAAAAAGACAAAATGAAACTTCTAGAGATTAAAAAAATATATGCTAATATCAACTTCTCTAGAAAGACAAGGAGTGTATTATATACTGAAGAAGAAAATATTAATAAATTGAAGATATGGTAGTAGAAGGTATACAAGTGAATCTTATAGAAGAAAATAATTGAAAAGCATAACTAACAGTGTCTTAGTGACATTTAAGACAGTTTTGAAGTGGTTTAACAGAATAATAAAAGGAGAGGCTAGGGCAAAGGGAAGCAGAAGAATATTTTTAATTGTAATAATTAAAAATTCCCAAATTTGATCAAAAATATAAGTTTAATGAGCCTCAGTCAAGATAACAAAGATAACTCCACCAGGGCACGTTACAACCAAGTTTTGGAAAACAAGTGGTAATGAGAAAAATTGTCAAAGTAACCAAAGGGGAAAAAAAAAAAAAAACACTTTACATATAGAGGAACAAAGATAAAAAAAAATGATTATAGACTTCTTATCTGAAACTATGTAAGAAGACAACAGGACACTATAGTTAAAGTGCTGAATAATAGAAGAAGAAAAAGCAAATGTTGACCTAAGATTTTATAGCCAATGAAAACTGTCTTCAGAAATGAAGATGACATAAAGGCTTTCAGTCAAATATGAGCTGAGATCATTTCTTACCAGAAGTGCTGAACTATAATACTGAAGGATGTCCTTTAGACAGAAGAAAAATTTCAACAGCTGGAAATTTGGATGTAGAGAAGAAGTGAAGAATGCAAAGTATGGTAAATGTATGAGTGAATATGAAATACCTTTTATTTCTTAATTTTTTAAAAAATATTGGACTCTTCAAAGTAAAACAATAAAATGTATTTGGGGGTTATAATATATGCATAAATAAAATATAGGACAAAGAACAGGAGGGGAAAAATGAAAGTATATTGTTTTATAGTTTTTATATGTGAAGTGATATAATATTATTTGAAGGTAGATTGTGATAATTTACAGAAACATAGTAAACACTACAGCAGGAGTTGGCAAACTCTTTCTATAAAGGATCAGGTAATACATAGTTTAGTCTTCTGGGTAAGAAGGTCACTGTCATGACTACTTAACTCTGATTTATAGCATAAAACTCATTAGCTATGTAGACAGCTAAAGACAATACAAAAGTAAGTGAGAATGTGTTCCAATCAAATTTTCTTTAATAGAAATAAATAGTGGGTCAGATTTGACTATAGGCTGTATTGTGCTAACCCCTGCCTAGAGCAACCACTGAAAATAAAATAAAATGGTAAACAAATAAGCTTATAATGGAGAGAAAGTGGAATAATCAATCAAAGGAGGCATAAAAAGTGAAGAATGGCCGAAGGACGGATGGGACAAATGGAAAACAAGTAACAAGATGATAGAATGAAGCACAGTATTGCTAATGACAGTAAATGTAAGGAGTGGAAATACTTAAATTGCAAAGCAAATATTGAAAGACTAGATTTCCAAAAAAACCAAAAATGCAAGTCTCAACAATAGACTATTAGAAACCTCTTTAACTATAAAGACATAGAGTAAAAGGGTGGGAAAAAATACCATGAAAACACCAGCCTTGAGAAATTTGGATTGTCTGTAATAATATCAGACAAAGTAGGTTTCAGCAAAAACAATATGACCAGGGATATAGTGAGATGTTTCATAATGACAGAAGGGTAGATTCATCCGAAAGACACAATAATCCTAAATCTGTCTCCCAGATCTTCAAAATGCAGGAAGCAAAAACTGACAGAACAGAAAGGGGAAATAGACAAATCCACAGACTGTTATAAAGAAATGGATACATGTATATGTATGGCTGAGTTCCTTCCTTGTTCACCTATCACAACATTGTTAATTGACTAGATCCCAATACAACAGAATAAAAAATTAAAGAAATGGGGCAGACTTCAAAAAAGGTATCAGCAACTTGATATTATTGATATTTATGGAACATTCTACCCAGAATGCACCTACTTTTCAAGTGCACGTGGAACATTTAACAAGATCTACCATAGACAAGAGGGGCTTTCCTCATGGCTTAGTCGGTAAAGAATCTGCCTGCAATGCAGGAGACCTGGGTTCAATCCCTGGGGCAGGAAGATTCCCTGGAGAAGAAAATGGCAACCCACTCCAGTATTCTTGCCTAGAGAATCCCATGGACAGAGGAGCCTAGCAGGCTATAGTCCATGGGGTTGCAAGAGTCAGACATGACTTGGTGATGAAACAACCACCACACCATATGCAGGGAAATAATACTTTTCTTTTTTTTCAGCTGTGCTGAGTCTTCATTGCTGTACAAGCTTTTCTCTAGCTGTGGGGAGGAGGGCCTACTCTCTAGTTGCAGCGCTCAGGTTTCTCATCACAGTGGCTAATCCTGTTGCAGAGCACAGGCTTTAGGGAGCAAGAGAGAAAGAGTTTCAACAGCTGTGGCCCATGGGCTCAGAAGTTGGGGTTCCAGGGCTCTAGAGCACAGGCTCAACAATTGTGGTGCATGGGCTTAGGTGCTCCTCGTCTTGTGGAATCTTCCCAGATCAGCGATCTAACCTATGACTCCTACATTGGTAGGCAGATGCTTTACCACTGAGCCACCAAGAAAGTCCAGAAATAATACTTTTTAAAATATTGAAATCATATGAAGTATTTTCTTTGACCAAAATAAAAATATATTAGAAATCATATTACCAGACATGTGTGGAATATCCTCAAATTTTTGGATTTTAAATAACACAGTTCTCTATAACTCATGGGTCAGAAAATAATCACAACGTATACTAGAAAATATATTGTACTGAATGAAAATGACAACATACGTCAAAGTTGGTGGAATGCAGTTAAGGGAGAAATTTATGGCTTTCCAGGCTTATGTTAGAAAACTAGGGCTATCCAAAATCAGCTAGAAAAAGAAGACAACTTCAAACCTAAATACGTAGAAGTAAAGAAATAATAAAAATAATGCCAATTACATATAATAGAACAATCATCTTGGGGAAATCAGTGAATCTAAAAGCTGTTCTTTCTTAAAACATAAATAAGTGGATAAATCTCTAGTAGACTCATCAAATAGGAGATGAAGAAAGCATAAATGATCAATAATAGGGATAAATGAGGGAATATTGTTATAATTACAAATTTACAATCCTACGGAAATTTAAAGAATAATAGGTGATATTTTAAGCAACCTTATACCAAAAATTTGACAATGTAAATAAAATGCACAAGTTTCTTGGTTTCTTGAAATACTCAAATTGCCAGACTAATACTAGAAAAAAGAGAAAACCTATAATGCCCTAAATCACCTACAGAATTTGAAACTGTTGTTAAAAACTTTCCTTGATAAAAATAAAGACTTCCAAGATAGATTATATCAAACATTTAAGGGAGAAATAATGTATTGTTCAGTCACCAAGCTGTGTCTGACTCTTCAAGACCCCATGGACAGCGGCAGCTTCCCTGCCCCTCACTGTTTACCAGAGTTGCCCAAGTTCATGTCCACTGCATCAGTGGTGCCGTCCAAGCATCTTATCCTCTGTCACCCTTACCCTTATCCTCTGCCACTCTCTTCTCCTTCTGCCGTCAATCTTTTCCAGCATCAGGGTCTTTTCCAATGAGTCGGCTGTTTGCATCAGATGGCCAAAGAATTGGAGCTTCAGCTCCAATAATAATAAATATGAAATCATATGAATCCTGCATAAATTGTTTCAGGAAACACTTCACAACTTACTTTATAAGGTTAGACTTATCTTGCAATCAAAACCAAATACTCTATAAGAATAAACTCGACAAACTAATACCTTTCCTGAGGTTGGTGTAAAAAATCTTTTAAAAAATAGCAAATAAAATCCAGGAATACTTTAAAAAGGGTAATATACTGCATCCAGTTGGGATTTATTCCAAGAACATAGAGATGATTTAACATATAAGAGTCAGTTAATATAACTTAACATATTGATAGTAAAAAGAAACGTTTAATGGGTGGAAAAAAGCATTTGAAAAATTATGTTCATTCATTATTTTTATGAAAAAGAAAGAAAATACTTATCAACCTAAGAATAAAAGGGAGCTTCCTCAACATTGATAAAGAGCATCTATGAAAATCTTGCCACTAATACATGTAAAGGTGAAAGAATACTTTCATTGTAAGATCAAGACCCTTAACTCACAAACTTAAATCAGAAAATCAAAAAAAAATTACTTGAAATGGATCATAGATCTAAATGTAAAAGCTAAAACTACACATTTGCAGAAGAAAACATTGAGCAAATATTTTCAACCTCTCTGTTGGCAAATATTGTGACAGAATGCAAACAGTATAAGACAATTAGATAAACTAGGAAATGGCAACCCACTCCAGTGTTCTTGCCTGGAGAATCCCAGGGACGGCGGAGCCTGGTGGGCTGCCGTCTATGGGGTCGCACAGAGTCGGACATGACTGAAGCGACTTAGCAGCAGCAGCAGCAGCAGACTTCAGGAAAAATTAAAGCTACTATTCCAGAAACATCATCAAAAGACTAAGAAGCTACCCCATAGACTGGGAAAATATTTGTCATAGCTAATTCTGACAAAGGACAAGTATTTAGTGTATATAAGCAATTCTTATAACATGACAAAAAATATTTTTAAGTGAGCAAAAGTCTAGAACACATACTTTCCAAAAGAAGATATAAAAGTGGCCAATAAGTATGAGAAGATGCTTGATAGTATTAATCATTAGGGAAATATCAAATAAAATCACAATGAGACACGCAGTCATTAAAATGCCCAAAACTTAGACTGTAATAACAAGTATTGACAGGATGCGGATTAACTAAAATTTTTTGTGTCGCTGATGGTAACAAAGCCAGCACAACCACTCTGGAAAAAAGCACTTTCTTATAAACATATACCTCTATGACTACCCGATGTGCATGCTAAGTCGCTTCAGTCCTGTCTGACTCTGTGTGACCCTATGGACTGTAGCCCACCAGGCTTCTCTGTCCATGGGATTCTCCAGGCAAGAATACTGGAGTGGGCTGCCATGCCTTCCTCCAGGGGATCTTTCTGACCCAGTGACTGAACTTGTGTCTCATGTCTCCTGTGTTGGCAGACAGGTTCTGTACCACTAGCACCACCTGGGAAGGCCCTATGACTACCCTACACCATAGCAATTTCACCTCAAGTTGTTCACATAAGAGAAACCAAAATGTATGTCCACACAAAGGCTTGTACACAAATGTCCATAACAGTATTTTTGATACTATCCCCAATCTGGGAACAACCCAAATGACCACCAGCACATGAATGGATCAACAATCAAGCCATCAACCAATCAGTCTACTGAAAAATGCAACCACATGGAGGAACCTAAACTACCATTCTATACAAAAGGGTCTGCTGCTGCTGCTGCTAAGTTGCTTCAGTCTTGTCCGACTCTGTGCGACCTCATAGATGGCAGCCCACCAGGCTCCCCCATCCTTGGGATTCTCCAGGCAAGAACACTGGAGTGGGTTGCCATTTCCTCCTCCAATGCATGAAAGTGAAAAGTGAAAGTGAAGTCGCTCAGTCGTGTCTGACTCTTATCCACCCCATGGACTGCAGCCTTCCAGGCTCCTCCGTTCATGGGATTTTTCA
The DNA here is from genome assembly GCF_003369695.1 of Bos indicus x Bos taurus. Classification (NCBI taxonomy): domain Eukaryota; kingdom Metazoa; phylum Chordata; class Mammalia; order Artiodactyla; family Bovidae; genus Bos; species Bos indicus x Bos taurus. The sequence continues at coordinate 87,023,194 of NC_040078.1, forward strand.
GTACTGGAGTGGGGTGCCATTGCCTTCTCCAACAAAAGGGTCTATGCTATATAATTCTATTCATATGAAATTCTAGAAGAGACAAAACTGATCTACAGTGACAAAAACTTGTTTATCCATTTCTTACCACCAGAGATATGTAGGGGTTTATTGATAGAATGAGCAGAAGGAAATTTTTTAGGTGATGGTATTAGAGATCTTGGTTGTATATATTTGTCAAAGTTGATTAAACTGTACAAATACAGTAGGAGTCTTCTATTGTATGTAAACAATATCCCCTGGGCTTCCCTTGGTGACTCAGTGTTAAAGAATCCACCTGCAATTCAGGAGATGCAGAAGATTTGGGTTCAATCCCTGTGTCAAGAAGATCCCTGGAGAAGGAAATAGAATCCAGTATTCTTGTCTGGGAAATCCCACAGAGGAGCCTGGCGGGCTACAATCCATGGGGTCACGAAGACTCGGACCTGACTTAGTGACTAAATAACAACAAATGATATCCCACAAACCCCAGGCTTCCAGCAGTCTTCTCAGATTTTCCAGAGGGAGGGTCCCTCAAGTTTCTGCAGATTGCCCTGTGAAGCCCTTCCTCTTTGTTCTATGTATTTCCCCTCCACCTCAATTCTCACTCACTTTTCACTCTCAGGTCCCCGTTTCCCATGGCTATTCAAGTTCTCTCTAGTTATTTCACTGGAAAACCCCAGCCTGCTCCTCTCTCCTCCTCTCCCAACGCACTAGCAACACAGAGCCATTTTGTATAGAGCATTTTACTAAAGATTTGGTGATGAAGTAAGGAAGTCACATCACAAGAAAGGAGACAAGTAAAGCTAAATGTCAGACAGCGTTCATCATCTGTCCCTTGAAGGCAGTGACTCACTCTTGGCTACAGCCTCCTTCCATGGGGCCGGCCCTGTTCTTTTCTCTCCCAAGTCCAAGCACTAAGATTTTGACAGGGGCTGACAATAGGAAAACCTCCAAGCCCTACTATGTTGTAAAAATTTTGAAAATGTAAATCTCATCTTTTTTTGAACTCTCTCATCAAGATGAGTCGTGGCACCTGCCTTTGCCAAGTCCAAAAAGCCAATTAATTTCTCAAGCAAATGAGAATTTCTTTCCTAACATGAAGTTTTCCTAGATTTGTGGTTTACACCTGGTATGATTATTAAAAATGCAGATTACAGTATCCAGGAAGATCCAGATTCAGATCAGATCAGTTGCTCAGTCGTGTCCAACTCTTTGTGACCCCATGAATCGCAGCATGCCAGGCCTCCCTGTCCATCACCAACTCCCGGAGTTCACTCAGACTCACGTCCATCAAGTCAGTGATGCCATCCAGCCATCTCATCCTCTGTCATCCCCTTCTCCTCCTGCCCCCAATCCCTCCCAGCATCAGAGTCTTTTCCAATGAGTCAACTCTTTGCATGAGGTGGCTAAAGTACTGGAGTTTCAGCTTCAGCATCATTCCTTCCAAAGAAATCCCCGGGCTGATCTCCTTCAGAATGGACTGATTGGATCTCCTTGCAGTCCAAGGGACTCTCAAGAGTCTTCTCCAACACCACACTTCAAAAGCATCAATTCTTCGGTGCTCAGCCTTCTTCACAGTCCGACTCTCACATCCATACATGACCACAGGAAAAACCATAGCCTTGACTAGACGAACCTTTGTTGGCAAAGTAACGTCTCTGCTTTTGAATATACTATCTAGGTTGGTCATAACTTTCCTTCCAAGGAGTAAGCGTCTTTTAATTTCATGGCTGGGTCACCATCTGTAGTGATTTTGGAGCCCAGAAAAATAAAGTCTGACACTGTTTCCACTGTTTCCCCATCTATTTCCCATGAAGTGGTGGGACCGGATGCCATGATCTTAGTTTTCTGAATGTTGAGCTTTAAGCCAACTTTTTCACTCTCCACTTTCACTTTCATCAAGAGGCTTTTGAGTTCCTCTTCACTTTCTGCCATAAGGGTGGTGTCATCTGCACATCTGAGGTTATTGATATTTCTCCCGGCAATCTTGATTCCAGCTTGTGTTTCTTCCAGTCCAGCGTTTCTCATGATGTACTCTGCATATAAGTTAAATAAACAGGGTGACAATATACAGCCTTGACGAACTCCTTTTCCTATTTGGAACCAGTCTGTTGTTCCATGTCCAGTTCTAACTGTTGCTTCCTGACCTGCATACAGATTTCTCAAGAGGCAGATCAGGTGGTCTGGTATTCCCATCTCTTGAAGAATTTCCCACAGTTTATTGTGATCCACACAGTCAAAGGCTTTGGCATAGTCAATAAAGCAGAAATAGATGTTTTTCTGGAACTCTCTTGCTTTTTCCATGATCCAGCAGATGTTGGCAATTTGATCTCTGGTTCCTCTGCCTTTTCTAAAACCAGCTTGAACATCAGGAAGTTCATGGTTCACATATTGCTGAAGCCTGGCTTGGAGAATTTTGAGCATTACTTTACTAGCGTGTGAGATGAGTGCAATTGTGCAGTAGTTTGAGCATTCTTTGGCATTGCCTTTCTTTGGGATTGGAATGAAAACTGACCTTTTCCAGTCCTGTGGCCACTGCTGAGTTTTCCAAATTTGCTGGCATATTGAGTGCAGCACTTTCACAGCATCATCTTTCAGGATTTGGAATAGCTCAACTGGAATTTTATCACCTCCACTAGCTTTGTTCGTAGTGATGCTTTCTAAGGCCCACTTGACTTCACATTCCAGGATGTCTGGCTCTAGGTGAGTGATCACACCATCATGATTATCTGGGTCGTGAAGATCTTTTTTGTACAGATCTTCTGTGTATTCTTGCCATCTCTTCTTAATATCTTCTGCTTCTGTTAGGTCCATACCATTTCTGTCCTTTATAGAACTCATCTTTGCATGAAATGTTCCTTTGGTATCTCTGATTTTCTTGAAGAGATCCAGATTGCAGTGTCCAAATAAGAATTTCTTGGCCTGAAACCTGGGAATATGTATTTTAACCGGCACCTTCCCAGATCTCTCTGCTTTGATTTCTTAAGGCAATTTAAAACAGAAAAAATTCCCCTTGTTTTGTGATGAATAAATCTTCTCAATATGTCCCTCAATAGATACGATTTCAGTCATGGGTAGGTCAGCCTTGACTTCAGTAGTTAATACTTGAATTGTACATACAGGAATGGCTTCTCTCCCATTTTCCATCTTCACAGCCCACTTCTGGACCAACAGTCCAAAGGAAGTGGGGATAGAACCACAAAAATGCTTTTGTTTCATTGGCCTTCCTCTGGTTCCTGGTGGTATTTAAGGCTGGTGACCTGGGAAACATCTTAAAAGTCCATATATAAAATCTGTTTGTAGCTCCTTTAAATCACAAGTCACTCCATCATCACTGCTCTTAACCACAGATTACTGTGGGCTTCCCATGCCACCAGGAAGTTTTAGAGCAGGCTCTGAAAACATGGATTACCCAATAAGATCTTTAGATCGGCAAGATCTAGTTGAATGTGTTAGACAAAGTTCTGGAAAACTGTCTGGGCATGTGCTCTGTCTAGAGCCAAGAAGTGCTTCGGGGAAACCTTGACATAGCAAATGGCAGAACTTTCCCTGAGTTCTCAGATGTTTCTCTACCAATTCTAGAAGTATGCCAAGAACTAAATTTCATTTGGGGCACCTCTTATCAGCAAGCAAAGATCAAGTCTTAACAGCAAACATGTGGTTTGATGTGAATGAAGTTTTCAAAGCCCTGCATTTGCCTTTTCAAGAACTGATTACAGCATGATCCTCTTCCCTGCTCCCCACTGCTCCTCCAGCCCCGGCCCCCAGATCCTGCTGAGTTGCTTTGATCCCTTTGGGGTCTGTGAATGCAGAGAGTGAACCATATGTGTGTTAAACTCTGTCTTTCATCACAAGTCTTTCAGGGGCACACTGTTCCTCTGCTCATAAAAATTATGGTGTTCCTTGTGGTTCAGAGATTCACATGAGAAGTAAGCTTCCTTTTCATCTTTTAAGTATAAATACCACATTTGTAGGGTTCCCTGATGTCTCAGTGGTAAAGAATCTGCCTACCAATGCAGGAGTCTCTCGTTCGATCCCTGTGTCAGGAAGATCCCCTGAAGAAGGAAATGGCAACCCCCTCCAGTACTCTTGCTTGGAAAAATGCCACGGACAAGAGGAGCTTGGCGGGCTCCAGCATGGGGTTGCAAAAAGGTCAGACATGACTTGGTAGCTAAAACACACTGTTGAGTCTCACTGAATGTATTTGAGGTGCTGGTTTTTACCAACCATGAGGATGTTCCCTTATGAACTCCTGTGGATCATCAGAGCAGATACCATTTATTTTGTGCTTCTGTGTTAATGCCACCTTTTGTGTTCATTATGACCTTCTATCCGAATAGAATCCTGTGGCAAATATTTTATGCTCATCCCCGTTTTTCAAAGGAGTCAGTGAGGTGAAGTTCTCAACTGCAGAGTGAGGGCCAGGGGGTGCATCTTCAAAGCGCTCATGCCTGACTCCACCATGCAAAGATCTGTTCCATGTTCACTATGAACCAGGTACTGTGGTGGGTGCTGAGGATCCCTACCCCCAGGGGCTTAGCGTGTATTTCACCTCTATCCTGGGAACTTGTGATTGTTTATCTAACCAGTCTCTGTGGTGAAATGTTTCAACTCTTTCTGCTTTAATGCTCTTTATGAGGGACAATGTTCTGATTGATAAATCTTTGTCCAAGCCTTTGTTGATTTCATGAAGACAGTGAGGATGAGGCAGTTGAAAGTTATGAATATTGATTCAAGTTCTTGACACATGTTACCAAATACCCTCAGAAAGGGTATAACAATTTACACTTCCATCAGCTTCAGCAGTTTCTGAGAATGGCCATTTCACCCCACCCTTGCCAACACTGAATATTCTCTCTCTCTCTTTTTAATCTCATGTATCTGATAGACATCACACTCATAGCTCTGTAACCACAAACTGTACTTGATTTTATTTAGAGAAAAATAGATGTCACTGACTCAGAATAGTTGAAGAATGACAATTTGTTGTTAAAACACCTCTCATTCCCCCATAATCAAATAGGAAAGCCCCATGCTTCCTTTTTGGGGCATATGGATATGATTATTAAGCTATCAATTATGTCTGAGAAGCACACAAAGTGCTTACTGATGTGTAAATCTCTCTGGGGAACAGCTCATCTGTGTTTCCACACGTTGTAACTAGGGAGCCTGGGAATAATTGGCTTTTTTTTTTTTTGGTGAGTGAGTACTTGCCCATCCCTGAAGGACTCCAAAACTCTGCTGGAGGGACATTTGATCAGGCCCTTTTTAGAGGCTTCTTTGCACTGTCTCGCCTTATTAGATGTGCATGCTAAGTTGCTTCAATTATCTCTGACTCTTCATGATCCTATGGAATATAGCCCGCCAGGCTCCTCTGTCCATGGGATTCTCCAGGCAAGAATACTGGAGTGGGTTGCCATGACCTCCTCCAGGGGATCTTCTCAACCCAGGGATCGAAACTGAATCTCTTATATCTGTTGCATTGGCAAGTGGGTTCTTTACCACTAGCACCACCTGGGAAGCCCAATTTCTCCCTTTTAGGGGTTTCCAGAGTGCATTCTATGTCCCTCTGTTATGACATTAACACATCCAGTCATGTGAAATGTGTGCTTTCCTTAGCTCTCTGACTACAGCAATAAGGCTAACAGTACCTGTTATGTAGATGTGCTGAAACACACTTATGTAACACACTTATCTGGCACAGAAATACCCTCAACACATATCTACTGAGTGAAGGAATGAATAGTGAACACGTGATAAATCTTGGATGCTTCTCACTCCAGACAAATGTACATAATGCCAATCAGAGGGATTCGTGAGAACACAGGACCTGTGGCTTTTTCTCCAGAGTTTGTGATTCAGTAAATCTGGAGTCAAAGTGCAGGCATCAAAGTGATCTGGACACTACACTTAACACAGAGAATCTTGGTTCCTTGTGAGCTCCAAGTGGCAAGGATGATATGATGTCTACTTCTAAATGACCCTGCATCTATCCACTCCACTCCCACACATGCAGGAAGTGCTCAAGGACAGGTAACCTGAATTTTGACATTATTGTATGAAGGAGGCATAATTTCCAGGCTTGCTGCTGCTGCTAAGTCGCTTCTATCGTGTCCGACTCTGTGCAACTCCATAGATGGCAGCCCACCAGGCTCCTCTGTCCCTGAGATTCTCCAGGCAAGAATACTGGAGTGGATTGCCATTTCCTTCTCCAATGCATGCATGCATGCTAAGTTGCTTCAGACAACTGAAGGGGACAACAAAGGATGAGATGATTGGATGGGATCACTGACTCGATGGACATGAGTTTGAGCAAGCTCCAGGAGTTGGTGATGGACAGGGAAGCCTCACATGATGCAGTCCATGGGGGTCTCAAAAAGTCAGATGTGACTGAGTGACTGAACTGAAACTGAACATTATCTGATTTAACTTTCATGGTAATCCTCCTGAGATTTCATGGTAATCTTCTTAAAGAGATGGGAATACCAGATCACCTTACCTGCCTCCTATGAAACCTATATGCAGGTCAAGAAGCAAATTAGAACCAGACATAGAACAATGGACTGGTTCCAAATTGGGAAAGGAGTATATCAAATCTGTATATTGTCTCCCTGCTTATTTAACTTATATGCAGAATTCATCATGTGAAATGCCAGGCTGGATGAAGCACAAGCTGGAATCAAGATTGCTGGGAGGGGTATCAATAACCTCAGATATGCAGATGACACCACCCTTATAGCAAAAATTGAAGAGGAACTAAAGAGCCTCTTGATGAAGGTGAAAGAGGAGAGTGGAAAAGTTGGCTTAAAACAACATTCAGAAAACTAAGAGCATGGCATCTAGTCCCATCATTTCATGGCAAATAGATGGGGAAACAATGGAAACAATGACAGATTTTATTTTCTTGGTCTCCAAAATCACTGTGGTTGGTGACTGCAGCCATGAAATTAAAAGATGCTTGCTTCTTGGAAGGAAAGCTCTGACAACCTAAACAGCATATTAAAAACCAGAGACATTACTTTACCGACAAAGGTCTGTCTAGTCAAAGCTATGATTTTTCCAGTGGTCATGTATGGATGTGAGAGTTGGACTATAAAGAAGGCTAATCAATGACAAATTGATACCTTTGAACTGTGGTGTTGGAGAGTCCCTTGGACTGCAAGGATATCAATCCAGTCAATTCAAAAGGAAATCAATCCTGAATATTCATTGGAAGGACTGATGCTGAAGTTGAAGCTCCAATACTTTGGCCACTTGATGCGAAGAGCCAACTCATTAGAAAGGACCCTGATTCTTGGAAAGATTAAAAACAGGAGAAGGGGAAAACAGAGGACAAGATGGTTGGATGGCATCACCGATTCGATGGACATGAGTTTGAGGAAGTTCCAAGAGATGATGAAGGACAGGGAAACCTGGAGCACTTCAGTCCATGGGGGCCACAAAGAGTCAGACACAACTGAGTGACTGAAGAACAACAATCTTCCTAAGGGGGGAAACTGAGGCTCAGAGAGTTTGGCACTTGTCTGAAGTCACAGAGCAAGTCAGTTGCCATGCTGGGCTTCATATCAGGCATGAGTGACTGCCCGAACTGAGACCCTTCCATGCAGCTCAGCCCTGGGATGGAGGAGAGGAACTGCACAGCGTCTCTCGGCCTGCTGGGGCAGGTGAGGCATGGGACCCGCTGTCAGTGTTTGCAAGTGTTCCTTGCCAGCAAATTCTTGATTATAGGTAATCGCATAAAACAGAGGAGATTTCTCCCTTGTAAGTAGATATTATAAATATAGGATATTAAATAACCCTGACTTCATCTCCAGCCGATCAGCCCTTGACGGTTTGCATGCTGCATATGTACAGCATGACTCAAAGGACCCTCAGGCAGTGGGTGGGTTAAAATCAATCAAACAATAATACTTTTCATAAGTGAGAACTCCCTGGCTTCCCAGTTGGCTGTTTGGTTATTCGTGAGTCATGAATTTCCTTTTGAGGATAATATTTACCATAGCGCATGGTTGGTTATAAGGAATACGTAATATCCACTATCTGATGGGAAACATGTTATCAAAACATTACCTAATGATAGATTTACCTGATAAATAATCCCTAGGATTAAACAAAAAGGTTAGGGAGGAACTAGGGAGAGATCGAAGAGAACAGAAAAGGGAACAGGAATAAGCCATGGTGTGGTGGTAAATAGAAAAGGGTTTTGTCCAGAGGTGGGTGTTGAAATAATTCTGACTCTAATAATTGGAAGAGATAGAGAAAAAGACAGACACAAGAAGGATAGTAAGAATGAACATTGGAAACAGTTAATAAGCACCTTTAATTGTATTGTTATAATATGCAGATCAGATCAGATCAGATCAGTCGCTTAGTTGTGTCCGACTCTTTGCGACCCCATGAATCGCAGCACGCCAGGCCCCCTGTCCATCACCAACTCCCGGAGTTCACTCAGACTCACGTCCATCGAGTTGGTGATGCCATCCAGCCATGTCATCCTCTGTCATCCCCTTCTCCTCTTGCCCCCAATCCCTCCTAGCATCAGAGTCTTTTCCAATGAGTCAACTCTTCCCATGAGGTGGCCAGAGTACTGGAGTTTCAGCTTTAGCATCAGTCCTTCCAAAGAACACCCAGGGCTGATCTCCTTCAGAATGGACTGGTTGGATCTCCTTGCAGTCCAAGGGACTCTCAAGAGTCTTCTCCAACACCACACTTCAAAAGCATCAATTCTTCAGCGTTCAGCTTTCTTCACAGTCCAACTCTCACATCCATACATGACCACAGGAAAAACCATAGCCTTGACTAGACGAACCTTTGTTGGCAAAGTAACGTCTCTGCTTTTGAATATACTATCTAGGTTGGTCATAACTTTTATTCCAAGGAGTAAGTGTCTTTTAATTTCATGGCTGGGTCACCATCTGCAGTGATTTTGGAGCCCAGAAAAATAAAGTCTGACACTGTTTCCACTGTTTCCCCATCTACTTCCTATGAAGTGATGGGACCAGATACCATGATCTTCGTTTTCTGAATGTTGAGCTTTAAGCCAACTTTTTCACTCTCCACTTTCACTTTCATCAAGAGGCTTTTGAGTTCCTCTTCACTTTCTGCCATAAGGGTGGTGTCATCTGCATATCTGAAGTTATTGATATTTCTCCCGGCAATCTTGATTCCAGCTTGTGTTTCTTCCAGTCCAGCGTTTCTCATGATGTACTCTGCATATAAGTTAAATAAACAGGGTGACAATATACAGCCTTGACGAACTCCTTTTCCTGTTTGGAACCAGTCTGTTGTTCCATGTCCAGTTCTAACTGTTGCTTCCTGACCTGCATACAAATTTCTCAAGAAGCAGAAGCACTGGGCTAACTATCTTACATACATCCTCATTTTTACTCTCACGAAAATCCTGGGGCTCGCTCTCACTACCATCCCCATTTCTCAGATGCAGTCCAGGATTGCAAAATGTTAAGAGCACAGACTCTGGAGAGAGAGTGTCTGAGTTTGCATCTTGACTTCCTGTTTACCAGCAGTGAAACCTTTCTCTCTGCCTCAGTCTTCTCATCTGTGGAATGGAAATAATACTTTCGCCCACCTTCTAGGGTTGTTTAGAGAACTAAGTAAGTGACTATATAAAGCACTTGTAAACTCAAATTCAGCTACTATTTCAGGCAGAAGAATCAAAGGTCAGAAGTTCAATCACTTGCCCAAGTTCACAAACTACAAAGTGGCAGAGGTGGGATTTGAATCCAGGTCTGTCTGACTCCAGCCCCTGTGTGCTCTTAACCATTCTGTGCTTGATGGGAACAGTCATGGTGGGGACTGAAGAGACATAACAGAGTCTATTTTCCTAAGACACATGATGCCAACACTCACCATTTGAGTCAAGCTATCCTAAATTTATGGACTACCGTATAAACATAGAGTACAATCTAGAAGACACCTTAGAGATCATCTCTTTTGAAGATTCAGTTCAGTTCAGTTCAGTCACTCAGTCGTGACCGACTCTTTGCGACCCCATGAATCGCAGCACACCAGGCCTCCCTGTCCATCACCATCTCCCGGAGTTCACTCAGACTCATGTCCATCAAGTCAGTGATGCCATCCTGCCATCTCATCCTCTGTCATCCCCTTCTCCTCCTGCCCCAAATCCCTTCCAGCAGCAGAGTCTTTTCCAATGAGTTAACTCTTCACATGAGGTGGCCAAAGTATTGGAGTTTCAGCTTTAGCATCATTCCTTCCAAAGAACACTCAGGGCTGATCTCCTTTAGAATGGACTGGTTGGATCTCCTTGCAGTCCAAGGGACTCTCAAGAGTCTTCTCCAACACCACACTTCAAAAGCATCAATTCTTCAGGGCTCAGCCTTCTTCACAGTCCAACTCTCACATCCATACATGACTACTGGAAAAACCATAGCCTTGACTAGATGGACCTTTGTTGGCAAAGTAATGTCTCTGCTTTTGAATAGGCTATCTAGGTTGGTCATAACTTTCCTTCCAAGGAGTAAGCATCTTTTAATTTCATGGCTGCAGTCACCATCTGCAGTGATTTTGGAGTCCAAAATGATAAAGTATGACACTGTTTCCACTGTTTCCCCATCTATTTCCCATGAAGTGATGGGACCAGATTACAAGCTATCAAATCAGGGTCTCTTTCATTTTCCAGAGATGTGTTTTGTTTGGGCTGCATAGTGTTGTTTGGCGCAGAGCTATGACAATTTCTGAATGAGTTGCCAAAATGAAAATTATAACACTTCACAAGAAAACCCAGATTTATGTCTTCTCTAGAAAAGCTGGAGGATCTGGACCCACATCGCTCTGAAATTGTCAGTTGCACTCAGCTTCCTGGGAGTATATTTACACTACATCCTCTCCTGCATCTGGACCACTTCACACATTTCTTTCCCCGTGACAGCCCATCAAATACAGGACACCTGGACCCAAGCCTTCTGAGCTTCCTTTCCTCAGACTTGATATCTTAACTCAAAGACTTTGTCAGTGAATTCAATGAGGGGGGAGTCCTTGTCCACCCTGCAGCTGCCACCTGTCTTCTGAAACCTTGCATGTATTCAAAGCTCTCTGATAGAACAGGTCTCTGAATAAACCGAGCTCCTTGAGAGGGGTCAACCCAGAAGACAGTGCTGAGGGACAGTTGACCTACACCTATTGAGATCTTCTGAGATCTCCCATCAGAGCTTCTCCTGTTGGACCAGCCTCAGCAGGTCAATGGGAACTTCTGTGCTGCTGTCCTATGCTTCATGGTGACAAGGAAGCCCAGGATGTCCAGAATTTTGGTCTGTCTCAGGGCCCAAAGTGGACACTTGAGACGCTTCTTGCCTGAGGTTAGCTGGTTCTCTAGACACAAGGTCAAGTTGTCTCTCTGCTTCTGGAAGATGGAGGGTTTGTCCTCCACCACAGTCAAGCCCGTCTTGTTTGGGTGTTGCCAAGATCACAGTGACACTCAGCTTCCATGCTGAGTTCTCAGGAGCAGGTGATGCTTGCTTCTAGAGCCAGTTTGTCGTATTTAATCTGTATAACTACACTGTGCGGCAGGAGTTAGGACCCGCATTTTTTTATAGAAAGGGAAGCTGAGGCTGAACAAGGTTACTTTCTTGTCCAATGACACATCTAATTTCACAGCTCCATGCCCTATCCAGCAGGTTTAAGAACTCAGCTCTGTGAAGTGGAGGAAGGAGAGTGATGGATGTTGTTTGAGTTTGGAGGTGGTTCAGAAAAGGGAAAGATGACTCAGAGCATCAGGAAGGCTCCTGGAGAAGTAAACTAGAGTGGAGCCTTGAGAAATGAGAGGGTCTTTAAAGGGGGAAAGAAGATTACAGATGGAGGCCACAGCAATATAAAATCTCAGAGGCAGAGAATCTCAGGATGTGTCATTTAATTCACCTGGCCTAGAACATCTTAGGAATGAAGAGACAGAAAAGGCCAGACTATGCCAGAGAGAGATGCCTGCCCTCCTCCCCTTCCTCTTCCACCTTTTCCTTCTGTTGTTGAGTCCTCTTGCCATAGACAGGCTGTGGTTGAAGGAGGTAGCCTGTGTAGCAGAAAATGCATGAGCATTTGAGACTGATCAGAGCTGGAGCAAAACGAGTTACAGATTATTGATGGAGAAGGGGGCATTTGATCAGGAACAAGGACAGATGAGGTGTTGGCCCTCAGAGATGAGAGAGAAGGGTATTCCAGGTGGAGAAGCCAGTGCAAGCAAAGAGACAGAGGCAGGAATTTAGCAGGGTCATTTGGGGGACTGTGACTAATTTCCTCTTCCTGAAATGGAAGGTGAGGAGGGGCATGGGGTGTGGAGTGGGTATAAGGCAGGGATGGTAGACTTTTGGCACATGTCAAGCTAAGGTGCTCATATATAGTCTGAAACACAAAGGGAGGCCTGGAAGGATTGGAGGCAGGGGAGTGATGTTGATGTCTAGGATAATAGTCTGCAGGATGGATGGAAGAGCGTCAAGGAGAGACTAGAGACAGATGATAAATGCAAAGTCGATCCAATGATTCATCCAAGATGCGATGGGCATAGGAACTAGGATGATGGCCATTGGAACATAGAGTTCTTTCTATCTTGGCATCAGGAATAGTGTAGCCTGGTTGTAAACAGGACACATTCCTGCCATTATCATCATTGTCATTTTTGTTGTTGTTGCCTTCTTCTCCTCCTCTCCCCCACTCATCCCCCTCCCTGTTCATTCTTCTTCCTCCTCCTCCTCCACCCCTCCTCCTCCTCTCTCATTTCCACCTCCTTTCTCCTTCTTATTCTTCCCCTTCTTCTTTTTCTTACTCTCTTCCTTGTCTTCTTTTCTCCTCTTCTATGATTATTTGCATCATAATAACCCTTCCAGATTTACTTTTACAATCATTTCCTCGTGTGGTTGTTTTAGAATTTTGAACTTTTTCAACTCTGTAACAATTAGAATTGGATTCTGCTGGGAGTAAGGGAAATCCAGAAGTAACGGTAAACTTTCTTTCTCTCTCTGGTTACGTGAGCAGCTGCCCCCTGATTGTCAGACCCAGGCTCTTGCTGTCTTACTGCTCTGCCATCCTCAGTTGATAGCATCCACCTTGTGATTCATGAAGGCTGCTCAAGTCTGAGTCATTAGATCTGTTTTTCAGGCAGGAGAGTGGCAGAAGAGACACTTCCTGAAATTTGCATGCTTCAGCTCCATCTACTTTTGATTAACCAGACCTTAGCCACATTGCCATATTTAGGAACCAGAGACACTGGGAAATGAGGACTTTGTGCGGGGTCACCATTTGCTGGAGTCCAGACCTGCTAGAGTAGCCAAGAGAGAGCAGAGGGCACATTCTGAGGCCCATGCAGAGGAAATCGGCTGCATCTCTGGTAATGCCATGCCCCAGCGCATATCCTCACACTGAACTAGCAGGTCTGTTCTGGGTCATCAGGGGGACAGTACTGAGTGTGATATCTGCCTTGCAGATGCTGGTGTATTCACACACTGTGGAATCTCCTAGCTGTGAGGGGTTGACTCTAGTCTTCTCTTCTAATCTGTCCTAAACACACCATCTTCAGCTCCTACTGGCACACCTCCAGACTCAGGAGCTACATCTGAGGCTGCTTACTCAACGAGGCACAGGGCTCCCTTCTTATATTAATAATATTTGCATCCTGGTAACTTTCACCCAGTGGCGCAGCGGTAAAGAATCCAGAATCTGCCTGCAGTGCAGGAGACGAGGTTTCAATTCCTGGGTCGGGAAGATCCCCTAGAGAAGGAAACGACAACCCACTCCATGCCTGGAGAATTCCATGGACAGCGGAGCCTGGGGAGCTACAGTCCATGGAGTTGCAAAGAGCCAGATACAACTTAGTGACTAAACAACAACAACATATCCTTTCACCTAAGAGCACCGATTCAGCTAGGAGATAAGTCTTGCTTATTCCTCATGCTACAGAACAGCCCATTTGCTATGTGAAGGCACTTTCTTGTCTGTTTGTCCTCTGTTTTTCCAACCAATCTCCAATTTTCTAGAGTGTGTGTGGCATATGGTGAAGCTGACATGCTTGGCTGTCTCTAGGCCTGGCTCTGATATTCTGATGCTTACTAGCTATGTGACCTGGAGCGAATGACTTATGCTATTTGAGACTTCATTTCTCTATTTGTAATATAAGGCTCATGAGGTTATTGTGAGGTTTAAATGAGCTAATGAATGCAAAACAGCCTGACACCAAATATAGCAGTCAGTATCACTGCAAACATCTTGATGATTAATAATAAAACATCTCTGGCTTTTTTCTCTTCTTCAGTGAGTTGTGATGAGATACTAGATAACAAAGAGGAAGAATCTCTTAGCAGTTTGGGGGGAAATTTGCATAAAAATACCACCCTCAGTTGTGACCAGGAGCCACAGCATTTGGTCTCCTGAGCTGTTTCCCTGGATTACTATTGCTATCCATAGAAAACTGCTTCCTATGTTCACTGGTTTGCTCTCTCTCTTCCCACAGTGCCTCCTGGGATGTTCCATCTGTTAGGATGGGCTTTGGCATTCCTTGGGCTGATTTGTTGTTGTTGTTGTTAGCAGAAGCAAATAGAACACAAATACACAAACATATTGGAGAACACAAAGATTATCTACATTGTGGGGGGAAAAGGAGTAAGGAAGCCTGGCTTTGAATTCCCACCTCACCGCCAACTAGTTGGGGTACTGGGGATAAGTCACAGTGCCCCTCTGAGCCTCTGATTTTTGAGATCCTCATCAGCAACAGCCTCCTGGGATGGGAGAAAGGATGTGCCATGGCCTGGATTCCCCTGGAATCCCTTTCTCCCCACCTAGAGCTAGTCCAGGTGGAAGCAGCATCTGGGTGGAGGCTGGGAGCATGCCCAGGCAGCCCTGTGTGGTCTGTGGGCCAGGCCGAGCCTGCCTGCTACCAGGGTGTGATTGTTCTTGTGATTTGGCAACACTGGGCAAACGTGTCCCATCAGGGCTGAGCTAAAAATAGGTCCTGTGCCGTGGGGCCCAGGAAAATCAGCAGTCGGGCACATACAGGATTGGCCAACCAGGCAGAAGTAAACAGCCACCAGTGCCCCAGGGGCACAGTGGGCAAAGAGAGGAGGTCTGGCTCGTTTTCCCACATGCATCCCCCTTCCCCACTCTCCTGAAACCACGCCCCCCAGCCCACCCCCACCCCCACACCATTAGAACCAGTGCCTTCCTCTGCCTTTCCTTGGTCTTCTCTACCTTCAGGTAAACTGATATTTGCAGAGGCACTGAAGGCATTGCATGGTATAGTGGAAAGAGCTGGTGTTGAGGCCTCAGTGGCTTGGGCTCAAATCCTGACTCTGCAGTTTTCTGGCTGGTGGACCATGAGCATGTGACCCTCAGTTGCCACGGTGATGTAATGGAGCTCATTATACCTATTTCTAGGGATTGTTATGGATACTAAAATCAGCAAATGGCTAGAGCAGTGGTTCAAGAAATGTATCTTGCATCTGAGTCATGTAGGTCAATGGGGAACCTGTTGAAACTGAGATTTCTGGGCTCTGGCCCCCAGTTTCTGAATCCATGGATCTGGATAATATGGGTTTCCTGCACACTGCCAAGTGATGCTTATGCTGCTGGTCTGGGGATCACCACTGGGCCAGGGGTTACATGTGTAAGCTCTTGAGACAGATCTCAACGAGTTCAACTCCTGGCCCTGCTACGTCTAAGAGAGTGTCCTGAGGCCGTTCCTAAATCTTACCTGGAAAATAGGGGTGATAATCATTTTGACTTTATAGTGTTGTTATGAGTATTAAGTGAATTAATTCGTGTAAAGCACTTAAAACAGAGTCTGGCAAACAGCAAGCGTGGAATAAACATTAGCCTTTATGGGTTTCACAGAATCTACTCAGACTAGGAGTTCAATACACGTTCTTTTCTCTCTCTCCCTGCAGTGTTTGCTGGCTCCGCTCATAGCTGTGATATGGCCTCGCCTCCCTGGGTGACAGGCAGGGAGGATGTGGGGCACCAAGGAGCACAGATTGAATGTCACAGTATAAAGATCGCCCAAGAACCTGAAGCCCTCTGTCGGGAATGGGCTTACTCAAGGGGGGTCCAGTTCAAAGGGGCAGAAGGAAAAGTAGACCCAGGTTTCCTGACTTTTAAGCCAAGACACATTCCAGGACATCCTGACGTGTCCCCAGAGGCAGCTCTGGCTACCCCCACATGTGTTTAGGAAACACCCAGCTCCCCACCCCTGACTCCTGTGCCATTGCTAGGCATTTGGTTTGTTTCTCTTTTGATGGTCTATGATTGAAGATGACATGGCTGTAAACATTTTACATCTGAGTATAAATGACGATTTTCTTTTGGATTTTTTTTTCCTTTGGGCTAGTGTCCTCAGAGTGGAATTATGGATTCCAAAAGTACAGCCAGTGTTATAGCTAGAAGCAAGCTAGACATAGCAACTCTTCCAGCGAAGGAACTTCTCATTTCTCAGAAACCATAAGATGGCTGAGGATGTTGGGGTTTGAAGTAAGTTAGGGCATTCTGGACTAAGATGGACTAAGTGGATGCCTAGCAACCACTGGTAATTTCCACAAGAAATGGTGTTTAAACAGTGCTTCACAAACATCAATGCGCATAGGACTTCCCTGAGGACCTTGTTAATATGCAGAATCTGATTCAGGAGATCTAGGGTGGGACCCAAGAGTCCACATTTCTAATAAGCTCCAGGTGATGCTGATTCAGCTGATAGATGGACCACACTTGAGCAGCAAGAGGTGAAGTTCTCCTGCCTTTATTCATGCTCGTCCTCTGCCTAACTCATCATTCCCACCATTTTCCAGACTCATTTCCAGAGACTCCTCCTGATTGGCCTATTTATAGGCCAATCTCTATTTATACTTGTCACAGCGCTGCTCTTGTACTAAACTGTCTGTCCCTTTCTCTTCCTGAGGGCACGTACCTGATTCACCACTGTAGTCTCAGCATCGAGGACAATGTCTGTCATGATATGAGCCTAATTACTTATGATTGGATAAGTGAATGTGTAAATGAATGAATGGATAAATTAAGAAGTGACTGTGAGAGGAATGGAGTAGGAAGTAATAGGTTAGGAAAAGCATGGTGAACAATCAGATTTGGCCCAAAGACCGTTACTGTCAATGTGGGGACTTCTGAACCATGTTCACTTACTGAAAGCTCAGAGTCAGTGACCCTCCTCTGATCCTTGCCAACTTTTTCTACACTCCCAACAATGCTGACCCTGAACCAAGAATGAACTCAGATAAATGAATAAGATCCAGGAAGCTTAGAGGTCCCTCACAGGGTGGCTCTAATAAATACCAGAAAACAAAAAGCAGGTGTTGGCAATCTTTCTCCTGCCCAAAGAGTTATTTACACAAGTTTCCAAAGCAATTCCCTTCATTGCTTTTACATGCCTATTACACGGTTCTCTGCAGGGAAAAGTCTGGAGTTGGTTAGCTCTGGTGATTAAAGAGTGATTCCTTCAAAGACAAGGGCAGTGGGAGCTCTTCGCCTCCTCTGCTCCATGGCTGCAGGCTGACCGCCCAGTCCTGGCCAGTGGTAGCCATGGTCCTGCTTGGTCCCAGTGATTAGAGAATGCGAATGGGTCAGTGCAAATCCATCCCTCCTACTCACTGTGAAAGGCAGCACCGTGAAGAATGAACTTGAGCTTTGACATCGGACAGCCCCAGGAAGGAAAAGTGGATATATCACTTACCAACTGTATCATCTTTTTTTAAAAAAGTTTTTAAAATTTTGAAATAATTTCGAACTTACAGAGAAGTTGCAAGAGTGTTACAGGGAAGTCTTTGCTCAGATTCAGCAATTTTTAACATTGTGCCACGTTTCCTATCTTGTTCTTTTTCTCTCTTTTAATTTTTTACTTTAATCCCTCTCTGGTTGAAGAGGACAAACATTCATTGGCCACAAAAAATTACATTCAGAGACAAAAATGTTCTGAAACCAAAAAATTAAAGCAAAATGTTCAAAAATCATAAAAGTAAAAGAAATATAAGTAAACATTGAAGTGCCACTGCTTGTAACTTTTTAGCATTTATACTTCTAAAGTTATTGCAGCTTAAAACTGCACTAAAATTTTGGGGGACAAACTATGATATTATATAATAATATGAATTTATTTTTGGAGCTACTTGAGAATAGATTACATGTATCATGCTGTGTAGATCACACCTCTTAGGACTTTCATGTGTACTACCGAAGGATAGTTTCTTAATGTAACCTCAGTACAATTTCTGGAACTTTAACATTAATATATTAAGTTTATATACAGTCTGTATTTCAATGTTTTCAATGTCTTTTATAGCAGTTTTTTCCCTCCAGGAACTGAAGTAATTACTGGTATATTTATTTCTATTTGTATACAAATGTAAATTTTTCCTTCTTGATTTAATTTTACTTTTTGAACATTGAAAACATTAACATGCTTTCTAAGACAAAACTCTACCAAAAGATATGTTCTTCCTCCTAATTCTTTTTACCTCACTCCCTCAAGTCCTGGTGGGTAAACAACTTGATTGCTCTCTGTTTTATTATTCCTTTATTTCTTTTTGCAAAAGTAAGCAGAAAGATATGCTTCTGTTTCCCCTATTTCTGCATCTTTCTTATGCAAAATCTATACTTTTGCACTTTGCTTTTTCCCTGGAAGTCACACATATCCATCCACAGAGATGTGCCCCACTCTTTTTCACCTGTGCATGTTTGTGATAGGCTATCGTGGCCATAAATTATATGATGCTTCTCTCAGCAAAAGGTGGAGTCTCCTTCCTCTGCCCTTGACTTTGGGATGGCCTTGTCAATTGTTTGAGTGACAGCAGATGGCATAAATGCTGTTCAAGTCTACTTTTGTGTCTTTCAGATATGTTTCATAGTTTTCTTGATATAATTTCTGATCATTTCTTGTCAAAATTTAAGTTGTTTTTAAGAAGTCACTTCATCCTTCTGAATCTCAGATTGTTCATCCATGAAAAAAGGATTATTACAGCTTTCTTGAAGAGTTATTGTGAAAAGCAAATGAGGTAAATTGACAATAAGTGCTGTGTAAATCCTAATTTCCTTACTCTTCCCTTGAAGCTCAGGCTTGCTCTTGAGGAGCCAGGAGGGGAATAATTGATCACATGTGTCTTTCTAGCAAAGACATTGTCTAGGTCGGTCAATAAGTCAGTCAATACTGCAGAGCTCACCATCTACCAGGGGCTTTAACAGTTGCTGGGGATATAACCGTGAGAAAAATCAAACTTAATTCCTGCTCTCAAAGAGCTTCTTGTTAATGAGCATTTCCCATTAATCCTATGAGATTTTCTAAAAATCAAAATGCAAACCCAATTAGCAAGCATGGTCTTGCAATCCAACAGATTCTAAAATTGCACCACATAGGGAAGTAGAGGCTTTTTAGTTTTAGAATTCAGATCCCAGTTTGAGTCATCCTGCAAACAGATATTACCTAAAATAAAAGAGAGAGCTAGAAGGAACACGTGGAGGAGGAAGCTGAGGGACAGTGGGTCATGATTGAACCAGGATAACACAGTTAATGAGTGGCTGAGCTGAGACTGGAGACTGAGCTGAGACTTGGTATCCAGGCTCCCAGGCTGGGGTATTTTCCAACACACACCCACTGCCATTCTATTTTCCATCTGCATCTCTTGTCACTGCCACGTAGGTAATCAGGTTTTCAGCTCTCCACACTGGTCTGGTTGTCTAGGGAACATTGGCCAGGAATGAACAGCACATTACTAAGAAAGACCTGCTATCACTAGAGTCACCATGTCATGAGGCTGCAACTCACTCCACCAAGAAGGCAATTTAGCAAATCTATACCAATACAGTGGAGAAGGAAATGGCAACCCACTCCAGTGTTCTTGCCTGGAGAATCCCATGGACACAGAAGCCTGGTAGGCTGCAGTCCATGGGGTCACACAGAGTCGGACACGACTGAAGCGACTTGGCAGCAGCATACCAGTACAGAGAGTTGGAGAGTGGGTCAAACGGGATAAAATCAGAATCATAGCATAGTGTTGTTTGGCATCAAGCACACAATACTTTATTGTCTGTGCAACCTTTACCAGGTTGTTGAATTTCCCTGAGCTTTGTTTTTTCTCCTGTTTAGAATGAGCATGTACCTTGTGGGGTCCGTTGAAGAGGCTAATTGTTTTTAGTTTGGTTTTCTCCTCCCTCTATTGTAATAGAACCCCCGGTTCTTCGCTGAGCAATTGACTGTCTGGACCCAAGACCGCATTTCCCCTGTTTTCATTACAGCAAGGCACAGACATAGGAGTAAACTCTGCCTAGCAGAATGCCAGCAGAAATGACATGTCCAATTTCTGAGAAATATCCCTGCAGGGTAAAAGTATGACTTCCTTCTACTATTTTCATGCCTTTGGTTGAGATACAGTGGTGAAAACTCAATCTAGAGGAGCTATTGGGAACTCAGAGGAAACCATGGGAACGAAGGTCACACTTTGTGAAGCCTAGGATAGGAGTCTGGGCCAGTATGAGCCCCAACCAGTTCTGAATAGCTTACTGATGTGTTGACCTAAGATTTTTTTCTCTTTTTAATCCACTGCTGTTTTGACGACTAGCAGTCCCCAAAGTCCCCACGGGAAGAAGTCCCATCAATATTAACTCTTTGCCGTAATGAGTTGCTGTTGTTGATTAGTTGCTAAGTCATGTCTGACTCCTTGTGATCCCATGGACTGTAGCTCACGGGCTCCTCTGTTCATAGGATTTCCTAGACAAGAATACTGGAGCAGGTTGCCATTTCCTGCTTCAGGGGATCTTCCCAACCCGGGGACCAAACCCACATCTCCTGCACTGGCAAGCAGATTCTTTATTGCAGAGCCACAAGAGAAGCCCGCCATATGAGTAGCTGTTGTTTTTGCCTGCCTGGCCTCCATTTTTCCCACTTTTAATGATCACACCCAAGTTTTCTTTGAGGAATGACCTCTCCCCCAGCCTTAGTAGAATTATTAAATAAGTTGCATCACCTTTCCCAGAGCTAGACTTTGAATGAAATTTGAACCTTGGACATCGTAACCCTAGCACCAAGAATGTCAGGAGTGGATAAGTCCTGGAGGTGAGTGGTGAGAAAGCCTCTTCCTCACTAAAGATTAACATTTAAGACATGTAACAGGAAAGCTAAACAGAGAAAATCACCGTTTTTCAACCACGATAATACTGGACTCAAATGAGATTCATCCTGGAATGATGGTTAAATGGTTAAAACCACTTGGTGAAAAAATGGGGAACAAGGTATTCACAGTCTGAAAGTACCACTCAGTAGGTTACTAATCAGCTACAAAGCGCTCTTCACAGTGGAGAGGTTGGGAGAGACCACTGACCAGATGATCAACGCAAGTGTCACCAGTGACAGGACATCCTATGGCCCCTGACGTGAGTCACCTGGAAGGATTCAGTATTCATGACAAAACTGATCCACCTGAATCTAATTAAGAAGAAATAATCAGGCAAATTCACACAAACATTTTGCCTGACTGGCCTAGGCTCTTCAGATTTTTCACTAGCATGAAAGCCTTAAAAAAAGTCTAAAATAAAAAGAAACACTTGGAAATTATTCTACATAGAAAGAGATTCTAACAAAACATGATGGTTAAAATGTGTGATCCTTGATTGGATCCTAGATGTGACTGTATATTATATTGTTATTATGACTTTGTATTATACAATAGTATCATATCATGTAAGTTACCTGAGTGTAAAAATTGTGGTTGTGTAGGAGAATATTCCCATTTCCTTCTTCTTAGGAGATCTATGCTAAAGTATTTGAGTCAAACTGTCTGGAAAATCCCATGGACAGAGGAGCCTGGCAGGCTACAGTCCATGGGGTCACAGAAGAGTTGGACATGACTGAGCCAACTGAACAACAATTATGATTTCTGCAACTAATATTCAAACGGTTCTGCAAAAGAAGTTAAAATGGATAAACACATAGGAAAGAAGGAGAGAGAGTGGAGAGAGAGGGAGAGAGAAAATGAATGTTGTCAAATATGAACACTTGGTGGGGCTACTGGAAGGGCATATGCTCATTGTACTATTCTTGTAGCTTTTCTGTAAATTTCAAATTTTCCAAATAAAGACTTGGGGGAAAAGTCTCTTTTCTTCCTTCTATCCTTAGAGTGAAATACACTTCAAAGGCAATGTTTCCCTCTGTCGCAGGCCTGGGTCCTTAATGCCAGACAGCCTGTGGGCCAAGGGAGTGACACCATGGCTGTCAGCACAGAGCCACAGAGCCTGTCCACTGTGAGGGCACTTGAGGTCGAGTCCGTGGAGAGGGCTCACAGTGTGTGACAGTGGCCCTCGGGTCACTCCCGGGGCGGGCAGACCATCAGAAGAGGGGCAGTGAGCGAAGAAATTGAGGACCCATTGCACTCATGGTCCAGTGGTTAAGACTCTGTGCTCCCAATGCAAGGAGCCTGGGTTTGATCCCTGGTCAAGGAAGTAGATCCCACAAACTGCAACCAAGCATTCACATGCCAAAACTAAAGATCCCTCGTGCCACAGCTAAGACCCGGCACAGCCAAATAAATAAATAAATGCTTAAGAAAAGGTCCTGCCTCTCTCTGCAATCTTCTCTCCCTCTCTCTCTCTTTTTTTTTTTGAAGTATAGTTGATTTACAAAGTTGTGTTAGTGTTGGGTGTAGACCAAAGTGATTCAGATCTATATATATATTTATATATATATATATACACTTTTCCAGCTTCTTTTTCCTTTGTAGGTTATTACAAGATATTGAATATAGTTCCCTGTGCTGTTCAGTAGGTCCTTATTTTTTATGTATTTTATATACAGTGGTATGTATCTGTTAACCCCAGACTCCTAATTTATCCTTTCCTCCCTTCCCGTTTGATAACTATGTTTGTTTTCTGTGTCTATGAATTTGTTTCTGTTTTGTAAATAAGTTCATTTGTATCATGTCTTTAGAGTCCACAGGTAAGTGATATATGATATTTGTCTTTTTATGATTTACTTCACTTATTACAATCATCTCTAGGTTCATCCATGTTGCTGCATAAGGCGTTCTTTTTCTAATTATTAAATTCTTTTGTTTGTTTTTAATCTGTAATTGCATTTCCTGTGTCCCTTCCTCCTCCTTGAGTCTAGCCCTACAGGCCTTCCTTCTCCTCACACAGGCCACATTTGTTAGCACCTCGGCACCTTTGTGCTTGTAGGTCTCAGGGCTGGAAGTGCTTTGCCTCCTGATCCTCACACAGCGGCCTCTCTGAGCTGAAAAGCCACCCCCTCCGTAAGACCTTTCCTGACCCCAATCTACTGCTCCCCTCCAGCCCCAGCCCACTCTCTGCCCCATTACACATCGAGGCTGCCTCCACAGCCTCTGTCAGTCTGGATGCTCCTGCTTATTGTCTGTCTCCCGCACTAGAAAGTGAACCCCACAAGAGCCAGGCTTGGCCACTGCTTCACTTCCCTGTCCCAGCAAGTAGATTGCTGCCTGGCCCTCTGCTGGGCACTCTGGACCCAGAGTGGGTGAGGCTCCTGTTGGGCTTACATCTGGGTAGGTAGTCAGGAGTTTGATGGGGTTCTGACCTGCGGAGGAGCTATGAGAGATACGAGCAGGCAAATAAGTGAAGAGGGGCTTCCCTGGTGGCTCAGTGGTAAAGAATTCACCTGCCAATGCCGGAGACGTGGGTTTTATCCCTGCAGTGGGAAGATTCCCTGGAGAAGGAAATGGCAACCCACTCCAGTATTCTTGCCTGGGAAATCCCATGGACAGAGGAGCCTGGTGGGCTACAGTCCTTGGGGACACAACTTAGCAACTAAGCCACAACAGATAAGTGAAGGATGCTTCCTTTCACACCTTACTGGCTCAGCATCCCGTCTTCACTACATTCCTATGAGCGAGATGCTATTGTTCCATTTCACTGAAGAGGAAAGAGAAGCTCAGAGGTTTCAGCGAGGTGTTCAAACTCACAGAGCTCTTAAATGGCAGAACCTGGCCTCAAGTCCACACTTGTAAGATACCCAAGGCCATGGCCTTTTCTGGACTCCTTGCTCTATTTTTCTCTACCCCTCACTCTTTGTTCCTTCCGTATCAGCCTCCTGTATATGCACCACGTCCCTGCTAGCCCCATAAATATCAGGGCTCACCAAGATTCTATCCACAGGCCTCCACACCTCACAAACCTCTTGAGAAACCTCAGCTATTTCTGGTTCTAAATACCTACCTGCTAATGATTCTCACATCCTTATCTATAAGGACACAGAATAGCTCCAGGGGGTTACTGGACATCTGTTATGGACTGAATGTTTCTGCCTCTCAAATGCGTTAGTTGAAAAATTCCCCTTCAATGTGATGGTATTGAAGGGGTAAGGCCTTTGGGATTTGATTAGGTCATGAGGCTGGAGTCCTCATGAATGGGATTCATGCCCTTATAAAAGAGACCCCAGAGAGATCTCTGTTTTTTTTTTTTTTTTTTTCCTGTCATTTAAGGACACAGTGAAAGAGAATAGCTAACTATGAATGAGGAAATGGGCTCTCATAGGCACAGAATCTGCTGGCACCTTCATCTTGGACTTCCCAGGTTCCAGAACTCTGAGAAATAGATGTTTGCTTTAAGTCACTCACTCTACGGTAGCTGTTAAAGCAGTCTAAACTGAGACAACATCTCTGCCTGGTGATTGTTCCCTGGGCATCACTCTTCTAGTGTGCCCCAATCCGAATTCAGCACTGTCTCCTGAGACCTGCTTCTTTTCTGCTCCTGTTCTCAGTATTTGTGAATGGCATGAATATCCACCCAGGCACCTGAGTGTCAGCTCCCACATTCAAACAGTTACTAAGACCTGTTAAGACACATGCCATGAATTATACTAATTGCTTTTACCCAAATTTGTTAAATCTCTAGAAAAATCAGGGCTGTTAGCTATGAATAATGAGTCAATGGCTGTTGTTCAGTTGCTAAATCTTGTCTGGCTCTTGGTGACCCCCTGGACAGTAGCCCTCCAGGCCCCTCTGTCCATGGGGATTTTCCAAGCAAGAGTACAGGAGTGGGTTGCCATTTCATTCTCCAGGGGATCTTCCCAGTCCAGAGATCAAACCCACATCTCCTGCACTGGCAGGCAGATTCTTTACCACTGAGCCCCTGAGCTAATAGCACGTCTAACCTTGTTGAGGCATGTAACATGCACTTGCTTATTAAGCCTCACAATAGCATTATGAAATATCATAATATTATTATTATTTTCTTTTTAAAGATGAGGAGACTGAGACCTCAACAGATGAAGTTATTTGCCTCAGGTTACACATCTAGTAAGTAATGAAGCTGGGAGTCATCTCCCAAGAGTCAATGGCTAGGCCCCAGACTCTGTTGCAACATACCTCCAAAGCCATAAATTTACAATAAACATAACTATCATGAATAGTTTTGAATGTTCAATATAGTCATTGCAAACAGTTCTCAAATTCAAAACACATTTTGGGGGGTTGAGAAGGTGCTGCGTGTACTTTGCAAACAGCACCTCTGAGTTAAGCCTATCACTTAACTCCAGCCACCAGGACATTGAACATTTTTAGTTGCATCAGAGAGGTGACATGATAAAATTTCTCAGCATGAATAAATGCCAAAGACATAATCAAGAATGCTTTGGAAAAGCCATTTGTTCTGGATTCCTGAGTCATAATCCTCTAGTAAAACAGCCTGAAATGAAGACTTGCTGGAAACAAACAATAGACTAAACATTGCATGGTCACATCCATTCCAGAAGACGGGATGTTAGAGGACTTGGACTTGCCAGCTTTGATCTCTGGCCCCTTGGAATGCAGAGGGAAGTGGAATCTAGGAGATCCATAGTGTGCACTGATTCAGCTTGAATGCTTAAATCTTTAGTAGAACATCCTGGGGCATGTAGTTACCTAAGTCCACAAACTTTGGGAACCAGAGTCAGAGGGAAGGAGCCAGAGACAGTAGGTGGAGTGATGATCAATCTGGAGTCCCTCAATCTGGGGCTTAAATTCATGCTCTGTAACTTACTCTTGGTGTGAACCTCAGCAAACTACTTAAATACTCTGAGTCTCAGTTTTATTGTTGGTAAAATGGGGATAATAGTTCCCACCTTATATTATTGTGAAATTAAATGAGAAATGTCTGTAAAACTCTACTTGCTAATGATGCATAATATTTACAGGGCACTTCCATTGCCAGGTACTTCTTTAAGCATTTTTATTATATGTTAACTTATTTAAATCCTCCTAAGAACCCTATGAAGAAGGTATCTGAAGATCAGAAGGCTCTCCTAGGACACCAGGAGACTAGTGAGCCAAAGATGGAAGTAGTCAAATGCACTGACTGTCCCACACAGATGTGTCTTGACTTGGGAGATACAGTTTGTAACTTACTTGTAAGCCTATATTAGTTGTTCAAATAGCAACAACTGAAATGTTTTCCCACCCATTCATAAGCTGCTGCTGCCCTGACCCCTTCCGTTGGTTACCTCAGCCATTGCAGACAGCCCCCAGGACCATCTCTTACCCCCTGAGTCACCAACCTGTTGCCATTGCACAGCAGGGAGTGGCCCAGACCTGAATCCAGTTCTTTGACCTAAGCATTCTGACCCTTGGGTCCCTAGACTGCATAAGCTGTTAACAGTTTTGCATACTGCCCTTTCCCCCACCCTCCTCCTTCCCCTCCTTCACAGACCCAAGTTCACCCATGGGAAGCTCTATCTTTGCTAATGCGGGTCCTTGAATTATGTGAGGCTGAATCCAGGAAATGTAGAAGAAACAGAGACTGAAAGGCAGAAGGAAAGAGAAACTGAGTGATCTGTGCAATAAAGAGTTGAAGAGGGGAACGAGAAAAGAAAGAAAAACCTTGAAGGCTAAAATCTGAGCGATATTGCCAGTGTATTTGCTGAATGTGTGGTTTTAGAGCAATAGTACAAAGCAATCAGTTAGGGAGGAAAGATTTCTCCAGAAGCATTGCTGAGAATTGGTCTTCCTTAAAGTTCCCAAGACATATATATACATAGGAGTTTGTCCTTGGTTACTGCTGGGCTTGGCTTCTTGATAGTCTACTCCATGTAGAGGCGAGGCCACATGGAGCCCTGAATTTCTCAGTGTTGCAAGAAACTAATTTCTAAGATTCCTTCTAATGTTAACTATAAACAGAACATCTGGATTGACCCTTCAAAGGTGTGTTACTTCTATAGGTTCTATAGGTAAGATGAAAGCTGTAGTGTTACATAGCACTGAACTCAGTAGGCTTATACTGAGTAGAATAGTCTTGGATCCACACAGAGTCCACTGTGAGTTCTTAGGGGTGAATCTTACCTTTAGGGGTCTCAATACTTTTGTTTATAAAATGGGGAAGATAATTTTTATTTTTGTTGCTTTTTCTGAAGTTGTGTTGGTATTGTTACTCTTTTGAGTTCTAACTATGTCCAGACACTCTTTTCCATCTACCCGTTAATTGAACCCTTACAGTGAATTGTATATGATCATTTCCTTTCCAGAGACTAGACCCAAGAAACATGAGCAGCTTGCTGAGGGACTCCCAGCTAAGCAGTGGCAGAGCTGGGATTCAGTGTCTTCTCTGCCTCCAGATCCAGTGCTTTTTCCTTTAGTACATATCTTCCTAGCCTGCCTGCAGAACCCAGAATGAAAATCATGAGTAAGCTTTTGTATGGGAGGATGCTTTGAAAAACTATTAAATGCCATAGAAATCTGAGGGGTTTAAAATATATTATTAACTACTCATCCTCTAAAGCACTCATCTGTACTTTCTGTTATCTCATCAGAATTACCCTTCTATATCTGGGTGGATGCTATGTTGACCAATCAGACCCCCTTCAATGAAGAACTTGTAATTAATGACCCCACCTGCTGAAAGTGCTATTAGCAGACAGCCCTCAGAGATGCTTTAGTGGGGAGAGCCACCTCCCCAAGGTCAGCCGTTTCTGGGGCAGCCCACATCCAATGACTGATTAACCCAGGGCTGTAAAAAGATTCAGCCATCCGGACCTAACTTTGGACAATGTAGGAGTGCTTTCTCACTCTGCCAGTCCTGCTTCTGACCTTGCCCACTTCCATGGGTGTTAATCCCAAGGCACTCCCTAAAAGCATCCTGTGTGCTCAACACCTTCCGAGTCTACTTCTCTGGGGACCCAGCCTGTGACAAAATTATATTATAGTCAGCTCTTTATGAGTTTACACGTCTTTATTAACCTGAAAGCTTCTCGAAGGCAAGAAAACTCGTTTTATTCATTCCTAAATACCACGGCTTGGCCTGACATTAGGTGCAGAAAAGATACTCCTTATTATATATTCAATAAAGGAGGAATATAGTTGTGAACTTCTAGGATAATAATAATATTAGTTAACACTTACATATGCTTCATCAGTAAAGAATCTGTGTGCAATGCAGGAGATCTAGGAGATGTGTGTTTGATCCCTGGCTCAGGAAGATCCCCTGGAGAAGGAAATAGCAACCCACTCCAGTACTCTTGCCTGAAAAATCCCATGGACAGAGGAGCTTGACAGGCTACAGTCCATGGGGTTGCAAACAGTCACGCACAGTACCTATATAGTATTTACAATTTGCCACATACTATTTTAAGGGCTTTGAACATATCAACTCAACTCTCACAATAGTCCTAGGAAGTTGTTCTTGTTATTATTGTTTCTGTTATGTAGATGAATAGAGTTCTTCCCAAGGCTGTGGATCAGGTGGTGGCTTTGTGTGTTGGTTGCTGGGAATCTGTCTCTGAGGGAAGCTCTCTTAACTGCTGCTCCTTACTGCTTCTATTATTATCACCATGCCTGTGCTTAGTCACATGTAACTCTTTGTGACCGGATGGATATAGCCCACCAGGCTCCTCTGTCCATGCGGATTGTCCAGGCAAGAATACTGGAGTGGGTTGCCATTCCCTTCTCCAGGGCATCTTCCCAACCCAGGGATTGAACATAGGTCTTCCGCAGGGCAAGTGGATTCTTTACCATCCAGGCCACCGGGGAAGCCCACCACTATGTCTACTGAGCTCTTATCTACCAATTTGTCAGAAAGAGATTGAAAAGTGCTGGGTAGGAGCTGGGAGAGAGAGGGATGGTCCTTTCATTCCAGGCAGTCTGGCATCACCCCAGACCATTTCCAGTGATGCCAGGTCTGCTCTGTGTGCCAAGACTGCAGCATCGACCCGTTCAGGGTGGCGGGCTCCAAAGCCCCCACGTGATTTTGGTGCCCCCGAGGCTCAGGAAGTGCTGATACAGATGGCCATTTCAGGCACACAGAAGGCACTTCTAAACATGCCAAATGGAGGCCCAGGGATGTGCAGTGATCTGGCAGTAGCCATGGCGGCAGGGAGAGAGAAGCAGCCAAGACGCTTGTGTTTCAGGGTCCCAGCCCAGGATTGTCTGCACTGTGCTTCTTGAGGCTGGGCCAGGAATCTGCCCAGGGCCTGGGGAACCACATACCTCACGCGTGCATCTAATGATTACTCAGGAAGTGCAGGCTTTGGGGCTGACAAACCCGAGGCACCGGAAAGGGGTGGGGAGAGCCCGCCAGGAGGGGGTCAGCAGAGCCAGCTCCCTCAAAGCATTGTCCTTTCCTTCCTCCCACAGGATGCCAGGAGCCCTGCAGAAAAGGGACTCATTTGTCTTCCTTCCCAGCACAGTCACTTGCCACTGGCCTTTCTCTTGGGCTTGCTCAGAGCAACAGGATACTGTCTCTGCCAGGAGAGAAGGAAGGAAGGAGGGAGGGAGGGAGGAGAGGAAAGTCACTGAAGCTCAGGATCTCAAAGACCCCAACGCAGACTCTGGACCCTGAAAAGACCCAGGGGCATCTGGGTCCAACAGGGCCTGAGAAGAAAAACCATTTCTACTCACATGCTGCAGGGTAATCCTTTATCAGAAGCAGGCTGAGTAATGGATAAAAGCTCAGCTGTCTTTCTGGGTGGTCTCTTTACAGCTTTCATCTTAATCTAGTCTTCTTTGCACAGTTAAAGAAGGAAAATAAATAGGAGTCTTATCAGAACAGATCTTCTTTCCTTTTTCCTTTGGTATTAAAAAGAAGAATGCATGATTTGGAGATTTTTCTTAAGCTCTTTTTTTATAGTTGAGATGTTTCTGGTGTCACCCCAGACCTACAGCATCAGAAAGTCTGTGTGTGTGTGTGTGTGTGTGTGTGTGTGTGTGTGTGTGTTGGGTGGGGTGGGTGGTGAGGGAGGGACATGGCAGGAACTTAGCCATGGCAGAGACAGAGGGTAGTGTGGGTTGAAGAACTGGAATCAATACTGCAATGTGCCCTCCTGTGTGCCTTCTCAGTCATCAGTTGTATCTGAATCTTTGTGACCCCTTGGACTCTAGCCCTCCAGGCTCCTCTGTTCATGGGATTCTCCCAAGCAAGAATACTGGAGTGGGTTGCCATTTTCTCCCCCAGGGGATCTTTCCAAACCAGGGATCAAACCTGTATTTGTAAGCAAATTCTTTACCTCTTGAGCCACCTGGGAAGCCTAATCTACCACCACAGGGATTACCAAAACAATGAACAAATCAACACATTTTTGACAAATGCTTATTGAAATTTAAGTACATTTCAAATGCAGCTAGGGATGGTGATGCTGTTTAGTCACTAAGTCCTGTCTGACTTTTTCGTGACCCCATGCACTGTAGCCCACCAGGCTCCTCTGTGCATGGGATTTCCCAGGTAAGAATATTGGACTGGGTTGCCATTTCCTCCTCCAGGGGATCTTCCCCACCCAGGGATCAAACCAGCATCTCTTGCATTGGCAGGTGAATTCTTAACCACTGAGCCACCAGAAAGCTTCGTACACAGCTAACCCAGAAGCTTACAGTTCAGTAGGTGGCTCCGACAGGAAATAGATAACCTAGAGTGTTAGAATGACTCGCAGGACAAGTCAGTTGGCTGGGAGTCTGAGGGACCCTGGTGAAGAGGCTCCCCTTGCCCTAAGCACTAAGCTTGTGGGGCAGATGAGCAGCTGGATGTGAGTGCTGGGTCAGCAATCCTCCCCAGATACGGTTGCTGAAGAAAGTTACACTCATCTCAGATTAACATTCTAGTCTTGCCTCTAACACTCTTCTGAGGTACAGAACAAAGATATCACCGTCGTTTAAAACATGGGCCCTTCACGTGAACTCTGCTTCCTGTCAAGGAAATCACATACTTAACTTTTTAAAACTAAATTTATTTGGATTTCAGCTCAGACACATTTTAGTGATTAGGCTTGTTTCTCTCTCTCTCTCTCTCTCTCTCTCCCTCCAGTGTTTCCAATCTATTCAGCTATGCAGAGAAAAGATGGGGAAGAGGACATTTCTCTGGTGGTTCCCAGGTACAAAGCAGAAGTAACAAGGTTCCTGGCCTTCCCTATGGAACTCCCAGCCTGGCTCAAGCTCAGAGCTGAAAGTAGCCGACTGGGATACAGTCTAGATGGTCTAACCTGATCATTGTCTCTTCTGCTCAGAGTTGCTTTTGGAAGAGCCTTCCCAAAAAGAGGTAAGAAAAAAGGACAGGTGAGAAAGAGGGAGAGAGGGTAGGAAGAAACCATCATTTGTTAAGTATGTACTTGGTCAAGCACTTTACACATGATTTCTCTTATACCATCTCTATTCCCATGAATTGCAACCTCCTTTCACCAGGGGCTGAAAAGGAAAAGTTAAAATTTTACATAACCTCCTTCTCCTTCTGCCTCTGTAAGTTAGCTTGCCCCTTGCAAAGTCTAGATCACATAGGTCACATAGTCTCAGAAAGTGGGGACTTTCAATACTGGGAACAGGAGTTTATCTCACTCACCCTTGTCCTGTTCTTTGCAATCACCCAGCCCCTGCAAACCTGCTTAATCATGCCTGTCCAGATCAGGCATCCACCTCCCCATCTTGACCATTGTTCCCGTGCATGCAAAACTCCTTAGCTTAAACCAGCCTATTAACAGCAAGTGTTGCCCACTACAGTCTGTCTACAAAAACTCTGTAATCCCTTTGTTCGGGGCTCAGAGCTTGGAGTGTTAACTTCTCTGGGCCCGCTGGCATAATCAACCTGAGTTCTCCAGCTCTCTGAGTGTGGTGCTTGGTTTCTCAAGTACTGGTTTCTGCAACAGGGCAAGGGTGAGAATGGAGGCTCAGGGAGATGAATGCTGGCTGTTTGCAATAGGTCACACTGCTGGTCAGAAGCAGAATTGGAATCCCTCTCCAAATCAACCTCATTCGAAAGCACGCATTCTCTGTGCCTCTCCCCTTCTCATTCAAAACCTTTTCCTGGTTGGTTGTGTACCATCTGACAAAACTGTTATCCGATTGGCTATTGGATGAAGCTCTGAGCAGGAGCCCCTCAAATCTTCCATGATGAGGATGTCCTCTTTCAAGTCAAGGAAACTCTTTCTCAGAGCTTTTGTAATTCTTATATAACTTGTAATGTCTTCTCCTCTCTGTAGGTATCTAGTAAATGTTTCTTAACAGTGGAAGGAAGGAAGGAAGTTTTGTTTTTTTAAGAGAGGCAGGGTTTTGCTGCCCAAAGTGTGGTCCCTGAACCAGCAGCATTACAATCACCTGGAAGTTTGTTGCTGCTGCTGCTAAGTCGCATCAGTCGTGTCTGACTCTGTGCGACCCCATAGATGGCAGCCCACAAGGCTCCGCCATCCCTGGGATTCTGCAGTCAAGAACACTGGAGTGGGTTGCCATTTCCTTCTCCGATGCATGAAAGTGAAAAGTGAAAGTGAAGTCGATCAGTCGTGTCCTACTCTTAGCGACCCCATGGACTGCAGCCTACCAGGCTCCTCCATCCATGGGATTCTCCAGGCAAGAGTACTGGAGTGGGGTGCCATTTGTTGGACGTGCAGAATTGTGAGCACAGACCTCCAGAATAAGTGAGCTAATGCTTACTTCAGCCCTGGTACCCAGTGTTTGTGTGTGTGTGTGTGCACTCAGTTGCTTATTCGTGTTCCCCTCTTTGCAACTCCATGGACTCTAGTCTGCCAGGCTCCTCTGTCCATGGAATTTTCCAGGCAAGAATACTGGAATGGGTTGCCATTTCCTTCTCCAGGGGATCTTACTGACCCAGGAACTGAACTTGAGTCTCTTTTATCTCCTGCATTGGCAGGTGGATTCTTTAACACTAGCACCATCTGGGAAATCTGGTACCTAGTATACCACCTGTAAATGGTACTTCCTTTCTGTTCCCATCTTCCCCTCTCCTTTTTTAGCTTTTAATTTTTCACTAAAATGTAGTTGATTTTCCATTTTACAGGTATAGAGCAAAATGTTTCATTATTTACATATACACATCTATTCTTTTTCAAATTCTTTTTCATTACAGGTTATTATTATAAGATATTGAATATAATTCCCTGTGCTATATAGTAGGTCTTTGTTGTTTATTTTATATATAGTAGTCCTTCTATTTAAAAAAATTTTTTTCACCTTCAAGAGTGAGCCCACTATAGAATCTGTTCTCTTAGAGAAAGAAAATGCCTCTGAAATACTAATCATATCTGTTAGACCTGTACTACACAGTAGCTACTTGCTATATGTGGCTATTAAGTTAAAAATTCACTTTCTTAGTCATACTAGCCATATATGGCTAGTGACTACCACATTGGATAGTATACAGATTTAGAGCATTTCCCCCATCTTGGAAGGTTCTACTGGACATTTCTCCTGAGTTTTTGCTAACCCACAACCCAGCTGCTCACACAGTAAGAGGTCAATAATATGCTCATAGACTTAAATTTCACAGCTTCATTCATTGGAAGAAAAAAAAAAAGGCAGGAGAGTCCCAAGATTTGTTGTCCACTTCCTGCTCTGTCTACTAAGGAGCCGTGTGACTTGGGTAAGTCATTTCCCCTCTCCCTTGCTTTGTTCATCTACACACTTAAAGAGGAAGAGATAATAAGAGTGCCTCAAGTAAGTCTGGAAGCTTTTGTGCTTTTATCTCTGACGGTTTGGCCAAGCTTCCAGCCTGAGAATATGACCAACTCATCTTGGTTTGACTGGAACTGTCCCAGTCTTAAAACTGGATGTCCTATGTCACAAGAGCTCCCACATTCTCAGGCAAATCAAGATGTCCCAGTTATAAAATTCTATGACCCTGTGCAAGCCTGAGAGTAGGGTGCCAGGAATCCTCAAACTGCTGTAAACAGCTGAGGACTGTGGTTACGACCTTAGGCTTTGTAATCAGACAAACCTGGATTCCCATACTGATGCTGCCACTTGATTTCTGTGTGAACTTGGGCAAATGACTTCATTTTTCTGAGACTCGGTTTCCCCATCTGCAAAACGAGACTGCTGACAATAGTTCTTTCTTCTGTATGTTACTATGAAGATTAACTTAGCAAAGTTTTGCACTGTGCCTCTCAAAGCAATGTTAGCAATTGTTAATTCAGCAGACGGTGAAAAGGGGGTGGGTGGGTCTGTCTTTAGGGAGACTCTGACCCTGACATTTGTGGGGAACCCAGTGTATCAACTAAAAGAAAGATGACTCACCTGTGAGCTATTAAGCTCCTCTTCATCCAAATTCCCACAACTCCTGCCCTGGACTCATCTCTAATAAATAACAGTTCAAACTGGTTATGGAAAGCACATTTCAACTCCCTGTGCCCTGCTGGGATAAAGTGACTCTGAGGGAGCAAGTTTATTGAAACACAAAGTAATCATTCCTGTTGCCAAAGTAGGCTTTTGGCAGAGCCCTGTGAGAGAAAGAGAGTGAAAAAAATGTCCTGAATTGCTGAGACAGCACTGTATTTAGACAATTAAATTTGGAAAAGCAGGATGGTTCCTGTAACTACCTCCCACACCCCCTCCTCCAAGAACAAAAGGTTTTGTTGAAAGTATTCATATGGATATTAATACCGACATGTTAATGAGCCCCTCAGTAAACTCATCAGCACTAATTATACCCAGTCACAGTGCCACGGGTGGGAGGGTACGAAATCGCACCACCAAAAATTAGTCACTTGTAAGTAACCCCACAGTCATGTCAAGCAGCCTACACTTGATGGCTGATTCACAAAGATGCCTTGACACCGCTGTAGTTAAAAGGGCCAGATCACCATGGGAAGCCTGCAGAAAGTGAACCATGGGAAAAGTTCACATGTACAAAAGACCTACGTGTCGGAGCAAAGAGTTTGGAGGAAACCAGGGACATAGCTTTATTCTGGGTTGTGATGGTAGCCAAGCTCATCCTGCTGAGCACTTGCTGTGTACCTGGTGGGGTGCGGAGCATTGCCTCTAATCCTCACCTAGATCTCAGAGGCAGGGAGGGTTCTATGATGCCCATTTTACAGGTGAGGACACTGAGGCTCAGAGCATCTGAAGCGTTGATGAAGTGTTGATCCAAAGTCTCCATGCTAAAATGGTGGGAGTGGAAATTTGAACCCAGTACCTAGGTGAGATGTGAACCTAACCTATGAAACAGGGATGGGAAAAAAAGTGGTGCTTTTTCTTCTTGTGCTCAGTTATGTCTGACTCTGCAACCCCATGGACTGCAGCCTGCCAGCCTCCTCTGTCCATGGGATTCTCCAGGCAAGAATACTGGAATGGGTTGCCATTTCCTCCCCCAGGGGATTGAACCCAGGTATCTTGCTTCTTCTGCGTTGGCGGGTGAATTTTTTTTTTTTTTTTTTAATCACTGAGCCACCTGAAGCTTCACTTCCTGGAGGTCTCACTTCCTGGAGGTATTTTAGAGGCTGGATTTTGCCTTGGGTTTGGCCTTGACCCTCGATATGAAAATCCATAGAGGAAAGTCTCTTTGTCTTCCTAACCCAAACCACTCTCTAAAATTTCCCTTCTTGGGCCCAGACCTTTCATCATTGCTCTGGCTGCCGTATCTTTGTCCAGTTTTTCCCTTGGTTGCCTATTTCTAGAAGTAGCATGGACTGAAAGAGATCAAAAATAAAAGAGTGAGAAAAAAAGAGAGAATGAAAGACAGGATGAAGAGGGGGCAAGTGAGAGTGAAACAGAGAAGGTTAAAAGGAGTGAATGAAGAGAGAGAGAGACAGGGAGAGACAGGAAGACAGAGATACAGAGAAAGAGTGATGCACAGAGAGAGACAGAAACAGACAGAGATGGAGACCGAAAGAGAGACAGAGAGGGAGAATGAAAGGGAAAGGGAGAGGCAGGCCAGGCTCTGCGGTCACCCAGATTTGGCCTGAATCATTGCTTTTACCAGCTGTTCAACGTTAAATAAAGCTCTCTGACTCAGTTTCCTCATCTGTAAAATGAGGATGAGACTATCTCATAGGATTGTTGTGAGGCTCAAATAAAATTTTGTCTATGCATTTTCTGCCACCCAGTGAAAATAAGTCGCTCAATCGTGTCTGACTCTTTGGGACTCAAAGAGTCACAAAGAATTCTCCAGGCCAGAATACTAGAGTGGGTAGCTGCTCCCTTCTCCAGGGGATATTTCCAACCCAGGGCTCAAACCCAGGTCTCCTGTAGCGCAGGCAGATTCTTCACCAGCTGAGCCACCAGGGGAGCCCAAAAATACTGGAGTGGGTAGCTGCTCCCATCTCCAGGGTATCTTCCCAACCTGGGAATCAAACCAGGGTCTCTTGCATTGCAGGCAGCGCCTTTACCAGCTGAGCTACCAGTGAAGCCCTTCTGCCACCCAACAGACTCTCAGTAAACCTCTTTCCTCCTTCCCTTCCTTCCTCCCTCATCAGCACCACCTAAGCCCCAGCAGGCCTTATCGGTTTAGTCCTTGAAGCAACTCATGAATCTTCATGTGGTATTCCATCTCATTTTACCAGGAGGCCTAGAGAAGGGGCATTATCAGCTAGGATCACCCAACAAGTGACTGTCCCAGCCAGATGTGCAATGCAGATCTCTTTCTCATTGTTTAATCGATAAGTTGCAACTAAGTCCATGTTGCGACCCCATGGACTGTATCCTGCCAGGTTCCTCTGTCCATGGGATTTCTCTACTACTGGGGAAAGAAATAATAAGGGGGTAGCTGGGCATCTGAACTGATGGGCTTTTACAATTTTCTTCTTTAGCAGTTCCACTGGAGGGCTGTTGAGAAAATTATCCAAATCATGTTAATAAGCAATTGAGTGCTAGTGTTTCAGCTCTGCTTGGGGCTGGCAGCTACTCACTGTGATCATTATCTTAGCTGATACAACCCAGGGGCTCTCAGCTCAAATAATTAACTCAGTTACCTCCTCTCAGAGCTGAAGTGGAGCTACTACAACTGAACCACCTAGCTTGTGGGAAAATGATTCTGTGCTCGGTGGTGAAATGCTTGCAAGGCTGCCTGGTGCTGAGTGGTGTCAGCGCAGAAGCTGGGTGGTGAGTACCGATCAGACCCAGGGAGGGCCTCATGTGATCTGAAGGAGCTATCAAAGCTTTGATGTTGGTTCAATGGAGGTGGGTCTGAATCTAAGATCCATTATGAATGAGCTTGGCGTGTTAGCTGATATTGGGCAGATGTGGGTGTAGCACTCAACCTGAGTCTTAGTTCCTCCTCCATAAAATAGAGTTAATAGAATTTACTTCCCAACTGAGGCATTGGGTAGATATAAAGATCTTTATAAAGGGCCCTGCACTTAGCAGTTAGTTACTCAAGCAGACTTGAGGTTCCTTCCCCTCAAGAACAGTTTTCTTCGGGGAAGGAAAGAGAAATGTAGTCCCCACAGACAGAGAACCTCATTTGCATCCCCTCTTTAGGGAAATGAGTTAACCAACTCTAAGACTTGTGGATTTGAATAGGCAAATCACTTTTACTGATGGTCTGGATTTAAAGGATTTTATCCATTTGTTTTCTTCCTTCCTCCTACAGACCCATTACTACAGAAATGTTTTTAATTTATTTTTTCTTACCCATAATCCCTTTTTACTGAGCACTTACTCTGTGCCAGGCACTGTGCTAAATGCCTTCCTGACTTATTTCATTTTTCACAAAAATAAGAAGTGATTTATCTTCTATAATCCAGTGGAATAGGTATAACTGTCATCCCTGTGTTACAGAGAGGAAACCAAAACATAGAAAAGAAAAAAAGGAAGAACTGAGATCTGTTTGATTCCAACCTGCTTTCAGCATGATTAGGGTCAAGGGCCCTTTCTGACACCATCCTACAGATGTTCAGCTGCCCAGGCTGGGCACATAAGAGTGTTCAGGAGTTTAGTCCCTCCTTCCTGGAGTCTGCTATCTCACCACCCTCACCCTTGAGAAGTATGTTCAGAGCTTCATTCAGAAATCACTGGTGACCTTTCCCAAAGCATCAGCAGGGTTGTCTGACAAATAAGACTATGCTAAACTTGCCAAGCTGATTCAAAGAACCTTCTCTCCTCACCCAGCCTGCCTCTGCTCCCTGACCTTGCTGTTGACCCATCATAGCCTCTTCACCCAAGCACTGCCTAGCACACAGCAGGTACTTGCTCTGGGTCTCCAGAGTCTATGATCTGGCCTCTCAACACAGCTCCTCTTGCAAAGCTCCTTAGCATGGCAATTAAGGTTCTCTGTGAACTCAGCTATTCTCGGTCTTTGAACTACAGTTCTCTCCATGTCTTTGCTTATGTACTGCCCCCTGTCTAGAAGATTCTCCCCACTTCTCTCCATCTGGAATCCTGCTCCTTCTTCAAAGTCAAATGCCATTTCCTCTTCTAGGACTTGACACCTCCCCCCCTCCAATTAAGCTCTTTCGCCTGGTTCATCTGGAACATAGGAAATAGGAAAGAGGTCAATCCTGCATTGTCTTTCTTTTTGCCGTGAGAGTGTGAGCTCCTGGAGATGATGGAGGAAGTAGGGTTATTAACACCTAACACAGTGCCCAGCTGCTAGAACTTTCCATCATTCCAGCTTTGGACTAAATGTCACATCATCTCTCAGAGAGGCTGTCTCCAGTTTTTCCATCGTAATAAGATTTTCTCCCATCCCTCACACTTTACCATCACAGTACCCAGTGGGTCCTTAGGTGTCAGATAGACCCTGTGCTTAGATCAGATAGACCCTGTGCTTAGGGGTCTGACTCTTGTGTCAGACACTGGAGTTCAGATCCTCACTTAGGAATTTGTTCACTATGGGACCTTGGGCAAACTGTCTCATTTCTTAAGTCTCTGTTTCCTCATCTGTAAAATGAGGCTAATGATGGGACCTTGTAGGAGAGTCTCCAAGATTAAATAATGTTTGTA
The DNA here is from genome assembly GCF_003369695.1 of Bos indicus x Bos taurus. Taxonomy (NCBI): domain Eukaryota; kingdom Metazoa; phylum Chordata; class Mammalia; order Artiodactyla; family Bovidae; genus Bos; species Bos indicus x Bos taurus. Next base: position 87,062,301 of record NC_040078.1, read on the forward strand.
ATGTGCTCAGCACAGTGCCTGCATTCAAGGCGGCTACGTGTTTGGCCTTTAGAAATCCAAGGTGGCTACGAGTTACTCCCTCTAGAATGTCTACAGTGCAAAGGCAGACCCATGCTTTTGCTTTTTTTGGTGTTGATTTTCCAAGGCAGTGTCTGAAAGAGTAGAATCAATAAGCATTAGTGGACTGCATGATGAAGGAGGAGAGAGGCAGGGCCCCCGGAGCCTCCTCTGTAGCCTGGAGGCCTGTGTCACTGAGGGGCAGTAACTCAGCCCTGGACTGAGGTCAGCATGCCTGCCTCTGGACTCTTTCTCTGGTACTCATTGCTTTGCAAACCATGGTCAGTTGTGAATCTATGCCTTGGATTCCTTATCTGTACAAGTGGGTAATAATAACTGTCTCTTGGGGTTGTTATAAAAATAATAATACTAATGAAATAGCATGTCATTATTGTACAGTAATACTAATGTAATGTGCTTGGATATGACTGTCATGCAAATATTGTTAGCAACCATTATTCCACATCTGATAATTCTGTATTATATCACACAGTATGATAATTCTGTCTCTTTCTCTCTCTCCCCTTACTAACATGAGCTCCTTGTGGGTAGGATCTGTAGGATCAGTATCTGCTTTATGTATCCTGTATCTTACTTTGGTAATAGATGCTAGTAAATTTATCTTTAATATACTATGTTTTTCAATATATAACCCCCTCAAAGATCTTCAAGGTACCCACAGTGGGCATTATTATCCTCTATTTAAGGACACAAGACTCTGAAGCACAGGGTTAAGTGCACTGCTGAGATCACAACACCACTTCAGTGGTTTGACTCAGCTGTCTGAGCTCTGATGGGCCACCACAGGGCTGTTGGGAAGCTCTTTTTTTTCTTCATTCATAGGAAGGGGAGGGGGATCCTATGTTGGCCACGCTATTCTCACGTGAGCAAGCACAGCTACCACTCCCTGTGGGGGGAGTTCTAGGGGCTGCATGGCTGGTGTATGCATCTCTCACCCTGGAGATGATCCAGGAAATACATCAAGATCAATCTGCTCATCTCTACCCCACCACTTCACCCCTGAGTCTCAGCCCAAACCTAGGCAGTTCTGGGCTCCGGCAGGCAGCTTTTGCTCCCGTATCTGCCATCCCATGGATCCAGTTGATCAAAACTCTTCACCTTTTCTGCAGGTCCAGTTCTCGTTGAGTTCTAGACCTACCTTCAGAAACACTCATCCCTGAGCTTTCTCTCCGCTGTGTCCTCATGACCAGAGAGGGGTTCAATTCAGTTCAATTCTAGCAATATCTATCAAATAATCACAAGTCCTACTTGTAGGGTCCTTCATCATTTAAAAATCACCCTCACATTCATTTTCATTCCTGTACCAGGAACCATGTGCTGGGGCTGTGGGAGGTGAGTAAGACATGCCCTACTCTCGAAACACTCAGAACCTCTAGGGAAAACAGAAATATGTGATTACCTTAATACTACAGCAGTAGTACAAGTGATACTATAGCAGTACTACTACTAGCCAGCTACCATTTATTGTTAAGCTCACCACATACCAGACACTGTTCTAAACTCATTTAAGCTTCACCATGCCCTGTGAGATAAGTGAACATAACTATGAATACTATCGGAGTTGAAAGAAAGTTTGCCAGGCAGGGGAAATCCTCATCACTTAAGAAACAAGTTTTGCTGGTCTCCTACTGCAATGCTGTGTGCTTACTACATAAGGTAAGACTCTGAGTTCAAGCCTCTGGTCACCTCATGAGCTGGATCATTAGATTACACACTTTGTTATTATGAAGGTGCAGGTCAGACATCTGGGATCCTGTTTTCAATGAGATATAGGACAGATTGCATCAAATCCCAGGTGGGTCTGAGTCACAAAGAGGCAAATCTGTATGGGCATACCATAGGCTTAGCAATGGTTTTCAGGTGTGTTTCCTATCTCCATTTCACAGAAGTGGAGAGGAGACTGAGGCTCAGATAATATATCTTTTTTTCATGGTCTCAGAATTAGTAGAAGAAATAGCATTCTACCTCAGGGATCTAATCCCAAATATTAATATATTCATTCACTCTAGATAAAAACAAAATAGTGTAGATGCACAGAGAAAGGAGTGATTATTAATAATTCCAGCTGAGAGAGGGTGTCACAAAGGAGGCAGCATCTGTACTGAGTCTTGGGGCACAAGAAGAATTTCCCCAAGTGGGGAAACAGAGAGGGACGTCCCATGTAGAGCACGGGCAGCCAGGCCTGAACACAGAAGTCTTGCAGTGTGCTAGGGAGAAAGAGTGGTGTGATCATTCGTCATGGGAACTAGTGGTGCTCTGGCCATTCTCTACTGAGAAATGGAAAGGTTGGACTCAGACATAATAATCACAGTTAATAAAGGTACAGCCGTTTGGAGTTAACAGTGTGCTTCCACATCCATGATGACTTTTGTTCTCATAGCAACACTGTTATCATCCTCATTTTCTAGAGGAGGAAACTGACACTCCCTCAGCTGATAAATTTGGCCTATTATCAGTCAGAAAATGGTGGAATCAGAAATTGGTTTCCAAATTCCATGGTCCATGCAGCCCTTCCTACCAAACTGTCTTTAAATTGTCACTGTTGAGTCCATGTAGCCAGCCAGACTTTGATCCTAGACTTCTGGGCTACATCTGTTACACAGTGGCATGTTGCTCACTTCAGGTCAAGAAGCCATTTCATCTTAGTATATGTCTCTGCCCAACCCTGATGAGTTCTAGGGTCTCACTGGAGGATAATGGCCTGGAAATATAAAGAAGTGGGTCAGGGGGCTGACATGCTCTCACTCACTTGGCCTTACTGGAAGGGAGTTGAAAGATTCTTTTGGTCCCCTCCACTTCCCTCCTCAGAACACAATATTTAGGACTATTTCCCCACCTTTGAAATTAAATAACACTTGCTCCTTGGAAGGAAAGCCATGACAAACCTAGACAGTGTATTAAAAAGCAGAGACATTAATTTGCCAACAAAGATCCATACAAAGTTACAGTTTTTCCAGTAGTCATGTACAGATGTGAGAGTTGGACCATAAAGAAGGCCGAACACCTAAGACCTGATGTTTTCAAACTGTGGTGCTAGAAAAGACTCTTGAGAGTCCCTTGGACTGCAAGGAGATCAAACCAGTCAATCCTAAAGGAAATCAACCCTGAATATTCATTGGAAGGACTGATGCTGAAGCTCTAATACTTTGGCCACCTGATGCAAAGAGCCAACTCATTGGAAAAGACCCTGCTGATGCTGGGTAGGAGGAGAAGTGGATGACAGAGGATGAGATGGTTGGATAGCATCTTCGACTCAATGGATATGACTTCGAGCAAACTCTGACAGATGGTGAAAGGCAGGGAAGCCTCGTGTGCTGCAGTCCATGGGCTCATAAAGAGTCAGACATGACTGAGCAACTGAATAACAACAACCCCCACCTTTGAGAAGCTTCCATGGATTCCTGCAAGACAGAGAGGTGGGGCCCACTTGGGACCAGTTGCTTTGGAAAGAGTGTGAAGATTCTGTGTGGTTCATGTGTGTACAGTCTTCTCTGTGACCACTGGAAAATCGCTTAACTTTGCTGAACCTCAATTTTCTATCTATGAAACCAGCAGATGAAGAGATGGGCTTCTACCTACAGAGAAGCAATATAGAGATGAAGAGCATGGACTGTGAAGCTAGATGGCCAGAGCCTGAACCCTGCCTCTAGTTCTCAGCCTTGGCCGCTTTACTTAACCTCTTTGTGCCTCAGTTGTTTCCTTTACTGTTCAGTTCAGTCGCTCAGTCGTGCCTGACTCTTTGCGACCCATGAATCTCAGCACACCAGGCCTCCCTGTCCATCACCAACTCCCAGAGTTCACTCAGACTCACATCCATCAAGTCAGTGATGCCATCCAGCCATCTCATCCTCTGTCGTCCCCTTCTCCTCCTGCCCCCAATCCCTCCCAGCATCAGAGTCTTTTCCAATGAGTCAACTCTTCGCATGAGGTGGCCAAAGTACTGGAGTTTCAGCTTTAGCATCATTCCTTCCAAAGAAATCCCAGGGCTGATCTCCTTCAGAATGGACTGGTTGGATCTCCTTGCAGTCCAAGGGACTCTCAAGAGTCTTCTCCAACACCACACTTCTAAAGCACTGGGGCTAAAAATGATCCTCCTTACCTCCCATTGTGGAGAAGGCAATGGCACCCCACTCCAGTACTCTTGTCTGGAAAATCCCATGGATGGAGGAGTCTGGTAGGCTGCGGTCCATGGGGTTGCTAAGAGTTGGACATGACTGAGTGACTTCACTTTCACTTTTCACTTTCATGCGTTGGAGAAGGAAATGGCAACCCACTCCAGTGTTCTTGCCTGGAGAATCCCAGGGGTGGGGGAGCCTAGTGGGCTGACATCTATGGAGTCGCATAGAGTCGGACACGACTGAAGTGACTTAGCAGCAGCATCTCCCATTGTAAGGGCCATTGTCAGGAATGAATAATTAACATGTGTGAAGCACTTCTAACAATCTTTTAACAAGCTGTCTCAGGAATTAGAACAAATAAAAACTAGCATTTGTATCATGCTACAGAATCTAAGATTTTGTCACAGAGCCTCCCTCCCCTTTGCCTCTCATGGGAACCTCTGCAAGGCAGTGGTCATCACCCTCCCTTCTCATAGTTGATATAGCTGAGATGCAGAGAAGCCAGATAACTTTCCCAAGATCATACAGCCTATGAAAGACTAAAGAGGGATGGATGCCCAGGTCTTCTCCCTCCTGCAGAGCTGGCATAGCACAGCACGGCAGACCCAGACCCCATCCTGGTGAGGTGCTCTTTCTCTTTCTCCCTCCTCCTCTCTCCCCATCTCCCTCTCTCACTCCCCAGCCCTGAAAATGTCCACTTCACTGAAGGCTTTAGTTCCTCAACTCTATAGTGAGGATGATACAACCTATGACTTGGGATTATTTGCTTTCCTCTCCTCATGTCATCAAATCCCAGAAAAAGGAGATCTAAACCCTTGTTATTTAAAAGTGCGGTCCACAGACCAGGGGCATCAGAGTCACCTGCACAAACTCAAACCTATTGAATCAGAACGTGTGTTTTAACAAGATCCCAGGTGATTTGTACGGAGAAGGCAAAGGCACCCCACTCCAGTACTCTTGCCTGGAAAATCCCATAGATGAAGGAGTCTGGTAGGCTGCAATCCATGGGGTTGCGAAGAGTTGGACACAACTGAGCGACTTCACTTTCATTTTTCACTTTCATGCATTGGAGAAGGAAATGGCAACCCACTCCAATGTTCTTGCCTGGAGAATCCCAGGGACAGGGAAGCCTGGTGGGCTGCCATCTATGGGGTCGCACAGAGTCGGACACGACTGAAGTGACTTAGCAGCAGCAGTAGCAGCAGGTGATTTGTGTATGCATGACTGAAGAACATTGAGCTCAAAGATGTGTTTAGTAAAGCTGGGTGCGGGCTTCCCTGGTGGCTCAGGGGTAAAGAATCTGGCTGCTAATACAGGAGACATGGGTTTAGTCCTGGGTGGGGAAGATCCCCTGGATGAGGAAATGGCAACTCACTTTGTGTTGTTGCCTGGGGAATTCCATGGACAGAGAGCCTGGCAGGCTTCAGTCCATGGGGTCGCAGAGAGTCACATGCGACTGAGCAACTGAGCACGCACACGAAGTCAGGTGCACTGTGCTAGCGGCAACTGGGTAGAGATGAGTGTTGGTACACCTGCACACACTCAGCTCTACTCATCACTGCTGGCCACATGCTCACAAGTAATAAGTGGATAAGAAAGTGACAGAAGAGAAGCATTTTCCTGATTAAGTTGATTCTTCAGGAACATACTTACACAGGGTGTATTTATATTAAAAATTGTTACTTACCTGAAATTCCAGGATAACTGGATGCTCTATATTTTATATGACAATTCTTTTCCTAAATAGACTCAGTATTTTCTTTTCTTTTCTTTTTTGACCACACTAAGTGACTTGCAAGATCTTAGTTCCCTGACCAGGGACTGCACCCAGGCCCCAGGTACTGAAAGCACTAACTACTGGTTCACCAGGGAATTCTGTGGACTCAGTTGTTATTTGAATGCTGAATCCCTGAAGTTTGTAGCCAGCTGTTGGGTCCTCTCCAGACCTAATGTATGGCAAAGTAGGGAACAATATTAATATTTGTCCCACTTTGTTGAGCACCTGTTATTTCCCAGTTCCTTTACTTAGTTATCACCACAGTCTGGAGCCTTGCACCTCCAAGTAGGGTCATGGACCACCAGCCCTGCTTATTATAAATGCAGGTTCTCAGGCCCCACTCGGGACTGACATAGTCCCTATGGGTGATTCATATATACATGAACATTCAACAATACTGTCTGAGGCAACTCCAGGTAAAGGATACCTAGTCAAAAACTCTCTTTAAAAAAAAAATAATAAAAACTGATTTTTTAAAGAGAAGTTTTAGGTTTACAGCAAAATAGAGCAGAAGGTAGAGTTCTCATATGCTTCATCTCTATACAGACTTTCCCCTGTTATTAATGTTCAGTTAATTAAACAAAGAGCTCATAAGATGGAGGTCGTTTTCTAATGCTGTTGCTGCCTACTTAAGCAAACCCAAACCTAACCTATAAATGCCTCAAGGCTAAGAATGTGGAACATGAAGACCACTGATCACAAACGGCCAACTAGGTTTCTCCAAATAAGGCAACCACTAAAGCTGTAGCCAATCAGATGATTCCTTTGCTTTGCTTCTAGGTCTTTTCTGCTAAAGTCTGCTGCTGCTGCTGCTGCTGCTGCTAAGTCGCTTCAGTCGTGTCCGACTCTGTGTGACCCCATAGACGGCAGCCCAAGAGGCCTCCCTGTCCCTGGGATTCTCTAGGCAAGAACACTGAAGTGGGGTGCCGTTGTCTTCTCTGCTGTTAAAGTCTAGGAGCCCTCTATCCTCCCACTCCTATTACTGGAGCCCTCCAAACCATTTCCAGTTTGGTGCTGCCCTATTGAAATAGATGTTTGCTCAAATAAACTTAAAAATTTTAACATGCCCTAGCTTATCTTTTACCATGGACACCTTCCATTAGTGTGGTACATTGGTTACGGTTGATGAACCAATATTACAATATTTTAAACCCAAATCCATAGTTTACACTAGGGCTCACTTTATGTTGTACACCCTATGTGTTATGACAAATACATAATGTCATGTATTGGCCATTACAGTATTACACAGAATAGTTTTCAAATCAGATCAGTCGCTCAGTCGTGTCCAACTCTTTGTGACCCCATGAATTGCAGCACGCCAGGCCTCCCTGTCCATCACCAACTCCCAGAGTTCACTCAGACTCACGTCCACTGGGTCAGTGATGCCATTCAGCCATCTCATCCTCTGTCGTCCCCTTTTCCTCCTGCCCCCAATTCCTCCCAGCATCAGAGTCTTTTCCAATGAGTCAACTCTTCCCATGAGGTGGCCAAAGTACTGGAGTTTCAGTTTTAGCATCAGTCCTTCCAAAGAACACCCAGGGCTGATCTCCTTCAGAATGGACTGGTTGGATCTCCTTGCAGTCCAAGGGACTCTCAAGAGTCTTCTCCAACACCACAGTTCAAAAGCATCAATTCTTCAGCGTTCAGCTTTCTTCACAGTCCAACTCTCACATCCATACATGACCACAGGAAAAACCATAGCCTTGACTAGACGAACCTTTGTTGGCAAAGTAACGTCTCTGCTTTTGAATATACTATCTAGGTTGGTCATAACTTTCCTTCCAAGGAGTAAGCGTCTTTTAATTTCATGGCTGCAGTCACCATCTGTAGTGATTTTGGAGCCCAGAAAAATAAAGTCTGACACTGTTTCCACTGTTTCCCCATCTATTTCCCATGAAGTGGTGGGACCGGATGCCATGATTTTCGTTTTCTGAATGTTGAGCTTTAAACCAACTTTTTCACTCTCCACTTTCACTTTCATCAAGAGGCATTTTAGTTCCTCTTCACTTTCTGCCATAAGGGTGGTGTCATCTGCATATCTGAGTTATTGATATTTCTCCCGGCAATCTTGATTCCAGCTTGTGTTTCTTCCAGTCCAGCGTTTCTCATGATGTACTCTGCATAGAAGTTAAATAAACAGGGTGACAATATACAGCCTTGACGAACTCCTTTTCCTATTTGGAACCAGTCTGTTGTTCCATGTCCAGTTCTAACTGTTGCTTCCTGACCTGCATACAAATTTCTCAAGAGGCAGATCAGGTGGTCTGGTATTCCCATCTCTTGAAGAATTTCCCACAGTTTATTGTGATCCACACAGTCAAAGGCTTTGGCATAGTCAATAAAGCAGAAATAGATGCTTTTCTGGAACTCTCTTGCTTTTTCCATGATCCGGCGGATGTTGGCAATTTGATCTCTGGTTCCTCTGCCTTTTCTAAAACCAGCTTGAACATCAGGAAATTCACGGTTCACATATTGCTGAAGCCTGGCTTGGAGAATTTTGAGCATTACTTTACTAGCGTGTGAGATGAGTGCAATTGTGCAGTAGTTTGAGCATTCTTTGGCATTGCCTTTCTTTGGGATTGGAATGAAAACTGACCTTTTCCAGTCCTGTGGCCACTGCTGAGTTTTCCAAATTTGCTGGCATATTGAGTGCAGCACTTTCACAGCATCATCTTTCAGGATTTGGAATAGCTCAACTGGAATTCCATCACCTCCACTAGCTTTGTTCATAGTGATGTTTTCTAAGGCCCACTTGACTTCTCATTCCAGGATGTCTGGCTCTAGATCAGTGATCACACCATCATGATTATCTGGGTTGTGAAGATCTTTTTTGTACAGTTCTTCTCTGTATTCTTGCCACCTCTTCTTCATATCTTCTGCTTCTGTTAGGTCCATACCATTTCTGTCCTTTATCAAGCCCATCTTTGCATGAAATGTCCGCTTGGTATCTCTGATTTTCTTGAAGAGCTCTCTAGTCTTTCCCATTCTGTTGTTTTCCTCTATTTCTGTGCATTGATCACTGAAGAAGGCTTTCTTATCTCTTCTTGCTATTCTTTGGAACGCTGCATTCAGATGTTTATATCTTTCCTTTTCTCCTTTGGTTTTTGCTTCTCTTCTTTTCACAGCTATGTGTAAGGCCTCCCCAGACAGCCATCTTGCTTTTTTGCGTTTCTTTTCCATGGGGATGGTCTTGATGTTTTACTGCCCTAAAAATCCCCTGTGTTCCACCTATTCACCTCTCCTTTCTTGCCCCTGAACCCTGGCAAACATCGATCTTTTACCATCAAATACCCTTTTGATTTGCTAGAAAATTCATTAAAAGTCTTGCCTAAAGACAAGAGTGTTTTTCAATAATGAAACTGATAGAGAGGTTACATGACTTGTTCAAAGTCACCAAACTAATAAGTACAGGTTTCTAACTCAGGTCTAGCTCCAAATCTCTGTTCTCTTCAGGGTGACCAAGTCTTTTTTTTAACTAGAAGGAGATATTTGAGCTTCTGAACTGCAGGAGAGGTTCAGAGTTCTTGGTAACTATTACCCCTATGGATAGTGTGTGCATGTAGTGGTATGGGGATTAGGCAGAGAGATAGAAACCATCTGACCTGCAGAGGTCCCCAAGAATTCCTAATATGTGCTACAGTGGGAGCTGTAGCTGAATCTCCCCACGCCAACTGCTTCTGCACCTCAGTCAAGCCAGTTATTAATACGATTTACAAATGGGAACTTAGAAATGCTAATGGCCCTGATTGGGCTCACTAATTACTCCTTAATCAGCTGCTAATGAGTATTAGCTGCCAGCCCGGGGTGGCCGATAGGGCTTATACGCCTCCAGCTGGCCAAAGTTAAAGGGAAGCTGGTTGTCAAAGTGTCACTGGCCTTGAAAATAGGAGGAAGCCATGGGTGAGTGAAAAGTGTCCTCTTTTCACCTTCTTCTCTGTCTTTTTGTCTGGATGTTTGGGCCCAGTCATGCAGGGATGGGAAGCAAAGGTTATTTGGAGGACGTGAGGAACCAGGAAGAGCAAGGAGTGAGCAGCTAGCAAGCAGAGGTCAGAAGACAGTCAACAACCAACTGTTGAATGTGGCCAACGTCAGGGATTGTGCTGAGTGCTTTCCTCCTGATGCTGTCAAGGTCATGGTTTCAGAGGGACAGAAAGGAAGTGAGGAAAAGTTGAATGTGTAGGAAAGTGAGGGGAACATGAAGGACAGAAGTCAAGAATCAGAGGTATCTGAAGGTTGGCGAGAAAAAAAACAAAGAGAAACTAACATTTACAGAACATGTTTTAAAAATACTTGTTAGTCATCTGAAATCGACCACTCCCTGTGGGAGATATTTTAACAATAACACCTGCCATGAATTGTGACATTCCCAGCATGTGCTGTTCCCCACAATGACTATCTTCAATAGAGATTTACTGTATCTATTCTACAGATGTAGAAATTAGGATTCACAGAGGTTAAGAGTCATACCTGTGCTCGCATTGCTATTATGTAGCTCTGTGGTATTTCTGATTGCAATTTTTAATAGCTTTACTGAGATAGTATTGTCATATATAAAGTATATATGTATTTAAGATGTACAACTTGGTATTTTGGTGTGTGTATATATTGTGGAATGATCACCACAAAACAGCTAACATATTTATTATTTCTACAAAGTTACCACTTGTGTGTAAGAAGATTTAAGATTTATTGATTTATCCTTTTAGCAATTTTAAGTACATACTGCAGTGTTAGATTTTATTTTCCTGGACTCCAAAATCAATGTGGATGGTGACTGCAGCCACAAAGTTAAAAGATGCTTGCTCCTTGGAAGAATAGCTATGACAAACCTAGACAGTGTATTAAAAAGCAGAGACATCACTTTGCCAACAAAGGTCTGTCTAGTCAAAGCTATGGTTTTTCCAGTAGTCATGTATGGATATGAGAGTTGGATCATAAAGAAAACTGAGTGCTGAAGAATTGATGTTTTTGAACTGTGGTGCTGGGGAAGACTCTTGAGTCCCTTGGACAGCAAGGAGATCAAACCAGTTAATCCTAAAGGAAATCAGTCCTAAATATTCATTGGAAGGACTGATGCTGAAGCTGAAGGGCCAATTCTTTGGCCACCTGATGCATTGAGCTGACTCATTGGAAAAGACTGATGCTGGGAAAGATTGAGGGCAAGAGGAGAAGGAGGTGACAGAGGATGAGATGGTTGGATGGCATCACTGACTCAATGGACATGAGTTTCAGCAAACTTGGGGAGATGGTGAAGGACAGGGGAGCCTGGCGTGCTGCAGTTCATGGGGTTGCAAAGAGTCGGACGTGACTTAACTGAAGAGCAACAACAGTGCTGATCACTGTCATCACCATGTGTGCATCAGATCTCTAGACTTATCTTAGCTAACTGAAACTTTGTACCCTTTACCAACATCATCGCATTTCCTCCTCCCCTAGCTCCTGGCAGCCACTGACCTACCCTTTGTTTCTGTGAGTGTGACTATTTTAGATTCTGTATATAAGATCATGTAGTGTTTCTCTTTCTGTATCTTGCTTATTTCACTTAGTATAATGCCCTTCAACGCCAACCATTTTGTTGCACATGGCAAGATTCCCTTCTTTTTCGAAGGCTGAGTAATATTCCACTGTGTATATATATACACACACACTTCATTTTCTTTATTTGTTCATCTATCAAAGGACATTTAGTTTGTTTCCTTGTCTTGGCTGTTGTGAATAATGCAGATATCTCTTTGTGTTCCTACTTTTTATTTCTTTGGGTATATACGGAGAAGTGGGATTGCAGGTTCACATGGTAATTCTATTGTTATTTCTTTTTTGAGAAATCGCCATATGTTATCTATAATGGCTGCATCAATTACCATACACACCCACTGGCACAAAGGTTCCCTTTTCTTCACGTCTTTCCCAATGCTTATTATTTTTTGTCTGTTTTATATCAGCTGTTCTGGCAGATATGAGGTGATAGCCTATGGAGGTTTTAATGATAATTGGAAATATTGAGCATCTTTTCACATACCTGTGTCATTTGAGTTTCTTTTAAGAAGTGTATTTAGGCCCTTTGCCCATTTTTAGATCAGTCTATTTGTATGTTTGGCAAAGAGTTGTGGGAGTTCCTTATATATTTTGGATGTTAACCTTTATCGGATATGACTTGCACATATTTTGTCACATTCCATAGGTTGCCTTTTCATTCCGTTGATTGTCTTTTTTGCTGTGCAGAGGCTTTTTAATTTGATATTCTCTATTTTTTGCTTTGTTGCCTTGTGCTTTCAGTGTCATATTTTTAAAAATTTTGCCAGTATCAATGTCAGTAAGATTTTTTCCCTTAATTTCTTCTAGGAGTTTAAGGTTTTAAGTTCCATGTTTAAGAATTTAATCCATTTTAAGTAAATTTCTGTGTGTGGTATGAAGCTGGGGCCAGTTTCTTTCTTTTGCATGTAGATATCCAGTTTTCTTACCACCGTTTGTTGAAGAATCTCTATCCTTTCTCCATTGCAGAAGATTAGTTGACTGTAAATTCATGACTTTATTTCTGGGTTCTCTATTCTGTTCCATTGGTCTCCATGTCTATTTTTCTTCCAGCACCATACTGTTGTGATTGCTATAAATTTGTAATATAACTTGAAGTCAGTAAGTATGATGCATCCAGCTTTGTTCCTCTTGCTCAAGGTTCCTTGTGTTGTGGGGGAGGCAGGTGCTGGTATGTAGAACTGTTAGGGTTTTGTATGTATGTATCATCATGTCATTTGCAAACTGAGAGAAGTATACTACTTCCCTTCTGATTGGTGCCTTTTATTTCTTTTTCTTGCCTGATTGACTTCCAGTACTCTGTTGAATAGCAATGGTGAGAGTAGGCATCTTTGCCTTGCTCTAGATTTCAGTTTTTCCCCACTGATTAGCACATCAGCTGTGAGTTTGTCATACATGACCTTCACTGTGTTTGGGTAAGAGGTTGGCATTATTAAAACTTAGAAATGCATGGGAGGGAGCCTATGGAGCTGAAACTTAGATTGTGAGAAGGGTAATTCCTTATGATGGTGTTTCTGAGCTTGAAGGAGGGGTCCTATTGGCTGGGGACCCAGATCTCTGAGGAAGGGACTTGGGTTGCCTGGTATCACTGAGGGGGACAGTGAGGTTGCTTCTGTGAGTGTTGCTACAAAGTGGGTTCAACGGTTGCTCCTGACAGGAAGTCCTGCTGCCAGGGTAAAGAAGTGTTGCTCATAACACAGACAAGAGCCCCAGGGAGACAGGAAGGAAACAGGAAGGAGTCCCCTCTCACCCCTCCAGCTGTGCAGGCTCCCTCTTTTACCCCCTATTGGCAGAGTTTAATGGGTTACTAGCTAGCCTAGCCTAAAATGTGGTTTGCCAATGCTTAGCCCCAACACCTCTAAGTACACATTGTGGTGTAGTGAAAAATACCTGAAATTAAGCATCCAAAGACCTGGACTCTTGCAAAAACTATTTTCAATCCCGGGTCCCTCTAATCCACTCTTAACTGCCAGTGCCCTTGCAATGAGGGGAAGTCCTCTGGTTAAGTTATGGCCAATGGAATGTATGTGGAAGGGATGTGTGAAGTTTTCATTCACTTCATTTAAAGGAAGCTGCTTCCCGTCCTTTTCTTCTTTCCTACTTCCCACTTACTGGAACATGGCATGGCTGTGGTGAAAAACTACAACCATGGGATGATGGCAGCATTCTAGAGAGCTGATTGGGCACCAAGAAGAAAGAAAATGGAGTCCTTGAATGACCTTGAGGGGCAGAGGCGCTGTAGTTTACTGGCCTGCCTTTTATCTTGTTTAAGAGATTGTATTTGTCCTGGTGAAATGGCTGAAGCAATGTCCTAATTAGAAACCTCTAGTATTAAATGGCTTTGGAGTGGAGTTATTGGCAGGGCCTTCCCTGGTGGCTCAATGATAAACAATCTGCCTGCAATGCAGGAGACCTGGGTTCTATCCCTGGGTCAGGGAAGGACTGAATAAATAGAATTTAGATTAATCTTTTAGAAATGAGCCCAAAGTCCTGGGTAAGACAGAGACTTTCTATCTCTTCTTGGACCTTCTATGGAATGGAAACTTCGGTTCCAAAGCTGCTCCAGGGCAACTAAGACCAGGAAGAGCCAGGTTATGCCTGCTACAGTCCCCATCAACAGAATGAACCCCTGGTGCCCTGTCTCTTGATCCCCACAAAACAAGCAACCCAGGACAGAGTGCTCCACCAAGGATGCTACCAAACAACCAAGCATCCTCACAGCTAAGCTTGCCCCTGAAGCAGCAGAGGCAGCAGAAGCTAGTCCTTACATGACTGTTTTCCAGAGTTCATGTTCGTGCACCTGATTGGCCAAACCTAAATCACGCCCAGAGCTCAGCTGCGAGGGAGTCTAGGACACATACCTTTTATCTTTCTAGCCCCGCATTATAGCCATGTATTCTAGAATGAGGATGAGACAGACTGTGAGTGCTAATCCACCCTATCTGGCAAAGTAGATTTATAATATCCTGAGAGTCACTCTGCATTCAGATGCTTATATCTTTCCTTTGCTCCTTTCTTTTCACTTCTCTTCTTTTCACAGCTATTTGTAAGGCCTCCCCAGACAGCCATTTTGCTTTTTTGCATTTCTTTTCCATGGGGGATGGTCTTGATCCCTGTCTCCTGAACAATGTCATGAACCTCATTCCATAGTTCATCAGGCACTCTATCTATCAGATCTAGGCCCTTAAATCTATTTCTCACTTCCATTGTATAATCATAAGGGATTTGATTTAGGTCATACCTGAATGGTCTAGTGGTTTTCCCTACTTTCTTCAATTTAAGTCTGAATTTGGCAATAAGGAGTTCATGATCTGAGCCACAGTCAGCTCCTGGTCTTGTTTTTGTTGACTCTATAGAGCTTCTCCATCTTTGGCTGCAAAGAATATAATCAGTCTGATTTCGGTGTTGACCATCTGGTGATGTCCATGTGTAGAGTCTTCTCTTGTGTTGTTGGAAGAGGGTGTTTGCTATGACCAGTGCATTTTCTTAGCAAAACTCTATTAGTCTTTGCCCTGCTTCATTCCGTATTCCAAGGCCAAATTTGCCTGTTACTCCAGGTGTTTCTTGACTTCCTACTTTTGCATTCCAATCCCCTATAATGAAAAGGACACCTTTTTTGGGTGTTAGTTCTAAAAGGTCTTGTAGGTCTTCATAGAACCGTTCAACTTCAGCTTGTTCAGCGTACTGGTTGGGGCATAGACTTGGATTATTGTGAAATTGAATGGTATGCCTTGGAAACGAACAGAGATCATTCTGTTGTTTTTGAGATTGCATCCAAGTACTGCATTTTGAACTCTTTTGTTGACCATGATGGCTACTCCCTTTCTTCTGAGGGATTCCTGCCCGCAGTAGTAGATATAATGGTCATCTGAGTTTAATTCACCCATTCCAGTCCATTTTAGTTCACTGATTCCTAGAATGTCGACGTTCACTCTTGCCATCTCTTGTTTGACCACTTCCAATTTCGTGTCTGACTCTGTGTGACCCCATGGACTGCAGCCTACCAGGCTTCTCTATCCATGGGATTCTCCAGGCAAGAACACTGGAGTGGGTTGCCATTTCCTTCTCCAATGCATGAAAGTGGAAAGTGAAAGTGAAGTCACTCAGTCATGTCTGACTCTTAGCAACCCCATGGATTGCAGCCTACCAGGCTCCTCCATCCATGGGATTTTCCAAGCAACAGTACTGGAGTGGGGTGCCATTGCCTTCTCCCAATTTGCCTTGATTCATGCAGGTTCCTATGCAATATTGCTCTTTATAGCGTCAGACCTTGCTTCTATCACCAGTCACATCCACAACTGGGTATTGTTTTTGCTTTGGCTCCATCCCTTCATTCTTTCTGGAGTTATTT
The DNA here is from genome assembly GCF_003369695.1 of Bos indicus x Bos taurus. NCBI lineage: Eukaryota > Metazoa > Chordata > Mammalia > Artiodactyla > Bovidae > Bos > Bos indicus x Bos taurus. The sequence goes on from NC_040078.1 coordinate 87,078,160, forward strand.
CTCCACTGATCTCCACTAGCATATTGGGTACCTACTGACCTGGGAAGTTCCTCTTTCAGTATCCTATCATTTTGCCTTTTCATACTGTTCATGGGGTTCTCAAGGCAAGAATACTGAAGTGGTTTGCCATTCCCTTCCAGTGGACCACATTCTGTCAGACCTCTCCACCATGACCCCCCCATCTTGGGTGTCCCCACGGGCATGGTTAATTTCATTGAGTTAGACAAGGCTGTGGCCCTAGTGTGATTAGATTGACTAGTTTTCTGTGAGTATGGTTTCAGTGTGTCTGCCCTCTGATGCCCTCTTGCAACACCTACCATCTTACTTGGGAGCAAAGGAAAGATATAAGCATCTGAATGCAGAGTTCCAAAGAATAGCAAGAAGAGATAAGAAAGCCTTCCTCAGCAATCAATGCAAAGAAATAGAGGAAAACAACAGAATGGGAAAGACTAGAGAGCTCTTCAAGAAAATTAGAGATACCATGGAAACATTTCATACAAAGATGGGCTCGATAAAGGACAGAAATGGTATGGACCGAACAGAAGCAGAAGATATGAAGAAGAGGTGGCAAGAATACAGAGAAGAACTGTACAAAAAAGATCTTCATGACCCAGACAATCACGATGGTGTGATCACTGACCTAGAGCCAGACATCCTAGAATGTGAAGTCAAGTGGGCCTTAGAAAGTATCGCTACGAACAAAGCTAGTGGAGGTGATGGAATTCCAGTTGAGCTATTTCAAATCCTACAAGATAATGCTGTGAAAGTGCTGCACTCAATATGCCAGCAAATTTGGAAAACTCAGCAGTGGCCACAGGACTGGAAAAGGTCAGTTTTCATTCCAATCCCAAAGAAAGGCAATGCCAAAGAATGCTCAAACTACCACACAATTGCACTCATTTCACTTGCCAGTAAAGTAATGCTCAAAATTCTCCAAACCAGGCTTCAGCAATACATGAACCATGAACTTCCAATTGTTCAAGCTGGTTTTAGAAAAGGCAGAGGAACCAGAGACCAAATTGCCAACATCGGCTGGATCATGGAAAAAGCAAGAGAGTTCCAGAAAAGCATCTATTTCTGTTTTATTGACTATGCCAAAGCCTTTGACTATGTGGATCACAATAAACTGTGGGAAATTCTTCAAGAGATGGGAATACCAGACCACCTGATCTGCCTCCTGAGAAATCTGTATTCAGGTCAGGAAGCAACAGTTAGAACTGGACATGGAACAACAGGCTGGTTCCAAATAGGAAAAGGAGTACGTCAAGGCTGTATATTGTCACCCTGCTTATTTAACTTCTATGCAGAGTACATCATGAGAAACGCTGGGCTGGAAGAAACACAAGCTGGAATCAAGATTGCCAGGAGAAATATCAATAACCTCAGATGTGCAGATGACACCACCCTTATGGCAGAAAGTGAAGAGGAACTCAAAAGCCTCTTGATGAAAGTGAAAGAGGAGGGTGAAAAAGTTAGCTTAAAGCTCAACATGCAGAAAATGAAGATCATGGCATCCGGTCCCAACACTTCATGGGAAATAGATGGGGAAACAGTGTCAGACTTTATTTTTCTGGGCTCCAAAATCACTACAGATGGTGACTGCAGCCATGAAATTAAAAGACGCTTACTCCTTGGAAGGAAAGTTATGACCAACCTAGAGAGCATATTCAAAAGCAGAGACATTACTTTGCCAACAAAGGTCCGTCTAGTCAAGGCTATGGTTTTTCCTGTGGTCATGTATGGATGTGAGAGTTGGACTGTAAAGAAGGCTGAGTGCCGAAGAATTGATGTTTTTGAACTGTGGTATTTGAGAAGACTCTTGAGAGTCCCTTGGACTACAAGTAGATTCAACCAGTCCATTCTAAAGGAGATCAGCCCTGGGATTTCTTTGGAAGGAATGATGTTAAAGCTGAAACTCCAGTACTTTGGCCACCTCATGCAAAGAGTTGACTCATCGGAAAAGACTCTGATGCTGGGAGGGATTGGGGGCAGGAGGAGAAGGGGACAACAGAGGATGAGATGGCTGGATGGCATCGCTGACTCGATGGACGTGAGTCTGAGTGAACTCTGGGAGTTGGTGATGGACAGGGAGGCCTGATGTGCTGCAATTCATGGGGTCGCAAAGAGTCAGGCATGACTGAGCGACTGAACTGAATTGATCTGAGAGTCACTCAACAGATATTCTCTTCTGAGCATTCATTATATGCTGTGGTCATAGCTGAATATGATACAGCCCTTAACCTCAAAGAATTTTTTTCCTGTACAATTTATAGCACAGTGTGCAAAGCTCTATGAGGAAAGCCTGGAGTCCTGAGGGAAGGAAGAACAGGGCTGTTAACCAGGTCTTACATGTAAAGGAAAGACGAAGGGACACTGCTCAGGGAGGGCTTAAGCAGATGATGCTGGAGCCTCATCCTGAAGGAAACGTCACAGCTTTCTGACTGATAATTTAGACTCTGGGATGAGACCGTATTGAATCCCACTTGACCATTCACTAACTGAAACCCTGAGTAAGTTCCCCTGCAGGCCTAAATATAAGGCTTCCCTGGTAGCTCAGCAGGAAAGAATCTGCCTGCCAATTCAGATTTGGGATCAATCCCTGGGTTAGGAAGATCCCTTGGAGAAGGAAATGGCAACCTATTCCAGTATTCTTCCCTGGGAAATCCCATGGACAGAGGAGCCTGGTGGGCTGTTGTCCTTGGGGGTCACAAAGAGTTGAACGTGACTTAGCAACTAAACGACAAAAACAACTTGTTCCTTCACCCTATCCTACCCCCCAAAAATGATCTCAGCAAAGAGGGAAAGTCTTAGTCTTTGGGTTTCTATAACAAAAATTCCAAGCTTGTAAACAATAGAAATATAATCCCACTGTCCTGGACGCTGGAAGTCTGAGATTAGAGTACAAGTGTAGTCACAAGAGGGCCCTCTTCCGGGTGGCAAACTTCTCTTTGTATCTTCATGTGGTATAAGGGGCTAGTGAGCTTAGTGGGGTCTCTTTTCCAAGAGCACTAATCCCATTCATAAGGGGTCCATCCTCATGACCTAAGCCCCCACCCCCAAAAAGCCAATTTCCTAATACCATCCCATTGGAATTAGAATTTCAACAAATCAATTTGGGGTGGGGGGATACATGCAGACCATAGCAGGGAATGACTTTATATTCAACCCCTTGTAGAAGTTAGTGCTTTATTTTGAAAATGATATATTAACTTGCAATAATATTACCTGATATGATATATGATACCTTTGAAAAAAGAAAGCACTCACCCACAGTCACACAAATAGAGATGGCTGGAGGCAGAATTGACCCTTTCTCTATAATTCACCTCTTAGCTAGTAACCATACCATTCTTTCCTACTGGCTTCTCCCTCCACTGGAGCCCATTTCTGAACAGTGTTTCTGGCATATGGGACTTTGCTTTTCCTGTGTAGTTTTGGCTCAGCTTGTACCTTCAGCCTCCCAAGGTCTCAGGCAAGGACTCCTTGCCTCCAGACATGTGGCCCTGGGGAGGCCCTCTTGTGATCTGGCTTTTCTGCTGGTTGGAGCCGGACTCAGACTTTTCCTGAGTCAGATATACCCGAGTCTGAGGATGACCTCACATCTGTAGGAGCGGCCAACACTGTAGACCCAGCCTTTCTTCCTTTAGTCATGCCAACAGCCTGGGATGATTTACTCTGGGTAAGTGTGTACAGGAAGCTAAACTCAAATTGGGAACAGCTTAGTTGGTTAGTATCCATAGAAACACTGAATACTCAATCGGAGGTGATTCCCTTCTATGTAACACAGCAGCCAACGCTTGACTCATTCCACCACCTATACAAATGAGAACCAATAACTAAGGGATTCCTGGACATTTCCCCTGCCCCTGAGTTTCCAGAGATGCCCTGACATCACTGGCCCTGCCAGTTTTCCTACCTTTGTTGTTGTTGTTTAGTTGTTAAGTCATGTCTGACTCTTTGGAAACCCATGGACTGTAGCCCACAAGGCTTCTCTGTCCATGGGATTCTCCAGGCAAGAATACTGGAGTGGGTTGCTGTGCCCTTCTCCAGGGGATCTTCTGGAGTCAGGGACTGAACCCACATCTCCTGTGTCTCCTGCATTGGCAGGAGGATTCTTTACCACTGAGCCACCTGGGAGGCCCTTTCCTACACTTACTTGTCCCTGAATCCACTTGGGCCTTCTCTCAAACACTATTAGAATATGATTTGGGGTTCCATCCAGGGATGGTAGACCCAACTTCTAGATTGCAGTGCTTTATCTTACCCACAAGTATTGTGTTGTATTAAGAGACCTGATATTCACTTTCTCTGTTGCCCTGAGACCTAGAATGCCTTCACTTATAAAATATACAAAAATAAGTTGAGGTTCTAGGAAGACCACATGCTGGAGAGGCAGCCTAAAGGCATGAAAAGAGCCCTGGTCTGGGAGTCTAAAGATAGGAACTGAAGCCCTAGTTCTGGTGCTGAGGAGCTGTGTGAACTTAAATAGTTTCTGCTATCCTTCCTGCTGCTTCAGCAGTTGAAATCCTGAAAGTTGGCTACACTAGATCAGATGATAATGTGCATAAGAATCACCTCAGAATCTGTTAAAGTGCAGAATTTGATTCAGCAGGCCTGGGGTTAGTCTGAGACTCTGCATTTCTCAAAAGTTTTAGTGAAGCTGATGGACTAGGGAATATAGTTGAAGTGAGAATCAATTTCAGAAGTTCCCTCCTATGTTCTACAAGCATCATAGTCTTTTGAGTGACAATAATTATGGTTCTGAGGATTTTAGGTATATCCTTACACACACCATTTGTTAAATTACATATGTAATACAGACGGTTAAAAATTCAAACAATACAGAAATATAAAAATATAGGGTGTGGAAGTGCCCTGGTAATTGACCCCCAAAAGAGAACCATTGGTAATGATGTAAAGTATTTAAGAATCTGACCACCTGCCAAAAGTCATGCTCAGCTGTGATCGTGATCATGATCATGAACAGAAGTCTTTTTGGGAAAGGATCTGGTTTTTTCTTCAGCTCAAAGTCATTGCAGCCACTCAGTGTGATAGGTGGCGAGGCAATGCGTTTGGGCTGATTACGTGGAGGAGAGGGTTTCTGGGTGTTGTCTTCCCAGGTGGGGATCTAGAGTTCATGGTGACATCAGCAAGGGATCTTCACAGAGATAAGGGAGGGAGAATGAAAACACAGAGAACTAGAAATTTGGTCACCTGGGGCTTTCCAAATAGGGGCTTTCTCCTTAATTTCTCTGTGAGGGCATCGCTCAGTTATTGGGAGGAAAGTTGGCATATATTTTCCCTGAAAAATGCCCTGTGACATCAAAGAGTGGTCTCATGGAACCCAAAGAAGAGAAGAGTTTTCTTCAGTAGTAGGTATAGGACCAATTTGTCCTGGCTGTCTGGAGCAGAATCCTCTTAGTCCAGAGGCATCCACGAGAGGGGAAGGTTTTTAACTTCTGCCTCTGCAAGCATGCAGATGAGACAGACAGAGGCAAATTCTGGCTTTGCTGCTGCTTTAAGTGCAACTCCTGAGACACAGGTTCCCCAGTTACCCTCAGGATTGCATTCAAAGTATTCAAGATGGCTGGGTGCTTCTCTTCTTCTCCAATCCCTTCCTTTCTGCCTGTTTTTCCTCTCATGAGGGAGTCTTGATGCAATTACAAAAGCAGTTTCCTTTAATTATCCCAGCTCTTTATAGCCTCTGGACTTCTCTAGGTTGTGCCCTCTTACTGGAACACACTGCTGGCTGTATCATCCCCTCCCACAACCCTCACTAACTTCCCTTCCCTCCTTTCCCTTCCCCTGATGAACTAGAATGGCTCTTCTTTCTGCTGGCATCTTATACCACTTCTAGAATAACACTTCCTACACACTATAATTTTTTGTCTCCCATGGTAGACTGAAAATCCTTGAGGACAGATACACTATTCTAGTTAAGGTTTTTTCTCCTATAGCATCAAATATTTGTTAAATGAATGGATGAAATTTAACTTTACTCAGTTCAGTTCAGTTCAGTCGCTCAGTCCTGTCCAACTCTTTGCTACCCCATGAATCACAGCACGCCAGGCCTCCCTGTCCATCACCAAATCCCAGAGTCTACCGAAACTCATGTCCATTGAGTGATGCCATCTAACCATCTCATCCTCTGTTGTCCCCTTCTCCTCCTGCCCTCAATCTTTCCCAGCATTGGGGTTTTTTCCAATGAGTCAGCTCTTCGCATCAGGTGGCCAAAGTATTGGAGTTTCAGCTTCAACATCAGTCCTTCCATTGAACACCCAGGACTGATCTCCTTTAGGATGGACTGGTTGGATCTCCTTGCAGTCCAAGGGACTCTCAAGAGTCTTCTCCAACATCACAGTTCAAGAGCATCAGTTCTTCAGCGCTCAGCCTTCTTTATAGTCCAACTCTCACATCCATACTGGAAAAACCATAGCCTTGACTAGATGGACCTTTGTTGGCAAAGTAATGTCTCTGCTTTTGAATATGCTGTCTAGGTTGGTCATAACTTTCCTTTCAAGGAACAAGCATCTTTTAATTTCATGGCTGCAATCACCATCTGCAGTGATTTTGGAGCCCCCAAAAATAAAGTCAGCCACTATTTCCCCATCTATTTGCCATGAAGTGGTGGGACAGGATGCCATGATCTTCGTTTTCTGAATGTTGAGCTTTAAGCCAACTTTTTCACTCTCCACTTTCACTTTCATCAAGACGCTCTTTAGTTCTTCTTCACTTTCTGGCATAAGGGTGGTGTCATCTGCATATCCAAGATGATTGATATTTCTCCTGGCAATCTTGATTCCAGCTTGTGCTTCCTCTAGCCCAGCGTTTCTCATGATGTACTCTGCATATAAGTTAAATAAGCAGGGTGACAATATACAGCCTTGACGTAGTCTTTTTCCTATTTGGAACCAATCTGTTGTTCCATGTCCAATTCTAACTTGCTTCCTGACCTGCATACAGGTTTCTCAAGAGGGATAATTAAAATGACAATTACTAATACACTTACCTGAATTAATTTTTGGTTGAGGATTTTCTAATAAAGATATGGTCACTACTGCATTTGCTTTGTGGCCAAATTTTTAGAAGACAGTATGGTGTAGTGTAAGAGACTGGACAAGAGATAAAAGGGACCCAAGTCTATCTTTTATATGTTGTGTATCTTTAGGTTGGTGCTTGGCTTTTCTGGGAACCATTATCTTCCACAGAGAAAGTGTGATTCCTATCATTTTCAAAAGATTAAATGAGATACTGCTGCTGCTGCTGCTGCTGCTAAGTCACTTCAGTCGTGTCCAACTCTGTGCGACCCCATAGACGGCAGCCCACCAGGCTCCCCTGTCCCTGGGATTCTCCAGGCAAGAACACTGGAGTGGGTTGCCATTTCTTTCTCCAATGCAGGAAAGTAAAAAGTGAAAGTGAAGTCACTCTGTCGTGCCCAACTCTTAGCGACCCCATGGACTGCAGCCTACCAGGCTCCTCCGTCCATGGGATTTTCCAGGCAAGAGTACTGGAGTGGGGTGCCATTGCCTTCTCCAAATGAGATACTAGGCTCAATTAAATGAAAACCTACAGTGAGATACACAAATATCAGCTATTATAATGGAACATTTAAGAAAATTAAAAATTTATTCTTTATGATTGGCTTCACAGGTGGCACTAGTAGTAAAGAATCCACTTGCCAATGCAGGACACACAAGAGATGTAGGTTCGATCCCTGGGTGGGGAAGATCCCCTGGAGTAGGAAATGGCAACCTACTCTAGTATCCTTGCCTGGAAAATTCCATGGATAGGCTGCAGGCCATGGTGTCGCAAAGAGCTGGACATGACTGAGCATGCACACACACACACACACACACACACACACACACACACCCTTTATGATACCAAATGATTGTCACCAGTGTCAGGGATGGCTCTGTGTATAAGTCATGAAGGTATTGTCTCTGGTTTACAACCCCTCATCCCCCTCCCCGCAATTCAGTTCTCTGTTTTGAAACTCTGGATTGGCACTCTCCAAACCAAATGCCTCCTTTGCCAACAGCTCACTTTTTAGGCTCCGCCGACACGGAATTCTAGTAATTGTTGTTCAATCACTCAGTCATGTCTGACTCTTTGCAACCCTGCGGACTGCAGCGCTCTAGGCTTTCCTGTCCTTCACCATCTTCCAGAGTTTGCTCAAACTCATGTCCAGTGAATCGGTGATGCTATCCAATCATCTCATCCTCTGTTGACCCCATTCTCCCCCTGCTTTCAATCTTCCCCAGCATCAGAGTTTTTTCCAATGAGTCAGGTCTTTTCCAGTGACTCAGCTCTTTGTACCAGGTGGCCAAAGCATTGGAGTTTCAGCTTCAGCATCAGTCCTTCCAATGAACATCCAGGATTGATTTCCTTTAGGATGGACTAGTTTGATCTCCTTGTTGTCCAAGGGACTCTGAAGAGTCTTCTCCAGCACCACAGTTTGAGAGTGTCAATTCTTCAGTGCTCAGCCTTCCTTATGGTTCAGCTCTCACATCCATATATGACTACTGAGAAAACCATAGTTTTGACTATACCGACCTTTATCAGCAAAGTATTGTATAGGAGATCCTAGAGAGAACCCTAACCCTAACCCCAAACTAACTCCAACTGTAAGCCTGGCAGAGGAAGGAGAGACTTACTCCTTCCTGTTTTCTTCCTGTTCCTGCCAGTGTTAACACTTACCTTTCCTCTTCTCCTCCCCCTCTCTGGGCAGGGCAGCAGCAATTCCTTCCAGCTGAAGCCAGGTAGGAATTTTCCAATTCTTGAAGGATTAGCCTCACTGCATCTGCCCAGGATCATCAGCACTAGCTGCTGGCACCCACAGGTCTGGGTTGCAGCCACACAGAGCTCCTCCTCCAAGTTCGAGACCTCAGTCCCAGACGAGCAACACCCCCATTGTGTTTCAGTCCTCATTCAGCCCCACATTCAAGTTCCTACATTTTGATATTTCCAACTTCTTTCTTCATTTCCCCAGTGCTGGAGATAGTAGTTGCTTTCTGCCATCTTTGCCTCCTGTTACTCTTTTCTTTCTTAGTTTTTTTTTAACACCTAGTTAACAATTCTTTATATGAAGTTCTCTCTGTTAACATAGCTGGTGTGCTTCTGTCTCCCAACTGTATCCTAAGAAGCTCTCAGGAGATCTGAGCTGTGGTACAATCACCTTGGCCCATATGTTCTCTCAGATGATATGATGTTGGAGATAACTGGCTAGGAACATCTTCATTGTGAATCTTGCAGCATTTTCCGGGGAGAGGCACCACGCAGGTTCCGGGATTCTGCAAAAAGACCATGTCTCTGCACAGGGAATTATACAGATAAGCCATCAGTCTAAATTTGGTTGAAAAAAATGAGAGCTGCAAAGTGAAAATGACCAGAAATGACACAAACAAGAAACATCATGGCCATGATAGTACAAATTATTCAGGAGATGGTTTAACCATCCCCAGTATGTATTAATCAGAGGAACCTGGCTTACTTAGACCAAACAGTGAGCACATAGTAGTGTTTAAAAAAATAAAAGTAGATGGTAAAGAATCGACTTGCAATACAGGAGACCCAGGTTCAATCCCTGGATCAGGAAGATCCCCTGGAGAAGGGCATGGCAACCCACTCAAGTATTCTCACCTGAAGAATCCCATGGACAGAGGAGCCTGGTGGGCTCCAAGTCCATAGGGTCACAAAGAGTCGGACATGACTGAGCAACTAACACTTTCACTTTAGTAAAAGAGTGGGCATTTTTTTAGCTGTCTAATGTCAGAGAGTTCTTTTCATATTGGAATAGGAGCATGGCTTTGTCTCCAAAAAGAAAGATTTTTCCTTTTTCCTCAGCAGACGACTAGAACAGCGTTTCCCAGCATCTCTCCCACACTGTGGTATATGCAGGTCAGCATCCTGGGTAAAATAAGATGAGGGTCAGAACCTAGATGCTGCCGCTTATGAATGAAAACCCCAGGTCCAGCTACACCGAAATACTGTCCAAAAACTTTCTTTCATTTCAAGTTTTTTTCATTTCATTTCATACTTTTCATTTTCATGAAGAACTTTATGGAAGAACATATTTAACTAGCTGAACAAACTTTTTGCCCAACCCAGTAGATATCTTATTGATAGGGAAGTTTTGTCCGAGACCATGAGCAACTCATCAGCATCAGATGCTTCAGCCCTTGACCTCAGGTCTTGAGGGAAGGATGCCCACATGCAGGGTCAATTAGACATCACCACCAATCCTGAGCAGTTGTAGTATTAGATACAAAATGCAACACTTTGTCTTTCACTTTGGAGGGGCTATCCCAAGCATGGCCCGGACCACTAGATGTCTATCAACTTCACTGAAGTGACAGATCCCTGAATCTTTGTAAGGTTGAGTTGCTCCCCTTTGACGCACATGTGTCTTACCAAGGTCTCTAGCCTACTGGCCACTGCTTGTCTATCATTTCCAATCAACTTGATAGGATTGCTGTAATGGATCAGTGTCCCATCTCTCAGGTTACATTACGATGGTGGCCAGGATAATTCCCAGGTGGTGGGTGCTAGTGGTGAAGAATCTGCCTGCCAATGCAGGAGATGCCAGAGATGCAGGTTCGATCCTTGGGTCAGGAAGATCCCCTGGAGAAAGAAATGGCAACCTACTCCAGTATTCTTGCCTGGAAAATTCCACGGACAGAGGAGCCTAGTGGGCTATAGTCCATGGGGTTGGACTGTAGAGTTGGACACAACTAACGGACTAAGCACAGGAGAAATTCACATAGTCCTGAGAAAAATTAATGCTATTATCTGTCCCATGAGAATACAGATTGTTTCTGATTCTCTTTTTAAGTTGAAAGGAAAAAATGCATTCACCAAATCGATAGTGGTATACCGTATCCCTGAGGTCTTATCAGTCAGTTCTGGCCCAAAGGCCACGTCTGGCATAGCTGCTGCACTCAGGGCTGCTACTTATGGAGTCTGCAGTACTCTTCAGAATCGATCAGCTTTCTGCGATGTCTGTGCTGCAGGGTCTAGACTGGTGAATTACACGGGACCACCACTTCTGCAATTTTTACATGTTTAATGGCGAGACTAATTCTCCACTCCCCCAGGATGTGATTGCTTTTGGTTTACTATCTTGGCTGAGGTGCGGAGCAGTTTCACAGTAATTCCTTTTGCTTTCCTGCCATGCTAGCCCTTGATCATAATCCAGGGATCTGATGTGGGATTATTCCAATTGCTGAATATATAAATTCCAATTATATACTCAGGCTTCCCAGGCAGTGCAGTGGTAAAGAATCTGCCTGCCATTGCAGGAGTCACAAAAGACTCAGGTTCAATCCCTAGGTTGCGAAGATCCCCTGGGGGTGGAAATGACAACCTGCTCCAGTATTCCTGCCTGGAAAATTCCACAGAGCCTGGTGGGCTACTGTCCAAGGAGTCACAAAGAGTTGGACACAACTGAGCAACTGAGCACACACAATTATATACTCATGAACTGAGAAAATGACCACTGGGTCAGTCCAGGGGCCTGCTGGGCTTACTATGAGTCAGATATTAGACAGAATTTCATTTATTACCTGTCTCCTATAGACATGGCTGGCTACATAATATGCAGAGCCCAGTAAAAATAAAAATGCAGGGCTCCTTGTTCAAAAAGCAAAAAAAAAAAAAGTGTCATTCATGATACACATAAAGATTTTCCTTTCTTCTGTGTGTTGTCTCAATTTGTTATGGTGTTTTTATTTGCTATTTAAGATATAAATAAAAATTTGAAATGATTAGCATTAATTTTATCATCCATCGTGCCAGCTTTCAATGTAAATATCAGAGTGAACTTGTAGACAGAATCACCCAAACTACTTATTTGTATTTCATAGCTTGTCCCTAAGGGTGCCTCAAGATGGCTACAAGAGACAAATATAAGCCAGACTCATGAAGGTTAGAATGAGAAAAAAGGATCCCTGCAGACACAGAATCAGACAATACAAGCTTTGTGGGTATGGAGATACTTGCAGTGTGAGTACAAGCCAGCCTTCAAAGTAGGGCACACTGGCCTGATGTCTCCAAGGGCTCCTCTCACCAGCTACTGGACTGATGCACCATGTCTGATAAGGAATCGAGTATGAGAAGGTTGGGGCTTCCCTGGTAGCTCAGCTGGTAAAGAATCCACCTGCAATGCAGGAGACCTGGGTTCGAGAGTTGGGAAGATCCCTTGGAGGAGGGCATGGCAACCCATTCCAGTATTCTTGCCTGGAGAATCCCATGAACAGAGGAGCCTGGGGGGATATAGTCCATGGGGTCGCAAAGAGTCAGACATGACTGAGCGACTAAGCCCAGCACAGCGCATGGGGAAGTTGAGCTGAGTGTCTTCACATCCCAAGACCCACCATCCCAGCTCACGGCACATAGGCCACCCCCAAGGATCTTTAAACCTCTGCCCCAGGACATGCAATATGCTTGGTACCAAGATCAGGGTGAGCAAGACACACCTTTGGCCTGTCACCCACCAGGTATACTGTGGTATTGTCAGCCCAAGGCAGTGACGGCTGCTTCCACGCCCTTCTCTGAGATGCTCTGTGATGCTGTGAGCTGACCCTTTCTTTGCCCGTGTCCAGGTCTCTCCCAGGTTGGAGGACAGTGGTGATTGCAGGACACGGAGAAGGAGTCTGGGTGGGCCCTGGAGGACAAGCAGCAGGGGACAGAGAACTTGTCCTCGGAAGGCAGTGGTGGGTGAGGGTCATGCTGGTTTCCCCCGTGTCATTAGACATTGCTTACGAAAAATCAAAGATAAAATTAAGAGTGTCAAAGCAGCAGTCCCAGAGCGTGCAGGCCCTTTTGAGTATGGCTACGCTGGTCACATGGCCAGTACAAGAGGCCCCACCTATGGGTGGGACCATATAGCCCCCACTATAACAGGGGGCTGTGATGGTGCTTTGGACCTCTGGATATTGATGTTACTCAGACCCTGTAATTAGTAATCCTACAAATCCTGATATTCCAATTTTCCCCAGAATTGTCACCCATATGCATGGGCACAGGTCCATTTAAGAAGGGACTGAGGAGAGCATCACAGTATGTGTTTGTCATGGTCCTCAGAGTTTTTCTTCCAAGGTTACAGCCATCTCTGCACCAATGAGCTCTGGATCTGATAAAGGGCTCAGGTATGAAACTGAACAAAGATCATGGCTTTTTATTAGGAGGATTGCTCTCAACCTCCTAGCCCTCCATGTTTGTTTTTCTTTGTAATAGATGTTAAGCATCATCCTTGTTAAATGTTCATTAATTTTGCCCCTGTGGACATTATGTGCTATTAACTATCTCCTCAGCTTCCCCTGGGTCATTCTCTCCTGATTGCCACTCTGACCTTGCTGGTCATTACAGCAATTGTGGTCTCCTGGTTTCTGGTGGTTAAGCACCACCACCTGGCCTCCTTTATTTGGGTGGGTGGGTGGGTGAGGTGCCATCCCCCAGGGTGATTTAAGGAGCCCATCTCTGTGATAATTTCTCTGGCCATCATCCACGGCCTGCAGAGGAGGTCACCTCTGAACTTAGCAATCCTGTGCTCCTCTCACCAATGTGTTCCTGGTGGCCTTGGGGAACAGCATGTCTTCAGGTGGACATTATGGCCTTATATATTACATTAATTACAGTGTGTTTCCTCTCTCTGCCTCTCTACTTCCTCTTCCATCTTCTGGGACGCTTCAGGCAGTTTCATTTCCCTGGCAGCGGCCCATCTGTTTTTCCAGGCTTCTAACAGCCATCCCTATGGTAAGTTTGCCCCATCCTGGGGTCCTTCCTGGAATGTTAAGTCCCATGTCCCCTAAACGTTCCCCTGAGTCAATGAATCCTTGGTTTTTTACTTTCTTCATCAAGCATCCTCAAAATCCAACCCCAGCAGTAGTCCCTTGGCTCCTATTGGTGTTTAACAGCTCATTCCTGCAACTCTTTAAGTATGGGGTCTCCTTTCTCTCTTACTAAAGCCAACACACCTCCAGCTGGGTTATGTGGAGATTTAACCATAGGTACTGCCTTAGAAGTGAGCAGAGTCAACACATTCAGGGGGACCCATCCAGATGTCCCTGTTCCATACTTCAGGGTCCCAGGTTTTCACACCAGAACACTGTCCTTCACATCACAGCCCTTCCTTGACTAGGCATTCAACATCTCTGGAGCCCTGTAGGTCTCACAGGTAGGGCTTCAGCATGTCCTTCAGCTGGGGTTGCCCTTCAGTCACAGGTGATATAGGCCTGTCTACAAGCTGATGACCCTGCTACTTGGACACTAGCTGCTTATTAAATGCCATCTCTCAGTATCTTTCTTTGGGGTGTTAATACAACTTAGGAGTAACCAACCAACTTCCTGGTCTTTTAGGCATTATACCCCCACCCCCATTTTTCATATGTTTACATCGTTGAACCTGCCACAGCATTTCCCATCACCAGGACATTTTCCCAGGTCACCACTGGTGAAACCCTCTCCGTGAGGCCACCACCTGAGTGCAGGGACCACCTGTGCCTCACCTGTCAGCCACGACTGTGTCCCCCTCCTCGGCCGTGTGGGAGACGAGCTCATTTCAACTCCCCATTTTACTGTCTGTTTTTTTTGGACCACTCTCAGTGCCACGAACACTGTTCTGGGTCCTCTGAGAAGCCGACACAAGTCTATATGTGTAAGAAATTTATTAGGGAAATTTAAACACGTAAGAGAAAAGAAGGAGCTGGGGGATCCCAGGAAGGCTGGTATGACTCTGAATGAAGAAGAGAGAAAGGAAGGAAGAAAAGTTGGGTGGAAGTATCTTAGACTTCAGAGCAGTCCCAAGGGCAGTCTGGCAGAGCTGTTGGGAGTCCTGAGCCAGTGCCGCTCATCAGGGGAGTCCTCTATCTTCTGCTCACAGCCAGCCTATCCTACTATGTATCTCAGTACCCTGGTGCAGGCGGCCCCGGGCTGGGGGCAGCTGGTGGGAACATGGCTCTGGTGCTAATATAAGTAACGGATCTCAGAGCCCAGGGCTGAGGGCTTTTGGGCTCGTGCAGTCAGTGGCCTGAGAAGCCCATTTTCATGCTCATGCTCAGCCGCTCAGTTGTGTCTGACTCTTTGCAACCTCATGGACTGTAGCCTGCCAGGCTCCTCTGTCCTTCGAATTTTCCAGGCAGAAATACTGGAGTGGGTTGCCATTTCCTACTCCAGGGGATCTCCCCAACCCAGGGATAGTACCCACATCTCTTGTGCGGATTCTTTACCCCATTCACCACCCAGGAAGCCCCTCTACATCAGTAGCTGAACTCAGAGTATTGTAGAATGAAGCCTCATCCACATTTCCAAAGAGTGGAGAGTAAAAACCTGCTAGGTTCTTGTGTCCTCTTCATACAGAAGTGACCATGGTCTCCATAATATTTTAGCCAACCCACATATCTTTAAAATAATTCATTGAAACCTACTTCTAATATCTTTTGTGCTAAGTAACAAAACTTTTGACATTAAATGGAGTGAAATATAACTGAAATGCTGTCTCTGAAGTGTGATCCCTTGATTAAGTAGCTGCCTGGAGTATGTTATCCTGCTTACGGCAGCAGGACATCCCAGGGTATAGAATAAAATAAACTAACACAGACTTACAGAGCTCACTGAATCTACAGTGAATTTATATTAAAGCAGATTGGAGATAATACTTATATCTGGAAGAAAATAGGAGAACAGCGGAAAATGGTGAAAATCTTAGGAATATTGAACTAATTCACGTACAACCCTGAGAACCCCACAATGAATGGCTGACATTATTATTATCATCTAACTATATTGCAACTTTATAGAGTTTTATAGTATTAAGGAAAAGAAGCCTTAGATGCTGTGGAACAATTAGGATTTCTTCATTTCTCTTTGCCAGCACATGAACAGAAGCAAGCAGAGAATAAAGATGGAACTTGCCATATTAGGAAAAGAGGGCTGAACTTTTTCATGTGCTTAACTTATCCAGGATGTGTATGGACAAGTGGCTGAATTAGGGGAGCGCTGGAAGGGAAGGCTGCACCCCTGACTCTGTGCATAGGTGGTGTGTCAGAGGTGGAGAGCTGGGGAAACACCGATCCTTTCAGGTGGAACTTCTGATTGATCAGCATCTGTGTGTCAACATAATGATGAATATTTACATAGGGCTTTGCATTTTATAAAGCTCTTCCCCACAATACATTGTCTCATTTAATCCTCATAACCCTGTAAGGCAAACAGTATTTTTGTCCTCAGTTCCTAGATGGAGAATATGACTCAGAGATGAACTTCCTAAGGTATACATGGTCAATCCCTGCAAAGCCTGAATTGCCCACCTGCCCCACCATTCTCCAGGCTCCCAGAGCCACATTCATCTCTCATGTGCCACCACTAGTTAACATTGAGGATACACAGGGGGTAGCTCAGATGGTAAATAATCTGCCTGCAATGTAGGAGACTTGGGTTCAATCCCTGGGTCAAGAAGATCCCCTGGAGAAGGAAATGGCAACTCACTCCAGTATTCTGGCCTGGAGAATCCCATGGACAGAGGAGTCTTGTGGGCTACAGGCTATGGGGTCACAAAGAGTTGGACATGACTGAGCGACTAACACTCACACACCGTGCTCCCAAAGAGCTTTTCTCCGTAAGAATTCCTTGAGAATATTTCACACTGCCAGAAACTCTGAGAAGATAGACAGAAAGCATACATTATGACCTTTTCCTTGGAAGACTTTACAGTCTAAAGGGTTTTTTGTTGGGGGGTGGGTATCTTTGTTTTTGTTTTTGTTATTTGTTATGGATCAATTTTAGGTTTATAGAAGGCCTGCAAACATGATACAGATTCCCACATAACCTTCACCTAGCTTCCCCTGATGTTACATAACCAAAATGCGTCTGTCAATCCTAAGAAATTAACACTGGTTCATTACTATTAACTGGACCATAGATGTGACTCGGATTTCTACAGTTTTCCAGCCTAGGTCCTTCTTCCTGCTTCAGGACTCAATCTGTGATGCAGACTCCTTAGTCTCCTCCAATCTGTGATGGTTCCTCTTGATTTCGCCTTTCTTAACTTTGATCTTGATACTGATCGAGTATTTTGCAGAATGGTTTTCAATTTGTGTTTGTCTGATGTTTCTCTCAAGATTAGACTGAGGTTATGGATTTGAGAAAAGGATACACATAAATGATGTGCCAGCCATCTCATCACATCCTATCAGTGGGTACCTTGTGTCAACATGACTTATCCCCGGTAATGCTAACCTGGAACACTTAGATAAGGTGGTATCTGGCAGGTTTCTCTATTGCAAGTTGCTGTTTTTTTACCCCAATACTCTAGTCACTAAGTCTAACCTACACTCAAGGGTTAGCAGGGAATTACGTTTCACCTCCGGAGAGAGGAATATCAAGGAGTTTAGGACTTATGTTAAAAACCACCATGGTAATTAATACATAATTAGGGGAAGGTGGTTTGAACCTATGCAAAATATCTTTTTTTCCTTAAGGTTTCATCCATTAATGTTAGCCTTCATCAATGAATCTTGCCTGAGGCAATTATTGCTGTTCTCATGGTGATTTTCTGCTTCTCTCATTTCTTTTATACTTATTATTGGAAATGGTCTGTAAAGAAAATTGACCCTTCCACCCCAACTTGTTTATTTGTTCAGTCAATCATTTATCACAATACGGACTCATGGGTATTTATATTATTGTGTTCAATACAATACAGTTTATTTTTTGTGTGCAATTCAATACAATTGCTATTTTGTTGTTGTGCCTCAAATCGTTCTAGCCTTGGGCACTGGGAGTTCTTTTCAGTTTGATTCCTGTGCCCTTTTGACATTCTCCCTCCATTTTTGGCTTAGTTTAGAACACTTTTTTTCCACTGCATGATACTCCAGGCTTACCTTGTATGTCTTCAAGGAATCCCAATTTCTTTTATTGGAGAATGGTATATAAAAACCAAGCCCTGGGCACTTAAGTTGTGCTTGTTGCTCTTGGAATGTCATTGCTTCTGGGCCCTTTCAAGGGGCAGTATCTATCTATTCTAATCTACATATACATGCATTTCTATCCATGTGTATATTCATTAAACTAAATGAGGGTCATGCTGATGACTCCAGCTCCAACCCAGCACTCCACTTTTGCTTATTTGTTATTTCTTTCTCCAACACTGAAAGCACAAAGGAGCTGTTTAAGTTGGAAAGAGATTCTACACATTAAGGGATGATGTGTAGAATCTTTCTTCTCTGCGTGGAAGAAAGATGAAGCAGAACAGGAGACCAGAGAACCCATCTGTGGGGCTACAGGCAACCCTAATTGTATAGAACAGATTTGCCCAGACTTCAAAGTCTTTGGAAATATTAAAGAGCTTTTCATGGGGGAAAAAATCCCCAATTAATTAAAAGCATTTACCCTGAGATCATCTTCTACGTCTTGCTTCTCCATTCCCTCCCATCACTAGAGCAGCCCTAAGTAAATAGCAGAGTCTTCTTTCTATGCCCTGGGTTAGAATTCCATCTGTACAACCTCCTTATTTTGTAGGTGAGAGTACCTGAAGCTCAGAGAGAGGAGGATCTCACCCAAAGTCACACAGCAAGTCAGCAGTAGAGCCAGAAGAAGAACTCAGGTCTCCAAATGTCCAGACCAATGCTCTTCTGAGCTACAGAATATGGCAGGAGTGGGAGATGTCCACTGTACATGTGGAGTACAGACCTCCTTGCTTAATTTTGACAAGGGTCTTCAGCTGCTGGAATAAAAACGGACACTCTTTGTTGAGTGCAGCTTTAGTGGTAGGCATTAAGTGTCAATATCTCCTTGAACATGGTAACCCTATGACACAGGTGTGACTTGCAGATTAGCAAACCGAAAATGGAAAAGTTCATAAACTAGCCCAAAATCATGATGGGACCAAGGTGGGATGCAGGCCTGAAACTGTGCATTAAATGCCGACTCCTGACTTGCAGACCTGCTTGTTGCTGAGCTGAAGAAGCTGCCTTAACTGTCCTGCAGGAGGAGGGGTGTATGTCTCCATCATTGCTGGGGGTAAGCAAGCACTGGCCTGGAAAGGGCTAACTATGATAACAACAAGAAACGCCTTGTAAAGTGGCCACATGGAGGCAGAAATACTTTGAGAAGTTGTGCGAGCATTCTGCATGCTGCCCTTTCTTCTTCCTTCTCCTCCTCTTAGTCTTCTTCTCTCTCTCTCTCTCTTTCTCTCTCTCTCACATGCACACCATACACACATCTCCTCACATATTATTGCGACTCTACCCTTGTCACTTTTCCTGAGCCAACCATCTTCAGCTCTGCATCCTTAGTAGGTCATGGAAGAAAACCATCCTTTTTGGTGCAGGACTATGAACCAAGCAAGGGCTTGGGAGCCTAGATGATCTGGGTTCCAGTTTCCAGGTCTGTTCTTTATGAACTGTCCCTCTGAGGGAGTTGTGTGACCTGGGCAGATTATATACTATGTCGCTCGTCACATCTGACTGTTTGAGCCCCTGTAGACCATAGCCCACCAGGCTCCTCTGTCCATGGGATTCTCCAGGCAAGAATACTGGAGATTGTTGCTGTGCCCTCCTCTGAGGGATCTTCCAGACCCAGGGATTGAACCCGCATCGCTTATGTTTCCTGCATTGGCAGGAGGGTTCTTTTCCACTAGGGCCACCTGGGAAGTCAGGGCAAATTACACAGCATTTATAAATGAAATAATAATACCTAAACTGTAATGTTGGGCTTCCCTTGTGGTTCAGCTGGTAAAGAATCTGCCTGCAATATGGGAGAACTGGGTTTGATCCCTGGGTTGGGAAGATCCCCTGGAGAAGGGAAAGGCTCAGTTCAGTTCAGTTCAGTTCAGTCACTCAGTCGTGTCCAACTCTTTGTGACCCCATGACTCACAGCACGCCAGGCCTCCCTGTCCATCACAAACTCCTGGAGTTCACTCAGATTCACGTCCATCGAGTCAGTGATGCCATCCAGCCATCTTATCCTCTGTCGTTCCCTTCTCCTCCTGCCCCCAATCCCTCCCAGTATCAGAGTCTACCCACTCCAATATTCTGGCCTGGAGAATTCCATGAACTGTATAGTCCATGGGGTGGCAAAGAGTTGGACACAACTGAGCTACTAAGCACAGCACAGCACAGCCTGTAATGTTAAAGTCAATAGAAAAATGTATCTTGAATTTCTCTGCTATTCCCTCTCTTGTTCCTTTTCAGAACTACCATGTTGTTCCCAGGAATAATCTTATAAAAACATAAATCTGGTCATTAGAGCTTCTCCCCCAATATTATCAACAAAAAAAAATGCCAAGCATTTCTCATTGCTCTTAGAATAAAACCCCCATCCTTATCATGTAAGGGCCTCTGTGATCTGGCCCCCGCCTACCTCTCCACTCCCCCGCCTTCCCAGACTCCCCTGCAGACCCTCTCTCTCTCCTGCCTAAGCAGAGACTCCTTCCTGCCAGGAACCCCTCACCTGCTGTTCCAGCCCCCAGGGACTCCCCTTCCCGTCTTTTCATCTGGACTTTCCTGGTAGCTCAGTTGGTAAAGAATCCACCTGCAATGCAGGAGACCCAGTTCGATTCCTGAGTTGGACACGACTGAGCAACAAAGCCCACAGCACACAATACCTATTTATCCTTTAAGTCTCAACTTGTCCTCCCAAAAGAGGCCTTCCCCGAATGCTCTGTTCAAACCCAGCCCCCTCTTTCATGGTCTCCTGCTGCCCTTCCTTTTCCTTCAGAGTCCTTATCACCACTTATAATCGTGCATCTGGTTATGTGATTCCTCATTCAGTGTCGGGTCTCCTCCCATAGGTGGAGAACAGAGCGTGTCTCTCCTTTCCTTTCTGTCTCTCCCTGGGGTCAGTTGCAGCGCCTGGGGCAGACTGGGCAGTCAGGAAGTCTGTGGCGTCTGACGGAATGAATGAGAGTCCTGTGTAGAGCGCAGGTGGGCACACAGCGTGCCTTTAGCAGATCTTCGTAGCCTCAGCCCGCCTCTTCCCCAGCCTGGTGGATGGACTAGAGCGGAGCTCTCAGCAGTGGGTACAGTCTCTTCCTCATCCCAGGTCCCCAGCCCTGTGGGGCTGGCTGGGTGCAAAGCCCCAGAGGCCAAGGCAGACCCTGCCACCCCTGAGAGCAGGAGCCGCCTGTCGGGAGTGGGCAAAGCCGCTGGGAGCAGGGCCCCTGGGTCCTCATCAGGCTCGAGTCCTCCCTGTCCTTTCTCCCCACTGCAGAGAGCCAATGCCAGTGGAGCTTGGCTTGTTTTGTTGTACGTGCTGCTAGGCAACCGGCCTGTTTTTGCTTATTTACCTCCCCTGGGCCGTTTCACAACATTCTGTAATAGGCCCTGCTCTCTCTGCTGCACATCTGGTTTGGGTTTAGACTGTCAGAGTCCCCACTGCACAGCGAGCTAGTGCTTTGCCCAAGTCACTGAGAGGGACCCCGCACTCTGGCTGCCCAGCCTCCATAGTGTTGGGCCAGCCCATGGAGCCCTTCATTTGCCCAGCCCTGACTCCCTTCTCCACCCTGAACCTCCTAGTCCTTGTTTTCAACAGTGGACACATTTCAAAGCCTGAGAGTAGGGACATGTTGAGAAGGAAAAGAATGATAGGGGTTCAAGAAATCCTATAGTAGGAAGTAAATTTACAGAGAATAAAGTCTGAGCCTTTATACAGCCACTCATCTCCCTTGATCCACAGAGAGGGGAGTTGATTTAACCAAGGGGACACAGATAGACAGGGGCAGACCCAAGACCAAGTTCCTTGGCCAAGAGCCTTCCCACCAAGATGACAACCTTAGGGATAGAGTGGGTTAAATTGGTTGTTAGTAGGTTTAAATGAAATAGTAGATTCATTCCTGTCTCCAACATACCCCAAAATTCCTGGTGGGGTTTCTGCAAAAGGACCAAAAAAGAACTGGAGATTTGGTGGATGTCACTAGAGAGAGAGAGTTTCTGATTTCTTTATCTACCTGCAGGGCAGGGACAGGGACAGGTCAATGAAGGAGCGCTGCTTGGGAACAGACACAGGATGCCTCTCTCTGCGCCTTCCTCACACTCAGAGTAAAACCCAAGGTTCTGACATGGCTTACAAGGCTCTCTCTACACGACCTCATCTTGTTACCTCTCTGACCTCACCCTCCCCTCCCCTGCCCTCCTGCATTCAGCCCCAGTGGTTGGTGCCAAGAAGAGCAAGAAGGCTTCCTTGGTGCAGAAGCAGCCAGCCACTGGGCAAAGCTGGATGAGTCAAGTGAGGACTGGGTTTCTCACCTGTTTTCTCTGGCAGAGAACAAAACACTCAGACAAAATACACAGTGTTTTATTTTTCTCTGCAGCACTTAACCTGCTCCTGACATATGGTTACATTTTGAATTTACTGTCCGTCTTTTTCCACTAGAATGTAAACTTCTCACAGGCAGGGTCTTTCTTCTGCTCATTGTTATGTCCTTGTACCTGCAAGAGTTTTACATGAAAATTGGGCTTCAGAAGGATTTGTTTGAATGAATGTGTAAGTGAGTGAGTCTGTTTGTCCTCCTAAGCTTGTTCACATGGTAATATTCCCTTACACCTACTTCTCACCTACAAACTGAGATGCTCTCTGAGGGCCTGGGCTCTCTATTCTCAGCTCTCTGTGATGCTCCACATCTCCTAACTTGTGGAGCACATACTTCCCCTCTGCCTGGAATGCCCCTCCCAGTCCAGCTCTGTATCTCCCGGTAGGGTCTGACCTGGTAACTTTCCATGCTGAGATGAACCTTTGACAGTTTCTGGCTGCCTCTCTGTGGCTTGCCATCATGACGATTATTACTTATTAGGCTGCTCCATGTTGATTAATCAACGAGGAATAAGGGAACCACATGACCAGGTGTGTAGCAACTGAGCAGTGGTCTTTGCCCTCGAAAGTTTCCTTCTGATTCTTTTTCAGGCTTACTTTGTCAGTTGTTGACCTTCAGTATAGACCTCTTGTGGCACAAGAGTACAGAGTGTGGGAGTCACTCAGTTGTGTCTGACTCTCTGCGACCCCATGGTCTGTAGCCTGTCAGCCTGTAGTCAGGCTCCTCTGACCATGGGATTCTCCAGGCAAGAATACTGGAATGGGTTGCCATTCCCTTCTGCAGGGGATCTTCCCGACCCAGGGATCAAACCCAGGTCTCCCACATTGCAGGCAGACTCTTTACAGTCTGAGCCATGGGAGAAGATTACAGAATGGTATGTAAAACAGACCTCTTGATTTTTTTTTTTTTTTCCCTCAATCTTTCACCTTCCCCACTGACCTACAGTGAATGGCAACACCATCTGCTTAGTTTCTTAAAGCAAAAACTCAGGTCTTGGCTACTGATCCAGACTGGATCCATCATCTCCCCCATACCAAGCCACTGTCAAGTCCTACCAACTCTAATCCTCTGGCGTATCTGAAAAGCATCATATTCTCTCCACCTCTGTGACTCCACCCTCGTCCAGACCCCCAGCATTCTTACCTGCCTTACCGGCTCTTTATTTCTACTCTTAACTGACCAGCAAGTGATTAGAATCAGGTTTCAAAAAAGAAATTAGGTCATGCTGCTTCTTTCTTTAAAATTGCCCAAATGGCTTCCTGTTTCACTTAGGGTCAGAACCTTGTCCTATCTTTACCTTGGCCTCAAAGGCTACAATCTAGCCCCTACTAACCTCTCCTACTTCAGTTCATCTCAATCCCTAATTCCCCTTTTCTCATTGTGCCTCAGCCACACTAACTCTCTTTCTGTTCTTTGAATAAGTAAACTCATTCCGGTTTCAGAACTTCTGCACCGTCAATCACCTCTCCTTGGACTACTCTTCCTTCTAATCTTCACATGATTCCTCCAGCCACTCAAATCCTGATTTAAACAGCATGTCTTCAGAGAAGACTTCTCTGACCATTCAGTTTATAGTAACATGACTCTTCTCCCATATACATACTTTCTCATATTGTTCTAAGTTCTTTCTAACACGGACCACAAGATTTTCTATTGGTATACGTATTTTATTGTATGTCTTTCCTGAATTAGAATGAAACAATGAAAACAGAAACCACTGTGACCCCAGCACCGAGAATAGGGCCTGACACATAATAGACGCTCAAAATGTTTCTTGAATAAATGAATGAATGAATCCACGGTAGCCCGAACATGGACTGAGAGTCAGGCGTCCTGTGTTCAACTGTAACCTGGCTGCTTTCACATTACATGACTTTCAACTTGTCATGTATCACTCTGGGCTTCAGTCTCCACATCTGTAAAGTGAGTTCCGATTTCATGATCCTTCAAGTTCTTTTCAACTTCCAGATACTCTGATCCTATTGATCTTTTCATATTGTTAAACATAAAAAGCTGTCAAAGATGGTGATGACAGCAATGACTTGATGAAAGCTGATGAATTATTTCTTAAATCTCACACAGTGTCCCAGATTACATTAGTTATTTATGATTTGTACTTAAGCTACATATCCGAAAAGGATTTGAGTGGCTTAGGTTTCTGGTCCACTTTTCCAAACATTCCTTTCCTTGTTTCATTTTCACATGCCCCCTTCTAGATTGCTATATTACAATGGGTGCTTCTGATTACAGCTGATAGAAACCTAACTGAATTCAACTACAATATGTAATCCAAGGAAAGATGAATAACTAAGGTGTTAGGAGGACAGCAAGAGAGCAGAGCCTCAGATGCTGCTGGAACCAGGGACTCATACCCCACTACTGCCCCCTCCACCATTTTCTCCATCTATCAGTGTGTTGACTGTATCCTTCTCTCTCTAAGTAACCTAGTTCTTTCCCTGTAGTTCCAGCAAAGCATTAATCACACTTTATCATAACGGATTCATTTTGTTGCTTAGTTTTGGGATCTTATCCATTTGTTAATCCCTTGCCTCCAGCACAGTGCCTGGAGCATAGAAGGTGCTCAATAAATGCTAATTAGATAAATGAAGGATTAGCTCAAAAAATGCTAATTAGATAAGTGAATGCTAATTAGAAAACATAGCCACCAGCTGCTCCAGAGTTTAATGCTGGGCAACTTCAGTTATTGGAGAAAGGCTAGCAAAGCTCTCTTAGACTCTAGCCAGAAAAGAAAAAAAATTTTTTTTAGAAAAGAAACTGTTTAGTCCAATGAGGCCACATGCTTACCCTTGGCAAACAGCAGTAGCCATTGAATGTGATAGTATCTCAGCATCCATGTGAATTGGGGGAGGAGATGCTTTTGGAATCTGGGAGGATTTCCTCCAAATCATGGTGGTAAAGAACCCGCTTGCCAATGCAGGAGACATAAGAAACATGGGTTCAATCCCTGGGTCAGGAAGATCCCTTGGAAGAGGAAATGGCAACCCACTCCAGTATTCTTGCATGGAGCATCCCATGGACAGTGGCGCCTTCCAGGCTACAGTCCATGGGGTCACAAACAGTCGGATATGACTGAAGCAACTTAACATATAGCACTAACACACTCACAAAATTGTTGCAGAGATCAAATGAAATATTGTAGGAGAAGGTGTTTTGGAAAGCTATTATGAGGTTGCCATTTTTACAGGTCAAAATTGGTCAAATGTTATCAATTGCGTATGTTTCCATTTACATGGATGTAAGATATAATTGGAGAAGGCGACGGCATCCACTCCAGTACTCTTGCCTGGAGAATCCCAGGGACGGAGGAGCCTGGTGCGCTGCAGTCCATGCGGTCTCTAGGAGTCGGACACGACAAAGAGACTTCCCTTTCACTTTTCACTTTCATGCTTTGGAGAAGGAAATGACAACCCACTCCAGTGTTCTTGCCTGGAGAATCCCAGGGACGGGGGAGCCTGGTGGGCTGCCATCTCTGGGGTCGCACAGAGTCGGACACAACTGAAGCGACTTAGCAGCAGCAGCAGCAAGATATAATTGATTTGATTGTATGTCAGCACACTAAGAGGGGATATTTTTAAGATGAAGTGTTAAGTTCCTTTTTGAAATGATGGTAACTAAATGATCTACTGGGTGTTATCTTTACAAGGAACAGTGCTACGTGCCTTACGTGGATAGCTCAGTATTTCTTTCAACACTTTGATGAGGTAGATCCTATAATTATCCCCATTCTGCAGACAAGAAAATTGAGATTCGGTGAGGTTAACACATTATTGACCAGGGGATTTTTGCAGAAACTAATGCCTGTGGCCAATGATTCGTTATGTAAGTGAATATTGAAACACTCCTGTCATTAACATTTGGGAACAGAGTAACATAAAATGTATTAACATGTCTCTGGCAACAATGTATTAAGTTATACATTCCAGATAACACAGCTGAAATAGTGGCAGGGCCAGGATTTGAACCTTGGTTTCTGGGATCCAGTGCTATTTACACTACATTAGGACTTGGAGGTCCAGCTCTTCCACGAAAGTTACTAAGATGAGAGGTTCTCAGTTCTAAGAAGGCAATTAAGCCTAGAGCCTATTATGCAGAGTGAAGTAAGAAAGAGAAAGACAGATACCGTATATTAGTGCATATATATGGCATCTAGAAAGATGGTACTGATGATTCTACTTGCAGGGCAGCAAAGGCGACGTAGACATTAAGATCAGACTTTTGGACACAGTCGGGGAAGGAGAGGTGGGATGATTTAAGAGAGTAGCATTGAAATATATATATTCCCATATGTAAAATAGATAGCCAGTGGGGATTTTCTGTGTGATGCAGGGAGCTCAAAGCTGGTGGTTTGTGCCAACCTAGTGGGGTGGGATGGGAAGGGAAGTTCAAGAGGGAAGGGACATAGGTATACCTGCAGCCAATTCATGTTGATATATGGCAGAAACCATCACAATATTGTAATTATCCTTTAATTAAAAATGAAAATGAAAAAAAAAATGAATGACTCTTTCTGTTACCTGTGAATCCACAGACTTGTGTATATCCCCTACCCCTAAGTCACAGACATTGTATTATAACTAGTAGTAAGTGTATCTTCTGCCTAAGACTGGTTAATTTGCTTGAGGGACCATCTTATTCATCTTTGCACTCAAAATAAGCCTTACATTTTACCTAGCATATGAAAGGCACTCTCCAAAGGTTTACTGAAGTGAATGGGGTAGACAGATAAAGATGGTTCAATATCGCCAATGAGTATCGTCTCTGGTCTGCATGTTTGTGGTGGTGAAGGAACAATAATATCAGGGCCAATTATAAAAACGGACCCATGTGTTAGGAGCCTATTATGTTTCAGAAGGTTTTGCCCATTATATCTAGTTTTCATATTACCTTGCTGGGTAAAGGGTGGTATCTCCAGGTCTTTCCTCTTGAGAGCAGCAGAATGTATTATTTCCAAAGACTGTAAACACCTCCTCTGTGACATTAAAGCTGGGCCATGAAAATACATTTGCTCCAACTAGGGTCACACAGAGCTTTTAACCTAAAAACCATCCTCAGCTGGAATTGCACAGAATTCCATTCTGGGCGTGCCCCCAATTTCTTCTAAATGCAAACCCCACCCACACTCCAGAGCCCTACAACTCTGTCAAGCAAATGTTTGATTTGATTGTATGGGAACTTGATTCTGAGCCATGGAATTTGAGAGCTGTGCCTGCAAGCCTGGAATTTCAATATTAGCCTTTCTGACCTGGATAGCTTTGATCTCCCAAGTTTACACTCACAAGTATTGATAACATGGCTCAAATCACAAGCAAGAGCACCAGGTCCACAGCCCATGGCTGCCAAGTGTGTGCATGTGTACACAGATCTCTGTTGAGATCAAAATGGATTTAGATTACACAGGGCTTATCTGATGGTGGGGCAGAGAGACAGAGTTCACTTTCATTCAGACAATCATCCTATAGCACAGAAATCAAGAGTGAACTGCAGCTGAACTCTGGCAAGGCCAGACATTTGCAGTGTGGCCCAACCTTCCTTCATTTCTTAGAGTCTGCTTTCTCACTGGGGAATGGCCGCTTTAGTTAGCCACCATTTTCCAAGCATCTGTAGCGGGCACCGTAAGTCTACATAAAGTTAATAATAACATGTTAAACATATAGATGCTAGTCACTTCCTCGCTTAAATGCCTTCGGTGTTTCTCAGTGCCTGCAGAACAGGCACTTACCTTTACCCCTGCCTTACCTTCCCATGATCCAGTCTCTGTCTCTCTCTCTCTCTGATCTCGATTCCTACCACTCCCTCTCTCATTCCCAATGTCCTGATATATTTAAGTATTCCAAGCCTTCCAGACAAAGTGACTGCACTTCCTTTCCCTTAAGGGGAATGTCCCATCCAGTTCTGCTTTCCAGTAAACACCTGTACCTCCTTCCCATCTATGCAAAATTTCTTTTTTTTTTTCCCCCTTTTTAGATCCACACTCCAGCTTTCTCCATTTGCGCTCTGCCCAGGAAGTTGATCTGTGGGGATGGCATCAGTGGGTGCTTGTCCAGTTGGGAATTTCAGAAGGAGAGAGGGAATGCCTTCCTCCCTGCAAGTGCACTGGAGCTGGCATGTCTCTCACTGCTCCTCCTAAGGTGATCAACTCTGTAGGATGCTCCGTCCCCTTGTGAGAAAAGTTCAGCAGCTACTAAGCTCCTGTACTCGCCCGGTGATTCTTCCACATCTGCATCTTTGCAGATAAGCCCTCCTCTAAACACAAATGAAATGATTGGCTGTTGAGACCCTAATGGGTACATGCTGATGCAGCACAAGCTCAAGGAGTCCTTTGTAGGCACCTACCTGTTACATCAGGCTTCAGTGGCTCAGCAGGTAAAGATTCTGGCTGCAATGCAGGAGATGTGGGAGACTCAGGAGACATGGGAGACATGGGTTTGATCCCTGGTCTTGGAAGATCCCATAGAGGAGCAAATGGCAACTCAGTCCAGTATTCTTGTCTAGAAAATCCCGTAGACAGAGGAGCCAGGTAGGCTACAGTTCACAGGGTCACAAAGAGTCAGACACACACACACACACACCGGTTACTCACAATGCTGTTTGCTCCCCCGTCTGCCCTACCAGATTGCTTCGTTCCACCTTGCTTTATAAATATTAAAGTGGCCCACCCACATTTAGTGATTAGCTTCTACACCCTGGGCTGTGGCCCAGGCACAGCAGATTCAGAGGTTAATAGATGATCATTCTTGACCTTGAAGATCCCCCACTCTAGTGCCAGAGATATGCTGTAGGCTCTGTCTGTGGCTCTGAGCACAGGACTAGTTAACAGTGGGCTCGTGTTCAAATCCCAGTTCCATCACTGACGAGCCATGTACTCTGGGTGAGTTCATCTTTCTGAGCCTCAGTTTCTCATCTGTAAATTGAAATAATAGAAGCGACTTCAGAAGAGTAGTTATAAGGATTAAAGTAGCACTCTATAAACATCCATTATTATTTTTATTATAGCAGGTGCCTAGTTGCATGCATGCATTCTCAGTTGCTCCGTGGTGTCTGACTCTTTGCAACCCCAGGGACTGTAGCCCAGCAGGTTCCTCTGTCCCTGGGATTTTCCAGGCAAGAGTACTGGAATGGGTGGCCATTTCCTCCTCTAGGGGATCTTCCTGACCCAGGGATCGAATCTGCAACTCTTGCATCTCCTGAATTGGCAGGTGGATTCTTTATCACTGACCCACCTGAGAGGCCCAGGTGCTTAGTTAGGGTACATGAAATAGGGACTGAATTTACTCTCTCATTTGCTCTAACAACACTTTTTCCATCCTTCCCCACTATATGTATTCCAAGTAGACAGCAAAAATGCTTCGTTTACCCATCTGTAGGAGTGAATGAATGAATATATGAATATCTAACCTCCTCAGCCTGTTCTGCATCCCCCACTTCCTGCTGGTGGCCACAGCTGCACTGTTTGTTTGGGAAGCTGGGAGCTCCGAGCCCTGGAGAAGTGGCCCTGGCTTTCCCTCTGGGGGATGTGCCAAGAGCTCTCCGTTATTTGGTCTGGGCGCAGGTGCTTCTGGGCTTTGTAAACACTTGGCCTCTGGGCTCTGCCCCAGAAGCCCCCAGCTTCCCAGAACCAGTGGCCCCAGTTCCTGTTCAGCAGCTGCTCTTTCTGTAAGGCCTTTGCAAGCCTCAGTGCCCCTTCTGGTAAGTGCAGGGGCCAGGAGAGAGGTTCTACTTTCACATTCACTACCACACCCACAGGAGGGAGATTTCTCAATGTGGAGGGGAAATTTCCTTTCTCTTTAGACCTAACCTCAAGCTTGCTGCTGAACTCATTTTTTTCAGGACATACTCAATTTTCTGTTGAGGCTTGGGTGTCCCCAATATCTAAACTTGGATCTGCTCCAGAAACAAGGGAGACCCATGGCCCTGCTGAGCCCCTGCAGCAGGTACGCCCTGTGCTCAAGTGTGCATTACATGCATCTGGATGTGACCCTGCCCCTGCCCCATTTTACAGACGTAGGCACTGAGGCTCAGGGCAATGGAATAACTAGAGCTGGAATGTTCAGATGGGGAAATCTTCCCCTTAGAGCTTTGAAACAGTTGGAAATGGCCACCGAAAGGAAATCCCCAGATGGAATTAATCTTGGCGCTTGTCTACACATGCCCAACTCTGTTCCTTTGCTTCCTGTAATCTGCATGTTTATTTGTGTCCATATCTGGGTCTCCTACTTGACGGCCCCTCCTCAAGGGCAGAGAAGGTGACTCGTTTATGCCTTTTCCCTGGTCCCAGCACAAGGCCTGAGGCAGGAAGAGATTGCTGCTCTAAGAAGTTAAAAGCATGAGAGTAAGCCAATGTGTCTGGTGGTGGAGAGTTAGTGGTGGGGAACTGCAGGGCGAGG
Source organism: Bos indicus x Bos taurus (assembly GCF_003369695.1). NCBI lineage: Eukaryota > Metazoa > Chordata > Mammalia > Artiodactyla > Bovidae > Bos > Bos indicus x Bos taurus. The sequence continues at coordinate 87,108,871 of NC_040078.1, forward strand.
CTGGAGATAAAACCGAGGCCATGGTGAGGGATCTGTCTTTAATTCTAAGGGAAAAAGGAAGCCACTTAAGGCTTTTGAGCAGGGCCCTTCCGTGTTGTGCTGTGTATACTCAACCACTCAGTTATGTCTGACTCTTTGCAATCCCATGGACTGTAGCCCACCAGGAACCTCTGTCCAGGGACTTTTCCAGGCAAGAATCCTTGAGCAGGTTACCATTTGCTACTCCAGGGGATCTTCCTGACCCAAGGATTGAACCTGCATCTCTGATGTCTCCTGCATTGGCAAGCAGATTATTTACCACTGCGCCACCATGTTACAACAAAGTAATCTGGCTGTAGTGTGCGAAACAGATTGGAAAGTAACAGATGAGGAAGCTCAGTGAGGAGCTGTCCCAGTGCACCAGGCAAGAGATAAGAGAATCTCTTGAGGTCAGTGCTTCTCAGACTTGAGTGGGCATCGGAATCCCCTGGAAGGCCTGTTAAAGCCCAGCTTGCTGGCCCCACCCCCAGTTTCTGATTCAGTGGGTCTGGGGTGGAACCCACCTAAGTACTTGTACTTCTAGCAAGGTCCCAGGTGGTGAGGATGCTGCTGATCCCCGAGGGCCACTGGCTTGAGGGAAAGAGAAGAGGGAAAGGATGAGTGAGACAGTCTTATCCTAGAAGACCTTCATCTCATGGGAGCACAGTGTGATTAGTGCAGTTCTAGAGAAGTGGACGCATCTGCATTTTGATAGCCCAGGGAGGGAACCCTCCTCCAGTTTGGGGTGGAAGAGGGGGTCAGAGGAAACTTTCTGGAAGAGGGAACTCTTGAATTAAGTTACAATAGTTAAGTAAGAGTCAACCAGGTGAGAAAGGTCAGCAGGAAAAATGGGAAGGAGAAGATGCTCAAATCAGAGGGCAAACCTTGAGCAAAGGCAAGGAGGTGAAGAATAGTGAGATTTGTTTGAGCAATTGAACAAGAGACTTCAAAATGAAGACAGTATGTCAAGAAGGGCTTTGCATGCCTTACGAATTAAAGACTTTGGACTTGATTCTGTGGATCAGAGGTTTGTAAACTATTTTAGGAGGAGGAGGGACTGGGAAGTATGTGGTGTGAGAAATGTCACAGACCCCTCTGAGAATCTGAACAAAGTTAATATGCACACAAATAGAACTAGGGTGTACATTTCAGGATGTTCACAGATTTGCTGAAGGCTATCCATAAACTTTAAAACATTCAAATCTCTGCAGTGGATGATGGGTTTTAAGCAGATAGGTATCTTAATTAGGTTTTAGTTTAGAAAGAACTCTCACTGGCCAAGTAAACAATGGATTTGAGCAGAGGTAACTGGGTGAAAGGTAATATATAACAGTGTGGGAAGGGACCGGTTTAACACCCATAACACAAGTGTTAGGTTGGTAAGTGTCAAGATCAGACTTGCTTTTTAGCAAAGTCACTGCTCAATTCAAGAAGCATTGCTTGAGAGCTCAGAGGCTGTCTTTGCCTGGCTATAAACCAGCAGGAAGGAGCCATCTGCACCCTCACCCCACCTACTAGAATCTGCTGGTCATCAGTCAGCTGAGGCCCAGATATCCCAGGCCTTTGAGGGCCAGAAGCCAAGGACGTGAAGGAAGGCAGCGCTCTGATGAGCTGGGGAGAGGCCCAAAGGGCAAAGTAGGGCAGTGAGTTTTGGGGAGGTGGCCAGAGTGTCAGTCCTCCCAAAGGTTTTGCAATAGCCCTAGGAAGGGAACAGGACTAAGATGATTATCTCTGTTGAACAGATGGGACACCGAAGGCCAGGAAAGGTGAGAACTTGCCAAAAGACACGTAGCAAACACCAAGGCGGAACTGAGAAGAGAACTCATCAACACTGGATTCTTGGGTCAGTATCTCTCATCTTAATCTGACCTTGCTGCAAATTTTGCCATAGCTGTAGCCTGTGGCTCTGTAATCGCGTAATTCTGTGATTCTAGCAAGAGGTTGTCGTCTACAGTTAACTCAATTCAAAGGAATATCTGCCTTTTCACCCCAAAACCATATCATCAACCACCTGTGAAGCTTGGAGCCAGCCACTTGGCCTCTCTGCCTCAAGTTTTCTCTTCACCTATAAAATAAGAGGATAGCACTCAATGTCCACAAAGCCTTCATCTTCTCTGGACTACAGTGGTTCTACAAAGGCTTCAGTGATCCAAAATGCTGCCCCACAGCCTGGATGGGAGGGGAGTTTGGGGAAGAATGGATGCATGTATATGTATGGCTTAGTCTCTCTGCTGTGCACCTGAGACAATCACAACATTATTAATCAGCTACATTCTAGTATAAAATAAAAAGCTACAAAATATTCTGCCCCAGCTTTGATGTGACAACAGGATTCTCACTAGCCCAACTCCTTTTATAATACTGTTACGAGCAATAAGAAGAATGATAAAGATTAACATTTATTTCTTCCCATGGGCCAAACACTGATCTAAGTATACTTTTATGTTTAAAAAAAATACTTTTGAAGGCTACTGTTATTATTATTTCCATTTTATAAATTAGAAAACTAAGAGAGAAGTTGTGTTACTTAACATAGGTCATACAGCTAACTATTTATAGAACCAGGGTTCAAACCCAAGCAGTTGGCTCAGGGTCCATGGTCCTTAGGAGCTGAAGAGTGAGGGGTGGGGACTGCCAAGTGAAGCCTCAGCGATGGGAGGCTCACTCCCATTATCACTCACATCTTCACAGAAAGCTGTGCTATGTCACACTGCCCTCCACCCTCTGCAAAGGGATGCTTGTAAGATGTTATCTAGTGACTTGTGGAAGGAATTGCCAAATTAGACAAATAAAAATACAAGATACCTGGTTAAATTCAAATTTTCAGTAAAAAGCAAATAATTTTTTAAGTCTATCTCCATGCAACATTTGTGACATATTTATATAAAAACTTTTCATTATTTATCTGAAATTCAGATTTAGCTAGGCATCCTGTGTTCTATATGACAAACATGCTTCCAATATAACAAAAATAAGGACAAGTCATGGCAACTTCCTTCTAGAAGACTGAGTGGGTATTGTTATTGCTTTGCTCCCTGGTCCAGAAGGTTGACATGATGGCCTTGGCTGAATCATTTTCAAGGGAATAGGAATGACTGCTCCTCCCTCATCTCAAATGGAAGTCCAGAATGACCTGGAACAGGCCTTGTTCACTGGCTGCCCGCATCTCTGGCTGAGTTTCCAGTGCCCTGCTCACAACTTGGAAGGTGACATAAACAGGGATCTCCCTCCTTCTCTGCTCCCCAGTAGATTCCCAGGGCCTTTCTAGGACATTCAGGTCTTCAAATACTAATTATTGCTCCTCTCTGAACCTGAGTAATTGCTTCTGGGATAGTTAGAGGAAAAGTAAGATAAGCACATATTAGATTCTCAAGTCAGAGTGGGTCATTTCTCAGGTTTTCCTCATACTGAATGTTGTGGAGTCTGGGGAGAATACCAAGACCCAAGGATTTTCTGACTTTAACAACATGTTATGATTTCCCAAAATCCACCCCCACAATCTGCCCCAGGAAATGGGTTTTGAAATATAAATATGTGGGGTTAGTCCACATCTGACACAGCTGTGCCGAAGCTTGCTTTCTCATGGCTGGCATCCCAAACAGACCCTGGGCTTGACCAAACTCCTACCTCCTCATCACAACCTGACCCTGGGCTTCCCCCTCTCCCTCACCACATCCCACCCATGCCCTGTGTGGAGTGGTTTTTATCAATAGAGCCTGTCTCATCTCATTGGGAAACTGGCTGCTCACATGCTTTCAATCTGCTTTGTCTCGCCTGATTACCAAGATGTCCCAGACCAAATCGCACTTAAATGAAATGCATTTGGGTGGTGGACCCCGCCTGTCTCAGCAGAAATATTAGAGCAGCTGCCTAGAGCACAGCCAAGACTTAACATAAAATGCACATCAGCATCCCAAAAGTAAAAGGTATTTTGAAAAGTGTTTTGTATTAACATTCTTGAATATATACACTTATAAGCATACTGATGGGGTTTCTTTGGTTGCTCAGACAATAAGTAATCCACCTGCAGTGCAGGAGACCCAGGTTTGATCCCTGGGGTGGGGAAGATCCCCTGGATAAGGAAATGGCTACCCACTCCAGTATTCTTGCCTGGAGAATTCCATGGAGAGAAGAGCCTGTCAGGCTGTATGGGGTCTATACAGTCTATGGGGTTGTAAAGAGTCGGATGGGACTGAGCAACTAACACACACACAAGCATTCTGATTAGACCCCAGACAGAGGTCACAGTTATTTCCTTAAAAGAATTCATTTGAAAAAGATTTAGAACAGAGCAAAAATAAACCCTTCTTGGCTGAGAAGGATAGGGGTCCCAGGTTTTTTTTTTTTTTTTCTGAATATTTTCTTACTGAAATCTGGTGCTGCTGCTGCTAAGTTGCTTCAGTCGTGTCCGACTCTTAGCGACCCCATGGAATGCAGCCCACCAGGCTCCCCTGTCCCTGGGATTTTCCAGGCAAGAGTACTGGAGTGGGGTGCCGTTGCCTTCTCCGGAAATCCTCTAAGCTGACCTTATTAACCAGACATGTGCTTGGCTTCATCAACTGGAGCCAGAATATCCGCGTCATCATTACTGTCATTACCATGGCTGAGAGTCATTGATCACTTATTTTGAGCCAGGAATTTTGCTAACTATTCTACATGATTTATATCACTGAATTCCCTAATGATCTCCTATGAGAAGTATAATGTTTTCATTTAGATTTCTTTTTTCTTAGAGCAGTTTAAGGTTCACGACAGAATTGAGGGACAGTACTGAGATGTCTTATGCACCACCTGTCCCCATATATGCATAGCCTACCTCATTATGAACATCACCCACCAGAGGAGTATGTTTGTTTTAGTTGATGAATCTACATTAACACATCATGCATGAGTACTAAGTTGCTTCAGTGGTGTCCGACTTCTTTATGACCCTATGGACTGTAGCCTGCCAAACACCTCTGTCCATGGGGATTATCTAGGTAAGAATAATGGAGTGAGTTGCCATGCCCTCCTCCAGGGGATCTTCCCCACGCAAAGATCAAACCTTGGTCTCTTATGTTTCCTGCATTGGCAGGCAGATTCTCTACTGCTAACGACATCTTGGAAGCCCCTTCACACATCATTCAGTTCAGTTCAGTTCATAATTACTCCCAAATCCATACTTTACCCTTGGTACTGTACATTCTATGGGTCTGAACAAATGTATAATGACATATATCCATCATTATAACATTATACATAAGTACTTTCGCTGCCTTAAAAATCCTCTGTGCTCTACCTATTCATTCTCCCTGCCCCCTCCCAACTTCTGGCAACCACTAATCTTTCTGTCTCCATAGTCTTGCCTTTCCTAGAATGTCCTATAGTTGGAATCATAAGCATGTAGCCTCTTCAGATTGACTTCTTTTACTTACAAACTATGCATTTAAGTTTCCTTTTCATCACTTTTAGGACTGAATAATAATTCATTGTCTAGATGTACCACAGTTTATTTATCCATTCACCTACTGAAGGGTATCTTTGTTGCTTCCAAGTTTTGGCAATTGTAAGTAAAGCTGCTATAAATATCTGTGTGTAGGTTTTTCTTTAGACATAAATTTTCAATGACTATTATCTCCAGATCAAATGGTGAAATATATTTACCTTTGTAAGAAATTGCCAAACTCTTCCAAAGTGACTGTACTATTTTGCATTTTCACCAGTGAAGAATGAGAGTTCCAGTTGCTCCATTTTCTTGCCAGCACAGCACTTGTTGTAAGCATTCACGATTTTGGCCATTCTTATAGATATGTAGTGGTAGTTCAATATTGCTTTAAGTTGAATTGACATATGACGTGGAGCATATTTTCATATGTTTATTTGCCATCTGTATATCTTCCTTGTGAGATATCTGTCAAGCTCTTAGCTAACTTTTAATCAAGTTGTTTGATTTCTTGTCACTGAATTTTAAGAGTTCTTTATATATTTTGGATAACAGTCCTTTATCAGATGTCATCTGCAAATATTTCCTCCTGCTCTTGGATTGTCTTCTCCATCTCTTGATGTTGTCTTTCACAGAGCAGAAGTTTTTAATTTCAGTGAAGATCAATTTAATGATTATTTCTTTCATGAATCATGTGTTATGTCTAAAACGTCACCATCATACCTACATCTATGCATCATTCTTTCCTATGTTATCTTCTAAGAGTCTCATACTTTAAAGTTTTACATATAGGTCTGTAATCCATTTTGAGTTAACTTTTGTGAAGGGTTTAAGGTCTCTGTCTACATTAGTGGGGTTGTTTTTGTTTTTGTTTTTTGTTTTTTGCCCATGTATGTCCAGCTGTTCCAGCACCATTTGTATAAATGACTATATTTACTCCATTGCACTGCCTTTGTTCTTTTGTCAAAGGTCAGTTGACTATATTTATGTGGGTCAATTTCTGGGCTCTCGACTCTGTCCATTGGTCTATTTGTCTGTTTTTTCACCAATCCCACACCATCTCGATTACTATAACTTTATATAGTGAGTCTTGAAGTTGGATAGTTTTAGTCCTCCAACTTTTTTCTCCATGTTGGCTAGTTGAGCCTTTTGTCTCTACACATAAAGTTTAGAATTAGTTTGACAATATCCATGAAATAACTTGCTGAGGTTTTGGTTGGGATTACATTGAATCCATAGATCAAGTTGTAGAGAATGAACATTTTTATAATACTGATCTTCCTATGCATATATCTAGTTTTTCTTTAATTTTTTTATCAGAGATTTATAGTCTTAATCACATGAATCTTGTACACATTTTGTTAGATTTATACCTAAGTTTTTAAATTTTGGGGGCTTTAATGTAAATGGTATTGTATTTTTACTTTCAAATTCCAATTTTTCATCAGGGATATGTGTGTAAGCAACTGACCTTTGTATACTGATCTGTACAATAAGTCATCTTGTAAAAATCACTTATTAGTTTCAGGAGATTTTTAGCAATTCAGATTTTCTTAGATGACCATAGTATCTGTAGACAAATATAGTTTTATCTTTCTTTTCCCAGTCTGCACACTTGTTATTTTATTTTTCTTTTTTGTCTTAGTACATTAGCTAGAACATCCAGTGTCATGTTGAAAGGAGTGGTGAGAGGCATCCTTGTCCTGTACCCAATCTTAGTGTGAAAGCTTGGAGGTTTTCATCATGTGTGATGTTAGCTGTGGGTTTTTTGAAGATATTCTTTATCAAGTCAAGGAAGTTCTTTATTCATAATTCACTAAGAGTTCTTACCATGAATGGTTGTTGGATGTCTTTTCTGCATTTATTGATATGATCATGTAATCAAGTGACTTTTTTTTCCCCTTAGCCTGTTGATATAATGGATTACTTGAACTGATTTTCTAATTTTCAACCAACCTTCAGTTCAGTTCAGTTGCTCAGTTGTGTCCAACTCTTTGCGATCCCATGAATCTCAGCACGCCAGGCCTCCCTGTCTATCGCCAACTCCCGGAGTTCATTCAAACTCATGTCCATCGAGTCAGTGATGCCATCCAGCCATCTCATCCTCTGTTGTCCCCTTCTCCTCCTGCCCCCAATCCCTCCCAGCATCAGTCTTTTCCAATGAGTCAACTCTTCGCATGAGGTGGCCAAAGTACTGGAGTTTCAGCTTCAGCATCAGTCCTTCCAAAGAACACCCAGGACTGATCTACTTTAGGATGGACTGGTTGGATCTCCTTGCAGTCCAAGGGACTCTCAAGAGTCTTCTCCAACACCACAGTTCAAAAGCATCAATTCTTCGGAGCTCAGCTTTCATCACGGTCCAACTCTCACATCCATACATGACCACAGGAAAAACCATAGCCTTGACTAGACGGACCTTTGTTGGCAAAGTGATGTCTCTGCTTTTGAATATGCTATCTAGGTTGGTCATAACTTTCCTTCCAAGGAGTAAGCATCTTTTAATTTCCTGTCTGAAATCACCATCTTCAGTGATTTTGGAGCCCCAAAAAATAAAGTCTGATACTGTTTCCACTGTTTCTCCATCTATTTCCCATAAGTGATGGGACCACATGCCATGATCTTCATTTTCTGAATGTTGAGCTTTAAGCCAACTTTTTTACTCTCTTCTTTCACTTTCATCAAGAGGCTCTTTAGTTCCTCTTCACTTTCTGCCATCAGGGTGGTGTCATCCGCATATCTGAGGTCATTGATATTTCTTCTGGCAATCTTGATTCCAGCTTGTGCTTCTTCCAGCCCAGCGTTTCTCATGATGTACTCTGCATAGAAGTTACATAAGCAGGGTGATAATATACAGCCTTGATGTACTCCTTTTCCTATTTGGAACCAGTCTGTTGTTCCATGTCCAGTTCTAAATGTTGCTTCCTGACCTACATATAGGTTTCTTAAGAGGCAGGTCAGGTGGTCTGGTATTCCCATCTCTTGAGGAATTTCCCACAGTTTATTTGGATCCACACAGTCAAAGGCTTTGGCATGGTCAATAAAGCAGAAATATATGTTTTTTCTGGAACTCTCTTGCTTTTTTGATGATCCAGCAGATGTTGGCAATTTGATCTCTGGTTCCTCTGCCTTTTCTAAAACCAGCTTGAACATCTGGAAGTTCACAGTTCATGTATTGCTGAAGCCTGGCTTGGAGAATTTTGAGCATTACTTTACTAGCATGTGAGATGAGTGCAATTGTGCGGTAGCTTGAGCATTCTTTGGCATTGCCTTTCTTTGGGATTGGAATGAAAAACTGACCTTTTCCAGTCCTGTGGCCACTGCTGAGTTTTCCAAATTTGCTGGCATATTGAGTGCAGCACTTTCACAGCATCATCTTTCAAGATTTGAAATAGCTCAACTGGAATTCCATCACCTCCACTAGCTTTGTTCGTAGTGATGCTTTCTAAGGCCCACTTGACTTCACATTCCAGGATGTCTGGCTCTAGGTGAGTGATCGTACCATCATGATTATCTTGGTCGTGAAGATCCTTTTTGCACAGTTCTTCTGTGTATTCTTGCCACCTCTTCTTGATATCTTCTGCTTCTGTTAGGTCCATACCATTTCTGTCCTTTGTCAAGCCCATCTTTGCATGAAATATTCCCTTGGTATCTCTAATTTTCTTGAAGAGATCTCTAGTCTTTCCCATTCTGTTTTTTTCCTCCATTTCTTTGCATTGATTGCTGAGGAAGGCTTTCTTATCTCTTCTTGCTGTTCTTTGGAACTCTGCATTCAGATGCTTATATCTTTCCTTTTCTCCTTTGGTTTTTGCTTCTCTTCTTTTCACAGCTATTTGTAAAGCCTCCCCAGACAGCCATTTTGCTTTTTTGCATTTCTTTTCCATGGGGATGGTCTTGATCCCTGTCTCCTGTACAATGTCACGAACCTCCGACCATAGTTCATCAGGCACTCTATCTATCAGATCTAGTCCCTTGAATCTATTTCTCACTTCCACTGTATAATCATAGGGGATTTGATTTAGGTCATACCCAAATGGTCTAGTGGTTTTTCCTACTTTCTTCAATTTAAGTCTGAATTTGGCAATAAGGAGTTCATGATCTGAGCCACAGTCAGCTCCTGGTCTTGTAAGTGTGGGCGGCTGCCATGGCGCACAAACTCGGGAGGCTGCGACAGCGCACAAGTGCAGCCGAGAGGAGCTGCCCCATGTCCAAGTTCCGGGGCAGAAGCTAGGAGGACCCCATGCCTGAGGGGTGGTGGCTAAGAGGAGCTACCCCTCGCCCGAGACCAGGGGCAGTGGCCAGGAGGAGCAACCCCCCGCCGGAGGCCAGGGGCGGCATCTGGGAGGAGCAACCCCACTTCCAAGGAGCAGTGGCTGTGCAGGCACAGGAGGACATAGAGGAGACATTCCACTTTCAAGGTAAGGAGGGGCGGCAGTGAGGAGATACCCCTCGTCCAAGGTAAGAAGCAGCGGCTGCGCTTTGCTGGAACAGCCATGAAGAGATACCCCATGTCCAAGGTAAGAGAAACCCAAGTAAGAGGGTAGGTGTTGCAAGAGGGCATCAGAGGGCAGACACACTGAAACCATAATCACAGAAAACTAGTCAATCTAATCACACTAGGACCACAGCCTTGTCTAACTCAATGAAACTAAGCCATGCCATGTGGGGCCACCCAAGACAGGTGGGTCATGGTGGAGAGATCTGACAGAATGTTGTCCACTGGAGAAGGGAATGGCAAACCATTTCAGTATTCTTGCCTTGAAAACCCCATGAACAGTATGAAAAGGCAAAATGGTAGGATACTGAAAGAGGAACTTCCCAGGTCAATAGGTGCCCAATAAGCTACTGGAGATCAGTGGAGAAATAACTCCAGAAAGAATGAAGGGATGGAGCCAAAGCAAAAACAATACCCAGTTGTGGATGTGACTGGTGATAGAAGCAAGGTCCGATGCTGTAAAGACCAATATTGCATAGGAACCTGGAATGTCAGGTCCATGAATCAAGGCAAATTGGAAGTGGTCAAACAAGAGATGGCAAGGGTGAATGCCGACATTCTAGGAATCAGTGAACTGAAATGGACTGGAATGGGTGAATTTAACTCAGATGACCATTATATCTACTACTGTGGGCAGGAATCCCTCAGAAGAAATGGAGTAGCCATCATGGTCAACAAAAGAGTCCGAAATGCAGTACTTGGATGCAGTCTCAAAAACAACAGAATGATCTCTGTACGTTTCCAAGGCATACCATTCAATATCATAGTAAGCCAAGTCTATGCCCCAATCAGTAACGCTGAAGAAGCTGAAGTTGAATGGTTCTGTGAAGACCTACAAGACCTTTTAGAACTAACACCCAAAAAAGATGTCCTTTTCATTATAGGGGACTGGAATGCAAAAGTAGGAAGTCAAGAAACACCTGGAGTAACGCAAATTTGGCCTTGGAATACGGAATGAAGCAGGGCAAAGACTAATAGAGTTTTGCCAAGAAAATGCACTGGTTCATAGCAAACACCCTCTTCCAACAACACAAGAGAAGACTCCACACATGGACATCACCAGACAGTCAACACTGATATCAGATGGATTATATTCTTTGCAGCCAAAGATGTAGAAGCGCTATATAGTCAGCAAAAACAACCAGCCTTACTTACCTGGGATAAATCCCACTTGGTTGTGGTGTATAATTCTTTTTATATATTGATGGATTTAATTTGCTAATATTTTGAAGAGTTTTGCATCTATGTTCATGAAAGATATTGGTCTGCAGATTTATTTTCTCACAATGTCTTTGTCTGTTTTTGGTTTTAGGATAATACTGACCTCATAGAATGCATTAGGAAGTATACCTTTGACTCCTTTTATACTTTGAAAAAGATTATAGAGATTTGGTGTAACTTTTTAAAAATGTTTGGTAGAATTCACCACTGAACCCATTTGGTCTTAGTGTTTTCTGTCTTGGAAGGTTATTAACTGATCTATTAGGATTAATAATTTCTTTAATAGGCACAGGCCTGTTCAGGTTATCTATTTCTTCTCATGCAAATTTTAGCAAATTATGTCTTTCATGGAATTAGTTAATTTCACCTAAATTATCGAATTTGTAGGTATAGAGTTGTTTATAGTATTCCTTTATTTCCCTATGATAGCCATAGGATCTGTAGTGATTATATCAGGAGGTACAATTTTTAATCCCTATTTTGTGGATAAGGAAATTGAGAGTTAAGATTACTTGATACACCCAGGGTCACATAGCTAATCAAGGTTAAAGCTGTTGTTCTAACCCCAGACTGTACAACCCAAGGCTGGAACATTCAGTCTTGGCAACCCTTACTTCCCAGAGACTGGTGGCAAGGCAGTTCTGGGAACGTAGGTACATGGTAACTATTTGGCCAAGGAGATTAAAGAGACTCATTCATTTTTCATGGCCTGCCTCAAAACTCTCCTGGATATAGATAGTAGATCCAGCCCTTCTCTTTGTACCTCCTTGGCTATGAAGGCATTTATAAGAGTTTGAGCTCCTTTGAGGTGATGAGAGGACATGATGCAGAAAAGGAAAATACTTTGATGGCAGACAGAGCTGGATTTAAATGATGACTCAAAATTTAACCAATTCTATGAAGATGGGACAGAAAACTCTAAATTTTAGTTTCCTCATGTATAAAATGGGTAAAATTTCATTTGTTTCACAGGATTATTATAAGTATTAACTAGAAAAATTTAGCCTGCATTCAGGCATCCAGTATTTTTTGAGCACTTATTATGTGCAGAGGCCATTAGGAACTTGCTCAATGCCCATTACTATCCTTTCAGGACAGGGACTGTATATTCCATGTTCTTCATCCCCATGACCTAGGAGACAGCCTAGGATAGAATGTGTGCTCATTAAATGGCGAGCATACGATGTTCACATAAATTAACAAATAACATATAAGTCAAAACTCCATGACATGACATATATGGCCCACCTAGTTTATCTTTGTGGCCTCATGTGGCCTCCAGCTACACATGATTGGTAGCTGGAGGGTAGGGGTGTAATCGGCATTCAGCGAACAAACCATGTCTTTCCATGTCTCAGCATCAACCCGGTTCTCAAATAATTCTCAGTCTCGAATGCCTGCCGCACCCTTTTTGTCCACTGGCAAGTTACTCAGTAGTCTTAGTTTTACCTAGTGGAAAATTCAGAATAAATCTGCTTCCACTCTGCATGCCAGCTTTTCAAATAGTTGAAATCAGTCTCTATGACTCCCTTCCTTATCCTATCCTTCCAGGTCATACTTTCTTCCTTGTTCCCAATAATTCTTGTAGGTGATGGTCTGAATTCCATAGTATCTTGGGCCCTCCCCACTTAGCCAGTTGCCTCTTAGTCATTGTCTTGGGCTTCCCTGGTGGCTCAGGCAGTAAACAATCTGCCTGCGATGAGGGAGACCCAGGTTTAAGCTCTGGGTCAGGAAGAGCTTCTGGAGGGGGAAATGGCAACCCACTCCAGTATTCTTGCCTGGAAAAATCCCATGGGCAGAAGAGCCTGGCGGGCTACGGTCCATTGGATTGCAAAGCGTCAGACATGACTGAGCAGCTAACATGTTCACTTTCACTTTCTTAGCTGTTCTTTCACTGGCTATTTGTAAGACAAAATATAGTTTGTCACAAGAAGAAAAATTTGTGAAGCTTATATTCTAGTGAGGAGCTGGACCACAAACAAATAAAAATTGAATTTATATATTGGCTGTAGATGCATCAGAAAGAAAAAGAAAATGAGCAAGTGAGGAGAGAAGGTAGAGTGTGAAAATTATGGATGGGTGCACCTCTGAAGCGAGATGCCGAAGGAAATGACGGTGAAAGCCATGTGACTGTCTGGGGGAGGTGCCTTCCAGATGGAGAGAAAAGCTAGTATACATGCCCTCAGGCAAGAGCAACTCTGTTTGGCAGTGCCAGGAGGTCCATGTGATGGAGCGGAGAGAGTGGGAGAAAGCACAGTTGGAGATGAGTTCTAAGAGGAACCAAGGGCAGATTATGTAGGTCCTCCAGGACAATGAGAAGGACATTGTTTTAAGTGAGATGGAAATTTAACAGGACTTTACAAAGCTGAGTTTTAGAGGAACAAGCATAGAAACAGAGAGACCTAGTTAGGGGTTATTGCAGTAACCACAGCAGGAGATGATGGTGACTGGAAACTGCAAATGCACTAGAATTCTGGATGTACTTTGAAAGCAGAGCCCACTGCATTTGTTAGAGGATCAAACGTGGGGCAGGGGACACTGTACCTCAGTCTCCTTCTTTATAAAATAGGTATAATATTTTACTGTGCAGTTGTTAAGCTTCACAGCAGATGCTCAGGAAATGTAAATTTTCTCTCTCAGCAACTCAGTTGGCAGTGGTCACAGGACCATTAATTATAGTAGACTATTGAAAGTCTGGGTAGAGAGGAGAGATGATGAATTTCAAGTACCTGAAAGAAAGTGAAAGTGAAAGTCGCTCAGTCGTGTCCGACTCTTTGTGACCCATGGAGTATACAGTCCATGGAGTTCGCCAGGCCAGAATACTGGAGTGGGTAGCCTTTCCCTTCTCCAGGGGATCTTCCCAACCCAAGGATTGAACCCAAGTCTCTCTCATTGCAGGCGGATTCTTTACCAGCTGAGCCACCAGGAAAGCCCAAGAATACTGGAGTGTGTAGCCTATCCCTTCTCCTGTGGATCTTCCCCACCCGGGAATTGAACCAGGGTTTCCTGCATTGAAGGCAGATTCTTTACCGACTGAGCTATGAGGGAAGCCACCTGTGGGACCCCAAAAGGGAGAGGTACCATGGGAAACACATAGTGCATGATTCAGGATACAGTTCAGGGTGAAAGTCTGGGAGATGTCTTTGAGTACGTAGCCCTGAAACCACAGGTGTAAGTCAAGAATAGAGTCCTTTCCATTACCGTAGTAACACTGTGCAATATTCATGGGACTAATATGTACTTTAAAGAGGAAATCACAGCATCATTAGAAACAGAATGAAAAATATGGTATCATATGAAATGAGGGAATAATTTTTTTCTGGAATATTGGGCTAAAAGAAGCCAGGAAAAATGAGCTGACATATGGTATAGTTTCTTGGAAGTATACCTTAAAGGGAACCGAGTATCTCCATGGTTGTTAGTAATCAAGGTAGGGAAGACAGTTTAGGCAACATGCGTGTAAATCGAACAGGCTTGAGCCTTCATCCAGGCCTTCCCCCTACACTATATTATCAGGTTTTAACAATAGCCATGGAATTGTTATCAGTTTGATTGGCTGATAGCACCTCTGGTTGCTCAGATCTGGATTCTGCATCTGTGGGCATGCTGGCTGTGCACAGATGTGTGGTCCATGGGAGCCCCCAGGGATACATGATAAATTCCATGCAACTATTTGCATATTGCAAAGGCTAGTCCCCTCTCTTACTGGTTTATTGGTATTTCTCCATCTGTCCCACCTACCTGAGAATCAACAGAACTGGGCTCTTTCCTGACTCTGTCATCACCCAGTGGTATCTGTGTGTTGAGATGATTGATCTGATCTGCACACTTACACAATCATGTGTGGTTCTGGCCCCACACTGTGAGAAGGTCACAAATACACTATGATTCCAGAAGAGTGTGTCAGGATGAAATAGAGGGCATGTGTGGCTGGAAAATGATGTATAGGGATGAACTGAAAGAGATAGTGTTTTGTTTTTTTGCATGGGGGATAGGAGATTCAAGTAGGATGTGTCTTCAAATGCTTTAAGGGCAACTATTTGGGAGAGAAATTGACTTATTCCAATTTCATATTGACTACTATAGGGATGGATCAAAGAGATATATTTTGGTTCATTGTCATAAAAGGTATTTCTAATAACATTATCATCCAACTGTGAAATAAGCTGCCTTTGGAGGAGGATGACTGATGGAACCAACTTTTTTAGCTTGGATTCAAGCATTGGATCTGACATTGGACTAGATGAGTAACACCTTCTTGCCTCCTCCTCCCTTCTTCTCATTATCTCCTCTTCCTATGCTGGTCCTCTCACTTCACCTCAGAGGAACAAACCTATCTGGACTTTAATTGTGTTGGTCTAAAAGTTCATTCAAAGTGAACTTTTTGGCCAACTCAATACTAAGTGGGAGTCAAAGGGGCCCCTTTGTCTGCAAGATTTATACTTTCAGTTTGATCCAAGATGTTCATAACTTTTTTGAGTGATTAATGGGGAAGGCAAATACCTTTCATTCCTCAGGGCTACCAATGACTGTGCGTTAAGTGACCTCATCTGGGCACCGAATGGCACCCCATCCCCTGAGGGTTACTGCTCCTTGGTTGGCCCCAGATCAAGGCTTGATACAGTTTGCTTTGAGGGGAGGAATGTGAAGCATGCCCTCTGTGAAAGCCCAGAACAGATGTTATGTTTACTTTTATGACTGGCTTTGCTAAGTGGCTTGTGAGCTGGGCCCTTGGAAGTCAAACCAGTCTTGACCAGGGCTGTTAATGAAGAGATGATCAGGTCCCTCAGACAAAGGGGGAAAGTCCAGAGGATAAGATGTAGGAAGGTAGGCTGTTCTAGAATCTGGGGAAATATACAGGAGTCTCAAAACCAAAAAGAATCTAACAGGCCAAATAGTTTGACCCTGTGATTTTACAGATGAGGAAACTGAAGGGCAGAGAGACAGGGACTTCTTTGAAGTTATGCAGAAAAGCAGACCCATGAGGACTAGGACTGGGGCAAGGCAAGTGAGGCCCCTGCACGGCCCTGAGGGATTCTTCCTGAAATTTTCATTTGCCTCAATCCTGAAGCCTGTACCACCTAAGCTACAGAACTCACCTGCCACACTCAAAGTCCCTCCAGAGAGCTTCTACTCATGGAAGGCACCATGCTTTCTTGCAGATGATTCTATCCCAGTTAGACTAAAGAAGGACCCCTGACCATAGGCGGCCAAAACAGTCTGGCTAGCATCTTAAGGTAGTCTGGTGTGGGCAGTTGTCCCATGGGCCTAAAGTGATTTAACAATCAGATTCTCTCCTGGGGAGTTGAATTAGCAGTAAGAGGAGACGGTCTTTAGTGGTTGAGAGATAAAGTCAAGGGCATTCTTGCTCCTCAGTTCTGTTACTTTCATTGTTCTCTATTCATTCTTGTGATGGGAAGGGAGAGAGGAAGGACCAGTCCTATGCCTCTCCCAATTTCTTCCTGTTGCTAAAGGGTATACCTCCTGTGCCACTGTTCAGATTCTGCACTGCTGTGGGTACTACCTGCCTCCCAATCATCCATTTAACAAATAGTGATTGTTGGGTACAAAGGTTATTAACATTTGGCAATTACGCATAGGTGCTTCCACCTTAGCAGAGAGACAGATACAAAAGAGATAATAATAGTACCATTTGATGAGTATTAACAAAGGAGAAAAGCAACATGTTGTTGGGGCACCAGGAAAAGGTTCATAACCCTTCTAGTAGAACTAGCAGTAAGTAAAAAGAAGACTTCCCCAAGGAAGCGTTGCCTGCACCGAGTTCTCAACAATGGGCAGGACTTTGCCATGTGAAGAGTAAGAATAAAGCACTCTAGGCTTGATCAGGTACAGTACATGCATGCATGCTAAGTCACTTCAGTTGTGTCCTACTCTTTGCAGCCCTATGGACCATAGCCTGCCAGGCTCCTCTGTACAAGGGATTCTCCAGGCAAAAATAATGCAGTGGGTTGCTGTGCCCTCCTCCAGGGGCAAGGTACAGTAAGTCCCCTGCATATGAACATGTTCTATTCTGAGAACTCATTTTTAAGTTGAATTTGTTCATATAAGTCCAACAAAGTTAGCCTAGGTACCCAACTAACACAATCAATTATGTAGTCCTGAACTGTAATAGGTTTGTAATACTTTCCACATAAATAATATGTAAACAATAGACAAACACAAAAACTAAGACAACATTTTCAATCTTACAGTACAGTTCCTTGGAAAGTACAGTAGTACAGTACAACAGCTCATATACAGGGGCTGGCATTTAGTGAACAGGCAAGAAGAGTCACTGCCTGGAGGAGGGAGAGGACGTAGGAAATGATAGAGCTGAAGGATCATCAACAATAGGAGACAGAGTAGGGGGTGGCAAGCTGGAATTTCATTCATGCCTGATGTTGATGGAACATACATTCACATTTATGAGAGTTCAGAACTTGAAGGTTCATATGTAGGAGACTCCCTGTACAGAGCTGAGGACAAGCATGGCACGTATAGAGGAACTGAGAGCAGCTGGACAGCTGTATGAATTTCAAGTCAGCAGGGCAGAGCAAGAGGAGGAGGCTGATCCTTGTAAGCCAGGCTAAGGAGCTTGGATTTCACACACCAGGGGAACTCTTACTCTGGTAATCCAAGACTACACTCAGTGCCAGGGCAAGCTTTCCTTGGCCCACGGAGGATTTTACAGAATTCTGAGTCTGAATGCCTTTAGACAGTGATGTCTCGGTTTGCCATAATCCCTACTGCTCCCCCATTGCTTTCCATGGTCCTGGCACTCATGTCTATTTCCTTCTACCTTCTGTAGGCTCTGAGGACATGATCCCTGCTCTGGATGTTGGAGAATCTCTGAAGAATTTTTGGCATGCATAATCAGGCCTCTGCTTTACAAATGTGGATGAGGGCTTTTAGGGGCCGTCTGGAGGCAAGTAAGTCCTTTGGAGGCCATTGTAACAATCCAGGCAAAAGATGTCAAGGGCCTGGAAATATGCCACAGAGGAGGATACAATAGGCATTGAGCTATGGCCCCTCCAGCCACTCTTGGGTGTTTTGGAGGCCTGGGGCAGTATAGGAGATGAGCCAGCTATTCTATGCCAAGCACCACTTTACAAGACAGAATGCTGTGACAGTCCTAACCTGCTGGGTTCCTCCTATGTCACCGAGGCTTAACATCCATCACTTCTTGCCAAGATCCAACAATCCTGTGAGCTACTGCCCCTCCCTCACCATCCCATGAAGGCTCAGAGAGATGAAGTGTCTCCCATGAAGGGTCCTTGCTAAGTGATTGGTCAGGAATAAAGTCAGGACTTGCTCTACTCTAGTTCATCTCACATGCTGCCTGGTAGGTTTGTCTGGACACTCTTGGAGCCCAGAAGCTATGACAGCAGCATCTTTGGGAGCCGACCCAGCAGAGAATTAATACAGACTTAAGGAGGCTTCCCTGTTGGCTCAGATGGTAAAGAATCGACCTGCAATGTGGGAGATTCAGGTTTGATCCCTGCATCTAGAAGATCCCTTGGAGAAGGCACCGGCTACTCCAGTATTCTTGCCTGGAGAATTCCATGGACATAGGAACCTGGCAGACTACAGTCCAAGGGGTTGCAAAAGAGTCTGAGATCGACTAATGCTTTCACTTTCACTTCACTTGGGAACCACACGACTGAGAAAAAAAGAACTGAAGGTAGACTACCCAAGAGGACGAGCTGAAATGTTGTGCATTTGGTGTATATGTATTTGGCTTAGCAAAGCCCAGCTCTGTTCTCTAAGAAAAGAAGTGAAAGTCTAAGTGCATTGACCTGTTGGCACACAAATGCCAAAGCCACAGTAGGTGTTGTTCTTTGGGGTCCATTGGCCACGAGAAGTGTGAGGGGGAAAGCTGGCTGGAAAGGATCCTTCTGGAAGGACCCCAGATGCCCTGGCCTGGGAGCTCCTGTCCCCAGCTCTGTTGTTTCTTTAGAAAACACTCCTATGGCCCTAAAAGTCCTTCTTACAGACTCAAGCACCCCCTCTAAGTCAGTTCTTCTCGAAGTATGGTTCTTAGACTGGCAGCAGCTTCATCACCTGAGAGCTGGTTAGAAATGCAAATGATCAGACCCCACACAAACATCCTGAGTCAGAAACCAGAGGGTAGCGCAGGGCCAGCGCTCTGTGTTTCAGCAAGCCCACCAAGGGATTCTGATGTGAGCCCAGGTTTGAGAACCCCTGCCATAGGTGATAATGTGATGATGCTGTGAATGTTTTACTGGCTGCTTTAGTGTATCTCATGTACTTTTCCTGCAATGTCCTGGGCTTCCTCCAAATGAATAAACACTTCCTGCCACATCGCTTTGAGTCCAGCAGAATCCCAGTGTAGCCCGTCAAAGAGTGGGCAGGGACAGGTAGACCAATGGTCAGTTCAAACTCAAATCCCATTCTGGCTTGCTTTGTTTTGATGTTGCTTGATCTGATCTTGGCTTCAATGGCTGTTCCTCAGGGAAGACTTCCCAGCTTTCCCAGGCTAGGTTAGAGGCTTCTGTCATATTTTCCAGGAGTACCCCAAGTTCCTGCTCATCCTCCCAGTACTCATCCATCAGTCTGTGTCACAATCACCTGTTTAGTAAATAAGTGTCTTTTCTTCCACTTCACTCTAAGTCCAGTGAGGGTGGAGCCTGTAGGTTTCCTGTGCATCTGCACGTCCCCGTGGTAGAGTGGAGGGGCACAGAGTAAAGATGTGTTCAGTTAATGGAACACCGAGCTCACCTGGAGGCCGTGTATAGTGGTTCCCTCAGGCTGGACTGTTGCTCCCCAGCTCTAGCTGTGGCTTTCTCTATCTTCTCATTCCAGCTTTAGCTACCAGGTCATCGTCTCCTGACCTCCCAACCCAACCCAGTTTGTCGTGACCATCCCACTGCTTTGTCTTCAACTGAGCACTGAATCACTATTTAACAGTCTATTTGATTACTTTATGTTCTGACTCCCTCATTCCCACTCCCCTAGACTACAAGTTTCAAAGTCAGGTTTATCTAGTCAACTGTGTCCCTTTAGCACATCAGATTCCCAGTTAGTGATTTTCAGATGATATATGACTTCTTACTGACTCATTATTCAAACACGTATACATCTTCTATGTATGACCATTTCAGAGATGGAGAAAGACAAACCCAAGAAGAGTGCCAGTTGCCCAAGTCACATAGCTGGTGAGGAGCAGAACTGAGCTAGAATCTATGGCTTCTGGCTTTTAAGCCCATCCTCTTTCCACCACATTGCTTACCTTCTTGCCTGACTAAAAAGTTTAGTATTTTTGGTCATCTCTATGTCTTGTTTGGAGAAATGTGTATTTAGATCTTCTGCTGTTTTTATTGTGGTTTTTTTTTTTTTTTTTTTTATGTTGAGCATGAAGGCTTTGACTGTGTGGATCACAAAAAACTGTGGAAAATTCTTAAAGAGATGGGAGTACCAGACCACCTCACCTGCCTCCTCAGAAATCTGTATGCAGGTCAGGAAGCAACAGTTAGAACTGGACATGAAACAACAGACAGGTTCCAAATAGGAAAAGGAGTATGTCAAGGCTGTATATTGTCACCCTGCTTATTTAACTTATATGCAGAGTACGTCATGAGAAATGCTGGGCTGGATAAAGCACAAGCTGGAATCAAGATTGCCGGGAGAAATATCAATAACTTCAGATACACAGATGACACCACCCTTATGGCAGAAAGTGAAGAAGAACTAAAAAGCCTCTTGATGAAAGTGAAAGAGGAGAGTGAAAAAGTTGGCTTAAAACTCAACATTCATAAAACTAAGATCATGGCATCTGGTCCCATCACTTTATGGCAAATAGATGGGGAAACAGTGGAAACAGTGATAGACTTTATTTTGGGGGGCTCTGAAATCATTGGAGATGGTGACTGCAGCCATGAAATTAAAAGACACTTGCTCCTTTGAAGAAAAGTTATGACCAACCTAGACAGCTTATTCAAAAGCAGAGACATTACTTTGCCAACAAAGGTCCATCTAGTCAAGGCTATGGTTTTTCCCATGGTCATGTACGGATGTGAGAGTTGGACTGTGAAGAAAGCTGAGCACCGAAGAATTGATGCTTTTGAACTATGGTGTTAGAGAAGACTCTCGAGAGTCCCTTGGACTGCAAGGCAATCCAACCTAAAGGAAATAAATCCTGAATATAACTTTGGCCACCTGATGCAAAGAACTGACTCATTTGAAAAGACCCTGATGCTGGGAAAGATCGAAGGTGGGAAGAGACAGGGACAACAGAGGATGAGATGGTTGGATGGTATAACTGACTCCATGGACATTCATTTGAGTAAACTCTGGGACTCGGTGATGGACAGGGAGGCCTGGCATGCTGCAGTCCATGACGTCTCAAAGAGTCGGACACGACTGAGCGACTGAACTGAATAAAAGGATGCTCAACATCACTAATTATTAGAGAAATGCAAATCAAAACTACAATGAGGTATCACCTCACACCAGTCAAAATGGTCATCATCAAAAAATCCACAAACAATAAATACTGGTGAGGGTGTGGAGAAAAGGGATCCCTCCTACACTGTTGATGGGAATGTAAATTGATACATTGGAGAACAGTATGGAGGTTCTTTTAAAAAACTAAAAATAAAAATTTTTAATGAAAAAAAAAAAAGAACCATCGTATGACCCAGCAATCCCACTCCTGGGCATATATATGGAGAAAACCATAATTTCAAGGGGTACATCCACCCCAGTGCTTTCACTGAAGCACTATTTACAATAACCAAGTCATGGAAGCAACTTAAATATCCATCAATGGAGGAATGGATAAAGAAGATGTGGTACATACGTACAATGGAATATTGCTCAGCATAAAAGGAATGAAATTGTGTCATTTGCTGAGATATGGGTAGACCTGCAGACTGTCATTCAGAGTGAAGAAATTCAGAAAGAAAAAAGCAAATATTTTATATTAACACATATATGTGAAATCTAGAAAAATGGTACGGATGAACCTACTTGCAGAGCAGAAATAGAGACACAGATGTAAAGAACTAAAGTATGAACACCAAGCAGGGAAGGAGTGGGAAGAATTGGGCGATTGCAATTGACATATATACAGTACTATGTATAAAATGGATAACTAATGAGACCCTACTGTATACCATAAGGAATTCTACACAGTGCTCTGTGGTGACCTCAATGGGAAGGAAATCTAAAAAAGTAGAGAGACATGCATTCAGTTCAATTCAGTTCAGTTCAGTCGCTCATACGTAGAACTAATTCACTTTCCTGCATGGCAGGAACAATACAGTATTGTAAAGCAACTGTGTGTGTGTGTGTGTGTGTGTGTGTGTGTGTTGGAGAGTGTGTGTATTTCACTCAGTCATCTGACTCTTTGTGACCCCATGGACTGCAGCCTGCCAGGCTCCTCTGTCCATGGTATCCTCCAGGCAAGAATACCAGAGTAGGTTGCTATGCCCTCCTCCAGGGGATCGTCCCAACCCAGGGATCGAGCCCAGGTCTCCCACATTGCAGGTGGATTCTTTACCATCAGAGCCACTAGGGAAGCCCAAAGCAAGCATACTCCCATAATAAAAGAAAACGTTTGATATTTTTCCTGGAAGTTTTAGGGAGTGACTGAATTCTTGAATTTCAAGGAAGTATTAGAATGGGCTGTGTTTTTACTATATAAGGTAGGTCCCTCTCTCCCCTTCTTGCTACAGTGACTAATCTTATTTCAAAGGCATCTGCTTTTCCATCTATGGGTCATGAAGCCACTGCCACACACCATAAACCCATCATTGACATTTTCTCGCAGCTGTGTTAGTTGACAGCTCTGAATCATCAGCGCTGTGAAGTTGCCAAAACGGCTGGTGCTGTCAAAGCATATCAGCTAGAGATGTTCTGCAGTTGGCAGTGGCCCCACTGATGTACCTGTGCTATACAGAGGCCCCTCCACCCTGCCTGGCTGCTGCAGATAGGCGTCCAGGGGAGATGAAGGGGTGTTACTCCAGGAGGCAGATGATTTATGTCAGAGGATTAAACCTGATCCCATATCAAGTTCAAGATTTGCTCAATCAACCCAGAACCCCTAGAACCTCATCAGCTGTAAAGAAAGCCTCCCTGCTGTAACTTTGGACCAAAAAAAGAATACCCATGTTCACTGAAGTATCTTTGATAATGGCAAAAAAAAAAGTAGGGAATCGTAATACCAATTCTGGTACTTTCACAGGAATATTAGGCAGCTGCTAGAATCTGAGTTAAAAATAGGTAGGCATAACTGGATTCTTATAATTAATTGGTTAAAAAATTAGGTTACAACATGTAATGTTCCAGATAAGCATATTTTTAGTGACATCTAGATGGATTGATGGAGAAGGCAATGGCACCCCACTCCAGTACTCTTGCCTGGAAAATCCCATGGACGGAGGAGCCTGGAAGGCTCCAGTCCATGGGGTCGCTGAGGGTCAGACAAGACTGAGCAACTTCACTTTCACTTTTCACTTTCATGCATTGGAGAAAGAAATGGAAACCCACTCCAGTGTTCTTGCCTGGAGAATTCCAGGGACAGCAGAGCCTGGTGGGCTGACGTCTGTGGGGTCACACAGAGTCAGACATGACTGATGTGACTTAGCAGCACCAGCAGCAGATGGGTTGATGGATGAATAAATAGAAGAATTATAGATAGATACGGAGGAAAGTAGGTATATAGCTAGATGGACAGACACATGGATGAGAGAGATATGAAAGACTGGAAAGACCTACACCAGTATATTAACAGTGGTTATATCTGAATGGAGGTATTAAGAGTAATTTTTAAAATCGCTCACCTTTAGTTCCAGATTGCTGCTGCTGTTGTTCAGTTGCTAAGTTGTATCCCATTCTTTGCAGGCCCTTGGACTGCAGCACATCAGGCTCCTCTGTCCTCCACTATCTTCCAGAGTTTGTTCAAATTCATGTCCATTGAGTCTACGATGCTATCAAACCATCTCATCCTCTGCTGCTCCCTTCTCCTTTTGCCTTCAATCTTTCCCAGCATCAGGATCTTTTCCAGTGAGTCGGCTCTTCACATCAGGTGGCCAAAGGATTGGAGCTTCAGCTTCAGCATCAGTTCTTCCAATGAATATTCAGGATTGATTTCCCTTAGGACTGACTGGTTTGATCTCCTTGAAGTCCAAGGGACTCTCAAGAGTCTTCTCCAGCACCATAGTTCGAAAGCATCAGTTCTTCAGCACTCAGCCTTTGTTATGGTTCAACTCTCACATCCATATGTGCCTACTGGAAAAACCATAGCTTTAACTGTATGGACCTCTGTTGGCAAAGTGATGTCTCTGCTTCTTAATATTTAAGAGTAAATTTTCATTGCTCTTGTCAATACATAGTTACTGACACCAACAATTATAGCATTCAGAGTCAAGAATTTATCTTTGACTTATGTTCCTCTCAATTCTTTCTGAGTAGATGTTCATAGCATCCTTCCAACCATCCATCCAGAAAGCAGAATCTACTTGGACTTCAGGATGGCATTTAAACAATATCCCATGTTATTTTTATATCCATTTCATGTCTTTTCATGATTCTGGATTGTTTTTGTTTTTTAATCCTTCTGTAGACCAGGGTGGAGAAGGAAATGGCAACCCACTCCAGCGTTCTTGCCTGGAGAATCCCAGGGACAGGGGAGCCTGGTGGGCTGCCGTCTATGTGGTCGCATAGAGTTGGACACGACTGAAGTGACTTAGCAGCAGTAAACCTGGGAGCCCTGTCTACACTCCACCTTGCCACCTGTTATTCTCCTGGTCAATTCCTACTCATGCTCCAAGACCTTCTTAATAACTGCCTCTTCCTTGGTTGGTTCTTCCATCCCCTCCATGTACCACCTGTATTCTCGCATTGCACTTTATGCCCATTGTATTTTATTCTGTTTGAAACTTTTCCAATCTGTATGGTTATTATCCATATGCTTGCTGTCAGACTCTGTGTTCATTGATACTCCATCTCACTTCTACCTCTGCATCAGGGCCTGATTGCCTAATAAAAACTCTTCTGCTTCTCCTGCAAGTATGTACCCATCAGTCTAAAAGGCAGCTTGGCTAACAACCTTGATGCCATTCACTTAATTGACAGGCATTTACTGAGCATTTTCTATATGTCAATTACAGAGATTAACAAGGTCCTCTCCCTCCAGAGGCTCACAGCCAGGTAGCAGAGCCAGACATGGGCACATAAAAATGAACCAAAAGCTTCTACCAGAGGATGTCAGTTTCCTATTACAGCCTAGACAGTGTGTCTTCTTGGAGTTCAAGAGATTCCTGCTGGCTGTATGGACAGGAAAGGACTTCCCAGGGGAGTTAGGGTTAGAACAGGGAGTTCAAAGAAGAGAAGGATTCAGACAAATAGATGGGAAGGGCATTTCAGATGGAGGAACTAGCGTGGCAAAGGTGCAGAGGTTGTGGGCTCCTGGTGTGTTCATGAGGTGTACAGACTATCGGAGTGGGAAGACATCAGACTTAATTCAGCCCTGGGGGCTGTATCTAGCTGGTATCAAACAGGGGCTGTGTGGTTTCTCTGAGCTCCAATTTCCTCACCTGTAAGCTGGATGTTATATTACCTGTTTCATCTGCTGCACAGGGAAGTTGGGAGAATCAAATAAGACCATATACTGTTTGGAAGCACTTTGTAAGTTATAAAGCAATACACTCATGGAAACCAAAGAATAAGAAAGAAACAATACAGCTAGAAAAAAGGAGCTGGGGAAAGAAGGGAAATGCTGACATATGTTGGAAATATTTAAGGCAGGGTTTGGGGAAGGCCTACAAGATTCTGGATTTGTTTTTCCATTTGGATCTCATCATCCCCAGTTTCACTTCTGTGACTTCTTCCTCATCAACCTAGCCCCTCAGCCCCAGGCCCCAGTCTGGGTTAGGTGCCTACCTCTGCGTTCCTAATCCCACTTAACTGGCAGAACAGCCTTTTAATTTCTGTTAATGTATCCATCTCCCTGACCAGGCTAGGAGTTCACGGATAGCAGGTACCGTGCCTTATTCATTTTATATCTTCAGTGCAGGGCACCTAGTGGACAAACAGTAATTGTGTGCTAGTGCTGACTCTCCTTGCGGCTATGAGTCATGAAGTTCCAGGTGGCAGTCATTTTGCTAAGCACATATTAAGAATTTGCTCATTCCTTCAACAACCCTGGGAAACAGGTCTTATTCCCATTTTATAGATAGAAGTAGTGAGTCTTGGGAAGCAAAATAATTCAATTATGTTTGCCCAATCTGTGAGCATTGGAATCAGCATTTAAGCTGAGGCAGTTAAGCTTCAGAATGCTGTACCTTTCTTGGGAATTCACTCACCCATTCATTCCACCCATAATGGTCATGTGTCTACCATGTGCCAGGAAACAGTCCAAGCTGAAGAAGGGATAAACAGGATCTGGAAGAAGGGATACATAGGATCTCAGAGTATCCCATTCTTGTTGAAAAATGTGAAACAGTTGTTGTTCAGCTGCTGAGGTTGTGTCCGACTCTTTGCAACCTCATGGACTGCAGCACGCCAGTCTTCCCTGTCCTTCACTATCTCCTGGAGTTTGATGAAACTCATGTCCATTGGTGATACCATCCAACCATCTCATCCTTTGTCATCTCCTTCTCCTCCTGCCCTCAATCTTTCCTAGTATCAGGGTCTTTTCCAATGAGTCAGCTCTTCGCATCAGGTAGCCAAAGTATTGGAAACTGATGAGGGACCAAAGCACAGAGCATCCCAGAGGTGTGGACAATTTGGCTCAGGTGGGGGTGGAGCAGGCCTCCCCCAGAGGAGAAAGAGAGGCAAGGGCATTCTGTTCAAGCAGAGGAAGAGCCAAGTGTAAGGACATTAAGGTGGAAAGTAGCAGGTCTAGTATGAATGTTGCAGGAAGTCTTCCTGACTAGACAGTGTGCTTCTTGAGGGTAGAAACCATGTCTTAAACAACTCCATTTTCATAACCATGCACAGCAGGTGTCCCCAACCACCCCTCCCCCTGCCACTGGGCCACACAGCAGGAGGTAGCAGCAGGCAAGTGAGCGAAGCTTCATCTATAGCTCCCATGGCTTCCCATTGCTCATATTACCACCTGAACCATCTCCCCCGCTGGGTCCATGGAAAAACTGTCTTCCACACTGGTCCCTGGTGCCAAAAAGGTTAGGGACTGCTGAGACACAGTGCCTGGAACCCCAAAGCAGTGAAAGTTGGGTAATGAATGATACTGGCTTCTGCATTTAAAAGAAAAAAGAATAAACTTCACATTTTGGGAAAACATGGGAAGGCTGAATGGGAAGATGACCCCAACTTGCAAGGGGCAGCCAAGGATGACCAGAAGTTAGAGAACTCACGTGTTTACCAAGAACCTCTTAGTTGGTTCCAAAGATCTCCGGGCCCCCACCTCAAACCTACTCTCCTGTTAAAGACAAAGCGAAAACAATCCCTTGTCTAGGGGACTGTGGCTTTTGCAAGTTGCTAGGATATCAATATATTTACCCACAACCGCAGACGTTTGGCTCAAGAACAGCCCACTCGAGCCTCACATGAGGCAAGATCATGAGGATTCAATCTATGTGAGTTCCTGAGGGGCCTTTGAAATCAGCCAGGGAGTTGATAATTGCTCAGAGACACCACAGCTGTAGTTTTTCTCCAGGTTTTGCTATAATCAGCTTTTTTTTGTTGTTGTTAAGTTGATTTGCTCTGACTTCCTCAGGGGTTTCAAATTCAGTTGTGATTTGCACCTGCTTTTTTTTTTTTTTTTGAAGCTTCAGAAACTTAGGAGGGAGAGAAAGGAGTCATATTTTTCCACTCCACAGGCCCTGGGCTTCCAACACGGGGCTCCTCTGGGCCTAGAAGCTCTCGGGGGAACCAGACCTTTGGCTTTGGCGCCCTTTAGGTAGACATGCAAGAAACATGTTCTAGAGCAGGCTGAAATCCCGGTCTGAGTGCCAACACTAGAAGACTGCTGCCTCTGCAGTGATATCAGGGTGGGGGTGAGAAGGACCCTCTCTGTCAAAATGCAGGACTCAGGGCTAACTCAAGACCCGTATCAGAGCCAAGCACTTAGCTTTTACCTGCCTCAAGGGCACACCGGTTTGATCACAGCAAGGGAAAGCAAAGTGGGCTCACTCCCTGAATTTAAAAGCTCTTCCGAATTGTTACATTCTGTGGAGGAAACAAGGTTCTGCTATTTCAACTCCATCCCTTTCTAAAAGAACTGCAACCTTCTCTTGGCATCACCATCACCCAGTATTTTTTGAGGATTCCTTTTCATGTAGACCCCTGAGCTACCTGTCAGAGCTGGATGCTAATTCACAAATATGCCTCATGCCTCGTTCCCATAGAGAACGAGGGAAAGGATCTTCTCTTTGGTTGAAGTTATTACTTCCACCAGTAAGTGATCTTTTATCTAATTATTGGCAGCAAAGACAGCTTAATATCAACACTTCTAAAACTCTGTTTTAGGCTGACGACTACACAAATGTAACTGTCTCATAGCCCATAACCTGTACAATGGCTAGATTTTTATGGTAATTTTAGTGACATAATTTGCAACTAATTCAACCTGAAAAATCTCATTGACAATTTATATTGCTCAAAACTGCATGTTCCATAGTGTATTATTAAAATCTTTTTCCTGAAGTTTTGCAGTTCTAGTGGACAACTGGCAACCCCTGCTTTAAAAGGTATTCAGTTTAAATCATACTGACTATATTCAATGGCATATATTAGCTTTTCCCAGAGCTGCCTTTGCCAAACACAGTCCTGCAAGATTATTTGTGTGGGGAGTTCTGTAGTCTAAATCTGTGTTTAGTTCTGACTGTGAAGCAGCACAGAATCAAATGGACAGTAGAAATCATGAGGGTCCTGACAGTCTGCAGATCTGTGTTCCCAGGCTACCCCAATTTTGACATTTATAATAATTTTATTTTTTGAACTCTCTTGAGTTTTATTTCATATCCAGATTTTAACATTAAAAGTACTTATTATAAAGAAATAAATCTATGACATTTTTTTAATATCACCACTGGCTCTTCCATCCTCCTTCCTCCACCAGAACCTGAAATGAGCCTTTTGTTTGTTTCACTACTTAAGACATAATGACTGACTTTAAAATAGTCATGCAGAAAAGCAGAAGAAAGATAGTTTCTGTGCTTCTGCTTTCCCATGGGGAAACTGGGAAATAGAATATGCGTAGAGAAACTCAGGCCTGATGTAGACATGCTTTGTCCATTCATGTGGTACTAGAAACGTCTATTAATTGTGTAAGTATAAATAACATGAGAGATCCGCAGGGCAAATCCAAAATCCTCCACAGTCGGTCTTATGCCTACTTTCCAGGCATTACTTCCCACAGGAACCCTCCGTTCCAGCTCAGGTGGTGTCTTCCAGTGTGGACATGTCTTCTGGAATGCCACCTCTATCTACCTCTGTCTTTTTCAGGAAGCCTTCTCCTCAGCCATCCACCCCAGGACTCTCTGCCTCCTTTATATATGTACTTATCTTTTTCAATCATTTATTCATTCTATTATATATATAATACAAAACTCCTATCCAACATCCACATCCACCATCCACAACCACATCCCATGACACTGCATCTATATCCACATCCAACATCTATAATCATATCCAGCATCCACATCCTCATCCATTCCAACACCCAACATCCACATCCATGCACAACATCTGCATCCAACATCCACAACCTCATGCACATCTGATATGGAACATCTACACCTGCATCCCACACCCACATCCACATCCATATCTAAAAATTCTATATTTATTTCAACACTTAGGTGCTATCAGTTGTTTCAGGCCTCATCATTTGCCTCATTTTGATCTGTTTATCTTTACAAAGTGGATATCTTTTCTACCCTGTTACACCATGGACTCCTTAGAGATAGCAATATAATTTAATGATTTTTGTATGATTTTTGTATCTTACACTGACACACAGTAGGTCCTCAAGGTATATATGATTTTGGGAGAAAGACAGCACCCACCAAACATACCCCGAGTGTCATTGTTCTGGGCAGGTCAGTCACATCATCTCATTTAATCCTTGTGACCTTCTGACCTTGTCTCTTTCACTGTGATCCAGCCGCACTAGTCTGTTTTTAATGCCTTGGGTATGCAAGCTTGTTCAACCTCTGACTTTTGCACTGGCTGTCCATTTGCCTGGATTTCTTTCCCCACCAGATCCTCCCATGGTTGGCATTTTCTCTCCATTTTTATTTAAGCTCAAAAGTTACCTACTCTGAGAGTCTCACCCTGACCACTATAGTCAAGGAACCCAACCCAGTCCCCACACTGGGTTATTCTACATTCCAATGTCCCTTTTGGAGAAGGCAATGGCAACCCACTTCAGTACTCTTGCCTGGAAAATCCCATGGGCAGAGGAGCCTGGTGGGCTGCAACCCATGGGGTTGCGAAGAGTCGGACACAACTCAGCAACTTCACTTTCACTTTTCACTTTCATGCATTGGAGAAGGAAATGGCACCCCACTCCAGTACTCTTGCCTGGAGAATCCCAGGGATGGGGGAGCCTGGTGGGTTGCCACCTATGGGGTCGCACAGAGTTGGACATGACTGAAGTGACTTAGCAGCAATGTCCCTTTTCATTCTCCCCATAACACTTATTAACACCTGAAATTAGCTTATTGATCTGTTTACTTGTTTATTATCTGTCTCCCCTTGCCCCTTCCCCAACTATCGTATAATAAAGTATAAGCCCCTTGAGGGCAGGGGTTATATAGTCTGTTTGTGGCTGCATTTATAGCCTAGAATCAAGCCTGACACATAGTACATGCTCTGTTATCATCCAATGAGGAAATAACCTTCAGTGGATACCAATTTTGAGATGTGGAAACTGAGGCTTACAGATGTGGAGTGACATGCCTCCTGTCAGCAACTTATAATTGGCAAATCTGAGACCCAAAGCCCTTCTCAAGACCCAGGCCTCTCATGCTACAGGAAATTGCTGCTCCGTAGACATAGATACATTTATGGAAACATGATGCTTCTTCTACATTGTTCAGATCTTCTGATGTTTCTCTTGTGTCCTTGTGTGCTTTGAAATTATAGACAAATAGACATGTAGGTCTCTAATTTCAGAAAGTTTCATTCACCAGTGTAATAACAATAGCTGCTATATTTGCTAATACACTAACTGACCTAGATAGCACATTCAAAAGCAGAGACATTACTTTGCCAACAAAGCTCCGTCTAGTCAAGGCTATGGTTTTTCCAGTGGTCATGTATGGATGTGAGAGTTGGACTGTGAAGAAAGCTGAGCACCAAAGAATTGGTGCTTTTGAAGTGTGGTGTTGGAGAAGACTCTTGAGAGTCCCTTGGACTGCAAGGAGATCCAACCAGTCCACTCTAAAGGAGATCAGTCCTGGGTGTTCTTTGGAAGGAATGATGCTAAAGCTGAAACTCCAATACTCTGGCCACCTCATGCAAAGAGTTGACTCATTGGAAAAGACTCTGATGCTGGGAGGGATTGGGGGCAGGAGGAAAAGGGGATGACAGAGGATGAGATGGCTGGATGGCATCACCGACTCGATAGACGTGAGTTTGAGTGAACTCCGGGAGTTGGTGATGGACAGGGAGGCCTGGCGTGCTGCAGTTCATGGGGTCTCAAAGAGTCAGACACAACTGAGCGAACTGATTCATGTTGAGGTTTGACATAAAACAACAAAGTTCTGTAAAGCAATTATCCTTCAATTAAAAAATAAATAATTAAAAAAAAGCAGGCTCTGAGATGGGTACCAAGGATATTAAGACTCATTCTCTGACCACAACAAGCTCTCAGGCTAAATAAGAAAGACCTAGTTTGAACAAGAAAAGAGCCAATGTATGGGATGAGAGTGAGGAGCAGAGGGAGGTGGGCACACTGAATGGGAGTAAGGATAGACACAACTGAACTTCAGTTTCTTCAGTGTCACACCAGGGCTGTAGTGGGAGAAGGCCCCCTGCAAATTCCATTTCAGTGGTGTTGCCAGTAGGAGAGAGCCTGCTCAAGTATGGTGCTGGAGAAGCATGCGAATGAAGGGACTACACAGCCATAGAATGCGGCCAGAGGTGGCTCAGGACAGCAGTGTGATTACAGTGGCCCCTAGATCCGCTGACCTTCTTCCCGTCATGGCCTAATGCCAGTCACTCTGACTTGTGGGCCCCTGGCTGCTGGAAACCCACAGAAGCCCAGTTTTCTTCCTGGATTACTTGGTTCTGGTTTCATTTTCTGATACAGAATATGGTCATCATGTATATTAAGCTTACAAATGTCCTTATACTTTCAAAGCTTGCAGAACAAAGAAAAAAGTGGTCTTGTGACAATGTGGTCAGCTCCGTGAAGAGTCCACATCTGACCAGAGGGACAAGGGCTTCCTTAACAGAGTGAGGTCCTGGCCTGTTGAGTCAGCAGACCCAACTTTCCCTACCAAGAAGGTTATCTTGATCAGTGTTCCAACAAGGATAGAACACATGCTCAAACAGGGTCATTTGGGGAATATTTAACGAAAGGACCGTTACTTAGGTGCAAAGGAAATGAACAGGAGATGGTATGAAGGAAACCTTGGGGCTGGCAAAGGCGAGAAAGCCATTACCATCATTTGGTCTTAAAGGGGCAAGAAGAGGGAGAAGTTCCTGGAAGCAGAAGAGGATAGTTGTGGGGAGAGGACCTCCTGAGAAGAGGAAATCAGCTGAGCCCCAGGAACCCTGAAAGGAAGGGACTGGGGAAAGCAAACATACCAGTCTTACTCTCTGCCTCCTGCTGATGCGTCCCATAAGCTGGAGTCACCTGGGAGCTAGAGGGCCAGGAACTCATTGATGTGGCCTCTTGGGATGCAGAAGAGTGAGAGGTGATCTAGAGCGATATGGACACTTACCAGCACAATGGTTATGGCTGGTCGAGAGTAACTATACCACGAGTAATGATTTTGGCCAATAGCTTCCATTGACTACTTGATGCATACGTAGCACTTTGAAAACTCATTCATAGGTTAGCTCATTTGATCCTCACAGAAAGCCCATGAGGTAAGCACTCTCCTGGTCCCATTTTTTAGACTGGGAACTAGAGACTATAGAGATACTGCTTGTAAATAGAGGAGTGTGGGCTTGAACCCAGTTGGCCACGATTACACATCCAGTGTCGTTTGTCTACGAGACCCACTCATCTTACCTAAAATGAAAACTGATGATTTAGGTAGTAAAGCATTGATAAAATGGAGGGAGTGTCTGAAATATAACCTGTGAGACAAAGATGTGGTATTTCCATAGCTTTGTTTGGCTTATGAGACTGAATACATCCTCCATTTAAGAGATATTAAAGTATAAACCAAGAGAAAAGAGAGAGAGAGAGAAACCAGAAAACAGAGAGAGAGACAGAGTGCACACCAGTTGCATATAGGATATAGGCCAAATGTCTAATTACAGTTGACAAGGCCCCTTATGATCTGTGCCTTGACCTGACTCATCTTTCCCCATTCCCTGTGGAGCACTGTGTCCCAGGCAAACTACATTTTATTTTAGCTCTCTAAATAGCCCTCACATCTTTGCCCATGTTGTCCGTTTAGCCTGAAATACTTTCCCTTGCTTCCCATTCCACCCACCTTAAACCCTATTTATCTATCAGGCCCTGACTTTGACTTTTCTTTCCTCTTTCTTCCCTCTTTCCTCCTGCCAGCACATATTTACTGGACACAGTACCTGCAGGCACAGTGGTAGGTGTTTCTGACATGGGTCCCTTCCTCATGGAGTTTCTATGAGAAAGCCTTCCTTCGTGCTCATGTCTGGGTTGGGCGGCTCTCCTCTGTGTTTCCTCAGCAGCCTGAGCTGATCCTATTGCAGTCTTTTTACTCTGCATTCTAGAACCTTGGTTCTGTCTCCTTCACTAGGCCATGGGCTTCATGGTAGTAGGACTGTGTGTCTATGTGGGTGTTAGTTTCCAATTGTTGCTATATGTAACAAATTACCATGAACTCAGGGCTTAAACCAACCCGAATGAATGACCTTAGAGTTCTGGGGTTGAAAGTCCAATACAGCCCTCACTGGGCTAAAATCCAGTTGTGTGGAGTCCCTGTTCCTTTATAGAGGCTCTACGGGCAGAATATGTTTTCTTGTTTTTTCCAACTAGAGACTGCCTGCATTCCTTGGGTGATGGTACCTTCCTCCATCTTCAAACCCATCAGTGACTGGGGGAGTCTTCCTCACTTTGCATCACTCTGACACTGACAACAACTCTTTTGCCTTCTCTTTTTATCATTTAATGACCTCTGTGATTATATTGGGCCTACCAGGGTAGTCCAGGCTAATACTCCTATCTTAAAGTCAGCTGATTAGCAAACTGAATTCCATCTGCAACCTCAATTTTCTTTGCCGTGTAACATAACGTACTCACAGGTTCTAAGGATTAGGACATGAACATCTTTCAGAAGCCATTTGCTGCCAGCCACCCTGTGTATCCCCAGATGCTAGTCCAAGGGCAAAAGTAGAATATCTCGGGATGCAGGTAGGTTGTGTGTGTGTAGAACATATAGATGATCTATATATGTCTAAGGCATGTGTTTGTGTGACACACATATATATGCTGAGTATATATGCCCATATCACATGGGCAGATATGTCTGTGTGGTTTGGGGGGCATATGCTGCCTGACCTCATTAGCTTTGGTCAGTATTAGGTGTTGGAGGGTAGGAACACCACCCAAGGAGGAAATATAAAGATGAACCAGGCAACCAAGTACTACTTTCCTGACAATTCATGTTGCGACATAATTTAACTCCCATATAGATACTTGTGTTTAGAGACCTGGATTTCTATACCTGTGGTCATATGTGTTGGTTACCACATTTACAGTGAAGGTAGCATCCTGCCTGGCCAGGCACCCCCTCTAGAAGGGCCTGTATGAGTCAGCATATAGCTCAGGGGCACATTTAGTGCTGCCAGCAATGAATAGATCAATCAAATTATTCTTTCCCATCTTTCCAACAAGAATAACAGCTTCTGATAAGGAATCCTGATCAAATCATCAGCCCTTCCCTTACCGCAACTCTGAGAACAGCTGAGCCTGCCAGAGGCCTTGGGGATCATCTTCACTTTATGGAAGCCACAAAGCCAGTAAGAGGGCAGCTTGAGCAGGTTCATACAGGCATCCATAGACAGGACAAGAAGGGGGACCACTACTGCCATTTATGGGGTGACTGCCAGCACCCTGAAGGCAGGGACTCCACATTAAATGCTCCTATAGCATCGGGCTTCCTTAGAACTTGCTGCTCCCCAGGTCTTCATGTTGCTATGAAAAGATAAAACCAAGAGAACGTGCTTATAGACAGAGCCACCTTGTTATTGAGAGATGCTTCTACTCAGATTTCTCACATAAGAATGTGGGATAGGCAGTCTACAAATCTCAAAGCATGTTTTTCTGCTTTTCCCTTATAGCTTAGGCTGAAGCTAGACCCAAGCTATACCTTCCTTGCTCAGAGTTTCCTGGTCCTGTTTTGACGCTACTCAGCTTTCCCAAGGAAACCTGCCTTCTCCATGCGTTCAGTCAACGTGTCTGGGTGTCCCTACTGAGTGCAGTCCCTATGCTAGATGTCAGGTACATTGCAGTGAACAGACAGGGGTGGATACTTGCCCTCAAGGGGCCTGTAATCAAAGAACTTCCAGGTTAAAGGCAACCACACTCAGTCTCAAAGTTTTCTCATTTTTAAAAAAACAGAGAAGAGAGAAAGAGAGAAACACTTTCAATCAGAGTGGGAACAGGCAGGAAGAAAAGATATCATGAAAGGAAAAAAAAAAAAAAAGACAAAGGCACACCAAGACCCAGAGGAAGGAAGATGTGGTAAAATATCTAGAATCACAGAGGCAGAGACAGGACCAAAGAGTCTCCCTACCACAAACACCTCTTCTCCATCTGCAGAAAATCTCAAGAAAGGGTTTTGGCTTCATGATGTATAATCCCTGTGCAAGTTCCTGCCATGCTTGGGAAGAAGGAGGCTGGGATACAAGGAGACCCTCTTTGGATCCAACCTTACCCAAGGGCTGCTCTGAGCTCCCCTTCTCCACAGAGTCCTCCCCAGCATCCCTGAACAGAAACTGCTATCCCTGCAATGGTAAAGGAAAGGAAACCATTCACTCTACATGGAGTCTCAGCTCAAGGTACCTCACCTTGTCCTGTTAGCTGTGATTGCATGTGCCATGTTGTGCCATAGGCTAAGTACAGCAGGAACTCTATAAATGAATGGTCTTTCCCTCTAAGACTAAGAACAGAAACCACTTATTCATTCTCATTTAATCAACTAGTGTTTACATCCCTAGGCTTGACCACACAGAAGATGCTTATAATCTTGAACAATCAAGGATTCAGGTTCCTCCCTTATAGACAAGGGAACTGAAATGCAAAGAAAGTAAGGGCCCCAGATAATGCCAAGACTCCGACCTTCCTGGAGCTAACCTTCAGCTCTCTCACTTCCTACCCCCAGCCCAGCTCTACCTATCATGTATATGTAGCCTGACATACACATGAGCCCAGGATATTTCCTGGTTCTCAGGCTGAGGACCCAAAAGGGAACCTTTCAGATGAATCAAGAGATGCTATCTTCTAAGACAAGAAGAACTCATCTTTATATCCTCATCACCCAGCTCCAATCCTTGGCACATAGTAGGTTCTCTAAAAATGAGTTGAAGAAATGAATTAAGCTCTATAGTATAGACCTCTCAGAGAATCTTTCCTGTCTCATTCAAGTCTTAGCAGAGGAGACAACAACCCCAACCTCATAGTCCCTTTGCTGCCCTATTCCTAGATAAAACGTGTAGCATCAGCCAAAAGTGGTATTGTCCTTGAGGCATGCTGGGACTTCCTCATGTGTTGTTAGGGATGTGGCAAATTCAGGCTTGGAATCTGGGGCAGGAGGGACTAAATGGTAGTGGTGTATGATGGCAGGAGGCTCTAGACAGGGTGTGGTACCAGTAGTTACATAGGACCCAGGATGATTTCCCCCTTTACTCTGAAGGGAGACTCTGAAGGGGCTATAACTTGCAGCCTATGACAGCAGCCTCTGCCCCACTCCATTCAGCCTCAGTCTCCCCTTGACCTGGATTTAAGTTTTGTCCGTGTCTTCCAAACAGTGCTGGAAGCCATGTTTTCACCCTCCTCACCACAAGTACATTCTGGGGCAGGGAACAGTCTCCCCTGAAATGGGCTCAGTGACATCTCCTTAGTCATCTCGACTGCCATACAGAATACTATAGACTGGAGGGCTTAAACAACAGGAATTTATCTCTCACAGCTCTGATGGCTAGAAGTCTGTGATAAAGGAACTGATCTAAGATCAGCATGCCTCAAGGATGATAACCAGGGCTTTCTTCCTGGTTTGGAGACAGCTGCCTTCTCACTGGGCCCTCACATGATGGAGAGAAAAGACAGCAGGCAAGCTCTCTGGTGTTGCCTCCTGTAAACACACTAATCCCATCAGGAGGACCCCATCCTCTTGACCTCAACATTAACCCCCAATGGTCCCATCTCCAAACACTGTCACTTTGGGGTTTAGGGCTCCAGCATATAAATATGGGTCATGGTGGGGGATGTGTGTTCAGTCACCCAGTTGTGTCTGATTCTTTGTGACTCCATGGACTGCAGCACACCAGTCTTCCCTGTCCCTCACCATCTCCTGAAGTTTGCCCAAGTTCGCGTCTATTGTTTTGGTGATGCCATCCAGCCATCTCATCCTCTGACACCCTCTTCTTCTGCCCTCAATCTTTCCCAGCATCAGGGACTTTTCCAATGAGTTGGCTGCTTTCCTCAGATGACCAAAATACTGGAGCTTCAGCTTCAGCATCAGTCCTTCCAACAAGTATTCAGGGTTGATTTCCCTTAAAATTAACTGGTTTGATCTCCTTGCTGTCTAAGGGACTTTCGGGAGTCTTCTCCAGCACCACAGTTCAAAGGCATCAATTCTTTGGCATTCTGTGTTCTTTATGGTCCAGCTCTCACCACCAAGGTAGGGGTGGGAGCACAATTCAGTCCATGAAACCTTGCCACACTCATCCCCAGTCCCTCCCATAGGCCAGATTCTGTACTAAATAGCAGTTATATAAAGGTAGGAAGGACTCACATCCTGCCCTCCAGGAACTCGAAGTCCTTGTGGGGACAGGGATGGAAGATGGGGAGCATAGGTGAGGACACACCAAGATGAAAATACAGTGCAAAGAAGTGCACAGACTGCTTTGGAAACACTTGAGAAGAGGTGATACTGCGTAGAGGGATTTGGGAAGGTTTCATGGAGGAGCTGATGGATGAATTGGGCCTTCAAGGTTCAGTGGATTTTTGCCAGCTAGACAAGGAGCATAATAATACTCCCAGTTAGGGAGGAGCATGGAGCATGGAAGACCA
Source organism: Bos indicus x Bos taurus (assembly GCF_003369695.1). Taxonomy (NCBI): domain Eukaryota; kingdom Metazoa; phylum Chordata; class Mammalia; order Artiodactyla; family Bovidae; genus Bos; species Bos indicus x Bos taurus. The sequence goes on from NC_040078.1 coordinate 87,147,412, forward strand.
TGACAGATATTGGGGAGACTAACCAACCATGCAGATGGGTGTGTGGATGTGGGCATCACACAATAGAACAAGCCTGGAGAGACGTCTGGAACTGGCCATGCTGCAAGGCCTGAGCCAGCCTGTGTGGACAATGGGATTAGAGGGACATAAGTATTGTCTGTGACCTGATCCTGTGGTCATAGCTTGGGAGGCAATCCTTTAAATGGGGCCAAAGGCAGTGAGATTTGTGGGTTAGACTGTCTTAGTCCATTTAGGCTGCTGTAACAAAATACCACAGGGAGCTTATAAACAGAGAAAATTATTCCTTATGCTTCTAGAGGCTCGAAATCCAAGATCAAGGTGCCAACATGATCAGGTTCTGGTGAAGGCCCTCTTCTGGGTTGCAGACTGTGAATGTCTCGTTGTGTTCTTACCTGACAGAAGGGATGAGGGAGCTCTCTGGAGCCTCTTGTGTGTGTGTGTGTGTGTGTGTGTGTGTGTGTGTGTGTGTACGCGTGTGTGCACGCTCACGCATGTGCTGAGTGCTGAGTCGTGTCTGACTCTTTGCAACCCTATGGACTATAGACTTTCAGGCTCCTCTATCCATGGGATATTTCAAGCAAAAATACTGGAGTGGGTTGCCTTTTCCTTCTGCAGGGGATCTTACTGATCCAGGGATCAAATCCACGCCTCCTGTGTCTCCTGCATTGCAGACAGATTCTTTATCTGCTAAGCCATCGGGGAAGCCCTTAAGAAGACATTAATTCCATTCATGAGAGTTCCATCTTCATGACCTAATTACTTCCCAAACACTAAACCTTCTAGCACCATCATACTGGGCATTAGGATTTCAATACATGATTTGGTGGTTGAGGGGCCACAAACATTCAGAGACCAACAAGGAGACTCTAGTAGTGGGCTAGGTGAGAGGCGATGAAAGTCTGATTCTGGAGAATAGGAAGTAATGCTATTGGGGATGGATGTAGGGAGAGGTTGTATTGAAACTTGCAAGACCCTAAGTATGTGAAGGACAAACAACCCACCATCTTTCTGTGCCTCAGTTTCACCCAAAGCCAACCATTGTTAGTATGAGAGGGATGCTTCAGGCTTCAAACTGGAGTATGCAAACATCAAGATTAGATAAACACTTTTGGGTGAGAATAAGCCCCTACCTGTCCCATAACCCAAGATTTTGCTAGGATATATTAGCCTTTGATTTCCTAAGTTCTTATATCCTTAAAAATGCACCAACTTTCCACCTGTGCTTGAAGGCAGAAAGATCTCAGTTTATAGGAGAACTCAACCTCCAAGGCAGCCTGTTTTTCAGCTGCGTATTGCACACACAAAGTTGTTTCTGGTACAAAAACAACTGTTTCCCCCCATTTTCCCCAGCGTTTCCCTGTTTTCCCAATGTACATTTTTTTCCTCCAGCCATCCAAAGGAGCACCTCCAGACGTTCACATTTCCATACTTTCAGTTCAGTTCAGTTCAGTTGCTCAGTCATGTCTGACTGTTTGCGAACCCATGGACTGCAGCACGCCAGGCCTCCCTGTCCATCACCAACTCTCAGAGTTTACCCAAACTCATGTCCATTGAGTCAGTGATGCCATCCAACCATCTCATCTTCTGTCGTCCCCTTCTCCTCCCGCCTTCAATCTTTCCCAGCATCAGGGTCTTTTCAAATGAGTCAGTTCTTTGCATCAGGTGGCCCAAGTATTGGAGTTTCAGCTTCAACATCCGTCCTTCCAATGAACATTCAGGACTGATCTCCTTTAGGATGGACTGGTTGGATCTCCTTGCAGTCCAAAGGATTCCCAAGAGTCTTGTCCAACACCATAGTTCAAAAGCATCAATTCTTCAGCTTTGCGCAATAAGAAAAGGCAGCAAAGCCTCGAGTCACCAAGGCCCCCGGGTACCTAGGAGAAGATGTTTACGGCATAATTTTGCCCAAAGCACATCTGCCCATCAGCATTTTTCTAAACCTCGGAGAAAGAAGAAGCAGCAGAAACTGCTGAAATGTGAAAATAATTAGAGAAGAGACTTTCCCAGGAAACAAACATGGCCCACACTGTACAGAGGAAAGAACAAACAAATGTTGGGGAGGTTATGGAGCTGTAAAATTCTTGTTTACTTCTGAAGAAAGAAATAAAGTTGGAGGAGAGCCACTGGGTCTGCACAACAATAAATCAAGTTCCAGGGGGTGAGGAAGGAGGGGTTGGGCCATAAATCCAGAGTCCAAAACAAAGCCACATTCCAGTGGTCCCTGGTGGCGTATGAACCTGTAACATTTGATTTCTGGAGAGATCTGCCCACTGTCTCCATGAAGTCAATACCCCCTGGGTGCTCCACACAGAATAGCATTTGGTTCGGGTTAAAGTATCTGAAATCAAGTCGTGGGTTTGTTCGACTTTCAAACAGAAAAGGGGGAAAAAAAATCAAAACAGCTCAGTTCCCTCTTCTGCTCAAGCTGAACTTTCCGCAGCAGTTTCAGGGGTGACAGAAGCCACAAGGAGCCCAGTCAGGCGCAGCAGGGCAGGCCCAGGAAGGCCAGGAGGAAATTCCCACAGCTGTGCGCTTGGAAAGGGGGCTCCCAGGCCTCTTCCCTCCAGGCTTGGGGTAAATTTGCTTGTGAAAGGTCACCAGGGAACAGCCTCCTGGCTCAGGGATTTTTCTTCAGGCTAATACCTCAGGTTTCTGGAAGAGGGAGGTCCTATTTCCTGTTAACTCAGTCTTCTAGAAATAACACTCCCTTTTTAAGTGACAGGAACACCAGGCACGAAGTTACAGTTCTCACCTTTGGTTAATAGCCCTATAACTCTCCTCGCCTTGAACCTTCAGACATTTTCCCCACCTCTATTTTTAAATGAAAATGAAAGCAAGGGAATTTACTTCATTAAATATTGACTAAGGGCCTACTATGTGCCAGCTAGGCTTAGCCCTTTATTTATTATTATTTTTAGTTTTGGCTCTGCTGGGTCTTTACGCAGCATGTGAGCTTCTCTTGGTGTGGAGCACAGACTCTTGAACAAACAGGTTTAATTGCTCCTTGGCACATGGGATCTTGGGCTTCCCTGGTGGCCCAGTGGTAAAGCATCTGCCTGCAACACAGGAGCTGCAGGAGGCGTGAGTTCAATCCCTGGGTGGGGAAGATCCCTGGGAGAAGGGCATGGCAACCCACTCCAGTAATCTTGCCTGGAAAATCCATGGAAAGAGGAGCATGGTGGGCTATAGTCTACAGGGTTGCAAAGAGTCAGACACGACTGAAGGAACTCAGCATGCACACACCCACGCGTGTGGGGTCTTGGTTCACCGACCAGGGATCAAACCCACGCCCCCCCACCCCACCAACCCCGCCGTCTTTGGAAGGTGAATTCTGAACCACTGGCTCACCATGAAAGTCCCCAGGCTAAGCTCTTTAAATACATTGTTTCATATAATTCTCCTCACAATTCTAAGAGATAAATATTAAGATCAGTCCATATTACAGATAAAGGCTTGGAAAGTTCCCATGATTGGCCTGATACCATTGGCCTGATAGCCAGTGGTGTGAATAAGGTGCATACTTAGGTTATTCTCTAACTTCATTTCTCTTAACCACTAAGCTCTACTGCCCCTATGGCACAAAGTTCCTGTAGGAACTATAGGTAACTTACTAAAGGTACAGGGGATGAGATTTTTCTACAGTTAATTACCTTCATTAAGAACTGGGCAACAATAATGACAAATAATGACCTTGCTTAAAAAGCAGCTAATTTTTGAGCACTTTCTATACCCACTTTCAGTTCAGTTCAGTCACTCAGTCGTGTCCGACTCTTTGCGACCCCATGCATCGCAGCACGCCAGGCCTCCCTGTCCATCACCAACTCCCAGAGTTCACTCAAACTCATGTCCATCGAGTTGGTGATGCCATCCAGCCATCTCATCCTCTGTCGACCCCTTCTCCTCCTGCCCCTAATCCCTCCCAGCATCAGAGTCTTTTCCAATGAGTCAACTCTTCACATGAGGTGGCCAAAGTACTGGAGTTTCAGCTTTAGCATCATTCCTTCCAAAGAACACCCAGGACTGATCTCCTTTAGGATGAACTGGTTGGGTCTCCTTGCAGTCCAAGGGACTCTCAAGAGTCTTCTCCAACACCACACTTCAAAAGCATCAGTTCTTCGGTGCTCAGCTTTCTTCACAGTCCAACTCTCACATCCATACATGACCACTGGAAAAACCATAGCCTTGACTAGACGGACCTTTGTTGGCAAAGTAATGTCTCTGCTTTTGAATATGCTATCTAAGTTGGTCATAACTTTCCTTCCAAGCAGTAAGCATCTTTTAATTTCCCGGCTGCAATAACCATCTTCAGTGATTCTGGAGCCCAAAAAATTAAAGTCTGACACTGTTTCCACTTTTCCCATGAAGTGATAGGACCAGATGCCATGATTTTCGTCTTCTGAATGTTGAGCTTTAAGCCAACTTTTTCACTCTCCTCTTTCACTTTCATCAAGAGGCTTTTTAGTTCCTCTTTACTTTCTGTCATAAGGGTGGTGTCATTTGCATATCTGAGGTTATTGATATTTCTCCCTGCAATCTTGATTCCAGCTTGTGCTTCTTCCAGCCCAGCATTTCTCATGATGTACTCTGCATATAAGTTAAATAAGCAGGGTGACAATATACAGCCTTGACGTCCTCCTTTTCCCGTTTGGAACCAGTCTGTTGTTCCATGTCCAGTTCTAACTGTTGCTTCCTGACCTGCATATAGGTTTCTCAAGAGGCAGGTCAGGTGGTCTGGTATTCCCATCTCTTGAGGAATTTTCCACAGTTTATTGTGATCCACACAGTCAAAGGCTTTGGTATAGTCAATAAAGCAGAAATAGATGTTTTTCTGGAACTCTCTTGCTTTTTCCATGATCCAGCGGATGTTGGCAATTTGATCTCTGGTTCCTCTGCCTTTTCTAAAACCAGCTTGAACATCTGGAAGTTCACAGTTCACATATTGCTGAAGCCTGGTTTGGAGAATTTTGAGCATTACTTTACTAGTGTGTGAGATGAGTACAATTGTGCGGTAGTTTGAGCATTCTTTGGCATTGCCTTTCTTTGGGATTGGAATGAAAACTGACCTTTTCCAGTCCTGTGGCCATTTCAGCCACTCCACAAAAGTACCCTTTGAGGAAGGGGGCACCCCCATTTTACAGATGAGGTAGCTGGTCAGAGAGAAGATGCGGAGCTTACCTAAGGTTACCTAACTGGAAGATGGCAGAATTACATCTGGAGGTCTGCTAGGTTGTAACAGCAGCTCAAAGGCTGGACCTGTTGCAGAGCCTCAGGGTCTTGACGGTCTCTGCAGAATACACCTACAGGTAGAATGTTGTTTTACTTTTTTAAACTTAAAATGACTAAATGGGGACTTCCCTGGTGGTCCAGTGGTTAAGACTCCATAATTCCAAAGGCGGTACAGATCATCCCTAGATTGGGAACTAAGGGCTTCCAAGGAGGTGCTAGTGATTAAGAACCCACCTGCTAATGCAGGAGACATAGAGATGTGGGTTTGATGCCTGGGTCGGGAAGATACCCTGGAGAAGGGCATAGCACCCACTGCAGTATTCTTACCTTGATAACCCCATGGACAGAGGAGCCTGACAGGCTATGGCGTTACAAGGAATTAGACACAACTGAAGCAAATTAGCACATGTGCTGGGAGCTAAGATCCCACATGCCTTGAAGTGTGGCCAATATTTTTTTTTTAATGACTAAATATGCAATTTTTCCCTAAGTCTGATGCTATCCTAACTGATTTCTGGTTATAAGCAAGGCCAAAGGCCTAAAGGAAAATATTAGAGCAAAACATAAAATTAATAAAACTATCCCGCTTGACTCCTTTCCCTCTGTGAAATGAGTCAAGGGGGTTCCTATTCAATTTCATGAGTAGATTGCCTCAGCCCAGCTTTCATGTTCCACAGAAGCATGGTTGGAATGTACCTCCACCACCTGGCCATGATATTTAGTCATTCTTTAATATTAAGATAATAGCAGCTGGCCTTTATGAGCTTCTCCACATGACAGGTAGGTTATTATCCTATTTTCCAGATGAGGAAGTCCTGGCTCAAAGAGGCGGAGTGATTTGTCCAAGCTGAAATAGCCAGATGATGAAAGAGCTGAGACGAGCACCCCAGTTCGCTGATATATTCTGAAGGGCTATTTCAAGCCCCTCCACACCCTATCCTTGTTTCTTTTCTTCTACTTCTCTTCCTTGCTTGCACTATTCATTTCCTTGGGATGCTGTCACAAATGACTACAACCTCAGTGGCTTAAGACAACACACACTGATTCACTTACAGTTCTGGAGGCCAGAAGTTGGAAGTCAGTATCTCTGGCTGAAATCAAGGTGCTGGCAGGACCACACTCCCTTCAGAGGCTCCAGGGGATTAATCCATTTCCTGGTCTTTTCCAGCATCTGCTGCTGCATTCCTTGTATTCCTTGGTTCAGGGCCTCCTCCTCCACCTTCACAGCCAGCAGCACAGCATCTCCTCTCTCAGATTCTACTTTCCTCTTTTTCTGACTCACATCTTCTTCTCTTCCATGGTAGTCAGACCTCGTTCTCCATTTCCATCCACGCCTGGCCTTCTTTCTCTTCTTCTCTGCCTATGTTCAATCTCTCTCTGCCTCTCTCTTATAAGGACACTTGTGATTGTATTGAGGGCCCACCTGGGCCAAGATAATCTTCCAACTCAAGACCCTTAACTTAATTACATCTTGTTCCATGTAAGGTAATATTCACAACTTCCAGGGTTTAGGACCTAATATCTTTGGAGGATATCAGGTTTGCTTTCCCCCTGAAAACTGCCCTTGGCATTATTTCTTTCATGAGTGGAAGTGGGACTGAATTTATCAACCACACTCGCTTGCCTGGTCACCGTGGTGACCTAAACACTACACATTTACCTAGTTCTTTCCAGTTATCCAACATCATGTGCCAGTTGCTCCACTGGGGTTCCAGTCTATGGTGCTCCCTCCCATACACAGATGTTGTGAGAAAGCTTGACACAAGGCAAGGCCTGGTGGAAAATAAAATGCAAGGAATTAAGCTCATGAAAAGGAAAAATGAAGGGCCTTTGGGGAGTTGATGACCTATTGAGGCAAAGCATTATGTACATATGGAAAGTTACATGGGAATGCCAAGAATTGTCCACCAAATGTCAGTTATAAAGGGCAACAGGAAACTGGAAATGGAAGGCATCCTGTGGTCAAGAGAGGTCTGGAAGGGCTGAAGCCTGCGTTGAACTTTGAACATTAGCTAAGACTTATTGGGCTTCCCTGGTAGCTCAGATGGTAAAGAATCTGCCTGCAATGACAGAAATGCAGGTTCGATCCCTGGGCCAATAAGATCCCTAGAGAAGGAAATGGCAACCACTCCAGTATCCTTGCCTAGAGAATTCCATGGATGGAGGATCCTGGAGGGCTACATCCATGTGGTCACAAAGAGTCAGGACAAAGCAACTAACATCCACATAAAAAGATAAGGGAGTTGCCGTTTTTTGAGCATCTTTCATAAGCTAAGCCTCTCATACCTGCCACATTTACTCTTTTCTACAACCTGGGGTGGTGGGTATTATATGTTTACAAATGAGGAAACTGAGGCTTGATTGAAGTAATTACGCCCCTTGCTCAGCTGGTAGATGGCAGAGCTGAGACCTAACCTTGGGCCACTGCCTGGAGCCTGTGTACTTTCCACACACTGACATCCTTGACCTAGAACCCTAGCCTCAGGCATAAGTAATGGTAACACAGTCCTGGTGTCCAGTGGACTTAAGGAAGAAGATGCCCATATTGTGCTAAGCAGAGAAACAGAAGTCACACAACATTAACATCTGAACTGTCTGAGAATGCTCATTGGTGGCCCACAGCCTGTATGAGGCTAGGAGGTATATTTTTGGAAGAACTCAACTAAGGTTTAAAGAAATTCTGGAACCCATCCTTGCAGCTAATATTAAAAAATAGCCATCTGCATGGTGAAGGGGGCAAACTTTTTATTCATGTCTGGCAAAAATCAGCTTGTATTAGAGCAGACAGGAGCTCATCACCTACAGTGAGGCATTCACCTCCAGACTCCTGGAGACATATGAATTTGAGGTCCTGATAAAATAGTCTCTCTAAACATTCACGCACCCATTATGAGAACCAAAATCAGATAACCCCTACCTTCATGTTAATTACAATTTCTAAGCAGTGTCAATATACTGACTGAAAACAAATCAAAGCAGAGTTGCATTTTCAAGCAAGACCTCCCCATGGGCCCATCACATGCTGCTTCTTCAACATCACTGGTAGGACTGTCTGAGATGAAGGATAACTCTTGTCAGAAACATGCTGCTTTAGTGTACAAAATATTTACATAGTCCTTCTTCTAATCCTCACAAGAATGATATGAGTTAGCTACTATTCCCATATGAAGATGAGGGAATTCTTTAAAATGGCAGTAGGACCTACTGGAAAGAGCACTGGTATTTTGGTTCAAGCCCCTGAAAGGTCTCGCTGAGGGGTTTCTGTTCCCTACACCTCAGTCTGTATATCATGATGGGCTTGTCTGACAAGATGGCTTGTATGAACCTATTTCCTCTGAAATTCTGTGACAGAAGAACAGACTTTTCCAGCGCCAAACATATGCACTATTCTTTGTAATGGCTTAAAATTGCACACAGTTTTAATAAAAACTATGAATTTTAAAAACCACCTTGCTCTTCAGCACTGGTCCTGTGTCTCTTAGACCCAGACTAAAAACCCATGTTTTTAGAAGGAACAAGCTCCTGACTATGAAAACCTAAATCAGTCTTCTGAGGAAAGCGAGTCTCAGCAAGGTTCTGTCACTTGCCTGAGGACACACAGCTTGTGAGTGACATGAATCAGAGGTCATGGCACCAAGCACAGTACAGCAAGAGTCTATGGAGGAGTGTTTCAAACTAAAGCATTTTCTTTTTTTTATTTTATTTTATTTATTTTTTTTTTTAACTTTACAATATTGTATTGGTTTTGCCATATATCAACATGAATCCACCACAGGTATACAGGTGTTCCCCATCCTGAACCCTCCTCCCTCCTCCCTCCCCGTACCATCCCTCTGGGTCGTCCCAGTGCACCAGCCCCAAGCATCCAGTATTGTGCATTGAACCTGGACTGGTGACTCGTTTCATATATGATGGTAACAAACTAGAGCATTTTCTTCAGCCCTGATTCCTCTTGGGGTTGAACATGAGGTAAATTCAGATCTGTCCTTCAGGTTGACTTTTTTTGTCAGATTCAAGTACCACCTACTTCTTGACTTTCTTTCAGGGGAAGGGAGAGCAATTGTCTGGAAACTTTGCTTTAAAAATATACCTAAGAACTGATGGTATGTATGTAAGAGCGTGTTAGTCACTTAGTCATGTCCAACTCTGCAAACCCATGGACTGCAGCCTGCCAGGCTCCTCTGTCCATGGAAGTTTCCAGGCAAGAATACTGGAATGAGTTCCCATTGCCTTCTCCAGAGGATCTTCTCAACCCAGGGATCGAACCCTGTTCTCCCTTGTTGCAGGCAGATTCTTCCCATCTGAGCCACCAGGGAAGCCCAAGAATGGACAGATATCACCAAGCAAAGCTGTGGTTGAATCAGAGCCAAGGTGGGTGCCTGTTTGGGTCTGAAACAAAAATTCTGTGACTGGCTGATGTGGCCCCTGATAATAATCTGTCTAGCTGGTGCCTTTCCTGAGATGCAGCCATAGACCACAGATGTGGACAAAGCCCTGCCTGGGTGGCAACCTGAATTCTGCATTCAGTCCAATTTCATCCTCAACTCACCCAGCGGTCTGTAGCATTTTCTCCATGTATCTCTATTTACCTTATCTGGTAAAAGGAACACAATGCCAATCCCCAGAACAGTCCTAAAGCATAAGACACCAGCTTTGCCTTGAGTCTGCATTCAAACCTCAGCTCCTTCCTCATTGGCCGTGTGACTTGGGGCATGGTGTTTAATCTTCTGAGCCTCAGTTTCTTCATTTGTCACATGAGGTTAAGGACTGGCTCAAAATGAAATAAAATCATGAAGATCAAGAGCCAGGTACTTAGGATAAAGGCAGCCATTTTTGCTGCAATATGAGTGAGTTTGGGAAATAGAGACAGCCACTAAAATCGAAGGTGAAGGCGTTATCAGAGCAGCTTTATTATCATTAACTCCCAGATGGGCCTGGAGGAGGGGAGGGAGGCAGTGGAGGTCAGAGAAGGCAGGAGCCATGAAGGGGCAGTTCCAGAAACATTCAGGCCAAGGGAAATATACATTTCTGACCATTTGTAGAATCCATCCCATGGCCTTCTCCAGCCCAAACACACACACACACACACACACGCACACGCACACGCACACACACACGCACACACGACCCCAAAATTGAAAACCAAACCACAGCATTTTAAAACCTCCCGTTGGTTTCGCCTTTCCTTCCCCCACGTATTGTTTTTGGGAAGGGCTGTTTCAACCACAGCACTGCCAAGAAAACAGGGTGGTTTCCCTTGACCACTGGCCACGAATGTGTGCCTTTTCCTGAGCTTTGTGCAGGAACCCACAGTGACTTTAAAAAAAAATAATAAAATTCTTCTCTATAAATAAACCCTTACGCTTTCTGCTGCAGGTCTTGGAGGGACGCGCTTCCCCTTCTTTTTGAACTCATTCAGGGCTCCGCGCCCTCCACAGTGGACCTATAGCGTGTAGCGAGGCATTCTGGGTAATCATTCTCCGTTGTGTTTTCCATCAATGCAGGAATGGCAACGTTCAGGAGCTTGTACTTAAAAATCCGCCTCTCCTCCAGAGACACACATCCTTCCACAAAATACCCCATTGCCACTTCCCCTAGAGATTTTATTCTCACAGCCTGTCCTGATTTTCAAGAGTCCGACAAGTTAAGCATTTACAGTTTACTCAGTGATGTGAAGCAGTGGAAAGACCATAAGTTTTGAAGTCCAGAGACCCAGGACTAAATTCTGGCTTTGTTTCCTGACTAGCTGTGTGATTGTGAACAAGAGGCTTACATCAACTTGGGCAAGGTACTTAACAATTGTGTATGTGCCTGCCTCGGTTTATTCACCTTGAAAATGGATATAAATGATCTGTAATGCATGGACTTGGGTGAGTATTAAATGGGAAAAATGCATACAAAGCCCCAGGCACACAGTAGGTAATCGACAGAAGGCCATTTTTATCAGGTTCTTGGCAGGACTAATTGTAGCACAAAGAAGAAGGCTGATTCTTCTGGGATTCTCAAGAGAATGTAATGAAGGGATAATTTATAGGAGTGGGGCAAGGCTAAAGGAATCAGTAAGGGGTGTTGAGGCACCCAGATACCTGCAGCAGTGGGGATTATCACCAACCCCAGATCTAATGGGACAAGAGGAGGGCCAGGCAGCGCTAGAGCCCAGTCAGTGGTGGAGCAATGGAGAGAGGGTGCTGGCAGGAGCTATAGTGTTAGAGGAGCTAGTCACTGACAGACAGAGGCACAAAAGCAGGGAGGCAGCTGGGGGGCAATGCCCCAGCTTCTCCTGCTCCCACCCGTTAATCTTTTGCCGATACCTGTCACTGGCCGCACCCAACTGAAGACAGAGAGAAGGGAGCCCCCAGATGCAATCCTAAGGGTCAGCCTTCCAGAGCACAGTGCAGATTGGAGAATAAAGCTCAGTAGGAAGAGAGTGCAAATGGTGAATCACTAGGCCATTCAGAGAGAGGAATGCCTTATGACTTACATACTGGCTAGTATTAGTCAACCCAAACAGTGAAAAAAAACTCCTGCAAAAATCCTAAAGGGGTCATTGTCATCACATCACTTTAGACCTAAAGAGCTTGCAGCGGTTTCAAAGTACCTAAAGACGTGAGCCCCCTACCTCACCCCTGGGATCCTGTCCCAGACCCTCCTCTCTCCCAGCTCATCTCCTGCCTCTCCTCTCCCAGAATTTCCTGAAGTTCTTGTCTCTTCTTTTACCCCCTGAGTTCAATAAACCCTAAATTACTTTATTCATTTTTAAATCAAATCGGTTTTTTAGATTTTTTTGATGTGAACCATTTTCAGTCCTTAATGAATCTGTTACTTCTATTTCATGTTTTTTTATTTTTTTGGCCGTGAGGCATCTGAATCTTAGCTCCCCAACCAGGGATCGAACCCACATCCCCTGCATTGAAAGGTGAAGTCATAACCCCTGGACCTCTAGGGAAGTCCCCCTAAAGGACTTTAGAGAAGTTATTAAACTTTCTGAATATCAATTTCCAGTTCTATAAAATCATGACTTTTTACTGGATAAGGTAAAGATAATATCCACTTCGTAACATAATTACATTTAAATGAAGTAATATACTCAGCATGTGGATGGCCACATGGAGACTCAGTAAAAAGGTCACTTCTTTGTTTCTGGGGGCATCCTCAGTCTTGCTGGTGACAGAGGAATGAAAAAGACAAGATGTACCACTTGATCTGACATAGGTTGTCCACAATGCACGGGGTGTATCTCCAACTGGAATGCTTTTGTCTTGACACGCTTCTCAGCTTTGCACTTGAAACTTTCGATGGGTGGAAATCTGATTGGTGAGATCCTCATAAATCCTCTGTCCCTGTCTTCTCTGCTTAGCTAACTTATTGTCACCTGCCGACATGCAGACGGCTCCACCCCTAGGTGATGCACTTTACCCACACTCCTGGAAGTTCTCACACAGAGGCAGCTCTGGAGCTGAGCTGCCCAGCTTGAGGTTCCTGGACACAACATTTCTTTGCTGCACGGTACTCTTGCCACGTAACCTCTCTGTGCCCCAATATCAGCATCTGTGAAATAGGGTGATGCTAGCACCCACGCCACAGGGTTTTCCTGAGATTAAATGTCAATATATGCAAATCATTGAGAATACTGCCTGGCATAGAGTAAGCAGTTAATAATATTAGCCAGCTTATTTTAAATCTCTTTATTACCAGTATGTCACAGTCCTTAACACAGCTAGTATAATTTCAGGTCTATCTGTCTGATTCCCATATTGATTCTTTGAGTACCTTGACAACAGGGCCTAAAATAATGCTTGGCACATAGTATGTGCTCAAGAAATGATCAGTGAGCGCATGAATAAATGAAAGAACGCATGAACGAACGACATAGGACTCAAAGTGCGTGCGGGGAGTCTGGTTTGGGTGTTCACATGAAGCTCAGCATAGGCCTTTTCTCAAGGATGTGAAGAACTGAAGAAGTCAGAGCCAGAAAACTCAAGCTGCTCCAGGGCAAAGCAGGGCCACCCACAGGGGCAACTCCCAGGGAGGCGTAGCGTGGGTGGGTCCCTGCCCCGAGCAGCCACCAGCTTTCTAATCTAATTGTGTGATAAGAGAAACCGCTCCCCCACCCTTCACACTTCCTCCTCCCACGTTAAAAACCAAGAGCAGTGATGTGCATTCAGGGGTCTCTGGGAAAGCCAATACTTGCCCCTGTCCAGCCAAACTCACCATCAGGACATTCAAGGGTGGAGGGGTCTGACCAAAGGATGTCATGAGTCCCCAGGGAACACCTGCCTGTCGATAGGCCACTCAGTCCGAGGGCCGAGGGCAGCCCTGCCCCTCCTCCCGCCTGCCTGGACGCCCTCCTTCCTACATCTGCTCATGTGTGTCCTCGCCCCCCACCCCCCATTGCTTCCATCTTATTCAGTTAAAGTGCAAGGACCTCAAAAACCTGCATGATCTGCCTCCTGACAGGCCCCCCATCCCTCATTCCTCCACTCTCCCCTTCGCTCACCCCACCGCGGGTTAGCCTGTCACTGGTTCACCGTGGAGTGAGCTTGCTGGCTATTTCTTTGCTAAAAAGGCCCTTGCTTCAGTCATCCTTGTAGCTTGATTCATCTCATTACTCATTTATCAGTTCCTTCACTTAACAGACCATTTTTAAACTTTAAAATTTTTATTTTTAATTATGGTTAAAAATGCAAAATTTACAACCCTAACCATTTTGAAAGGTAGGTCAGTGCATGAAGTAGATTTGCATTGTTGTGTAACTATTACCACCATCCACCTCCATCTGCAAAACCCTCTCCATCTTGTAAAACTGAAACTCTATACCCATTAAACACAAACTCCCCATTCCCACTTCACCCAGCTGCAGAAGTCACCATTCCACTTTCTGACTCTATGTGTAGGACTGCCTAGACACCTTATACAAGTGGACTCTTACAGTATTCGTCCTTTTTAACTGGCTTATTTTGCTTAGCATAATATCCTCAAGGTTCATCCATGTTGTAGCATGTGTCAGATATCTGCTTTTTCTGGCTAAATGATATGCCATGCATGTATACCACATTTTGTTAATAGACACCTGAGTTACTTCCACCTTCTGGCTATTGTGAATAATGCTGCTATTAACATGGGTGTACACATATCAGATCAAGTCCCTGCTTTCATTCCTTTTAGGTTTATATCTCGAAGGGGAATTGATGGATCCCATGATAATTGTCTGTTTTGTTTTTTGAGGAGCCGCCATACTGTTTCCATAGTAACTGCACCATTTTACATTCCCTCCAAGAAAGCAAAGTTTCCAGTTTTTCCACATCTTCCTCATCCTTACCATCACTTACTTGTTATTTTCTCTTTTGGATTTTTTTTTTTTTTAAGCCATCCTAATGCAGATGACACCACCCTTATGGCAGAAAGTGAAGAGGAACTAAAAAGCCTCTTGATGAAAGTGAAAGTGGAGAGTGAAAAAGCTGGCTTAAAGCTCAACATTCAGAAAACGAAGATCATGGCATCCAGTCCCATCACTTCATGGCAAATAGATGGGGAAACAGTGGAAACAGTGTCAGACTTTATTTTTCTGGGCTCCAAAATCACTGCAGATGGTGACCGCAGCCATGAAATTAAAAGGCGCTTACTCCTTGGAAGGAAAGTTATGACCAACCTAGATAGCATATTGAAAAGTAGAGACATTACTTTGCCGACAAAGGTCCATCTAGTCAAGGCTATGGTTTGTCCTGTGGTCATGTATGGATGTGAGAGTTGGACTGTGAAGAAGGCTGAGCGCCGAAGAATTGATGCTTTTGAACTGTGGTGTTGGAGAAGACTCTTGAGAGTCCCCTGGACTGCAAGGAGATCCAACCAGTCCATTCTGAAGGAGATCAGCCCTGGATTTCTTTGGAGGGAATGATGCTGAAGCTGAAACTCCAGTACTTTGGCCACCTCATGCCAAGATTTGACTCATTGGAAAAGACTCTGATGCTGGGAGGACTTGGGGGCAGGAGGAAAAGGGGACAACAGAGGATGAGATGGCTGGATGGCATCACTGACTCTATGGACATGAGTCTGAGTGAACTCCGGGAGTTGGTGATGGACAGGGAGGCCTGGCGTGCTGCAATTCATGCGGTCGCAAAGAGTCGGACACGACTGAGCAACTGAACTGAACTGAACTGAATGGGTGTGAGGTGGTATCTCATTGTGGTTTTTAACAGACAATTTTTAAGCACCTACTCTGATCCAGGTCCCAACTAGATAGTTGTCAGGACATACAAATAAAGCCCAGTTGGTGCCCTCCAGGAAGAGAGAGCAACAAAACAAACCTAAATTGATCCACTCATGGATGTGTATGAAGCCTAGAGATATTATCTCATTTTATCCTTACATTATCCACAAGGTGAGTATAATTAACCTATTTTAGTGTAGAAACCAAGATTCACCAAAATTCAGTGACTTGCCTCCTGCTTATAGAGCTCATACATGTGACAGAATTGAAAACACATGTTTTTGAGACTCAAAAGCCTATGCTGTTTCTGACAGTTGTTCTCAGATATTTTTTAAATTTAACTGATCAGAAAAATATAAAAATAACTTTGAGGCACCAACAGATTTCTTGCCAACATTTTATTTGGCAAAACAAGAGCTTTGGAAAGCAATTAATTTGCCATCTAATGTCACTATTCTTACACAGGAAGAAATTTAACCACATGCCCTTCAGAAAAACACACACACATGATAAAGTTTATTTAACTGAATAAACTTAACTTTATGAAAACCTTACTGCACTGCTGATTTCTCATGTCCCTGCCCCAGGAGTAAGAAGCATGTATCAAACCATGACCAGTCCTTGGCTTCTATGCTATGCTATGCTAAGTCACTTCAGTCGTGTCCGACTCTGTGTGACCCCATAGACGGCAGCCCACCAGGCTCCGCCGTCCCTGGGATTCTCCAGGCAAGAATACTGGAGTGGGTTGCCACTTCCTTCTCCAACGCATGAAAGAGGAAAGTGAAAGTGAAGTCTCAGTCATGTCCGACTCTTAGCGACCCCATGGACTGCAGCCTACCAGGCTCCTCTGTCCATGGATTTTCCAGGCAAGAGTACTGGAGTGGGGTGCCATTGCCTTCTCTGCCTTGGCTTCTAGAGGTCAAGTATTCCAGCCCCACAGGCCCTCAGCTAGGTGCTCTGGGAGATGCTAAGCCCAGCATGAGTCGGCCTTGTACGAGTACATGCATGCTCAGTTGCTAATTGGCATCCGACTCTTTGTGACCTCGTAGACTGTAACCTGCCAGGCTCCTCTATTCATGGAACTTTCCAGGCAAGAATACTGAAGTGGGTTGCTATTTCCTCCTCCAGGGGATCTTCCTGACCTGTGTCTCTTGTATCTCCTGCATTGGCAGGCAGATTCTTTACCACTGAGCCACCCGAGAAACCCCTGTGTCAGCCTTGAGGGGAGTTTAAACATGAAAAGAACAGAGAAAATTAAGTGCCCTTGCAGGTTAGCCAATCTGACCTGCAAATAATGGGGAGGCAGGAAGATTTACCAAACCCTGCCACTTCCAATGCCTTCATGACCTCTCTCTATCTTTCTTTTTTTTTAAATTTTTTATTGAAGTATAGTTGAATTGCAGTGTTGTGTTAATTATTGCTAAACAAATAATTAAGCAAATTATTTTGCAGCAAAGTCAGCTGAAGTGACTCAGTTATACATGTATATACATTGTTTTTCATATTATTTTCCATTATGGTTTATCTCAGGATATTGAATATAGTTCCCTGTGCTGTATGGTAGGACCTTGTTGTTTGTCCATCCTATATATATCAGTTTGCATCTGATAACCCGACTCCCGATCCTACCCTCTCCCACCCCTGCCTTGGCAACCACATCTTTTCTCTATGCCTCTGATTCTGTTTCTGTTTCATAGATAGGTTCAACTGTGTCATATTTTAGATTCCACATATAGTGATATCATATGGTACTTGTCTTTTTCTTTTTGACTTCACTTGTTATGATAATCTCTAGTTGCATCCATATTGCTACAAATAGGACTCCTGAGCATATATATCCAGAAAAAACTATCATTTCAAAAAGGTATTTGCACCCCTATGCTCATAGAAGCACTATTCACAATAGCCAAGACCTGCAAACAACCTAAATGTCCATCGAAACAGGAATGGATAAAGAAAATGATGTAAATATATACAATGGAACACTACTCACAATCTCTCTTGGCTCTAAGACCCAAACTTTTTCCCTTCTTCCTAAGGCCTTTATACTTCTATAAGATCTGGGTACCCATGTATCACGGTACTTTACCAGATTTGTAAAAGTTATAAGACTTTTTTACCAGGCCGGTGAGTAGTCGTGTCCAGCTCTTTGCAACGCTATGGACAGTCACCTGCCAGGCTCCTCTGTCAATGGGATTCTCCAGGCAAGAACACCGGAGGGGGTCGCCATGGCCCTCCTCCAGGGCATCTTCCGGACCCAGGGATTGAACCCATGTCTCCTACATTGGCAGGTGGGTTCTTTACCACTAGTGTCACCAGGGAGCCCCATATATCATTATAGATTTGCCCAAACCCATACAAGGTACAGCACCAAGAGTTATTATAGAGAATAAATATAACGAACAGTCATGTTTCTTCTGTTCTGCTCTTCGAATCTTATCATTTTACTGTGTGTGATTCAGATTTTTATAAAAAGAAAGATTCAGTCATTATAGTAAAGCTGTGTTCCCTTTTGAGCAAATCTCCAAATCCTATTGCCTTCTATGGCTCCCCAGATGTGGCCACTTTTCTGGTTTTAATATTTCCTATTTCTTTACTAAACATTATGTAATAGTTTCACATGTAATAAAACTTTATTTAAATGATATCATGCTAAAAATAGCCTCCTGGTTATTCTTGTCTTATTTGATAGTATATCTTTGAGATTTATTCCTGTATAAATACATAAGTATAGATTTTTGTAAATGTCCTTTATCAGATTCAGGAACTTTCTTTCTGTAACTAGTCTGTTGATAGTCTCTCATGAATGGACATTGTTTTTCTGTATCTATTATTATGTAGTTTTTATTTAGTCTAATATAATGGATGCCATTCTTTACTTTTTAAATGATGAATAGCCTTGCATTTCTTTGATTAATTTGGCTTAGTTGTGAACTATTATTTTTTTATATTTGCTACATTTGATTTGCTAATATTTTGTTTAATTTTTCTTTTTTCTGGTTTTAGTATCAGGATCATGCTAGCCACAGAAAATAAGTTGGTAATTGCTCTCTTTCTTTATTTTCTGAAAGAGATTGTATATAAATTATATATTTTATGTTTGATAAAATTCACCAGTGGAACTACCTGGGCCCAAACGTCTCTTTGTTAGAAAGCTTTTTAATTATAAACTAAGTTTCTTTAGTAGATATAGGACTATGTAGTTTGTGTTTTTCTTCATGCTTGAGTTTTAGTAACTTGTGTATTTTAAGATATAAGTTCAAGTTTACTGATTTCATTACATTACTGATTCCCAGTGAGTTTTTCTGTTATTGTATTTTTCAGTTCTAAAATTCCCACTTTTTTCATTTTTAATATTTATTTATTTATTTGACTGCACTGGTCTTAGTGGCGGCACATGGGATCTTCAGTCTTCGCTGCAGTATGTGGGATCTTTAGTTGCAGCATACAAATGCTCAGTTGCAGCAAGTGGGATCTAATTCCTAACCAGGAATCAAACCTAGGTCTCCTGCATCGGGAGTACAGAGTCTTAGCCGCTGTATCACCAGGGAAGTCCCTCCATTTTTTTTCAATAGTTTCTATTTATTTACTGAAAATTCCTGTCTTTCCATTTGTTTCAATGATGTTTGCTCTTGCTTCGTAAAGCATGGCATAATAGCTTCTCTTAAGGCTTTGTCATCGGAGAAGGCAATGGCACCCCACTCCAGTACTCTTGCCTGGAAAATCCCATGGAGGAGGAGCCTGGTAGGCTGCAGTCCATGGAGTCGATGAGGGTTGGACACGACTGAGCGACTTCACTTTCACTTTCCACTTTCATGCATTGGAGAAGGAAATGGCAACCCACTCCAGTGTTTTTGCCTGGAGAATCCCAGGGACGGGGGAACCTGGTGGGCTGCCATCTCTGGGGTCACACAGAGTCGGACATGACTGAAGCAACTTAGCAGCAGCAGCAAGGCTTTGTCATAGTAGTCGAACGTCTGGGTCAGCTTGGTATTACTTGCCTTTCCTTTGAGAGTTATTGAGATTTTCCTGGTTTTTTGTACATTGATTAATTTTGAATTGTATCTTAGACATTTTGAATATCGTGTTGAGAGACTGTGGATCCTCTTAAGAGTGGCTGAAGAATGTTTTTTTGTTGTTCTTGTTTTTTAAGCAAGCTATTTAACATGGCTAAGTTTAGACCACAGGTCCCAACCTACCTTCTTTGAGCTGTGGTTGTAAAGCCAGTTTCGTTTTTAAGGCTTTTGCAGTGCCCTTAGGGTCAACCCCAGGTATGAATCACCCAGGGGCCATTCAGGGACTTGGAAAGTGTGCTATGCCATAGTCCAGTCACAGGCTTTTGCTATGCTGCTTTGGGTCAGGCCCTTAACTGTGCAGCCTGGGAGTGAGCCCAGAATTCCACCCACAAATTTAAGGAACACCTTTCTTGAGCTCCTTCTTCTTGGATGTCCTTTTCTCTCCCTTACCCAGAGTCCCATTTTCTTGGTGTGCTGGGGAGTAAGCCAGGATGCAGCTTCCTTATGCTATCATAAATTTTTCATGACTGAGACCACCTTGGGAATGAATCAGTGAGGAAAAAAAAGTGAAAATAAAAAGATATTCCCCAAAAGAGTCTTCAAATAACAGGAATCCCTTTCCCCAGTTCTTATGATCAGAGGAAGAATTTTTTTTCTGAGTTTGGGAATGAATCAGTGAAAAAAAAAAAAAGTGAAAATAAAAAGATATGCCCCAAAAGAGTCTTCAGATAACAAGGATCCCTTTCCCCAGTTCTTATGAATTGGGGAATTCTTATGAAGAATTTTTTTCTGAGTTTTAAGTGATTAATAAGATGCCACTGTTATAGCAGTAAGATAGTTCATGACTAGGATTTGCCTTAGGGTCCAGACAAGAGAGTAAAAAGAATAAAATAATGAAATTTTGCCTTCTCCCAAAGCACAAACACCTTTGGTCCTGCAGGGCCCACTCTTCCTTGTCCTCTAGCCAGAAGAAGAGAGTTTCATCTTGGATTTATTACTGTCCATGCACACTGCCTTGCTTCAGGATTCAGGCTGCCCTAGTGTCTAAGCTAAAAGACACAGGAGGAAAAAAAAAAAAACATACACACAGGATACTTAATATGTATGATAGTTAATTTTGTGTATCAATTTGACTGGACCACAGGGTGTCCAGACATTTGGTCAAACTTTATTCTGGATGTGTCTATGAGGACACATTCATTTCCAGGCCCTGTTGCTTTTTCCCTCCTCTCTCTGCCACCAACCCCACGTTTAGGAGCTCCTGTCCTGGCTCAGGCCCTCTGTGCCTCCCCTGGAAAATTGCATTACTTTCCTGGGAGTTCCCTGGTTTCCACTTTCATCAGACACACGGTTCTTATAAGGAACTTTAAAGGGCTCAAATCAGACCATGCTATTTGCTTGGATGAAAAACCTTTAGTGTTTTCCCCTCACCTGTAAGATGAAGTAGAAGCTACTCACATGACAAACAAATAACAACAGGACACCCCCCGGCCCTGGCCACTGCTGGCTCCTCCAGCTTCACGCTGCGTCTGTGCTTCAGACACACAGCACTCCCTGCATCTTCACAACCTGACTTCCTGACACCTTTAAGTGTCATAGCATCATGACAACTCTCTCTCCCCTGCCTCAACACCATCTTACCAAGGCTTCGAGGTAAAGTGGGATGCTGTGGCCTGGAAATGATCTACTGTGTGCCAGACACTTGCACCTATGTTAGAATCACATTTAATTCTCACAACAACGCTCTGAGTACAGAGCAGTGACCTCATTTACAGACGAGGAGGTTGATGTTCAGAGATGCTAAGCAACTTGCTAAAGACATAGCTACACTTACTACAGTGAAATGTGGCAGAATCAGAAACTGAACCCAAATGTCTGGTGCTCTAATTATTGACCCACAGTCCTTTCTGGTTCATAAGGATTAGATTTGAAACCTGGCTCTATTATTCACTTGTTTTATGACCTTGCCGCAAGTCACTTCCGCTTTCTGAGCCTTTGTTTTCCTCATTTGCAAAACAAAAGGATTGTACTCAATGATCTGTATGCTGCCTTCCTTCCTGAAGACATATAATACCCTGCAGTGTCCACATAGCCCTGGACATTCCTTTATTCCTGGGCTTCCCATGGAGAATAGTCAATTCTCTAATGATGATCCCTAGTCAGCAGAAAACCCATGCTCCTCTCCCACACTCTTTCAAGTATTCACACCTGTCTCTGAACCAGCATGGGAACTCCTACCATAGGTCTGCATGTCTAGGCTCATGCCTGGCTGAGTGTCTCTCTTCCTGAAGCCAAAATCCCATTAGGAAAAGAGAGATGGTGAACCCCAACACAACATTCTCATGAAATTACACTAATTTGTGCTCTCTCCCTGAGCACCCCACTCGAAGCCTCGGTAAACTCATTTGTAAAACACTTGGGGGTGGTCGTCTGTAGACCTTGTAGCTCTAAACTTCCAAGATGCTGGAACATTACAAACCACCTGAGGCAAGAACTCACTAATAGAAAAATGAACCCTCCCACACAGGCCCATTCTCCTTGGGAGAACCCAACCTTAGCCAATTCTAAGAGTCTCTGGAATAATTGGCTACTATCCCAACTTCAAGGTTATCCTGGAGGGAAAGTTCCCAAAAGACCAGGGATTTAAAACTGAGGCAAGAAAGGAAGGAAGGGAGTAAAATAAAGTTCTATCCAACCAAGTGAAGACATTTAGGATGGTGGTAGAAGAGCTGCATGGATTTCAGAGTCAGATGAGCTTGGATTCAATTCCATCACTAACTGTGTGATCTTACCACTAACAATGTAAATGCAGGCAGGCCACCAGATCTGGTGTCTTCATCTGGTTAAAAAAAAAAAAAAATAGGCTCATCTTTCTTACTCACAACTACTTGTGAGATGGTGTATAAAAAAGGCTATTTAGCACAGTGAAGGTGTTCCAAGTTGCCTGGTTTTATTCCTCTGTGTTTTCTATTTAAAGACAATCAGAGACTGCCAAGAAAACACAAAGAAATTGAAGGCCAGATGTTTTCAGGCAAACATATCCATGAGAAACACACTCTGGGAGCATCCTGAATCACAGTATCCTAAAACTGGAAGTGACTCTCGCAGTGATCAATTACAGAACAATTACACCAGATTTAGTATTCTCTACCCCCCACCATTCACCACTGCTTGAATCTGGCACTGATCGGGTGCTTACTGCTTTCCAGAATGGCCTGTTCCTAGTCAGAAGTGAGATGAGGCAAGTCACCGAAACTTTGTCAGATCCAATGGTTCTTCCAATAATAAGGCCCCTCTGTCTCTTCCTTTACAATCCAGTTGTTACCAAACTATATTTTTATTCCACTGAGCCTTTGTTCTTGCTGTTCTCTTTCCTGGGGACCTTCCCCATTCCTTACCCTCTTCCTCTGCTAAAGAGACTCTTATTCACCCCTTGAGAGGCAATTCAATCCTCATCACCTCTGAGAAGTCCTCCATGAGCTCCACCCCAAGCTAGGGTTGGGTGTTGCTCTGTACCTCCAGCTCCTTTTACTGAGCATTCAACTAAGTGAAATAATGTACTTACATATTGGTCTCCCCACCTGACTATGGTTCCTCAGAAGTAGGGACCTTACCTTACACATCTCTGTATCCCAGCTCCTCCAGCAGAGCTTGGATCAATGAGCAGAAGCTGTCTGAGGATTTGAGTCAGCTGAAGGGGCAGAGAGGCAGGCCCATGTAGGGCCAGCGGTGGCTGTGTTGCATGGGGAGGAGTGGCCCAGGGGGCACATGTGGCAATGATTAGATTCTGGATCTGTCTTCCTGAGTAAGAAGAATTGGAGAAGAAAGGATTTCATTTCAAAAATGCTCTGGGTTTTGGGGGGCGGGGGTTTATGTCTATCTGCACCAGCTGAACTCATGGAGAAGCCTGTTGAAAGCTTCACATCAGACTTTTCTTTTCTCTTCCTATAATTAGTTCCCAGCAAATTGATGGAATATTGGACACAAGTCTCCACTGAACTGTCCTCCAAGAGCAAGGTGGGAACTGTTCTTTGGGGATTTTTGGAACAAAACAATATGGTGTAATGCATTAAGTTGTAAACAAGTTGTTTGGTACTTGGGAGAAGGAGGGGTGGCTATTCTGCCAATTCATGTACTTGACCTCGGTCTAGGTGCTTTCCACAGGGCAGTTCGCAACATACCTGTGAGCTTAGGGATCACTGTCTATTTTACACGTGGAGAAACTAAAGGTCTAGTGGTTAATTAAATAACTTCCAACTCATCCAGCATCCAAGAGGGGACCGATCTAGGTATAATCCCCAAATGTATGCTTCTTTATAGTCCCATTACCAATGATGCAAATTCTGTAAGTTACTTACCAAATATCCATTTTCCCCTTTGTGCTTAGACATAGAACTTCTGCTCTGTGCTGGGCAAATTGCTGGACAAATTGCCGTCTACAATAAAGACAGAATTCCAGCCTCCATTATAGTTGGAGAGGCCATGGGCAAAGTTCTAGCCAATGATACATCGTCAGAGGGGGAAAGTGGAGCTTCAGGGAAAGCTCCTGAAAATGGATAGAGTATGTGTCCTATTGTTTCTTCCAATTCTCCTGCTGCTAAGCTAGAACCAGACGTGCTATATGGAACTCCAGAAGCCATTTCAGACCTGAGGTGATCCTGAGGATGGAAACCATATGCTAGAAGGGGGAGGGGGCCCTGATAACTATGGAGGCTGCAACCAGATCCAGGCCTTCAGACTTCTTTTATACATCAGAGGAAATCCTTGTGTGTCTGAGTCTTTGTTTCTGAAGCTGAAACAACATTTGTGATATCTCAGTTCAATCTTAGATTCACTGTGGGACTTCCGGCAAGTTGTTTACATTTTGGATCTTAGTTTTCTCATCTGGGATATAAGCAGATTGAACTAGAAGGGCATTTTCAAAGGTTCTTTCTAACATAAAGGTACCAAATACACAGCGTAATCCTGGGCAACCAGCAGTGCTGGGTCTGAAAAGACAACAGAATAGAAGAGCCTTTTTGTCCCCAAGGATTTTCAAAGTAGTTAGAGAAGCAGAACATTCATTCATTCAATCATTCACTCAGTGTAGTGGATACTGTGGTCTGTTCCCTTAAGACCATTTTCCTACTTGCCAGGAGTGTCGAATGCTGACAGTTCACAGCTGGCTTCCTCTCCCAGAAAAACCATCAGATGAAGGGTACTGTCTCGAGCAAAGCTGTGCCTGCTTTCTATGAGCAACTCGTGCCCATCAATGGATTGAGGTGGAAGGTACACGAGTCTGGCCTCCTTTACTCTACTGTGACAACTTAGAAGGCTTAGTCCTGGGCAACTGCATTCCAGCTCAACTTCTGTCTCTACCCAATCCTGCTTTGCTTACTCCTTCATGGAGGTGGGGAGAGGTGTTCCCTGAAGCACCCACTGATAAACGTTGTATCTCAGAGTCTGTCTTCCAAGACACACATCCAAAGGCTGTTGGTAGCAAGAATGGCTCTATCTGGGATTTGGAGCTGGGTTACCTATTAGCTGGGCTTCCCAGGTGGCACAGTGGTAAAGAATCTGCCTGCCAATGCAGGAGTTGCAGGAGATGTGGGTTCAATCCCTGAGTCAGGAAGCTCCCCCAGAAGAGGAAATGGCAACCCACTCCAATATTCTTGCCTGGAAATTTCCATGGATGGTGCAGCCTGGCAGGTTACAGTCCATAGGGTCACAGAGACGGACACAACTGAGTGACTGAGCATGCATGCACCTGTTAGCTGGGTCACCTGTCAGCCGGCTGGCAGTTAGGATACCATCACCGGGACAGAGAAAGTACTGACAGCCCCTGGCATCCTGAAGCCCTGAAATTGGGAAGATTTTCACTCTTGGTGAGCTGGGGTGGGAAGATAGTACAAGGAAAAGCACTGGCTGGTGCCATAGGTCAGACATTTGAGAGATTTGGGGGAAAGCTGCCATTATTAAAACTATGAAATGTGTTGACTTCACTGAGTGCTATCAATGTATTGGAGAAAGGCTAGAAATGATTAATGACTAACTTAAGACAAGGTGGGAAAGTCAGAGTCCTCCTTGGCAACGTGTCAAGAGAGTCTCTTCTACAGCAGGAGAGCAGAAAAAGCTGAGGAGTGGGCCCAGGACATGATTGTAAGGGCAGCAGAGTTTCAGTAAAATTGTCATTTTCTACCCTTGTGTGACTAAGATCAGTACCCTCAGACGTAGGGCAAGGACATCTGTGTTGAAACACTTGAGAACCTGAGAACCTTGACACTCCAGCCCTGCCTGGACATTCTAGGCCACAGAAGAGACCTGATCTTCTCAATTATGGACTTGTCTCTCTTGCTTACAAATGACTCAGAGGATTTTGGCGAGCCGTAAGTCACAATAAACTTCCTACGGGCCTCAGAAAGTAGAAGCAGCACACATCAGCTTCAGGACTTCCCCTTCAGGCCACCAGACCCAAAACAAGGATCAAGTCACACCATTATCCTACCAGAGATGTACTGGGCCTCCAGGAAAGATGCTACACCCTGAAGGAGCTGCAGGGCCGAACCAACCTACCTTGGCAGGTGCCAGGAGCTCCCGTGTGGGGATGGATCCAGGGGCAATAGGCAGTGGGATGACAGACAGCTTATTGCCATGGGAGCACTCTTCCCTGGCACAGGTTATAACACCTGTCAAGGACTCTGACAGTCAATCCCAATGTGCTACAAGGTTGGCTGTGGGGATTTTGCAGAAGCTCACAAGAAGCACCCACACAAAAGGCTCAGAGAAGTGGGCCTGTTGGGGTGATGAGCCATGGAAAGCCAGAGAACCTGAGCTAAGACCTTCAGTAAACGTGTGTCGCGTAAACCCTGTGGGGACAGGCACTGTGATCATTTATTCACTTGATCACTGTGAACAAGACATGACCTTATCCTTCTGGTGTCTGTAAGCTGTGATTATGAAATAAGGGGACTGATTTTAAAAACAAAATCACTCAGAAGAGACACTTCCAGGACTTCCCTGGCAGTCCATTGGTTAAGACTCCACACTTCCATTGCAGGGGTTGTGGGTTTTCAGAAAACTAGGATCCCACCTGCGGTAGGCCACAGCCAGTACTAAATAAATAAATAATAAAAGTGTTATCATGTTTTAAAAAAGCAGAAGAGATGCATCCAAATGGGTGTGACTTCTGAAAATTCTACTGGGAGACTCTAGGCTTCTCACTAATGTGGACACAGATCAGGGGAGCCACACTCACACTGACCTGGGCACAACTTCCCATCAAGCCACAGTTTAAACCTGTGTGACCTTGAGAAAATGTTTTAACTTCTCTGACCCCAAATTTTCTCATCTGGAAAACCCAGAGGATGATCTCTGCCCTAGTAGGGTGTTGCCCCTTTTAAATTAAAGTGAGCTCATATAAATCCCAAATGCCTAGTCCATTAAATGCAATGTACACTCAGTAAAAGCTGGTCCCTTCTCCCTTTCCTATGCTTCTGCCTTTTACTCTGCCAACTCCCTTTTGTAAAGTCCTATTCAGGGTTAGTTGAGAAGCAAAAGAAGAAGATTAGTCTTTCTTTTTCTTCCTTCTCTACTTTCCTCCCTTTCTTTTTCGCTCATTTATTTAGCCAGTGTGGGCACTTGTTTCTATCACTCACTTGTCTTCCTCACTCAGTTCTGAAAGGCTTTTGGTAATTTTTACTCAATGAATGTAGCTGTATAGCATGAGGATTTTTCCTCTAGGAGATACAGAAATCCATGGCTAGGGTTCTGAAGCTGCTGGGAAACCTGGAGTAATAAAATACACCTTGATCTTCAGGATGTGATATTTTGAGCAGTCCACCCTTATTGTGATATTTAACCCACACATCAAAAATTAAATAGGAAAAGAATGGAGTGAAAACAGAGCAACATACGCAAAAGTAAACTATCTCATCTGTTTACTACTAATGATAAATACTGAGCATTTCCTGGGGGATCAGACACAAACACTGGACCAGTGGATGGGAAACAAGTGTGCTTGTGATACAGCATCTGAGAACTCAGAGTCAAGAGGAGAGGCCAGGGTTCAGTGGTGGGGAAAGCCTTGTGCTAGGAGACAGAACACGTGTGTTGGAAGTTAATTCCCTCTGTGTGGAGGACAGCAGACTTCACACAGGCAGCTACCATTGACCTGAGATTTCAAGATGAAATTGACAAGGTGAAGAGGAAGCCATTTCAGGCAAAGGGAACGGCACGTACAAGGCAAACGGGCCAGTTTGCTTCACTATAAGTTGTTCAGTAAAGGCTGGGACATTGCAGGTTGGCTAGAGTCCAAAATCGGCAGACAAATCACACACGGACTGTCTGCCCTGGCTGGCTTGGTGCCACCCCAGTTTAGGCCTGTTGTCCTGACATTATAATAATGGCACTCCCTTTGTCCTCCAAAGTATCCCTGTTTGATCAATAAGTTGTAGAGTCATCTGGTCTTAAGCAGGAGGGGAGTACACTCCAGCCTGTGTTTTGAGTGATTGCTCTGACTGCCAGGTGGACAAGCTGGAACATGCAGGCACCACAGTGGCCTTTTAAGGTCTCACCATCTCATCCAGTCCTGGCATTCCCTGATTAAGACAGCTCTGGACCAGACACTGTTCCTAGAAGAGCACCAAGTGTCTTTTATTAATGGATAAATATCCAATGAGCCCATAGATGTGACAGAATAGAGAGCAAGGTAATACTTCTGTGGCCCATCTCTGGCCAGGATTCCTGAACAAGGTAGATCTGGACCTTAACCTTGAAGGACGGGGAGGATTCCAGTAGTCAGAGGCATGAAGTGGATGTGGTGTGGGCTAAGGTGTTAAGGTCAAGATGATCAGGGAGTACAATGAGGATACCTAAGAACCCTTATGTAACATGTCAGCAGCCACAACTGCCACCCAGTCAGACTAAGTTTACAACCATTTGGTCTTCGGTTATTTCTCCAGTCTCCCTTCCTATCCCTTGAAATGTGCAGGGCAGTGTGTTAACCTGTGTGTTCCCAGAGCACTTGGAGCACAGAACTGGGAGCCTTCCCACCTGCCCGAAGGGGCTCACTATATGGTCTGCCTTTCTGTCTACTCTGGGCTCCCAGGGCTGGCGCATGTACTTTTACAGCCTCAGGGCTTTGAACAGAGAAGACACTCAACAGGGTTGGCAGAATGATTTACCAGAGAGAAAGAAGTTTGGAAGGGTTGAGTGATTTGCCCAAGATCACCTGGGGAGCAGGTTCTGGCACTAGAGCTTAAACACAAGACTCAGAACCCTGTTCTTGCCATGGTACCACGTGGCCAAAAGTACTCAAAACATAGACCTTAGTGTTGTGAGACATCCCAGTTAGGAAGGGATTCTAACTACACATGGTTTACATCTATCTCTCAGCCTCTCCTTCCAAAGACCTCCCCTCTTTGCATCTCTGGTTCTTCATATGTCCCTCAGCTGAGCATGACCTTCCCCTCTGCTGCTGCTGCTAAGTCACTTCAATCATGTCTTACTCTGTATCTCTCCATAAAATCCCATGCATCTTTCAAGGACAGCCAGAATGTCCCTCCTCTGTAGTACTGTTCCTACCTCCCTGTCTGAATGAGTGCTTCTCTGCCACAACTCCATGCTCAAATGGCAGGTTATCTAATAGATAGATTGCATTGTATAGTGGGCTATTTACAGAGCAGAACACCTCTTAGAGTCTGCCTTCTTTGACACTGTGAGCCCGTAGTGGGACAGAAGCTGGTACCTTATTTATCTTTGTATCCACAGTACCCAGACTAACTCCTGGTCCATTTTAGGTATCTGATGAATATTTCTTCCCAGGTGCTGCTAGTGGTAAAGAATCTGCCTGCCAGTGCAGGAAATACAGGAGATGTGAGTTCGATTCCAGGGTCAGGAAGATCCCGTGGATTAGGAAATGGCAACCCACTCCAGCATTCTTGCCTGGACAATTCCATGGGCAGTGGAGCCTGGTAGGTTACTGTTCTTGGGGCCACAAAGAGTTGGACACAGCTGAGTAACTGAACACAGGGATGAATATTTGTTGAATGAACAAATGATGAATGAATGTGCTCAGCTCTTATCCCAAGCTCTCACTGTGATCATATACTAGTTATACCCTCATCTTACCTGGTCTTCAGTTGCGTTCAGCTCACTGGAGGTCCCAGCCGGATATCAGAGGCAGGGAGGGAAAGAGGTGAGCTGTCTATCCCCCTCCCTTGATTTCAAGCTTAGATGATTGTGTGTTAGTTTGCGAGGACTACCATAAGAAGGTAGCACAGACTGGGGCTTAACTGACTTTATTTTCTCCCAGTCTTGGAGGCTGGAGGTCCAAGATCAGGATGTTGGCAGAGGGGTACCTTTTGAAAACCCTCTCCTTCGCTTGTAATTACCCTTCTTCTCTCTGTGATACCACACAATCTTCCCTCTGTATTCATCTGTGTCCAAATCTCCTCTTCTTATAAGAACACCAGTCAGATTAGGGCCCACACGAGTGACCCCATTTTAATTTAGTTATCTTTTTAAAGGCCCTAGCTCCAAATATAGTCCCATTCTGAAGTACAGAGATTAGGTCTTTGACATATGAGTTTTGAGGGGACAAGATTCAGCCCAAACAGGTGGCAGAACTGTTGTCAGTGCCTAGGTGCTAGTCCTTAACCCTTTCCACACTGCTACAATAGTATCTTCATGCCTGCTTAGTTGCTCAGTCGTGTCCAACTCTTTGCAACCCCATGGACTGCAGCCCACCAGACTTCTCTTTCCATGGGAATTCTCTAGGCAAGAATACTGGAGTGGGTAGCCATGCCCTCCTCCAGAGGATCTTCCTAACCCAGGGATCGAACCCAGGTCTCCTGCATTGTGGGTGGATTCCTTACTGTCTGAGCCACCAAGGAAGCCCTGGTCCTTAACCCTTTCCACACGACTACAATAGTATCTTCATATGTGTTATTTAATTTGAACCCTTTACAAGCGTGCTGACTGTTTTCTGGCAGGCCTCTCCTGGATACAGATATTGGTAATATGGTAATAAACCATACCATGGTAATAAACCACTACAGCCACTATAAAGTTCATTGGGAAAGGCAAGGTTTAGTGCTAAACCCCCAAGAGAAATGTGAAGCCAAATAATGAGCCCTTTCTTCTCTGTGCCTCATTCTCCCCATCTGCAGAATGGGGCTATTAAAAGTAGTCCCTTCCTATAACCCTTATGAAAGTCCACTGTGATAAAGGGCAGGGCAGCTTTGCAGACTGAAAAGAGCAATGAGAGCAGAGGTGTATGGAGTCCACAGGGTGGACCCACTTCTCTAGGAGCATAGAACAGAGAACAGCTCTGAAACTCTGGATCCCCATGTCAAGAGCCTGCTGATCAAAGCTGCAAAAAGGGGAGGGACATCCAGAAAGACAAGACTCAGCTGCTAGCAAGAGAAGAGAGTGGGGTGGGGTGGGGCATTTTTTCATGATCCCTAGTCAAGCAGGCCTCTTGTCAGGATAAATTCTAGACTAAGGAAAAGCCTCTTTCTTCCTCCTTGGTAATCATGACCCACCTCGTGGGATTGCTGAGTGTCTGTGGAAAACAGTTCAGGCAGAGATCCTGGATACATCTATTTATGATGATGTTGACATAGAGAGGACCAGTATGTTCATGCAGAGGCCATGCTCTCTGTTTCTATAAACATCTCCAATGTGAGAAGAGGCTTCCATGAGTCTATGGGCACAATTTATAGCTTGCTCCATGCCAACATAAATTAAGCGTGCATACCATCCTAGTGAAATAATGCAGATGGTTGATTTGGGGTGGTGAAGACCTACAAACAGTGTGGATTCCAAGGCAACTCAGTCCTGCACCTTGTGATTGGGCTAGCTTTCATCTTTGGGAGCAGAGAGGGTCAATCTGGCCATGCAGTGTGGCAGAAAGGGTGCAGGTTTTGACATTAGACAGTACGGGCTCATGGCAGGTATAGGGTCATGTTTTGATTTAAACTTTAGTTTCCTCTTCTGTAAAACCAGACTAACAGAATTGTAAAATTCTATAATTTTGTAGAATTCTGTAAGTGAAGTGAAGTGAAGTCACTCAGTCGTGTCCAACTCTTTGTGACTCCATAGACTGTAGCCCACCAGGCTTCTCCATCCATGGGGTTTTCCAGGCAAGAATACTGGAGTGGGGTTTCCATTTCCTTCTCCAGGGGATCTTCCCCATCCAGGGATCGAACCCAGGTCTCCTGCATTGAAGGCAGATGCTTTACCCTCTGAGCCACCAAGGAATTCTGTAAAACTAGACTCAAAATATCATCGGCAGTATTAAATGAAGTAATAGGGCCTTGTGCTGCTTTGGTGATAGTCATCTTTGTTTCTCCAATCTCCTGTGTTTTGTTTCATTTTTGTAATATCTTGTCATTTTAAATTGGTCTCTGATTCAGCAGAAGTCAAGTCAGTTATAAGCCATGAGCTCTAAAGGAACTTTGAAGCACTTTCCATGTGCTTGGAGACAATTTGAACAAGGCCCAAGTCCCAGTCAGAAGTTCTGTCTGGCAAAGCACTGAAGACCACAGAGCCTTTTCATTTGTACCATTTCCCTTGGATGCTAATTCCCACAACTATCTTTGCATGGGGACAGGTAGTTTTACCTGCATCTGTAATAATTATTATAGAATAATAAAATGGAATAATAATTTAGCAGCAAGAGAAGTCGGGAGCAGCCCATCACATTGCACAGCTTGGGGATTAGATGGGTTCAGGGGCCACTGGAGATCCTTGGCGGATTCTAACAAATAGAGTTGTGTCAACCACTTTCAGACAATCTAATTAAGGTTGAACCATGTTCTTCCTCCAGATACATGTTTTTTGTTGTTTTTTTTTTGCCAACCTGTTGAATATCCATATGGTCTTAGGAATAGCAGAAAACATACATGGAGTGCCTCCAATGACTTTTGGAGTGTTGTGTTGACTAGATTTGGAAGAGCTGACTTTGACCCCTAACTGCTACTCACTCACCATGAGGCCTTATGCAATCATTTTTGCACTCTTGACCTCAATTTCTTCACTGGCAGAAAAGAAATATCATTCCAATCCTAAGTAACTCACAGAATACAGGGGAAGATCCAATAAAAAGATGAATGTACAGCAGTTTATAAACAGTGGCCACGAGGCATCTCAGTTTAACAGAGCTGCCAAAAAAGGCTGCTCTCTGCTCCACAAACCTCAGCCCCCACTTCTGCCAATGGCACCAGTGTCCACCTGCCCCTTGAGCTCCTCACCCACCACGTGGCATTCAACAGTCAGCCCTCAACTACTTCTTTGGATGTAGCATTATCATTTTTAATTCTTATATACTTATTTTAACATATTTTCAAACTTTTATTTTAAACTAGTTTGGGGGGTTTCCCTGGTGGCTCAGTGGTAAAGCACCCACCTGCCAATGCAGGAGACACAGATTTGATCCCTGAACCAGGAGGATACCTTGTGCCGTGGAGCAACTAAGCCCATGCGCCACAATTATTGAGCCTGTGCTCTACAGTCCAGGAGCTGCTGCTACTAAAGCCCGTGCACTCTAGAGAGCTTGTGTGCTGCAACAAGAGAAGCCACCAAAATGAGAAGCCTGTGTACCACAACGAAAATAGCCCACGCTCGCCACAACTAGAGAAAAGCCCAGCAATGAAGACCCAGCACAGCCAAAAAAAAAAATATATATATATATATATATACAAATTTTTAAAATTAAACATAAATAAATAAATAATAAAATAGTTTTGAGGACTTCCCCGGTGGTCCAGTGGTTAAAACTTTGCCTTCCAATTCAGGAGGTGTGGGTTTGATTCCTTGTCAGGAAGCTAAGATACCACATGCCTCCTGGCCAAAAAGCCAGAACATAAACAACGGAAGCAATGTTATAACAAATTCAATAAAAACTTTAAAAAAATGGTCCATAGTAAAAAAAAAAAAAAAACAACGCTTAAAAAAATAGTTTTGACTTAACAGAAATGTTAAACACATATAAAATATCTTAATGTATGCTTCACGTAGATTTTTAAAATGTTAACATTTTACTGAGTGAGCTTTGTCTCTCTCTCTCTAATATTAGGTAGGTAGAGATAGATGAGAGATAGAGAAGATACAGAAATAAAGACATGGATCTTGCTCCTTCTGGTCATTCAAGTCTCAGTTGAAATACCGCCTCTTAAAGGTCATCTTCCCTGACCATTTAATGGTCCCTGTCACACCATTGGAGTTGCAGTTCTCAACAGTGTTGAACTCCAGCTGGTGTTGTTCTTAGCTATTTATTTACTGGTTACCTCCCTGCCTCCTGCACTAGGATGTAAGCTTTATGAAGGAATTGGCCTTGCGTGCCTTGCCTTGTTCACTGCTGAATCCTCAGAATAGGCCTGTACAGAACAGGCACTCCCTCTTTGCTGAATCAGTGAACTGGGGAGTAG
The DNA here is from genome assembly GCF_003369695.1 of Bos indicus x Bos taurus. Taxonomy (NCBI): domain Eukaryota; kingdom Metazoa; phylum Chordata; class Mammalia; order Artiodactyla; family Bovidae; genus Bos; species Bos indicus x Bos taurus. Next base: position 87,181,290 of record NC_040078.1, read on the forward strand.
CTGTGTCTGGCCAGTGGAGGATCCAACGAGGCGTGTGTTGTGGTCTCCATGTTCAAGGTCAAGATGTCCTCCAGGGCCTACACCAGCTGCAATATAGTAATAACTGTAAAACACCTACACTCTTCACTTGTTCCATTATTTTGTCATAGGAGAAGATTACTTAACACACAGCTAACATTTTGGTGTAAATCTTTTGAGAAAGAGAGAGAAAACTAGACAAACATATACAGGGGAGGAGAGATCATACCAGACTAGTGGTTTACATATGGGCTCTGGAGCCAGACTGCCTTGTTCTCATTCAGTTTCTGCCATTTCCTACTGTGTGACTTCGGACAAATCACCTAAATACTCTTTGTCTCGGTGCCCTTATGTGCAATGTCTAGATAATAAAAATACCTTCTTCATAAGCTTGTTGTATGATTAAAGATATTAATGTATTTTAAATGCCTCGAGCCATGCTTGGCACACAGTAAGTGTTCAGTAAATGCCAGTGTAATATATATTACATAACTGAGAGCCTATAGTACTGCTTTATAGCCAGCTTTTCATTTGGCAAAATATCCTGAATATTCCATGTCAGTAAATATAAATTAATATTTTTCATCATGTAGATGTACTCTAAGTCTCCTAACTTACCCCCATTGCTAGATACTTACTGCCAGTTTTCTCTACTATAAACAGCATTGCATTGAACATCCATGCACATGTATCTTTACACACATCAGCAACTATCTCTTCTGTTGCATCTCTAAAAGTAGAATTACTGGGTCAAAGGCTGTGCATTTTTTCTGACCTGAAATATAGATTCCAAGCGGCTGAAACAGGTTGTCCCAACAGAGGCGTTTCCTTAGGAACCAAGTCCAGAGGCCCAGGCGGTGCCTAATCTCAGCCTTTTCCACACTGCCCTCTCTCCCGGGCCAGCCGGGCAGCCGTGTCCTGCTGAGGCCACTGAAGGTTCCCATAATCCTGTTTACTTTGCTCTGGGCAGGAAAACAACCTGGATGTCCTCTCTTCAGGGGATATCAGAGACCTTTGCTTTGAACTTTATTTAAGAGAATAAAAACAACCGCATGCTCCATGCCTGCTGTCTCACTGCTGGCCTTTCCTCTGTTTTCTGACTCTGACTCTGTGTTTATAAAGCATCTGGGTTTCTGGACCCTTTCCAATCGTGGCTTCCCCACCCATTTTCCCCGCAGAAACCTTTCTGTTTTGTACAGCCCAGTTCAAATGTCACTTCTTCCAGGAAGCCCTCTCCCCTTCAGTCTACACATCCTGGTGAGAGACAAAAAAAAAACCCAATACATCTATTGCTTGGTCTGCTCCCTTGAATACTGTGGAATACCTTTTCTCACAAGCATGGAGGACACTCTTGTCTTTAGGAGGATCTAAGCAGCCCTATACATCCTCTCCCTTACTTCCTGGTGAAATAGGGATATATCATTCTGGGCGGGCAGGGGTGGGCAAGGCTAGTTCAAAAGGGGAATGGCCTGACCCTGGCAGGGGTTTTCCAAGATGGCAAAATAAACTGTAGTAGCTGCTGCTTCCAGAAGGAGGGACTTATATCCCACTCTTATATAGCACTCTTCCCCCTCCCAAAGGGGCAGAGGCTCTGAGAGTAAAAAGTCAAAAGGCTGAACAGGAAGAGTTGTGGGCTCTAGGGCACTGCGAGGCCAACTGCCCATGGCATGTATGGAAGGGCACTGCCCCCTGTGAGTGTAGCACAGCAAGAGCAGAGCTAGGTTTTACAGGGCCTGAAACATATACAATTTGGGGAGCTTTCTCAAAAAAGAAATAGAAAATTACAAATTGAAAATGCCCATAGCTACTCCGACTCACCCAGCAGGGGTGATGGAGGAGATGGAGGTGGGTGCAAGGAGGCAGTAGTCTTCACCCACTGAAGTTAAAATATCACACTTCTGAAAATCGTCTAGTATCTGACCTGCAAAAACATTCTAGGGTCCCTCTAAGAGGGTTCCTGTGCAAGTGAGGGGCACTGAGGCTGAAGCTTCATTAACATCGCCCTTGTAGTTGGAACATCTTGGAGCTGAAGACTAGAGATGGAACTCTTCTCTAAACTCCATTGCTTATAAACCCCCAAGGTTTGGGGCAACCTTAAACTCATATGGGCTTCCCTGGTGGCTCAGCAATAAAGAATCCACCTGTCATTGCAAGAGACTCAGGAGACAAAGGTTCTATCCCTGGGTCAGGAAGATCCTGTGGAGATGGAAATGATAACCCACCCCAGTATTCTTGCCTGTAAAATCCCATGGACAGAGGAGCCTGGAAAGCTACAGTCCTACAGTCCATGATGTCACAAAAGAGACATGACTTAGCAGCTAAACAACAACAACTCATATAGCTGAGTAAAATTCCCTGCCAAATGCAGCAGAGTCAGATTGATTTGATTTAGAAGTACAGACAGCTCTTCATATTCATGGGTTCCACATCTACAGATTCAACCAACTGCAGTAGATAAAAATTTTAGGGAAAAAGAAAAATCCAGAAAGTTCCAAAAAGCAAAATTTGAACTTGCAACTATTTGAACAGCATTTACCTTGTATTAGCTATGATAAGTAAGGTAGCGCTAGTGGTAAAGAAACTGCCTGCCAATGCCGGAGACAAAAGAGATGCAGGTTTGACCCCTGGGTTGGGAAAATCCCTTGGAGAAGGGCATGGCAACCCACTCCAGTATTCTTGCCTGGAAAATCCCATGGACAGAGGAGCCTGGTGGGCTATATAGTCCATGGAGTCAGAAAGGGTCAGAGGCGACTGAAGCAACTTAGCGTGCTCAAATACACAGAGAGGATTACTTATACAGGAGATGTGTATGGGAGAATGTGTAGCAGTTACTACAGCATTTTGTATAAGGACCTTGGACATCCACAGATTTAGGTATCCACAGGGATCCTGGAACCATTCACCCACAGATACAGAGGGATAGTTGTGCAAATAAATAGGCTATTTCTTATCTATATCACACTCAGGAAACACTTTTATTTAAAAAAACAAACTACTGAGAAAATCACTTTGAGTGATTCTCAGACATGGGCACGATAAAACCTACCTCATTAGTTTGTTGTGAGGGTGGAATGAGCTAATATACAAAGATCCCAGCATAGGAATCTCTTACAGAGCATCTACTGGGTTCCTGGTTTTTGGGTGAGTACCAGCTGAAGTCAACCAGAGCTTGACCTCAGACACTGAGGCTAGTCTCCCCAGAGTCTACTGCAGGGAGTAAGCTGGGCAAAACTGAGCTTTGCAAAGCAGGGAAGGGAACTGGCCTGGTGACTGTCAGCCTACAGACAAGAGAAGCTCACTTACACTGAGCCTGAAGTGTTCAGGGATTGTCAGCTGGTTTTGGGAGCAAGCTGATGCAGCAGCAGTCTGGGCTGTGGGTCTGAGTGCAGGCTCTGTCTTGCTGTGTCTTCTCCAGCAAGTCATTTCCCTTCTGAGAACCTGAGTTTACACCAGGATCTTGGGAGAATGTCAGGAGGACTAGCTGAGGTAAATGCCCAGCACAGAACAGGTGTTCGATAGATGGAAATATATTCTGTGACATTCATTCCAACCCACATTGAGAGTCCTTGCTAGAAACCTCCCTCTGCGTGGCCATGTCTGAATCCTTCTTCTCTACATGAAGCAGAATCTGAGTACCAGTGGAAGGCTCAGGATACTTCCCCTTTAGTAATTCTACTAAATTCTATTTAAATGAAACAGCCTCCTGAAAGCAGAAAATGCAAATCACTTCCTCCTACTAGAGATTTTTTGCAATGTCCCCTTTCCTTCATGTCTGACTGGATGCCTGGTTGCAAGGAGCCAGAAGGCTTCAATTTGGGGATGGCTCTGTGGCACATTTTCCTGGCTCCTGTGCTCACTCAGGCCAGTGGGTCTTGCCTGAATAGCCCAAGATTCCTCTCCAGGGTTCTTTTCCATCACCTTTCCCATTGCTTTCTTCTTATCAGCATCTGCCAGGTCACCAGGCAGCCTGCCGCCAAGATGGCAGGCCATGCTCCTGTGATATTTGCTCACTCTCAGTATTTTGTCCCAGGGTGCCTTTCCGCACTCCTCCAGCTGTGCCTTTGCGGCAGCTTCTTCTCATGAGCACAAGAGATATCCTGATAATACAGGCGGGCACTGGATTGAGAGGTAGGAGGCCTCAGTCTTGCCAACTACACATACAGCTGTGGGGATATCTCTAAGCACACACTTCTTCATGTGCAAAATCACAGGGGCTGGACCAGATTGGCCCAAGGGGTCCCCTAGGGAGCAGTCCACACATCCCTCATCTTCCTGCTCTTGTGATTAAGGACTCGGCTCACTATTCATTTGCACATAAAGATTAAACTAAGTCACTGCAGTTGTGTCCTACTCTTTGTGACCCTATGGACTGTAGCCCGCCAGGCTCCTCTGTTCATGGGATTCTCCAAGCAAGAATACTGGAATGTGTTGCCATGCCCTTCTCCAGGGGATCTTCCCAACCCAGGGATCAAACCCATGTCTCTTACGTCTCCTGCATTGGCAGGCAGGTTCTTTACCACTAGTACTACCTGGAAAGCCCTGTTAAACTTCACCAGTGCTCTTTAAATCTATCAGTCATTGAACACTGGCTGAAGACCAGGCCCTATGCGAGGGCTAAAGATATTTAACTGAATAGCATCACCCTTACTCTGAAGCAGTTCCCGGATGAAAAACAAGACTATCTAAAGACTATCTAAAAATGATTAGAAAAGGGATAATTGCTAAGAAAGGACACATATCTGGCAACAACAGGCCCCTCAAAGGCCTTGTCCCAGAGGAAGAACTACACTGATTTTGAGGATTGAGTGGGAGATCTCAGAGGTCAGAGAGGAGGAGGGAAGGGGAGACAGTGTGTGCAAAGCCAGTGCAGAAATTTAGAGTTGGTTCAATGTGGCTCCTGGGCAAAGTTCACACCTGAGCAGTAGGAGGGTCTAGGAGAGAACAGAGCACATGCCAGAGGGTCCTGGACCCCAGACCTCCCCCTACCGAAGGACAGACCTCTGTCTGATGGCAGTCTATAGACGTTTCCAGTGCCGTCTGATGTCAGGGTTCTCTGCAAGTCCAGAACGCAGAAGCAACATCCAAAGACCACAGCCCAACTTAGCCTAAGCCCAGGACTCTTGGTTGGTTGCACAGCAGAATCCCTAAGATTTGAAGAAAACAGTCTTAGAAGTAAGACAAATATTTAGAGTTTTAGAAGCTCAGTCTACAAATTAGGAAGAATAGGAAACTTGAACATCGGATGTACGACTTTGTTCTCTCTAATTTAAAGCAGACTTTGTTTTCTGGTGGGAGATAGATTGAAATTGTCCTGCCTGCTCAATAATATGGTGGAAACCACTTCTGAAGAGCCAGTGTTTTATGTTATAGGCAACCTAATTTAATAAGGTAACAGAAGGAGAAAAAAGTGACGTCAATATGGCTTTATCTGAGAAACAAAAGAAATATACTGCTGATTTGACTGAAGTTGTTCCAGTCTTAATTGTGGTAGAAGGGAAAAGGGAAATTTTTCTGTCTCCTGGTCCTCTTTGCTTTTCCCATACCCCGACTCTAATATATTCATTCTGGAAAAATAAGAGCTTGCTCAGCAAAAAGAAGATGGAACTTCACTTTGCTTTCCTCCATCCTTCTTAAGGCAGGAGAGAACTGATATTTACTGAATGCCTGCTCTGGATCTCAGTCTTTATCTACATTGAACGTTCACTGTAGGGCATAATTCCACAAAGAATCCACTGTTCTCTGCATTTGAAAGCTAAGGCAACCAAGGCTCAGAGAAGCTGGACGAATCTGCTATGGTCACATGGTCAGGTAACACTGTATGTGTGGCTGACAGAGTGAGGACTGTGGTCCCTTCTTTTCTGACACTAAAGCCCATGATCCTTCCATTCGTCCCACTGCTTTCCAATGATGCACAACTTTGGTTCACGGAGAGTGGCTTTCAAAGCAATGGAACAGTAGAAGTGCCATTTCACCATCCCTTCATTCAGTAGATCATCATTGGGTACCACGGTGTGCCAGGCCTTATTCTGGCACTGGGAATGAAGAGGCAATCCTCTTTCCTTATGGGATTCACACCCTATGAGTAGATCAACATGGTGAGTGTGAGCCAGACTCCTGGATCACATCTTAACCTTGCCGCTTGCAAGCTGTGTGACTTTGGACATGTTACCTAAGTTCTCTGTACCTCAGTTTGTTCATCTGAATAGAGGGTATCTCCCTTTATGGTTGTTATGAAGCCTGAAGGAGCTGATATTTATACAGCATTTAGAGCATGTGAGTATTGTTAAATAAGTAAGGAGGGAACAGAGGCAACAACCAAGTGAGTAAGATATGTAGTGTGTTGCATGATAGTAAGTGTGAAGATGAACAGTCAATCGGGGAATGAAGATAGAACATGTTAGTGGCGACTGCAATTTGGCGGGTGCTGCACTGAGAAAGGATTATTTGAACGCAGACCAGAAGGACAACCAAGCAGTGCCTGAGCCTTTCACTGATGTTCAGAAAGCACCAAAGAATGCTGGGGCCGCATCTCTGATTCTTAATTGTGAAGGATACTTCCCCCAAATTATCAATTAAAGGATATGCTTAACAAATTGCATCCTTATATTGTGCTGTGGTATAAATTCAGTTCAGCCGCTCAGTCATGTCCAGCTCTATGCAACGGAGTGCAGCATGCCAGGCTTCCCTGTCTTCACCAACTCCCAGAGCTTGCTCAAACTCATGTCCATTGAATTGGCGATGCCATCCAACCACCTCCTCCTCTGTCCCCTTCTCATCAGAGAAGATATCAGAGTCATCTTCTAATGTGATCTCAGAGACCAGTGAAAAGGCCCTGCACCTTGAGGGACAAGGTCATTTCTGGAATAGTCCTTTATAATAGCAACACAATTATTGTGTGTTGCTAAGTTGACTTACGGCCTATCAGGGTCATTTGCAGTCCTTATCTCATAGATAAAGGTGCCCCAGCTGGCTCCAGGGCCTGTAGACACTGAGATCGTATTCTGCCCTCGACTGTCTCTTGAACCACACCTGGCTGAAATCCTTTGGTCTTGGGAGTGGAATGGGCATGAATTTAACTGTCCCTTGAATGAAAATGATCACAGCTGGCCACATGTTTACTGCTCTGACCCTACAGAAAGGTGCCCTATAGGGCACGTTTATCTATGAGATAAAGACTTCAAATGTCCCTTATAAGCCATAAGTCAAATTAGCAACACACAGTAATTGTGTTGCTATTACAAAAGACTATTCCAGAAATGATCTTGTCCCTCAAGGCACAGGGCCTTTTCACTGGTCTCTGAGATCACATTAGAAGATGACTCTGACATCGTCTCTGATGAGAAGGGGACAGAGGATGATATGGTTGGATGGCATCACTGACTCGATGGAAACTTCAAAGGGTTCTTTAGATGCTGGAATGCTTGAAGAGCAATTTTATTTTAGTTTATCCATCCTATGCTGTCTGAGAATTATCTTTCTTATGCTTCCCTGGCCCATAGTTTAGGGATATGTTTAACAATTGTCATCCTTATGGTTGTGATGCGGAGTAAAGAACACTGGCCTCGGAGGCCAAACAACACTCGGCTCTGTCATTATCTCCCAAGTGTCTATGCGCATCACAGCCTCTGTCTCTGGCTCTCATTTCTCTGTCTATAAAATGAGGATGTAGGAGGTACACACACATATACTCCACTCTTGATTTATGGCTTACCTTCTCTGGACCAGGCATATCACACATACTATCTCATTTTAAAATCACAGCCATGTTGAGTTAGTATGGGAGGGAGTGGGACGAGATAGAGCAGGCCTGGTCATAGACCTGACTCCAGCCATTGAGCTGCAATGACTTAGGCTTTCTAAGAATCTTTGCAGAACTGTGACTCCCTGATTTTAGAGAACGTGGGGCCTTTTCTGCCTGGCTTTCTAGGGAATAGTCCCCTTGATTATCCCCTTTCTACAGCTTGAGTTGCAGATAAGTGCTCTTTTCCTTCAGTGTTGAACTCCTGGGTTTCAGCCCAGCTCTGGAGACCCTCTGGCAGAAGGAAAACACAAGGACAGACTGGCATGCGAGTGACAGAAGCTGTGCAAGGCCATCCTCCAATCCTCCCTGGAGGCCGACCAGACTAAACACAGAAACAGTGCTTCAGAGGAGGAGCCAGAGGCCTCCCCAAAGTGACTCACTCGGTTTCAGTGGAAGCCTGGGTCACCCGGGGATCAGAAGTTACCCTGACTCCATTCTCGGGAAGTCCTTTCCCAGGGCAGTGCAGAGGGAGGACGGGTGGTGTGGCCTCAGACATCAGACACTGTGCGTGTGTGTGTGTGTGTGTGTGTGTGTGTGTGTGATAGTGTGTGAGTGTGTGAGAGTGTGTGTGCGTGTGAGTGTGTGTGTGAGTGTGTGAGTGAGTGAGAGTGTGTGTGTGTGCTTGAGTGTGTGTGTGTGCATGTGTGAGTGAGTGTGCATGCATGTGTGAGTGTGTGTGTGTGCGCGCGTGTGAGTGAGTGTGTGTGTGTGTGCATGTGTGTGTGTGTGTGTGAGTGAGTGCGTGGCACAGCCTCTAATTCTCCACATGAACTTCGGCAGATTGCTTACTCAATGATAACAGAGGGCACGGGAGCTGGTGTCGGGTTAGCAGGCAGCTTAGAGTTCGGGAGCAAGGCAGGCAGCGTTTGAACCCCCATGCTGCCACTTGTCAGGGGTGTAGGGGATACGAGCTCCCAATCAAAGCACTTGGTATGTAACCTAGAGTTCCTTGGCTCCAACCTTGATTCTGGACTGGAAGACGAGGCACTGGGCTCTGCTCCATGCTGACTGTGGGCCAATCAGCAATCACTTAACTCCTCTGGGTCTCACCCTCTTCACCTGTTAAGTGCACAGCCTAGTAAAGGTCATTGTGAGAACTGAGGGTCATGTATACAAAGCGTCTCATACACAGTAGGCCCTCAGGATCTATTAGGACCAAATCACTGCTCCTCTCCACGCAGCCTGGGTCAGACTGTCCAAGAAATGCTTCAGGACCACTTCTGACCCCACACCATTTAGGAAACAGGTCTATTATAAACCACAACACAGGCAGAAATTTGTTTGCAACTCCCCAGCTCCGTAGGCTAAGTTATCCAAGACTAGAAGCAAAAGAGTACAAGCTGGGATTCCATGCCACTAAGCAGGGGTGTTGAGGGGTTCTGCAACACCACAGGCATGTCACAGAAAGACGATGTGGCTGTAACACAGCAATTCAATAATGCCACAGCCCAAGTGGACAGCAGATCTCACTCTCATGAAGAGCAGACCTCAGAGTCATCTGAGTCTAAGAATCAGATGGCTTCCCCTGGTTGACATCCTGAAGCTGGGGTTTTACATATTCACACAAGAGAATAAGAGTTCCCTACATCCCTTTCTGCTTTAGTTTTTTTTTTTTTTCCCCTTTTATACTTGACTCAGGCAAAGCAAAGCAAAAGGAGTTCAAAAAGTCATGCTTACTGTTGTTACATTTTCAATTGAGACCCAGACAAGTCAGAGAAGAAACACATGCTTATCAGATGACTCCTTCCAAAGGGCTGAGCAAGTGACGTGTACTGGCAGTAAGAAAAATAGACATTTTCTTGTCTCGTGGAGTTTATATTCAATGTCAGGGTCAAAATCAAGAGTAGTCCGTGGGTAATTCAAATATACCTCTTTATCACAATGAGTACCTCTCCAGTGAATTTATGTCAGGACTTGCGTTGGCCTCCCACCTGCCAGAAGGAGAGGAGACCTTCCCCCACATCCAAGTGTGAATTCATGTTGCAGAGTCACAGGGGCTATGATTAGATGTTTGGGTGAAGTCCTAGCAGGAATGGAGATTCCTGGGGATCAGGAGAGTTTATTGAGAGTTTTGAAAGATGAGTAGGTACTTGCAGACACTCAAAGGTAAAGGGAAGGGCAGTACAGATAAGATACCTCTCTGGAGGGGAGAACCAGGCTGATGTGCTCAGAGGAACAACAAAGAGTTCAATCATGGTTAAGGCTCAGGATGTGAGGGGTAGTTTTGAACGGTTTCCTAAATTTACTGAGGATCTGAATTATGCCCAAATCTATGTCTTATATAATTTTATGTGGTCCTCACCACCTCTCTGAGTTGGGTTGTTATCCCCATTTCACAGATATGGAAACTGAGGTTCATAGTAGTTAAGTGAGAATTGACAATAGTCATGAAATTGAATTCGGTCTATCGATGGCAAAATCCATACTTCATCTACTCTGTGTTGTAACTTTCGATATGATCCCATGCTCATACCTTCAACCAATATCATTGAGCCCTGCTATGTGTCAGGTACTGTTCTAGTATGAGGATACAGCTGCTAACCAGACAGGGACTGTCCTCATTGAACTTCCATTCTAATGGAAGGAGAAGGAGGGCTGTGGGGAGGATCATCTGAAAAAAATGATCATGGAAATTTTGGATAAACTAAGTGCTATGAGAAAAAAAAATAATGGGAATGTGAGTGATGGTTGGTTGGGGTGGAAATGGGGTAGAGAGGATGACTTTTCCTAGGGTGGTTGGGGAAAGACTCTCTGAAGAAGTGACATTTGGGCAAGACCTGAATGATGCAAAGAAGGAAAACAGAAAGATCTGGATATATGCAGGCAGAATGAAGTGCAAAGGCCGTGGGGTGGGCACCAGCGTTTGTATATTCAAGGGACAGAAGGCAGGCCAATGTGGCTAGAACAGAGGGAATCATGGACATACGTAATGAAGTCAAGAGGACAGAGAAGAGCCAGTTCACGTGGTTCAGAGAAGGTAGTTAGTCCTGTACAGAAGGGGAGGTAAGGACAGAATGTGGACTAAGACTGAAGCTTTATGGTCAGAGTTACAAGGGTAGCTTCCTTGGAGAGTCAGCCTGGAGCAAAGGGAACATCCCTACCACACCTCTTCTGCGACTTGCCCCCGAATGTGTGGCCATGGGCAAGTAACTTCCCCTCCCTGGACCTCAGCCTCCTTCCACAAAAAGAGGAGATCATACTGCCTGCCTCATAGACCTGAAGTGAGACTAGACACCAAGCACTGGCCATCCCTGTGCCCCTGTTAGAGAGTTAATGAAAAATCCCCCTGGGGACCATGAGTATACCCAGCATGCTTTTGAAACTAGCCAGTAGAAGGACTTGGGCAAGCCCTTGCTTATCAAACACGTCGCCAGTCCACCTAACAGTGGCCATCCTGCCCAAGCCGTCCCCTCTCAGGGTATGCACACTTAAAACTATCAGGCTGCTTCTACTAACGGAGCTGGCTTTAGAGGCTGGGGTAATCTTTGAATATCCCAAGATTCCACACTTAGATTTGATTTCTAAAAGGAACCTAAAGCTCTTTAGAGCAGTGCTTCTCAAACTTCAATGTGTATGCAAATCGCTTGAGGGTAAAATCTGGTTAAAATGCAGCTTCTGATTCAGTAGGTCTATGGTGGGGCCTGAGATGCTGTGTTCCTTACAAGTTCCCAAAGGATGCAGATCCAGTGACCACACTTAGAGTGGCAAGGATTTAGAAACAAGTGGCTTTTGATGCCCAGACAATAATGAATCTTTTCCAGAAAGGTTACAAAGCAATGGTCTGCTTTTAGTGATTTATTATTGAATTTATTAGATAAATAAATGTTCCTGGAATGGCTCATGTGCCCTGGAAACAAGGAAAGAAGGAGGACTTCAGTGGGAAGCAAGCATCAGAGCAGTATCCTAGTAGCAAGTAATAGGATAACCTGAGTGAAGGGCCTGGGGATGCCTGGGGTGTTAAGGGAGCATAGGACTGGAAAGGGTCAGGGAAGGTCTTCTGGACAACAAGACATTTGGGCAGAGAGCTGGCTCTCAGAAGGAGAGGTCATGCAAGCAGATGGAAGCGTTGCCCAGGGCAAGGCCACCCAGCCCAATTCAAATCAGGTCTATCTGATGCAAGATTTGCTCTTGCTAGTATCTTCCATGCCACATGAATCAAGTCTTGCAAAAGAGAAGCTGCCATCTGTCCTTCCCTAACGATGTCAAAGCAGCTGGCCCCAGAGTGGAAAGATATCTGGGAGCAGAGATCTCAGCATCACCTGACAGGACTGGTGATTATGAAATTCACTTCTGCACCAAACACGTTGCACACCAATACCATCCAGGCTCTGCTTCAAGTGTCCTTCCTCCCAAAGACTCGTGACTGGGAAGTGTGATCGCCCTCCAATCGCTACTAATAATAGCTCTTACTTTTTTTTAACCACAATGAACTTTGAAACTTGGGTGGTGGTAGCTAGTCACATCAGTTGGTTATCCCTTGGGGGAAGTTCATCAGAAAGTAAAAGTCCAGTGACCTGGGTGGTTCCAGTACTATAAGGGGGAAAAAAGATAGAAATTCATCTGAAATAAGCACCCTCTATATGGCAAATTGTATGTACACTTTCTTTGAATTAAGAAGAGGTGGAACACGTAAGCCTGGTATGAAACTCTGAATACATGTGACTTTGGGCAAGTCTGTTACTTCCTTTGGTCTCAGTTTCCTCATCCATTAAATGGGGGCTGAACACCTATCTAACCTACCTTCCATACAGTAATGTTCATAATACACTTGGTGACCAGCATACTGTAAATTGGGTGCTTTACTGTTTGCATCTCTCAGTACGTGAGAAGGAAAGAGATTTAGAACAGTTAGTGATTTCTCTAGTCTCCAAAGCAGGTAAGCAATAACAACTCAATTTTGAAATCAGGTCTACCTCTGCAGCCCAGTACCTTTCTCCAATCTTTTATGCCCTCTTTGTATTAGAATTATACCCTTTCCATATGACTTCCCATGAAAGTGGGCAAGTATACTTCCCTACCCAGCCATACTGAGTTTTATCATGGACAAAGGAATGGTGGGCAGAAGGAGGAAATGACAGTATGGCAGTTTGGGACTGACATACGAAGAGATATCAGCTGTTACATCACATTCTTGTCTGCTTACTTGCTCATTTACCATGAGAATAGTGACCAGAGGCTACCTTTCAGCTTGGCCCACAGAATGAGACAAATGGAACAGACCCACCCCTGACCCACAGCATCACTGAAACTTGTAGCCAGAACCCAGGCCACCCAGCCACCCCTCAAGCCCATGAGTTAGAAAAAAAATGCTTGCAGTTGTAAGTGACTGAGTCTTGGGAAATCTGTTACCTTGCATTATTGTGGCAATATCTTACTAATACACCTCCATGAATGAATACAGACAAACCTGGTCAGTTCTGCAAGTATTTCTTGAGTACCTACTAGGTGTGATGGGAAGTAAAAAGGAATTTAAAACCATCTCTGACCTCAAAGACAGTCTTATTGCTCCTTTCATCTCCTTTACCAAATGCAGTAATGGCAAAGAAATCACAAATCGTTGCTTTACAAAAATTAAAATGCATGCGTGCCTGTGTATATACTGTTAAAAAGCATAGCTCCATTAAATGATACCTAGGAATATCAAGGCATATAGGAACTCAGTAGTAGGTATTAAATTAGCCTTTCTGGGACATGAAATAACTCAGCTAGGGAGTGGACAGGGGGTTCCAGACAAGTCACATAGCAGAACTTTAATGTTCAGCTTTCTCTACTGGGGTTGGGAGGAATCAGAAACTAGGATTCAAACCCTCAGGCTGCTGCTTTCTGGCTGAGTGACCTTGGGCAAGTCATGTGTCTCTGGCCTTCAGATGAGCTTCTAGAACTCTTTCCTTTGCCTGAAATGGCCCCGCCACCTTTGTCTGCCTGTGAGGACCTTTGTAGACCACCTATCTACCAAGAAGTAAGACCTCCCCTCTGTTGGGTTCCAGCTACGCTTCACTGAAAGATGTTGGCCCCGTGGATACTCTGGGGTCTTGTACACATATCTTTTTCTTACAATGGATGACGAGCTGCTTCAGGACAGGGCAATACCTTCCACACCCTTAGACCCCAGCACCAAGTACAGCGCCTGGCACAAAATAGGTTTTCAGTAAATACTGGCTGACTTTTAACTAAACTAGATGGAATTGCCCCTGATATCATCCAGGGCTAAAGTATTTTAAAGTACACTTTCTACATTGTTTTTAAAAAGGGTCTCAGGGCTAAATACATAAATAAAAAAGAGACGTGCTTTGAAAAACATGTCTACATAAACACATATGTATGCAAACAAACTTATGCCAAACACAACTGGGAGTTTTCTGCAGACTTGTCTCCCATTTAAGGCCTGTAATTTCCCTCTTGGCCGACACTAGCTTTGGCCTGGACTGTGTTTCTCAGGCTTCTGGCAGGCAGCCTGCTGGGATCGGGTTTAGGTTTAGATTTTTCTTTTTTTTTTTTTTCTTTCATCAGACCTGAAACTGAAGCCACAGACGTTTTGAAACCTTCTCTCAGCAGTAGCTGCCATGCTTCGTGTCACTTGCTTACCCCTCCCAGGCCATGTGGATCCATAAATGTGTCCAGAGGTCCGGTGACAAATTGATCAATGATGCATTCCTTCTAGAAGGAGACAAAGGGAAGCTGGGGAAGGAGCAGGCAATCTGGGAATTATGACCCAGGTCAGGCCTCCACTCTCCCAGAGCTGACTGTATCTGATGGGCTGCCTGCTAGGCTAGGGACCCAGGAGGGGAAACCAAGGCATGTGAAAACAAAACAAAATCAAAGAAGCTATGCTGGTGAAACAGGTGAAGCTTGTCTGAACATAAACCCTGAGCAGGCAATGGTAGCTGGCTTACTAAGGGAGCTCCAGGGTTGGGCTCGGCTCATATTTAGATCCTGGCTCTTAATATCTCCTGTGCACGTGACTTAACTGTCTGAACCCTGCTTCCACATCCATGCACTGGATTATATCTACCTCGCAGGCTAAGGTAAATGAGTTCATCACATGATGGGCCAAGCGCCTTGTAGGAAATTAATCTGTGGTGGTTTCTGTTTTCATAACAGATTTTCCAATCTGTCAGGACCTGTCTAGTCTCATCCCCTCCCTGCTCCACTTGAGGTGCGGTCTCCTCCGTGGCTGCCTCTGCAGCCTGTGCTTTCAGAGTTTCAGGGCCACCTGAAGAAATTCTCACTGCTAGGAAGTTCTTCCTTACGCTGACTCTGAAGAAAGTCTAACAACCATCTCTCTGGAGCATTCACCCATTGGCTATTCCCACTCAGGCTTCTACAAAACGAGTCTACATCATCACCCCCATTGCGACCTTCTTCATATAAAACAGCTTTTAGGCCCTCCTTGAGGTGCCTCCAGAATTCTCAAGGCTTTATATATATACACACATATACTTATGTGTGTATGTGTGTGTGACATTTGCATATGGTATGTGTGTATCAGTAATCACAAGGACTACATGGGCACATATAAGGGGATGTCTAGCTATGACTTGGAAGATCCAGGAGGCTTCTTCGAGGAAGGCTGTCAGTAGTTACTATGAAGTGATTGTGCAAATTCCTACAGCTAACAAGGAGGGAACAGACTCAGGGCACATCTCCTCTGCCCTGGCAGTGGGGGACGGTTGATGCCTCTAAAGTGTGTCTAAAGCCAGACATCAAGGGTGTTGAATTTGTATTGATTTGATATTATTCAAATATCTCTTTCCAGGCTCAGTTTCCTCAGCAGGCTTGGCCCAGTTCTTCCAACAGATGTTTTTCCATTCATCTCTTTGGTATACCAAGAGACCCTGGTTTGCATCCAGGCTCTGCTGCTCACAAGCTGGGCGACCTGCACTCAGACCACCTCTCTGAGCCTGTGTTTCTACACTGTAAAATGGGGACTCTACTGCCTATGCCCAGGGCTGATGTGTAGATTAATAAGACAGCACACATAGAAAGCCACTCAGCATGGAGCCAATGTCTGTCAGGTGTTCACTTTCTTTCTGTGCCTGGTAAGGTGATGTAGGCTGATCTGATGTTAGACTTCCATTATTCACTGATAATGTTCTAATGGGATAGACCTTCAAAGGCACTTGCACTTGAATTAGTGCATATCAACCAGTTCGGTGGGCTCTCCTGGTGGCTCAGATGGTAAAGCATTCACCTGCAATGTGGGAGACCTGGGTTCAATCCCTGGGTGAGGAAGATCTCCTGGAGAAGGGAATGGCTACCCACTCCAGTATTCTTGCCTGGAGAAGTCCATGGAGAGAGGAGCCTGGCCATGGGGTCACAAAGAGCTGGACACGACTGAGCAACTAAGCACACACACAACCAGTTCAGTGATATGCCAGCCCTGCTCTACCCACCCTGTTCCGGGCTCAGGACTCCAGGAATGAGTGGGTGCTGAGCCCAGGAGCTCACCGTGGAGAGGAGGCACAGGTCACAGAAGCCAACTGTGAGCATTGCTGTAAGAGCTCTGCGCACACTTGAAGGGAGACTCCGACCCCTCGAGGAGTGGTCAGCTGAGGCTTCACGGCAGAGGGGCAGACGTCTCTGAGGGTGGCAGTGCACATCATAGCAAGGAACTGCTGCACCGACCTCCTGGTCAGCTTCTCAGGGTCAACTCTCTATCCTCCAGAACCTCACAAAAGATAAATCCTCTATAGTTATGACTCAGACTATGGCACTCCCCAGCCCAAATATCTGCCTTGACTGACTGGTCTCATGGTAAAATCCCAAATCTTCCCTATAGTCCCCAAAGCCCTCCTTGATGGGGCTCTGGCTTCCTCAGCAGCCCCACGTGCCAACCAGTGGGGCCTCTGGAGGCCAGGCAGCTCTGGTCCCTCCAGGATGGGTGCCCACATGAGGCCTCATCCTGCCCTCCTGGAAGACGCTAAGGTTCTGAGAGGCTGAGGAGAGGGGCGGACTAGTGCCTGGCTCTTGGCTACATACGGCAGGTCTCTTTGAGGAATCATGGGGAGGCTCCATGGGATTATTGACCAGAATCAGGGCAGGGAACAAATTGCATGCAAAAGGACTGAGTAGCAAACACTCTAATGTCAGGATGCTGGTTAGTGGTGGGGGCAGGGCTACAGAAACCAGCAAGAGAGGTCGAGGCAGCCTGGGGGTAAGGGAGTGGGAAGCCTGTGCTGCTCTTAGGGGTCAAGGGAAGAGAAGGAACACACGTGCTCTGGGAGACGGGAGAGCTGGCACCAAGGAAGAGCAGCCCGGGCCCTGTGGCTCTTTGAGTCACAGCCAATGCCAGACTTCAGAAGAAAGGAACAGACAGACAAAGGGGCAGACACCTGATCTCTCTCTCCTCCAACACTTGTCTCCCCTGCTTCAGATTTCTTTTGGCCAGATTCAGCTAGAATTTAGTCTAGAGGGGTCTGGGTGATGTCATTCTTAGGCGTTAGTCCTCTGGGGCTCAGGGCAAGCAGAGTATGGAAAAATTGGATGAGAACGACCACAAAGAAAGAATTACCCTCACAGCAGGTGTCCTGGAATCCTACAGGAACAGTGAGAACAGCCAACCCTAAGAGGGCCAGCTCTTCCCCAAGAAAAAGAATTCCATGTAAGGGGAAGAGGGAACCTGGCTGACAGGCAGCTTTCCCAACCAGACCACAGTGTTCACATAGCATTCAGATCCTGTACCCAAAGCATCTGCCAGAATAGTCCACATGGCCACAGACATCTCATACCTTGGCCCACACATAGCTGTAGAGGACAAAGTGTTGTTATTCTATGCTCCTGGCCTTCCCCCATCTTCCCTTCTCCTTCCCCAGGACCAAGACCTGGACATGCAACAGGGGACTTTGGTGTCCCTTCCATAAAAGAGGCAGAAATGATTCAGATCCAGTCACAGAAATAAGGATAGGAATAATAGGGATAGCAATAATGTTATTGTTATTGCTATGACAATCACACAGTTAAGCTCTTCCCATGTGCCATGGACTATGCTCATTCTATCAAGTTATATAGTCTTCTCCCAAACTCTAGGAGGTGGTGGTCACAAGTGTTCCCATTTAAAAGATGGGAAGACCTAGAACACTTGAGATTGCTGAGGTCACTCAAGTCAAGCCCAGATTTGCTGGCTGCAAGGCCAGACTGTCAACTACCGTGGAGAACTGTTCTCAAAGCCACCTGGAGCCACAGATGAATGTACGAGGGAGACAGGATTCATGAAATCTTCAAGGTCAAAGCGTCCATCAGAGTTTGCCTTCCAGACTGGTCTTGTAGCCCTGGCCTTGCAAATGCTGTGTCGTCCTGAGCACATCCAGGTTTCTCTCACTGGTGGGCCTTTGCACAGGCTGCTTCCTTTTCCTGGGACACCACCTTCCCCTTTAGTTATTCTCCTAACTAGTCACTCAGTCATATCTGACTCTTTGCAACCCTATGGACTGTAGCCCACCCTGCTCCTCTGTCCATAGGATTCTCCAGGCAAGAATACTGAAGCAGGTTCCCATCTCCTTCTCCAGGGGATCTCCCTGACCCAGGGATCAAATCTGA
Organism: Bos indicus x Bos taurus; assembly: GCF_003369695.1. Classification (NCBI taxonomy): domain Eukaryota; kingdom Metazoa; phylum Chordata; class Mammalia; order Artiodactyla; family Bovidae; genus Bos; species Bos indicus x Bos taurus. The sequence goes on from NC_040078.1 coordinate 87,199,645, forward strand.
GTCTCCTGTGTCTCCTGCAGTGGCAGGTATATTCTTTACCACTGTGCCACCTGGAAGCCTGCCTAAACCTGTCATCTGTGCCAGTTGCTCAGTCTTGTACAATTCTTTGCAACCCCATGGACTGTAGCCCACCAGGCACCTCTGTCCATGGGATTTTACAGGCAAGAATACTGGAGTGAGTTGCCATTTCCTTCTACCTCGGTTTACTGCTGCTTGCTCCACAAAGCCCTGCTACACCTCCCAAGTCACAGCCCTTTGTCCTGTGCACCCCCCTACCAACAACCCTCCATATGGTCCTGAGCACTGGCTTGTTTATTCCACCAGACTACCCACCCTGCAAAGGCTGAAACATACCTGTCTGTCTTACCCCTGTGTCCTGAGAGCCCAATCTAGCACCTTGCACATAAATGGTGCATGAGAACAAGTGGCAAATGTAGTTGGATACTGGCCCAGACTTGGCCACCCAGAGTCTGGAACTGCAGCCCACACATGAGAGCTGCACCCAGTGTAGACAGCAAGACAGAGGGGGTGTCCCTCCTGTGACCTGAGGCGACAGCAGCCAGGATGTCGAGGAGGGCCTCCCAGAGTGAGGCCTACTGAGCTGAGATCCTCCTGAGGAAGGTTGTTGATGGCCCCAAAGGAAGAGAGAGGTGTTCTAGGCAGAAGGAAAAGCACATGCAGAGGCTCGAGGGAATGAAAATGCATGGAGGGTCCCTGAGAGGGAAGGGCAGGAGGGGCGATGGGAGGGAAGAACTGGAAGGTCCCTAGCACCTAAGCATTTGACACGGTCCAAATGAAGAGCAGAGTGAAATGCTGGAGAAAAGAACAAATCCAAGCCTCATCCCACCCCATTCTTTTCCTCTTCATCCAAGCCTGCTCTTGGCAACTCCTCATGATGGAGGGACCAGTTTCTGAGAACAGCTTGAGGCAGGAGTCCTGGAGGCGTGGGATTCTGCTTAATCAGGATCCAGACCCCCCAGTGGAAGGGAGGTCAGAGACACTGTTCTAAATGCTTCATGTCTATAATCCACACTCATTTGGTCTCTACAGTGTGTAGTAAACAGATTCTGTTATTCCACCAGTTTTGCAGGTAGGGAAACTAAGGCACTAAGAGGCTAAGATCTGCCCAGAATCTTACAGCTCGTACACTGGGTGAAGGAACCACACTTTGAATGCAAACTGCCTCCAAGAAGTGTGGGAGCTTGACCACCTACCCTGCTGCCTCACCCCTGTACAAAGCACTTACTGTGAGAAAGCACAAGGCAAGGGCATTCTATCCTCACTTCATCCGCCTGACAGTCCCAAGATGTGTTACAGGTCAGCCCTATTTTAGAGATTGGTATAGCCTCATTTAGACTAAGACTTCACATTTCTCAGGAGGAACCTTCTTACTAAAGTGCAAAAGTTGGCTTTAACATTTATTCAAGGAAGAGTCTATGGGGAGTAAACCAGACCTGAGAACAAGGCAGGTTTCCTGCCCCATTGCCCCAACTCAAGCACAAGGAGCCTGGATGGTTGCTACCAGGCAGTGTAGACAACTCAGGATTAAAGTTGGCAGCCAGGAGGTCTCCTTCTTTGAGCTGGGGGAAGGAGAAAGGAGGTGGTTTGGTGTCAGTGGTTCTAGAATCAACAACATTGCCGCTACTACCAGACCCTGCCTAGCTCTGTGACCTCGGGCAAATCTTTGAGCCTCTGTGCCTTAATTTCCCCACGTGAGAGAGATGGTGTCTCCTTTGGAGAACTGTTATAAGGATTCAATGAAACGTGAGAGGGATATATAAAGCCTGGTATGTAATCATGAATGTTAGTGTTAAGATGAATAACTGAGGCTCACAAAAGGAATCAGCCCAAGGTCTCACCCAGAGTCCTTTCTGCATGAACTCTGCTTTTGGTAGCTTCCACTTTCATCGATGACTCCAGCACTCCGGCAGTTCCTGCGGTTTAAAACCAGAATCCAAAGTCATCTTTGATTGTCAAATAGTCAGTGATGTGTGGTCTATTACCTGAGCTGCATCCCCACCATATCTGGTCCCTTCTGTCTCTCCTCGACCCGACTCAATAGCCTTCTCAAGAACCACAGGTGAGCAAGGTGCCTAGGACTTTATAGGAACTCTTGAGAAACCTATGTGCAGGTCAGGAAGCAACAGTTAGAACTGGACATGGAACAACAGACTGATTCCAAATAGGAAAAGGAGTACATCAAGGCTGTATATTGTCACTCTGCTTATTTAACTTTTATGCAGAGTACATCATGAGAAACACTGGGCTGGAAGAAGCACAAGCTGGAATCAAGATTGCTGGGAGAAATATCAATAACCTCAGATATGCAGATGACACCACCCTTATGGCAGAAAGTGAAGAGGAACTAAAAAGCCTCTTGATGAGAGTGAAAGAGGAGAGTGAACAAGTTGGCATAAAACTCAACATTCAGAAAACTAAGATCATGGCATCTGGTCCCATCACTTCATGGGAAATAGATGGGGAAACAGTGGAAACAGTGGCAGACTTTATTTTTCTGGGCTCCAAAATCACTGCAGATGGTGACTGCAGCCATGAAATTAAAAGACACTTACTCCTTGGAAGGAAAGTTATGACCAACCTAGACAGCATATTCAAAAGCAGAGACATTACTTAGCCAACAAAGGTCCATCTAGTCAAGGCTATGGTTTTTCCAGTGGTCATGTATGGATGTGAGAGTTGGACTGTGAATAAAGCTAAGCACTGAAGAATTGATGCTTTTGAACTGTGGTGTTAGAAAAGACTCTTGAGAGTCCCTTGGACTGCAGGGAGATCCAACCAGTCCATTCTAAAGGAGATCAGTCCTGGGTGTTCATTGGAAGGACTGATGCTGAAGCTGAAATTCCAATACTTTGGCCACCTCATGCGAAGAGTTGACTCATTGGAAAAGACTCTGATGCTGGGAGGGATTGGGGGCAGGAGGAAAAGGGGACGACAGAGGATGAGATGGCTGGATGGCATCACTTACTCAATGGACGTGAGTTTGAGGGAACTCCGGGAGTTGGTAATGGACAGGGAGACCTGGCGTGCTGCAATTCATGGGGTCGCAAAGAGTTGGACACGACTGAGCGGCTGAACTGAACTGAAATGTTGAATGAATGGGGTCATGCTCTCTCCAAACACTTTCCTTCTTCATCTGCGCTTCCCCTGTAAAATCCTCTAATCCTGAGATGACATTAAATGCCTTGTTATACACATACTACCAGCCCCTGGGTGGTCCATCTGCCCAGCTCAATAACCACCATTCTTTCCTCCTATATCCTTCATTAATTCTCATCCTTTACCTGCCTTTGCTCATTCTGTTCCCTGTGCTAAGGATAGCCTTCCCTTCCCTCCCAGGTCCAGTTGGCAAATTTCTAGTCATTTTTACAAACACTCTTTACCAGAACCTCCCTGGCAATCCTGTGGTTGGGACTCTGAGATTCCACTCACTGTAGGGGGTGCAGGTTCAATCCCTGGTCAGGGAACTAAGATCCTGCAGGCTGCTCAACGTGGCCAAAAACAAAACAAAACAACAAACCAAAAAATACTCTTTATTCATTTCAAAAATATGTGCTGAGTGTCCACAATGTGCCAGGTGCTGTTCTAGACCCTGAAGCTACATGAGGGAGAATAGAAGTCCTTGACTACCCAATGCCTGTAGCCTACTGACTACCTGGCCACAGGAATATCTAACCTAGTTCGAGGCTAACTAGGGAGTAGGGGAGGGTGTCCGCAGCTCCAGCAGCAACCCCTTCCGAGAAATCTTTTCCCAACAGTGGCCGCCTCCTCCCTGGTATCCCCTCTGTACCAGGACACTGCCTGTAAGGGTCTATTTATGGGTCTGTTTGGCTTGCCTGGTGACTCAGAGGGTAAAGAGTCTGCCTGCAATGTGAGAGAACTGGGTTCAATCCCTGGGTCAGGAAGATCCCCGGAGAAGGAAATGGCAACCCACTTCAGTATTTTTGCCTGGAGAATCCCCATGGACAGAGAAGCCTGGTGGGCTACAGTCCATAGGGTCGCAAAGAGCTGGACACGACTGAGCAACTTCACTTTTTCTTTTCTTTCTTGCCAAAGACGCCTAGGACTGTGTTGCAACTGTATTGTTGTGTCTGAAGTCTTCATTGGAAGGAATAAAACAAAGATATTCCTGGGAGGTGGGACAGGCTGGTTTCAGGGAGGAGGTGGTGATGCTACTGGCAAATAGGAACTCACCCCTTCCATACCCACAGAGCTCATGCCCTGGCCGGAATTCTGCCTCAGGTCTTGAAATGACTAAAACCCAGCTCTGGCACTCTTTAACCCTACTGGAGAGGATGCTCAGCATTTAGAGCGCTTCTGTGGCTCTCAGCCTCCCCTCCTCAGTCTCCCTGGGGCATCAGTCAGCTTAACCAAGGAGCCAGGCAGTGGAACAAGATGAGCACGAACCCTTGGCCTTTTACACAGAAGGGATGTCATTTAATGCCACCATCTTCCCACAGTGGTATTACTAAACTCCTTTTCAGATGAAAAAATCTAGAGGTCAGAGGTTAAGTGATGTGCCCACAGTCACCAATTAGTGGTGGATTTCCCCCAAATTACAGAAGTGCTCAGGAAAGGGTACCGTCATAGCATTCTAGAATGTTCCTTCAAAGATGTTTGTAATTGTGTGATTGTCAGTTCTCCCCCAGGCCCTTCCCATGATGGCAATCTCCATGAAGTCAGAATGTGTCCTTTCTGCTGCCTCTCATATCTCTGGTGCCCTGATCCTGTCTGCCATATAGTCACACTCGTGACACATGTGCTGATGAAACACGTGAGCCCATACAGTAAGCATCATCTCAGCCTCCCTGGCCTTTTACAGATTAAGCCCAGAGGATGGAAGTGACTTGGCCTCAGCCTGCGTTAGGGCTGGGTCTGCTGCTGCCCCAATTCCTTTCTCCCTCCTTTCCCTTCATCAGGAAGATGAGGACTGCAGCTCTTTAGGTGCTCAGAGTTTCAGGGGTGTCTCTAAAGAGAAAGGATCTAATTCCCTGCAGAACCAGTGGAAGATGCATGGCAGTAGGGAGGAAACCATCCTTCCAGACTGCACCAAGACCACACTGGAAATTTCCTCTGCCCCCCTGACCGCTGACTCAGTAAGTAATGACCGAAAAGTATTTTGCAAATGAACAGGTGTCTCAGAAGGAGAAACCAGTTATTTCATTCCAGCTCTGGACTCACCAAAACCATGTAGACTCTCTTCCACCTCCCACTCATCCTTCATCCCCCCATTCATACTGAGACAGTGGGTGGTGGTCATCAGCCAGGAATGCCACTCACTACTGTGTGACTTTGGGCAGAATTCATATCGCTATGCCTCGGTGCTCTTTCATAAAATGGGCACAATAACAGTATTCATCTCAGAGGGGTGGTATGAGAATTTGAATTAATATACGTAAATGACTCAGAGCAGTGCCTGGCACACAGTATGGGCTATAGAAGTGTGGGTTTCTATTACTCTGTGCTAAAACATTGAGAATATACCTCACTGTCTCATTGGCTCCTCTCCTGTGGTTTCTCTTGTGTTATTACGGATGCCAAGGCTCTGAACAAACACCCACTCCTCCCATGGGTACCAGATTCCATCTTGTCTCAGGTACTCAAGGTCAGTGCTCCAGCGATTCTCTTCTTCTTGCCCACACCATCAATGTTTGCCTTCAGACTTGATAATCCTCATCAGCATACAAACGTGCTGTGATGTCACACACACACACACACACACACACACACACACACACACACACAATCATCTCTTGAGCCCACATCCTCCTCCAGCTACTGTTCTGCTACTTCGTTCCTCTTTAGAGCAAAAACGCTCAAAAATTTGACTATACATACCACCTTCAAATCCTCTTCTCTCTCTAGTTCTTGGAATCACTCAGATCAAGTTCACATCACCCTCTCCCAGAAGTGCTCTTGTTTAAGTCACAGCAACCTTTCACCATAAATCCAGTGGTTGAGTCTCAGTTTAGATCTTAATGGTCCCCACAGCAGCAGGTGACACACCAGTCACCTCCTCCTTCATGAAGTCCTTTCTGCCCTTGGCTTTTACAACCTATGGCCTTCTGAATGCCCTTCTGTCTGGGTGACTTCGCCTCAGTCTGCTTTGTAGTTCCTCCATATCTTCCCAAGCATTTTACAGGAGGTCCAGGATTCAGTCCCTAGTCTTGTCTTCTGTAATTGCCCTCACGCCTGTATCATCTCCTACAGCCTCCTGGCTTCAAATACCATCTCCCCACAGTTGGGGCCCAGTGTCTGTCACCAGCCCAGGCTCTCCCGTGCCAGTTCAACACCTCCACGTGGATGTCTTGATGCATCTCACATGGCCTAAAACGTCTTGAGGTTTATAAAAATCAGCTTCCTGACTCCTGCCTCACCAAACATCCCCCACCTGCTTCTCTTGCCATCTTTCCCATCTTGGATAATGACAGCTCAATCTTTCCCTTTGCTTGGGTCCAAATCCTGGGAGTGATTCTTAACTCCTCTCACTTTTCCACACTGCCTTTCCAATCTGTCAGCAAATACTGTTGGCTCTCCCCTCAAAAGAGGTTCAGAGTGTGAACTCGTCTTAACCATCCCTTAATGCCCAAATCCGGGCACCATTGCCACGCCCCTGAGTTTTCATCAACTCTCCACAGGAGTCTCCCTGCTTCCATCCTTGGCCCCCTTGGCTGTTTTCAGCACAGTCCCCAGAGAAATCCTGTTAGTACAAGAAACCAGTCATATGACTCTTCTGCTCAGAACCCTCCAATGGCTCCCATTACAAAGAGAATAAAAGACAGAGCCAGCACAGGAGCCCCTCAGGTCCTGTAGGACCTGTCCCTGCCCCCTGCCCCCTCCACCTTGCTCCTGAGACCCGTCTGAGCCTGACGCACTGCCCCTTGGGAGGCGGCCACAGCAGGCCAGCTTCTCTCACATCTTTGCTCCAGGCCACCTTCTCAGGGAGGCCCAACCTGACACCTGCTTCAATGTGTGCCTCTTCACCCCGCACCTCTCTCTCTCCCACTCTGCTCCCTGGCACACAGGGCCTCTCCTCCTGGGCCTTCCGTCAGCCCTCCCTGGAATGTGAGCTCCCGGCCAACGGCGGGTGAGGATGGTCTTGTTTCCTGCCTATTGCATGTAGTCAGCATGCAGTCCGTGTTTAATAAGTGAAGGAGTCTTCTGTTGGCTTTGTCTTCCTCTGTTTATCATGAGGGAAGAAGCTGGCTCTTCATGTGTGTGTTCCTCCCAGACCCAGCACAGAGCCTTGCTGCAGCCCCTCAGGGGGCTTTGTCAGAGGAAAGAAGGAGACATGAGGCGAGTAGCCGCTTGGGGGTTGGGCTGGGCTGTGTCAGCCATGTTCTTCCAGGAGCCATCTTTCTTCTCAGTGTACTGCTCCACTGGGCCACGTGTGTGGGCTCCACTCAGGAAGACACACCTCCACTCTTCTCCCGGTAGGGGCTGCCTGCCCACAAACCCAGGACCTGCTGTCTTTCAGTGTCCATTCAGATGCCTGTCCCTCCCCCAGGAGGCCCCTCCTGAGACCCTGGTCCAGCAGCTTCTCTCTGACCCTCAGTAACCTTTCCAGCTCCAGCCTCGCCCCACCAGGTGTCCCGTGAGTCAGCAGGAGGGACTCTCTCACACCTCCAGACGGGGTGGAGATGGTTCCCTGGGTAGGAAGTGGCCATTCTCCAGCTGCCTGCCTGGAGATCGTCTCCAGAAGCTTTCCCTCCGCTTTTACCCTTGGGCAGAGAAAGCCTGCCCTCCCCAGGTCTTCACCGTGGTGGGAGTGATGGGAACACATGGGACTTTTCTTCCAAGGGCTGCTATTTCCTCAGTGAGATGGGAAGCAAGGTCTCCAGCTGGACGTGATGATGGAGAAGGAGGGGTTGGAGCTTGAAGGATAGAGAAGAAAGTTGGAAACAGTTGAGACTGGGAGAATGACCAGAAAATAAATAGTAGCTCGCCAGACACAATTAGTGTGTTTGCACGTTTTTCTCTGGCTGTGGTGAATGGCACAGGTAGGGCAGCTGAGTGGGTGGAGGGCCACTTTTAGCCGGGTTGGGGCTTTGCCCAGCAGTGCAGTGAGTCACATGGGAACAAGAGAAACCGTAGGTCAGGGAGGGCCTGGGATGAAAATGACAACACAAGAGTTAAAAGACTGTCGTAAGGAAACCCAGTGGCCCAACGGCTTAGGTTTGCTGGGAAGAGTCTGACAATGATTCGGGACTGGGACAGTCCCAGAATGTTTTTGCCAGAATGTTCAGGAACATTTTTCCCTGACCTACCCCTTTCCAGTGCAGACCTGTCTCTTCTGTCTGTTCCCATAGCACCCTGTGCTTACCTCTGCTGTATTTTAGTACTTGATTTACTCATACATCTTCCTTCTGGACTGTGAGCACTTGAAGGAAGGAACCAGGCCTCATATTTCTTTAGATCCCAAGGCCAGACCCAAGAAAAAGCTCATTAGCAATCACTGACTGATTGACTGAATAAATTCATTTGATAGAAACCAGACCATGTTCTGTATAATAATACATCCTCACTTTTATATGGCAATTTGCAGTTTGGAAAGCAATTTCACATCTGTGGTCTTATTTTAACTTTACAATGACCCTGCTGCTGCTGCTAAGTCGCTTCAGTCGTGTCCGACTCTGTGCAACCCCATAGACGGCAGCCCACCAGGCTCCCCCGTCCCTGGGATTCTCCAGGCAAGAACACTGGAGTGGGTTGCCATTTCCTTCTCCAATGCATGAAGGTGAAAAGTGAAAGTGAAGTCGCTCAGTCGTGTCCGACTCCTAGCGACCCCATGGACTACAGCCCACCAGGCTCCTCCGTCCATGGGATTTTCCAGGCAAAAGTACTGGAGTGGGGTGCCATTGCCTTCTCCGTACAATGACCCTACAAGATAGGAACTCATTCACTCACTCATTCATTCCTTCAACTGAGGAAGAACACTTATTCTGTGTCAGGAACTGTTCTAGGCACCAGAATGCAGGAGGAAATGAAACAGACAGAAGTTGCTGCTTTCGTGCAGCTTGCATTTCTACAGAACACAACACCTATTTTATAGATGGGCAGACTGAGATTCCCACAGGGAGGCTAAGCAACTCGGCAAAGCTCACAGGACTTGCAGGTAAAAGAACCCAAGTTAGGACAGAGGGCTGTCTGACTCCAAGTACAGAAAAGGCATTTTTCAGCCACACCAGTCCCCTCAAGGGATGGTCGGCTCATATATGAGGTGTCTTCCCCCCGCCCCCCAACTTAGCAACAAAAAAAAGGAGCCTTGGCAGAAATCCACACCCCAGGACTTCCTTGGAACTCCTTCCCTTGTCTGGCGCGTGTTTAACAAAGACGTGAGAAATACCTGCCAGGTCTCTTCTTGCCAGAGCCCACGACAGAAGCCACACAACACTGTCAGCACGGGCGTCTGCTTGTGTGCAAACCCGCAGGCATTTTTAGCAACTTTGGGGAACATAAAGAAAGCTGTTGGTTTTGTTTGCACATATTTTTCGCCTCTGCAAGAAGGCTTCTCACCAAGCGGCAGCCTCAGAGTTGTCTTTTATTTGATCTCAAGACACACAATGTCTTTATATCTCACTAGCAGCTGCAGTTGGCAGATTCCTTCACCTGCACTTGGATCCCACACACGAAAAATAAGTCTGGTAGTAAAGGTTCCTGCCTCTCTAGGTGGTTGCAGGGATTAACTGAGGTCCCGCGGAAATTTCAGCCATCTGTAAAGCTGTGTGCCTTGGGAGAGCACTGAGGTGAAGGCCAGTGGAGGCAGCCTGGGGAGCAGAGGGCTTTACAACAATCTGAAGGACCTGGGTTGGAACCCAGCTGTATCACTTATGACTGCAGAAACACTGGCAAGTAACTAATCGCCCTCGCTCCTCCAGCCTCAGTCTACCTCCTCCATGGGAATGGTGACACATACCCCAAAGGATTGTTCTGGTATTAACAGTACTGTGTATATAGTGTCTGACACTGAACCTGCAAGTAGTAATTGTCCAGTAAATGGCTCAAGGTGTTCATTAGTGTCATTATTGCTATTAGTATAAAAGGGGAAATGTCAACAACGGTTTTAAGGATTTTAAGTTGTGAATTCCCTGAGGCAAGCATGTATGGCTGGATACCCGATGCCCCAGACTCCATCTGGAAGTTAGAAACTGCTAGTAAAGTATGGGGAACTGGATTAGATGTCCAAATCCCTGAGAGTGATAGCTCGGGCTTGAACAAGAACACGTGTCCACCTCACATGACTGCAGGACAGCCTTATCTTTGTGTGACTTTATGCCTCATGTAGACTTATGAGGTGGCTCAATAGTCAAATGACTTGCCTAAGTTCACAAAGCTCGTGGGTGGCAGAACAAGGCCTGGAACCCAGAGGCGACAACTGCGGAGCCCACGCCCTTAACCCCTGCCCTGCACTGCCAGGAAAAGCTCTGGTTTGAGGTTTTCCTTTTCTCTGACCTACTTGAGTTCCTGGCCCTCTGGTTGTCTCTCATACTTACAGTAGGAAGAGTCAACGTCCTCTGTCTAGACGCCTAAGTAAAAGATCCACACGACAGCCTGAGCTACTGTGTTGGGTGTTGGCTTGTGTTGTAGTGTGTCCCCATAAAGGTGGGCACTGGGCGTGGAAAGGGAGGCCAACATCCCACATCTGTGGTCATCCCTTCCTGGGCAGTGCCCATCCCCTCTGGAAGCAGATGTCATCCCCTGCCGTCAACGAACACAGGGATATCCACTCATGCCAATCTCCTGGAAGTAAGTGCTGGCACCCAGACCTGAAGGAGAGAAGTGAGGAGGACCTGCTCCAAGAAGTTCCTGTTGGGGGTGTGGCGGGGGGGAGGCGGTGGTGCCTGGGGGTGAGGGGGCAAAAGCCAGCATCCAGGCATATGGAGAAACCAAATTCCTCCTCTGCTCTCAAATTATCAGCCACTCGCATTGAGGACATCACATGGATATTCCTGACACCCTGCTCTACAACCCCACATCTCCATGCAGAATCGTGGCTCCTCCCTCCAGGAATGGGAGAAGCTTGCCCAGCATCACATAGCCATCAGCAGTGGAATCGGGATGACCATTGTCCTCATTCCCAGGCTCATGGTCTTCCTGTAGCGTGATGTCAGGAGATGGAGATCAAATCCCAAAAGAGTTGTTTAAAGGACTATGTGAGTTACGGGTTTGAGTGGCACAACAACACATCAAGTAAGACATCTGTTTCTAAGGTGAGAGCCACTGAGTTTGAATTTCAGTCCTGCCACTAGGCTGATGACCTTGGACAAGTCAAGTAACGTCCTAGAACTTCCAAGAGGAGGAATGCCCCTACTTTGCTCTGGGCATGAGAGGATATAGCGCATATAAAGCTCTTGGCCCACTTCTGGGCAACAGTGAGAGATCACAACACATTAGCTTTCCTTCTTCCTTCATTCTCCAAACATTTATTGGACATGAAAATGGGCACATTTACATACAATGTTTCATTCAATACTGACAATGCTCTAAGGCAGGAATTAAGAGCCCTGTTAAGAATTGATGGTTTCGAACTGTAGTGCTGGAGAAGACTCTTGAGAGTCCCTCGGACTGCAAGGAGATCAAACCAGTCAATCCTAAAGGAAATAAACCATGATTATTCGTTAGAAGAACTGTTGCTGAAGCCAAAGTTCCAATATTTTGGCCACCTGATTCGAAGAGCCAACTCATTGGAAAAGACCCTGATGCTGGGAAAGACTGAAGGCAGGAGAAGAAGGGGGTGACAGAGGACAGGATAGTTGGATGGCATCACTAACTCAATGGACATGAATTTGAGCAAACTCTGGGAAATAGAAAAGGGCAGTGAAGCCTGGTGTGCTGCAGTCCATGGGGTTGCAAAGAGTCAAACATGACTTAGGGACCGAACAGCAACAGTATTATGCAGGTGAATGACCACAGCACAAGAGAGGTTAGGTGACTTGTCCAAGGTCTCTTAAGTGGTATCAATAAATGGGGGCCCCAATTCTCTGACTCCAGAGCCCTTGTTTTCTGTACTAGTTTGTGAGATATGTTTTGTTTTATTGTTGTTTTAATCAAAGGGTGATGTTGATGATCTAGTAGTACTCTACAAATTGTAACTTCAAGTGTCCAACTGTGAGATTCCTATGGTTCTTATTATCTGCCACAGTGCCTTCCTTCCTTTGAAGAACAAGTTTCCTCCAAACATGATTCTCTTAGCATCTGCTTCAGAATTAGCAGGAGGTCTCCTCAAAGATGCAAGTTCCAAGATCCAGAGCCCAGAGTCACTGACCCAGACAGCTCTGTACCTGTCTACCCAGCTTTCCAGCTGATTCTAAAACACAGTTAGGTTTGAACAACACTGCCTTGAGGAGTCAGTAATCCAGTAAACACTGGTTGAATGGAGACGGAAGACAGTTTTCAAAAAGTAAAACTCAAACATACAAACAAGCTTGGAAAGTCATTCATGTGTTAGGATCACAGCATGGCCATCAGGGAGAAGCAGACCCTGGGCTGGGGAGAAGGGGACACTGGACATGAAGAGAGCAGAATGGGTGACCCTCAAGTGCCCCAGTTGTAGAGTCAATGGGGGTTCAGTCCTGGGGGAGCAGATATCAATGCAAGTTGTTTGGCAAAGCCACCAGGGGTATCCCCAATGACAGGAAAAGTATCGTGTCAGCCAGACCCCCAGCAGATGATAGGGAAGGGCCAGGGAAGAAGGAAGAAGTCACCAAGCCTGCCCTTCTGGGAAACTGGCTGGAGGAAAAGGCAGGAGCCAGGGCTGTAGCAGAGATATAAGGCGAGATCTCCTCATAAGGCAAAAGACCAGCTGAAAGGTCTAGAGCACAAGGTCAGAGGGGAGCAGGGAGAGCTTGAAGCAAACATCTGAGCCAAAGTCTCAAGGATACAGCAAGACAACATCCAGAAAAGGAAGCTAAGAGAGTCCAGCAGTGGTTGCAGGGCTGCTGACGTAGGAAGTCAGGCACACAGCTGAAGTCTGCAACCCCAGCCCCATACACCACCCAGTTTAGCCACTCTTTCCAGAGTATATCTCTTGCCTGAAGCACACAGGGATGTATTTCAATACTGGTCCTGCCACAAGCTGCCTGATCTCAGTCAAGTTCTTTCTTGACTCTGGACCTCTGTTCTCTGTCTGATCCAACCTCCAGAATCTAATGTCTGATGATCTGAGGTGAAGCTGATGTAACAATGATAGAAGTAAAGTGTACAATAAGTGTAATGTACTTGAATCATCCCAAAACCTTCCCTCCCACCCCCAATCTGTGGAAAGATTGTCTTCCATGAAACTGGTCCCTGATGCCCAGTGGGGACTGCTGTGATACAGGAGGGACCATACTTGCTGACTCCCAAGTGCCTATCAACTCTTACATCGACCTCCCAGCAAATCTGTGAATATTAACTACTGAATCTGTGCACAAGCCAGACCACACATGTTCCTTGAACCCATTCTCTTGCTAGTTTCTATCTGATGGGCATCTGCCCATCTTCTGAGCCCAAGCCCAACCGGGACACAAGTCCTCGGTGGATTTCAAACAAGGGTTTCTTCCACTGATCATTCTGACTTGCCCTGGTCCTGCCACGTGACAATAGAGTTGCCTGGGTGACAGCAGAGAGCTCTCCTGGGGGGCAGGGGAGTATGTACAGGCTCATCGTTAGTTAATACAATGACAACAGGAAAAAATAAGTGGGGGGAGGAAGGAGTCCTCGGCACAGAGCACTTCTTGGTGGGCTGTCCATGTTTGGGAGGAAAATAGAAGCGCTCCACTCAAGTGACAGTCGGGAGGGAGGAGGGGTCACATGAGAGCACTTGGCTAATCTGGAAAGTTATGAAATGATGGGAGCATGCTGGTCTACTCACTTGGAAAATGCAAAGGAGATAAAAAACAAAGCCACACTGCAAACTGTTTCCAGGTCAGGTGGCAGCAGAAGGAAGGAACAGATTCTTGCCTACTGTGGTAAAATTGACTAAATTTTGCAAGATGATAGAAAGGGCCTCAGGGTGGCAATGGGAGGGTGGGAGAAAAAAGGGAGAGAGGAAAGGGGCCTTTGGAGCCACCTAGCTCTGCTAAGTACATGTCCTGAGATTGAGGACAGAGTATGTCACCTCCCTGAGCCTTAGTTTCTTGGATATAAATGTGGATATCCCTGAAATTTCCTAGACAATTTAAGGATAACTGTATATCACAACTCATAGATCCTAAGATACAGATTACTATCTCTGAAATTAGAATATGTCTTGTAATCTATCACATTTTAGAGTCTATGAGATAGTAGTATGTAGAATGCATAATAGTGAACACTCAGTAACTATGAACAAATATTTTCTAGTAAACGCCAGAGGATAAATCCAGTAACACATCCTGCAATACAATTAAGGCACTTCACAGAAATGCCACAGTGGCCAGGTTGCTGGAGAATGGGAGCCACATCTTTTGTTCATGGCACACAATTCATCATCTGTCAGGTGAACATACATACCTGAAGGGCCCTCAGAGTCATTTCAAATCGAAGAGTCCAGGTTCCTCAGATGGCATATCGGCTGCATAACACTTGCTGTTGTTGTTCAGTGGCTAAGTCGCATCTGACTCTGCAATCCCATGGACTGCAGTACACCAGGCTCCTCTGTCTTCCACTATCTCCCGAGCCATAACACTACCGCCCACCGAAGAGTTCCCTGTTCTCTGAGTCCAAGTTCAGGACATGTGATTTCTCATTACCTACAAAATGAAATCCAAAACATGTCTGATCAAAGCCAAGTCATCTGCAAAGGTTAGAACCATCCAGAACCACTCAGAGTTCTTAGAACTGCATTGCTCCCCACCTCTGGTGCTTTGTGTGTGCTCCTCTTTCTCCCTAGAATCCCTCCTTTTTTCTCTTCCCTCCTTTCCTTCTCCTGTGCTGGGGACATTGTATGCTGCTGCTGCTGCTAAGTCACTTCAGTCGTGTCCAACTCTGTGCGACCCCATAGACAGTAGCCCACCAGGCTCCCTGTCCTTGGGATTCTCTGGGCAAGAACTGGAGTGGGTTGCCATTTCCTTCTCCAATGCATAAAAGTGAAATGTGAAAGTGAAGTCGCTCAATCGTGTCCGACTCTTAGCGACCCCATGGAAGGCAGCCTACCAGGCTCCTCCGTCCATAGGATTTTCCAGGCAAGAGTACTGGAGTGGGGTGCCATTGCCTTCTCCGGGGACATTGTATACAGAAGGACAAACTGATGAGGCTCTTTCCTGCCTGCAAATGACCGAGAACTTGGCAGGGAAGAAAGTTAGACAAGTGATAAAAACAGGGTGGCTCAGATGGTAAAGAATCTGCTTGCAATGTGGGAGACCCGGATTCAATCCCTGGGTTGGAAAGATCCCCTGGAGAAGGAAATGGCAACCCATGCCAGTATTCTTGCCTGGAGAATCCCATGGAGAGAGGAGCCTGGAGGGCTACAGCCCATGGCGTCTCAAAACAGTCGGACATGACTGAGCGACTAACACACACAAGGGTAAAAGACCCCCTGGAGAAGGAAATGACAATCCACTTCAGTATTCTTGCCTGAGAAATTCCATGGACAGAGGCGCCTGGAGGGCTACAATCCATGGGGTCACAAAAGAGTCAGACATGACTTAGCGACTGAACAATAACAAGGGTAAGGACAGGGTGCAGGGAGTGCTGGGACCAGAAATGGTGAACCTGTCCTTACCGCCGGACACCACCCTGCCCTCCTCTGAGGCAGATATCGGCAACCCCTCTTTGGTGATGCCGTCTGGGACCTCTCCAATCCGGCAGACTTCCCCAAGGTGGAGGCAGCACCTGTTACTCTGGGTCTGTGAATGTCTGACTCCCATTTCTAGACCATGAGCTCCTTGAGGAGCTTACTTCCTAGCAGGACAGCAGGAACGGAGTAGGGGCTCAAGAAATGCCTGCTAAAAAGAGATCAATGAAAAAAAAAAATGTCTATCTTGTGATTGATGGATTTATCCAAAGGACAAATCTTACCACAGATGTAAATAACAAAATGCATTTAACTCCCCTCCTCTGAGCCTCAGTGTCTATATCTGTGAAATGGAAAAATTAGTTATCAGTGCTTTTCTTTAAAACAAAATTTCCATTCTCTCTCTCTCCCTCCCTCCCTCCCTTCCTCTCTCTTCTCTTTCTCTCACTACTGAAACCTTTCCTTGAAGTGAAATCTTACTCAAAGCCCAATATGTAATGCAAATGAAATCCGAGCCTCTCTGAAGTGAGACATGACATCTGATCCCTCAAGGCTCGCCTCTGCTCTTCCTGTTCCAGAAAGCATGCAGTTGGACACCCTCTGAAGCCCTCCTCATCGCTAAAGCTAAGCCAGGCTCTAATTACATCAAGTAGTCAGGTTCACTGGGAACAGATGTTACAGCCAGAAGATAATGTTCAATATTGACTGAGTGCTAATATAAGTCAGAACAGCTGGTCCCTTTTAAAAATTATATTATTTCCTCTTTTCTCTTTCCATTCCTTTCTCTTTGCCCCCAATTCTTCATTTTCCAGTTAAAAATTATTATGTATTGTTAGCTGCCTTAAATATAGTTGGAGAATGAGAAGAAATAAATACAAAGTGAGGTGTTTATGTAATCCTCACAACAAACCTGTGAGGTTGGTTTTAGTAATTCTGTTTCATGACTGAGATCCATGGGGCTCAGAGAGGAAGAGAAGTTGCCCAAGATCATTCCAGGAAGTGGGTGAGCACCATCCCAACTCCCACGTCCTAGGCACTTCCCCCGCCCAGCAGCACGCTCACTAAGAGGTGACGCTCACCATTTTATGAAACCCCAAGAAAACCCCATGAGACAAGTACTGTTGCTCTAGCCACGTCACAAGCGTTAGAGACGTGAAGTAGCTTGTCCAGAACCAGACAATCAATAAAAGCTGAACCAGCCTTGAACCAAGTCTGGGTGATGCCTAAGCCTGAGCTGGTACCCAATGCAGAGTCCCCATTCCTGTCTCCAAAGCCCTGGTTCTGACTTCCCTCCCCAATTTGAAGAGGCTCTCAGTGCTGTTCCGGCTGGAGCTTGGGGAGATGCAGAAATGCCAGCCACAACACAGTGCCAGGCAGTAGCACAAACCATGTTCCTTAAGCAAACCAGACTGCCTGCAGACAAGTCCGGGTTTCATTGCAAAATGGCTGGGTGACCTTTGATGAGTTATTTAACCTCTCTGTGTTAATTTCCTCGGCCACAAAATAGGGATTACAATTGTAGCAACCTCAGAGGGATTGTTAGGAATGAAAACTCTTAGGACAGCATCTAGCATAGATTAAGTACTATGTACTTAGTACTAGTAAGTACTTAGTACTATGTACTTAGTACTAGTAAGTACTTAGTACTAAGTAATTACTAGCTCTTATTATGTGTGTATAAAATGCCTAGCAATTAATAGCAGCTTTCTAAGTGTGTGATTACAGTTTCTGTCTCTGTCTTGGGGGATTCTACACATCCGTGGAACTTTGGACCATAGGGAAGATGGAACTGGTCATAGAACTGACTCTAGGCAGAGTCCTGATCCTGTTCATCTCTCCCAAGCTGAAGGCTTCTGCTCCCTTCCAACAGAAGTTTATTCAAACCAACAGATGCTCTTGGGAGCTTACTGCAAGCCAGGCTCCATTTGAAACTCTGGGTTCAGAGAAATTGGTGAGGTACAGGTTCTCCCTGCCTTACATGTGTATCTGGTAAAATATTCTTAAGACAATATATATTATTTTAACCATTCATAAGTATCCAGTGTAGTGACATCATATATATTCTATTTTCTAACTGCATTTAAAAATTTTTATCGTGATAAAATTAACAATGTAAAATTTAACATTTTAACCAAATTTTATGTATCTGTTTCAATGAGTGGCATTAGGTATATTTACCTTTTTGTGTGAGTCACCACCATCCATTTCCAGAACTTTCTCATGTTTCCAAACTGAAACTCTACTATAAAATACTAACTCCCCATCCTCCCTCCTTAGCCCCTGACAACCGCTTTCTACTCTCTGTGTCTGTGAACCTGACTACTCTAGGAATCTCACATCATAGGAATCATAATGATATTTGTCTTTTTGTGACTGGCTTATTTCACTTAGCACCATGTCCTCAAGATTCATCTGTGCTATAGCACGTGTCAGAAATTCTTTGCTTTGTAAGGCTGAGTAATATTCCATTTGGTGTATGGACCACATGTCATCTATCCATTCTTCTGTTGATGGATCTTTTGACTACCGTGATAATGCCACTATGAACGTGGGTGGGCAATTCTCCTTGCCTTTGAGCTGCTTGTGGCTTCATGTGGGAATGATAGGTAGATTCATCTGCAAGTTACCCCAGATGAGCTCCTGTTTCCTCGTCTGTGAAACAGGGATACTGTTACCCACAGTAGGGACTAAATGAGATGATACACTGTTTTGGACAGTACCAACATGTTGTAAACACTTGATAAATGTGAACTCTTGCTGCAGCTACTGCCGGTGGTCCGCTTGGACCCTTCCACCAAGGTCATGGCAGCCCACCCTCATGAACATGCTGGTGAGTTGGCCTGAAAATCATGATTTTCCAGCGAGGAAGCAGACTGAGAGGTCCTTGGCTGTGATGGTAGAGGTGGGTGAGACAGCACTGGAACGGGGCTC
Organism: Bos indicus x Bos taurus; assembly: GCF_003369695.1. Classification (NCBI taxonomy): domain Eukaryota; kingdom Metazoa; phylum Chordata; class Mammalia; order Artiodactyla; family Bovidae; genus Bos; species Bos indicus x Bos taurus. The sequence continues at coordinate 87,218,288 of NC_040078.1, forward strand.
TGTGGCCTTCACACACAGCTCCAGAGAGCAAGGATGGTGTCAAGGCCCCGGGGAGGGAGGCACAGCCCACAACAGCCCCTCTAGATGTCTGCGGTGCTGACCTGGGAAAAGCTGATACGCTTGCCCCCGATGGCCTTAGTATCAGAGGGAAGAGCTGGGAAAGCAGAAGAGAAGAAAGGTGTTTAGTGTGGAGGCAGAAGGCACAGCCTGAGTGGAAGGCAAGAAGTGGGAGCAGCAGTGTCTGCAGAAGTGGGAGGAGCTGGTCTGTGGGGAGCAAAGGGCGTTTGTCCTGCAGGAAGGGTGGGGTCAGGTCACCCAGGGCAGGGGAGGAGGCCCAGCCCTGTCTTGTTCCAGAGCTGGGAGGGCTAGAGTGAACTACGCAAGTGGTGTTGCAGAAGATTAGTCAGGCTGATTGGATAGGGACGCTTGCCTCACGACAGATCCCTGCTTTCAGACCACAGGCGATATTAAAAAATGGTATGTGTGTTTCTCTAACATCGCATACGTAGTGTGGAAAGCCAGACAGTTCTATAAGGCCCCTTCCCCAGACCCATTCCTCTCCATCCCCAAATCTCACTACCCAGAGGCAGCCACCCATCGACCCCATGAACTGTAGCCCACCAGGCTCCTCTGTCCATGGGATTCTCCAGGCAAAAATACTGGAGTGAGTTGCCATTTCCTTCTCCAGAGATTGAACCCATATCTCATGACTCCTGCATTGGCAGGTGGGTTCTTTACCACTAGCGCCACCTGGGAAGCCCATTTTTTCCTATAGTTAACCCTATGTTTCTAAATCATGTGTTTAAACATCTCTTCCTTCATTTTCCATGTGAGATATAGCCTAGTGACCTGCTGTGATGGAAGAGAAGGATCTAGCTCTCTTCCCTACAAAGCCACTCTCCCTTACCCCAAGTTCCCAATCCAATTACAAACATATTTTTTGGTTAGATTTAGCGTTTATAGTCTCATGGTCACGTAAATCACAGCTGAACCATATAATACGATGACTAAATTCCTGTTTTTGTACAAGTTATTCTTTTTTGCTGAAATTAAGGTCTCAGTTTTTATTTGATATGCTTCATTTTCTGAGCACATCCATCTGAGAATGTAAGTCTTTTCACAGAAGCTTCAAGCACAATAGATAATCAGTCCATCTGTCCATCTTGCTTCCTTCCAGAGCCTTCCGTGCTGCTGCTCGAACTCAAACACCTGTTCTCTGCCTGCTGCAATGGTGGCTATGCCCAGCTGTGTTTCAGTGGAGCCCCTGAGGCCAGACAGGTGACCAGGGTCAGAGCCATCTTGGCCCAGTGGTCAGTCATCTATAGCTTTTGCTCAGAAAAGATCTACTATGTGCTTTCTAGGTCCCAAAGAATTCCAATGCCAGAGGCTGGGGACCCAGAGGTGAATTTGATATGGTCTCTATCTCCAAAGGGGTCTGAGCCCAGTGGGGTAGTAAATAAGTGATGGGCCAGAGGGGAGCTCTGGGAGTTTTTTTGGGGGGGCTGGTGAGAAAAAGCCTTTAACTCAGACTTGGGAAGGGCCAGTATGGAAGGCTTCCTGGAGGAGGTGAGGCTAAATGAGTCTCAACTTGTCGGGAGTTTTCTGAGAGTTCTGGGAAGGGCATGCCAGGTAGGAAAGTGTCATCATGTGCACAGTCACAGGGACATGAGAAAGCACAACTCTTTCTGAATTTCAAATAAGCAATTAGTGATGACCGTGTGGGAGGGTTCCCGTGGAGGGGCGGGTGATGTCTTGTGTACCAGGCTCAGGGACTTGAGGGAAATGGGGAGAAACAGAGGATCTTAGAGACGTGACTGGATCTGTGTGTTTTGGGAAGAGAGGATGGCTGCAGAGGGTCAGATAAATTGGTGAGAGAGACAGGCTAGTGAGGGCGATGTTGATGTCTGGCTAAGGATAAAAAGGGCCTGAATTAACACTGGCATTGGAGGTGAGGCGTGGGGCTCACAAGACCTTATGGGGCCCAAATAGACTAAACTTGAGGTCACAAGGAATGTGGGAACACTGACTGATAATTCCCAGGTGTCCCAGGGAAAAGATGTTTCTATTCGATGCATGGCTTCTGGGAAACCAGAAGCTACTCTGGCTGGAAAGAAAGCACCCTGACTCCTTAGTGTGTTTGAAGGGCCAGAGGATGGATGCCCACGAACTGAGGGAGTTTAGAAATTAGACAGCAGAGGCAAGATTTTAAAAAAGAGTTGGTACAGCCTAGCTGCTAAGAACATGAGCTCTGGGGTCAGGCAGCCATTGGTTTAAATGCCTGCTCTGATACCTGCTTGCTGAGCCTCTGTTTTCCCAACTGCAAAATGGGAACCATAATCCTACATACCTCATGGGATATTTGTGAGGATTAAATGAGCCCCTGGCTACAAAGTGCTTGGCACGGTGCCTAGGACATAAGAAGGGCTTTATTTTGTGGCTTCCTATTATTTGTCTTAGGGACCAAGTATGGCTTCAAAGAGCAGATGAGATCTGAGTTGATGTCAGAAGTGGAGGAGTCTGAGCCGGCTTTATAGGACAGTGATCTGTGCTATCATACCAGGCCCCACGCCTGCAAGACCCTGCCCTTGGTGTAATGCTCCACTCTGCCATCTTGAAGTCCTGAATTTTTTAACAAAAGACCCCAGGTTTTCATTGTTCACTGGACCCCACAAATTATGTATTAGTTCTGTGAATAGGATATCAGGCAGAGACAAGGGGGTACATTTGAAGCAAAAGGACTCTGAGTGTGCAAAGGCATGTTGAAACTTGAGGCTCAGCTCATTCTGAAGGCAGTCCCAGACACACTATTTGTAGCGGGAGAACTGTGCCTCCCCAGGAAGCAGACGCACAAAGTAGAAAACAGTGAAAGGCTTCAAGTGAAACATTAAGAGGTTTGGACGCTGTGTGAGGTGTACACAGGGAGCCTTCCAAACTGAATCAGTGAATGGTAACGCCGTGATAGTTCATGGAAGGCACTATGGCACTGTTGGGGGGTGGGGGTGAATGGTGAGGATGGCGTTATGTGCCAGTTTACAGATGGGGAAACTGAGACCCTGAAAGGTGATGCGAGCAAAGCTGCAAGAGGGCTTTTGTGAGCTCTAGACATTTTTAGCTTCATGGACTCTTTTCTTCATAAATATATGTATACAAGTGCTAAGTCACTTCCATCGTGTCTGGCTCTGTGCAACCCTATGGAATGTAGCCCACCAGGCTCCTCTGTCCATGGGATTCTCCAGGCAAGAATACTGGAGTGGGTTACTGTTTCCTTCTCCAGGGGATCTTCCCGACCCAGGGATCGAACCCAGGTTTCCCGCGTTGGAGGCAGACGCTTTAACCTCTGAGCCACCAGGGAAGCCCAATATGTATACATACATGCACATAAATGTATACACATACATACTCATTCACATGTATACATTCATATACATGTATGTATATGTGTATGTGTAATTATACCTTCCGTTCAGTTCAGTTCAGTAGCTCAGTCGTGTCCGACTCTTTGTGACCCCATGAACCGCAGCACACCAGGTCTCCCTGTCCATCACCAACTCCCGGAGTCCCCCCAAACCCATGTCCATCGAATCAGTGATGCCATCCAACCATCTCATTCTCTGTCAACCCCTTCTCCTTCTGCCTTCAATCTTTCCCAGCATCAAGGTTTTTTCCAAAATTATACGTTATGTGTGTATAATTATACTTTACAACTGCATTGGTATAAAGGCAAACATATTAATATTATATACTAAAATATTTCTTTGACTTGAAGTACAGTGGAACTGAGGTTCTGCGCTTGTTGCCCTTAACAGGTACATCATCCCTGATATGAGTTGCCCGGCTTTTCCAGCTCTTTGGGAGTTGTCCCCAGGACTCCTCTGGGTGGGCAGTCCTCTTCTCCTCAAGGGGAGCACTGGCCAGCCCATATAGCCCTTTCAGATGGCACCTGCTTTGCCTCCAAGAACTTTTCATTCCAATGTCCTAAGAATGGTGCTGATGACTGTTTGGGTTTGGATCCGATGGTGAGGCTGAGTGACAGATGAAGGAAAGAGAGTTGTAAACATCCCTGTGTTTGGGAGACACATGTCAAAGGTCTCTGTGTCTGCACATGTCTGTGACTTTTCTCCTGGTGCCACCTACAGCGTCACCCCTGGGGATTGGGCTGCCTGCCTACCCCACCCACAGGGAGGGTGGGGAGGCTGAGTAAGTGGCAGCTGCTGAGGATGCTGTCTGGAGAGGAGAAACGTCACTGTCTGTCTGTCTGTCTGGAGTTCCAGGAAAACCTGCCTGGAGGTAGAGGAAGCAGGTAGACCCTGTGGGTCTGCTGCTTGGGTAGCCATCACGGTGGGTGGATGGAGCTCCCAGGAGGGTTGTCCCCACAACACCTCTTCCTCACAGATTCCTCACTGCCTCCTTGTTCTTTCCTCCATATGCTCAGAATGGTGGCAGGATGACCTGATTCACGAGCTTGAGTCCAGTCTCCTGCATCCAGCTTTGGCCACTGGATGTACCTGGGCAGGAGAGGCAGGCAAGAGACGGCAAGAAGAGTGCCAAGTGGGGGAAGAAAAGTAGGTCCAATCAGGTCTCAATCTTCCCTCATCCTCAAACCACATCTCTCCAAGCCCCTTCCTACTAGGTATTCATAATGGATGGATGAATGAGTGAGTAAACATTCAACCTTTCCCAAGTCTTAGAAGTCACTGCTACCTCTGGTCTCTAATTCCTATAGTCAGGACATAGAACCCAACTGTCTCTTTAATTTCAACAAAATTGAATCTTGCACATTTGGAGGAAAGCCACTGAGCAAGCACCAACCCCCTCCCCGCCCCCCCACCCCCGAGGGCTTCTATTTTCTGTGTGAAGGCTGTGGGTTTGCTGGGAAGGTAAAGGATGAAGTTTGGAATTGCTCTGGAACAAAAAGCAAGACTGAATTGATCAGGGATTTGAAGACACATTACAAGGGAGGGCCATGCATTCTATGATTTGGGGAAGGGTAGGGGCATAAGAGGAATAGCTAATATTCCTGGAGCAATTTTATTAGAGGCCAAGCACTGAGCCTGGTGCCCTGCTTACATGACCTTCTTTCATCATCAAATTCACTCAGAAGGCAGGTGCCTAAGCAAGGATAACCCAGGCCATGCTACAGAAACTAAAAACCACAACAACATTCAAAAACCACTCTAAATGACTTACAGATACCAAAAAAAAAAAAAATGTATTTCTTGCTCACACTATATGTCCATCTATCAATGTGCCAGAAGAGACATGGCGAGACTGAGATCTAAAAGCCTGGTAAGGAGGGAGGTATCCAGAGCCTGGAATTCAGGATGAGGTCAAAAGACCAGTGTGGTGAGAGAGCTCTGGAAAGATAAGAGGGACGGGTCAGAGAGTGGGACCCTGCTGTTTGAGATTTCATGGCTGGAGCAATAACCAGCCAAGATAAGAGCCAGGTGTGGCTTTGCGTGTGGGTGGCTGGAGTAGGGTAAAAGTGAAGTTGCCCGGAACTGAGGTCAGGGTTCTCACGGATGGAGCCATGCTTCCACTCCCTCGGGAGAACTGGGGACCAGGGACGGCGATAACAAGTCACTGGTTGAGTATGTTGCAGCTCCCTGGGTTGTACATTTTACCAGGAGAGGAGATTTGGAGATGATTTTTTAAATGGTTAAACATGGAAATATAAAATATAAGACCTCAAAGAAAAGTGTGTGCGGAAGTCCACTCTGCTCTCCAGTGGAAAGTTGGAGAAGCACTAGATTAAAAGAGTTACTGAAAATTCGTAGATCATGACAACCAGGAGGATTTGAGATGCAAGCATCCAACAATCAGGGGTCTATTAAAATTTCCATTAAATGGTAACGATAATAAAAGTTAACAGTTCATGAGAGCTTATTATATGTCAGGCACTGTTCTAACCACTTTTTATGTGTCGCTGCTTCAGTTCTCTCATGACACCTTGCAGGGAGGTATTATTTTTATTCCCAGCAAGGAAGAGCTATGTAACTTGGCCAAGATTGAGTGGCCAAGTGGCCACTGATGTGTCAGAAGTGTCTGAACTCAGGCAAACTGGCTTTAGAGTCCCTGCACTTAAATGCTGCATGAGTGGGTCTCCAATACGGGTGAGACCAAGATCACCTGGGCTTGTTAAGCTGAGTGTTGGGCCCCTCCACTGGGGTCCAGAGTGGGGCCTGAGGGTTTTCATTTCTAACAAGAGGCTGCTGCTGCTGCTAAGTTGCTTCAGTCGTGTCCAACTCTGTGCGACCCCATAGACGGCAGCCCACCAGGCTCCCCCGTCCCTGGGATTCTCCAGGCAAGAACACTGGAGTGGGTTGCCATTTCCTTCTCCAATGCATGAAAGTGAAAAGTGAAGTCACTCAGTCGTGTCCGACTCTTAGCGACCGCATGGACTGCAGTCCACCAGGCTCCTCTGTCCATGGGGATTTTCCAGGCAAGAGTACTGGAGCGGGGTGCCATTGCCTTCTCCAAGTTCCTATACTACAGGTCCCAAGACCACACTTCCTTCTGCCTCATAGATAGACACACAGCAACCCTTCAAGGCACAGCAAGTATAACATCTCTTTCCAAACATGGCTACCAAATACCTGGGAGCAGGTGTGTGTGTGTGTGTGTGTGTGTGTGTTTGACAAAGGACAGAGGATTATGACTTAAGTAGCCCTGAGAGATAAGAAATGTATTCCTGCCTTTTGGCCCTGAGATATGTGGGATATGGAAAAACAAACCATCCTCACAGAGAGTGAGGGCATCAGGTTCCACTTAAAGCCCAGAGATGAGGCACACAGAGCAGCCAGGTTTTTAGCAGAGCACATTTGGCTCAACACAGGAGCTCTAGAGGGCAGAATGGGAGACGGGGCAGAGAAGGCAACAGTCACAGGCCAGGATGGAGACACTGGGGTGTGGTGTGGGTATGGGTGGGTAAGAAAGAAAGCAGTTGTCTGAAGATGACCAAACAGGAGAGAGGTGCAGACCTGGAGGCCTTCCTGAAGCTGATTATCTTCCTTCCCCTTCTGGAAATTTCCCAGGGGTCAGTGATGACAAATAAGACTGGAGCTGATACCTAAATAGAGTTTGAAGAATTTGGGGCTTCTCCTGGAAAGCAGTGAGCCAAAAGCAGGTGTCAGTCTCTGCAGAGCCAGTCATAAATCTTACATTCAGGGATCACCAAAAGACCAACTCTTTGCCTCCTTAAGAAAACCTCCTGCCTTCCCCATTCACTGCCTCCACGTGAGCATGTGGGGCCACCTCAGTTTCCCAGCCGCCAGCCCTCCTGCAGCTTAGGGTCCAGCTTAATTAAGAGTCCCGCCGGTCATTGGTCTTGATCGCCTCTCTAATTGGGCACCAGCTGTGTTTTCTCTTGACAAGGATTCCTTTATGGGACTTCTAAAAGGCCTTACATGAAAAAACATAACAGTTTAGGGTTATAGGATCGTAAAAGCAGGAACACTTGTTTTCTATAGAAATGGAGAGTGCATCTCTTTCTCTGTTCCAGAAAGTATTTTTTTTGGAAAACCTGGGAGGGGAGGGTATTGAACGTCAAATTCTCTGCGTGTTTATGTTCTGGATATGAATGCTGATTGTGGTTTTAAATGGAGTTTTGCATAATCACAGGTGTTGGTGTATAAAGAATCCTGGAAGTTTCCTGGCAGAAATGTGAGACTTGAGAAATTGGACCATGAATGGCTCCATTTATGAACGGTGACCACTGATTGACAGAATGACTATTAATAGCTAACATTAGCAGAGCCATTCATATGGGCTTAGCCTAATGCCAAACACTTGGGATGTATTGTCTCATTTAAACCTGGCAACAGGCTTCTGAGATGGATCTAAATGTTCTCCCCATTTTCAAAGATCAGAAAGTGAGACCCATAGAGGTGAACTAATTCATGTTCAATGTCACATAGCTCACCATTTGGTGGCTGAGATGGAACTGAAACCCACGTCTGTCTCCTGCCAAAATTCCTTTCTGCCTCTCTCCAACTAAACAATGCAATTAACTTGTTGAACTCAAGTGCTTGGTTTGCAACAATTACAATATCAACAACAATGACCACTAACTTTTGTACAGCCCTTTCCTAGCTACTAAATTCACTTACATGTGCTATCTCATCTGATGTGATAGCCCTGTGAGAGAAACAAAGCAATTGCTGCAACTCCATTATCACAAATCAGGAACCTAAGTATAAGGGGCTAGGCTGTTTACTCAGACATGTACCACCAACAAAGAACTGACTGGTCTAATTTCTACTCCAAATCCAGGGCCCATCTCTCTCTCAATTTGGTGCTTCCCCTGGAGGAAGCCACATATATTTATATATATATATATTTGTATAGCCATTCACTCATTTATTCATTCATTCATCCTTTGATTTATTCATTCAGTCACATTACATTTTCATTTCCCTAGGCTGATAATTTATACTTGATTGCTGTCTGTCTCCCCTCCTTGCAATATAAGCTTCATGAAAGCAGACCGTTGCCCTTCTTAGGGATTATCAAGTTTCCAGCCCCCCAAATAGTACCTAGAATTTAAGTGTTTATTGTTCAATGTATTCAAACAAATATTAATGCAATCACTCAGAAAATACTAATTGAGTGACTACTATGTTTCAGGCACAGGTAGGTCCTAGAGATAACCGCATGAAATAAGACTGGCATGATTTCCTACATCCATGAAGTTTATGTTCTAATTTTGGGTGCGTGGGGGTTTACTTATACACAAGTAAATAAACAAGGTAATTTCTGATGGGGATTTGTGTAATGTGGGGACTTCAGAGTGAGGCAATAGAAATTAACAGTTACTCAGTTCTTGTCCCAGAACTGTTCCCATGCTGGTCGGGCAGACCCTGCCACCCATAGGCAATTTCCACTGCATAGTAATAGTGTGGGATTTACAAACTTAGAGGCAGTGCACTTAGCTCAGAGGACTTGCACAGGGATGGGGGCAGGGAAGACTTCCTGAGAAGGTGACACCTGAGTGGTTTTAAAGACAAATAGGAGTCATCTAGGAAAGAGGTGGGTAAAATTTCTGGCCTGTGCAGGGACAGGTGGCAGGAGGCCAGCTGGCACAGGGCATAGAGTGACGGAACCTAGAGTGCGAGGTGGGGACAGAGGGAAGAAAAGAAGTGAGGATGACGAGAATGGACTAGGTCCAAGGGTATCGTGTAGTAATGCTTCTTTGTTTTATGTGTTGACTTGGCTAGGCTGTGGTTCCCAGTTATTCAATCAAATGCTAATCTGGTTGTTGCTGTGAAAGTAGTTTGTGGATATGGGTAATATCTACAACCAGTTGACTTTAAGTAAAGATTATCCTTAATAATCTGGGTGGGCCTCATCTAATCCATTAATTGGCCTTAAGAACAAAACTGAGGTTTCCCTGAGAAGGAAGAAATTCTGCCTGTGGACTGCCTTGTCAGCTCCTGTCTTAGATTTTCCAGGCTTCGGCCTGACCTGCACCTCTGGTACTTGCTCAGCCGGACTCCACAACTAAAGAAGCCAATTCCTTGAAATAAATCTCTAGATGATACGTAGATAAGTAGACAGATGACTCCTAATCTCCTCCTGATTTACTTTCTCTGGTAGACTCCTGACTGACTGATACATACTTAGCCAGCTAAGTGAACCTCATCTCTAACGTAGTGGAAAGAAGCCATGGCAGGCTTTGAGCAAAAGAGGAAAATAACCAGATTTGCATGAAAACACACTGGCTACAATGTCAAGTGGATTCAAAGGGCAAGGCTGGAGGGTGGTGAGCCATGTCTGAAGCGGTTGCCTGAACTAAGTCATGACAGTAAAAATGGCTGTAAAGAGGGGGACCAATTCAAGTGGTATTACAAAAGCAGAATTGGCTAGAAATGTCCAGTTGCTTTCAAATTGCTTGTCCAGATACTTTCAAATTGTAGTGCTGGAGAAGACTCTTGAGAGTCCTTTGGACTGCAAGGAGATCAAACCAGTTAATCCTAAAGAAAATCAACTGAATATTCATTAGAAGGACTGATGCTGAAGCTGAAGTTCCAATACTTTGGCCACCTGATGCAAAGAGGAAAAGATCCTGATGCTGGGAAAGCCTGAGGGCAGGAGGAGTGAGGTGACAGAGGATGAGATGGTTAGATAGCATCACTGACTCAACAAACATGAGCTTGAGCAAACTCTGGGAGATAGTGAAGGACAGGGGAGCCTGGCATGCCAAAGACCATGGAGTCAAAAAGAGTGGGACACAACTTAGCAACTAAACAACAACAACAACAAAGTGTCCAGTTACACATGGATGGTGAAGACAGTTGCAGTGAGTCCCAGATCCTTGGACATCTTGGTAGATGCAACATAAACACCATTAGGGCAGGAGTTTGGGTCTGTTCCCAGCTGTCCTGTTTGCACCTAGAGCAATGCCTAGCACTCCAAAGCTGCTCCTTGTACATTGAATGAATGGATGGTGGTGCAATTCCCTGAAACTCCGATCATAGGTTGGATGGCCTGGTGGTCAAGGATGAGAAATCTACAAGGGAGTGTGGGACAGGTTGAGTTTAAGTTGACTGTTTGGTGGGAGGAGAGACCTGGAAGGAAGCTAGAGAGACAGTCTGTGGGCAGGAGAGACACCCAGTACAGAGACTGTGCCTCGTCTCCTAAAGGCAGGGATTGTACCTGAAAATAGGGGTCAGGACACCCTGAGGGTGTGTGTGTAGCATAGAACCAAGAGGCTGGGGACTGAATCTTGGAGAAATTGCAGCATTTAAAGACTGGAGCAGGGGAAGAACCCCTCAAAGAAGAATCAGAAGCAGTGGCCAGAGAGGGAGGAGGCAAATCAAGAGAATACAGTAGAAAGGAGCCAGCAAGGACAGGGTGTTCCCACTGCTACTGAGAGGTCAAGAGCCATATGGACTTCAATAGTAAACTTGGCCAGTGTGGTGATGGTGAGGGTGCAGGGGACAGAGGTCAGATGCAGACATTTGAGGAAGACATGGACAGTGAGGTATGGGAGGCCGTATCTCCAGAGATCTCTCCCAACCTCCCTTCCCAACAGTTGACCAGACATTACCAGCCCATCTTCAAGTATGTGAAACTGAGGCCCAGAGAGCCGAAGCTGGTGAAATATCATCACAGGCCAGAGGGGACTGCGCTCTAACACAGCAGTTGTTCAGAACGTACACTGCCTTTTATGACCTGGCAGGATGCAGACTTTGACAAGAATGGTGGCTGTGCAGGGCGGGGTGCCGGCCCTGTCCCAGCTGATCCCTGCCGACGTGCAGGGCAAGAGCCTCCAGGGCGTGCAAGAACATTTTCTCAGGGGGAACCACCTTCTTTTGAAACAGTCTGTTCTGCTGAGTTGACAGGAGAGAGGAATGGGGACTTCTCAGTCCTGGGCTGGGTGCCAAGACCGGCTCAAAGGAGGAAGGCGCCGGGAGGCCGGTCCAGCTTGCAGCCTCTCTGGGCCCCGCGTGGGCCATACCAGCTCCTCTGCCTTCTCCGGGGACTGCAGAGAGACTGCATGTGCTGAATTTGTTTGTTTTGAACTAACATTGAATAAGCACTTACTACGAGCCATGCTCTGTACTCATTTTTACGTACTTGAGTTTATTGAATCCTCACAATGCCCTTTGAGGAATGTATGCTGATTGTTCTTAGGTAAGAATGAAAAAACTGAGGCCCAGAGAGGTTACATCCTATGCCCAAGGTTCCACAGCTGGTTCTGCAGGTGGGAAGGCAGAGATGCTTAACTCCTGAATCTGTTGGATGGATGACTCTTTAGCCTTGGAGTGTGGTGTGGGTTCAAATCATCAGTGGGGGCACGGAGGAGGGTACAGGATTTTCTCTCCAGTTCTGGAATCTTTGGTGAATTACATCATGGCATTGAAACTCTGTTTCCTCATCTGTAAAATGGGGGTAATGTTGCCCACTCATAAGATTATAATACGGCTCAAAGGGAGTGTCTTTTGTTTGTAAAGTGTCTCACAGAGAGTGTCCAGCTCAGAGAAGATGCTCCATAGATGTCCTATTTCCCTTTTCTTCCCTTTTTTTTTTTTTTTTTTGAGACGGGGGGGACAGTGAGGGGAAGCTTTATCTTGAACTTTTGGTCAGAAAATTAGGGCAAAAGCACTAGAATCTTAATCAGACTGACCAGGAGTCAAATGCTGCTTCTGATACCTGTTAGTTATTTGATTTTGAACAAGTCACTTTTCCTTGCCGGGACCTCAATTTTCCTAGCTGCAAAATATGGGAAAATCAGTTTAGTCCAAGATCCAAGCCCCCACAACCCCTTGAACTATTATCACTTCTGATCACCAACTGATCACATCATTATTTCCCCCAAACCAAGGTAACACTTGAGAACCCTTTTGGCATGGACTTCCTATAGTCTGGCTATAATTCTACCAGTAAGCAATTATGCAAGGATTAAATTACCATGTTTCAAGAAGGCACTTGCTGATGTGCTAAGTCCTCTGTTGAAGATAACATGTTAATCTTGGCATATGTTAATATTTGCATCACCAAGGACAATGTTTTATGGATGCAAAAGTCATTTATTGTATTTAGTCTGGAAATGGTTATTGGTTGCTTGCTCTACACAGAGCACTGCTTTCAGTGTGAGAAATACCTTGCCCTCAGGTAGCATATAGTCCAGGCTCACATTTTCTGGCACCTGTTATAAGCCTCGTGCTTCAACAGCACAGGAGGCAGAGAACCACAGTGCTAGAGGCAGAGAATCACAGTTCTCTGTTGCTGACGGCTCGTCTGTACAGAGCAACTTTTGAATCTTAGCTCCATGACTTTTAATAGGTGAGGGAAGCCATTCCATCGTTTTCCTCCTCAGTTTCCTCATCTGAAATATGAAGATAATAATAGCTATTCCCAGTTCAGGTCAGTCACTCAGTCGTGTCTGACTCTTTGTGACCCCATGGAGTGCAGCACACCAGGCTTTCCTGTCCATCACCAACCCCTGGAGCTTACTCAAACTCAGATCCATTGAGTCGGTGATGCCATCCAACCATCTCATCCTCTGTCATCTCCTTCTCCTCCTGCCTTCCATCTTTCCCAGCATCAGGGTCTTTTCCAATGAGTCAGTTCTTTGCATCAGGTGGTCAAAGTACTGGAGTTTCAGCTTCAGCATCAGTCCTTCCAATGAGTATTCTGGACTGATTTCCTTTAGGATTGACAACTCCCAGTACTACTTTAAGATTGGCTACTCCCGGGGTGGTGGGGGGGTGGGCTCTATGAGGTTTAAAACAAAGAGTATTTATAAAGCATGCAATACTAAAAAATGTCTATATACTCAATAAACTGTAGTTAGTAATATTAATTCTGTATCCTCTTAACAACACTGTGAAGTTGATACTATTTTCACCATTTTGCATAGAGGGAAATAAAGTTTCAGAGAGTTTTAATCTCACAGAGGTTAGATCACTTGCCCAAGATCACACAGCTAACCAGCAGTAGAAGCGAGGTTCATATCCAGGGCTACTTGGCTCTATTACCTAAATGTGATGCGTGGTCACGTTTCCCAAACTCACAATTGGACTAGCTGCAGGGCAGCAGTAAACCATGTTCCTCTTTGGCGTCTTATGCAACAAACCATATGGACCCTCAGGCTCTTACATAACAGGCCCAGAGCTAACGAAAGGAAGTTTAACAACAACACAAAAAACAGATCGCATTCACAACAGACCACCATATGTTCCCCCGTTCCCTGACAGCAGCCGTCCCAGCGCCTACTCGGGCGCCCACAGAAGTCTTCTCGACCAAAACAGTTTCATTCCCAAGTGACTCAAACGATGGTTGCCTTTACTTAAAGAAGGGAGGGGAAAAAAGAATCGGAGCTTTTACAAAAGAAAGAAATCTTGTTCACTCCTCAGGGAAAGCCCAGAAACCTCAGCCTCCTCTCCTTGGCCTTGGAACCTGCTGGTTTTTCCAGGGAGAGTGGCCTCTGTGACCTGGCCACTGCCCCACACAGAGCGAGGGCAGCCAGGATGGCATTGTTGCCTGAGTCTCCAAGTTAAACTGCCCGGCTCCTCTGGGTCATCTCCTTCGTGTGGTCTTTAACTCCTTCACTATCTTGTGCTCATGCTCAGTTCAAGAGTCTCAGGCTTGCTCTAGGTTTCTGGAAGTGGCCTCCTGGAACTGAGCCCGATTCTAGAAGGGTGCTTTCACCTGTGGACACAGGGGAAAGGCCGCTGGCTCAGGACAGCTGCCATCTTCCTGTTTATCTTTGGCCTGGTCTCCTCTCTCTGACTCGCGCCCCCCCCCCCCACCCCAACCCCGGCCCTGCCCCCATCGACTTCCCTGTCCTGCAGCCAAAGCAGTCCTGGCAATATGTAAATCTGATCCTGCCACCCCCTGATAGCCCCTGTGGTCCTTCACGTGCTGCCTCTCACCCCACTTTGCGCTATTCTCCCGGTTGACCTCAGAGCTCCAGTTACACGGGTGTTCTTTCCAGTGCCTGTGACTTTGCAGTGCTCTTCCCTCTGCTCGGCCCATTCACCCCTCTCTCACGCCTTCCTCATCTTCTGAATCTCAGCCACATGTGGCTATTGGAGCCTTGAAATGTGGTTATTGAGATTAAGGAATTAACTTTTTAATTGTATTAGTTGTAATTCATGTAAAATAATTTTAGATTAATTCTCAGGTTGCAAAGGAATTTTCTTTCCCATGTTTTCTTCCTATATTTATAGACATACTTCTTGTGTTAATAGTAAAACACACTTGGTATTTGTCTTCATATGAGCTATAGATACACAAAACGTGCATATCCAAATGTCTATCTGTGACGCTTTCTATTTTCCGAAGAATGCCATGTCAGTATAGATCCCGCCCCAAACTCTCATCTCACAATGTGATGTTGACAGTCCTTCACAGAGAGATGGAACTGGGTGGGGTTTTGTAAATGATGCCAGTGACTGCCTTCTGAGTCTAAGTCATAAAAGGTAGCTCTGCATTTTGCATCCTGGGATCCTGGATTCCTCACTCTGAGGGAACCAAGCCACCATGCTATGAGGACCCTTTTGTGGAGATGAACTAAAGATCTCATAAAATAGCCAACACCAACTTGCCAGTCATGTGAGCGAGCCACCTCAAGAGCAGATTCTCCAGCACCAGTCAAGCCTTAACAACAGCCCCAGCTTATATCTGATTACAGTTTCATAAGACATCCCAAGTGAGACCTGCCCAGATGAACCCTTTCAGAAATCCTGACACTCAGAATCTGTGAACACTATAAATGTCATACTTATAGGACACTAAGTTTTGGGGCAGTTTGCTATGTAGTCATATCTCTAGTCATTTTTTTTTTTTTCTAACACCATTTATTGAATAGTTTCTCTTTTCCATTGGCTTCCCAGTGGTGCAGTGGTAAAGAATCTGCCTGCCACTGCAGGAGGTGTAAGAGACAAAGGTTTGATCCTTGGATTGGGAAGATTCCCCTGAAGAAGGAAATGGCAACCTGCTCTAGTATTCTTGCCTGGAAAATTCCATGGACAGTGGAGCCTGGCAGGCTATGGTCCATGGGTCACAAAGAATTGGACACAATTTAGCACACATACACGCATCTTTTCCCTACAGATAAAAGATGTCATTTTCATCATAAATTAAATCCTCATAGAGATGGTCTTACTCTGTTCTATTGGACTGTATCAATTCAAAAAATAATTGTTTAATTATTTAAATCATTGTTGTTTTATTTTATGTGTTACTATATGGTAGAGGTAAAAAAGTGAAAAGCGACAGTCAGCAGCTGTGCCCGACATTCCCTTCTTCAGGGGATCTTTCTGACCCAGGGATCAAACTCAGGTGTCCTACACTGCAGGCAGATTCCTTACCATCTGAGCCACCTGCGAAGCCCCTGTAGTTGCCCTCTAATACTGATATTCTTTTTCTTAGCTTACTTGGGTATTATAATTTTTTTTTCAGAGGATTTTTAGAATCAGCAGAACATGTTGCATTTTTAGTGAGCTTGTGATGAACTTACAAAATAACATAAGAAAAACTGATGCATTCATGATAGTGCAGCTTCCTGTACAAAAATACAATGTACTTTCTCATTTAAGTTTTCTTTTCTGATGTTTAGGAGTATTTTAAAGTTGTCTTCATATGTTATTGTATATTACTTATAAAGTCTATAAGTATGTTTATAAAGTCTATAAGTGTATATTATAAACTCTATAACTATATTTAATTGTATATTACTTTAATATTTTGGTTAATGATGTAAATTGATTTTTTCTGTTATGCTTACTATTCTCATTGTGATTTACATATATGAAAATTATTGATTTCTGTATATTAATTTTGTATGCCACTTCCTTACTGAATAATCTATTTATGTATGGAGGCTTCAGGTTTATTCTGTTAGTTTTACCAGCTATACAACTATATTAAAAGCAAACTGAGATAGTTTAATCTTCTTTTCTAATATTTATGTTCCCAATTATGTATTAATATTTTTGCTTGAATAGCAAAGCGGTAATAGTGAACATTCTTAGTGAGACTACTTCTAAAGAGTACATCTAGCCATGTGGGTCTCCTGGATTCTTGACATGTGGCTATTGAGACTGAAGGGTTTTATTAGTCTTAATTGATTTAGATAGCTATATTTGTGTAGTACTTACCATATAGGACAGCACAGGATGAAAATTTCTTCACTTCATATAATGGTAGCTTTTAGATTGAGACAGTCATTTAATGCATGTGGACTATTCAAATATCTTTATTTCACTAGCTTTTTAAAAATTAAAACCAGCTGTTGAATGTTGTGAAACGCCTCTTCAGTATCTATGGAGATGCTTATGTTGTTTTTCTTCTTATATCTACTAATATCATGAATCATTCTGAACCATCCTTGCATTGGATTAAGCCCAACTTGGTTATGATGTATTATTCTTTTCATTGATTGCTTCATTCTGGTTTTAATGTTTCATTTAGGATTTTTTTAATCAATGCTAGTGCTAAATATTTCTTGTGTAATCTTTGTTAGATTTTGATAGCAGTGAATTCTCATTTGTTAAAAAAAAAAAAGAAAGAAAACTTGAAAGTTTCTATTTTATAACCTGACATAGTTTGAATAGAACTGTTAGTATCTGCTTTTAAAAGTTTTGTAGGGTTTTCTTTCTTTTTTAAAAAACATTTCTCTATTTTTGGCTGTGCTAGGGCTTTGCTGCTGTGCTCCGGCTTTCTCTGGTTGTGGTGAGTGGGAGCGACTCTCTAGTCGCTTCTTGCTGCGGAGCACAGGCTCTAGGTGCGTGGGCTTCAGTAACTGCAGCTCCAGGCTCCAGGGTACCCGTGCAGTAGTTGTGGGGCATGGGCTTGTGTGCCCCTGGGCATGTGGAATCTCCCCAGACCAGGGATGGAACCAGTGTCCGCTGCACTGGCAGGTGGATTCTTAACCACTAGCCCACCAGGGAAGTTCTGTAGGATTTTCTGGTGAAAGTCTTTAGGTGTGAAATTTGAGAAAGGGAGGACCTTGTTATCTAGTTTCTCTATGTCTTCTCTGCAAATCAGTCTGTTTAGATTTCCTATATCTTTTAGGTTCTGTTTGATATACTGCATTTTCCTCAAAAATTCTTTCATCCGGATTTTTTAGAAAAAAAGTTTGCAAAGAAGAATCACATATTTATTTACTGTTTCTTGATTGTACTCCTATGTTTCTAATTTTTAGTAATTGCCCTTTCTTCACACCCCTCTTCCCCACAGCTTTTTCAATGATCAGGTGACCTACTATTTTATTTACTGTACTGTATTAGCTTTCTTAAAAGAATCAGTATATTTATTTATTCATTCACGCAGATTGTTCTGTTTGCTAACATTAAACTTTTTCCCTTTATTAATTTATTCCTTCTGCTTTCCAACAATTGATTTGGCTATTTTTTTCTAAATTTTTGATACATGTTTGGTCCATTGCTTCCTGTACTTTTTAATTGATATGAATATTGAGGTACAAATTTACCTTGGAAACTGATTTTACAATATCCTATGGTTTTAATACATAATATTCTTATTAATGTTACTTGAAATCCTGTCTGAATTAAAAGTTATTTAACTGAAATACAAATTTATTTTTAAATTTTATTATTTCTACTTCTCTTGCTTTGTAAGAAGAGAATATTGCATAATATTTCTGCATCTTAGAATCTTTTAGTTTGGGCATCTATTGCATAACAAACTTTTGTTGAGTACCAAGCGGGATTCAAAAAATATAAGATATAGTCTCCACTTCCAGGTTACAGAGTTTGAAATACAGTTGACCCTCCATATCCACAGATGCCACATCCACAGGTTCAACCAACTGTAGATCGAAAATATTCAGGGGGGAAAAAATAACCAAGAAAATTCCTGAAAGCAAAACTTGAATTTGCTGAACTTCAACAACTATTTAACATAGTATTTACCTTGTATTTACAGCTATTTACATAGCATTTAGATTATATTAGGTATTGTAAGTAATCTAGAGATAATTAAGCATAAGGGAAGATGGGCATAGATTTAACACACATACTACACCATTTTATACAAGGAGTTTGAGCATCTGCAGATTCTGGTATCCATAGGGGTCCAGGGAACCCATTCCCTATAGATACTGAGAGACAACTATATACTAATTAGATTTGCTTTATATTTGTTATTTACATATTTATTACATACTTTATTTATCCATCCACTTGATATGTCAGAATCTGAGAAGATAAATTACCTTTTAATATCCTGGTTTTATTGTTGTTAATGGATGTGAGTGTTGGACTGTGAAGAAAGCTGAGCGCCGAAGAATTGATGCTTTTGAACTGTGGTGTTGGAGAAGACTCTTGGAGAGTCCCTTGGACTGCAAGGAGATCCAACTAGTCCATCCTAAAGGAGATCAGTCCTGGGCATTCATTGGAAGGATTGATGCTAAAGCTGAAACTCCAGTACTTTGGCCACCTCATGTGAAGAGTCAACTCATTGGAAAAGACCCTGATGCTGGGAGGGATTGGGGGCAGGAGAAGAAGGGGATGACAGAGGATGAAATGGCTGGATGGCATCACTGACTCGATGGACATGAGTTTGAGTACACTCTGGGAGTTGATGGACAGGGAGGCCTGGCATGCTGCGATTCATGGGGTCGCAAAGAGTCGGACACAACTCAGCGACTGAACTGAACTGAACTGAACTGAATGTCTTCTTACATA
This sequence comes from Bos indicus x Bos taurus, assembly GCF_003369695.1. NCBI lineage: Eukaryota > Metazoa > Chordata > Mammalia > Artiodactyla > Bovidae > Bos > Bos indicus x Bos taurus. Next base: position 87,237,442 of record NC_040078.1, read on the forward strand.
TCTTATAATTTCTGCTTTATGAATGTTGCTGCTGTGTAGATTGGTACACTGATTTTCAAAATTCTTATAACCTCTCTGTGAATTGCATTCTTTATCATTATAAAATATCCTTCCTTGTTTGATTCAGCATTTTTTAAACCTGAATTCAATGTTTTCTCATATTTAAAGGCAACCTCAGCTTTCTTTCAGTTTGTATTTGCCTATTACACATTTCTCCCTTTTTAACATTTCTGGGTTACTTTGAATTTTGCTTTGTGATTCAGTTAGTCTTTTCTTTTTATAGTGAGTTAAAACCCATTTATACTTATTGATATAAGAGATGTGTTTGGCTCTTATTTCTGTCATCTAATTGCATGTTATACTCTCAGCTCTACATACATTTTGTCTTTAAAGTAATGTGTTTTTTGCACCAACTTCATTGAAGTATAATTCTCATATGATAAAGTGAATATCTTCAAAATGTATACTCTGATAAGTTTTGACATGAGCGAGTGAACTGACTGACTGACATATATATACCCATACAACCATCACTACAATCCAGGTAGTAAACATATTCATCATGCCCCAAATCTTCCTCATATTCTTTGCAATCTCTCCCTCCCATCCTATTCCACTTACCACTCACATCCCCAGCAACCATAGCTCCACATTCACTACGAAGAAGTGAAGTCAGAAGTGAAGTCAAGTCGCTCAGTTGTGTCCGACTCTTTGCGACCCCATGGACTGTAGCCCACCAGGCTCCTCCGTCCATGGGATTCTCCAGGCAAGAGTACTGGAGTGGGTTGCCATTGCCTTCTCCAGGGGATCTTCCCAACTCAGGGATCGAACCAAGGTCTCCCACATTGCAGGTAGACGCTTCAACCTCTGAGCCACCAGGGAAGCAATATAATATAACATTCACTATAGATTTGTTTAAAATTTCTATATTTTCAACTGATGGAATCATACAATATATATTCTTTCTTTGTCTGACTTTTAATTCACACGCATAACTTAATATTCATCCTTATTGCTGTGTGTCTAATACTTTATTCCTTTTTATTGGTGAATTGTACTGTATTATATAAATATACCACAATTTGTTGACCCATTCTCCTGTTGATGAACATTTATGTTGTTCCCAGTTTTTAGCTATTACAAATAAAGCTGTGAGAAACATTCCTGCATGCATGCATACTAAGTTGCCTCAGTCCTGTCCAACCCTTTGCAACTCTATGGACTATGGCCTACCAGGCTCCTTTGTCCATGGGTTTCTTCAGGCAAGAATACTGGAATGGGTTGCCATTTCCTCCTCCAGGGGATCTTCCCGACCCAGGAATCGAACCCACGCCTCTTACATCTCCTGCATTGGCAGGCAGGTTCTTTACCACTAGCACTGCCTGGAAAGCCCAAACATTCATATGCACACTCATATTAATATTGTTTTAAAAATTCTCTCTCTGCGACTTCCCTGGTAGTCCAGTAGTCAAGAATCGACCTGCCAATGCAGGGGACATGGGTACGATCCCTGGTCTGGAAAGAATACACATGCTGTGGAACAACTAAGCCTGGGCACCACAGCTATTGAGCCTGTGTTCTGGGGCCCAGGAGCCGCAACTACTGAAGCCCACAAGCCCTAGAGCCCATGCTGTGAAACAAGAAAAGCCACTGCGATGAGAAGCCACACACAGTAACTAGAGAGTATCCTCTACTCTCTGCAACTAGAGAAAAAGCCCATGCAGCAACCAAGACCCAGCACAGCCAAAAATAAAAAATAATTTTTTTTTAATTCTCTAACTTTAAAGTTATTCTCTTAGATTATACCTAGAAGGAGAATGACAAAGTAGGTGCCTGTTTACTATCTCAAGAAACTTCCAAACTATTTTCCAAAGTAGTTGTACCATGTTTTAGTCCTATGATCAGTGCATGAGAGCTCTGGTTGTTCCTCACCTTTGCCTATGCTTGTGATGGTCAGTCTTTCTAACAGTGCTTATTCTAGTACACATGCAGTGGTATTTAATTATGGTTCACATTTGCCTTTCCCTTCCCTGGTGGCTCAAACAGTAAAAGCATCTGCCTACAATGCGGGAGACCTGGGTTTGATCCCTGGGTTGGGAAGATACCCTGGAGAAGGAAATGGCAGCCCACTCCAGTATTGTTGCCTGGAAAATCCCATGGACAGAGGAGCCTGGCAGGCTGCAGTCCATGGGGTTGCAAAGAGTCGGACATGACTGATCGACTTCACTTTCACTTTCAATGATGTTGATAATGATATATGGATGTGATAGTTGAACCATAACGGCTGAGCACCAAAGAATGATGCTTTTGAATTGTAACGCTGAGGAAGACTCTTGAGAGTCCTTTGGACTGCAAGGAAATCAGTCAATCCTAAAGGAAATCAACCTTGAATATTCATTAGAAGGACTGATGCTGAAGCTGAAGCTCCAATACTTTGGCCACCTGATGTGAAGAGCTAACTCAATGGAAAAGACCCAGATGCTGGAAAGATTGAAGGCAAAAGGAAAAGAGGGTGGCAGAAGATGAGTTGGTTAGACAGCATCACTGGCTCAGTAGACATGAATTTGAGCAAACTCCAGGAAATAGTGAAGGCCAGGGAAGACTGGCGTGGTGCAGTCCATGGGGTCGCAGAGTTGGACATGATTTAGGGACTGAACAACAACAAAAATGGTGCTGGACTTCTTTTTGTATGCTTACTTGCCATCCACATTTCCTTTGGTGAAGTGACCGTTCAAGTCTTTGGGGTTGTTTTCTCATTATTGAGTTTTGAGGATTATTTGTAAACGTCCAACTCTTGATTAACATCAGTTTGAATTCTGTGGGTCCACTTGTATGTGCATTTTTTAAATAAACATGCACTAAATGATCTTTGGTTGGTTTAATCCATGAATGTGGAACTGAATATGAATGGCTGCTGAAATTAAATATGGATTTTTCAGCCATGCCCACTGAGTCGGTGATGCTATCTAACAATCTCATCTTCTGCTGCCCTTTTGCCTTCAATCTTTTCCAGCATGAGGGTCTTTTCCAGTGAGTCAGCTCTTAGCATTCCTTACTCCTGCATTGTTCAAGGATCAACTGCAGTTTACATATAAGGACTTTACAGATGTAAGCTTTACACACATTTTCTCCCAGTTAGTGGCTTGTCTTTTCTTTCTGTTAATAGTATCTTTCAAGAAAAATGAAGTTCTTAATTTCTGTTGAAGTCTAATTTATCAGTTTGTTCTTATATGGATTATGCTTTTGATGTCATATCTAAGAAAACTTTCTAACCCACGGTCACGAAATCTTCTCCTACGCCTTTTTAAAAGATGTTTTATATTTTCAGGGTTTCACATTTATATCTACAATCTGTTTTGAGTTAATGTTTGTGCAGGATGCAAGGCATAGATCAAAGTTCAATATTTTTGTAATTAGATATAGATTATCCAGTTGCATCTAGTGGTTTCCATGTTTTTATATCTTTATATAATACCTGTAGTTCTCTCTACTTTTTGGACAGTATCTATTAGTTCACTACTCTGAGTGATGACATGATTAGTGTGCTTGTCTTCCTCTTCTTAATAAACCAATTTTAGTCAATAACATTATATTTATTAGTGTGGGTGTTGCACAGATACTTATGTTCAGTTCAGTCAGTTCAGTCACTCAGTTGTGTCCAACTCTTTCCATTGACTGCAGCACTCCAGGCCTCCCTGTCCATCACCAACTCCTGGAGTTTACTCAGACTCATGTCCATTGAGTCGGTGATGCCATCCAACCATCTCATCCTCTGTCATCCCCTTCTCCTCCTGCCTTCAATCTTTCTCAGAATCAGGGTCTTTTCAAATGAGTCCATTATTCACATCAGGTGGCCAAAGTATTGGAGTTTCAGCTTTAGCATCAGTCCTTCCAATGAATATTCAGGACTGATTTCCTTTAGGATGGACTGGTTGTATCTCCTTGCTGTCCAAGGGACTCTCACGAGTTTTCTCCAACACCACAGTTCAAAAGCATCAATTCTTCAGCACTCAGCTTTATTTATAGACCAACTCTCACATTCATACAGGACTACTGGAAAAACCATAGCTTTGACTAGATGGACCTTTGTTTGCAAAGTAATATCTTTGCTTTTTAATATGGTGTCTAGGTTGGTCATAACTTTTCTCCCAAGGAGCAAGTGTCTTTTAATTTCATGGCTGCAATCACCATCTGCAGTGATTTTGGAGCCCCCAAAAATAGTGTCACTGTTTCCACTGTTTCCCCATCTATTTGCCATGAAGTGATGGGACCAGATGCCATGATCTTCGTTTTCTGAATCTTGAGTTTTAAGCCAACTTTTTCACTCTCCTCTTTCACTTTCATCAAGAGGTTTTTTAGTTCCTCTTCACTTTCTGCCATAAGGGTGGTGTCATCTGCATATCTGAGGTTATTGATATTCTCCTGGCAATCTTGATTCCAGCTTGTGCTTCATCCAGCCCAGCATTTCTCATGATAGACTGCATATAAGTTAAATAAGCAGGATGACAATATACAGCCTTGACATGCTCCTTCCTTTATTTGGAACCAGTCTGTTATTCCATGTCCAGTTCTAACTGTTTCTTCCTGACCTGCATACAGATTTCTCAGGAGGCAGGTGAGGTGGTCTGGTATTCCCATCTCTTTAAGATACTTATGTAATTAAGCTTATATTTCAATTACTTGAGTCTTCAGGTTTTTCCCTGTACTTATTGTATGCTTAGTATAATTTCTTAGTAGTATAAGGTGGGAAATGCTGACAGACATACTCACATTAGAAGTCCCAAATCCATCAGTTCACAATATAGCAACATGTATCTGGGCTCTACTGAGGGCCAGAGAGCCCTGGCTCTCTTAATTACCAGTTCTATTGTGACCTCAGAGTAGATGCCTAATCTATTAAAACCTCAATTTCCTAGTCTTTAGGATGGGATAATATCTCTCTTTTAAAGTTGTGATGAGACTGAAAGAATATAATATATGTGAAATGCTTAGCATGAAGCCTGATGCATAGAGAGCACCTAGAAAATGTTAGACACTGTTATTATTAACACAAGAAAAATCAACAAACAAACATCAAGGTAGTACATACCACACACTAGGTTCCGGGCTATCTGCCTTATAGTCCTATTTCATTTAATATTCACAGTGAATCTATGACAAATGCATTGCCTTCATATTAGAGATGAGGGAGGTTGATAACACAGCCTAAGTCATCCATTGCAGAAGTGGCAATGGTGGGAATTAAGACCCACATATTCTGAGGCCAAGTTCAGAGCTCTCACCAGTACCTCCAGTTGCCTTTATTATCCTGAACTCTGCCCTGCTAATGAAAGCATACACACACACACACACACACACACACACACACGTGCCTGCACTCGCTTTATTCTGAGAACAAACTTGGCCTTACAGCTCAGTATATAGACAGGATACACCTGGACGAATATAATTTGCCTGTTTTTCCAAACACTAGGTTCAGAGTCTGGCTTGCAAACAAGGTACAGATGGAAATCTTCCTGGACTCGGGCCAAGAAGAGGAGAAAGGGTGGGAAAGGTTTGCCCCATGGCCTGCAGTAGCAGTGTTACTTGGAGATTAGCTGGAGGAATCATGCCTTTGACTTCCACTGGCCAGTCCAGCACTTCACAAATTCTTCAGCACCCATGCCCTCTTGGACTTTTCACAGCAGCATTACAGATGAGGAAATGGAGCCTCAGAAACGTTAATGTCTTGCCCAAGGCCACAGAGCTAATTGGCGATAGGACCCAGCTAACAACGCAGACCTCCTAGTGCCTTGTCCAATGCTCTTCTCATGATGTTTCTGCCTTCACAGATAGCATTTACCCTCTCATAGTTCTGATTGTATCCCATAGATGTGTAAGTTGATATATAACTGGATGTGTCCCTGAGTGCAAGTGTTAGTCACTCACTCATGTCCAACTCCTTGCAAGTCAATGCACTGTAGCCTGCCAGGCTCATCCATCTATAGAATTCTCCAGGCAAGAATATTGGAGGGGGTTGCCATTCCCTTCTCCAGGGGATCTTCTCCACCCAGGGATCAAACCTGGGTCTCCTGCATTGCAGGGAGATTCTTTGCCATCTGAGTCACCAAGGAAGCCCATGTCCTCAGCACTATACTATGAGCTGCAAGAGATAAAAAGACATAAAAATTGTCCCTGTTCTCAATACTTATCCACTCATTTACTCATTCATTCATTCTAAGAGTTCATTAGGGGTCAGGCCATGTTGTTGTTGCTGTTGTCAGTCACTAAGTCATATCCAACTCTTTGCAATCCCATGGACTGCAGCACGCCAGGCTTCCCTGTCCTTCACTATTTCCCAGAGTTTGCTCAAACTCATGTCCATTGAGTCGGTGGTGCCATCCAACCATCTCATCCTCTGCTGCCCTCTTCTCCTCCTGCCTTCAATCTTCCTCAGCCTCAGGGTCTTTTCCAATGAGCCGGCTCTTCACATCAGGTGGCCAAAGGATTAGAGCTTCAGTATCAGTCCTTCCAATGAATATTCAGGGTTGATTTCCTTTAGGATTGACTGGTTTGATCTCCTTGCAGTCCAAGGGACTCTCAAGAGTCTTCTCCAGCACCACAGTTTGAAAGCATCGATTCTTCAGCACTCAGCCTTCTTGTTGCTGCTGCTGCTGCTAAGTCTCTTCAGTCGCGTCTGACTGTGCGACCCCATAGACAGCAGCCCACCAGGGTTCCCCGTCCCTGGGATTCTCCAGGCAAGAACACTGGAGTGTGTTGCCATTTCCTTCTCCAATGCATGAAAGTGAAAGGTGAAAGTGAAGTCGCTCAGTCACATCCTACTCTTAGCGACCCCATGGACTGCAGCCTACCAGGCTCCTCCGTCCATGGGATTTTCCAAGCAAGAGTGGGGTGGGATGCCATTGGAGGGCCTAATACCCCTCAAGGACCTCACTGTGCAAAGAAGGAGACAGAATCAGAAGCCAGCTGCTCCAATTCAGGGGGAGAAGCTAAAATAGCAGTATCTGGGGTATGATGAGCATGCTGCTGACAGTACTTCACTTTGCCTGTGGGATCCAGGAAGGCATCCCTGGAAGAAGCTGAGTGTGGAAGGCAACTGAGGAAGTGAGACCCTACACCTGACACCCACCAGGGAGAAGTGAGCCTGTTACACTCAGAGGACCACAGTTGTGGCTCAGGCCTGGTGTAGAGGGCGGGGATGGGAGCAAAACTGAGATCGAGGCAGTGGTCATGCAGAAGAGTTTAGACTCTGTCCTATAGATGAGAAGAAGACATTCTAAAACAAAAGCAGAAGAGTGATAACATAAGTCAATTTTTTTTTCAACTTGAGTTATAGTTGATTTACAATATTATGCAAATTTCTGGTATCTAGGATAGTGATTCACAATTTTTAAGGATTATACTCCATTTATAGTTATTATAAAATACTGGCAATTTTAAGCACTATACTCCATTTATAGTTATTATAAAATATTGGCTATTTTCCCTGTGCTGTACAATCTATCCTTGTATCTTATTTATTTTGTTGGTAATAGTTTTTTGAATTCCCTACCCCTAACTTGCCCTTCCCCTACTTCCCTCTCCTCACTGGTAACCACTAGTTTCTTCTCCATATCAGCGAGTCTGACTGAACGGGATTAGCAGCTCACTGGTGCAGCAGGAAGAATGGACCAATGGAGTAGGACAGATGACGGTTGGGGCCCACGCTGGGCAGTGGCAGAGGGAACAGGGAGGATTGCTCTGGCCAACTAAGCTCTACTCACATTTTAAGGCTCAGCACAGACAGCCACTCAGTGGACCTTCAGTCTCATTAGAAATTGCTCCTCTCATGTCCTGAAACCCTTTTCCCAGGTCCACAAGGAGAGGCAGAGTTCAGTGGTGGTGAACAGAAGTGGCTTTTCAGCTGGCTTTGAAGCTTAAGCCATTGCAAATCGCCTCAACGCAGCCTAGCTGTGTGACCTTGGGCAAGTTGCTTATTTACTTTGTTGCCTAGGTTTCCTTATCTATAAAATAAAGATAATAATAGTCCCAATCTCTTAGGGTTACTGTGATGATTAAATGAATGGGTTTAAAGCACTTAGAATGGTGTCTAGCAGTGATTAAGCAGGCAATAAAAGTGGGCTTTTACTACCATCACACCCATTCACTGTAGGGGAATTGTGTGTCTATGGGTGTATCTGACCAGTCTGGAAGCTCCTTGGGGATGGGTATCCTCATGCCCATCAGAGAGCCTGGGCCATAGCAGACTGTAAGGGATTATCTGTTGAATGGAATGGAGATGATAGTGAAGACACATTCAAGAGCTAGGTAGGAGTTAAATCATGCTTCCCTGGGGGACTTAATTGGACATGAGGGAGAGGGTTACTGAGGAGAATAAAATCATTTCCAGATTCTGAACTGGGACAGGAGGATGATGGTGATATCATGATGGAGATAGGGAGTTTAGAGAAGGAGTTGGTTCAGAGGGTAAGTGGCTAATCTGTCCAAGATCAAGTCAATAGGAACTAATGAAGCTGAGGTTGGAACCCAGGTTTGTTCTTATTCCATAGACAGTTTATGTAACCTGCATGTCTACACCCGGCATAGGACCCAGTGCAGTGGGTATTTAATAATGTATAGAAGAGTTGGTGAATGTTTGAATGAATGGATTTCTTTGGTAGATGCCAGGTTATCAGGGTTGGTTTTATTTTCAATGGTAAACAGAGGTCTGCAGAGGTTGGGGAAAAATAAAGAAAGAAAAAAAGAGAGAAAGGAGAAAAGAAAGTCACCATGAAAGACTAAAGAAGAAAGAACTAGTCACCGATATTTCAAGTGAACAAACATGAGGAGCCATCTTCCTTCTTTTTCTCTTATTCTGACATATCTGACATATCCCATATTCTGAGATTTTTTATGATCTCCAGCTTCATAACATACTCTTGCAAACTGCTAGAAAGGATGATTAAAACTACCCACCAGTAAGTTTTGAAAAGCACAAGCCAAAAAAAAAAAAAAAAGAAAAGAAAAAAAACATGATATCAAGGACTCTAAGAACATAGGAAAATGCCTGATGGCAAAAGGAACCAGTCACACAGGCTCCTCTACAATCCCTATGTCAATCACCACCTCCTCAGAAGCAGGTTTCTTAGGTCAAGCTGCTTGTGGGACTGGCAACTGAGGGCAGAAAGAAATGTCTGCTGATTCCCTATTTGAAATTGATAAGCTCTCCTCCAGTGCAAGCTTGGGAAGTAAGATAGTAATAATTATGATAATCTAATATAAAATTATATATTATAATATATAATATTAATATATTACTATAATGTAATTATATTCATGCCTATAATTTTGTATTGTTTACTACTTTCAGAAACTGGTGAGTGCTTTCCATGTTATTTCATTTAAACCACCAAATCCTATAAGAAACATACTCTTCTTCCCATTTTGGATGGAGAGACTAAGCCTCAAAGAGATTAAGTAACTTGACAAAAGTCACTCAGCAAGTAAGTGAGGAATCAGGACCTGAACCCCAGCTTGCCTTCTTCCAAAGCTCATGATTCAAAGCCTAATCCATGCACCACTTTTCTTCTCTACTCCTCTAACTTTGGGGCTATGCATGGTTTAACTGTATCCATGTAAGCCTAGCTAAGGCAGAGAGCTCACATTCTAACTCCAGGTTTGACAAGATAAGAGTGTTCCTGATCAAATGCCCTTTGTCAGCCCAAAGGAATTACAAGTGTGTTGTGCAGGGATCAATTCTTTGGCACTCAGCTTTCCTTCTAGTCCAACTCTTGCATCCATACGTGACCAGTGGAAAAACCATAGCTTTGACTAGACAGACTTTGTTGGCAAAGTAATGTCTCTGCTTTTTAATATGCTGTCTAGGTTGGTCATAGCTTTTCTTCCAAGGAAAATTTCCTAGAATTGATGCTTTTGAACTGTAGTGTTTGAGAAGACTCTTGAGAGTCCCTTGAACTGCAAGGAGATCAAACCAGTCAATCCTAAAGGAAATCAGTCCTGAATATTCATTGGAAGGACTGATGTTGAAGCTGAAATTCCAATACTTTGGCCACCTAATGTGAAGAACTGACTCACTAGAAAAGACCCTGATGCTGGGCAAGATTGAAGGCAGGAGGAGAACAGCATGACAAAGGATGAGATGGTTGGATGGCATCACCAGCTCAATGGACATGAGTTTGAGTAAGCTCCGGGAGTTGGTGATGGACAGGGAAGCCTGGTGTGCTGCAGTCCATCAGGTCACAAAGAGTTGGACACGACTGCAACTGAACTGAACTGTGCAGGGATCAAGAAACATGGATTCAGAGAACTGGGTCCTGATGCTGACTTTGCCACTCACTGGCTATGAGGCTTCAGTTGGATCATTTAAATACTCTGGGCCTCTGGTAGTTTCTTAGTTTTCATCCACCTGCAGTGTGGCAGACCTGAGTTCAATCCCTGGGTTGGGAAGATCCCCTGGAGAAGAAAATGGCAACCCATTCCAGTATTACTGCCTGGAGAATCTCATGCACAGAGGAGCCTGGCAGACTGCAGTCCATGGGGTCGCAAAGAGTTGGACACAACTGAGTAAATAACACTTTCTTTCATTTTATATCTACTTTTCAGTGTTTAGATATAAAGGTTAAGTTCTTATGAAGCCTTTTTTATTATTTTGATGACTGCAAATAAAGTAAACCCAAACAAGAACTTCTTGGGAAATTTTTTTTGAAAAACAATAAACTCTACAACCTCTTGTTAAGAACCTACCATGTCCAGGACATACTTGAGGAGATACTTGGAATACAGCTTGGTGAGAAGGCCCAATGCGTAGTAGGGGGAAAAGTGAGTGAAGGGAGCCCTGAGAGTGTGTAGGCAGAGCTATTAATCTGTCGTAGAGGACGGGACAAAGGCTGGGTCTGGAAGAGCAGACTGGCATCCAATAGATGGCAGAGCCTTAGAAAAGCAACCGCCTAGACAAGCTCTTGTTTGGTTATCTAGCACCAGCGTGACATACAATTCATCTTCCACACCAGGGTACTTGACAATAAAAGGAGAACTACTGATAATTATGTCAGGACACTGGGTGAAAACCAGAACTTTCTGGGCAAACAAAATCAGATGGCCACCTGACTTCATGCTAACATTTTGTTATTGTGAAGAACAGAGCTCTGAATCTCTTTCCTTAAACCTTATACCCTGTGATGAAAATGCCCTAGGGAAGGCCTCCCCCACCCTGGTTAACTTCCTGAATAAGCTGCCGAGGTTCCCCTAACAATGCTTTTCAGTCCTGTTGTTGGACTTCAGTTATAACACAGTGAATTGTTCTGATTTAGGAGCTCATTTGTGTATCATCCTTAAATTAGCTTCATAGTAATGAAAGGTTTTCCAAACCACACTGATATGCAGCCTTAGGAGTTTGGGTTTTACCATAAAGCTTTTGATAACGCTTTAGATTAGGGCACGCAATGCCTTCACTCTCAGTGTTTCCACTTGTTCTTTGATTTGTTTCTGTGTTTAGCTTCAATTCTAAAAAGGCAGCAAAAGCTCTCTCTTTCCAGGGACTACAGAAGTCTTGGGAATGGAAGAGGAAATCTGACATGTTTGAAAATGGGATTGGTGTCCTCTAGATGTGATATCTGCTGGCATGCCGTGGGCAGAAGGAATAGCATATACCAAGGCATAGAGGCAGGAACAAACATGGAGTATTTAGGGAACTGCATGGAATTCTCGGGCTGGGAACGGGGCTGGGAATATGATCCGAGAAGAGATGAAAAGGGTAGGTTGGGACTAGATGGTGAAGGACCTCGAGTGGCAGCCCTTGTAGTCTGGACTTTATCTTGTTGGGAATGACAAGTCTCTACAGCTGTTCAAGCAGGATATTTGTTTTTGGTGAAAGAGCAAACCAACAAAGCCAGACAAAGTCAGTCATCCTGGAGCCAATTTCTCCTTCAGGTTTTGCAGTGCTGATTTTTCTTCAAACATTTTGTTAACGTGCTCCCTGAAATACCACCCCTAAGGCAATCAATTCTGGTGATCACAAACACAAATTTCTGATTCTTCACATTCAGCCCAACCCCAATCTAGGCCATACTGGAATATTTCAACATCCCGCAGCTCTATCCCCAGGCCAAGACTCTGTGGATGAGGGGCACGGGCAAGGTCCAAAGAGGTGACCTGATCTGTCTTCACTCTTGTAAACTGGCATCTGAAGACTTCCTGGGGTGGGGCAGGGGAAGGTGGTGCACAGGATTTATAATTTCCCTTTCCTTAACCCTCTGGGGCTTCCCTGATGGCTAAGATGGTAAAGAATCTGCCTGCAACTCAGAAGACCCGGGTTCAAGTCATGGGTTGGGAAGGCCCCTGGAGAAGGAAATAGCAAGCCACTCCAGTATCCTTGCCTGGGAAATCCCACGGACAGAGGAGCCTGGTGGTCTAGAGTCCATGGACTCACAAAGAGTTGGACACAACTGAGCGACTTACACTTCACTTGACTTCACTAACCCTCTACCCAAATCGTGTCTGCCTTAAGTCCACTCATGAAGCGAATATAAAAATGACAGCTTTACCTTTTTCAGCTATTCAGGATACCTAGTAATGGACTGGTTGGAAAGATAATAGGTTCCTTTCCCTCAGAGATATTTGAACAGGTTGGCTCCAGGGAGGATTCTCGTAGGCAGTAGGGAATTGGAGTCTAACAAATAAGGACTCTACTGCCTGTCCAACTACTTCTAACCTCTGAGTCTGTTTTCTCAGCCGTAACATAAGGATGACAGTGATACCTCTTTACAGGGTTCTGGAGAAAAATAAACAGGATAATGATGGCACGTTGCACAATGCCCAGCATGACTCAGTAAAAGCTGGCCACAATCACCTACCAGTGCTTGAGGTTTGTCCTTCCATTGGTGAGCCAGGCATTTATTTCTGGGTATAACCTCTTAACTTGGAACATTATTACTCAAGGAAAAGTCCTACAGGAAAAGAACTGATCATCAATATACTACTGAATATTACTCTTCAAAACTATCCAGCTGCAGGAGTCAAACTTCTCTTTCAGCAAGAGAAATAAATTGAGAGAGAGGAAGTTCAGTTCAGTTCAGTCGCTCAGTCGTGTTCAACTCTTTGTGACCCCGTGGACTGCAGCACCCCAGGCTTCCCTGTCCATCACCAACTCCCAGAGCTTGCTCAAACTCATGTCCATCGAATCGGTGATGCCATCCAACCATCTCATCCTCTGTCGTGCCCTTCTCCTCCTGCCTTCAATCTTTTCCAGCATCAGGGTCTTTTCCAATGAGTCAGTTCTTTGCATCAGGTGGCCAAAGTATTGGAGTTTCAGCTTCAGCATCAGTTCTTCCAATGAATATTCAGGACTGATTTCCTTTAGGATTGACTGGTTGGATCTCCTTGCAGTCCTAGGGACTCTCAAGAGATATGAAGAGACAGGCCTAAGTCCACACAGGAAGTTAGAGACATATTTGGAACCAGGTCTTATCCCTTGACCCTGCATGCTCAGTGACATTCTTTTTATGCTTCACTTTCTGTTAACAAGCAAAGTTCAGATCCTCAGCATTCCTGTCATCATTCGCTGGACATCTATCACTCAAGAGATTCACAATAGTGTATCTAGATCTACATGTTCATTCACTCCTACAGCAAGGCCATGAGGCCAATCTTCTTGTTAATTTCCATTTTTATAGGATCCCGGAAGTGAGGCAAAGAGAACTTATATTACTTATTCAATCCTCACAGCCAGCAAGTAGTAAAGCCAAGATTTGAGCCAGGGCAGTTGGGCTTCTAAGCATGTACTTAATTACAACACCATACTTACCCTCCCATGGTGAAAAAGTGTACAGGGTCTGCATCAGAGAAGCACACTCCCTGGAGGAGAGACACAGCCTACAAGGGTGTGCAGTCACACACTCCAGGCACCGGAAGAACAAAGAGGGAGGGTTTGTTCTACAAGGGGAGGAGGGAGAGAATAAGGAAACTGCCTGGAGGAGGTAACCTTTATCCACTTTCTAGAGCTCTCCCATTTTCCTGTAATTCGGTGAGCCTAGGGGAAGAAAAGGCATTCCCTAATAGATACAGGCATCTCTGCTGAGGCTGGCAGGTGTGGAGTAGCTGGAGCTTAAGAGAGACTTTGAAGAAAGGAGGTCAGGACACCAGGTACTAACTCAGTGTGTGTTGGAGGCAACTTCCAGGAGCCTCAACTTCCCCATCTGTATAATGGGGATAATAAGGCCTGCCTTGTGAAGCTGCTTGAATATTAAATGAGGCCACGTGCATATACTTTCTTACCCAGTGTTACTCTTCTTTATTTACCCCTCATAAAACTGTTGATATTTCCCTCAGTAAAAAATTTTAATTGGGCTTTTTTTTTTACTTATAGTAGCATTAGTAATAATCCTGAGTGTCATTATTAGTCATTCGTAATAACAATATAATTAATAACAATGTTAATTGACATTGAGGGCACTAAATACTTAATATGTATAATCTCTATTTATCTAATCTACTTCTCAGAACATATTTTAGAGATGGGTATCATTATCCCCATTTTACAGATGAGGACAGCAAAGCTCAGAGAGATGAAGGAATCTACACAAAGGTCACCTAGCTAGAAAGTGGCAGAACTGGTACCCAGACCCACGTCTGTCTGTCCAGAAAAATGTCCGACAGACAATGCCCCGGGTTGGGAGTTCATGTTGGTCTTGGCAGTATCCCTCGGCCTCTTTCTCAGAAAGAAAACAAACATTCTAAGCGTTTTTACTAATGAGTCGAACACGAACGCCCTAGAGAGTGAGGGAAGAAGCAAGCTGTAGCAGGAAGATCGGTCCATATTTGGAGGGTGGGGCTGGGGCGGCCCCTGAGCCTCGTCGGCCCGCCTGGCAGTCCTGGCGAGAACCGGACTGGACTGGAACCTTGAGCCGCCTTCAGGTGGCTCTGGGCAGCCCGCAGGGACTGTCACCTGCCAGGGAAGCCGCACGCTGGTAACCCAGCTCGTTCCCACGTGGGTGGCTCCCAGGCAGCAGGGAGTTAATCTGCTTATCTGATGGGAAAGTTTCCAGAACCCTCCTCCCAGTCCGTGTTTGCTTAGGGACTGGCTCTTCAGAAACTGAAACCAGCAGGACGCCAGGCCCCGCCAGCCCCAGTGGGATCCTGCCCGAGTTTACCTTCTATGGGGAGGCCCGGGAGGGCTGGGCGGAGCGGAGTGTGCAGCCGGGGCAGGGCAGGCGACGTGGCGTCCCGGCTCCCTCCCCGCCTCCCTCCCCGCCTCCCGGGAGCCACCCCTGCCCCCGCCCGGGGACCTGCTCTCGGGCCGGGGAAGCACGTGGGCCCGCCCCCGCCCCCGGGGTGGCTGGAATCCGGCCCCGCCCCTCACCACCTCTGAGACACTGAGTACACCACTAAACCTCCGGAGTTTCGAGTTTCAGTCTCTTTCACTGTAAAATGGGGATAAATAATGCTTAGCCTCTGAAATCAGTTACATCTATCCAGTGCTTCTGAGCCAAAAGAAATGCTCCATATATGGTCACCGTATTGGTGTCTTTGCTATTTGGTGGTGTTCTCAAAATGGGTTGGGCAGCCTGCTTCGTGAGGCGGTGAGCTCCCATCACTCAAGCGTGTCAAGCACAAGCTGAATGAGACGGGAAAAAAGGGAAAAAAATTAGAACAGGAACGGACCCGTTCTTGCCGAGTTCAGATACTGACCTGGTCATCTCAGAATCACCTAAGAAGCTCACACCATCTCAGATCCACTGAATCAAAACCCCTGATGGCAAGCTTTTTGGAAGTACTGGCTTCAGCTGCTTCCTTCTGTAAACCATTGATCTAGGCCAATAATCCCTACAGTTGTTTCTCTTCCAAAGACCCTTATGTTATCCCCTCCTACCCCATCCATTGTACAGAGGAAAGGATTTTATTGACCAAACTATATTTGTTAACTCATAATTAACTTATTTACTCTCTATATAAATTATTAACTAAAGACCCAGAGTTCATTCAACAAGCAGTCATTCATTTAACAAATATTTACTGAGTAACCATTATGTGAGAGGCACTGCGTGGGGTACTGGAGTGTGGTATGGGAGCTCTGTCCTCAGGGACTCTCCAGTCTGGTGAGGGATGCAGAAAGGGAATAAGGATTTGAATACTGACCCTGAAGCCCAGAGAATGTGGCTGAGCATAAGATACCCAATATTCCTACAGCAAGCAAATACAGTTCCAGTCTAAAACTAAGTTGATGTATTATTCCTCTCTGTGGCCCCATTATACAGAAAGTTGGATGTCCCTCTCCAACATACACACACACACACACACACACACCATGGCACCATGGCATTATTACTTTTATGGATTCCATGAGGTCCAAGGTCCTTAGTCCAAGAACATCTAAGGCCTTGTGAAGAAAGGGAGACCCTTTGGACCTAATTCCTGCTTCTGTGGCTAGTCACCTTACCTGCATGTACCCCCAAACACTCAGAGCAGAGTACCTGAGTTTGTGCTCTGAAGCCAGGCTGCTTAGATTAGGATTGAATTCCAGCTTGATTCCTTACTAGCTGTGAGATCATGGACAAGTTACTGTGTGCTCCTAGGCAGGTAGGCAAGACCTCTGTGGGCCTGGGTTTCCTCTTCTGTCAAGTGGTCTGAATAATAGAACCTGCTGCACAGAGTTGCTGAGGTTAGGGTTGGGGTTAGGGCACTGAAAGCTGGTGGTAGGCACCTACTGTTTGAGCTGTTCTGACACTGTATCGTGTATTCCCTTTGATGCTCTCCTGCCTGGACTATCCCTTCCTTTCTCCACCTAGGGAGTACATAGTTATCGGTGCAATGTCCCCTCCTTTCTAAAGCCTTCCTTGCTTTTACATCACCAAGAAGTTTGCTGCTTTTTCCTCCAAGTTCCTGTAGCTCTTTTATATACCTCTTATAGCACCTCTCATCCCACAGTCTTGTTTCTTATTATGGTTTAGGTGCTTTCTTTCCTCATTGCATTATGAATTCTTGAAGAGCTGGGGAAATATTTTTTACACTTTTTCATCTCTATGGACTAGACAATCTCTGGGACAGAATAAGCACTTGCCATTAAGTCTGTTCAATTAATCAGTGGAAAGGTGATGGATGGATGGATGGATGAAGTGACTTGCCCTGGACCACAGAGTTCAGATGGGTGTGAATTTAGTTTATTTTGGGAAAATTACTTTTCTGAGCTTCTAGTTTCTCATCTGGAAGACAGGTCTGATAATAATTGTCAGTAATAATGTCTCGGGGTTGGGAAAGTTAAACATGGAACCCATTGGACAGTTTTCAAGAGTTTAAGCTCTAGAATTGATTTGCTTTTGAGTCCCAGCTCCACCACTCATAAGCCATGTGATTTTTGACAAGTTCTTAACCTTGCTGTGCCTCAAGAAGATATATCTCAAACCTGTACACACACACACACACACACACACATATTAATGGGCTGTTTAGAGAATTGAAAGAGCTATACTTTATAAAGGTGCCCAGCACATGATAGGTATTTAGTAAGTAAATACTGATTCCTTTCCCCGACCTTCTCCAAACCTGTAGGCCCTGGACTCTGAAAGCTTGAAACAGCTGTTCACATGCCGAATTTTGCTCCCAGTGACTAATGTCCCTTAAGCCAAGGTTAGAAAGCCGACTCCAGAACTAAGCTTACATTTGAGTGCGGAATTAGAAGCAGGGAATATGGCTGACTGGCTTATTTAATTAATAAGGAAAGTTTTGAAAAGGAGCAGTTTAAAATCAACAAACATGCCAAGGAAATTGAAAAGCTAGAGTTCACCCACAATTTCGTATGTGGGTTTCATATGTCATTGGAAGAGTCCATTATGAATGAATAATGAGCCTTCCAAAACCAAGTTAATGTTTTACTAACTGTAAGAGCAGTGATTGTTTTTGGAGCAAATTAACCAACTGGTCCATGTACAATATTAGAATAATGCTTGAATTTCCTACTGCTTTATGACAATAGATCCTAATAAACTCATTATTCAGAATTCTCCAGTGATCATGTGTCTATTACTAAGTCAAAAGGTATGGAAGAGAAAAAAAAAAAGGTATTTCATTTTGGACCTAGAATCCCATCACACGCCTACATGAACCCCCCTGAACCTCCTTCTTTTTGTGGGATCTGGAAAGGACTGACGTGACGTGCCCAGGGCCCTGGGGGCTGGGGTTGTCAGTGGCTCAGGCAACAAGCATTTGGCCCTTCAGTTGAGAGAGGAAATCGCAGAGGGCAGAGGCCCAGCCAGACCTAAAGGGATGAGTTACACAGACAGGGAGGGAGAAGGGCAGGAATCTTATTAGCAAAACCAGCTGCCTGCCAAGTAGGGCGTGTGTCTGAATTTCTGAAGAAAAGAGAGAATTGCAGCTGTTAGTTTTAACCTCAGGCCTTCAACCATCAGGAAGAAAGTGGAGGATGATGGTGGGGGCGGTGGGGGGGGCGGGGCACACTACTCTGTATTCTCCAAACTCCTTGTATCTTCTAACTTAATCTCCCTTAACCTCACACCTCCCCATCCATACCTAGAGCCACGTCATACACCTGTCCCAAGAACTCTTTCCTGATCTAACTTGGGAAAGAATCTCTCTCTTCTTCCCCATGTGCCTGGGGAACTCTGTGTCCTCTTTTCAGACATCTCACAAAGTTCTTATAATGTATGCCTGCCAACCTCCTTCCTTCTTTTCCCCCTCTTATCTTTCTCTTTGTTAATAGCTTTAGAGAGGTATGTGCTGTGCATGTGTGCATGCCCAGTCACTTCAGTCATGTCCGACTCTGTGACCCCATGGACTGTAGCCTGCCGGGCTCCTCTGTTGATGGAATTCTCCAAGCAAGGAGTGGGTTGCCTTGCCCTCCTCCAGGGGATCTTCCCAACTCAGGGATCAAACCTGTGTCTCTTATGTCTCCTGCATTGTCTTTTAGTACCGTTGCCACCTGGGAAGCCCTTACAGAGGTCCTACGTGAATTTAAGTGCACAATTTGATATGCACAGATGTGTAGAATCATCACCACCACCGAGACAGTGTACACACCCCTCACCTCAAATGTCCTCATGTCCCCTTGAAATCTTTCCTCCTGCCTCCCTTCCACAATTAACTATCTGCTTGTTAGCCCTGTAGATCAGCATTTTCTAGGTGCTTTAGTCACTCAATCATGTCCTCCTCTTTGTGACTCCAGGGACTGTAGCCCACCAGGCTCCTCTGTCCATGAGCTCTCCCAGGCAACAATACTGGAGTGGGTTTCCATTTCCTTCTCCAGGGGGATCTTCCTGACCCAGGAATCAAACCTGGGTCTCCTGTACTGCAAGCAGATTCTTAACCACTGTGCCATCAGGGAGTGGTGGAAAGATATAGTATGGCTGTATTTTGACTGTCTTATGCTTCCCTGGTAACTCAGCTGGTAAAGACCCTACCTGCAATGCAGGAGACCTGGGTTCAATCCCTGGGTTGGAAAGATCCCCTGGAGGAGGGCATGGAAGAATACTACTCCAGTAGTCTTGCCTGGAGAATCCCGTGGACAGATGTGCCTGATGGACTCAGTCCATGGGGTCGCAAAGAGTCGGACACAACTGAGCAAGAACGCACAGCACATTCACTGAATTATGCTGAACCCATTCCGCCGTCACTGCTCCCTGGAATGTAGGTTTCTGGGTTGTGGTGGCAGGGTACAGATGCGGGCATGAAGGAAGACACCCCCCTCCGCACCCCCGCTACCCGAGGACACTGGTGTGATGCACAGACCTTGGGATGTGGCACCAGAACGAACTTGGATCTCAGCCCATATTCAAACGCTCACTGCCAGCTGTGTAGCCAGGAGGGAGTTATTCGCAACCCAAGCCTCAGTTTCCTCATTTAAAAATTGGGGTTGATGATAAACTCCCTTCTCTCGGGAGAGCTCTGTGAGACTCCATTGAGCCAAGAGATCAAGTGCTCTGTAAACTGTGAAAGGTCAGTCCTGGGCAAGGGATTAAGCCTGGATCAAGGCAGCAGCACGCTGGGAATGCCCCAGCTCCAGGGCTATTTAAAGGCCACCCTGAATCCTGGGAAGATGCCTGGATTGGCAATTCCCCCCAGAAATGGCCAATAGGAGCGGTGCCCGGTGGCCTTTCATCCTGGTCCAGTCACCAAAATGTCAAGGATTCTTTTCCAGTGACCCTCCCCCCCTTCCTCCACTGGGGCAGTGTTTATTTACAAGGTCTCCCTCCCTCCAGAGGACCGCATGTGACCTGAGGATTCCTCCTCTGGCCTGGAGCCGGCTGATAAGGGCAGCCCATCTGCTGGGGGCTCTAAGAACCTCAGGAACAGGAACCAGGAGCAGGAGGGGGTTGGGGAGCCTGCCAGGCCTGGCTGCGGCTTCCTTTGTCAGAGATTGTCTAGAGGCGACAAGGCAGGAGGGAGGGAAGGAAATAGTCATCTTCCATTTAAAACCCTCTTGACCTATAAAATCACACAGATTTGAGGAAACTTCTATCTCCTTCCATGAACTGGGTTCCTTTTTTACTGTTGATTAGTAAAGAGGGGTGAGGTGAACCCAAAGGACCTGGAGAAGGAGGTTCAAGTTCTGGCAATGTCATTTCTTGTGTGTACTTGGCAAGGCCACTTCCCTCTCCCTCCTGGGGCTTTAGTTAATTTAGAGTTACCTTTTGTTGAATACCTACTATGCATCAGGCATGACACTGCTTTTTTTTTTTTTTTTTTGCTTTTCCAGGTGGTATGTGGGATTTTCGTTCCCCAATCAGGGGAACAAACCTGTGCCCCCTGCATTGGAAGTGTGGGTTCTTAACCACTGGACCACCAGGGAAGTCCCAACACTGTTGTATACTATATAGCAACACTTTCTATATACTTTTTCAGTGTAATCCTCAAAACTATACCAAGAGGTGAATATTCTTCCTCTCATTTTGATAACCTGTCCAAACTCATCTGGGATTTGAGCCAGAATATGAGCTCAGTACCATCTGACAACAGAATCTATGTTCTTTTGAGAACCTGAGGACAGCAATGCTCAAGGAATGAACTTAATAATTAAGTTCATTTAATATGAGGAATGCTGCCTACAGTGTCCTTGTCATAAAGAACCATGATGTACTTTTGTGTGGCTATAAGATTCTGAGAAGTCCCAGAATAGAGGAACTTACTTTTTTTTTAACCAAGAATTTTCCATGTTAAATTGATCATCAATCTGTTTTCCTGTAACATCTATTCAGAGTCTAAGGAATAAGATTCCTCAGAGACTCACAGTGGGGAGCCATAATTGAAGCAGCATTAAAGGGATTACACAGTTTATCCTACTAACCATAAGAATTCCATGAACAACACCTTTTTAAACATCTCCAGGGATGAGAAGCTCATCACCTGATCAGACAGCCTGCTCCATTGTTGTACAAATGCAGAGGTTAGAATAGCACTGCCCCAAAGAAAGATACTGTAAAGCTTCTAGTGTGCATGCTAAGTTGCTTCAGTCATGTCCCACTCTTTGTGACCCCATGGACTGTAGCCCACCAGGCTCCTCTATCCATGGGATTCTCCAGGCAAGAATACCGGAGTGGGTTGCCATTTCCTCATCCAAGGGATCGTCCCAACCTAGGGATCCAACAGGCATCTCTTTGTATCTCCTGCATTGGCAGGTGGATTCTTTGATATATAGTTTAACCCAAAGGATCTAAAAATATCATTTTTATGGAACCAATAAACAAATGATGAATCAGATTTTTTTTCCTTTTTAAATTGTCCTTAAAATCCACAGTAGCCACATTTCAAGTGCTCCCTGGCTACCTTTAGCCAGTGGCTACCACACTGGAGAGCACAAGATTAGACGATTCTTCTTTGGGCTGAGCCAGGCTCTTCCTGCCTGTGCCCCATGCTCCTTGGGTTCAAGGGCACCATCGTCACAGCCACCAGCCCTGAGAATGAGTTCTCTTTGGCCACGTCCTTGCACATCATGCTCCCATGATGGAGTTTACCCTCAGTCAGTGAGATCTGCTGAGTTCTGGGTCTGCCTTGGAAAGGACTTCCCAACACTAAGTGAAAGTGTTAGTCACTCAGCCATGTCCAACTCTGCGAGTCCATGGACTGTAGCCTGCCAGGCTCCTCTGTCCATGGGATTTTCCAGGCAAGAGTACTGGAGTGGGGTGCCATTGCCTTCTCCGGTTAGTCACTCAGTCGTGTCCAACTCTGAGAGTCCATGGACTGTAGCCTGCCAGGCTCCTCTGTCCGTGGGATTCTCTAGGTGAGAATACTGGAGTGGGTAACCGTTCCCTTCTCCAGGGGATCTTCCCAACCCAGGGATCGAACTCGAGTCTCCTGTACTGCAGGTAGATTCTTTATTGTCTGAGCCACCAGGGAAGCCTCCCAACACTAAAATGTTATATAAATGCAAGGCCCCTTTCTCCTAATTCCTAATGGGGCAGACTTTCAGTCACCCAGGGTTTTAGGGGTCTCACACCCTGTTATTTTACATTAAACCTACAGGCAGCTGTTAATGCAATGCCAGACCTAGGGTGACTCCTTCTTTCTGCTCCCTGGGTCTCAGGTTTCCCATATATCAAATATAGATTTGAGTTTTCTATGATTCTGTCCCTTCCCACCTCTTTTTATCTGCTACCACTCTCTCAGTCTTCTGACTCAGCTTCCCTTTAAACTACACTTCAGTTAGAATTCAGGCATAGTTATAGCCTTCCATATGCCATAATAATGAGCATTTTCCCAGAGTTTGCCACATGTCAAGCCTGGTGTGCTACGAGACTTATATATAGCATCTTATTTAGCCCTTTCCACACCCTAGTGAAGTAAACACTATTGTATTCCCTTTTCTAACTGTGGAAACTGAGGCATCGAGTGGCTGAGTCACAGGTCACACTCCTAATAAAGGGAACAGCTGGAGCTTCCCGCCCAGCCCCTTCTCCCGGCTCCCTGATCCTTGGCTGTGAATGCACCTCTAGGCCTCTGGCCTGAGCTGGGCCCAGGCCTCCAATAACTAGCAAGGGAACCGGTGAAGCTGCTTCTTGCCTGTTGTCGTAGTTGTTGTTGTTGCTAAAACCCACAGAGTGTCCTCCTTCTGTTTTGCAGAGGAAGGAATTATTGTTATACTCTCCTCACTAAGGAAATCCTATTCTTTACAAGTGAACTTTCCTCCCATCCCCTTGACCTTTCAGGGAACGGGCTGAGGCCCTTGAAGGTTCTGGAGGAGACCCAAGGAGCTCAGGGTGCCTGTCTAGGGCAAGAGTATTTTTAGAGTTGGCTGCACTGTTTACAAGGAAGCCAGTCCCCAGAGCCTTCCCTCTCTCCAAGGGAGGTGTGGGGAGTCCTGGCCGCCGGCCCCACCTGTCGCCGGCTCTAGCCCTTCCTCTCCCCTCCTGGCTGCCCCTCTCCCGTCTTCTCGGTCACAGGTGGGTTCCCTCGGCCTGTGGGTGCGCTGTCATTACGGCCCTGGGAGTCGATGGAGCAGAGCAGCAGCCCATGGTGTTGAACCCCTCCCGCACTGGAGAAACCAAGAAGCTGCCATCAGTTGGGCAGATGGGGCTGGCAGCTGGTGATGGACCCCACAAATGGACATTTCTCCTCTGCAATGTTAGTTTCTGAGCCTTGCTGTCCTGGACCTGAGAACTTCTAAGAAGTCGTGTATAGCAGATAAAGAGGCCACGGAGCATGGCTCCAGCTCTTACCATGTACTCAAGGGTCTCTGAACTGTGACGAGTCAGTCCCGTTTCAGCCCCTCTTTCTGCAGCTACAGAGTGTGGAGGGCTCAGATAGTGGGGCTCCCTGGTCACTGACTGAATGTCTGAGCCTCCTCCGTGACTAGCAGAGGACACCTAGCCCCCTCAGGCGATACTGGTGGTATTAAATCAGTGGGGTGGACACTGTGGGTATGTACTATCCAAGACCACTGGTAACACTTCCATACCTCCAGCTCTTTAACACAGTGTCCGGCACAAAGTCAGGTCTTCACAAAGCATGCTTTCCTTTATTCTCATAGTTCAGGGTTCTTTCACCTCAAGTCTACATAAACCTCCCTTCTAGCTATGCTTTCTCTGAAATTGTTTATTCCTTCTCTCCTAGCCCTGTGCCCCTGTCCCCCTATGGCTCAGGAGTCTGTTTCACTGCAGACATTGGAAGTGCTTTCTCTGAGTCACAGTTCTGCAGCTTCCCAGACAGGCTGTACATTTGTACCCCATCTCCACTGGCTCTTCAGACGCATCGTCATCCAGACCCAGTGCAGCTGGACCTGACCCAGGCAAGCCGGTCTTCCCAGGATCTGATCCCAAGCTGGCAGGGTTGGTGGGAAGCTGGGCTCAAACAGCCCAGCCCTCACCCAAGCTTCCCTGGGACGTGGGTGCGAAGATGACAAGGCCTCTAGGTTCCTCAGAAGGAGTGCCAACCTCCTCTGTCCCTTGGGCAGGCTGGACTTCTCCTCTAGGAGCTGAAAGAGGTTCAGGGATTGTTACTAGAGTCAGCTAAACTCCCACCATGCTTCCTTCTCCTCCCTCCTCCATCCTACTCTGCCCCTTCTATTTCCCACTTCGCTCCCAGCCCTTTTCCTTCCTCCTCCTCCCCACAGCTGTGCTTTTGACCAAGTGATGGCCTTCTATCTTCCTGAGCAGGGAAGTCCCTGCAGAGGGGAGAGCAGTTGACTTCCCTCTGCGGCATCCTCCTTTTCCAGACCTTCCACAAAGACATGCCGGTGGCCTCTGATGCTCCAGGCACTGGGCCTATGGCCTGGTGGGAACACCACAGGCTAGTTAGCCCAGTGAGCTGGGGTCAGGGTGGCCCTCTTAGTTGGTTGGGGAGGTTGTAAATTTAAAAGCTGTTGCCTTTGACCACCTTCTCTACTGCCTCAAAGTCCTGCATTCACATTTCCCTTGTGTCATTTTACTGTCATACAGGTGCTCACCTTTGGAGAATGTGGTTACAGAAAGAAGCATCCCACCCAGGTCCCCTTCCCCTGATCACTAGGCAAAAGAAACAGCTTATTTAAAGCCTAAAAAAAGCTTCGCAGATGGCGCTAGTGGTAAAGAACCTGCATGCCAATGCAGGAGACATAAGAGATGCAGGTTCAATCCCCTGGAGAAGGAAACAGCAACCCACTCCAATATTCTTGCCTGGAGAATCCCATGGACGGTGGAGCCTGGCAGGCTACAGTCCATGATGTCACGAAGAGTTGGACACGACTGAAGCAACTTAGCACACATGCACTCACAAGCCTGAAAGAATAATGGTGCCATCTGGCAAAAGATAACAGGTGAAGCTGGAGTGTAGGTTGCTGGCAAGGGAGAAGATCAGGACAGCAGTCTGGAGACCCAGGATTGGACCATTCTGCATCAGGGGCGCCTCAGCTAGGATGTCAGATTGAGTTGCAAGGAGAGATTACCCAGGAGAACTCCTAAGACAGAGTGACACTTCTTCTTGCCCCTTGAACTTCCTCAATCCCTAATCCCTCCTTCTAAGCCCCTAGACTTGGCAACACTGAAACTTTCCCAAGGATGTACTCATTCTCAATCCTCTTCCTTACTCACTTTCTGCTCCTTATTAGCTAGCGATCTCACACAAGTCCTTTAGCTTCTGTGGCTTGATCTCCTTCACCTGTCAATCAGAGAAAGAGGGTGCATGTGTGTGTACGTGTGCGCATGAGGGTACACACACACACACACGCACACACGGGTTGTTATGAAGCTGAGGTAAATAAGATGCCGTGGAAGGAAGCCCCCTCTGGAAAGCACACGCTGTTCTCAGTCCCTCGTTGCCGCCCTCAGCTGCTATTCCCATTCCAGAAGGGAAATCCTCGCCCGGAAAGCCCTGCTCACCCTGGCGCGGGGCCCAGGGCGGGCGCCCCTGTGGAGTCTGGGTCTCTCCCTTCCCATTTCCCTTGTTGATTCCAGTGTGACTGTTGTTGGCTCACAGATGGACAGGCAGCTCTCCAGGATCGCTCCACTGCCGGCCTCAGGTCCTGCCTTGGCTGCTCAGGCTCTGAGACTGGTTTCAAGGACCCCAAGGGGCACAGAGGGCCTCTGCCCAGATGGACGGGGAGCTTAGGTATCTCCACAGAGCTGGGCAAGGGCTTCTTATGCTCAAGCAGCAGCTCAGAGATGACCTGTCACCTCTACAGAGGCCTTCCGGCAAGATGAAGAGGTGAAGTTGAGGAGGTGATCCGACCTTAGAAAGAGGGGCCACATGGGTGGAGCTGAAATCCCAGGAAGGGGGAGGGGCTTCCTCAAAGGCTGAGAGGTGTGGGCCAGCGCGAGGCCCACAGGCTGGCAGCTCATCCCCTGCAGCAGTTGCCTACCTGCTGATGCTGCTCTTTGGCTTGGCCCTTCCCTCTCCCCCAGTACCCTCTTCTCCAGTTCTACAGCCACTGCCTGAAACCCTTTCTGGCCTGAACTCATTACAACAGCTTCTTGGCTGTTCTTTCCTCCAGTTCCCCCTCCTTCTAACCCATCCACCTCACAGCAGCAAAGTGGTGATCTTTCTGGCATGCAGCTCTGATTGTGACATGTCTCTCGCTGCTTAAATCCATTAAGGTCTCCTCACCACCTGCAGCTTAGAACCCAGGACCCTCTGTGGTCTGCACAGTGTGGCTTATAGCTTCATTGAGTTATATAAGCCCCTTTCTCACAACAAGGTGTTGAAATCATGACTCAATGGACATGAGTTTGAGCAAACTCTTGGAGACAGTGAAGGACGGGGAAGTCTGGCATGCTGCAGTTGATGGGATTGCCAAGAGTTGGACACAACTTAGCAACTAAACAACAACAACCATTTGCCACACTAAGCTTCTAGGGATAAAAGAAGCCTTGGCCAGAAGCACAGTGTTCCAAAATTTATAGCTCCTTCAATATCCCCTGTTTTGTGACTTCTTTACAACTCAGTGATGTCAGAACTCCTTTATGAATAAAGAAACAAATCTTGGATAAAAGGAATTAGCTTAGTCAAGGTAGTTCAGATGGCAGAGTAAAGACTTGATCCCAGATCTCCTAAGTCAAAAGCCTGTGCCTTAAACCCACACAGGCCTGGAAAGCCATTCAAGAGAGGACTAAATCCAGAGAACAGATCATCACCACCAAGATTAACATCAAATATCACCATCATTACCATCACCATTACCATCATCTTCATCGTCTTTGTGGCAGCTGTATTTTTCTGATTTAAATCTCCCCTTATTTTGCTTAAGCAAGTGTAAGTTGGGATTTTGCTCCTTGTAACCAATAAAGGTTTGAACAATAAAGACAAGAAGCTCATAAGCTCAGATTTGGAGAGGAGGGGATAGGCATGAAAGACATGTCAGAAGCAGAATTTAAAGAATGTGGTGATCAGTTTAATGAGTCATGTAAAAGGGATGTCCAAGGGGAAGTCCCCAGCTTTTGGCTTGAGAGATTGGAGGAGGAGGATGGTGTCTTTAGCAGAAGCAGGCAATCCAGAAGACAAACTATGTTGGAAGGTGGGTGGAAGAAGGGAAAATGCATTCCTCCATTCGTTCATCCATCCATCCATTCATTCATTGAACAATTATTTGCCAAACTCTTTCTATGCACTAGTAACTTAATACTGGATAAAGTGAGTTGAGATTTGGATAATGTCTGTATACCATTACTGACGTTTATTTTACTAACAATAATCACCAACATGGAGCATGCTCTGTCCAGAGAACTAAGCATAAATCCAGGCAGTGATATCCAGCAGGCAGCAGGAAAAAGGGTTGAGCTGGCCTTTCTGTTGTAAATGTCATCCCCATAGGATAATTCTGGCAGTCATAGGAAAGGGTGCTTGGAGAAGAGAAATCTAGTTTCACATGCATCATCCATCATGCCCGGGCTTCATCTGTGAGCTGAGAACAAAGTTTTTCTTGGGCCTGTGTGACTGAGAGGCAGAGGCAGAAAAAGCATGGGTTTTGGGGCCCAATCTGTTGCCAGCCTGGGTTCACACATCAGCCCTACCAGGTAACCTTGAGAATGATCCTGAATGAATTGGCTGGCTTCTCAGAGTTTTGGATTCCTTAGCTACAGAATGCGGAGAAGGTGATGGCACCAACTCCAGTGTTCTTGCCTGGAGAATCCCAGGGATGGGGCAGCCTGGTGGGCTGCCGTCTATGGGGTCACACAGAGTCGGACACGACTGAGGTGACTTAGCAGCAGCAGCAGCTACAGAATGAAGATGTGAATGCTCAGCCAAGTGTTATGAGTAAAGAAATGTAAAAAAAAAAAAAAAAAAGAGTAAAGAAATGTAGAAATGTATCCATTCAACTGCAACTATGTAGCAAATACCTATACCTCCCAAGTTCTACAGTAAAGGACGTCATGGAAGCCAATCTTAGGGGCTTCATCTAGGAGGAATAGGTAAATCTTTGGGGCTACTATGGCTCTGTTCTGACTCACCTGAAACAGCCAGTCTCTCTCTGCCCACTACGAATCAACACCAATCTGCCCTTTCCCCACCCTACACTCAAGGCAATATTTTTTGCAATTAGAGGGAAAAAAGAAAAATGATCATTCTGCTGTCCTCTGCAGAGCTGTTTTCCAGAGCCGCAGAAAAAAGGTCCACGTGAACCATGCTGTTCTTGGCAGTCACTGCTCCACTCCTAGCAGCCAGAGGCTTAAAGTTTTATTTGTGGTTTAGGTTACAAGCAGGGGTGAAAACCCCAGAAAAGGGGGGCAAGGTGAAAACGTTTTAAAAGTTGAGAAAATTGCCTTGTGTTCTCAAGTGCAGGCAATTTGTCCAAACACCTGAGCTCTGTAGAATCCTAGTGGTCTGACTGTGGTTTCTATTCTGGGGCTCTGGGCCCAGTGTCGGGAGTGGGGGACGTTGTTTTCATACATTAAGAAAATCACAAAATCACTTTTTACAAGATATTAATGAGTAGTTTTACCGCTTCAATGGCAACATTGTTGAAGGTCTTGAAAAAAATCCAGGTTCAGGTTTGGAGGTGGTTTTGTTCTGAAGGTCGTCGCTACATTAGGGCAAGTTTGTATGCCCCATGCACAGCGAAGTTAAACAAACCAAAATGTCAGAGTTTGGAGCAGAGAAAGGTTTATTGCAGGGCCGTACAAGGAGGCAGGTGGCTCATGCCCTAAAATGTTCCAAGCTCCCAGAAGGGTTTCAGCAAAGCATTTTTAAAAGCCAGATTAGTAGGGTGGTGGGTGAGGGGCAGTGGTTGCTGGGTCTGTATCAGCTTGTGCACAATTCTGTTTATAAGTTCTTAGGCTCCAGGAGGCTTATAGCTATATGCTCATAGTCATCAAGTAGTTAACATCTTCCGTTTGGTGGGAGGTTCTCACATCTTTAAAACAACTCAGGAAATGTATATCAGATATTGTTATCTAGGTGTTATACTTCAGAGAGTAGCTAAAGCAGAGGATATGGGGAAGGCCTGTCTGGGGAAGGCTTCATAAGGTCCTGCTCAGTTGTGCTCAGACACTCAGTTATGCCCAACTCTTTGTGACCCCGTGGACCACAGACCGCCAGGCTCCTCTGTCTATGGGATTCTACCAGCAAGAATACTGGAGTGGGTTGCCATCTCTTTCTCCATGGGATCACCTGATCCAGGGATCAAACCCATGTCTTTTATATCTTGTACATTGGCAGACAGATTCTTTACCACTGTGCCACCTGGGAAGCCCCCTGCTTGCTGCTGCTAAGTCGCTTCAGTCGTGTCTGACTCTGTGTGACCCCACAGACGGCAGCCCACCAGGCTCCCCCATCCCTGGGATTCTCCAGGCAAGAACACTGGAGTGGGTTGCCATTTCCTTCTCCAATGCAGGAAAGTGAAAAGTGAAAGTGAAGTCGCTCAGCCATGTCCGACTCTTAGCGACCCCACGGACTGCAGCCTACCAGGCTCCTCCGTCCATGGGACTTTCCAGGCAAGAGTACTGGAGTGGGGTGCCTTTGCCTTCTCTGACAGCTATATAATGCATTTCACAGATATTACCTGCAGAGTTTGGGGGTTGTCCTCCCAGGATCCAGAGCAAAGAAAGCTAAACATTCTAGGGACACAAGTGTCCAATAAAGTCTTCAAAGTCCAAGCCTCTTCTTACACTGATGACAAAAACAAGGCCCAGAGAAAGTAGGCAGCATGCCCAGGGCAGGACAGCATGTTTGTATTATCGTAGAAGCAAGTCTAGACTCTTGGCTCCTAGACTTCGAAGATCTTTCTGGCAGTCTTTGAGACAGCCCAGAGGTGACATTCCACTTCAGAAACTGGCCTCCCCTCGTGTTGACATTTCTGCGGCAGTGACTTTGAAAGCTGCCTTTTATGGCCCTAGCTTTGGAAGGGCAAACACTGTTATCAGTAGAACAACGCAGGTGGCTTCTGGAGTTGGGTCCAGGTGGAGCTGTGCAGGAAGGGGGGCCCCTCTGCATAGGCAGACGTGACCCAATCACCTGTCTGGGTTCAGAAGGGGACACAGACCCTCCCTGGGGAGTGGGACAAGCAGCTGGTATGAAGGAAGACAAGAGCCTGATGGTGAAGGAAGGGCTTGGCTTTGGGAAAGCCAAGAGGGTCTGAGTCCTGGCAATGCTGCTTGCCAACAAACTTGCTGACCGAGATGTTTATAAAACAAGGGTGATGATGGCTCAACCACAAGTGCTCAAGATTCCAGGTTGCTAGTAGCTCTTGTATTGGCTAGTCCAGTTATAGGATTGGAGAGCGCTGATGGGGGCGCTAGGCTCTTGACATTGGTTGCTTACTTCTGGTCTTGCCATCTAAGAACAGAGGGTGGTCCAGGTGAAGTCTCCATCTCTAAGGGTTCAGGCTCCAGGTAGGGCCATCTGGGGTTCCAGGCTCATCTCATCTTCTCAGTCCTCTCTAATACTATAGGGATTTGTTTTCAAGGTTTGGATCCTGGCTGAGTGACCTTCTCATGCTTCCTGGAGCAGAACTCCAGGCCAAGAATATGTGTGGGCTCAGGGAAATGCTTGATATAAGTGCTACTGTTGAGAGTCAGAAAGCCTTGATTCAAGTCCTGGTTCAGCTGTGTGCTGTGTGCTTAGTCACTCAGTCATCTCCAACTCTTTGCAACCCTATGGACTATAACCTGCTAGGCTCCTTTTACCATGGGGATTCTCCAGGCAAAAATATTGGAGCGGGTTGCCATCCTCCAGGGGATCTTCCCAACTCAGGGATTGAACCCAGGTGTCCCGCATTGCAGGCCGATTCTTTACTGTCCGACTACCAGGGAAGCCCGGCATTCAAGTCCTGGTTCACCTATCCAGATTTTATTGGTCCTGGGTAAGTCAGAGAACCTCTCTGATTTCCTTATCGGTGTTCTTCCTGCCTGCCAAGTCACATATTGGTACGAGAATGAAGTCACGAAGGGAGAAGATACTGTAATCTGTAAAGAGCACTAATAACAACTGGAAACTTCTAAAAATAGGGAGTGGCTTTCTTTTTGCTCTGTCTCTTCACCAAAACAGTATTTAGACAGAGGTACATAGCTGCCGTTGAATCTATGTAAATAGATGTTGTACTATTTGGAAGGTCTTCCCACGTGTCTCAGTGGTAAAAAATCCACCTGCCAAGGTTTAGTCTCTGGGTTGGGAAGATCCCCTGGAGGAGGAAATGGCAACCCACTCCAGTATTCTTGCCTGGGAAATCCCATGGACAGAGATGTCTGGCGGGCTACAGTCCATGAGGTCACAAAAAAATTGGACACTACTTAGCAACTAGCAAAAACAGAATATTTATTACAGAAACGTTCTCCAGATGTCTAGAGATGAGAAGATGGTACCCAGAGACACCCTGAAAGAGTTCCCTTAAGAGAATGGGGAGGGGAGAATAAGCATTCTTTGAACATCTATTACATCACTTTCGTGTATAAAGAATGAGGGTGAGGATGATGAAGGCTAACTTTATTGACAGGTACAGTTCTAGTTGCCTTACACACATTAACCCCATTTTGCAGATAAAGAAACCGAGGCACTGAGAAGTTAACATCCGTCAACAAGGTTGGGATCAAGCTGAGGGCTAGATCCCAGCAGTCCGGGTCCCAGGGCTACATGTGTGACCATTGCCCTGCACTGCTCCCGTAGACGGCACACTGTCAGATTCTTGTGTACACCACCTGCATCTTTCAGACAGGAAAGTGAGACTCAGGAAGATCGGGTAGTGTCACACAAAGGAAAGCCCAGAGGTTCGCTGAGGTTTTTCTTACTTTAAAACTATTTCCTTCTTTGATGTGGCAGCCTGGATGGGAGGTGAGTTTGGGGGGAAATGGATACATGTATGTGTATGGCTGAGTGCCTTTGCTGTCCACCTGAAAATATCACAGCATTGCTAATCGGCTGTACTCCAATGTTAAAAAAAAAAAAAAGTTTTTTAAACAAATTCTTTCTTTCTTTGTCTATCTTTTTAACTGGTAGAAAAGCACCATTAAGAATGAGTCCAAATGTAGCTTTCTGTTACATCCTCACTTGAGTCCTATCTGGGTCCAAGAGAAGAAATCTACTGCCTCGGTCAAAAGGAAACTGAGGAAAACTGGGGGAAAGCACCTAGGCCAAGCTTGGCACACAGTAACACAGGGTGTTGGACGGACTCTACCAACTTTCTCACCTCTTTTCTTTCTCAGAAAAGAAATGCAGATCCTTCCGCCTTTACAAGACAACAGAATGCCCTCCTCCGTTCGGGTTCTGCACTTTTTGGACAAGTTCCGGTTTGACTATGATAATCTGAAAATGTGAACGCAGACTTTAACCCCGCATTTCAGGTCCAATCTGACCCAGGGGGAAATGCAATGTCACCTTGTTATTTGACACTGTGCTCCTACTAATGCAACTGAAGTTTACATTCTTTCTTTTGGCAGCCACCACACACCGCTGACTCACGACTCTCACGTCCTGAGATCCTGTCTGTTGCCCTCTCCTCTATTTGGCCTGATTCCATTCCTTAAGACTCTCCCATTGGCATTATGCTGAGATTCATAAGGGATCCCTTCTGAGGGTACCTTGGGGGAGCTCTCAGATCAGGGGCTAATCCGCATCCTCAAACATAAGCCTTTGAAGTCCCAAAGATCACTGGATCCAGTGGGTGACTTAACAGTGCTGTCTGACTGCTGGGCAAGCAGCAGAGTCCGATCAGTAAATGACAGGAAAACATCCCTCGACAGGGAGTAAATGAGGCTGTGGCCTTGGGTGAGGCTCACTTCCGGAAGAGCTGGGGCGCCATAGTTCATTCCTCCATGGATTCACTTTAAAGTAGTGCTTGTAGTTCGGGCTTTGGAATCTGGCAGCCCTGGATTCAAAGCCACTTGCCAGCATTGTGACTTGAGGCCAAGTTCCCACATTGAAAACCTCAGTTTGTTTCTATAAACCTGGAGTCATAATGGCACTTAGTCGTGATATCGAGAGAAGGAAAAGAGAAAGCATAAATAAATGTTTTACCCCGGAGCCCTGGCACAAAAGAAGAGTTCAACATTTGTGGAGATTTCCATCATGTCTTTGCTTTCCCATTCAAGCATTTGTACAGCAAATATTCACCCAGAGTCTGTGGGGGTAAATGAAAGGAACACAGATGACAGTAAAAGCTTGAGGGCAGGATGCCTTACAGAAACTTTGCTCTGGTTCTGAGTTTGGACTGCTGGGCACACCAGCAGCTTCACCCCACCCCAACAGGCACACAATTTCCTGGGTCATCTCTGAGTTTGAAGTTTCTCAGGTTACTCTCAATGTGACCTTGGGCAAATCCCATAACTCATCTCAGCCTCTGGCACATTTTCTATAAAAGAGATACGTTCATATCCACAGTGTGGAGATTTTATAGTAGGTCAACCAATAACAAAGGTAAGGTGAGAAGCCAAGCCTGCTCTTGGCTGATTCCCCATGACTTTTATCTGTGTTTCCCCCACCACTCACCCTTCCTGCCAGCCTCTATCACCATATGCCAAGACTGGGCTAGATGCTGGTAGTCAACAGACACATGATAAGCTAGCCCTGCCTATAGAGAGTTTCAAGTTTGCAGGGGTGGGGGGAGGGTGAAATAAATGTTTGAACTTCCAACCCTGACAGACAGGGCTAAGAACTGTGACAGAATTATGTTCAACTCTATGTAGGAACGCCAGAAAAGATCAATCACTTTGTCTTGTTGGCTTTCAGATTTTTCATCTGTCAAATGGATGTAATTTGTTTTTACCTCACATGAGATGCCTTAAGTGAGTTAGTAAATGTGAAACTATATGTCGCAAAGTTTAGTTCTATACTGTGTGTGTGCTCACTCATGTGTGATTCTTTGTAGCCCCATGGACTGTGTAGCCCACCAAGCTCTTCTGTCCATGGAATTTTCCAGGCAACAATAGTGGGACACGTTGCCATTTCCTACTCCAGGGGATCTTCCTGACCCAAGAATCGAACCCATGTCTCTTGTTTCTCCGGCATTGTCTGGCAGATTCTTTACCACTAGTGCCACCTAGGAAGCCCCTACGGCTTCTGTCTATTTATCTATTTCCCGATTAGAAGTCAGTCCTCTTGAAGGAGAACGTATGTCTCCCTCATCTCCCTGTCGCCAGCACATTGAGACAGAGCAGGTGCCAATCAACACTGAGCTGAATTGATAGAAGAGTTTATTATCTGATTTGATTTCCCCAACCTCAGAGAGGTCCACCCATTTTGTAGATAAAAAACAGTGTACAGGGTTCAGCAAGTTCTTGGCAATCAGTGACAGAACCAGACATCTTCAGACCTGCTCTGATGACCTTTGTACTAGATTCCACAACGCAAGTCACTGGCTCAGGTAGGATGACACTGCACTGCTGGACATGACTCACCCTTCTCCACGGTCACTAAGCCAGTCCATCAGCCTCTCACGCTGCGTCATGGGTGGAGGTGAGCCTGGACCTTGAAGAGAAAGCAGAGCGGTCCTGCTGGGCCTGTTGCCCAGGGACCCCTCAGGGCAGCCAAACACGTCACCCAGGAAATCCCTCATGGGGTGGGGGTGGCAGTGGGGTGGGTACAGAGACGTCACACTGGATCCACTCCCCTCTCTTGCGAGAGTGTCTGAAGGGCAACACCTACCCATCACTGTGTCCGGTGGCCTCTAAGACAGAGGCATCCCTCCCCCTCCATTCCCAGGGCCAAAGCCCTCATCATCTCTTGTGTTGACTAGGGTCTCAGCCCCCACTTTACAGACCTTCCTTAAGAAATTAAGTAACCTGCCCTAGTTACACATTATGACCATGTCATGCTGATGTTCAAAAAAATCTTTAAAAGCTCCCCAGTATGTAGGGAATGAAGTCCAAATCCCTGGCTCAGCATTGAGGCTCTCTTGATGACAGCCTACCTTCCCAGTCTCCTTCCTCTCCATACTTTCCTGAAGCCCTCACTTTAGCTTAGGATACATATGGTTATTCCTCAGAGTTGTGTTTTATCCTTTGTTCCCCTCGCCCTGACTAATATACTTTCTTTCCCTTCAAAGGCCCTCTTACTCATCCTTCACATCTGAGCTTAAAAGCCACCTACTGAGGACTTCCCTGGTGGTCCATTGGCTAAGAATTCATCTTCCAATGCAGGGGACCTGTGTTAGATCCCTGACTGGGGAACTAAGATCCCACATGCCAAGGGGCAACTAAGCCCATGCGCCATAACTAGAGAAGCTCATGCATGGCAATGGAGAGTATCATAACTAAGACCCAATGCAGCCAAATAAATAAATATTGAAAAACAAAAAAAGCCACCCCCTCTAGGAAGCATTCTCTGATCTCTTCAGCCCAAAATGATAGCACTAGTTATATTTGTTGATCATGTTTTGTCCAATCATAGTGATTAATACTTTGACATGCTTCCTTTAATTTGCTGCTTCCCACAGTCTTAGTCATGAATATCATTATTCCCCTTTTATAGATGTGGAAACTGACACTCAGAAAGCAGAACTAACCTGCCTGACCTCACACACCTCGTGGGATTTCACACATTGGTCTGCCTGCCTCCAAAGCTGCTCCAAGATTTTTGGTTCTTACTCAGCTAGTTCTTTATACCTTTTTGCGGCACTCATCTTGCCAGATGTTGTGTTTTCCTACAGAGCTAATCTACTCATTTCCGCTGTGATCGTCCTGAAAACAGAGGACTATTTCTTAAGCACCTTTACTTCTGTATAGCACCTGACACATATTGGGTTGTAAGACAGAAAGCAAGAGTTAATCCACATTTACCGTGTGTAGTCCAGGGCGAGTTGCTATACCTACATCCACATCCACACACACACACACACACATTCTTTTAAGTATTGTTAGACCCATTTTACACTGAAATAAAGAGGCCCAGAGAAGCTAAATAACTTTTCATCATCTAAATTTTGTGATTAAATTATTTTTTAATCATTTGCATGTGTTTCTTTTTCAGAAAATAAAATAATTGATTTGAAATATGAACCGATACAAACTTTTGAAGATCACACATCTTGAGAAGAATTCAGATTTGGGGTTTTCTGACTCCAGGGGTCATTCCACTATAACCATCTCATTTCTGACATATTTGGAGAAAATTTTGATATACGGTATTATTATTACGGTCAGCTGCACATGACAGAAAATTCACAGTCATCGTGAGGTTTAGTTCTTTCACACATAAAAGCAGCCCAGAGGAAGGCGATACATTCCATGGAGGCAGAGGCCCAGGCTCCTATCTTGTTTCTCTGCCTTCCTTCATGCATAGTTTCCACTTTCAAGCCCAGCACGGCTACTCTCTCCAGCAAACGGAGAAAGAGCAGGATGGAGGGCATGTTTCCTTCCATCAAGAGCACCTCCCAGAAGTCTCCTACGTCACTTCCGTTTACATACCATGGACCAGAACTTAGATACCCGGCAACACCTAGCCATAATAGAGGTCGGACAATACCAACTTCACTTGTAGCAGCCACACACCAGGGATTTTATTATAAGGAGGAAGGGGACAACCAGTTGTTCCCTGACATGGGTATGAGTGTTTTGTTTTCAGAATGTGTTTGCCCTGCTTGCTAAAACTGATTCATGATTAGAAATGTTTCACCTTTCTGAGATACTCTGAGCCCTCTGTAGAGGAGATTAATATACACTGAGGAAAGACAACCAACTGCTCACCAAGGACCCAATTTCTGCATTGGAAGATGGATTCTTAACCACTGCACCACCAGGGAAGTCCTTGTAGATTTCTGGGTTTATTTTTTTGGCTGGGCCATATGTGAGATCTTAGTTCCCTGACCAGGGATCAAACCTGTGTCCCCCATAATGGGAGTGCTCAGTCTTAACCACTGGACCATCAGGGAAGTCCCAAAGACTGAATTTCTGAACCAAATGGTCAATAGTCCTTCTCTGAGGCAAGGTCAGGTATGTGTTCTTGGGTATGCGCTCCCCAAATCTATATGAGCAACATGCATGCACAACTGTGTGTACATACTCAGTTGTATCCAATTCTTTGTGATGCTATGGGCTGCAATCCTTTAGGCAAGAATACTGGAGTGGATTGCCATGCCCTCCTCCAGGGGATCTTCCCAACCCAGGGATCAAACCTGCGTCTCTTGCGTCTCCATTGCAGGCGGATTCTTTACCTTTGAGCCACCAGGGAAGCTTCTACAGGACCTTAGGCAAGTCATTTGACCACTGTAAGCATGCTTTCTTTTTCAAAAGCATATTTGCTTTTGAAGTGTAGTGTTGGAGAAGACTCTTGAGAGTCTCTTGGACTGCAAGGAGATCCAACCAGTCAATCCTAAAGGAAATCAATCCTCAATACTCATTGGAAGGACTGATGCTGAAGCTGAAACTCCAATACTTTGGCCACCTGATGGGAAGAACTGACTCATTTGAAAAGACCCTAATGCTGGGCAAGATTGAGGGCGAGAGGAGAAGGGGATAACAGAGGATGAGATGGTTGGATGGCATCACCAACTTAATGGACATGAGTTTGAGTAAGCTCCGGGAGTTGGTGAAGGATAGGAAAGCCTGGCGTGCTGCAGTCCATGGGGTTGCAAAGACTTGGACATGACTAACTGAACTGAACTGAAGCATGTTTTCTAACAGTTAAATGAAGACTAGAATAAAATAATATCTACCTCATAGGGTTGTTGGGCAGCTTAAAAGGAAACATTAGAAATTAATTTTGTTAGTTCAGTTCAGTTCAGTCACTCAGTCGTGTCCGATTCCTTGCGACCCCATGAATCGCAGCATGCCAGGCCTCCCTGTCCATCACCAACTCCCGGAGTTCACTCAGACTCATGTCCATCGAGTCAGTGATGCCATCCAGCCATCTCATCCTCTGTCGTCCCCTTCTCCTCCTGGCCCCAATCCCTCCCAGCAGCAGAGTCTTTTCCAATGAGTCAACTCTTTGCATGAGCTGGCCAAAGTACTGGAGTTTCAGCTTCAGCATCATTCCTTCCAAAGAAATCCCAGGGCTGATCTTTAGAATGGACTGGTTGGATCTCCTTGCAGTCCAAGGGACTCTCAAGAGTCTTCTCCAACACCACACTTCAAAAGCATCAATTCTTCGGTGCTCAGCCTTCTTCACAGTCCAACTCTCACATTCATACATGACCACTGGAAAAACCATAGCCGTGACTAGACAGACCTTTGTTGGCAAAGTAATGTCTCTGTTTTTCAATATGCTGTCTAGGTTGGTCATAACTTTCCTTCCAAGGAGTAAGTGTCTTTTAATTTCATGGCTGCAGTCACCATCAGTGATTTTGGAGCCCAGAAAAATAAAGTCTGACACTGTTTCCCCATCTATTTCCCATGAAGTGATGGGACCAGATGCCATGATCTTCGTTTTCTGAATCTTGAGCTTTAAGCCAACTTTTTCACTTTCCACTTTCACTTTCATCAAGAGGCTTTTGAGTTCCTCTTCACTTTCTGCCATAAGGGTTGTGTCATCTGCATATCTGAGGTTATTGATATTTCTCCCAGCAATCTTGATTCCAGTGTTTTCCAGTGTTTCTTCCAGTCCAGCGTTTCTCATGATGTACTCTGCATATAAGTTAAACAAGCAGGGTGACAATATACAGCCTTGACATACTCCTTTTCCTATTTGGAACCAGTCTGTTGTTCCATGTCCAGTTCTAACTGTTGCTTCCTGACCTGCATACAGATTTCTCAAGAGGCAGGTCAGGTGGTCTGCTATTCCCATCTCTTGAGGAATTTTCCACAGTTTATTGTGATCCACACAGTCAAAGGCTTTGGCATAGTCAATAAAGCAGAAATAGATGTTTTTGTGGAACTCTCTTGCTTTTTCGATGATCCAGCAGATGTTGGCAATTTGATCTCTGGTTCCTCTGCCTTTTCTAAAACCAGCTTGAACATTGAACATGATTTTATTTAATCCAATATATTCAAACTATTATCATTTCAACCTACAAGCAATTTAAATTGCCAGTGGAATATTTTACACTGTTTTTTATACTTAGACTTTACTTTTCTCTTTTTTTTAATTGAAGTGTAGTTGATTTACAATGTTTCAGGTGTATAACAATGGAGAAGGAAATGGCAACCCACTCTAGTATTTTTGCGCAGAGAATCCCACAGACAGAAGAGCCTGGTGGGCTGCTGTCTCTGGGGTCGCACAGAGTCAGACACGACTGCAGCGACTTAGCAGCAGCAGCAGCAGGCATATGGCAAAGTGATTCATCTGAATATATATAAACATACTATTTTTCAGATTCTTTTCCATTATAGGTTATTACAAGATATTGAATTTAATTCCGTGTGCTATACAGTAGGTACTTGCTGGTTATCTACTTTATATATAGTAGTGTATATCTTTTAATCTCAAATTCCCAATTTATCCCTCCTCGACTTTCCTCTTGGTAACCTTGTTTCCTGGATCTATGAGTCTATTTCTGTTTTGTAAACAAGTTTCTTCGTGTCATTTCTTTTTATATGCCACATATAAGTGATATCACGTGGTATCTGTCTTTCTCTGACCTACATCACTTACTCAGACTTAGACTTTGAAATCTAGTGAGTATTTTACAATTACGGAATAATTCAGTTTGGCAGATACGTTTAAAGTGGCTGCTGGCTACTGAGGTAGATCTTACAAGTTGAGACTAATGTATGTGCCCTTCTGGGTGCTCCCCTGGCACCCTGTCCTTACAAGCGAAGAAGTAATCTTTCCCACGGCAAGTATCTGTGTACATGGCTTATCCACAAGCAGCTCCCTTGAGGAAAGAGCAAGTGTGGTCTCCTCAGGGCCTAACATACATAGTACCTAGCACAGAGCAGACACTCGATTGGTGCTTGTTAAACAAATATTATTCATTTCTCTATCCACAATACCCGGCCCAGAGTTTGACCCTCAGTAAGCACTTAATAAAGATGTATTAAATTAATGAAGTAATGACCCAGTATTTTAATGGTAAGTGAATTTGTGCAGGCAGTTTATTGCAGAGGAGACAATGGCACCTTTCTAGCCCTCAAAGTAACACCTGCTGTTAAGTCAAGTATCCTTCACCACCTCCTTCCCACTCCCCACCCCTAAACAGAACTGGAGCCACCTGGTAAGCCATGGACCCGCTTAGTCTGGTAAGATCGCACAATGCCTGGTCTGCAGAGATAAGGAGGCAGATCAAGTTCCCATGAGCAAATAAAATGAACTCCCAGCTTAAGGCTTAAATTCTCTGGTTGATGATATTCTTTTTCTCTCAAAATTGACTCAGCACAGTGCACGGTGAGAGTTTCTGAAAAGTTGCCAGCCATTGTGCAACAGAAGTCTAGGGAACTTTACAAAAATACCAATAAAATTCATAATGCCAGGACATGTCAGCCTCAGTAGCACTGCTAGCTAACATGATGTCCCAAAGCAACTTATGGCCCTCCCTTAATCGTGAACTTCATTGGTAAGCTGGGAGTAACTGGCCCTGCAGTTGCAAAGATCCTAAGAGACCAGAGTCTCTTGAACATGCCCAGTGAGGGTGAGTTTGCCTTGTTTCTGCCAGGCTGTCCTGAAGGCATTTGCAAAGTGAGACTTAGCATCATTTTTGTCTTGTCAACCAGACAGGCTGGATGATTTCCTTAGAATTATGTGGAGCTTTCCCTCCATTCCTTGTGGACAACTAAAACACAAACACTATTTAGAAAGATCTGGGCCGAATCATCTCTTTGGAGCCTGGTGGCAGGCCAGGAGGCCAGTCACAAAGGCTGCATTCAGCTGCAAACAGCAGCCTGATGGGCAGGGGCCTTGTCCCAAACACCCTTTACTAGGCTTGGTAGAGGGTGGAGGAGGGGAGGTGTTACCAGCCTCCCAGTATTTGTTGTTGTGTCTCCAGGGCAACGGCGTTGGCCATAGTGAAACCTTGAAACTGCACATCGAAACTTGGGAGGTGCTGCAAAGACAGGCCTGATTGGAAGAAGGCTTTCTCCTGCACCTTTCCCTTGCTGTCTAACTGGAGAGTTTTCTGGGCTCCTTTCAAAAGGCATTAAACAGAAGCTATTGTGCTGGCCGCACCTAGACTACTGCTGGCTCTCATGAAAGTTATGTGTGCAAAAGCTGTACCAG
Source organism: Bos indicus x Bos taurus (assembly GCF_003369695.1). Lineage (NCBI taxonomy): Eukaryota > Metazoa > Chordata > Mammalia > Artiodactyla > Bovidae > Bos > Bos indicus x Bos taurus. The sequence continues at coordinate 87,278,863 of NC_040078.1, forward strand.
CTGCCCAGGACAGTTTTTAAGAGACTTATACCAAATCAAGCAAGCTGATGTTGCTACAGAGCTTAGCAGCATGGCGTACTGACTCTGGTTCTGGCACAGGACAACAATGCCACTTACCCAGGTGACCTTGGACAAGTCAATTCCAGTCAATGAGTCCTCTCCTTAATAACAACAAAAAATTCATTTAAATTAAACCTGATTCTTAATCCAGTAAACTCTTATTGATTTCCCACTCTGAAATAGACGCTGGAATTGCAAAGTTAAAAACACATGGCTATTCAAGACATGGCAACGACCTAAGTGTCTATCACTGCATGAGTCAACGATGAATGGATAAAGAAAATGTGGTATGTACTTTATACCATACATTATTTCATATACTAATATGAGAGATTATTTAGCCATTAAAAAAAAGAAGGAAATCCTGCCATTTGCAACATCATGGATGGACCTTGATGGCATTGAAGTGAAGTGAAGCAAAAGTTGCTCAGTCGTGTCTGACTCTTTGCGACCCCATGGACTATACAGTCCATGGAATTCTCCAGACCAGAATACTGGAGTGGGTAGCCTTTCCCTTGTCCACAGGATCTTCCCAACCCAGGGATCGAACCCAGGTCTCCCACATTGCAGGAAGATTCCTTACCAGCTGAGCCATGAGGGAAGCCCAAGAATACAGGAGTGGGTAGCCTATCCCTTCTCCATGGATCTTCCCGACTCAGGATCTCCTGCATTGCAGGCAGATTCTTTACCAATTGAGCTACCAAGGAAGCCTATTATGCAAAGACAAATACTGTTTCATACCACTTATATATGAAATCCAAAACAAACAAGCAAACGTGGAGACACAGAGGGCAGATCAGTGGTTGCCAGAAATAGCAGGTGGGGTGTGGGCAACGTGGGTGAAAGTGGTCAAGAGATACAAACTTCCAGTTTTAAGATAAGTAAGGCTTGGGTATGTAACTCTGCTCCACACTGTGATTATAGTCAACAACACTGCACTTATTGTATATCTGAAAGAGGCTAAGAGAGTAGGGACTTATGTTTCTATCAGAGAAAAAAAAAATGTAACTATGTGCACTAATGAAATAAAGAAAGAAATAACAAAACATGGAGGACTGAAAACAACAAACGAGAAACAGGTGCCTACTGAGGGGAAGGGATGAATTGCGAACTGGGGATTAAAGGGCACACAGCACAGTAAGTCTCCTAATGCAAATGAGTTCTGTCCCAATTTGTTCTTAAGTCCAACAAAGTTAGCCTAGGTGCCCAACTAACACAATCAGCTGTATAGTACTGCACTGTCATGGGCTTCCCTGATAGCTCAGTTGGCAAAGAATCTGACTGCAATGGAGGAGACGCAGGTTGGATCCCTGGGTTGGGAAGATCCCCTGGAGAAAGAAATGGCAACCCAATCCAGTAGTCTTGCCTGGGAAATTCCATGGACAGAGGAGCCTGGTGGGCTACAGTACATAGGGTCGCAAGAGTTGGACACTACTTAGCTACTAAACCACCACCCTCCACAATGAATCTGCTTCCCACGAGGCGCCAGTGGTAAAGAACCTGCCTGCCAATTCAGGAGACATAAGGGATGTGGGTTTGATCCCTGGGTTGAGAAGATCTCCTGGAGGAGGGCATGACAACCCACTGCAGTATTCTTGCCTATGAGAATCCCGTGGACAGAGGAGCCTTGGCGGGCTACAGTCCATAGGGTTGCAAAGAGTCAGACACAACGGAAGTGACTTAGCACACATAATAGGTTTACAATATTTTTCGGACAAATGAATACATAAAAAGCTAACACACACAAAAAATAACACGTCTTTAATCTCACAATCTTGAAAAGTGCAGTGGTACAGTACAAGACATACAGAGGCTGGCTGAGGGAACATGCAAGAAGAGTCACTGACTGGAGGAGAGAGAGGAGTGGGAGATGGTAGAGCTGAAGGATCATCAGCAACAGGAGATGGAGGGCAAACTGCAATTTCACTCATTCCTGACATTTCTGGCACAGGTTCCGGTTCCTTGCTGGCTTCAATTCTATCCACCTTCTTATCTGAATAGTAGCTCTTTTTTCTTGTCATAGATGACATGGCAGCACTGAATTGCATTCCAAATGGCTGCTGCAACCTTCCTGTACTGTTGTATGCTCTGGTCCTGTGCCCCCAAAACTAATGGTGCCCCCTCAAACAGAGCTAACTTACACGACTGGACATGGGAACACAAACGTTCGCATCTTGGAAAGCTCAAAACTTGAAGGTTCATATGTAAGGGACTGTCCGTACTATACACAGACAAATAATAACAACCTACTGTATAGCACAGGGAACTATATTCAATATCTTGTAATAACCTATAATGGAAAAGAATCTGAAAAATAGATATATCTACATGCATAACTGAATCACTTTGTTATATGCCTGAAGCATTATAAATCACCTACACTTCAGTTTAAAACACACACACACACACCGCCCTCCAGGAGTTCATGAAACCTACCAGGCAGAGCTGCATTAAATATTAATAGTAGGTTGGCTCACACCCCATGCCCCCTGCCTGGCTCCCACTGGAGATCAATCATCCTATAAAAGTTCCTTTCCCTCCGTTCTTCATCCTGGGGTACTCCAAACAAAGCCCTCAAAGATGAAGAAGATCCCATGTATTTACATAATGTTCTCATATCCAAGACACATTTACCAATTTGGACAAAATGGTGAGTAACTGATCTTCTGCTGATTTTATACATTGTGTCTTCATTACAGCATGCTTTCACAATCCAAGGATTTCACAATCTCATTGGCTTTTCTTAACTCTGCAGAACCTGGAAGGCCAAGACATTGTTTCCACTCTAAATCTAAGGTGTTGAGGCACAAAGGAAGTGGTTTGTCTGAGTCATAGAGGGAATTAGAGGCAGAGCTAGGATTCAAACACCCAGTTCCCAACTGCTTCTTTCCAAAGATATTTCTTGAGCAGCTACTATATGCCAACATTGTTCTAGATACTGGGAGAAAAGCAGTGAACAAAACAAACTTCTGTTACAAAGCTTAAGTTCCAGAGGAAAAAACATTCTGTTAACAATCACATAAAAACATATTCTATCAGAGAAGGATAAGCACTATGGAGAAGAAATAGGCAGAAGGAAGAAAATATTAATGCTGAGTATCATTTTTTAATAGAGTCATCTGGGAAGTCCTAAGGAGACCTGAGAGAAGCAAGGAGCCAGCCATGTGGGAACTATAGTAGAACATCCAGCTAGAAGGGAGAAGAAGGCTTGAAGTCTTGAAAAGAAAGTGAAAGTCTCTCAATCGTGCCTGACTCTTTGCAACCCCATGGACTATACCGTCCATGGAATTCTTCAGTCCAGCATACTGGAGTGGGTAGACTTTCCCTTTTCTAGTACATCTTCCCAATCCAGGAATCAAACCAGCGTCTTCTGCATCGCAGGTAGATTCTTTACCAGCTGAGCTACCAGGGAAACCCATAAGGTCTTGAGGTGGGAACACTGTTGGCATATTTGTGGAGTAGGCAGATGACCAGTGTGGCTAGAGCAAACAGAAGGACAAGGAGACTGGCAGGAGCTAAAGCTAGAGAAGAAGTGGGGGGTCTAGCTCATAACAGTCTCTTGGGGGATGGAATGAACTGTGGATTCCACCCAGAGAGAGACTGGAGTCACTGGAGGGCGTTGGGCAAAGGAGTGTCGTGCTATGACGTGACTTTCTAAAAGATCCCTCTGACTCCAAAGTGAGCAATCCTCTGGGAGCAGCACAGATGGTCAGGGAGATCGGTTAGGAAGCTCTTGCCACAACTGAGGCGGGAAAGGACAGTAGCTCAAGGAGAGTGGTGCCACTGGGGTGGTGAGAGGTGGCAGAGTCTGGATCTGTTTCTCAGAAAGAAGCAACAGGATTTGCTGATGGCTGAATGTGGAGTGTGAGCAGAAGGCGGCAATGATGACACCACAGCTCTCGGTCTGAGTCACAGGGAGAGTAAAGTTGCCATTTCCAGAGATGGGAAATTCTAGAGAAGGAGCAGGTTGGGGATGATGATAAAAAGTTTTGTTTTAAGTATGGTACTTTGAGATGCATGTTAGAGAACCAATGGTAAAAACAGAGAAGGTAGAAAGAAAGGCAAGCCGGAGATATTTACTCACGATTCTTCAAATTCCCTGGTGGAAGTGAAGTGAAGTGGAAGTGCTCAGTCGTGTCTGATCCTTTGCAACCCCATAGACCACATAGTCTATGGAATTCTCCTGGCTAGAATACTGGAGTGGGTAGCCATTTCCTTCTCCAGGCGATCTTCCCAACCCAGGGATCGAACCCAGGTCTCCAGCATTGCAGGTGGATTCTTTAACAGCTGAGCCAGTAGGGAAGCCCTCAGATAGTTAAAAATCCAACTTCAGTGCAGGAGATCTGGGTTTGATCCCTGGGTCAGAAAGATCCCCTGGAGAAGAGAATGGCTACCCATTCCAGTATTTTTGCCTGGAGAATTCCATGGACAGAGGAGCCTGGCAGGTTACAGTCCATGGAGTCACAAAGAGTCGGACATGATTGAGTGACTAACAGTTCAGAACAGGTTATTCAAAGCCATCGGTTTGAATTGAAAATAGTCTGGCTCAGATGGTAAAAGCGTCTGCCTACAATGTGGGAGACCTGGGTTCAATCCCTGGTTTGGGAAAATCCCCTGGAGAAGGAAATGGCAACCCACTCCAGTACTCTTGCCTGAAAAATCCCATGGATGGAGAAGCTTGGTAGGCTACAATCCATGGATGGGGTGGCAAAGAGTTGGACATGACTGAGCGACTTCACTTTTCTTTCTTTCTTTCACTTTCAGGATTGAAATCCTCAAGGGAATGAGAGGAGCTAGAGGAGAGGACCAACCCATGGAGCATTCCAAAGGCTAGAGTTAATGGAGACGAAGGGGCCGGCGGGCAAGCTGTGCAGAAGAGTTCCCTTAAGGAGGAAAACCCAAAGATTCCAGCCTTAGTGAAGGAAGTGTTTCAAGAAAAGAGTGACCCGCAAGGTCAAACTGGTGATGGGTTAGGGTGAGGACCTTCTAATTTGGCACAATTCCCACTCTCTGGAAATGACAGATCATGACACTGACATGTCATGTCAGTATTTGTTTCAGTGATGTGGTGACGTCAAAAGCCTGATTGAGTGGGTTCAAGAGAGAACATAAGAGAGCAAGTGGAGACTGAGAGTAGATTCACCTCTTTGGGGAGTGTGTCTGGAAAGAGGAACAGAGTCTCTTTCTGTTTTGTAAGTAAATTCATTTGCATCATTTCTTTTTAGTAGTGTTAGCAGTGTTAGTCCTTCAGTCGTGTCCAACTCTTTGCAGCCCCATAGACTGTAGCCTGCCTCTGTCCGTGGGGATTCTGCAGGCAGGAATACTGGAGTGGGTAGCCATTCCCTTCTCCAGAGGATCTTTCCGACCCAGGGATCTCCCAGAATCCAGGTCTCCTGCACTGCAAGCAGATCCTTTACTGTTCCATGTATAAGGGATGCCATACAATACTTGTCCTTCCCTGACTTACTTCACTCAATATTACACTCTCTAGGTCCATCCATGTTGACTCACAGACTTAGAAAATGAACTTACGGTTGCTGGTGGGAAGGGACAGTTAGGGAGTTTGGGAAGGTCATGTACACACTGCTTTATTTAAAATGGATAACCAACAAAGACCTACTGTATAGCACAGGGAACTCTGTTCAATGTTATGTGGCAGCCTGGATGAGGGCAGTGTGGGGGAGAATGGATACATGTATATATCCAGTTGGATTCCCTTCACTGTTCACCTGAAACTATAACTATCACAGCATTATTAATAGGCTATTCCCCAGTACAAAATAAAAAGCTCAAAAATATTTTGAAAAAAGAGGAACAGAGAATTGAGATCAAAGGTTTCTTTTTAACGATGATTGCCTTCACAGATTGTTACTGTTACAACCTGCCTGAGAGGGACAGATGACAATGTCCTTGAGAAGATGAAAGTCATAGGCTCAGCTTCAACCCCTGGTGTGTCTTCTACTATAATAAACATCCCCCCCCCCCCCCAATTAACACAATTAAATGTTTGGGGATAGTTTTAAACTGCTTTAAAATGCAAACATTTCTTTCAATTACATAGAGTGAGTTTACCAGGAGATGAAAAAATATTGCCACTGGGTCTTGGAGACACTGCCTTGATGAACATCGTGAGATGGCCAGTCTTACTGCTGACTTTCCCTAGCATTTCTACACACTTCTGATTTTGGGTTATTTATGTGGCTGGCTCCCAGAGTAGATAGAAGTCCCCAGAGACAGGTTGTTCAGTCACTCAGTGGTGTAGAACTCTTTGTGACTCCATGGACTGCAGCATGCCAGGCTTCCCTGTCCTTCACCATCTCCCGGAGATTGCTCAAACTCATGTCCATTGAGTCGATGATACCATCCAACCATCTCTTCCTCTGTTGTCCCCTTCTCCTCCTGCCCTCAATCTTTCCCAACATCAGGATCTTTTCTAATAAAGTGGCTCTTTGCATTAGGTGGCCAAAGTATTGGAATTTCAGCTCAGTCCTTCCAATGAATATTCAGGACTGATTTCCTTTAGGATGGACTGGTTGGATCTCCTTGCAGTCCAAGGGATTCTCAAGAGTCTTCTCCAACACCACAGTTCAAAAGCATCAATTCTTCGGTGCTCAGCTTTCTTTATAGTCCAACTCTTACATCCATACATGACCGCTGGAAAAACCATTGCTTTGACTAGATGGACCTTTGTTGGCCAAGTAATGTCTCTGCTTTTTAATATGCTATCTAGGTTGGTCATATCTTTTCTTCCAAGGAGCAAGTATCTTAATTTCATGGCTGCTGTCACCATCTGCAGTGATTTTGGAGGCCAAGAAAATAAAGTCTGTCACTCTTTCCACTGTTTCCCCATTTATTTGCCATGAAGTGATGGGACTGAATGTCATGATCTTAGTTTTTGGAATGCTGAATTTTAAGCCAGCTTTTTCACTCTCTTCTTTCACTTTCATCAAGAGGTTCTTTAGTTCCTATTCACTGTAAGCCATAAGGGTGGTGTCATCTGCATATCTAAGGTCATTGATAGTTCTCCGTTCTGCAGCCCCATGACTAGCCAATGACTAGTATATGTGTATTCACAAACTACTTGGGAAAGGAAGGAGAAATAGAGAAGGTGAGAACTGGATCTTCCTCCCCTATTTAACCTTTCTTTCACCTTTCACATGAGGCATGAGCTTTATATTATTTTGCAAAAATACTTTGCTGATAGTATAGTAAGTAAACAATATCTTCCTTTTTAATTTGCAAATGACAAAGGTGAAAGGGGGAAAGGAATAAAGATTTATTGAGTGCCCACAGTGTTCTAGGCACTCTGCTAAGCACAGTTGCACAAATTAGTTCTTTTATAGATAATCAACATGATTAGGAAAAGGTTGCATTTTGTACAGAGTCATCAGCACTGCCATTGAGTTAAATAGTCATGTAATGAAATGGGATGCCTCATACAGTAGTGAGCTTCCCATCAGTGGAAGTATGTAAGCAGAGTGTGGATAAGGAGAAACCTAGCATCATCACCGATGGTCCAATCTAATCATGGGAATCAGTGGGTCCAAGTGATATCATTCTGTAACTGTATAATTCATACCTCAAGGTTTCTCATCATCAAAATAAAAGCATATAGAATTTGTTAGAAGGCGCCATAGGACAGCACTTAAATATGCAGATTCTGAAGTCAAACTGTCAAGGACAAAAGCTACCTCTGCTATTTATGAATCATATTATGTGCCTCAGTTTCCTTATCTGCGAAAAATTAGAATAATAACAGATGGGAGACAGTGGAGGACTGAGGAGTCTGGCATGCTGCAGTCCATGGGGTTGCAAAGAGTCAGACACAATTTGGCAACTGAACAACAGCCTCACTCTAATATTCATCCAAAGTGATTAGGACAGCATCTAGCACATAGTAAGTGCTCAATAAATATTAGTTATTATTCATTATGTTCAATCACTTCTTAGAGATTCCACCAACGTGTCCTGGGCACGTGGGTATCTGTTATGGCCCATGTTTATACCTTAAACCTAAGCCAACTCCAGTTAGAAAGACTGAACTCAGCACACAGAAGCTCTTGGGGATTGAGGTGCTTTGATGGGGGTACAGCCAAGCCAGCCGCCTCTCCTGCTCTACGAATATACCCATCTGCCCAAGTTGGGCAGTGTGCAGAAATGTTTATGGCGACCTCATTTGTTTTCCTTTCTGTGACGGCTGCCTTCCAAAGGCCAGGAACCGCTGAAATTAAACCAAGGCAGGGGCCAGGGGAGCAGACGGGGCCTGGGTCCAGGCCAGGAGTAATGAAGTGGAAAATGTTCACACCACAGGCAGCATTACAATGCACCTGTACAAATAGAATGAGACCTGCCCCCGCTCCCTCCCAGGGGCCCAACTACCTCAAGACTTCTCTTTATGGTTTTGCTCTGTCCTCTCCCCAATCAACCGCGCTGAGACCTACAATGGAGATAAGAAACAAAGACATTGAGAGTGGCGAGGTTAGGGGAGGGACAGAATGAGAGGGAGGTGAAACAGAGACACCCTTAGCCCAAATGTTTCCTGTAAGTTCTGGTGAGTTCTTTGAAAGCCAGGTTGCCTAAAACAGGGGAGAAATGCACAGTTAACGAGTGCCAACTAGGTGCTGGGGGTTTGGCAGGTCACTTTCGTACGCTTTAGCTCATGTTACCTACCTGATACGATTTCACCCTGTTTCACAGACAAGGAAACTGAAGTCCAAGGAAACAGAGCCAGAAGGTGACAGAATCAAGATCTGAATCTGGGTAGCACCATTCCTGTTTTATAATGAAGTGACTCTGAGCCAGAATGTTGAGTGACTTTCTCAAAGCCATACAGCTACTGAGCAGAACTCAGAGGTGCTGAGCTCCCAGGGTAGTGGTCATCATTGCACCCTGAAAAGGTAGGGCAGTGAAGATGAAGGGCCTGGCTTCCCCCAGAGAGAGGAGCAGAGGGGCCATTAAATCTTCATCAGAATAGAAGACGGAAGATTAAACAAAGACCAACCTATGATCAGTGTTATATCGTTTTTGAAGCAAAGTGACTCTGGGCCAGTCTCCCAATCGCAGGGAGGTTCAGTGTCTTCATCTTTGAAGTGGGAATTCTATGAGCTTGAAGGGAGATAGCACCTCCGAAAGCCCAAGGATCTGGTGCTCTTCACCTCTCTCAGGTTCCATCTGCAGTCACTCCCAACTCCTACTGTTGCAACCAGAAGCTTCCTCAGCATGGTGGGGGAAAAGTAAAGGTCAAAAATAAGAGTCTTTGCCCCTACATACACCCTGAGAGCTCACCTTTCATCACCATCTTCTCTTACATAAGTTGTTAGGATCCTGGGACTTCCCTGGTGGTCCAGTGGTTAAGAACCTACCTTGGAATGAAGAGGACGAAGGTTCAATCCCTAGTCCTGGAACTAAGATCCCACGTGCTGTGGTCCAGCTAAGTCTGTGTGCTACAGCTACTGAGCCCATGCACCACAACTGGGGAATCCATGCACTGCAACAAAAGGTCCCACGGGACTCAGCCAAGATCCCACGTGCTGCAGTCAAATAAATAAATATTTTAAAAATACGTTGCTAGAATCCTTACAAAAGCAAACAGATATAGAAATGCATCCACATACCATAGACCATCAATAAATTCTAGCACCCTTGAAAAATGAGTTTTTTGCAGACCAAAACATATGCTGTTTTTAACTCTCTAATATGTAGGTCATAGTAAATGCTTGATAAATGTCTATCAAATCTGAAGCACTTCCAGAGCCTGTGTCATTGTGCCCCTAACTTCCACACTCATGGTTTGGTCGACATCCAGCACCGTTTGGTCCTCTCCAGATGCCAGGTGCTTGATGCAGGAATTCAGGGACCAACATGATACAGTTCTCCAAGGAGATGCTTAGCTGCTTCAAAAGGCTCACCTAATTCAATATTAGGAATGAATTACTTTTGTTGCTCTTTGTTGCTTTAGATGTTTTTGTTATTGCTGTTGGCTTTTATGATCACTGTTGTTTGGATCAAGGAGGAAGTCTAAACTTTGTATAAAAATCAGGGTTCAGTTCAATCACTCAGTCGTGTCTGACTCTTTGCAACCCCTGGACTGCAGCACGCCAGGCTTCCCTGTCCATCACCAACTCCCAGAGCTTACTCAAACTCATATCCATTGATTCAGTGATGCCATCCAACCTGCTCATCCTCTGTCGTCCCCTTCTTCTCCTGCCTTCAATCTTTCCCAGCATCAGTCCTTCCAATGAATATTCAGGACTGATTTCCTTTAGGATGGACTGGTTGGGTCTCCTTGCCATCCAAGGAACTCTCAAGAATCTTCTCTAACACCACAGTTCAAAAGCATCAATTCTTCGGCACTCAGCTTTCTTTATAGTCCAACTCTCACATCCAAACATGACTACTGGAAAAACTTTTGACTTTGACTAGCTTTGACTAGATGGACCTTTGTTGTCAAAGTAATGTCTCTGCTTTTTAATATTCTGTCTAGGTTGGTCATAGCTTTTCTTCCAAGGAGCAAGCATCTTTTAATTTCATGGCTGCTGTCACCATCTGCAGTGATTTTGGAGCCCAAAAATATAAAGTCTGCCACTGTTTCCATTGTTTTCCCATCTATTTGCCATGAAGTGATGGGACCAGATGCCATGATCTTCATTTTCTGAATGTTGAGTTTTAAGTCAACTTTTTCACTCTCCTCTTTCACTTTCATCAAGAGGCTCTTTAGTTCCTCTTCACTTTCTGCCATAAGGATGGTGTCATCTGCATATCTGAGGTTATTGATATTTCTCCTGGCAATCTTGATTCCAACTTGTGCTTCATTCAGCCTGGAATTTTGCATAATGTACTTTGCATGTAAGTTAAATGACAGGGTGATAATATGCAGCCTTGATGTACTCCTGTCCTGATTTGGAACCAGTCTGTAGTTCCACGTCCATTTCTAACTTGCTTCTTGACCTGCATGCAGATTTCTCAGGATGCAGGTCAGGTGCTCTGGTATTCCCATCTCCTAAAGAATTTTCCACAGTTTCTTGTGATCCACAAAGTCAAAGTCTTGTCACTTCCACTGTATAATCATAAGGGATTTGATTTAGGTCATACCTGAATGATCTGGTAGTCTTCCCTACTTTTTTCAATTTAAGTCTGAAAAGGAGTTCATGATCTGAGCCACAGTCAGTTCCCAGTCTCGTTTTTGCTGACTCTATAGAGCTTCTCCATTTTGGCTGCAAAGAATATAATCAATTTGATTTAGGTGTTGACCATCTAGTGATGTCCATGTGTAGAGTCTTCTCTTGTGTTACTGGAAGAGGGTGTTTGCTATGACCAGTGCACTCTGTTGGCAAACTCTGTTAGCCTTTGCCCTGCTTCATTTTGTACTCCAAGGCCAAATTTGCCTGTTACTTCAGGTATCTCTTGACTTCCTACTTTTGCATTCTAGTCCCCTATAATGAAAAGGACATCTTTTCAGGATGTTAGTTTTAGAAGATCTTGTAGGTCTTTCATAGAACCATTCAACTTCAGCTTCTTCAGCATTACTGTCTGGGGCATAGACTTAGATTACTGTGATATTGAATGGTTTGCCTTGGAAATGAACAGAGATCATTCTGTCGTTTTTGAGATTGCACCCAAGTACTGTACTTTGGACTATTTTGTTGACTATGATGGCTACAAAAATCAGGGTTAGCCTGTGTTATTGTTGTAGTTGTGTTGTAAAGAGAGGAAATGGTTTATGTATTTATTTCTTTTTGGCTCTCCTGGGTCTTCGCTGCTGCGTAGGTCTTTCTCAGCTGCAGACAGCAGGGTCCATCTCTAGTTGCAGTATGCATTCTTCTCACTGTGCTGGCTTCTCTTGTTGCAAAGCACAGGCTCTAGGGTGCACAGGCAGTGGTTGCGGCACATGGGCTCAATAGCTACTACTTCTGGGCTTTAGGGCACAGCCTTAATAGTTGTGGCTCATGGGCTGAGTTGCTCTGCGGCATGTGAGATCTTCCCAGATCAGGGATCATGCCTGTGTCTCTTGCATTGGCCCGTGGATTCTTCAGCACTGAGCCTCCAGGGAAGCTGGCATGTGTTCTTAAAACCCTTTGCACTTTCTGACTTTTCCCTATTCAATTCACTTGCCCTTGTCTCTCACTAGGTGCCAGATGAAGCAAAACTCACTGCTGCAGATGCAGACTCTCAAATAAATACCTTTCATACAATGTGACTCCCAAAGCCACAGCAACATGTACAGGTGGGAAGGATGAACTCAGTGCAGGAATGCTGTCCTAAAATTGGTCATCCTAGCTGGGTTAGAATTCCATCATGGGATGATCCCAGTAGATCATATGACCTTGGCCACATCTTCTGAACAGCTGAATGACCTGCGTCTTCAGAGCAAAGTATGTCTAACCATACGTGGTCTGTTTCCCACCATTTAGAATATAATGTTATCCCTAGAATGGGCACCTAATCAGACACCATTTAGTGTTCCCATTTAGCAGTTTGTCAGTGCTGTACCTAACAAAAACTCCATAAAAGTCTGTTGACCCATCTGAACTCAGCAATGAAGTCTAGTCCTGATGCTGGAAGATGGAAAGTTTCTTAAGACTAGAGACAAGCCCTAACATTTGTAATCTCTACATCTGCATTTTGGTTTCTCTATCCCTACAGTAGCCAGCGCCTGCTAGTCCGTCAGACTCAGATGGTCAGCATCTCCCCGGGTGTCTTGGCCAATCACGAGGCCATCCCCTCCTAGGGATGGATCACATCCACCCCCTGTGTTCCTGTTGTACTGTAACCCTCTGCCACTGCAGCACCACCTGCTTCATTAGCTTACTTCCTCTCCCAGGCCGATCTTCTTGACAGCAGAGAAGGCAACCCCATCATCTCTGCCTTCCTCTATACCTGGAACATAGGAGGTCAACAGTAAACACATGTTGAGTGAACAAGTGACTGTACGGTTTCCTCTAATAGGATTGACTTTCCCTGAAGATTTCAAGCTCTCTGTGGACAAGACCATGTTGCCCCTTGAGAGCTGGAGTAAGCCAGGCTCTGGGAGAAGGATGTTGATATCAGAAGAGCAGGATGATGCCAAAAGGTGAAGGAAAAAGATTCCTTCTATTCTTTTTCCCCCAAATTTCTCTCACCTTTGGGATTCTTCCTAGAACCTGCAAGTAACTCTTTAGGGGACCCTTAGTATGTACTATTACAGGGCTCAGGTAGGCTAGGTGTTTCCTGCTATGGGACTGGACCAATTCACTTCTCCCAGCTCAGCGGAGTTGCTGTGGCTGGGAGAATGTTCTAAGCTTGGATTAGTCTGCAGGACAGGGAGCAACTCAATCTCTATACAGAAGGGAGGTTTTGAACACTCAGACACAAATACCAGTTTACCACACCTCCATCATCATTCAGTTCAGTTCAGTTCAGTCACTCAGTCGTGTCCAACTCTTTGCAACCCCATGAATTACAGCACACCAGGCCTCCCTGTCCATCACCAACTCCCGGAGTTCACTGAGACTCATGTCCATCAAGTTGGTGATGCCATCCAGCCATCTCATCCTCTGTTGTCCCCTTCTCCTCCTGCCCCCAATCCCTCCCAGCATCAGAGTCTTTTCCAATGAGTCAACTCTTCGCATGAGGTGGCCAAAGTACTGGAGTTTCAGCTTTAGCATCAGTCCTTCCAAAGAAATCCCAGGGCTGATCTCCTTCAGAATGGACTGGTTGGATCTCCTTGCAGTCCAAGGGACTCTCAAGAGTCTTCTCCAACACCACAGTTCAAAAGCATCAATTCTTCGGTGCTCACCTTTCTTCACAGTCCAACTCTCACATCCATACATGACCACTGGAAAAACCATAGCTTGACTAGATGGACCTTTGTTGGCAAAGTAATATCTCTGCTTTTCAATATGCTATCTAGGTTGGACATAACTTTTCTTCCAAGGAGTAAGCGTCTTTTAATTTCATGGCTGCAGTCACCATCTGCAGTGATTTTGAAGCCCCAAAAAATAAAGTCTGACACTGTTTCCCCATCTATTTCTCATGAAGTGATGGGACCAGATGCCATGATCTTAGTTTTCTGAATGTTGAGCTTTAAGCCAACTTTTTCACTCTCCTTTTTCACTTTCATCAAGAGGCTTTTTAGTTCCTCTTCACTTTCTGCCATAAGGGTGGTGTCATCTGCATATCTGAGGTTATTGATATTTCTCCTGGTAATCTTGATTCCAGCTTGTGCTTCTTCCAGCCCAGCATTTCTCATGATGTACTCTGCATATAAATTAAATAAGCAGGGTGACAATATACAGCCTTGATGTACTCTTTTTCCTATTTGGAACCAGTCTGTTGTTCCATGTCCAGTTCTAACTGTTGCTTCCTGACCTGCATATAGGTTTCTCAAGAGGCAGGTCAGGTGGTCTGGTATTCCCATCTCTTGAGGAATTTCCCACAGTTTATTGTGATCCACACAGTCAAAGGCTTTGGCATAGTCAATAAAGCAGAAATAGATGTTTTTCTGGAACTCTCTTGCTTTTTCCATGATCCAGTGGATGTTGGCAATTTGATCTCTGGTTCCTCTGCCTTTTCTAAGACCAGCTTAAACATCTGCAAGTTCATGGTTCACGTATTGCTGAAGCCTGGCTTGGAGAATTTTGAGCATTACTTTACTAGCGTGTGAGATGAGTGCAATTGTGCGGTAGTTTGAACATTTTTGGGCATTGCCTTTCTTTGGGATTGGAATGAAAACTGACCTTTTCCAGTCCTGTGGCCACTGCTGAGTTTGCCAAATTTGCTGGCATATTGAGTGTAGCACGTTCACAGCATCATCTTTCAGAATTTGAAATAGCTCAACTGGAATTCCATCACCTCCACTAGCTTTGTTCATAGTGATGCTTTCTAAGGCCCACTTGACTTCACATTCCAGGATGTCTGGCTCTAGGTGAGTGATCACACCATCATAATTATCTTGGTCGTGTAGATCTTTTTTGTACAGTTCTTCTGTGTGTTCTTGCCACCTCTTCTTAATATCTTCTGCCTCTGTTAGGTCCATACCATTTCTGTCCTTTATCGAGCCCATCTTTGCATGAAATGTTCCCTTGGTATCTCTAATTTTCTTGAAGAGATCTCTAATCTCTCCCATTCTGTTGTTTTCCTCTATTTCTTTGCATTGATCGCTGAGGAAGGCTTTCTTATCATTACCAAAGGTTAATATTTTTGGATTTTAAACCTTTTTAAAATTGTTTTATAAAACCAAAAGGTTAAAACCCCAAAATTTCCTGTTCTCAGTGAAGAACTCACTTAATTCAGCTAATATTCAGTATGTTCCATTTAAGAACAGACCTCAAAAACACCACAGAAAAATCACAGGGTACTTACCTGTAATATACAAGAGTTGTCTATTGGGTGGAATCACCACAACCTTTCTTTAAATGGCAAGCAACCCCTCGACTCTGAAAAATTTAGATCTCAGAAATGCGATACTGTCAGCAAACACCAGGCACACCTGGGGGGCCAGGGGTGTCAAAAATGTCCCACAGTTGTACAATACAATTTCAAGTAAACAAATGGACAAATACATGCTGTTTCTTATTCCTGTTGAAACTGAATCATTCTTACCCCCAGGACTTCAATATGCCATGATGGTTTCACTTTTCTCTGTTCACATACAGACTACATGCACTAAACAGTTACCCACATTTCTTAAAAACAAAATGTTAAAGCCAAAAGTAACATGAAATCCCAGGGACAACATGAGGGTTCATCTGACAGTGACAGTAGAGCAGTGTTGAAACGGAGTCTGAGTCCATGTTTGGATTCAGCCGGCGGGTGAGTAGCGATCGATTAAGGATATCTGTCCTGGATGTGTGAGCGCAGAATAATAACACACCAGGCACATATTTGTCATCCCTGATCCTGTTTGTGAATCTCAAATTATAGACAGTGAAACTAGCACCCAGAGAGATGAACTGTCTAAGGTCACATAGTGAATTTCTTTCTAGAGGACTTAGAATCATGTGGACATAATCATTAGGCCATTTCTATGAGCTAAAGATCTACTAGTATTCAATCTATAAGGCTTGGAAAAGACATCTAGCCTTGGTATAAAGGATCTTAGGCAGCTGTGATTTCTCACCTCATTTGGGTCAAATCCCAACTAGCATCTGAGAAAATATACCGCCATTGAATAGCACCCTACTAGCCACTGGACAGCCCCTTTCAACTATATTTGATGTTTAATGAATAGAAATCACCAATACTGTCCATCATCATCTGCCTGAGGCCCCCTGGGACCCACCACATCCCAACTCTTGAAACTCCTCCAAGAACATAAGTTTGGGACACGACACTGATGCTCAGCAGAGAGGGGCCTTTGCTCACACTACCCCTGAGATCATGCGCTCTCTGGTCCATGGACAGCTAGCTGTGTCCTCGCAGACCATGCACAGCTAGAGGACCTTCCTCTTTGTGCTTGAGCAGTGGCCCTGGCGTCCCCTTCTATGAAACTCTTTTCTGAGACTTACCTGGTCATCCAGTGGTTAAGAATCTGCCTTTCAACACAGGAGATATGTGTTCGACCCCTGGTCAGGGAACTGAGATCCCATATGCCACATGCAACTAAGCCCACATGCCACAACTACAGAGAAGCCAACTGCCAGCAATGAAGAGCTGACATGCTGCCGCTAAGACCTGACACACTCAAACAAATAAAGCATAAATAAACATGTAAAAACGAACAAAAAATGCCTCCTTAGTCCTTCAGGCTTCCTATAAGACTGCCTTCTTGCGCCCCAGTTAGGTGAGCCGCCCTCCCCGTGCTTGCTTTATCCTGTTACTATGGCACCCGTCACACCTTCCTATGACCACTCACTTGAGACAGTGATCTTCATAAACACCATGAGTATGTCTTGTTCAGCATCTTAGCTGTAGTAGTTGAGCACAACATCTGACCCAGAGTAAGTGCTTCCTAAGTGTCTGTCACAAGAACAAGTTACTAGATGGATGAATAACGTCTTTTCCACATTTATCAGCACACCGTGGTCTTGTCTTTTCCAGAATGATTACAACCTAGTTTTTCCTAAGGTAAGTTTTCCCAAATTATTTTCTGTGAAATCTTGAGATCCATGAAATAATTGTTGTCCTTAAAAAGTAGTTAATAAAGAGTAAAAAAAAAGAAATTCTTGGGATTTTTTTTCTAAAATGTAATTTAACACATTTGTTGTTGTTGTTGCTTACAATTATGTAAGAAAAGTGTGTGTGTGTATTCTTTAATACAGTATATAATTATACTATATTAAAGCATAATCTGGTCTGGTCAGAAGAAATGGAGAAATAGCACACCCTACATTAGAATGCCTGGTGGACTCACAAGCCTGGAACATTCCACGGCAGCAGGATGCACAGACAGCTTGAATCAGCTCATGTATATTGCCTTTTGGATGACTGTTGGTCTTTGTTACATATATTTCTTATAAAAGCACCATATATTTCTGATATTATTCAATGTTTATTGTACATTGAACATATGGATCAAAATGTGATCATTTCTTACAACAAATAGATCATCCAGAAAACTTATTATTCCTCTTTATTTTCACTCAAATGCACATGATATTTATAAGGTCCTTTGGTATCTATAAATATACTATTTTTTAAATATTTCTTATATACAAAAGCCTGAGAAGTACTACCCTTATATAAATATATCACTGAATTGTTGATACATCCAATCAGCTGGTTTCCTTGGGGAAATATGCATAGATTTGGAAACAAAGGGAAGAGTAGATGAGAAGTTGGAGGTAATAAAATAAGTTGAAATTGAAAAAGACATGAAGCTCTTATAAACCCCCTATGAACCAGGATGCTGAAGGAGCTATAAAGCATACAGAAATAAACAGAAAAAAAAGCTTGTAAAGATAAAAACTCTCTGATTAGATTTTAAAACTAAAAACAGTGATATTTTTATATAATAGACTGGTATATGAACTGTCATGAAAAGTTTAAAATAATAAGTATGCAACCGTGTAAGTCAGATAAACATAAAGAAAAAGCAGGAGACGTTAAAAATTAGACACAGCAATTTCCAGGTAGCAAAAGGTAAAAAAAAATAATAATTTCTTATTGATAAAATTAACAGGACAGTGAAGACATATAGTAACAAGCTCATTGCTCATAAAAAGAGCAGTTTGTAAACATAACCAAAAGTATTATATTTTAGAATGCTAAAACTCTACTTAGATAATTTACTATTTTTAAATAAGATGAAACTTGTAAACATTTTTACCAAAGTGTTGTTCTTAATGAATCCTCCACATTAGAGAAAGAGTGATGGGAAATAGAAAAGAAACTATAAAAACTAGAATTAATTCATTTGAAAGCAAAACTAGAGTACATAGTGTATCAGTTCAGTCGCTCAGTCATGTCCAACTCTGCGACCCCATGAATCGCAGCACGCCAGGCCTCCCTGTCCATCACCAACTCCCGGAGTTCACTCAGACTCACGTCCATCGAGTCAGCGATGCCATCCAGCCATCTCATCCTCTGTCGTCCCCTTCTCCTCCTGCCCCTAATCCCTCCCAGCATCAGAGTCTTTTCCAATGAGTCAACTCTTTGCATGAGGAGGCCAAAGTACTGGAGTTTCAGCTTTAGCATCAGTCCTTCCAATGAACACCCAGGGCTGATCTCCTTCAGAATGGACTGGTTGGATTTCCTTGCAGTCCAAGGGACTCTCAAGAGTCTTCTCCAACACCACAGTTCAAAAGCATCAATTCTTCAGCGCTCAGCCTTCTTCACAGTCCAACTCTCACATCCATACATGACCACTGGAAAAACCATAGCCTTGACTAGACGAACCTTTGTTGGCAAAGTAATGTCTCTGCTTTTGAATATGCTATCTAGGTTGGTCATAACTTTCCTTCCAAGGAGTAAGCATCTTTTAATTTCATGGCTGCAGTCACCATCTGCAGTGATTTTGGAGCCCAGAAAAATAAAGTCTGACACTGTTTCCCCATCTATTTCCCATGAAGTGATGGGACCACATGTCATGATCTTCGTTTTCTGAATGTTGAGCTTTAAGCCAACTTTTTCAGTCTCCTCTTTCACTTTCATCAAGAGGCTTTTGAGTTCCTCTTCACTTTCTGCCATAGGGTGGTGTCATCTGCATATCTGAGGTTATTGATATTTCTCCTGGTAATCTTGATTCCAGCTTGTGTTTCTTCCAGCCCAGCATTTCTCATGATGTACTCTGCATATAAGTTAAATAAGCAGGGTGACAATATACAGCCTTGACGTACTCCTTTTCCTATTTGGAACCAGTCTGTTGTTCCATGTCCAGTTCTAACTGTTGCTTCCTGACCTGCATATAGGTTTCTCAAGAGGCAGGTCAGGTGGTCTGGTATTCCCATCTCTTGAGGAATTTCCCACAGTTTATTGTGATCCACACAGTCAAAGGCTTTGGCATAGTCAATAAAGCAGAAATAGATGTTTTTCTGGAACTCTCTTGCTTTTTCCATGATCCAGTGGATGTTGGCAATTTGATCTCTGGTTCCTCTGCCTTTTCTAAAACCAGCTTGAACATCAGGAAGTTCACGGTTCATGTATTGCTGAAGCCTGGCTTGGAGAATTTTGAGCATTACTTTACTAGCGTGTGAGATGAGTGCAATTGTGCGGTAGTTTGAACATTCTTTGGCATTGCCTTTCTTTGGGATTGGAATGAAAACTGACCTTTTCCAGTCCTGTGGCCACTGTTGAGTTTTCCAAATTTGCTGGCATATTGAATGCAGCACTTTACGTATATAAATCCATGTATTAATATAATTGGGCTTCCCAACTGGCTCAGTGGTAAAGAATCCACCTGCCAATGCAGGAGACATGGGTTTGATTCCTGGGTCAGGAAGATCCCCTGAAGGAGGAAATGGCAACCAAGAATTCCAGTATTCTTGCCTGGGAAAGCCCATGGACAGAAGAGCCTGGCAGGCTACAGTCCATGGGGTAGCAGAGAGTCAGACACAACTGAGTGACTAAACAACAACAGAGAACTGTTATAAGAATAACAATTGCCACAGTAGCGTTTGTGGTATTGTTAAAAGCAGTGTGAGTATGGAGACTGAGGACCGTTTTCTAGCTTTGGCTCTGCCACTCACCAGCTGGCAGTGGGGGCCTTGGAGAACTCTTGGCTTCAGTTTCCGTTTATGGGTATAGGGCTACCTACCCTATAGGGTCATTATGGGAATGAAAAAACATAACAGATGGGAAGTGGCTTTTAATTTATAAAATGCTACAGAAACATTGACTTTTATTACTGTTAGTGATATCATTTTGTTATACTGAGAGGAAATTTGTATATCTTATACTTACAGCCCCCAATCCTCATTCCTTATAGGAGGTCCCCATTACTTCTAGGAAACAAACAATCATATTGAGGCAGGCTGAAGTTAAAAGTAAATCACTCCACGATGCAGTCAGGAGCCAAGAAATGCTGGCTGCTTTAGAATCTTCCAGCAAGGAATGGATCTCTCCCTAGCGCCTCCAGAAGTAAGTAGCTCTCCTTTCACCTTGATTTTAAACCCCTAAGAATTATTTTGGATTTTTGACTTTCACAACTGTCAGAGAGTAAGTTGTATTATTTTAAAGCTTAAAAAAAAAAAAAAACTAAATCACTCCAGGACATGTAGACTGATAGAATCTCAGTTGGAACCAGAATCCCATCTTACCATCACAGACAAGCCACCTAGACAGAGTTATGCCTTAAATCATGTTTTATAAAGGAAATATAAAATCTCTGGAAAGGTGCTAACATCTCCTAGCAGAGGCTGGTCCCTTAGTTGCCTCCCAAGGAACTGGTATCTAATGGTGGGAACCAGGACATGCATAAAACATTGTAATGTAAGGCATAAAGCACCAAGCCTATTAGGTGGACACAGAAAGAGTGTTAGAGAGGTATAGAGAAGATAAAGGTCACCAATACCTGGAGAAAGGAATCAAAGACATCTTTCGGAAAGAGTAACTTTTGAATCAGGCTTTGCAAGGCACACAGATGACCAGCGTGGAACAGTGGAAAGGGCATGGACTCTCAGTTCATCAAATGACCTGTTGTTCAGTTCAGTTCAGTTCAGTTGCTCAGTCGTGTCCGACTCTTTGCAACCCAATGAATCGTAGCATGCCAGGCCTCCCTGTCCATCACCAACTCCCAGAGTTCACTCAGACTCATGTCCATCGAGTCAGTGATGCCATCCAGCCATCTCATCCTCTGTCGTCCCCTTCTCCTCCTGCCCCTAATGCCTCCCAGCATCAGAGTCTTTTCCAATGAGTCAACTCTTTGCATGAGCTGGCCAAAGTACTGGAGTTTCAGCTTTAGCATCATTCCTTCCAAAGAAATCCCAGGGCTGATCTCCTTCAGAATGGACAGGTTGGATCTCCTTGCAGTCCAAGGGACTCTCAAGAGTCTTCTCCAACACCACAGTTCAAAAGCACTCAGCTTTCTTCACAGTCCAACTCTCACATCCATATACGACCACTGGAAAAACCATAGCCTTGACTAGACGGACCTTTGTTGGCAAAGTAATGTCTCTGCTTTTGAATATGCTATCTAGGATGGTCATAACTTTCCTTCCAAGGAGTAAGCGTCTTTTAATTTCATGGCTGCAGTCACCATCTGCAGTGATTTTGGAGCCCAAAAATATAAAGTCTGACACTGTTTCCACTGTTTCCCCATCTATTTCCCATGAAGTGATGGGACCAGATGCCATGATCTTCGTTTTCTGAATGTTTAGTTTTAAGCCAACTTTTTCACTCTCCTCTTTCACCTTCATCAAGAGGCTTTTTAGTTCCTCTTCAGTTTCTGTCATAAGGGTGGTGTCATCTGCATATCTGAGGTTATTGATATTTCTCCCGGCAATCTTGTTGGCCCTGCTCAAACCATAGCTTCTCCCTCTGAGTCTCAGTTTCCTCATCCATAGAGCAGGAATAAAGCTACTAGTGACAAAGGATTGCTCCTAGGGCTCAATTAGTAAACAAATATATATTTCAACTGTAGGGATTCCCAGGTGGCTCAGTGGTAAAGAATCTGCCTGCAATGATGGAGACTTTCGTTTGATCCATGGGTCAGGAAGATCCCCTGGAGAAGGAAATGGCAACCTACTCCAATATTCCTGCCTGAAGAATCCCATGGACAGAAGAGCCTGGTGGGCTACAGTCCACAGGGTCTCAAAGAATCAGATACAAGTTAGCCACTAAACAAAAACAACAAAGATACTGCTCTAGGATGACCCCAAATTATGTTTCTACAAACAGAAGGTAATAAACCAACCAGAGGATATTTATGGAGCATTCTATATATGTCCAGCAAGGTGCTGAGAGTGATTTGAGTACCATGAAATTCAGTATTTCTTTTTTTTTCTTTTCCAGATTTATTAAGATATTGACATGTATCATGTGTAAGTTTAAAGTATACAATGTAATGATTTGATACACATATATTGCAAAATGATTACCACAACAAGGTTAGTTAATACCTGTATTCTCTCACATATAGAATTACAGTATTTCTTAATTCTAAGATAACATTGATTTTAAGAAACATTGCTGATTTAATAACTTTTAGGTTGAAGAGAAGGAAAAAGAGATTATGTAATATGCACATATCAACTGTAAGATCCATACTGATTTCAGAAAAAATGAAATTTGAAAGAAAAAGTATATCTTTGAATTTGAGACAATGTAGTCTTGAGATGTGGCCTCTACTTTCCAAAAATAAGTAGCCCCATTGGCAAGATACGACTACCATGATGAAAAAGAAAACAAAACAGCCCAAGCAAGTACATGGTTAAATATTGGGGCTCTCAGTCTCTCCTTTTCTGCAAAACACTTGGAGATCCACAAAAGGGAAGCCTACTTTGTATTGCTTACAACTCACCACTGTAGGCCACATGTTCAGGGATTCTCTACCAGGTTTAAGGAATCCTGAAGATAGCCCCGCTTTGGGTAGCCTGCAGGATTGCAAATGTACATTCAAGTAAAGCTTGAATTCAACAGCATTTCCTGAGCATCTATTCTGTGCCCACAGTTGAGCTGAGTGCTACGTGTGGAAGACCCAACACCTTGCTCATCCCTGCATTCCCCACAGCCGCTGGCACACCACACAACACACAGTAGGTGTGTGTGGCTGGCGTTTTGTCAAACTGAGCTAAACTGATTCTACATGAAGCTCAAGTTCTTCTACAAAGGAACTACTGTGCTGGCCATAAAGTTTGTTTGGGTTTTTCTATAACATCTTATGGAAAAACCCAAACAAACTCTTTGGCCAACCCAATAGAACCAATCATTGGCCAACCTAATACAAACAATCTTTGGGCAAATGGGTTGCATCCCTGCTTCTCAGAATGTCTGTGGTGATGGACCAGGTTTTTATTCTCAATCTTTTGTGAAATACAAAATCACATAATTGTATGCCATCAGATCAGATCAAATCAGTCGCTCAGTCGTGTCCGACTCTTTGCAACCCAATGAATCACAGCACGCCAGGCTTCCCTGTCCATCACCAACTCCCGGAGTTCACTCAGACTCACGTCCATCAAGTCAGCGATGCCATCCAGCCATCTCATCCTCTGTCATCCCCTTTTCCTCCTGCCCCTAATCCCTCCCAGCATCAGAGTCTTTTCCAATGAGTCAACTTTTTGCATGAGCTGGCCAAAGTACTGGAGTTTCAGCTTTAACATCAGTCCTTCCAAAGAAATCCCAGGGCTGATCTCCTTCAGAATGGACTGGTTGGATCTCCTTGCAGTCCAAGGGACTCTCAAGAGTCTTCTCCAACACCACAGTTCAAAAGCATCGACTCTTTGGCGCTCAGCCTTCTTCACAGTCCAACTCTCACATCCATACATGACCACTGGAAAAACCATAGCCCTGACCAGACGAACCTTTGTTGGCAAAGTAATGTCTCTGCTTTTGAATATGCTATCTAGGTTGGTCATAACTTTCCTTCCAAGGAGTAAGCGTCTTTTAATTTCATGGCTGCAGTCACCATCTGCAGTGATTTTGGAGCCCCAAAAAATAAAGTCTGACACTGTTTCCACTGTTTTCCCATCTATTTCCCATGAAGTGATGGGACCAGATGCCATGATCTTCGTTTTCTGAATGTTGAGCTTTAAGCCAACTTTTTCACTCTCCACTTTCACTTTCATCAAGAGGCTTTTGAGTTCCTCTTCACTTTCTGCCATAGGGTGGTGTCATCTGCATATCTGAGGTTATTGATATTTCTCCTGGCAATCTTGATTCCAGCTTGTGTTTCTTCCAGTCCAGCGTTTCTCATGATGTACTCTGCATATAAGTTAAATAAACAAGGTGCCAAATTTCTGTAATATTTCTCAATTTGCTCTCAATTTCTGTACTGATCTCATCAAGGACCCATAAGAGTTTGCAGATTGACACCCAACTGACACCAGTACACAGATCACACTTCCCGTAACATGTTTGAGTAACACAATTCCAAAATTCTTCCTTATATATTACATGGAGATCTCAGAATCACTTGGAAAATTAATCAATTGGCAAGCTTTGGAAAGCATTTAATAATGATGATGATGAGGGCATCATTTTCAAGTGCTTCTTATGTGGAAGGCACTGCTGATGATTAGGAACCAGCCCTATCACATCTTCTCATGAAGGAGACTGATGTTCAGTAGGGGAGATCAGTGAACACTTCTGTTCTTTTTTCCATCTCTTGACTGGAGCAAGAGAAGGTATAACTGGCAATAGAAAACATAGGGCTCTGGAAGCCAGATGGCTTTGAATATAAGCCCTGCATTGCTATTTACCATCTACATGAAGTAGGGCAAGCAGGCACTTCACAGAACCTCAATTATTCTATCTGGACATAGGAGCCCCTCCCCCATATGTGCAGTTTTTTTAGACATACAGTGGCTTGCTGTGGTATTGATATCCTAAAGAGAAGCAATCAAGTGATTTGGTACAGGTCTGAATGAGGAATTACTAGCAGACAGAAAAATTCTGATGAGACCCTCAGAGTAATAAAGCCTTCAAAGACTCTATGACGAAGAACATCTGAAGGATGAGAAATACTTGGCTTAGAAACAATTTAGAGGACAACAGAGTTGCCTTCATTTCAGAAGAGACAATCCCTTGGAATGAGCATAGATAGACCTCTCCTGGGTGGCCCCAAAGCCTAGAACCACAGACAGTATGAAAAAACTATAGAGAGACAGATTTTGCTCAAAGGAAGAAGTTTCTGACAACCAGAGTCTTCCAAAGATGGAAGGGGCCAGCTGTACTGGAGTGAGTGGCCACTCGTGTGTGAAACCTGTCCCCTTGTCACAGAAGCTGGTAGTGGGTGACCTTAGTATTTTCAGACCAATGATTGGTCTAGGTGGTCTCCAGGTGTCTTCTGGGGCTTCCATTACAACTCTGAAAATCCAAGGAGAAACTTTCCCACTGTGGGAAGAGTCTTCTCAGCCTTCTGTTCGTTTGGGCATAAAAGGTAGGACAGCTGGGAAGATGTCAATCAGTCAATCAGAACTACTAAAAATGGCAGTTCATGCTGAAAAGTGGTCCTAATATCCCTTTTATTTGTCTGTCCCTGTGTAGTACATGAAACATCTTCACACATTGCCTCGCCCACAGCTCTGGGAGGTAAAAATCATTATTATGCCCAATTTGCAAAGATGAAGCAAAGACTCAGAGAGAAGCTCTTAGTTCAGAAAAGAACTCATATTCCATAACTTAGAGACCTGGAGCTCAAATCCAGTTTGCTGATTCCCAATTCTTAGCTCTTCTCACAGCTGCCTCCTCCCGTCTTTTCTGGGATTTAGTCCTAGGTCACCATTCCTGTTGTTTAGTCCCTAAGTCGTGTCTGACTCTTTTGCAACTCCATGGACTGTAGCCCACCAGGTTCCTCTGTCCATGGTATTTCCCAGGCAAGAATACTGGAGTGGGTTGCCATTTCCTTCTCCAGGGGATCTTCCCCACCCAGGGAGCAAACCCACATCTCCTGCATTGCAGGTGGACTCTTTACCACTGAGCCACTAGGGGAACCCAGACATTCCTACCCCAGCATTTAAACTGCTTGTGAAGGTCAGATGAGGCAAGGTACTTGAAAAGGCTTTGAGCCGCTGAAATGATTTCCTTCCTCCTCCCTCTTCCCTCCTTCCTTCTCTTGCTTTCTTTTCTTTCTTAAATGTTTACTGAACAGATTTAAAGTTTCAAGTACTATGATATGGGATGCAAAGATGCATGATATACAGTCTTTGCCTTCAAGCAGCTGCCAGTCTGGCTGGGAGTTACAGATAGGTTTAAAAACAATCCACAAGTATATCAACAGTGCAAAAATAGATATAATGAAGATTGCTCTGAGGCAGGTGTGATTAATTCAGGAAGGTGAGTGGGACAGTTAGAGAAGTCTTCCTGGAGGAGGTGACATCTAAACCAGGTTTGGAAGACTTGCAGTTTCCCAGGCAGGTGTTGAGAACGTTTGGGCAGGAAGAAGAGGGTATTCCAGGGAAAGAAGCGAACATTTACTAAGGCATGGAAATGTGTGCCAACATGGTGTATTTAGGAGTAATACAATACAACTCAATACAATACAATAATACTGTATTGTAATACTGTATTGAGTAAGGACCAGAAGTGGTAAGAGACAGGACTAGGGAGGTCAGAAAGGGTAAAAGGAATATTCAATGTCAATTTAAGGAGCTTTGGAGAGTTTTGAAAGTGGTTCAGCTCCTGGTGGGGGTGAGGGAGTGGGAGAGGGGCTGAAGAGAGGGTTTGAAGGACAGGATGGTTTCACAGCAGAGCATGAGATTAGTGGTCTCAGAGAAGAGACCAAGAGTGACATGTTACATGAATTAGAGAGGCGACTCACAGTCACTAGTGTGATGCTGAATGCTGTGTGTGGACTGAATTGGAAGCAAATGACTCTAGAAAAAAAAGTGGTTCAGTTCAAGAAGAGGCATCACCAGGGTCTTAGAATGAGCACATGGATATCAGAGTGTAGAACAGATCAGAGGGGAGAGGCTATGCATTCACAGTCCTTCTCTTCCATATTCCCAGGCCCAACCTCAGCCCTTCTCTGCAGCTCTGTGCCCCAGGAGACTGACCTCTGCTGACTGCACCTTCTGCACCCCCTAGAACTGGACTTCTGTGTTCAAACAATGGGAAGGAAGCTCCAGCAAGCAGGGCAGAAGAAGCAGTCATCATGTGATTTCTTCCCCGTTCCCTCCCTGCTGCTGCATAGCCTTTCCGGTATTTCCCACCAAGTAGTCTTTCCTCCATGGTTCTAGTTCTCTCTGAGCTTCATCATCTTTATTTATTCCTTGTCTCTTCAGTCCTAGAGGTGATAACAGCTTCCAGCGCTTGCTAGCCTCTGGGTGCCTCGATATCCCTTGTTCGTCACACTAACCCTGCCCCCACCTCTCTGTCTCTTCATTAATGGCTCTTCAGTTGAACCATGTGAGATGAATTCTGCCTCCTGCCGTGATCCTGACTGATTCAGGGGTCAAGGTGAGATACAGGTCTGGAGCGAGGCAGGCTCATGGCAACGATCTGAAGGAGGGGTGCTGTGGTAGTGGGGGTGAGGAAAAGGGAGCAGAGTGGAGGATCTTTCCAAGGGAAGCCATGCGTCTTGATTTCAGCTTGTGCTGGTCTCCAGAAGGGGGAAGGTCCTGGGGGACTATGCCCCAAAATGGAGAATTCATGAGAAGCTGTTCTGGTGAATTGATGAGGTCGGTTTTGATCACCTGAGTTTGAGATGCATCAGGAAGAGATGTCCAGACCAGTGGATCAAAGGGTCTCCACGTGGAGACAAAGCCAAGGCGCCAGCAGCACAGAGCTGATAGTTAAGGTCCACAAACAACAGAGAAATGCATTAAATTTTCCACAAACCCATCCCCTTGGTTCTTTCTTAACAATTATTGATATATAAAGAAGTAGAGCTTCAGGACCCAAGATGTCACATGAAGGCTCTTGTGACAAGCTGCTTGCCTTGTACCTTGATTAATTGCCCCCCTTATAAAGATGTAGGGGTTTGTTTTTCATGTCCACAATTTTCCCTGGTGTTCCATTTAGTCATTCCTATTTTTCACCACCAGATTGTTTGCTGGGGAAAAGAACAAAAACAGCAACAGATGTCTTTGTTTTGGGGTTTTGCAAAACTCTCTGGTTAAGATAACACTTTCAATTAAAGAAATTATATCATCCAAATACCATATGCCGACAAGCCCTCATTTGCAAAAAATCACCTGCTTTCAGAAACTGTTTGAAGAGTCCTCTCACACCATCGTTCAATCACTCAGTCGGACATTGAAACAGATCCCTTCTCTTCTCTCATCTGGATTATGAAAGCTTCAGTTCAGAAAGCTGAAGTCAAGAGAGCATCCTCTGATTTGTCCTCAGGACTCTGCAGGAATTAATCACCAATTGCTCAGACTTCATGCACATGTGTGTGCTCACACACACACACACACACCCCAACACACCCTTCTTGTATGTAACCTGTGCTATTCATTGTATATCAGGGCCTGGCACATTTAGTTCAGTTCAGTTCAGTTCAGTCACTCAGTTGTGTCCGACTCTTTGCAACCCCATGAATCGCTGCACTCCAGGCCCTCCCTGTCCATCACCAACTCCCGGAGTTCACTCAAACTCATGTCCATCGAGTCAGTGATGCCATCCAGCCAACTCATCCTCTGTTGTCCCCTTCTCCTCCTGCCCCCAATCCCTCCCAGCATCAGAGTCTTTTCCAGTGAGTCAACTCTTTGCATGAGGTGGCCAAAGTACTGGAGTTTCAGCTTCAGCATCAGTCCTTCCAATGAACACCCAGGACTGATGTCCTTTAGAATGGACTGGTTGGATCTCCTTGCAGTCCAAGGGACTCTCAAGAGTCTTCTCCAACACCACAGTTCAAAAGCATCAATTCTTCGGCACCCATCTTTCTTCAGAGTCCAACTCTCACATCCATACATGACCACTGGAAAAATCATAGCCTTGACTAGACGGACCTTTGTTGGCAAAGTAATGTCTCTGCTTTTCAATATGCTATCTAGGTTGGTCATAACTTTCCCTTCAAGGAGTAAGCGTCTTTTGATTTCATGGCTGCAGTCACCATCTGCAGTGATTTTGGAGCCCAGAAAAATAAAGTCTGACACTGTTTCCACTGTTTCCCCATCTATTTCCCATGAAGTGATGGGACCAGATGCCACAATCTTAGTTTTCTGAATGTTGAGTGCACATTGTAAGCACTTAGCAAATCATTGTGGAATAAATTAATTCATTTCTTTTTTCCTTCATTCCTCCCTCTTTCCATCCTTGTTTCTTCTATGGCTTCACATTTTCTGAAGGACTCCTGTGCCATACAGTTGCTAAGCACTGGAAGTACAAAGAGAATTAAACAGATACCCTGCCCTCAAGACACCCACAGTCTAGAAGGAAGATGGCCAAGTAACAGGAGAGTTCTAATCCTGGGAAGAACATGAGCTCCTTAGGGGCAAGAACCAGTCCTAATTCCCCACATAGTTCCTTTTTTGTTTAGGGCCAGGAGCTCAATGGGTATTCAGTGTTTGTGGAGCAAAATATTTGTTGAATGGAGTATATCCTATCATGACAAGCAGGCCCCAAACTGCAGAAGCAAAGGAAAAATGATGCTAAGATTATAAGGGAGCTGCAAGCGGTGGGATGTGCCCAGAGACCTGGAAAAGCAGGGGCGATGGCAAGAGGCCAGGGTCTTCTGGGCTGTCAGAAGCAGTTCAGCCAAAGCATGGAGTCATGACAGGGCTTATGACTTACATGATTGCTACGGTGAGCAATCCAGTGTGGTCACAACATCAACATCAATCACAATATCAAGTGAGAGGAATGATCCAAGTCCCATTATAGCGGATCTTTAAAGCCTGCTTAGAGTCTACGTTTTGTTGGACACTGGAGAACCATGACAGGTTGTGACAAATATGAAGTGGCAGTTCATCCAGCTGAAACCTACTGTAATAGACTCTTCCCTGTGTTGTGGATTTTGATTTGACTGGAAACAATTTCAGAGTGGGATTTGGATTCAATATGTTCCTCTGGATAGTCTCCATTTGCCCATCCAGATCTACTTTCCCCGTATCTCATCTGACTCTCTGCCCCAGAAGGCTGACCTTATAAAGAACATCAATTGGCTCCCTTGTGCTCTGGCTTTCAGTTGGATTTGGCCAGTGGGAACCACCAGTAGGAGATCAGGAAGTGAGAGGAGAGTGAGGTTCAGATATTGGCTCCCCTGGCTGCTTCTGTGTTAGGTGGCTCCTCTACTGAAGGCCGAAGCTCCTGAAGAGTGGCCTCTCTATATGGATGCACCTTTCAGTTGCATAACTGGTCCTTCCTCTCACTCCTTTAGGCCTGAGGACAGTTAAAGTCCCCCTTCTGTTGTTAGCCCTATCTAGCTAGGTAGTGCTAGATAGGATTGAGCACTGTCCTTCACTGCTTTCTCTAACCCTATCTGTAACTCCTTAAATAATTATTCTTCTCAAATTGACTAGTTTGACTGTGCCAAGAATCTTATATGAACACCTACCGTATGCCAAGCACAATCGGAGATGTTTCACATACATGGCTTTCAAGCAATCCTGCCAAACAAATCTTCAGGTAAATATTAAGGTTTCCATTTACAAATTGTAAACATACGTGAAGTTCACAAGTTTTAGATAACTGGTGAAGACCATCTACTACAACTTGGACTCTTCCTATTTAGAATAGTACCTGACAGTTCCTCTACTGAATGTATGAATGCCTATAAGACTGTGCATGCCAAATACTAATATGAGCATTAGAGATCACAGCGGTGTTTGAAATACAGTGGTGGGAGGAATGGCTTTTGAATCAGAAAGAGCAGAATCCTAATTCAACCAAGTGGGGTTTATTCCAGGTATGCAGGGCTGGTTCAATATTTAATATAATCCATTGTATCAACAAACTAAAAAAGGAAAATCACATAATCATATCAATAGAGGAAGAAAAACTATTTGAAAAAATCCAACTCATGATAAAACCCATTCATGAACATGAAAGGACCTAGGGATTGTCCTACTGAGTGAAGTAAGTCAGACACAGAAAGACAAATATACGATATCGCTTATTATGTGGAATCTTTTTTTTTTTTTTAAAGGGTACAAATGGGGAGGGAGGAGGGAGGAGGGTTCAGGATGGGGAACACAGGTATACCTGTGGCGGATTCATTTCGATATTTGGCAAAACTAATACAATATTGTAAAGTTTAAAAATAAAATAAAATTTTAAAAAAGGGGGTACAAATGAACTTACAAAACAGACAGAGTAACTGATATAGAAAACAAACTTATGGTTGTCAAAGGGGTAGAAGGAAAAAAGATGTATTGGGAGACAGGGATTGATATATACACTCTCTTCCTCCTCTTGTGCAGTGTTCATCCATGTCGACTCTCTGTGACCCCATGGACTGCAGCCCACCAGGCTATATACACACTACTGTATATAAAATAGATAACTAATAGGGACCTACTGTATATCACAGGGAACTCCTCAGTGCTCTATAATGGCTTCTATGGGGAAAGAATCTTAAGTAAGAGTGGGTGTATGTATAACTGATTCACTTTCCTATACACCTGAAACTAACACAACATTGTAAATCAACTAAACTCCAATAAAAATTTTTTTAAAATTAAAAACCCTATTCATGATAAAAACTGAGTAAATTGGGAATGTGCAGGAACTTTCTCAATTTGATAAAGACTATCTACAAAAATCCTACAGCTTATACATCATATTTAATAAGAAACTGAAATTTTCCCACTAAGTTCAGGTACAAGGCAAGGATGTCCTTTCTCATTGCTCCATTTAACATCATACTGGAAGTCTTTCAGTTCAGTTCAGTTCAGTTCAGTTCAGTCGCTCAGTCGTGTCCGACTTTTTGCGACCCCATGAACTGCAGCACGCCAGGCCTCCCTGTCCATCACCAACTCCCGGAGTTCACTGAGACTCACATCCATCGAGTTGGTGATGCCATCCAGCCATCTCATCCTCTGTTGTCGCCTTCTCCTCCTGCCCCCAATCCCTCCCAGCATCAGAGTCTTTTCCAATGAGTCAACTCTTCGCATGAGCTGGCCAAAGGACTGGAGTTTCAGCTTTAGCATCATTCCTTCCAAAGAAATCCCAGGGCTGATCTCCTTCAGAATGGACTGGTTGGATCTCCTTGCAGTCCAAGGGACTCTCATGAGTCTTCTCCAACACCACACTTCAAAAGCATCAATTCTTCAGCGCTCAGCCTTCTTCACAGTCCAACTCTCATATCCATACGTGACCACAGGAAAAACCATAGCCTTGACTAGATGGACCTTTGTTGGCAAAGTAATGTCTCTGCTTTTGAATATGCTATCTAGGTTGGTCATAACTTTCCTTCCAAGGAGTAAGAGTCTTTTAATTTCATGGCTGCAATCACCATCTGCAGTGATTTTGGAGCCCCCAAAAATAAAGTCTGACACTGTTTCCCCATCTATTTCCCATGAAGTGACACTGTTTCCCCATCTATTTCCCATGAAGTGATGGGACCAGATGCCATGATCTTCGTTTTCTGAATGTTGAGCTTTAAGCCAACTTTTTCACTCTCCACTTTCACTTTCATCAAGAGGCTTTTGAGTTCCTCTTCACTTTCTGTCATAAGGGTGGTGTCATCTGCATATCTGAGGTTATTGATATTTCTCCTGACAATCTTGATTCCAGCTTGTGCTTCTTCCAGCCTGGCATTTCTCATGATGTACTCTGCATATAAGTTAAATAAGCAGGGTGACAATATACAGCCTTGACGTACTCCTTTTCCTATTTGGAACCAGTCTGTTGTTCCATGTCCAGTTCTAACTGTTGCTTCCTGACCTGCATACAGATTTCTCAAGAGGCAGGTCAGGTGGTCTGGTATTCCCATCTCTTGAAGAATTTCCCACAGTTTATTGTGATCCACACAATCTTTACTAATGCAATAAGACAAGAATAAGAAATTTTAAAGTACACAGTTTGGGAAAGAAGACATAAAATTGTTTGCAGATGACATGGTCATCTAAGTAAAAAATTCAGAATAACTAACAAAAAAGAAAAAGAAAAAAGACTCCTGGAACTATTAAGCAATCATAAAAAAAAGTTGCAGATAAAAAGTTAATGTATAAAAGTCAGTTCTTTTCCTATATACCAAAAATGAATAAGTGGAATTTGAAATTAAAAACACTAGTACTCAAGAAAATGAGATACTTAGGTATAAATCTTACAAAATATGTAAAAGATCTAAATGAGGACTACAAAACTTTGATAAATGAAATCAAAGAAGAACTAAAGAAATGGAGAGATACTCCATGTTTATGGAGTGGAAGGCAAAATGTAGTCAAGATGTCAATTCTTCCCAATTAGAGCTACAGGTTCAGTGCACATCCAATCACAATCCCAGAAAGTTATTTCATAGATACCAATAAATTGATTCTTAAGTTTATATGGAAGGGCATAAGACCCAGAGGAGCCAACACAGTACTGAAGGAGAACAAAATTGAAGGACTGACCCTCCCCAGCTTCAAAACTTACTATAATACTACAGTCATCAAGACAGTGCGGTATTGGTAAAAGAACTGCAAATTGATCAATGGAACAAAACAGAGATCCCGGAAACATATCCCCATAAATACTATCAACTGATCTGTGACAAAGAAGCCAAGGGAATACAATGGAACAAAGACAGTCTTTTCAACCAATGATGCTGGGACAACCGGCCATTCAACGATATGCAAAAAAAAAAGAAAAGAAGAATCTTTACACAAACTCCTTCACAAAAATTAACTCAAAGTAGATCACAGACCTAATTGTAAAATGCAAAATGATAAAACTCTTAGAAAATATGTAGGAGAAAACCTAGATAATTGTGAATATGGTCATGCCTTTTTAGATACAGGACCAAAAACAAAATCCTTGAAAGAAATAATGGATAAGCTGAATTTCATGAAAAGTAAAAACTTCTGCTCTGTGAAAGATAATGTTAAAAGCATGAGCCACAGACTAGGAGAAAGTATTTGTAAAAGACACATCTGCTGCTGCTGCTGCTAAGTCGCCTCAGTCGTGTCCGGCTCTGTGCGATCCCATAGATGGCAGCCCACCAGGCTCCCCCATCCCTGGGATTCTCCAGGCAAGAACACTGGAGTGGGTTGCCATTTCCTTCTCCAATGCATGAAAGTGAAAAGTGAAAGTGAAGTCACTCAGTCGTGTCCGACTCTTAGCGACCCCATGGACTGCAGTCCACCAGGCTTCTCCGTCCATGGGATTTTCCAGGCAAGAGTACTGGAGTGGGGTGCCATTGCCTTCCATCTAGTAATAGACTATTATACAAAATATATGAAGAACACTTACAACTCAACAATAAGAAAACAAGCCCAATTTTAAGAGAGAGGTCATCAAAGAAAATGCTGTGCTGTGCTTACTTGCTCAGTTGTGTCCGACTCTTTGTGACCCTATGGACTGTAGCTTCCCAGTCCATGGAGATTCTCCAGGCAAGAATACTGGAGTGGGTTGCCATGCCCTCCTCAAAGGGATCTTCCCAACCAAGGAATCAAACCCAGGTCTCCCACATTATAGGCAGATTCTTTACCGTCTGAGCCACCAGGGAAGCCCATAAATACTGAAGTGGGTAGTCCTTCTCCACAGGATCCTTCTCCAAAGGATCTTCCCGACCCAGGAATCAAACTGGGGTCTCCTGTGTTGCAGGCAGATTCTTTACCAGCTGAACTGCCAGGGAAGCCCATATACATATGGCAAATAAGTATTGGAGTGGCCAAAAAGTTCATCCGGGTTTTTGTAACAACTTATGGAAAAGTTCAAATGAACTTTTTGGCCCACCCAATATGTGAATCGATGCTGCACATCATATGTCATCAGGGAAATGCAAATTAAAATAATGACATGCCACACTGCACACCTATTAGAATGGGTGTGCTATCAAGAATGCTGACAATACTAAATGCTAGTGAGGATGTGGAGCAACAGGAATTCTCATTCATTGCTGGTGGGAATACAAAATGGTACAGTCACTTTGGAAGATAGTTGGATAGTTTCTTATAAAAACAAAACATACTGTTACTGAATGGTCCAGCGATCACACTCCTTGGTATTTAACCAAAGGAGCTGACAACTTATGTTCACACAAAAACCTGCACGTGGATGGATACTCATAGCAGCTTTACTCATAACTGCAAAAAAATCTGGAGGCAACTGAGATGTCTTCAGTAGGTGAGTGGATACATACACTGTGGTACATCCAGACAATGGAATATTACTCAGTGCTAAAAAGAAATGAGCTATCAAGCCATGCAAAGACATGAATGAAACTTAAATGCGTATTACTAAGTGAAAGAAATCAATCTGAAAAGGCTACACACTATGATTACAACTCTATGATATTCTACAAAAGGTAAAACTACGGAGACTAGTAAAAGATTACTAGTTGCAGGAGTAGGCAAGGGTGAGGAGGAAGAGGAGATGGAATAGACAGAGCACGGAGGATTTTTAGGGTCCTGAAAATACTCTGTATGAAATTATAATGAAAGACATAATCATTATACATTTGCCCAAACCCATAAAAGGTACAACACCAGGAGTGAACTCTAAGGTAAATTATGGACTTTGGGTGATAATGATGAGTCCATGTAGGTTTGTCCTTGGTAAAAATGTACCATTCTGATGAGTGATGTTGGCAGGGGGCTGTGCATGTGTCGGGGCAGGGCTATTATTAGCAACCTCTGTATCTTCCTGTCAATTTTGTTGTAAATCTAAAACTGCTCTTAAAAAAATATCCTAACTCCACTACTGACTAGATCTCTTAGCCTTAATTCCTTATATCGACCTTTGGATAAAAATTCCTACTACATAATATGATTATAAGGTTTAACCAAGATAATATTCACAAAGCATCCAGGATACAACAAGTATTTTATAAATGATAGACTTATTTTGCACAGAAAAAATATATATATATTCTATATAGTCATATATATATATATCATCCTGATTAGTACTCAGATCAATGATGAA
The DNA here is from genome assembly GCF_003369695.1 of Bos indicus x Bos taurus. NCBI lineage: Eukaryota > Metazoa > Chordata > Mammalia > Artiodactyla > Bovidae > Bos > Bos indicus x Bos taurus. Next base: position 87,314,953 of record NC_040078.1, read on the forward strand.
AACCACATTATTAGACAGATAGCCTCAATCAAGTACCCTTTTTATTTTACTTACAAATGACTGCTTCACACATACACATATACAAATGTAGTAGCCAATTGAAATTGTTAGTTACCTTATTAGTTAAATGGAGTTGCCAGTGCTTAAAACTTCCTATTGAGACTGGGCCTAGGTCTTCTGGTCCCCGGATCATGTTCAGCCCTCCCAGTGCCTCACTGTAGAGTCTAAAGAACATCTTGCAGTCAGTAGAGAGGATACTTCTGTGTTTTCCTCTTCAAGCTCCAACCTCTTCGACTGGAAGCAGCAAACCTTTCCAAGACACATGACAGTTACTCACTTAGGAGTGAGCCACAGGTCTTTCCTGGCTGGCTTTGCCAACTCCTCTTTTTAATTGTTTCTGGGGGAGGGAAAAACTTCATGTTAATGGAATTCCAAAAAAGAATGTTATGGTGACAAAGCAGGGAGAAAGCTCAGACAATGGGAGGAAATGGTGAAAGATTCCCTTTCATCTTCTAACGGCCATTTGGGGCTGCACATGCCCTGCCCTGGGAATAGACTCCCAGGGCAAAGGTTCACCGCGATGAGCAGCCCACATTTTGTGAGTGCATAGTTACTCTTCCTTCCGTTTGTTAAAAATATTTTTCTAACCAGGTCTCCGGAATCGAATATAAACACTGCAAGAATGGTTTCATTCTTTCCAAAACAGCATTTCCCTCTCAGCATCTATCTAACGCCGCTGTTGAGAATTTGAGTATCTAGATAAATGGACCCAGGCCTTTGAGATCTTGGGAGAAAGAGGTGTGACATAACAGAACACATAAGCTCTGTTCTGGTTCTGTTTCATTTCCCAAGCAACCCGGTGAAAAGCAAGCCCGAGGGGAATCTAGGGCAGGGCTCTGCTTTGCTCTTCATCAGTCGTGGAGTCTCAGCCATGCGAAGAAAATGGGGTGGTGTGAAGGAAGCAGATTTGAACTGAAAAGCCCTGCTTTTGCAGCCTGTCTCCCGCATTTATTAGCAAGTGAGTCAACCCATATGACTCTCAGTTTCTTCAGCCAGGCAATGGGGACAATTACCTCCATCTCTCAGAGCTGGCAAGAAGATCCAAAAATACTGTGCCTGGGACTTCCCTGGTGGTCCAGTGGCTAAGATTCTGCACTCCCAATGCAGGGGACCCAGGTTCAATCCCTGGTCAAGGAGCTAGATACCACAGCCACAACAAAAGATCCCATGTGCCACAACTAAGATGGGCTGCAGCCAAATAAATAAATAAATAAATAATTTTTTTAAGTCCCTTTATCCTGTACATTAAAAAAACCACTTTGCCTCCTGGTTTGGCCTCTCGGGGCTGGTTTCTTTGATGGGGTGCAGGGCTGGAGCTGGTTGACACGTGTGGTGGCCCCCCCCGCACCCCATACCCGCAGCTGCTTCTAACAAGAAACAGTGAGCTCCTTGAAGCTGTTAGCTACCGACTTGAAGTCACCCCAAGTTGAATCTTCGAGACCCACAACTTTCTCAAAGGCTGGGGTATAACATCTCCAATGGAAAGCTTCCCCAAATCAAGGGGTCCACCACTCTCTTGTTTTAATTTATTTTTTGGTCTAGGAATAAAGAACCACCACAAGTATAGTAACACAGATGTTGTTGGGAGTGATTGCTGAGAAGAATGAGGAGGAAGAGAACCAGTGTGACACAGTTGCTGGGGAGACCAGACTGGCTAGAAGAGCTGGCTGAGCCAAGGTGAGCTAAATCATTTCAGTTGTGACCAACTCTTTGCAAACCTATGGACTGTAGGCCACCAGGCTCCTCTCTCCATGGGATTCTTCAGGCAAGAATACTGGAGCAGGTTGCCATGCCCTGCTCCAGGGGATCTTCCTGACCCAGGGATCAAACCCGCATCTCCCACAGATCCTGCATTGCAGGTGGATTCTTTACTGCTGAGCCATCAGGTTGAGCCAATAGAAGCCCTTTAAAACCTGGCTCAGGCATCTCCTCCTCCAGGAAGGCTTCCCTGACTACATCCAGCCTGAGATGGGTACCCTCCAGGCACCAATCCCCTGTGCTCACTTCAATCACAACACTGACACAGGGGCACTGTATGTTTCCAATTGTTCTCTTTCTGAGCAAGTGATGGGAAATTACTAATCTTGTGAGCCCAACAGTGGGCATAGTGCTTGTCGCACAGTACTTTTACCCAAAATGTTAAATGCTCTGGAATGAATTGGTGTCTACTTGATTAAGTGAGCCTGAACTCACCTCTCCTAATAGCAGTACCAAGGAGGTACCATCCCTCACTGGGACACAGTCACAAGTAATGCTGAAAATCAGATGGGTGGTAACTACATGGAGCCATGGAAATCATCCCATTCATGGTTCATGGCAGGAAGGACCCAGTCAGTGGAGGATGAGTAGGGAAAGCAGGACCAGCCCCTTCCCTCTCTCTGCCCACACCAAGGAAAAGAGAATGGGCAGCAGGGTTCCAGCTCATGAGGCTTGAGTTCGAGTCTAACTTTTGCCCCAGGAAGACCTGAGGTGTCAAGCAGGGAAAGTAAGGCAGATGCCCAGGAATTTAGACTAGACAGCTTGATGTGAGGAAGAAAAATTATAGTTTAGAGGTTGTGAGAGTGCCAGGATGGATCTAGCTTGTTGGCAGTAAAATTGTCCCTTGGCCCAAAGGGCTGCTGCTGCTGACAGTCAACTAAGAGAACACAGGATGGCAGAAGCGGACACGGGGAATGCCTTCATCACAGTGATGCTAACACAGCAAAAGTATTCAAGCTCTGTCTAAAACTTATCAGTACAGATCTCCGGGGAGCTATATTTTTATTAACTTCCTCTTTGGGACTGTGTAATTGAAGGCAATCAGAAAAAGAAAATTATTTCATTCTGAAATTATCTCTCTTCTCTCAGTGCCAAAGATGTGAGATCACCTTGTACCTTAAATAGAAAAGTCTCCATGCTACAAACTGTGCAAAAATGAAAGATCAGAAGATGGATAAGATGGGGCCCTCATTTGTCTGGGTTCCTCTCATGTGTAAGCAAGACAGAAGCTGGGGGTGGGGGATGGGGGTGGATAGTCTGCTCAGAAGAGAACATATGGGAAGCCTGGCCAAAGGCTTTCCTTGAGTGCTTTCAGCCAAGAAAGGAGGAAAAAGTGGAGAAGTTCTTTCCATGAGATGCTTCATGACAGTTCACAGGTATAGATCAAGGTTTATCAATGCTTGACACTATTGACATTTGGTGCTAGATGATTCTTTGTTGTGGGGCCATCCTGTGCACTGCAGGAGGTTAAGCAGCATCCCTGGTCTCTGCTCACTAATGCCAGTGACAACCAAAGATCCCTCCAAATGTTACCAAACATCCCTGAAGGGGCAAAATCACCCACCCTTACCCCCACCTCAAATGGAGAACTACTGGTCTAGAGGAACAATGAAACTTATAGTCAAGTCTGAGCTTGGATAGGGCTTCCCAGTAGAGATCTTGGACATGTAGGAGGCTCTGGACAACATAAGGTCCTACTGACATCGTGGGCACTATTATTACTAGACTGTCTTCTCAACATCCAAAAATTGAATCAGAGAAAGAACTGAAACCACAGAATTCATGAAGAAACTCTACTCAAAATCTAACTCAAGGAAAATATGAAATTATGCACCAAATTCAATTCTGAACTCCTTGGAAGCCAAGATAGAATGGGAAATTTGAAGACTATTATAGTTCTTATTTGCAGATTAAAGTAAGTATACCTTTTTTATTTGTCTGAAGAACCTCAATTCCCTCCTATAACTGAAGTTTATGGGGGATTTATCAGAAGATCCTTATAGAAAGATTACTGGAAAAAATGTAAGGACTAGATAAATTGCAATATAGCAATGAGGCAGGCAGAGAAGAATCAGGGCCCCACATATCCTAGAAAAGAGCAAAATACAGTTTTTTCATTTATGTAACCAATATTTCCTGCTCACCATCTACATGTCCAGCACCACACTAGACACAGTTTGAATATAGGTCTATAGACACTGGAGCTGTATCTCTGAATAAGACAAAAAGTATCCTGGTTTTCCTAGACCTTACACTCTTTTTGGATCAGAATCAACTACTTAATTGTGTGTCTTTAAACAAGTCATTCCATCTTAGGGTGCCTCAATTTCTCCAAATGTAAAATGAGGATAATACCTACCAACAGGACAAGACTGATATTGTAGGTGTTCATTGAAGGCTTAACATCCTTTGAATGTTTGTTTAGCATTTATTTGCTCCCCTGGTGGCTCAGAAGGTAAAGAATCTGCCTGCAATGCAAGAGACACTTATTGTATCTCTGGGATGGGAAGATCCCTTGGAGAAAGGAAAGGCAACCCGCTCCAGTATTCTTGCCTGGAAAATCCCATGGACAGAGGAGCCTGGAGGGCTACAGTCCATGGGGCCACAAAGAGTGGGACATGACTGATCACACATGCAACAGCATCAACAAAAAGCCAAACAATCAGCAGACGAGACGTCTGAGGGTCTGAGGCTGCAGAGCAAGCTAAAGAGCATAAAGAGTCAAGGGCAACCAGAAACTCTACCCCTGGCCATTCTGCTCCTACCCATGGATTGCAGAGGAAGCCCAGCCCCTTCCCCCATTCTCCCCCACCTCCTCCACCCTGGCTTCCGCTGCCCAGCCAACATTATTTTCTGGGCCTCTTTAATTTGGAGGCTTTTAGGGCCATATCCTGCCATCAATTTGGGGGTTGACTTCAATGAACGTTCTGTGCAGGGCGGGAGAGGGGCAGGATGCAGCTTTCTCCTGGCGGGCCCTGATACAATAGGGTTTTCTACTGAGATCAATGGATTAATTGCCAACGCTCCATTTGGGGCCATAAGGAGTTGCTTTGTTTTCCCATAGTCGGCAGTTGGGGCTAGGCGGCCAAATTTCATTTTTGAAAAGTCAGGGAAAACAATTTGGTAAAAAGGGTTGGGGGTGGAGGGGTACGGGAGAGCAGTTTTGCTCATTGCACTAAAGGTCAATAACAATTATAGTGAAAATTCAGAAGGCACATTTGTTCTCTGACTGAGGCCCCGTCTGGAAAATTCCATCCAGAAACAATTTGCTGTCTCTCCTCTTGTTTTCCCCTCCTCCACCGGGCTCTCTCACCACTAAGGCCCCAGCCAACCACACCATGCCCACCCTCTCACCCCTCCCTCCACATCAGAAACTCTGTCCCCAGGAAGCAGCCTCAAATGTTGAGAAGGGAGAGGAGAGTTGTGATTTCTTTCCCTTTCCCTCAGGAGGTTGAGGAAAGCATTGGGAAAAAAAAAAAAAAAAGGCATCCTTTCTTTCTCCCCGCAGTGGTGGGAATGCTTACAGCCTGGGTAGGCAGGAGGTAGAGCTCTAATTCTGCCATTTAACAGCTAATAAACTTGGGAAAGGGGCTTCCAGGTGGCTCAGTGGGCAAAGAATTCACCTGCCAATGCAGGAGATGCACTTCTGATCCCAGGTCAGGAAGATCCCCTGGAGGAAGCATGGCTACCCACTCCAGTATTCTTGTCTGGAGAATCCCATGGACAGAGGAGCCTGGCAGGCTACAGTCCATGGGGTCTCAAAGAGTCAGACACAACTGAAGCAACTGAACACACACAAACTTGGGGAAATCCAGGTCTCCGAGCATCCACAGGGTCATGAGTACAATGGGAACAGTCAAGGTGACCTCCTGAGATGACTGAACAATTAATTCAGATATGACATGCAATCTGCACTGGACTCGAAAGAGAAGCCTGGGGACTTCCCTGGTGGTCCATTGGTTAAGAGTCTGCCTTGCCACGCAGGCTACGCAGGTTTGATCCCTGGTCAGGGAACTAAGATCCCACATGCTGAGAAGCAATAAGCCCCCATGCCACAACTAGAGAGTCCTTATGCTTCAGTGAAAGATCTCACAAGACACATGAAGACCTTGCGTGCTGTAACTAAGATCCTATGCAGCCAAGTAAATGAATAAAAGAAACACAAGGCTAATTACAGCCTAAAACAGGAGGCTCCCCCTGTGCGGAAACATGCCCTGGTAACCTGTTCCCATACCAAGCCCTCCACTTTCTGGACCCTCTGGCTTTTTCAGCCTTACTGCCCACTCCACTCTCTCTTCTCTGTATCTCTCCTTCATCCTCATTGTGGTTCTAATTCTGGACTCTACTCTGGAATACAACATTCACATCCTACCCCATCCAATGACTGAGCTTAATCAACAGTTTGATTCTGCCAGCTACCATGCATTGATTCTCTTCTCTACACATAGCATATTGCTTCAAATGCCTTCTAAGTTCCACATTCTGCTTAGCTGTAGTTGTCTCAATCATACATGTGTTTATTAAACATTTAGAATCGTGGTTAAGAACTCCAGCTCTGGGATCAAGACTGCCTGTGTTTGTAATTCAACCCCACTTCTTGACAGCTGTGGGATCTTAGCTGTTTTGTGCCTCAGTTTCCTCATCTGCAAAATGGGAGTAATGACTGCAACTACCGCAGAGATGTCTGGTAAAGCTGAGTGAGATGAACCAGACAATGTAACACAGGTAGAATCATTCAAAGAATGCTTGGAATGTGCTCAATAAGTCCTGAATAATGTTATTATTAAAAACCCAGTCTGTTTCAGGGTCTAGGGATTCAGTGATAAAGAAGACAAGCTTTCCTTCAACAAATATTTGGGTGCCTTCTATATGCCAGGGACTGTTCTACTTCTAGTAGGAAGGGGAGAGGAGTAGAGATAGATAATAACAAACCAATAAGTATAATAAGAAGAAAAATGTCATCTTGTTAAAAGTGCTGTTTTGCAAATTACAACAGATTGAAGTGATAGAGTATAGAGGGTTTTTTACATGGGAGGCCAGGGAAGGTCTCTCTCCTTTTTCAGAATATATATGTTTTAGTATTTATTTTATTATAAGAATTTCAAACATAAAAATAAGCAGACAGAATAATATAATGAAAACCCCCTATCACCCAGCTTCAACAACGGTCAGTCCATGGCCAATCTTGCTTCATTTGTGCCCCCATCCACTTCTCTCCTTCCCATATTTTAAAAATTTATTTATTTTTAATTGGAGAATAATTGCTTTACAATGCTGTATTGGTTTCTGCCATACATCAACATGAATCAACCATAGGTATACACATGTCCACTCCCTCTTGAACCTCCCTCCCACCTCCCACCTCATCCACAACCCCCCATCACCTCCCCACCATCCTCACCCCCCAACCACCCCCCACCACCCTCACCCAGGCTGTCACAGAACACCAGGTTGAGCTCCTCCCAGGAAGGTCTCTTTGAGGAGGTGGCATTTAGGCTGCAGTGTTCCCAATCCTGGGGGGATTCTTAGTGGTGGGTGTACACTGGCTGTCCCTGCTTGATTCGGTGCTCCAGAAGAGAGGAGACAGTCATGTTCATCTCTGTCCCTCCCCACACCAAATTCTGCAATCAGCATGCAGTATATACTGATGAATGGGGACACTGAATTTGAACCTTGACTCTCACTCCCTCTAGACAAGAGCAAGGGAGGGCGTGGCTTGGGTGCAGAGGTCGGTTAAGGATATAAGGATGATGATGTGGATGGAATTGATAATGGGTTGACTGGATGGCAAAAACCCTTATGTTCTCTTGAAGGAGCTGTAGGGTGTGAGCACCACAGCTTTGGAGTCAGGCAAAACTGTATTTGCATCTCAGCTGGAAACACTATGGCCTCATTCCCCTCTTCTATAAAATAGACCCAATTACACCTCATCCCACGTGGATTATTAATACTGCAAAAGACCTTGAAGGTAAAGTAGCTTCATGGAGTAGAAATTCCATAAGTATTCATTCTCCTCCCCACTATGTCAGACCCCTGAGGCCAAGAACTACATTCCTGAACTCATCACGCAGAAACATATATAGGAAAATGTAGAATATTCTAGTGACCACTTGTCCATCTCCTATTCAAATACCATAAAATGTTTTTCCAGGGAAATAAAATAGTAGGAAAAAGGAAGGATGCTTTAAAAAAAAATTCTTCTCTCTTCTCTGCTACCCTCAAAAAAAAAAAAAAAAATGGTTTCCAGAACATCAAACGCTCCTCAAAGAATCAACAATATTTTTTGATGATGGAAGTATGAATAATCAGACACATGGATTACATTTCCTTAAATTATGCAGAGCCCAAAAACCAGGAGGGAAGGGAACGTGCTGGTAAAATTTTTTTCACATTTTATTAAAACCTCAAGGTCTGAGGAACACTTTCATGGTTATTACACACACACACACACACACACACACATTTCCTGTGTCCAACTATCAAGAAAGAAAAGTGAATACACTGAGCATTTTTTTCCCCCTGTTCAAAGCTTTGTCTTTTCTCTCAGTTCTAATTCCCAGCACCAGCCTCATTCATAGAAATAAAAGGAGCACACATTGGTTGGGTTCCCAAGCTCTGCACCTTACCAGCTGTGTGACCTTAAGCAAGTCACTTAAATTCTCAGAGCTTGAGTTTCCTTTGTGGCAAATAGGGATGATGGTCTGACCTTCATAAATGATGCTGGGGATTAAATGGAATGAGACATGAACATACCTTGGAAACTGTACGATGTCAGGTGGGTACGAGGGATGGAAGTGGCTCCAGGAAGTTATCCCCATGTTGATAGGCAGAAGAGTGCACTGGCGGCAGTTCAAGAACCTGACTGTCCACCTTCAAACGTCCCCTATGCTGATGCTTAAGGTGTGTGTTCCTAGGCAGAAATCTAAGCCATGCTCTCCATACTCCACTTACTTATTTGCAAAATGGGATGCTGCTGAAAATAACAGTACCTACCTCATACAGTGGTGAAAGTTTTAGTCACTCAGTCGTGTCTGACTCTTTGTGACCCCATGGAAAGTAGCCCACCAGGCTCCTCAGCTCCTCTGTCTGTGGAATTCTCCAGGCAAGAATACTGGAGTGGGTTGCCATTCCCTTCTCCAGGGGATCTCTCCAACCCAGGGATCAAACCCAGGTCTCCTGCACTACAGGCAGATTCTTTACCATCTGAGCCACCAGGGAAGCCATACAGTGGTGATAAGGATTAAATTAGGAAATATTGACAAAGCACTTGGGTTAGTGCCAATGTTTTGAAAGAGAGAACAGGAAGGGAAGGGAAGGGAGGAAAGAAGGAAGAAAGGAAAGAAGGGAGGGAGGGGAAGAGAAGGCAGTAGAAGAAATGTCCGAGCAAAGATTCCCTGTGCTAGAAATTCACCTTTTAGTTGTTTGGGTCAGGTATTATCTTTTCCAGGAATACTTTTAGAAAATGCAAACATACTTAAAAAGCATGGCACAGCAATTCAGATTCAATGTGTACTTATTGAGAACCTACTGCATGCAAGGCAGTGTGCTGTCTTAGGTAATCGTTTGGAAAATCTCTGACTTTTTGGAAGGTGGGCGTAAGAGGAGGTGACAAATAGAAAAGAGAGGAAAAGAGGAGACACAGGGAGAGACAGAGATGAAGAGCTGCTTTTCCTGCTGTGGCTTTGGCATTGGACAGACTTGGGTCCATATGTTAGCTCTGCCAGTTACTAATTATGTGACCTTGGACAGGCAAGGACAAATTTAGACCCTACTTTGCTTGAAAAATGGGGATAATGATCATAGGCTACGTGGGGATAAAATGAGACAAGGTGTTAAAACATCTCATTTTCCTTTTCCCAACTCCACATTTTTGTCACATGCCTCCCAAAACTTCTGTGCGGTGAGTAGAAAGAAATCTTTCATGGCAGCACCTAGGAAACTAGAGTCAGAACTCCCACGAGAGGAAATCAGCTTGCCACTTTCTCTGTGCACTGAAAAGGGCATTTTTGCATGAAGACCATGCTCTACTAAGCTCATAAGAAGCGCATTTCCTCCGCGTGACATTCTCGATCAATTTCAGCCAGCGGTAACCAAGTGACTAACTCTTCCTCTGGAGGCCAAGAGCCAGCACTGGTTGTTGACTTCTCCTGAGCCTCTCAAGTGTAAAGCTGATTCCTGCCGGATACTGCTCTTGGAGGAAATGGGGGAGAAATTCAGCTTTGGCTCCCACCGTTCAACCAATAATAAAGAAGGCAGGGAAAAAGCTGAGTTAGAAAGAGAGGCTACATAACCCTCTTCCTGGATCCTGGCAGATGCCAGAGGAAGAATCAGTGAGTGAGTAATACTGTAGCTGGGAGTCCAAAAGCTGCAGCTGGAGGTCTGTGCCAAGAAGACGGTGCCAGGTTTGGTTCTGAGGCAGAGGGGGCCGCTCCAGGGCCAGCCTCAGCCGGATGGGGAACAGCTCAGTGTGAGTCAGGGGCTGGGTCTCTGCTCCAAGAGTCTCAGGCAAGCCACATCCATTCAGATGCACCACCCACACAGATGGAGCTGTCTTTGCAGAGACTCAGGTGGCTTTTCTTGGGGGTGGTGCATGCCGGGCATTGAATGGAAATGATAGAAAAGTTCTGCAGTCTAAGCACAAGCCGGCACAAAATGGAATGCAGACAGTCTGGGTTGCAGGTACCAGACCTGTCCCCAAGGCCATGGGCTGCTGAGCTGCCACATTGCAAATGACAAGAGCTACCATGTACTGATTGCTCGTCAGATCCCGACACTGTGCCCAGTGCCAACAGCTCCAATGCCCTTGTGTACAATTACAGAGCATGTTGAAAGCAGAAAGCATAGCGAAGCTGGGAGAATATTAAGTCACTCCCCCCACCCCCAACTCACTACCTCAATTTCCCCACCGCAAAACAGATATGATACCTGCCTACATTATGGGTTACTTTGAGAATTGCAGTACAGTGGTTCAAAACTCAGACTTTTGAGTCAGAAAAATCTGGGTGTGAGACTCAGCTCTGCCTCTAATTCACTGTGTGACCTTGAGCAAGTTTCTTAGCCACTCTAAACTTCTGTTTCCTCATTTGTTATCACTAGAGAGCCAGCCTCAAAGGCTTATGGCAAAGATCAGATTAGGGAGTATGTGAGCCTGCTTCCTCCTCTATAAGCCAGAGAAAATAATATACATCTCTCATTATCGTGTAGAGTAGATAACATTTTTAAATGGCCTAATAAAGTGTCTTGCACTCAGTAGGCCCTCAGTGAATCATGGTTTTTTAGTAGCATCAAATGAGACACTACATGGAAGGTTATTGGTAAATTTTAAGCCGTTGTTTTTGATAAAATGTATTACTTATTAAACTCAAGTGAGGTGCTTAATGTGGTCATTAGTACTTTGATTACAACTGTTTTTTGTTTTTCTCTTTCTGTGTTCTTTTCCATGAGAAGTTTAGATTTTATTGGGGTTTCGACCTCAGATCCCTGGGCTGAAAGCATTAGGAAAGCAAAAGCAGTGAGACGGGGGTGTCCAGAAGTGTTTTCAATATTCCCAAAAGTATGGGGAAATTTACATTTGTCAATACGTGACCGCCACAAACTCCCAGGACGATCACGTTCCTTGCTTTAGGCTGAGACTGTAGTGGTTTGATAGCACCACTAGCTAGCTACCACTCACCAAAATCTCCAGTTGACAGATATGTGCGGTAGACCAGCTTTATTAGTGTCACGGGGCTCTAGAGCTAGAATCCCTGACTCACCACTTAGCAGCTTTGTAGCCTTTAGCAAGATTTGGACCCTCTTTGTACTTATGTCTCTTCATGTGAAAATTGGGGATAACAATACTGGGTAACAATGGCGTCTCCCCATAGGAATCCTGTGGGGACAGTGCCCGGTCCATAGGAACCACTCTATAATGCAAGTGCTTGTGTCATTGTTCTTACCAGATTTTAGGAAGCATCTTCCCAAGTTCAGACACGGCTAGTCAAGGGTAACAGTTGAAGCATGAGTTGGAAGAGTGAGTATTTGTGCTAAGGAAGTCACATTTACTGGATGTGTATGAGGCATTGGGTGGTGGTGGCGGGGGGGTGGGGGGCGGTGGTTCCCAGGTGGCACTAGTGGTAAAGAATCTGCCTGCCAGTGCAGGAGACATAAGAGATGCAGGTTTGATCCCTGGGTTGGGAAGATCTCTTGGAGGAGGGCATGGAAACCCACTCCAGTATTCTTCCCTGGAGAATCGCATGGACAGAGGAGCCTGGTGGGCTACAATCCACAGGGTCACAAAGAGCTGGACATGACTGAAGCAACTTAACATGCACCCATGCATGAGGCACTGGATGCTGAGCCAGTGATCCAGATGTCCTCCTGTTGGATCTGGTCCACCATGATGTGAGGTTGGTATGTTACAAAGGAGGTACCAGGGTTCAGATTGTCCCCAAGTCACACAACCATCATGTGGAAGAATCAAAGATTCCAGTCCTGTCCTTCTGACCCCCATAGCACTCACTCTTTAAATTAAACCATGAGAATCCCAGGAGAAAGTTAAGTTACAGGAGGTTCTTCATGGACCATAGGATGAAAACCCTTAGTCTAGCATTGCAAACACTTGGTGAAATGGGACGTTTCTTTCCTTTCTTTACGTTGATAACACAAGAACCACTTCTGAGCCCTCTTGGAAGAGAATGGAGTCTCAAAATCTCCCTCAGTGGTGGGAGATTTAGACAGATTTAGACATTGATACCTACATCAATGATGGCAACAGATTTAGACAGTTCCGTGAGACCCTAGGTGAAATCAAATCCCCATTTGGACACAGCAGGAAAATGATTTCTGTTTCCTAGCATGCTTAGACTGAAGGCTTGGTTAATGTGTTAAAACCAAGGCTTGAGGAGGTGGCTAAGAATGACTAACAGTTATTCACTCATTCATACCACCAACACTTGCTGAGCCCTTCTCTTCCCCAGATTCTATGCTGGGTGTCGGGGAGTTGGCATAAGCAGGCTCTATCAATCAGGGCACAGACGAAAATACAGGTGATAGTATTTGCTGCTTCCATGGAGGCAGCCACAGGAGGCCACTGAGCACACAGAGGGTCTGAGAGGACGCTGAGAAGAGGTGGTGTCTTAAGGGACAGACGGTTTGTTAAGCAGAGAGGAGAAGAGGAATCGCATCTTCAGCAGAGAGAGCAGCATGATGACAGGAACGACAATATGAGGGATCTAAATGGAGCTTTGTGTGGCTGGAGCAAAAAGTGAGATTTATGGAGGACTGAGCCATGAGGCATTAATAACATGCAGAAGGAACTTAAAAAATACTCTGCTCAGAAGCAAGGATTTTATCCTTGGAGCCATCAAAGTGCCTTAAGCAGGGGAATGGCCTGACTGTATTCCACAGGTTTCATTTGTGCCATTTCTGATTTCACCCTGACGTGCTTTGTCAACAGCATTTATGAAGGTCCCTGCCATCCAAAATTTTCATTTATCCCAGGAAATCTGAGGACAATGATGATTAAAATTATCATCATTTCATATATTGAAATTTCCTCTTTACTTAATTGTAAATCTTAGAAGACAGAGACAAGATCTTGTTTACCAATATTTTCTCAGCACCAACCACACAGCTGCTTTTCCTCAAGCTAGGCTTGAACCCCAGGTCTGCCTGACTCCAAAATGTTTTGCTTACAAATGCAGGATCACAAGTGTTAAACTGCATTTTAAGGCTGTGAATATCCTTTCCACCATCATTTTAGTCCACTCCACAGGGTGGGCATGAAACCACCCTAAGTGTAGGGGAGGGAGCAGGAGTAGGGAGGGTGGTCCGCGTTCAGTACATACGCAGTAAATAATGAACAAAGGACTGGACAGGAAGTCCAGGCATCTGAGCAACAGGATCGATATACTCCTTTTAAGCTGTAGACCTTGGGCAGCCAGTTGACCTCTCTGGGCTTCAGTGTTCTTGCCGTGTAAGGAAGGGCCTGGAACTGACAAACTCTAAAATCACTTTCAACCTGAGTTGCCATGACTCATCCAGACTGTTTTTTAAAGGCCACTTGAAGCTTTCCTAAAAGATCTTGCCTCTATCAATATATTATTTCATAAGACTTGCCTAGCCCACATTTTAACAGTCTCAGATTTCTCCCTGGGGGAATCTTAAGAGGTTTCTAATTGATGACCAATGCTATATTAAAAATCAAAGAGGAGAGTAATAGTTTTTCCACCCTGGCCACAAAAAGAAAAATGATAATCATAATCAAAATGCTGCTCCCTTGTTAAAGAGGTTTAGAAAAACCTGACTTGAGCATGATGTTTTTATCCATCTTCCTACATGTCCTCTGGCTTCAAGGACACAAGGCTGTTTCTCTTGTGGCAAGATCAGCCCTGGGGCACAGCAGCTAAAGAGAATCTTCCCTTGGCCTCAGTTTCCTTTCTCTGTAAAATGGAGATTTTCCCAACTTTGCTCTGCCTACTTTACAAGGTTGTTGGTAGGTAAACAGAGATAAAAGATGAAGAAGATGCTGGACAAGTTCAAAGGAGATCATGGTGACTGTACAGTTGTCTAGATAAACAGAACCAGAGACAGAGAGAGAGAGGGCTTGATTATAAGGAGCTGACTCACATGATTATGGAGGCTGACAAGCCCCAAGATCTGCAGTCAGCAAGCTGGGACCCAGGAGAGCTAATGGTGTAGTTCCAGTCTGAGTCCAGAGGCTTGGGAATAAGAGCTGATGGTGTAAGTTCTAGTCTGAAAGCTGGCAGGCTGAAGACCCAGGAAGAACTGATATTTCAGTTTGAGTCATAAAGTGGGGAAAAAGCCCGTGTCTCAGTTCAAAGATCATCAGGTAGGTGGTCTCTCAAGAAGTCTCTCTCACTTATGGTGGGGGTTGGGGTGGGGTTTGTGTGTCTGTCTTTTTGTTCTATTTAAGGGATTCCCAGGTGGCGCTAGTGGTAAAGAACCCGCCTGCCAATGCAGGAGACTGGGTCAGGAAGACACTCTGTAGAAGGGCACAGCAACCCACTCCAATATGCTTGCCTGGAGAATCCTGTGGACAGAGTAGCCTGGTGGGCTACAGTCCATAGGGTCACAAAGACCTGGACATGACTGAAGTGACCTAGCATGAAGCGTTCACCTGACTGGATGAGTGAGGCCCACCCACATTAGGGAGGGCAGTCTTTACTCAGCCTACTGATGTAAATGCGAACTTTGTCCAAAAACACCTTCACAGACAAACTCAAATCATGCTTGACCAAAGAGCTGGACATCCTGTAGCCCAGTCAAGTTAACCAATTTAAGTTAATCATCATAATGATGAAAATGTAAACTCAATGAGGGAACCAAATTTTTGTCTATTTTGTTTCCCATAGTATTTTCAGGGCCTGGGGAGGACAGTTTAGTGCAGAATAGGGGCTCAAAACATATTGAACAAATGAATGAGGAGGAGAAGGAACATTTGAGGCTAGTGGAAAAAGAAATCCCATACACATCTGCCAGGGACTTTGGTCATTTGTTCAATCAACAACTACAGATGTTAACTCTCTAGCAACTGAATTCCAATATTGACTTTGTGAAAGTGAAATTCTCTCAGTCGTGTCCAACTCTTTGCGCCACCATGGACTACACAGTTCATGGAATTCTCCAGGCCAGAATACTGGAGTTGATAGCCATTCCCTTCTCCAGAGGATCCCTCGTGGCTCAACTGGTAAAGAATCCGTCTTCAATGCAGGAGACCTGAGTTCGATCCCTGGGTTGGGAAGATCCCCTGGAGAAGGGAAAGGCCACCCACTCCAATATTCTGGCCTGGAGAATCCCATGGACTGTATAGTCTATGAGTTGCAAACAGTCGCACACAACTGAGCAACTTTGACTTTCACCTTCTTCAGGGGATCTTCCCAACCCAGGGATCGAATCCAGGTCTCCTGCATTGCAGGCAGATTTTTTACTAGCTGAGCCACAGGGGAAGCCCAAGAATACTGGAGTGGGTAGCCTATCCCTTCTCCAAGGGATCTTCCCAACCCAGGCATTGAACCGGGGTCTCCTGCATTACTGGTGGATTCTTTATCAACTGAGCTATCAGGGAACCCCTTGACTTTGTAGTTAGGCATTAATATCCTCATTTTTCAAGGTAAATAACGTGAGGTTCAGAGAAGTTAAGTATCCAACAGGTAGACTATATCTTCATTCCACAACTTTCCAGGTTTCTTTTCCTATCTCACCACTTAGCACCATGCACAATTACATCACTGTTTATTGATTTCATTTTATTCTTGCCACTCTCAGTGAGTTGTATAAAGTGCCCCAAAAGATAGGTCCACCTGGGACCCAGGCAAATGTGACCTCATTTAGAAAAGGGTCTTTGTAGATAGAGATCTTGAAAGGAGATCATCCTAGATCAGGGTGGACCCTAAATCCAGTGACAAACGTCCTAATAAGAAAAGAGAAGGAGAGAAGGCACACAGAGGAGAAGGTAATGTGTAGTTGGAGGATGAGCTTGAAGTGATGGTCTGCAAGCCAAGGAATATGGAGGCTTGCCAGTAAGAAGCTAGGAGAGGGGCCTGGAACCGATTATCCTTCAATGTCTACAGAGGGGACCAACTTCATCAACATCTTATTTCAGACTCCAGAACTTTGAGAGGATAAAAATTTCTGTTATTTTAAGACATCCAGTTCTGAGTTGTTTGTTAGAGCAGCCACGGGAAACTAAAATGCCCCCTACCTCCACTTCAGCCTCCAATTAGGCTCTAAGAGCTACAGGGGCAGTCATAGATTCTATTTTGTTCACTATTTTATTGAATCTAGAGTCTAGAAGTGCCAGGGTCAAAGTAGGAGCATGGAAATTGTTTGTAGAAAAAAACTGAAAGTTTGACTAACCAAATTTCAGATGCTTGAAGTCAGGGAAGTCTCTTGAGTCAGAGCAAAGAATCCTGGGTTCTCTGTCCTGCTGCCCTCACCAGGACACAGTCCCTAGGACTAGCAGCACAACTTTCAGGGTGGTGAGGTGGGGTGGAGGGAGATGGCTTGGGGAGGGGGAGGGAGCGAGTGCATTTGGGTATCCATCTCCCAGTTTGCAAAGTGGGCCTGAGGCTTCCTCCCAGGAGTCTTCAGAGGTGGGCACCAGGTTTACCCACACAGGTGGGTACACAGGAGAGGTGAGGTGCCCTGATGAAAGGGAAAGGATGCTTCGCAGAATTCCAGGCTCTAGTCCAGCTGGGCCCAGGCTTCTGCCTCCTGTTTCCTTCTTCTCCTCTCTTCCTTTTTGTTTTTGTGCCACTTCTCCCTGCTTCTGCTGCAGAAGCAGTAGATAGGCTCAGAGACATCAGGTAGGGGACTGCTGTGAGGCCAGGGGACTCAGGAGGTTGGGCTCTACAGGTTCCCACCCCCTCCACCCTCTGTGTACCCTGGGCAGAATCTGCTCCTCTCCAAAGGGGTCACTAAGATCTGCATTATCCATTTAACCAGTCTTGACTCAGGACTTCCCTGGGCTTGAGCACTTCCTGCTTATCAGCAACACACAGGAGGAGGGCTCAAAATCCAGGAGGAAGACATGTCCATATACCCTTTCCAAGTAACAAAACTGAGTTGAAGTCCTTGACTGCACTACTTATGTGCAAGTTACTTAACCTCTCTGTGTTCAGTCACTCAGTCATGTCCAACTCCTTGCAACCCCGTGGACTGTAGCCTGCCAAGCTGTTCTGTTCATGGAATTTTCCAAGCAAGAATACTGAAGTGGATTGCCATTTCCTACTCCAGGGGATCTTCCTGACCCAGGGGTCGAACCTGTGTCTCTTGCATCTCCTGCATTGGCAGGCGGACTCTTTACCACTAGCACCACCTGGGAGCATCTATAAATTGTGAAAATACCACCCACCAATCCTGTGAAAAGAGGACAAAACAAAAGGTGTTAGGTCTTTTAGATTAGAGTCTAATATATAATAAGTGCTAAAAAATGCCACTTTATCTCCCTTTTCACTCTTTTCCAAAAGAGATCATAGATATTTGCATTCATTCATTCATTGACATAGTAAAGTACTTATCATGACTCAAGGAATAGCAACTGATATTTTTCATCCTTTGAGCAATTATAGCATCTGTGATCACTTGGGATCTGAAAATCAATATGATGCAAGGGAGTTTCAAGAGCATATAGCCCTGCCCTAGGTTCTTCAAACCTGGAAACAAAAGCCGAGAGAAGGCAAGGGATTTTCCTGAGGTCACACAGCTGGTAAACTTAGAACTTCACTCAGCCTGCTGCTCATTCACCTAATGACTCATCAAGCCTCAGGCAGTGATGACAAAGGCTATTCACCAACATCCTCTGGTACCTACAGAACCCAAGGCCAGAACTGGCCACTCTAGAGGCCCCAAAAAACTTTCAAGGGCCCCAGAAATGTGGACGGATGGAAGAAATTATAAGGCAGGCATTTAGGAAGCAATTCCTTTCCAAATCAAATGCATTCTTGCATTCTAACACTCATATCCTAAAAATTGTTGTTTAATGGGCTCTCCACATCCGAACTTGACTCACTCTCTGAAATGGAAATCTGGGCACTTTGGAGTTTGGATGGCGGTTCTTAACAGCCAGCAACAGGATACTGCTTGCTGGCAGTGCCACAGGCAGCCCTGACCTCAATCCAGAGCCTCTGCCTCCAAAGCCACTGGGAAGTTTGAGAGGCTCCAGAGCTGGGGCCTCGGCCTGGGGAACCTTGACCTTGCCGGAGGCTGGATCTGTTTCTGATACGGCGTGGCAAATTTCTAAATCTTAGCTGTGGGATGGCATTTGCTCCTTGCAGAAAAAGAGCAAGGGGCCCAGGAGGTTCCAATTGATTCCTAAGTAGAACCAGCTGTTGGAATCCTGCAGCACTGATTAGGGAAGTTCACTTCCAGGTTGCAGTTTCCAGTTGGTGCCCTCGCCCCCTCCCAGTGCTGTCAGAGAAGCACCCCAAAATCTAAATTGCTGCATCTATTGATCCAGAGCTGGAAAGGAGGCAAAGGCAGGAAGAGAGACTAGCAACTATAGCTTCCATCTCTTGAGTACCTAGTTAATATGTACCTGCCATTGGGCTAGGCACCTTGTAAATATCATTTCCAGTTCTTACAACCATACCAGCATTCCCAGATTTACAAATGAAAAACCAAAAAAGTGATTCAGGGAATAATAATCATCATCATCATTCTTTTTCTACCTACTAGTTACTGGGCGCTGACCATATGCCACACATTTCTTAAGCACATTACATGTCATCTGCCAATTTATCTTCACATCAACCCTATGACACAAGTATTATTATTGTCTCCACTTTATAGATGAGGAAACTAAGGCTTAGGAAAGTTAAGTAACTCCTCATGTCCCTCAGTTTGAGATATGCAGCACATGGTTCCTGCCAGGGATACAAAATCCAGGTCTTTTTGACTACAATATTAGTAATAATAATGATAACAGCTGACATCTGTTAAGAGCTTAGTATGTACCACATGCTGTGCAAAATTTCTTTTCTTAAATGACGTGTTACTTCATTGAATTCTCATGACAATCCTGTGATGTGGGCCATAGTTTCCTGCTTTTACCAATGAAGAAACTGAGGCTCAGTCATTAAGAGAAGCAGGATTCAAAGGCAGCTTCATTGGTCCCCAGATGGCTAGTTTTTAATCACTGTGATCTCTACCTCCCCAAGTGTCCTGTCCTTTGGTTTGAGTTCCCAAGTTTTCCATTCTTCATATAGTTTTATCGCATAACGAAAAACAAGGAGCCAGCCTCTGACTCAGCTCCAGGTTTCACCGTGACTATTCTGTCATTCTTTCCAATATGAACCTTCAAAAGCCACTGTAAAACTGTAGTTGCAATTTGAAACTTGCCTTTATAACTGAATGTTATTTATAACTGAATGTTATCAACAGAACATTAATCTAGGGTTGATTTTGTAAACTATTAAGGATGAAATGAGTTTGATATTTACCAAGTTAAAGAAATATGAAGCTTATGGCTTTCAAATTGCTCTGCAGAGTCTTGCTAGAATTTTTTCCTTATTTAAAATCATAATGAATAAAGCTTTTTATAATATGTGTTTTACATTCTCAAATAGAAGTCCACTTGATCTCACAGATATCCTTTAAAGCAAGATGAAATTGGCATATCTGAAAAGGAGTAAAAGGACAAATTACATGTCTCATCAATCAGTCCACAGATATTAAACACTGACTGATGTCTCTGTGACCACTGGACATGTTCCAGGAGCTTCCAGCATGGTTAGACTTGTTTGTTAATTTTGCATGAATATGTGATGTGGTTGTTCATACATTCATGCAATTATTCATTCACTTCTTAATGTTAATTAAATGCCTTCATGTGATATTTACAGGTGCTTGGCATGGAAGGATCCTCCAGAACTTGGGGAACTCAGAACAGGTCATCCAGAACAGGGTCCTCCAAGACTCAAGGGGAAGCCAGGAAAGAAATGTCACTTAAAGGTCGCTATTGATGCCACAGGAGCAAAAGGAAAACCCTAATACTGCCTGGGTATAAGGGAGACCAAGAATGCTTTCTGAAGGAAATATCATCTAAGCTGATGAGTAAAGAATGAGTGGAGTGAATCTGAAGAGAGAGAAGCAGGAATACCAAGTGGAGGAAAAGGCTTTGCAAAGATCTTGAGCAGAAGGAAACTGTACTTGCCAAGTGCCGAGAAAATGGGACGAATGACACTGCCAGAGCTTCGTGAGGAAGCTCCAGTAGAGTTAGTGTGGTCAGCAAAGAGGCACTGGAGATGCGAGAGCTGGGCAGAGTATTCAGCCAGCAGGGGAGGAGAGGGAGGTGTGAGGAACTGCATAACTAAAGATACCAAGGGCAAAAGTCATGTGAAAAAAGGTAAACCGAAGACCCCTCATACTAAAGCAAAGCACACAACCACCACCATGCTCATCATGGCTGATGTTTACTTACAATACACCTGGCTCTCATTGGAAGATAATTCTCTATAGGTCTTTCACATTTCTGTGTGACTTGTGAGTAGAGGCACTGATTGCTTTTGTTCCAGATCATCTTTTCAAGGATGACTGTATAAGAACAGACTTGGAAGATAGGGATAGTGTCCCACTCTACAGCAGAGGGTAGGTTCACCTACAACCCACTAATAAAAAGGATGAAGTTCCTAAAGCTCAGGGATCCTCTCCATAATGCAACTCACAAATGTCAGGTGTCATCTGGAACCTCTTCACATCATCACGTGGGAATTGACGTTCAAGGAATGAGCATAAGAAAACACTGATACTCACAGATGCAATCATAACAGAACATGATGAATAATTATATGCAACAAATTGGACAACCTAGAAGAAATGGAAAATTCCTAGAAACACAGCATTCCAAGACTGAATCAGAAAGAACAGAAAATCTAAAAAAACCAATTACTAGTAATGAAATTGAACCAGTAATCAAAAAACTCCCAAGAAACAAAGTCCAGGACCAGGTGGCCTCCCAGAAGAATTCTACCAAACATTTAAAGAAAAGTTAATCCCATTCTTCTTTAACTGTTCTTAAAAACTGAAGAGGAAGGAACACTTACAAACTCATTCTAGGAAGCCAACATTACCCTAATACCAAAACCAGACAAAGAAACTACAAATAAAAAGAGAGAGAGAGAGAGAAAAGAAAGAAAATTACAGGCCAATATCCCTATGAACATAGATGCAAAAATTCTTTACAAAATATACAGTTCAGTTCAGATGCACAGTCATGTCCAACTCTTTGAGACCCCATGGACTGCAGCAGGCTTCCCTGTCCATCACCAACTCCTGGAGCTTGCTCAAACTCAGGTCCATCAAGTCAGTGATGCCATCCAACCATCTCATCCTCTGTTGTCCCCTTCTTCTCCTGCCTTCAATCTTTCCCAACATCAGGGTCTTTTCCAATGAGTCAGCTCTTCACATCAAGTGGCCAGAGTATTGGAATTTCAGCTTCAGTTTCAGTCCACAAAACATTAGCAAACCAAAATTCAATAATACATTAAAATAATAATATTTTATGATCAAGTGTGGTTTATTTCAGGGATGCGAAGATGGTTTAATATCTACAAATCAATCAACGTGATATACCACACTAACAAAACAAAGGATAAAAAAATCACATGATCATCTTAACAAACACAGAAAAAGCATTTGAAAAAATTCAGTATCCCTTCATTATAAAACTCAAAAAATTTAGTATGGAGGGAACATACTTCGACACAGTAAGTCATTTATAACAAATCCACAGCTAACATTACACTCAATGGTGAAAATACGAAAGCTTTTTTCTAAGATCAGGAACAAGACAAAGATGTCCACTCTCACCACTTTTATTCAACATCATATGGGAAGCCCTAGCCACAGCAACTAGACAAGAGAAGAAATAAAAAGGCTTCCAAATCAGAAGGGAAGAAGTAAAACTGTCACTATTTGTAGACATGATCCTATATAGAGAAAACCCTACAGACTCCAAAATATTAAAAGCTAATAAATTCAGTAACATTGCAGGATACAAAAATTAATATGCAGAAATCTGTTGTATTTACATATACAATTAATAAAATATCACAATGAGAAATCATGAAAAATAATCCCATTTACAATTGCATCAAAAAGATTAAAACATCTAGGAATAAATTTAACCACACAGGTGAAAATCCCACACTATGAAAACTATAAAACATTGATGAAACTGAAGGCAACACAAATAAATCAAAATATACTGTGTTCATGGATTGAGAGAATTAACATTGTTAAAACATTCATACCCCAAATAATCAATGTAATCCCTATCAAAATATCCATTTTTCATAGAGCTAGAACAAATAAACCTAAAATTTGAATGGAACCACAAAAGATCACAAATAGCCAGAGTAATCTTGAAAAAGAAAAACAAAACTTGAGGAATCAAGGTATCCAGCTCCCTGACTTCAAACTAAACTGCAAAGCTACAGCCATCAAAACAGTCCAGTACTGGACAAAAACGAACACTCACATAATGGAATTGAACACAGTCCAGAAATACTCGTATGCCTATGATCAACTGATCTACGCCAAATGAAGGAAGAATATACAAAACACAGTCTCTTCAACAAGTGATGTTGGGATAACAGGACAACTACATAAAAAAGAATGAAAATAGACCTTTTTCTTACACCATATGCAAAAACAAACTCAAAATGAATTTAAAACTTACACTTGCCAAAAGGTCAAGAAGAGACTGAATTCAAGGCTTAAATGTAAGACCTGAAACCATAAAACTCTTAGAAGAAAACAATAGGCAGTTCCCTCTTTGAAACTGGTCTTAGAAATATTTTTTTGGATCTGTCTCCTCAGGCAAGGGAAACAAAACCAAAAGCCTTTAAATGGGACCACATCAGACTAAAAAGCTTTTGCACAGGGAAGGAAACCATCGACAAAATAAAAAAGCAACCTTCTGAAGGGGAGATGACATTTGCAGATGACATGTCTGATAAGGGGTTAACATCCAAAATATATAAAGAACTCGTATAACTCATAATATTTTTAAAAAATCCAATTTAAAAATGGACAGAGGACCAGAATACGCATTTTTGTAAAGACATAAAGACACAAGTCCAACAGACACATGAAAGATGCTCAACATCACGAATAATCAGGAAAACGCAAATCAAAGTCATGAGAAACCATAGCACTCCTGCCAGAATGCACCTGTGTGTGCATGCTCAGTTGTGTCCGACTCTTAGCCACCCCATGGCCTGCAGCCTGCCAGGCTCCTCTGTCCATCGAATTTTCCAAGTAAGAACACTGGAGTGCGTTGCCATTTCCTTCTCCAAGGGATTTTCCCAACCCAGGGATCAAATCCATGTCTCTTGTATCTCCTGCATGGGTAGGCGGGCTCTTTACCAACTGAGCTTGTCATAATGGCAATCATCAAAAACACAAAAATACAAATGTTGTCCAGGATGTGGAGAAAAGGGACCCCTGTGCACTGCCGGTGGGAATGTAAATTGATGGGTACTGTGGAAAACAGAATCGTGGTTCCTCAAAAAATTAAAAACAGAACTACCATATGATCCAGTAATTCTACTCTTGGGTATTTATACAAAGAAAATGAAAACACTAACTGGAAAGGATATTTATTGCAGCATTGTTTACAACAACCAAGATATGGAAACAACCTCAACAGCCGTTGACAGATGAATGGCTAAAGAAGAGGTGGCATATATATACACATATATATGGGTGTGTGTGTATATATATATCAGATCAGATCAGATCAGATCAGTAGCTCAGTCATGTCCAACTCTTTGTGACCCCATGAATCACAGCACGCCAGGCCTCCCTGTCCATCACCAACTCCCGGAATTCACTGAGACTCACATCCATTGAGTCAGTGATGCCATCCAGCCATCTCATCCTCTGTCGTCCCCTTCTCCTCTTGCCCCCAATCCCTCCCAGCATCAGAGTCTTTCCCAATGAGTCAACCCTTCGCATGAGGTGGCCAAAGTACTGGAGTTTCAGCTTTAGCATCATTCCTTCCAAAGAAATCCCAGGGCTGATCTCCTTCAGAATGGACTGGTTGGATCTCCTTGCAGTCCAAGGGACTCTCAAGAGTCTTCTCCAACACCACAGTTCAAAGGCATCAATTCTTTGGTGCTCAGCATATGCTTCCCTGGTGCCTCAGACGATAAAGAATCCACCTGCAATGCAAGAGACCTGGTTCACACACACACACACACACACACACACACACACATATGCACACACACACACACGATAGACTATCACTAAGCCATAAAAAGGAAAGAAATCTTGCTACTTGCGACAACATGGAGGGACCTAGAGGATACTTCGCTTAATGAAATAAGTCAGACAGAGAAACATAAATATTGTGTATTTATACTTACATGTGGAATCTAAAAAACAAACATACAATAAAACAGAAACAGATACAGAGAACAAACTAGTGGTTGCCAGAGAGGAGGAGGATGGGAGGATGGGTAAAATAGGTGACGGGGATTAAGGGGCACAAACTTTAAGTTATATAATAAATAAGTTACAGGGCTATAATATACAGCACAGAGAATATAGTTGATATAATGACTTTGTATGGTATGTAATCTCTAAAAATATCAAATCACTATGTTGCACACCTGAAAGCAATATAGTATTGTGAGTCAACTATGCTTCAATAAAAAAAAGAAAGAAGAAACACTGATATACTGACTACTGCGATTGCTGTAATAAAATCCCTGCCTCTAACCTTGCAGACATGAAATTGTGCCAGGTTAAATTATTATTTTGCAAATGACGAAAGACTGTAGATTCTTCATAGTCTACACAGTGCTTTTCCATTATGAACTCGCTTAATCTTCACAAAAATCCTATGCTATAGGAATGATTATCATCCCTATTTGGGCAGGAAAAATAGAATAAGAGCATTCAAAAAGTAGGTTGGTGTTGGGTCATGAAGAGTTTTGTGCAACAGGCTAAGGAGGTTAGGCCCTATCTACTTTGCAATCATGGAAAGATTCTGAACAGGAGAGGAATATGAAGAAAACAACATTTTCAAAAAGCTTTCCTAGCCATAGTCTGTTGGATGGGTAGGGCAGGGGGAAAATCCTGCTAGGAAACAGGCTAGCAAGTGTTCGGTGTCAGAACCAAGATTCCAGACAGACTTGATAGATGGGCTAAATGTACTCCCGGCAGAATAGAATTTCACTAGCCTAAATGTCAGGCCCTGGACAAGACTTCTTAACACCAATGGCTCCAGCAAATGGTTAGGGAGACATGAGTTAGCAGTATAGCCCTTGAGAATGAGGCTTAAGGTTTCCAGGGACTAGGCAAACTGGGGTGAGTCAGCAGGGGACGTGCCTGCCAAAAGGGCCACCGTGATCCTTGGCCGCATGAGAAGGCCCGTGTTGGGCCAGGAGGAAACAATCCAGCTCCTGCTAGGCTCCTTCAGGTCAACCTATATTTGGTTCTGGGCCACACTTTGCATATGACCACAGCTGATGATTATTGCATGCTTGTCAGACTCCGTGTCAAGTCCTTTGCATTCACGATCTGATCTAAATCCCCCAAACAGATGGATAGGGTATTATGACCATCTTGTTTTACATATATGGAAACTAAGGCTCAGAGAAGCTTTCCTGAGCTCTCCTAGTTAATAGGTGGCAAAGATATGCTTCATATTTGGGCCTCGTGAAATCCCGAAGACTGTTCTTAAGCGGCATGCTGCCTGCTACTTTATGAAGGATGTCCTCAAATAGAACAAGTTCAGAGTCAGTGCTCAAAGATGAGAAGGGAACTGGAAACCATGACACTAGTCAGGGGTGACAGAGGTGCTCAGGAATGAGGAACCAAGCCACACACACAGCATGGCACACAAGCTATTCCCATATTAAGGGGCCATCCACAGAATTCATGTACACATCTGTGTAGTTCATCAAGGGCACAAGGACCAAGGAATGGTTAAACATTTCCCTTTGTCTAATTCCTTCCCTCTGCCTCTTGGCCTAGAAAGTCTCTGTGCATCCTTTATGCTGGAGTCCAAGGACCACTCTGGAGAAGGAAATGGCAACCCACTCCAGTACTTTTGTCTGGAAAATCCCATGGATGGAGGAGCCTGGTAGGCTACAGTCCATGGGGTTGCAAAGAGTTGGACATGACTGAGCAACTTCACTTTCTTTCTATAGTTCCTTTTGGAGAAGGAAATGGCAACCCACTTCAGTGTTCTTGTCTGGAGAATCCCATGGACAGAGGGGCCTGGTGGGCTACAGTCTATGGGGTTGCAAAGAGTCGGACACGACTAAGCAACTAACACACATACACACACACACACACACACGGACCACTTCCCCCAAAATCTTCCCTGCCTGCTCAGGTGCTCTTCCTTCATGAAGCTGCAAGCCCCACACTTCCTTCCATCTACCTGTTTCACCCTGGTTGAAATGTTCAAGGCCTCCTAGCCTGGGAATGTCTCGAGGGCAGAGGCTGTGTTCAACTCTACACTCCCAGAGACCTGTGCGTCCCTGGCTCAGCAGAGGGGCATCGAGTGAAGACAACCAGAAGATTCCATGGTAAATAAGAAAGGAAGCCATGAGGTCATGAAATGGATCTGGGAGTGCTGACCTGCAAGGATGCTGGGAAAACGGGGCCCATGAGAAATGGGTAGCGTGTCCCTAGCTCTGGCCAAGAGAGGGAATGTTCTGGCAGGCAGAGTTATTCTTGGTAGTTGGGCAGCTGACATTCAGGACCGGAGAGGAGGGACAGGAAGGAAGCATCCACCTTGGACAGTCAACGTTCCCACATCTTAACATCCTATTCCTCCCTGGACATATTCCAGGCAGGGGAAAAAAAAAAAAAAAACAGGTGTTGAGTCAGGGATGATGTTTCATCAGTGTCTGTGGGGGGGTCAGGACATCAGGGACAAAACTCTCTCCCCTCACCTCTGCACGCCTGCCCTGAGAACAAGAAGATGAGGCAGAAAGAGAACTGTGGCTGCTGCTCCTGCTTAGTTGTGAAGTCAAGTCCAACTCTGAGATCCTATGGACTGCAGCCTGCCAGGCTCCTCTGCCCATGAGATTCCCAGACAAGAATACTAGAGTGGGTTGCCACTTCCTTCTCCAAGGGATCTTCCAACCCAGGGATCAACCCTTGTCTCCTGCCTGGCAGAAGGATTCTCTACCATTGAGCCATCTGGGAAGCTCAGAAAGAGAAAACTAATTAATAAATCAGAACATCAAACTTTTCCTAAGTTCCTTCTATACTCCTGGCATTGAGAAATGAATGCCAAGATCCACACAGCATAGCATGGTGTAGACAAGAGAGAAGAGGCAGGGAGTTAAGCCCCTGCTAGGGGAATGCCCAGCTTCATTCCCCATGAAGCTGGGATGCTGGATTCCCTATGCTGTGGGATGCTGGTCAATGACTTGACCTGTGGGAGCTTTGGTTCCCTCACCTATAGATGGGGGCAGATGTCACCCTCACTGAACTGGTGTGAAAACTGAATAGGACCACATATGGGAAGTCTTAGAAATCACAGGGATGCCCTGGCTGCTAATGCCCACCACCCCCGACCCTGACTTGTCCATCAGCATGAGAGCTCACAGGTGGCTACCCACCTCTCAGACTCACTGGGCACGAGCTGTTGCTTGGTAAACTAGGATAAGGTGATGGCTATGAACATGCTTTGTAAACTGCAAAATGCTTATCAAACATAATAAGGGAACATAGCTATTGCCATTCACTCTCTCCTTCAGAGCATAAAAGTTCATGCCTAAAGAGATGGCCTAAAACACAAGTCTGTTGAAGTGCAGTGGTGGTTTAGTCCCTAAGTCATGTCTGACTCTTGTGATCCGATGGGCTGTAGCTCACCAGGCTCCTCTGTCCATGGGATTTCCCTGGCAAGAATACTGGAGTGAGTTGCCATTTCCTTCTCCAGAGAATCTTCCTGACCCAGGGATCGAATGTAGGTCACCTGGATTGTAGGCAGTCTCCTGCAATGCAGCCCCTGTTGAAGTGCAGTAGGATTTTTTTTTTAATTTTTTTTTTTTTTATCTTGGGGTATAGCTGATTAACAATGCTGTGATAGTTTCAGGTGAGCACCAAAGGGACTCAGCCATATATATACATGCATCCATTCTCCCCAGACTCCCCTCCCATCCAGGCTGCCACATAACATTGAGCAGAGTTCCCTGTGCTATACAGTAGGTCCTTGTTGGTTATCCATTTTAAATACAGCAGTGCGTACATGTTGATCCCAAACTCCCTAACTATCCCTTCCCCCCATTCTTCCCCCTGGCAACCATAAGTTCATTCTTTAAATCTTTAAATCTGTTTCTATTTTGTAAATCAGATCAGATCAGATCAGATCAGTCGCTCAGTTGTGTCCAACTCTTTGTGACCCCATGAATCGCAGCACGCCAGGCTCCCTGTCCATCACCAACTCCCAGAGTTCACTCAGACTCACGTCCATCGAGTCAGTGATGCCATCCAGCCATCTCATCCTCTGTCGTCCCCTTCTCCTCTTGCCCCCAATCCCTCCCAGCATCAGAGTCTTTTCCAATGAGTCAACTCTTCACATGAGGTGGCCAAAGTACTGGAGTTTCAGCTTTAGCATCATTCCTTCCAAAGAAATCCCAGGGCTGATCTCCTTCAGAATGGACTGGTTGGATCTCCTTGCAGTCCAAGGGACTCGCAATCATTTACATCATTTCTTTATAGATTCCATATATAAGGGATGGCATAGGCTACTTCTCTGTTTGACTTACTTTGTTCAGTATGATGATCACCAGGTCCATTCATGTCGCTGCAAACGGCATTGCTTCATTCCTTTTAATGGCTGAGTAATATTCCATTGTATATGTGTGACGTACTGTAGGATTTTAAGAGCAGACCTTCAGAGCTGTAGGATTTCAGGAGAGGAGGCCTGGGTTGCACATGGGCTGAGGTGATTGGGAAAGGCTTCTTTTCCAGAGGATAACTGGACTCAATGGAACAAGCTCAGAAGGCTGCCTGAGCCTCTCTCGAGAACATTCAGGTCCTTCTAACCTGGGAGGGCGCCCTGTCTCTGAACTCCCTCATCCCCTACACTTCCTTCCCAAAGCATATCACTCTGAGCTGGAATCATTTATTCATGCATCCATTTCCCTGCCAGCTCATGAGTTGGGGTCCATGTTTCTCTGCTGTCATATCCCTACCACCTTGCACAGTACCTGTGAATGCTGAACAAGTGCGTTTGGGGGACAGTGGGAGGGCTGGGGCAGGGAACCAAACAAAACCTGAACAAGGTTTTCTGAGTTACCAAAAACCTAACAGGTTGTAGTTTCAGCACAAGAGACAGGGCCTGAATGTCTTCAGAGTTTGGTCTTTCCTATCCCAGAAGCTCCAAGCCAAGTGGTTGGACCTGGCCTGGCCTTCTTTATGCCAGATGAGTGCCATCTCATGGGAAATGTTTGCTATCTCCAACCCCTTCCTTCATCCCAGCACCTGCTGCCTGACCCTTATATTCTTTCTGCGTAAAAGGGGAATCTGAAGTCTAGATGGGCAGTGCTCAGTAGCCCTTTCTATCATAAAAGTGCACCTCCCACCTTCTAATAAAATTGCTCAGCTCACCTCTCTACTTCTGTCTGCCTTACCTTTTCTGGAGTCAGCAGCCAAAAGGGGCTTTGGGGTGCCTATTCCTTTTTCTGTTCCAGGCCACAGAGAAGGAATCTGATTTCCAGGAGTTTATGACTCCTTATCTCGTGTTCAGACCCATATTTACCTTGTTCATAGGGGATCTGAGAGGAGTAATTATTGTTCCTGGCAACTTTGAAGGTTGGCTTGCTGTGTGGCAATAGAAGTGTCCAGTGTGATGATTACCATTAATAAGTACTATGAGCAGCAGAGCTTAGCTCTTTGAAAGGGAGAATTGCCCTGCAACTATTTCCCAGATGCTGAGGCTCCCTCCATTGCTCGTTTTGCTCTTAAAGGAGATGCCATGATAGGATGAGGCAGGCCAGGGAGTTAGACCACAGGCCTCCTGGAATGATCACAGGCCAACTCTAGCCAAAGAGACGAAAGAGAGAGAACTGTGGCCCTAGCATTTAGTATTTATCCAAGTACCTGATCTGGCCCCTCCCTCCCTCATCTTGAGCCACTCTCCCCTAGCTCTTCATATGAAGACACACTGGCCCTCTTTGACTTCCTCCACTGTGTGTGTTCTAGCCCCAGAACTATTACACATGCTAGTCCATCTGCTGAGAAGGCCTTCCTCCCATCCATGACCCTGGAAGGCACTGATGTCAGTTCATCCTTTGGTCTCTGTGACATGCTGCTGGGTACTCTGGACTTATCTTCTGCAGCACAGACATTTACTCAATTTCTGTCTTCCTTACTCTGTTGGGATTTTTACGAGCACACAGTCAAAGTTCATTCATGAGCCAGTTCCTTTCACTCCATTCTCTATACTAAGTTTGATGAAGCAAGTAGGTGCTTATACTATACATTACACTGAGCCAAACTCACATTAAGTGAGGGATGGCAAGATATCCAAAGAGCAATCAGTGCAAAGTTCCCCCCTTATAACTCCAAGCAGGCCTGTGCTCCCAAAGATGGAACATCTTAGAGAAGCCAGAAGCCTGCAGAAATATCCCCTTTCCATATTTCCAAAGAAATATCCCCTTTCTTTCATTGCTTAAATTCCATTTTTGTGAATACAACTGAGTGTAACCATGTCTGTGCTTTCTCCACCCCTTGGCCACTTGAGGTGGAACAATGGTAATATTCATGCCTGGTCACAGGGATTTGTCCAAGGCAAGCACATGACCCACCCAGGCCAATCACAGGGCTTCCCTGGGATTTTTCTACCTCAGGTTGTAGGGAAAAACTCTTTTTCCTTTCTGACAGCCAGTTGAGAAAAATTGAAGGCTAAACTGTACCTACATCATTATATACATGTAAAGTATATATTATATTTCATGAATTAAAAGACTCTGCAGAAGTTGGAAGGCAAGCCTGGAGCTTGGGCAGTTGTGGCACCCAGCGCACATGGGATGCTCTTGAAGCTCAGGAGAGAATGAGGCAGAATCACAGTGAGTCAGACAGGACTTCTGGCAGGACTGGAGACCCAGATCAAGCCATTTCCGAGGTTGGCCCCACCTCTGCCCTTAATTCATCTGAACAAATAAAGTCCCCTTTTTGGCATAAGCTAGATTTCTTTTACCTAAATTGACTAACTACCAAGAAAAAAAAAATATTTCATGTTTTATTTTTGTTCCCTTTGTTCCATAAATGATTTTTTAAGTTTTTTTTTAATGGGCTATTTTAAAAGTCTTTATTGAATTTGTTACAATATTCTTTCTGTTTTGTGTTTTGGTTTTTTTGGCCACTATGCATGTGGGAATCTTAGCTCCCCCAACAGGGATCAAAACTGCACCCGCTGCATTAGAAAGCGAAGTCTTAACCACTGGACCACCAGGGAAGTCCTTTCATAAAGGACTTTAAAGCTAACATCCTTCCTCTGTCTTTTATTTTCTGACTTATGATGTATTATTTCACTCAAGGTCATCTCTCAATATGGTTTTGCAAGGGAAGCAAAGCAAGTTTAATTCATTAATTTTACAGATAATACAAGTGAGGTCCAAAGAAGTAAAGAAACTCAGGTCACATGGCTAGTAATGACTATTCCTGGACTAAAATCTGGTGTTTGTTTTTCTCCATTTTGCTAATAAATCATGGCTATAAGCTCTAAGAGATGCTTTGACTGTTTGCTTATAACATTCCCCAGGCTCCACCTGTGAGTAATTATGCACCTTTAAGAAGCACATTGTCACAGTACAATAATGCTTGCTAGAAATATTTCTGAGAAGGAATGGAAGTTAAAGACTATCACAAAGTCTTAGGGGTCTGCCAGGTTGAAATAATATATTTAATGTCTCAGTGATAGCAAGCTCCTGACTTGTTGCTAAGGAGGACAGGGGGCTCTGAGCCTGGTGGAAGGGACTACTGGGTGCATTTGGTGAGGAAGGCTCCACTGCTGTTGACAAGAGGGAGGAAGTGAGAGGGAGGAGGCTGGGAAAGGTTCTGCTTTTATAAAAGGAAGATGAGAAGTTGGAAACCACCGTTACAAAGTCAAACAGACCCAAGTCTAAATAGTTAACTTCTTGGGCAAATCATCAAATATCTTTAAGCCTCTGTTTCTTTACTAGTAAAATGGGGATAATATTAACACCTTTCAAAATGCATGTGTGTGGATCATACAGATAAAAGCACCCAATGGTGCCTGGCACTTAGTAGTTGATCGATAAACATCTCTCTTTCTTTCATTGGAGGAAGGCTCATGCTTTGTCCTCCATTATGAATAGAACTCAGTAGGAAACACCTGTGTGACCCAAGGCAGAGCAGTGCATGGTCCACGTGACTCTGCAACTGGACCTTTCACCAGGTGACCCCAAGTGCCCTACCCAGCCACAATGTCCTTCCCTCTTCCTCCTCCCATGCTGCTCCAACCATCCAGACTGTTTGTCCTTCTTTGGCCAAATCTCATCCTTCCTGCTCCACCTGCATCTCAGTGCATTTCCAAGCAGACTGTTTTCCTGGACAGTTAATTTGCCAGTTAAACTTCCTCTGAAAGAGCTCCTAGTGGTATCCTCTCTGCAAAAAGCATTATCTCTTCCAACAGAGAAAAGGGAAGGAAATAGAAAGGGAAGGAGGGGGAGAGTCAGCAGGATGGAAAAAAAAGAAGAGGAAATATAATAGACTTATTGTTTCAAGGGCTTTCCCAAGAACTGTATTAATAGCCATAGGAAAATAGTAGACTCCACTAAAAATCATATTTACCAATTACTATACCCAAATTCTCTATTTTTGGAAAATTCTACATATATCCCTTTGGGCAAAATGCTACATAACCCTCAAGGCCTGGCTCAATATGTCAAAAAAAAAAGTCAAATGCTTTTTGACTCATGTTAATTAATTCATGCATTTGAATTAATATCAACTGAACTCTGATTATGTGCCAAACACTGGGCTGGGTGCTGGTCTGTCTGACTGAGACAGACATGGTCCCCACCCGATGAAGCTTTGAGCCCTGCCTGGCTCCTCCTCACACTGTGTCCCTCTCTCTGCTCCCCTAACTGTTGTCACTGCCATTATTGTAATTGCTTTTATGTCTTCCCTCCTCTTTACAAGGCCTATAAAATAGTGTGACCTACTCATCTCAGTTTGCTTGGGGCTTTCCTGGCTCTAGCACTGAAAGTACTATGTCCCAAGAAGCCTCTTGGGCTTCAGCAAATTGGGATGGTTGCTCACCCTACAATAAATGCAATGCTACATGTGTGCATGTGTGCTCAGTCGTTTCAGTCGTATCCAACTCTTTGTGACCCCAAGGACTCACCCAACTCCCCTGTCCATGAGATATCCAGGCAAGAATACTGGAGTGGGTTGCCATGCCCTCCTCCAGGGGATCTTCCCAACCCAGCCATAGAACCCGTGTCTCCTGTGTCTTCTGCACTGCAGGTGGATTCTTTACTGCTGAGCCACCAGGGAAGCCCAAGGGCAAAGCTATGACTACAACAAAAACTATTCTTGGAAGGAAACCACTCAATCATTCATTCTTCAAATATTTATTGAGCTGAGTTAGTATATTATCATAGCTGGCTGCCTCTATTTTGTGTTAGATCTCCCCCACTCTACTATGAGTCCCTGTGGGTTGAGGCCCAGGTCTTTTTCAGTGTGAATTGCTAGGTCCCAGCAGTGTCTGGCACATAAAATTGACTTCATTTTATGAAAACCACTGTATATTGAGAAACAGAGTGTGTTTGTATAAAGCAATGTTAAAGTATGTGTTTCTACAATTTTTAAACAGAGATCACCAGCTAGAACCTGGCTTAGAATCTTCACAAGTAATAAGATCTGCTCACAATCCTCTCCCCGCTGAGTCTCACTCTAGCGCCTCCAACAGATGAGCTGTCTCTTCCCAGCTGTGGCTGCTTAAAGATTGCTATATAACTAACAGAGAGCCCAGTCTGCACTCTGTGATGACCTAGAGGGGGCGGGATGAGAGGAGAGGAGGGAGATTCGAGAGGGAGGGGATACATGTATAATTATAACCGATTTGCACTGTTACACAGCAGAAACCAACACAACACTGTAAAGCAATTTTCCTCCAATTGAAAAATAAATTAAAAAAAATCTCCAATATGCATGTACAAGCGTCACCCACTCCTAGTTGGCTTTAGACAATCCTAGTTTTAATTGTAAACTGGTTTGAAATACAAATCTCTGTAGCTTCCACCGATAGGCTGTGGCCCTTTTAGCCAGAGACCCAGTAAAGAGACCCAGACTCCTCTAGCTGGCAGCCCTTCAAGTATTAGAAGTGCGTTCCCATGCCCTTACTTTTCGCCCTATCCCATCCCACGTAAACACACCTGAGGTGTTCTTAGGCATTCTAACAGTGGCCACACTGATCAGTGTGACCAGACTGATATTATTTTAGGGTCCAGGTCACCAACCTCTGAAATTTCTGCACTTTACCTCCCTCTTAAAGCACATAATGAACGGTTACTCTAATTGGTGTGACTAGTAGGACTACCATTCACACCTGTCCCTAGCTTCAGTTCAGTCGCTCAGTCATGTCCAACTCTTTGCAGCAGCACCATGGACTGCAGCATGACAGGCTTCCCTGTCCTTCACCATCTCCCAGAGCTTGCTCAAACTCGAATCATTGAGTCGGTGATGCCATCAAACCATCTCATCCTCTGTTGTCCCCTTCTCCTCCTGCCTTCAATCTTTCCCAGCATCAGGGTCTTTTCCAGTGAATTAGTTCTCATCAGGTGGCCAAAGTATTGGAGCTTCAGCATCAGTCCTTCCAATGAATATTCCTAGCTTAGCAAAACCTAATAATACCACCTAAGATTTAAATGTCTTTTTCTTTATGTGTTGTGGGCCATGTAATCAGGTACCTGGCACATTTTAAGTACTCACTCAGTAAATGATCGGGCTTCCCAGCTGGCTCAGTGGTAAAGAATCTGCCTGCCAATGCAAAAGACATGGGTTCAATTTCTGGGTCAAGAAGATCCCCTGAAGAAGGAAATGGTAACCCATTTCAGTATTCTTGCCTGGAGAATTCCATGGACAGAGGAACCTGGTGGACTACTGTCCATAGGGCTGCAAAGAGTCAGACATACCTTAACGGCTGAGCGCACAGGCACACTTGCAGTAAATGATCACTGGCTGGATGGATGCATGCATGCATAGATTCATTATGTGGATGGGACACAATAAAGATTTTTTAAACTATAATCAAAAACTACATTCCACTGAGTTGCATAGTGTTCTTCCAAAATTCCTATCTACCTAGGACCTCAGAATGTGACTTTGTTTGGAAATAGAGTCATTGCAGAAGCAATTAAACAATTAAGATGAGATCATCCTAAAAAAAAAAATGTCAATTTGAAAAGCAAAACCCTATAGCTTAAAACAAAGGAGACATATACATAGAGGGAAGACAATATGAAGAAACATGGAGAAGGCCATGTGAGACGCAGGCAAAGATTAGAGTGCAAGAAACACCAAAGGCCGTCAGCAACCACCAGAAACTAGGAAGAGACAGACAATGATTCTCGGTTAGGATCTTAAGAAAGAGCGCGGCCCTGCTGACACCTTGATTTCAGACTGCTAGCCTCCAGAACTCTAATAAATTTCTGTTGTTCTAAGTCATGTGGTTTGTGATAATTTATGACAGCAACTATAGAAAACAAATGAAATGTTTCACTCTTTCTCTCTTCCAGTTATCCCAAGAGCATGCTATGAGATTCCTGAAAGAATATTCATCAAGGGTAGAAGAACTGGGTTCAAATCATAGTTTTACCATTCACTAGTTGTGTGACCCTAAAAAGTAGTCTCATTTCTTTTATTCTTAGCTTGATCACTAGCAAAGTAGAGATACAAATATATAACATATAGGATTAATTTAGGAACCAAGACTGATAAGGAATGGGGAGGTGTTTTAAAAATGGTTGAAACTTTTCAGGTATCAATTATTTTTTCTTTTTTTTCTTAAGTAGATTTTCTATAGGTTTGCTTATTTTACTCCTCCCTCCCCCAACAATGAATCAGCTCATGAATTTATTAATGAATTCTACTATTTTGCTGATTTTCCAATTCACTTGTTATCCTCATTTTTTTGTACTGTTTTTTTTGGGGGGGGGTTTCTTGTGCTGCCCATATTCTAAGTTCTTAGACACTTAGTTGCTTTCTTTGCATGTATTCTTATTTTTAAGTTTAAAAGCATTTTAAAGCATGAAGGCTATGAGTTTACCTCTGACTATGGCTTTGGTTGCATTATGTACATATTTCAAGTTAGTGTTCTAAAGATTTATTTATTTTATTTTTTGGCTGTAGTGGGTCTTTGTTGCTGCACACAGGCTTTCTCTAGTTGC
Organism: Bos indicus x Bos taurus; assembly: GCF_003369695.1. NCBI lineage: Eukaryota > Metazoa > Chordata > Mammalia > Artiodactyla > Bovidae > Bos > Bos indicus x Bos taurus. The sequence goes on from NC_040078.1 coordinate 87,351,666, forward strand.
ATGAGCAGAAACTACTCTGTTGCAGTGCGTTGGCTTCTCATCACCATGGCTTCTCTTGCTGCAGAGCACAGGCTCTCGGTGCACGGGTTGCAGTACTTGCAGGGCATGCGCTCAGTAGTTACAGCACAGAGGCTTCGTTGCTCTGCAGCATGTGGGATCTTCCCAGACCAGGAACTGAACCAGTGTCCCCTGCATTGCAAGGAGGATTCTTAGCCACTGGGCCGCCAGGGAAGCCCTAGACCTAGCGTTCTCATTTTCTTGTTTTCCAAGTTGTTTACAGTTGGGTTTTTTTTTTAATTTCCTCTTTGAGTTATTATTAATATTATCAATTCTTAGCATGTGTATTGGCTTTACTGATCCAGGAGTATTCATTGCTATTACTATGCTGGAACTAGAGTGTTACAATTTTCTATAACCAGCTGTTTCTCTGACGTCTTTTAGACACGTACATCGTGATTGAAAAAAAAATTTTTTTAAGAAGAAATTTTATATTTCCTCATCATGAAATCGGAGAAGGCAATGGCACCCCACTCCAGAACTCTTGCCTGGAAAATCCAATGGACAGAGGAGCCTGGTAGGCTGCAGTCCATGGGATGGCTAAGAGTCGGACACGACTGAGCGACTTCACTTTCACGTTTCACTTTCATGCATTGGAGAAGGAAATGGCAACCCACTCCAGTGTTCTTGCCTGGAGAATCCCAGGGACGGGGGAGCCTGGTGGGCTGCCGTCTCTGGGGTTGCACAGAGTCGGACACGACTGAGGCGACTTAGCAGCAGCAGCAGCATGAAATCTCCAGGCACAAAATATTACCTGCTTTCTGGATTCAGGCATTTGTCAGTGAATACATTTCTAGAAGTTAACAATCCTGCTGAAAGAACGTGTTAGCACCACTAGTCTATTCTAGTGTTGACTTACAAATTATATTCCCAAGGTTGCAGTCTAAACCGTAGCCCTCCTTTAAGCTTAGCAGAAGGCCCAATTTCTCCCTGAAGTCTTCACAAACCACCTCAACATAGGGGAATCTCTTCTTTCTCAGATGACATACTTTGCCCACAAGTCTGTAACTCAGTCCAAGGTCCCAAATGAGGTGGTAAGCTCCTTGAGGGTAAAGGCACGTCTTATATGTCTTTTCACTCCTCCTTATATTCCCTAGCATCAAGCTCCAATAAACAGTACATTGTTTGATTACAATTCTCTGAGAATATTTCCTGAGAGGGAACATAATTGACATTTAGGGTCATAGATTTTAAAGCAGTCTAGTGGTAAAAATTAAGTACCATCTAAAAACCTTTAGAAAGGTTGATACTAATGTCTTAGACACATGCTTTGAAAAGAAATCGTGCTGTCTCAAACGTCAAGAACATTTTTAGACTTTATGAAAACCCAAACGGCATGTTGGTATTTGTCCAACTAGAGCTACCTGTGGATTCATGTTCTGTCAACTCTGAAGGTGACAGCAATAAAGAACAAAGTGATTCTAACAATAATGTGTCACATATATAAAATACTTCACAATTCACAACACTCTCCCATGTGTTAGCTCATCTGATGCTCAAGACAAACCTGTGAGTAAGGCAAGCTAGGGACTATTAACCCCTTTATGGAAAATAGATGTTTGGGACTCACAAAAGGTTGGTTAATTTATCCAAGGTCACAACGTTAGTGGGTAAATGGAACACAATTAAGCCCAGATTTTCTAATTCTCCATCATAAATTCTTTAGGCTAGAGCTACTCTATTGATTCAGGAATTCATGGAATATACCTTTACAAAGAGTCATCAGTTTCAAAGGCTAAATGTTCAGTTACCAAATACCCTTCCCATATCCACATGCTTGGAGACATCAGAGAAAGAAGACAAAGTTTCTACCTTCAAGAAGCTCACAGACCAGTAACCTGAGCATCACAATGACAAACTGTATTTGTTACAAGTGCCATGAGAGAATTAAGATAATAAGAAACATCGACTGAGAACTTACCATGTGTCAATTTCTGTCCTAAGGACTTTGCATCTGAGGTGAGTAACATTACGTACCGTATTGCTTGGCACACAGCAAAACTTAAAGGTGGCAACCATTATAATGATTATAGTTTTTAAAAATAAGATCATGGAATGTTATTTGGGAAAAAAAAAAAGAAGAAGAACATTTAACATTTTAAATTATCCAGAGCAACACTATAGAGGACAAACGAGCTATCTGAAGGAAATCAGAACTGCGGACGAAATGCTGAAGTGGGGTCTCAAAGGAAGATTAGTGGCTTGTAAACAGGGAGGGGAAGAACATTCCAGGCAGAGCAAGACGGGGGCCCTGAACAGCAGGGAAGGAAGAAGCATGGAAAGGAGGTGCTGCCCTCCACATGGCCAGAGACAACATACAGAAGAGGACAAAGGAGGCGGCCTCCAGTTAGAAAGCAGTGGAAGGGCGTGGTTCTCCCTGTGCCTGACCCAGGCACTCAGGGTGAGGCACAAATTTTCCAAGGCTATTTGTTTGTAGATTACATTTTTCCTGAATAGAATCCAAATGTCTTTGTTTTTGTAAAGAGCACCATAGTTTCCAAAGAAAAGAGAAAACAGACTTCTTGGTCCAAGGGCTTTCCCTGAGAAATATTCTAATGGCTATGGGCCAAGGCAGGGTTCCACCAAGCTCTGCACTCAGAGAACAAGAGAGCAGTAGGCTAGAATCTTCTCCAGAACCTGTAAGAAAACGGGAATTTAGAGAACATTCCCTGGGAGATTTTTAAATACAAGTAATATGTCCTGTTGGATCTGCCCCAACTAAACCCTCCTACGTGAGGTTCCCAGAATATTGCATGCAATGTGAAAACTCTGTGCCTGGCAGGCGCTCTCACTTACACCCCACCCGACAGCCCTGCCTCCTCTTCCCTGTTTGGCATGGCCCTGCTCTTCCTACAGGTCCAGCTGAAAGACTCCTCCTCTGTGAGCTTTGCCTGGCAAATCTAGGCCCCAAAACCAGGGTGGGTGGCTGGCTTTGACCTCAGTGCTCCTACAGAGCCACGGACCCACCTCTACAGACAGTCACTGTACCGCTTTGTAATCATAGCACATCTTCTTCCCATCCAACACCACCCCCCCATCCCACACCATGTCTCTCTCAATTTTGAGAGCCAGTGATGAAGCAAAGATGGTGAATAGGAGCAGTCCACTCTGGAGGCAGGTAATAAGAGGGATGTTATCTGCAGCAAACTTTAAAAAGTACATATAATAAAAGTCAATCTTGTTTTAATTGTCACCATGTGCAGGCAATTCTAAACAATGTCAGAAATATTTAATAAAATACTCTTCCTCTCTAGGGCAAAGGGTATGTGGCAAGTGGCATACCGCTTGCTGTGCCACTCCTGTGACCATGCTCCAATGCCTTCTGTCCAGGAAAAGGACATGCATCAGGGACAGAATGCAAGGCTGGGCGGAGTTTTTCAGTCAAGAGTTACTCACTAAAGCCAAGGACGTGCCAGGTACCACGCAAGCCATTTTACATGCATTATAGCCAACTTCCCAACAACCCCGGCATATGGGCACCACTATTTGGTTAGGGTCATATGAAGAAACCAAATCTCAGCATAGTTCAATGATCTGTCCAGGGTTCAACCACAAGGAAGCAGTGGAGAGAAATTCAAACCCAGATCTGTGTACCCAGCGTCTGTATTCTTTCTCCTGTGCCTGGACCACCATGGCTACCCTATACCAGGGGCTACAGCTGCAAGCCACACGTGTCCTTCTTAGAAGTTCACAGTCTAATGGAGAAAGAGACTCAGCAACTCACCATGATTCAGCTTAGCATGTGACAAGTAGCTTCAGGAATAAATCAGACTAAACCCCGCTATGATGGCCACCTCATTGTGGATTTAAGTCTGAAGATCCAAGTGGGGGAGGAGGGCTTAGCAAAAGAAATAATCAGCAGGGATTGAACTTAAAACAGATGCTCTTCTGGATATACGCACATGCTCTCCTGCTTGGGAGACAAACAGCGCTGAGGTAGGTCTCATTGTCTTGAGTTTTCATAAGTGCTCAGAGAAGTTAAGTTACTCACCCAGGGTCACACAGCAGCTAGTAGTCAGTGGAGTTGGGGACTGAGCAGAAGCCTCTCTGACTTGGAAGCTGGGGCTCTGGGCACAGCAGCAGCCTGATGAGGATGATGTGAACACATCCACCCTGCAGGTCCTCTTAGGGACCGGGGGATATAATACTGGCAAAGGGGATGAGGAAGAGGAAAACGATAATTCCTCATTTTCCTTTCAGCACTTTACAATTTATAAGATGTTTTCTCATACTGTCTCATTGGATCTCTATGAATTTGGAAGGATGGGTGGTTATTATCTCCATTTTGCAGATGAAAAAAAAAACACGGAGGCTTTAGGAAAGTTATAAGAGTTTCCTGAGCTCATACTAAGTGGTTGCAGAGAGCCTATGATTTCTTCATCCGACTTGCTCCATGCATTATCACAGGTAATAGACAGGTACCTTTGTATAGCATCTGATTCTTGAAACAACCCCAGAAGGTAGGATGGGCAAGTCTGATGCTCCCTACTGTATGGTGAAAGAAACAGAATCCAGAGAGGGTAAGGGACTTCCCCAAGAAGTGGAACTGGGACTAGAAAGCAGGCGCTTGCTATCACACGACATGGAACAAATTATCCACTTACTCATTCAGCACCAACCTTAGCAGGCTTGCCAATCACTTGGGAGTGGGCATGTCCCTAAGAAGCCCCACCAGTGTGTTAGACATTCAGGTCCCCTCTCCTCCAACAGCTCTTAGATCCCCCATTACTGCCACCTCCAGATCTTGGTATCAAAAGGCAACTCTCACAGACTCTTAAGTCTGCTTGGCAAACAGAAGGCAAAGAGTGATCCAACAGTGGATCCCACCCACAACATAAGTGCATCTTAAATGAACCTGAGTTTATTTCCCCTTCCCTCACCCTTTTTTAAAGTTTCCCTCCAGTTCTAAAGAAAAGTATAACACTACTCCTCTGCCAACGTATTTCAAATTTCTTGATCAAGATCCTGTGATTACAAGCAACAAAACAAATAAAGACAATGACTTACAATGCAAGAATATCAATGATGCACAGTCCAGCCAGAATTCATTTAGTTCCTGAAAAACATACATTATCATTTTTGTTGTTTCAGATACATTATAGACACACAGTTGGGGACCCCGAGAAACAAGACCATGAGCTGGAAATGTCTGGGCCTGGGGATTATTAAGCATTCTAGAAGAGAAAAGGCCAGGAGCTGACTGTGGCTCAGATCATGAACTCATTATTACCAAATTCAGACTTAATTGAAGAAAGTAGGGAAAACCACTAGCCCATTCAGGTATGACCTAAATCAAATCCCTTATGATTATACAGTGGAAGTGAGAAATAGATTTAAGGGCCTAGATCTGATAGAGTGCCTGATGAACTATGGACGGAGGTTCGTGACACTATATAGGAGACAGGGATCAAGACCATCCCCATGAAAAAGAAATGAAAAAAAGCAAAATGGCTGTCTGGGGAGGCCCTACAAATAGCTGTGAAAAGAAGAGAAGTGAAAAGCAAAGGAGAAAAGGAAAGATATAAGCATCTGAATGCAGAGTTCCAAAGAATAGCAAGAAGAGAGAAGAAAGCCTTCCTCAGTGATCAATGCAAAGAAATAGAGGGAAACAATAGAATGGGAAAGACTAGAGATCTCTTCAAGAAAATTAGAGATACCAAGGGAACATTTCATGCAAAGATGGGCTTGATAAAGGACAGAAATGGTATGGACCTAACAGAAGCAGAAGATATTAAGAAGAGGTGGCAAGAATACACAGAAGAACTGTACAAAAGAGATCTTTACGACCCAGATAATCACAATGGTGTGATCACTAACCTAGAGCCAGACATCCTGGAATGTGAAGTCAAGTGGGCCTTAGAAAGCATCACTATGAACAAAGCTAGTGGAGGTGATGGAATTCCAGTTGAGCTGTTCCAAATCCTGAAAGATGACGCTGTGAAAGTGATGCACTCAATATGCCAACAAATTTGGAAAACTCAGCAGTGGCCACAGGACTGGAAAAGGTCAGTTTTCATTCCAGTCCCAAAGAAAGGCAATGCCAAAGAATGCTCAAACTACCACACAATTGCACTCATCTCAACACTAGTAAAGTAATGCTCAAAATTCTCCAAGCCAGGCTTCAGTAATACGTGAACCATGAACTTCCAAATGTTCAAGCTGGTTTTAGAAAAGGCAGAAGAACCAGAGATCAAATTTCCAACATCTGCTGGATCATCGAAAAAGCAAGAGAGTTCCAGAAAAACATCTATTTCTGCTTTATTGACTATGTCAAAGCCTTTGACTGTGTGGATCACAATAAACTGTGGAAAATTCTGAAAGAGATGGGAATACCAGACCACCTGACCTGCCTCTTGAGAAATCTGTATGCAGGTCAGGAAGTAACAGTTAGAACTGGACATGGAACAACAGACTGGTTCCAAATAGGAAAAGGAGTATGTCAAGGCTATATATTGTCACCCTGCTTATTTAACTTATATGCAGAGTACATCATGAGAAACGCTGGGCTGGAAGAAGCTCAAGCTGGAATCAAGATTGCCAGGAGAAATATCAATAATCTTAGATATGCAGATGACACCACCCTTATGACAGAAAGTGAAGAGGAACTCAAAAGCCTCTTGATGAAAGTGAAAGAGGAGAGTGAAAAGTTGGCTTAAAGCTCAACATTCAGAAAACGAAGATCATGGCATCTGGTCCCATCACTTCATGGGAAATAGATGGGGAAACAGTGGAAACAGTGTCAGACTTTATTTTTGGGGGCTCCAAAATCACTGCAGATGGTGACTGCAGCCATGAAATTAAAAGACACTTACTCCTTGGAAGGAAAGTTATGACCAACCTAGAGAGCATATTCAAAAGCAGAGACATTACTTTGCCAACAAAGGTCCGTCTAGTCAAGGCTATGGTTTTTCCAGTGGTCATGTATGGATGTGAGAGTTAGACTGTGAAGAAAGCTGAGCACCGAAGAATTGATGCTTTTGAACTGTGGTGTTGGAGAAGACTCTTGAGAGTCCCTTGGACTGCAAGGAGATCCAACCAGTCCATTCTGAAGGAGATCAGTCCTGGGTGTTCTTTGGAAGGAATGATGCTAAAGCTGAAACTCCAGTCCTTTGGCTAGCTCATGCGAAGAGTTGACTCATTGGAAAAGAATCTGATTTTGGGAGGGATTGGGGGCAGGAGGAGAAGGGGACGACAGAGGATGAGATGGCTGGATGGCATCACTGACTCAATGGACGTGAGTCTGAGTGAACTCCGGGAGTTGGTGATGGACAGGGAGGCTGGCGTGCTGCGATTCATGGGGTGATAAAGAGTCGGACACAACTCAGTGACTGAACTGAACTGAGAAGAGAAAACACGAAGCTCAGAGACGTTAAGTAAAATGCTGAAGGTCACACAGCACTCCACAGAGTCAAAAATGAAAACAGAATCTGAATTCAGGTCCGTCTGCCTCCACATTGCTTCCCTGCCCTCTTGGATTAAAATGTGTATTTATCCACCCTCAGGGCTGAGTGGAAGCACACCAAGGGCTGCAAACTGTGCCTCGGACGCGGGTCTTTGGCTCTCCCATAACTGTCCTGCGTCCTAAAAGGATTAGAGTATAATGAATACTACATGCACAGGCAGAGCTGAGGCAAAAGAATGTCCAGTTCAACCTTGTTTCATTCTGCTTTATCATACTAGATAATGTCATTATTCTGACCAGATTCCAGTGGGATTCCTCTTTACTGGTGGTGTGAGGAAGACCACTAGTGTGGTCTGGTATGACTTCAATGGCCAGTGCTATTCTTGGGAGGACAGTCAAGTGCTGTAGCTCCTTAAGCCTTGGGTGGGGGTAACTGAAGTGTAACCCACACTCCACAGTCCACCAGCAGGACCAAGCTGAAGCTACCCTCTGCAGGTAGCATCTCAGTGCTAGCCCCAAAATTACAGTGGGAGCAACTTGTACATTCAAGTTGGGATGGGTTTGGCAGATTGCTTTTTAAGGAATAACACTAAAATGCCATCTATTTTACATTCAGAAACTCACTCTGACTTTGTTCTATTTTGGTCATTTAAATTCATTTTAAAGATCATATTTTTCTTATACTTTGCTCCAAAGCCTTCATTTTGTTCTTGACTGAAAGCTATAAAAATCTGACCGAGGAATTCAGCCCAATTTTCTGGCTGATAGACCATGCTTCATTCATTCTCTTATTCATCCACCCACAGCTGGCTTGAACTCAGGACAAACTGCATGTTGATTTTATGCCACCTACCAAACAATCAACTTCACCAACAGCTGCCATCGAAAACAACCTGGGACTACCCCCCTGGGACCTACCCTCCTCCTGCCCCCCGCCACCCACCCATCTTAGGGCCTTTGCACTTGCTACTTTCTCTGCCTAGAATATGCTTCCTCCAGATATTCACCCAGCTTCCTCCCTCACTGCATTCCAGGCCCTGGCAAATGCCACTTCTTCAAAGAGCCTTTCTTGATTCCCCGTCTAAAATAGTCTGCCCTTCCTCCATTCCATCCACCTTCTGTGATCCTGTTCTTTCTTCATAGTCTGAACTGAGACATTTATTATTTACTTATGTCTTTCTCCTCGAGGAGAATGGAAATAACATGAGGAGAGATATTTTGCTCACTGATATATCGGTAGTGCCCAAAACAGCACCTGTGGGTTAGCAGGCAATTTTTTTTTTTTTAATAAACAAAGAATGAATGAGAATAAACTCTCTTCCCCAAACTCTATTCCTCTTATTTATAAAGTCTTTCCAGGAAAATACTACAAAGGTAAAGGCCTAGAAACTGGGAGATAGTTTCAATCGCCTGAGCAGGTCTCTATGTTACCTGTGGATCAAGGAGCTCTCTACTTCAAAAACCTCCAGTGGCTCCCCATTGCTTCAACAGAGGACAGTTTTCCCTCATTGCTTAGAGCCTGGGTGAAGATTTAAGGCTATAAAAATAATCTGATGGTGACATTCAATGTGGGTGTGTATGCATATATTTATTGCACACACGTTTACCAAGTGTTTGCTACATGTCAGGTAGTCTGCTGAAAAAAATGCAAAAACCTGGTTCATCTCAATCACCACAATTTGGGGAGTGGTGGTGGGAGGATGCACAGGGAGGTCATAAGTGATTGAGAGGGAGAGACTTGTCAATAACATGTAAGTATAACAAATGCCAGGAGATGGTTCTACACAAGCAGGCAGGAAAGAAGAATCAGTCCCTTCACTTGGATATAGGTAGGAGTCCAGAAAACCTCCTAAGGAAGCTGCATTTCAGCTGCATCTTGATGCACAGGTGTTTACCCGGCAAACAGGAGGTGCAGGGAAGGGGTTAAGAGCATTCCAGGCAGAGGATGAGGCCTGGAGGGATAACACACTCTGGAACTCCAGGTGATCAAGTCAGTTTCAAGTGTGGTCCCTGAGCTAAGGCATGGTGAGATACCAAACAGAGAGGCAAGCAGGGTGTTTAAACAAAAGACACCACACATGAAGGGAGCCAGCCAGTCAGACCTGAGTTCAGGTGCTGACCATGTCACTAGCAATTCATTCTTCTCTGGGCTCTACTTCCCAGGAAGGAATTGACCAGGAGGTGAGGGGAGTGAGCAGCTCTCACTGGGGTGGGTAGAGGTGAAGAGCTAGAACCAGAAGCTCTGAAGAGGCTTATTAGGTTTAAAAACAAAATATTGAAGATGGGATTTCCCTGGTAGTTCAGTGTTTTAAGACTCTGCGCTTCCAAAGCAGGGGGCTGTGGGCACAGGTTCGATCTCTGGTAGGGGAACTAAGATCCCAGATGCCACAGGACATGGCTGCAAAGCAAAAGAACCAACAAAAAACCTGAAAATGTGAAAATGCTGTCGCTTTGCTTTGTTTTGAATCATAATATTTATTTTGAATTTGAAACTCATTCAGAAAAGGCTTTTGCATTTATCTACAGTGACCTGGATTTCATAAAGAGGCAGAGAAACCCTGGTTGAGGGCAACTTAAAGTCCCCTCTGATTCTTGCCTCCAGGTCTAAGATGACTGACAGCCAGGCATATGGAAAAAAGAAGAGAGGTGCAGTGAATTAGCTGCTGAATTTACGATTAGACCAAAATTGCAACTCAGATTATAGTACTTACTCCCTGATGAGACAGGCAAGTTAATGAACTTTTTGGAGTGTCAATTTCTTCCTCTATACATGATGTTTTCCTCACAAGTTCATTTTGCAATTAATTTGAAATAATGGACTTATAAGCATCTAGCACATAGTAGGCATTCAATAAAAATCAGTTGACTGGAAAATCTTCAGTGGTCTCTCTGCGTCCCAGTCCCTAATCATAAAGGCTTCCCTTGAGTGTCTACCATTTGCTGAACCCTCTCCACAGCTATCTCATGTTCAAGGAGAAACTCACAATTTAATGCTTTGTCATCAGTTGAGCTCATTGCATTGTCTAAAGGTGGTTTAACTCTCAGAATACAGCATTGCTGGATGATGGGAATTTAGGGCATGCTGCTTGGAACCAGACCAGGATTCAAATCTTCTGAAATTTAAAGCTTTTTTTTATTATTATTACTCTGGAAACCTATCCACTGCATGCTTTTATTTCCAACCGTTAAGCACTTTTCCCCCTTACTTTCCACATTTAACTCAAGGCTTCATATGCAAAAGGCAAGCTTGAAACGATCATAACATTTAAGCAATGAATATAACGACAGCTTACACTTGCATCGCAGGAAGATCTACATTCTATATTTAATAGCTTTAGTCATTTACAGCAAGAGTTATCACAGGCGCCCCAAAGAGGGAGGGCTGGAGAGGGAGAATTCTGCACCTTTGATTAAAGATGTCGTAGTCATAAGCTGTTTTGGAAATGATTAAGTGATAAATACAGTAAGTTCATCCTCAGTTCTGGGAACCCCACAGCACAGACAGTAATTTTCAGAGGCAGAAGCCATCATTATTATTTAAAGGTCTAAGCCTTAGTGTGTTCGCTAAGTACAGGGAAGGAGGAACTCAGGTATGGGGAGCACCTACTAGACACCAAGTTCTCTATCGCCTAAAACATCTAATGTCCACCCTCCAAGTAAAGACTTGTAACTAGACCACAAAAACAGGGGAAGAGGGAAATTAACAATGTCAAATAGCTCCCTGCCCCAGGTGCACACAATGCACATATAAAATATGATAAAGTGCCTACAATGCTTAAGAATATGCAAGGAAGGCTGGAAAACTAAGAAAGGAGATCTTGCCCTTTGTTGAGGAGATGGCTGTGTGCCATCATTATTCCTGTCTGCATCCCCAGACCCTACCTCCTACATCTGGTAGGAGTTAGGAACACGGAATAGGAAGCCAGATTTTGCAGCTCTGTGCAAATCCTACTTAGTAGCTGAGAGAACTTAGATAATCATTTAACCTCTCTGTCTCAGTTTCCTATTTGTGAAATGGAAAATAGTAATATCTCTGTCATACTGTAATTGTGTAGGATGAAAGGCACTAATAAGTGCAAAATGCTTAAGACAATGATGGCAAATAATAAGAGTTGCAAACATAACCACGTGTGGTCTTGCCAGATGCTGGGGAGGCCGTCTGTCCTCATCCCCACCCTGTGATGGTAATTGTAATGAAGCTGTCTTTTCCAGGTGGGGGAACTAAGAAAGTCCATCTGCCCAGGTCATCCAGTTCTGAATTGGCCTGAGAGTCCCACCCAGGCCCGCCTAGCAATAACAGTAAAACAGCATTTAATTGTTTTTTTCTTTTTAATGTTCTAGACCTTCACAGCTAGGTACACATTTACTTCTCACAGCAATTACATGAGGTAAGACTCGCTAACTCCCATTTTACAGATGCAGAAACTGAGAGAGAGAGAGTTTAAGTCATTTTCTTAAGACCTTAGTGTTAGCAAATACCAGGGGCGGATTTAAGGTCAAGCCTAAGTACCTGACTGTTCCCACGCGCAAGGACAGGGCCGCCGGTCCCAGGACCTGAAGCTGGACGGGCTGGTCAAAAGCCCCCTGCACCTTTTAGCCCCTTTTGGGAGGAGGGGTTTGGGACCGGGATTCTCAGGTCCGGGATGGGTCCCCTGGGCTGGGAGCAGGGGCGGGGCCTGCAGCGCCCGCCGCCTGCGCAGGGCGGGGCCGTCGAGAGCGGTCCGGGAGGAGGCCTACCGCACGGTCGCCCCACGGGAACCCGGCGGCGGCCCCGCCTGCGCGCTTTACCCGTCGCCCTCCCGGGCCCGTCGCGCGCGCGTCCCTTTCGCTTTTAGCCCCAGCTGCGCTGACTGCTAGCGATTACTCAGAATCGTCCCTCCGGTTGGCAGAGTGACAAAAATCGGCAGTGGCTGTCCGAGGACACCTGTTTACAAACAGGACCCCCGCCCCCAGCCGAAAGCACCCCAGGCCGAGAGCCCGGAAATCTCGGTTCTCCTCCCACTCGGCCTCTCGCTCTCAGTGGGACTGGTTTCGGGCCTCAGTTTGCCTGTTTATGTACTTGATGTCAAGAATGTGTGTGCAATCGAACGAAAGGTGTGCGAGGTGGAAACAGCCTGACATTTCTTTTAAGTCTTCTGTTTTCAGCTATCATTATTTTGAAAATTATATTCTTCTCCATCGTAATCTATTTTAATAAATATATTTTTAATTAAAAAAAAAGTATGATTGGTCACCCAGGAAAAGTAGTTTGTTACTTATCCTGTGGTTCGAGTCCACTTGTTTGAAATACCAGCAGCTCTGGAAGGCCCTTTCAATTCTTTACGATCTGTTAATCTGATTCGTGTGGTTATTTTTTTTTTATTCTTCTCCTTTAAGACCTTTACAGTCTCACTGGTGACCGGTGGGATGGGAGAAGACTGGATTTTGCAGCCAGATATATTCGGTTAGAAGTTCTTGGTTTGCCACTTTTTTCGCCTATGGGACCTCGGTCAAGCCCCTTACACTTGGTAAGCCTCAGTCTCTCGTCTATAAAATGGGGAGGATACTCCCAGGATCGCGGGGAGAATTCAGGACGATATTTGTCAAGGGCCTGCCACGCGCGGGGTGACCCACGGAAGAGGGTGCAGGTGGGTGGGGACTTTCTCGTGCTGGGTTTCTCGGCTCGGCTCATCCTGGGGGGCCCGGAGTACCGCCCCCGCGCGACGGCTGAGCTTGGCGGACTCTCGGCCTCTCCCGGCGCGGCTGAGGCGGTCGTACCGGTTCCGAACCCTTCCCCCACCGGCCGGCTTCTGGCGGCAACCTGCAGGCAGAAGGCCAGGCTTTATTTACACAAAAGCAGCGGGTGGAAGCTGGCCTTGTAAGGACGAAAGAAACGTTGGCGGGCCGGGAACGTCGCCGGGGGAGGCAGTAAAAGCGGTTCTGATAGGAATCTGTGAATAAATAAATAACGTGAATCAAAGAATGCATTGAAATGCCCTCCTAGGATCACAGAAACCCGACCCTAAGGCAGCCTTCGGAATCCTCCCACACGTCCCACCCTATCTGATAACTTGTCAAAGAGGCCCAAATTGATTCTGGAGTTATTATCAAACCAGGACGCCTGCCACCCAGATCCTACGGTCCTAGGGTGGCCTCTGGGGCGCACCTTCCGGGCTGGGAGTGAGACCTGGGTCTGAAACAAAGGGAAAGGGAACCCCGTTTTATGAGCACCTACTCATGTGCTAGGCATTGTTCCTATGCGGTTTCACGACTCCTCACACCACGCTTTGAGCAGGATTCCGTACTCTGGTAGGCAGGGGAAGTTGCCTGCTCCAGAACACAAAAGCCGATAGATGGGACTGAATTCCAATACAGTTCTGTCCCTGGTTCCTTCCACCCAACCTTGCTGCCCCGGGCAGGGGGCAAGGATAAAGCGCAAAAGGCGCGTTTGCAACTACATTGGTGCGATGACCTAGCTGTTTCTGGGCGCCGCCCCTTCCCTCCTTTTTCTTTACCTACCTACAGGATGTCCAAAGCCTCTTGTAGTTCTACCTATCAGCTGATCGCTGCTGCCGCGCCCGCTCGCCTAATTTAGCAGCCGGAAGTCGCAAGTCCGGCGACAGCTGACCTAGAGCCCTTAGTCTTATCATTGTCAAAGCCAGTGTTGGCCCAGAGGACACACAGGTGCGCCCAGGGCACGTATTTCTCCAGCCTCCGCCCTAGTCACGGGGCTGCATCCGGTCCAGGAGCCAAGGAAACTGGTCCAGCTGCTCCTTTCCCGGCAGGGCCCCGCCCACGCCCACCCCAGCGGAGGCCCAGAACAGGTTTCTTCACTTTCCCTGGCCCAGCTCCCGCCTCGGGCGACAAAGGGAAGCCGGTTGCTCAATGTGCCTGAGGATCGTTCTGGTTCGCAGGCAACTCGTGGACGAGCCATCAGTCGGGTGGCCCCAACTCAAGCCACCAGGCACTGTACACCAGCTTGTGCACCGAGGTCTACCCAGCAAACCCTTAGGGTTCCTCAGGTGACACCTGGGCCCCTTGCTCTGTGCAGGGCCAGCCAGCATCAGGTCCCAAGGGGAAGGTGAGCAGAATGGGATGAGTTACCCGGCCGCCTGGGTCCACCCAGCAATGGGGGGTGTGGGAGTCCAGTGTCAGGCTTGACCTGGGGGCGGCACACTGTCACTGGCCACTGGCCCTCCATCCTCATGTGCCCAGGGTTCTTGGGGACTTTCTCAGAAGCCTGGCTCCTCTGTTTTAGACCTCTTGGCCAAGAGGAAAGCTTGGGCAAAAAACCCTTCAGATAGAATTTACTCACACATATTTACTGAGTGCCAGGCACTGTGCTAGGCCCTGGGGAGATCACCATGACCCAGACACAGAACCTGCTCTCAGCAGTTCTAGCTTAGTGAGTCAGCCAGGTAACAAATAGATCATTTTAATACGGGGCAAAGAACTATTTCCTGGCGCTTGTCTGGGAGAAGACCCTGAGTTGGTTAGAGGTGGGGTCAGGAAGCTTTAGGAAAAACTTTCTCAGGCTTCAAACACTGCTCTTTTCCTTCTTCCTTTCATCTCTCAGCACTCATTTCTGGAGTACCTGCACCATGCTGAGAGCTCAAGGAGCAGTTGATGATATTAGGGTGTCCTGTTTAAAACATCAGGTCTCTGGCTTCAGCCACTTACTTTGTGCCACTGGATGATTTGCATAATTTCTGGAGTGCATAACTCTACTTTCTTTATCTGTAAAATAGGGATAAAGATAATACCAGCTTCATAGAACAAGGTCTGGCCCATGGTAGCTATTAATGAGTGGAATCTATTGTATTACTTTGTCGTTTGTGGTTCACATACTTCTTCTAGTCTGCATGACAACCACCAACCCTCCACCCCCACTGTGGTTTGTGCTCAGGTAACTTCATACCCATTTTACAGATGAGGAAGCTGACTTGGACAAATTAACAGGATGGCTCATGTCTGGTAAGTTTTCAAAGCCAGGATCCTGGGGAGGAGAAGCCTCCTGAAATAGGGGAGATATTCTGACCTTCATCTGCCCTCCCTGAAACCCCAGAAGACTGGTTAAGACTGAACTGTCTGGGGAACTTCCTTTGACCTAGATCCTGTGGGCTCTACCAGAACACCAGCCAAAAAATGCAAGCAGCCACACCCTCAGCCTTCTTGCCCCAACCTGCACTTCATGCTGGGGATTGTGCTTTCAGGGACTGTTCTCTCCAAGGGGGGATTATAACTGGACAGCTACTGTGTGCCAGACCCTACACCAGGCATGCTCATGAGGGCTATTTCATCTTCTGTGAGCCATCGTCTGTGGTCAGGGAAAGGAGGAGGAAAGAATCAGCTTATCCCAATAATAATTATGTGTCCACAATAAACCTTGACACATGTGCATTCAACCCCGAGTGCTCTTTCTAAAGTGCAAATGTGACTATGTTATTACAACTCTCTTGTTTAAAATCTCTCAGTGGTCTCCCACTGCCCTTTTAGAGTCCACACTGAGGAAAGGCAGACTCAGCTAGTCACATTATCACATCTGCTGTTTCCACTGATCTCCTGGCCTTTGCATATGCAATTCCTTCTTCCTGGAATGCCCTTCCCAGCTCCTCACTTCCTTTCCTACTTTTATATGGTTAAATACTATTTATCCTTCAGCTCTCAGCTAGATGTCACCTCCTCCAGGAAGCCCTCCTTGTCCACTCAAACAGGGCTAAGCCTGACTACACTCTCTTCTAAGTATCTGTTTAACAGTCTCTCCCACTAGATGGTGAGCTCCTTGGTCAGGGATGGTGTTCTCAGCACCAAGAATTGTATGACTCATAACAGGCATTCAATAAAAATTTAATGGATGGATGAGAAAATGTTGAGCATGAAGATCATCTCCATTTAACAGAGGAGAAAACCAAGTCTCAAAGAAGGCAAAAATACCTATCTTAGGTCAGATGGCTGGTTAGTGGGTGAATTGAGCTAGAGATAAATTCTTCCAAGTCCCATCTTGTTTCACTATTTTACTTATATTGAAGATAATACAACCTCCTTCTAAGTTGTCTTATTGAAGTTGTTCTTAGCACTGCCTCTCCACATTTTACAGAAACAGATTCTGGGTCCTGATAGTGGAATATTTATGAATACCAATCATCAAGCCTATAGTTAGTCACCGGGACTGATTTTAGGTGCCTGAGACAGCTTATATCTCATGACACCTTAGAGAGGACATTATGATGTCTGCTTAACACATGAGGAAGCTTGTTCAGAGAGGTTAAGTGATTTGCTCAAAGTTCCACAGCCTTCAAACCCAAGTTAATCTCCAGCTCCTAAGCCCAGGTTTTTTTCCATCTCCCCAGACAGCTTCCTGACCATGGCTCTGGATCCAGCTCTCATGTAGCTTTAGGCACCAACTGGACCCAGGTTCTCTCTGAAAAGGGATATAGACGAAACTCCATAACTTCCAGGGATCTTTTGGACTTGACCCAAATGTCATCCTAACGCTGCCTTTTTTCTCTGGCCACTCCTCTCTTTTCCCTTGGGTTGCAGCATCTGCACTGGCTCCACCTCTGGGGAAAAGTCAGGGCATGGGAAGCTGTCCTCGTTCCTTGTTCCCAGTAAATGGCCCCCTTGGGAACCAGGCAGGTAGGAGCAGATCCTCCTGTTCTCAGGTGTCTCAACAAACAAACTATTTAGCAATTACACATGCCTTTGGATGGAGCACCCACAGCCTTTCCTGACTCCGAGGAGCTGCTCCTCGACTCCACCCCAAGAGCTTCACTAAGGTGCTTGCATTGATTTATTGATTGACTATCTGCCTGTCTCCTACCTCTATTACGCTGCTCTTTCAGCTAACAGTGTTCCCCTTGGAGCCCTGGCACTTCTTCAACTGAGATGAGGAAGCTCCCCCAACTATCTCATACTAGACAAGAAGGCAGGGGCTGTATCTGTTTTGTTTCTCACTCTATACCCATCACCTGGTGGCTCAGATGGGAAAGAGTCTGCCTGCAATGCAGGAAACCCTAGTTCGATAGCTGGGTTGTGAAGATCCGCTGGAGAAGGGAATGGCAACCCACTTCAGTATTCTTGCCTGGAAAATCCCATGGACACAGGAGCCTGGCCGGCTACAGTCCTTGGGGTTGCAAAGAGTCAGACATGACTGAGCAACTAACACACACAAACTCATCACCTAGCACTATCCCTGACATATGGTTGGCCTTTAATGAAATGATTGTTGAACAGCTGAATACTAAAGCTCCATTCATCTCTTAAAAGTTAATCCTCCACTTAGAGATAGGAATCATGGCATGTTAGATCAAAGGGGAACCCAGAGGAAATAAAATTTACTCTAAATCCTTCATTCTACAGAAACGGAGACCCAGAAAAAGGAGATACAAAGTCTAGGGAAGATCTACAGGATAGCTCAGGCCTCCTGACTTTTGTCTCAGCGCCCTCTCCATATTAGGACCCTACCCCCAAACCATAAACATGCTGTGCTGTGCTTAGTTGCTCAGTCATGTCCAACTCTTTGCAACCCTATGGACTACAGTCTGCCAGGTTCCTCTGTCCATGGGGATTCTCCAGGCTAGAATACTGGAGTGGGCTGCTATGCCCGCCTCCAGGAACATATTCTTTTCTAATTCTCACAGCAGGCACCTGGAGCTGGGAGCGGGGAAGGGAGGGCATTGCCATTGCCAAATGGCAGAAAAGAAAAGTGGGGCTCAGAGAGGTGAGTGGAGTGTACCCAATGTCACACAGCTGGAATCCCGGGCTTTTCCTGTCACAGCCTGTGTTCAGAGCTCCTTCTACCCCATTCTCTCTCCCCACGGCTCTCTGCTTTTATGAGCCTTGAAAGAGATTTGAAAAGACAGGCTCTAGGATTTCAAGGACTTTTGTCTTTATTATTCATCTTGCTTCTGGAAGATCTGGTTAATCTGTGTGCCCAGTGCAAAATATGAAGACCATTAAGGTATTAATCAATATCGTTCAGGTATTCAAAATTGTCATCTACTCTAAAAGGGGGCTGGTGGCCCAAATGCTTATCTTAAATGTTCAAATATGACACTGAGGATATCTACTTTCTATGAGGGGCACTGCTGAGTGGGGCCAGGGGGCTTTGGAAGACTACTAGAGCCCATCACAAATCTCAAAGGTCCCTTTAGGACCCTGGCCACACCAGCTCTCTCTGACCACAGGATCATCCAGGCCTCAGGTCCTGGTCATGGCTAATGCTGCCTCAGCAACCACATAACTATGGTGATGGTAGGGGACAGTCTTAAAAGGAGGCCAGTGCCTTAGGGGAAAAAAAGACAAAGAGAGAATAGGGTCAAATGAGCAAGGGTGGCCATTGTTGTACCTCCAGACATCACACTTAAGTGACCTGGGGTGAAGATTTATATCTCTAGGACAAAATAGCCCATTTACTCAAGAATGAAAAGATAAAGCACTTCTTTCTCTAAAAGAGCAGGGGCAGAGTCAGCATGCCAGCATCCTGGTTCATGAATTAGAGATCATTTATAACTTTATTGAAGAATAAAATGTGCCACTGATAACCTTAAAATGTCACTGTAACTGTTGTTTGGACAGCACTGGGCAGGAGCCCCTGCTTTGCTCCACACCAACTGAATGATCTTGGGGAGATGGCCCCAACTTCCTGAATCTGTCTCCTGGGCCACACAGGGCACCAGTGGAGGCCCCTGGCAGGGTTTGTGGGAGTCCAATGATATCACAGATGTAAAGTGCCCAGTACCATGCCTAGCCCATAAATGTTAAGTGTTAGTTGCTCAGTCATGTCCACCTCTTTGCAACCCCATTGACTGTGGCCCTCCAGGCTCCTCTGTCCATGGAATTCTCCAGGCAAGAATACTGGAGTGGGTAGCCATTTCCTTCTCCAGGGGATCTTCCCAACCTAGGTCTCCTGCATTGCAGGAAGATTCTTTACCGTCTGAGCCTCCAGGGATGCCCACCTGGCCCATAATGAGTGCCAAACAAATAATAGCTCCTTTAAAAAAAAAAAAACAGAATGGGAAATGAATTGTGCTCTGGAAATAGAATAGTCATGGAACAACTCAGCTTCCCACCCACCCCAACTGCACCCCCCGACCGCAGCAAAGTAAAGTTCCGCTGGGGCCCCCAGAGCCACTTCCCACTGGCTTGTTCAAGGACTAGCCTCACCATGTGTCTGGCCTCCCACACGGTGGGCTTGTGTGCTCCCTTTCCTGTTTTCCTTGAGGCAGGTTTTGCCAGCAAAAAATGCAGTTAGCACTCAAAATGCAATCATTACAACTCACCTAGCAGGCACGTCAACATGCCTGTTGACATGTGCTCACAAATACTAAAAATGCATGCAATGCGATGCAGCCAGATAAAATGCGTGGCACCCTTCCACATACATTCAGTGAAATAGTAGAGCACAATGGAAAGAGCAGACGCTTTGGAGCTGGGTGAATGTGGGTTCCGACTTGTTTCTGTCTTTTAATAGTGGTATGATCTTGAGCACGTCTCTAGGCGTCTCAGTCCCCCTCATCTGAAACACTATATTCACAATTCTTAGCTTTTGGTCTTGTTTTGAGGATGGTATAAGACAATGTATGTAAAAGAATGGTCTGATACGCAACAGATGCTTAAAGGTATTTATTGCAGAAATGCCAAGAATCTGAAAAGGGAGGAGAGAGGGAGAGTCCAGTGCTGGACTCACCTTCTTTATGGTGTTTTACCTTTTTTCTGTTTCTCAGCTCCTTAGGAGCTTTTTGCCTCTTGACAGTAAGATATTGACCTTAATTGATTTTACTGTTATGGACCTGTTTCCATTTTACCTCATCAAATGAGCCAGGAGACGATCTGAGTGTGAATGCTATTTCCCTTCCACATCTCCCCACCTCCCACCCACGATCCCAAATGCCCGGCAGAGCTAGAGACAGCAGGTCCTCAGTGAAGGCTGAGAAACGAGCATTGGATTTATCTTTATCCTCAAACTTCTTGCCATGGTCCTAATCCCCTCCTTCTTCCCTCTGCCTCTTTGAGCCTAGTTGGGTGAGAGGGACTATAGTCAGCAAGAAGGGTGAAGATAAAGAAGGGCACAGGATTTACAGTCCAGATCTGGAATACATATTTTGGAATGGGAAACAAACAAACAAACAAAAAAAGTGCTCCAAAAAGAGTAACTCTCCCCCTATCCCCCTCCTCATTTATCTGAAACATTGTCAGGAGGAGAAGGAAGACAATAAAGAGAAGAAATCCAGCTCTGAGACATATTCAAATTTGAGAATCATATTTTGCATAACATAGAGAACTTTCCTCAACTTTGTGCTGTTTCACCTTCACACCATCTTGGTGAGGCAGACGCTGTTAGCCCATTCCACAGATGGTAAAACCAAGGATAAGAGAAGTATAGCCACTTGCCTGAGGTCACACAACAGGGGAATACCAGATATGGTGCTCAAAATGGAGTCTTCCTCATCCAGATCCCTGCTTCTTCCTGTTATGGGGGTCATTTCTCCATAGGACAAGGAAGAGGAATTCTGAGTCATTGACCCATCTTGAATGCTTCTCTATTCTGCCTCTTCTCTGACAATCCAACAACCCAGGTGGTGTACACACAGGGCTATACACTTATTCATCAGGCTACATTCTTACCACTTGTGCACTTTTCTGCATATATGTTATACTTCTTAAACAAAAACACGACATGATAAATATAATTTTTAAATCTACTACAAAGTCACTTTCCATTACAGGCTTTCTCTAATTTTTATTTTTAATAGACAGATACGTCTATCTCTCCACTACTCTCTGGATGGCTTATAGCACCCTGTCCAATCTGACCCCTTGCCTGCCTCTTCAGCTCACACCCCCTACTTTGTGGATTCCTTTTCTTCTACCTAGAACTCCTCCCTCTTTGGGCATGGCTGCTTCCTACTACCTCATCCTTCAGGTCTCCTGTGAGATACTACCCCTCCTCCTCCAAGAAGACTTCTCTGACCACCATGCCTCCAGAGCTCTCCAGATCTCCAGACTTTCTGCTAAGCCCCCACAGCTTCAGGGTCCACCTCCTCCAAGCCCTACCATGCTGAGTTGGAAACACCTGTTACTCTCTACCTGTTACCCATCCCCCACACACCCCCTCTCACCACTACCACCACCCTCTCCACCAGTTGGTAGTCACCTTATCATTTCTACTTCCTTGCACCCAGCTCAGCAGGGGTTCAGCAGTGTTACTGGATCAAAGAATGAATGAATCAAACCCCTACCCATCTTCCAGAAGGGTTTGTTTTACTCTTTACTTGAAACTCGGGTTGCTCAGCTGTGTGTATTCTGTCCCTTTGCTTAATCTGAAATTCTCAAAGAAATTGTATTAGATCAAACTGTGTCCCCCCTGCCCCCAAAAGATATGTCCAACCCCCAGTGTTTGGGAATATGACCCGATTAGAAATAGGGGTTTTGTGGGTAAAACTAAATTAAGGCTTTCATTGTGGATTTAGGGTCAGCCCTAAATCCAGTGACTAGTGACTTAGAAAAGAGAGGGCGACATGAGACACAGAAATACCTAGAGGGGATGGGTGGGAGGCAGGCAGGGATGGAAGCAGAGATTAGAGAGATGCTGCCCCAAGCCAAGTGTTATCAGGAGTCACAGGAAGCTGGCAGCAGCAAAGAAGGGATCTTCCCTTAGAACCTTCAGAGGGAGTGCAGCCCTGCTAACACCTTAATTTTTTGACCTCTAGAATTATGCAAGAAGAAATTTTTGTTGTTCAAAGCCACCGAGCTTGTGGCATTTGTTACAGCAGCCCTGGGAAACTAATTGGAGCAGAACCATGCCTTTCACTGCCTGCCTACCTGCCCCAGAATCTTCTACCCTGCCATGCAAACAGAGAAGACTCTTGAGAGTCCCTTGAACTGCAAGGAGATCAAGCCAGTCCATCCTAAAGGAAATCAACCCTAGATATTCATTGGAAGGACTGATGCTGAAACTGAACCTCCAATACTTTGGCACCTGATGTGAAAAGAGAACTCACTGGAAAAGACCATGATGCTGGGAAAGACTGAGGGCAAGAGGAGAAGGGGGCAACAGAGGATGAGATGGATGGATGGCATCACCAACTCAATGGACATGAGTTTGAGCAAATTCCAGGAGATAGTGAAGGACAGGGAAGCCTGGAATGCTGCAGTCCATGGGATTGCAAAGAGTCGGACAGAACTAATCACAACATGCAAACAGTAGGACCTCTATGAAAGCCTTATGCAGTACCGCTTCCAAAAGGCCTTGTCTCTGTGTTTAGGTGGCTAGTCTATCCCAAAGGTTGACCAAAGCCAAAGTAAGTTTATATCACAGTCATGTAATCAGTGCGCATGGGAGGCACTAGCGCTGATGAGGGTTCACCATGGCTACCATTCTTCCTCAGTGTTACCTTTTGCCATCTTTCATTCAGCACAGAGTACTGAGCACCTGTCATAAAGGTCCATTTTACAGAGAAGGGTACTGAAGGTCAGGGAGGGAGGGTAAGTGCTCAAGATCTCACAGTGAATAAGGGGTGGCATTGGGACTGGAAACCCAGAACCCCAGTACAACTGTGCCCTCCACTAAGCTACTATACAGGAACAGAAATCAGGACAGGAGGGTGAAGGCAGGGAGAGACCAGGTGGCTAAGAGTGATTCTGTGCTAGCAGACTTTGTGTTTTTGTTTTCATAGTCTGGGAACAAGCAGATATTACATCTCTAACTTTCAGTTTGTGGTAGTATGCTAAGTCACTTCAGTCGTGTCCGACTCTGTGCGACCCCATAGATGGCAGCCCACCAAGCTCCCCCATCCCTGGGACTCTCCAGGTAAGAACACTGGAGTGGGTTGCCATTTCCTTCTCCAATGCATGAAAGTGAAAAGTGAAAGTGAAGTCGCTCAGTCGGGTCCGACTCTTAGCGACCCCATGGACTGCAGCCCACCAGGCTCCTCCATCCATGGGATTTTCCAGGCAAGAGTACTGGACTGGGGTGCCATTGCCTTCTCCGTTGTGGTAGTATACTAAACACAAAACATTAGCAAAAAAAATGAGTGATCTTTATCTATGATCGATACATTATCTATATGAGCAAAATTAATCATATTACAAAGCTGCCATGAGAATTCCAGACAACAGTGCAACTCTGCATGAAGCAGTGTAAAACCAGGTATGTCACTGCCACAGATGAGACAGGTCTGGTCTTGAAGGTGCATATATGAAGAGGGTGGGTCCCTAAAAGGCCACCTAATTTTCCTCTTCACTGCTCATCACCTTGGCTTGGATACAATAAATACTGGTCAGTGAGCCATCAGGGCTGGAATCACCTGGAACATCTATGCAGGCTCTTCCCTATCATTTCATACAGAGGCCACACACAGTCATCAATTCAGCAAATATTAATTGAGCACCTACTATGTGTTGGGCTCTGGGGACATAGCAGAAAACAAAGTCTGTTCTTATAGAGCTTACCTTCCATTGTGGGGAGAGAGGCAATCAAAAGTAAAGGAATAAATCTAGAATCTGTCTATGAAAAATGAGGAGATAAATGAAATGGAGGCTTGAGAGTGATTTGGGGTGTTATTTTATGTAAGGTCATCACAGAGCACCTTTCTGATAAGGTGACATGTGGGCAGAGGTGTGAGGAAGTGAGAATGAACTCTATAACTGCTTGGAGGGAGAGAGAACAGCACTTATAAAAGACCCAAAGCTGGAACGTCCTTGGAAAGTTCCCATAATAGTCAGAAGGCTTTTGAGGCTGGAGCAGAGTTAAAAAGTGCTAGGAAGCCGAATCAGACAGTTTGCCAGAAGACAGTTCACACACAGAGCCTTTTGGACTATGGTGAGGGTCACAGACTGCTCTCAGTGTGATGAGAAGCTACTGGAAGGAGTGGCACAGAGGAGTAGCAAGGTCTGGGTCAGGTTATGAAAGGATACCCTGTGTGGAGAATACAACCACAGAGTGTTGGATGGAGAGGAGGATGGAGGCCAGGGAGAGCTGCTGCTACAATCCAGGGACCAGGTGACCCTGGATAGAGGGGATGAGTCATAGTAGATGCAGGCTGACCGAAAAAGAAAAAGAAAAAAGGGAGGAAGGGAAATAAAGGAAAAGGGTGGGAAGGAGAAGATAAAGATGGAGTATGAGAAAAGGAGCTTCCTGCTGGCTCAGACAGTAAAGAATCCTCCTGAAATGCAGGAGATCTGGGTTTGATCCCTTGGTCAGGAAGATCCCCTTGGAGAAGGAAATGGCAACCCACTCCAGTATTCTTGTTTGGAGAATTCCATGGACAGAGAAGCCTTTGGGCTACAGTCCACAAGGTCTCAAAGAGTCAGATACGACTGAGCGACAAACACTCACAGGAGAGAAAAGAATGTGTTTTACATATCAAACAAGAACACAGCCATCCTGAATGTCAGCCTCTGGGATGGGAAAAAGGGAAACAGATACTTCCAATGCGCTATCCGAGGTACTAGGTCTCCATAGGTTCCCACCTTATCACGTGACAATCATTTGAGGTGGGAATAATGAGCCTTTATTTCATAGTTGAGGAATCTGAGGCCCAGAAAAGTTAAGTAATTTCTCCGGGGCCACACAGTCAGTATGAAAGTGCTAGAATCAAAGCTGAGGAATTGTCTGACTCCAAAGCCTGCTCTTTCCAAATCTCATTCTGACTGGGTGCAGAGAAGTGTACAGATGTAGTACCTGCCCTAAAAAATCTCCCTGACTGGTGCTCTGTGACAACCTAGAGGGGTGGAAGGGGGAGGGACATTTAAGAAGAAGGGGACATATGTATATCTATGGCTGATTCATGTTGATGTATGGCAGAAACCATTATAATATTGTAATTATCCTCTAATTAAAAATTAAATTACAAAAAAATCTCCCTGACTTACAGCAATCCCATGAGGTCAGAACTGTTTTAACCCCTGTTTTTAGAAATGATAAAACTGATGCCCAGAGAGGTTAGGTGACTTGCCTAAATCACAACAAATGGTAAGAGAGAGAGCCATAATTCAAACCCTGGTCAAGCTCCAATATCTTAACCACTACTCTGAGTCATCATATAATATAGTTGCTTGGAATATTAGTGAAATATATTTTTAAGCCTCATTTACAGCTGGATGATAGGTAATGAACCAAATCATCTAAGTACACCAGTATCTCAAGACTTCCTGAAGAACACACACCATGCATGCACTTGCAGACTACACTTATTGACACACAATATGGACACACCTATAAACTGCATGCATATACAACATTCCAAAGTCATTTACTTCCTAAATTAGCCTCTGTTATCTGGCTGTCTGGGGAAGCTAAGTTGTTTACCCAATTATGATAAATTGCCAAAGCCACTTTGTCCATTTCCAAGAAGTACTGGATGTAGTCTTCAAATTACTTCTTAAAAAGTCAACTGGAAAAGTCTGCTAACATTTCCTTGAGAAGGTTGGGACGAGATGGGAGTTAGAAGGTTGAAATGTTGGTATCCTCCCCTAGCAATGGAGGCCTCTGTGAAACACCGATTTTCAACGCTTTGCTTCCTCTCTGGAAATACAGACTCTGCCCCGCTGGTATGTAATTCAATTCCAAGCATCAGAAGCAAAAGTCTCCTGTTGAGAGGTGCTATGGTGTAGGGAAATGTGTGGAAGCTAAATTTGTCCTCCGACAGTTCTAAACCCATTCCCAGCTATGTGAACCCAAGCAGGTGACTGGGTTCCCTTAGAAACAAAATAAGGATAATACCTACCTCTAAGCTATCATGAGGATTATAAAAGATCCCTTAAATAAAGTGTCAAGCACACAGTTGAGGCTGATGGAGTGTCAAAGTTCAGTGTCTTGACCTTTTCCCTACAAGGTAGAAAGTCACTAACTTTCAACCAATAGAACCTATAATTACTATTTTTGGCCACCACCGGAAGGATTTTTTTTTTCTTTTTTTTTAAAGCAGTCAGATGTTTTCACAAAGGCAGGCAGGCCCAGGCATCATTACCAGGTTGCTAGGTGTTGTTAAACCACCTACGTAGCCGCAGAGTGGGCAGCAATTAATGTAATTAGCGTACTGATGAGTGTCCTCAGCAGCAATAAACAGCTCAGGCCTGTAGAACTTGACAGACCTGCTGCTCCCACAAGGCTTCTGACACTATACATCCACCTGGGGAGCCGTGTAGTGTAGTTTTGTGGGAAAAGACCATCTTTGACTCTGTTGGAAACAGATGTAAATCCTGTCTTTGAAAATTCCTAGCTGTGTGACTGAGGGCAAGCCATGTCACATCTCTGAGCCTTAGTTTCCGTATCTATAAAGTGGGATTATTGTAGTTATCCTTATCATCATCACCATCATCATCAACACAGCAGAAAACCCCCAGCCAAGCTGATGTTGAACTTCCAAAAGGGTGCAGAGTTCAAAGAAGAGACAAACACTGTGGGCATCTGGCACTGGAACAGCCCATTTCTTTTTCTTTGGGTAAATGCAGAACATGGAGCAATGATTAGAGTGGCTTTACAGAAACCACTGGAGTTTGGGATAAAAAGGATATCGATACCCAGAAACAAGGGTGAGAGAAAGAGAGAGAGGAAGTACTCTTGGATTTAATTATTTAATATTATGTTATAAATAATTACCACACATGTTATCATCAGCAACACTAGTACTTACATAAAACAAAAGCCACAGCAATCTGGTAGTTGGTAATAAAAGCAGGAAACCAGCTTATAACTTTGAATCTAGCAATTCTGTCCAAATTGACACCCTCACAAAAGAAGTCAAATGATCAAAGGTTACAAAGTGTATGAATGTATATGTTCTTGATAATCATTAAGAATTCACTAATTCATCCAACAGTTGCTGAGTGCCTACTAGTGCCAGGAATACAGACCTTACGTGTGGGGAGATATATACACACAGACAATTAGGATTCACTGAAATGAAGGCTCTGAAAAGGCCTGTAAAGGAGAGGGAATCAAGAGCGGAATAATTGATAGGGAAAGTGCTAAGCAAAGAGAAGGGAACCCCTGAGGCTGACAAGGGGGAGAACCCCATGGATTCTTGGAAACTTGCATATAAGATGGTGTTAAATGAAAGGAAACTAAGAGAAAAGAAAAATAATCACAGAATTCAGAGAATGTCAGAACTAAAAGGACTTCAGAGAACATCCCTTTCAGCAGTTCACAACCTCTTCCATGGAGTCCTTATGACAGTGAGGCTCACATAGCCTAACAATGTAGGCAGAGAAAACTTAAGTTCTGGGTCACAGTAGTAAAACTGTCCAGCTGCTAGTTGTCAATCAGGAGTTGAGAAAACTTTTCAATATACTAAAGAATATGGCTCCATCTAATAGCATGGAGGTTGGGAGTGAACACTTCAGTTGAAAACCAGTGATCTGGCCCAAGCCTTCATGCTATTGGTGAGAATCTGAGGCCCCAAGCAACCTCTCTACCCTATCACACCAGCACATACTTCTTGCTAAGTTGGTATTCATTGAGTGAGTGTTGGTAAATAATAGGAAATGAGATGACCTAACCAAGGTTACCCAACTTGTATGTGGTTGGTAACATATACTAATTAAAACTTAGGCATTGGGAGTGAATTTAGACCATGGTACATAGAAATGCATGCTCATTATATTTCCTTTCTTTAATCTGCTCAAGTGTAACCTAAGAAATAAAATAATTGGGTAATTCCCTGGAGGTCCAGTGGTTAATTCTCCATGCTTCCACTGCAGGGGGCAGAGGTTCAATCCCTGGTCAGGGAATTAGGACTGCCATGCCACTGGCCAAAAAAAAAAACCAATAAACAATGGCCTGGTCAGCTTGACAGTATAGAAGGGGTCACAGTAGCCTGAAAAGATATGGAGTTCTAGATTCCTCAGGCTGTGGTTAGTACCAGTACTTGAAAGCCACCACTGAGGGCTCCTAATACAGTAGACAGTAAATATGACCAACTGGAAACAGGATTTTTTAACAAGATTGGCCAAGTGCAGAACCAATAGGCGGAGTTCCTCAACACTTGGTCACCGGTGATGGCTCTTTCCTGCCTTTCCTCTGCCTGGAATGCCCCTCCCACACTACCCTGCTCCTTCAGGAGTCAGCACTTATATGCTTTATATCGTAGCTGCTCTTCAGAGAGCCCCTTTTAGATAACCCTCTTTAAGAAGTTTCCGACTGTTGATCTTCTTCCAAATCACAAATGTATAGAAATCTTCCAGGTCCTCAGGCTCCATCATCTCCCCACTCCCCTATCAGATAACGTTTGCATAGTCTACTAACTACAGAGTTAGTTAGAACCACACAGTTCCAGGTTATTCTGCTCTTTTCATTCATAATACTTATAGCTTATTGTGATTTTATATGCATGTGTTTATTATCTATAGGCAACAACTCTAATACTAGTAATTACAGTTAATATTTATTGGGCACTTTCTAGGTCAGGTACTATTCTAAGTATTTTATATGTCCATTTATTTAATATTCATAACAACTCTCTGAATTGGGTTCTATTATGGCATCCGGTCCCACCACTTCATGGGAAATAGATGGGGAAACAGTGGAAACAGTGTCAGACTTTATTTTTTGGGGCTCCAAAATCACTACAGATGGTGACTGCAGCCATGAAATTAAAAGACGCTTACTCCTTGGAAGGAAGCTTATGACCAACCTAGATAGCATATTCAAAAGCAGAGACATTACTTTGCCAACAAAGGTTCGTCTAGTCAAGACTATGGTTTTTCCTGTGGTCATGTATGGATGTGAGAGTTGGACTCTGAAGAAAGATGGGCGCCGAAGAATTGATGCTTTTGAACTGTGTTGTTGGAGAAGACTCTTGAGAGTCCCTTGGACTGCAAGGAGATCCAACCAGTCCATTCTGAAGGAGATCAGCCCTGGGATTTCTTTGGAAGGAATGATGCTAAAGCTGAAACTCCAGTACTTTGGCCACCTCATGGGAAGAGTTGATTCATTGGAAAAGACTCTGATGCTGGGAGGGATTGGGAGCAGGAGGAGAAGGGGACGACAGAGGATGAGATGGCTGGATGGCATCACTGACTCGATGGACATGAGTCTGAGTGAACTCTGGGAGTTGATGATGGACAGGGAGGCCTGGCGTGCTGCGATTCATGGGGTCGCAAAGAGTCGGACACAACTGAGTGACTGATCTGATCTGATCTGATAAGCTTTATTTTACAGGTAAGGAAACAGAGATTCAGAGATGAATTTGGCCAAGTTCATACAGTGGGTAAAAGACAGAGCCAGGTAACAGATCCAGGCAACCTGGCTCCAGAAGTTAAGTAACCTTAATCTCCAAGCAACACAGAAGCACCATAAAGGCAGATTCCATGTCTTTCTTGCCCACCATTTCATCCTCAGGACCTTGTAGTGCCTAGTATGGGGTAGGGACCTGATGGATGTTTGTTGGAAGGAAGGAAGGGAGAGAGGAGGAGGGAGGAGGAGGATGTGCTGCTAGCCCCATTGTGGACTTCTCGTAGGTAAAGTGGGGCTGGGACCCACGGAGGACTCCCTGCTTCACTTCAGAGCAACAGGGACGGTAGGGATAGAGCTGAATGAGACACAGTCTTTGTCCTTATGGAGAACGTGCCTCCATCCTCATCTCAAGGTGGCCCAGTGGTTCTGATGCCCTCAGATGAGCCCAGGGACCATTCGGTGAGTTCTGAGGTTCAACTGTAATGCAACTATTCTGCTCGAGGACCCATGTGTGGGTCCTCAGAGCTCATCAATGAATTAAGCCAGAGCCCTCTCTCAAGGAGCTCACAGGCTAGTGAGGAAGAGCAAGTGTGAAACCAAGGAGAGGAAAAGAAGTTAGACAGTTCAGACTAAGAAAGGAAAGCGGGCACAGAGAGGAAGACTCATGGCCTGGATGAATTCTACCTCTGGGAGTCTCTGACTGTTCTGCTTATGGAGTCTGGGACCAGGAATTGGGTGTTCAGTTGAGAACTGCACCTCCCCACCATCTGCACATGTGGGTTGCCCTACTACAATACATGATACTGTGACCCATTTTGCTGGAAGACAAGGTAAGGCTGATCACTAGAGGAAGAAGAGCAGTATAACATGCAAGTTGCTTTTATCCACACTGATTTTTCCCAGGATATTAATGTTTTGTTCTACCGAGGAGCAGTGACTGAGCAGAAACGACATTAACAGAGTGGAATGTGGTTGCCTCAGAGGCACACAGATCTGGGAGACAGAATGCCCTTTCACCCTCCATCCTCCTGCTGGGCTGTTTGCCTGCATACTCCTTGAGAGAGCTTGTTGCATGGTGCATCCTCATCTTTGAGGATTTGCCCTTGTTGACCCCATAGCTTCAGCAGCCCAGTCTTCCTTATGTCTTCCGTCAAGTTCTCTTTGTCAGCTTTAAGGTTTAAATGCAGGATTAAAATCCTACATTTGCTGTAGTATGTGTGGGTATGTGTATATTTATTGAGTCAAAATTTAATAGATCTCCTTAGCTCTATTACTTTTATTAGGATATTCAGAGTTTTATCTTAGCAGTATGGTTGTGCAGTTGTCAGTGGTCTACCTTAACCCTATTTGGATTTTTAAACAACTTTTAAATGTACAATTTTTAAAAAATGTACAACTCTTCAGAACACAGTGTTTCAGGAATGTACACGTCACATTATAGCAGAAACACCTGTATCTAAACACCCAAAGACTTTCCCACTCATTATGATGTCATTCCTCCCAGAAGTTCTTTGAAGTAGCATAAATGGCAACCACCACACTCATTTTCAGACGAGGAAACTGAAGCTCAGAGATATTAAATGACTTATCCAAAAGGAGATAAAATGGGACTGGAATCCAAGTCTTCAACTCCATTTACTCAGTTTTCATAGCACCCATGCATTTAGTACATTACCTAGAACATGTAGGCAGTTGATCACTAGGTTATTTCATTTCATGGATTAAAATGATGCTCCATCTTATGAATAAGAAACTGATGCTCAGTAATTAAGAAAATTGCCCAAGGTCACACTATCGGGAAGAGAATGAGTTGAGATTTTAACCCATGTCTTCCTGATTGCACAGCCCCTGTTGATAATGAGGTTTAGTCGCTAAGTTATGTCCAACTCTGTGACCCCATGGACTGTGGCCCTCCAAGTTTCTCTGTCCATGGGATTCTCCAGGCAAGAACACTGGAGTAGGTTGTCGTTTCCTTTTCCAGTGGATCTTCCCAACTCAGGGATCAAGCTCACGTCTCCTGCATTGCAGGCAGATTCTTTATCACTGAACCACCAGGGAAGTGTTGTCCAGAGACCATACCTTTCTACAATATCAATGGAAAAACACCTACCTTGTGTAGAATAAGAGACAAGTTATCTATTGTAATGATTATGTATTTTTTTTTTTTAGGATTTTATTGTTTATTTTAATATAATTGCTTATTTAATTTCTAGTCTTCCACTGTAGACTATAAAGTCACTGAGGAGATTCTTAGTGTCTTTCACATGGTAAGCACTTTATATACTTTTTAACTGATTTTTCTGTGCCATTGTATGTATTAATTAATTATCGTATAGTCTTCGGAGCACTGTCATTCTAAAGACATAAAATGAAAACGAAAACAACTTTTGCCTTGCCTTCCTGTTATGTATTTATTTTTACAGTTGTCTAAATGTTTATGGCAAGTAAATACTTTTTATCAATTTATACTGGTAATATATCATCTATAAAAATACGTTTAAGTTTTTAAAAAGTGAATCTATTTAAAGAAAACTAGTAAGTACAGTGATTTGAAAGAAGTAAGTAGACAGAGAAAAATAGAAAAAGTGATGGGTAAATGACTGAAACTTGAGAAATACAATTTTTAATCTTAACAAATAGAGTCCTCAGTAAAACATTTGCTTTATGCAATTGATTCCCATAAGCTATATCAGCAGATATTTCTAAATTACCTAGAAAAGAAAGGAAATTAAAATAGGCATGATTCCCTGGGAGTGTTTTAGGAAATTTAACATGCTTCTCTTCATTTCAGAGTCTGTGCCAATGGCGTTTCATTGCATGACTCAGAGGTAGTTGGTCAAAGCAGTACTTGGGTTCTCTTAAGACAAAGGAAACAATAAAACAAGGAGGCTTGATATACTTTTTAAAGACAGGGTAGCGTTAGTTTCAGGGTCTAGTGACTATTCCCAAATGCTCCATGTGCTTGATTGTTCATGTTATGCAGAGAAACAAAATGAGAGGCCCTGGGCCCACTCAAGACGTTTAGGTTTCCATCCTATCTTGACCACTCAGGTAAGTGACAGCTGGGGGGTCTCCCTGTCCCCATGGGCTACCTGAAAGAATTTTGATTCCATAACCGTTTCCCAGCAACGTGAGACACATCCAATCAAGAATGACTGTAACTGGCAAAAGCAGCTGTTCATATGAGTTAAGAGGCACCTGCCTACCATAGGCACTAGAGCCTTCCAGGTCCAGGAGTCTGTGATTCTATGATTTAAGTTCTTTGGATTGCAAATGGCCACACAAGTTGCAGTGATGTATACACAGGGCCATTAAACACTCTCCGAATTATGCTCAGAATGTTACACCACGGGCAGCACAAGCCAACTGGTGTAAAGGTCTACCTGCCCTACTAGGCAACGAGTTCTCTGGTTAATTAAACGTCCATCTTAATATCACTGTGCTCATTATAATTGTAGATATGGAGTTTGTATTTTTAAGAAATGTATAAAGTGACTTCATAATATATTAAACACAACTTAAACTATCCCTGGTAAATATTCTTTTCCTCACTTTATTTTTTAACTAAGAAAGCAATGAATGTTGATGGTAGATTACTATACAGTGAATATTCACTTTCTCTTTCCAAACCTCTATGACTTTCCAGCCCCACCACTACTGGACTCGGCCATGTACTTGCTTCAGCTAATAGAATGTGGGCCCAAATGACATTAGGCCAGTTCCAAGCCTGGGCCTTCACAAGCTTCCCATGTGTCCATTTGCCCGCACCTCTATCAAGAGAAGGACAGACCCCTGGCAGATTCTGCTTCTCCAGGATGGGTTCTAAGATGAGGCATATGGAACAGACCTGAACTTGACCCTCAGCACTGCTTCTCCAGGTTGCACCTGAGCACACACGACACGGCACTAATGTCAGCGGTTCCAGGAAAAGTCATCATCACTACTTAGAAACCTGCAGGGGAGGCAGACACAGTGGGAGGAAAGCAAGCCAGGCAGGACCTTCAAAGGCTATGCTGACTAGCTGACTGCAGACGCATAAGCAGAAAACAAAATACTTTGCACTCATGTGTTACTGTGGTTTCTTTCACCACAAAAGTTGATTAATCCACATATGGTGATCAGTAAAAATGTACAGAAATCATTTACTTTTAAAAGTAAATAAAATCTCTCTCATCCCACCCCCAAGTAAGATAGCTAACAAAAACCATTCATTCTATTAATAATGTTCTACTCCTTTTTCTGGGTTTTGCAAGGATTAAATGAGCAAATGCATGTAAAAAGCACTTAGCACAGGATAGGCATATGATGTAGGAATTCCTTAAACATTCTCTGCTTTTATTAATATTCTCATGTAAACAAATACGCTCAGATATAGGGTTTTTAATTTATGCACAAATGAGACCAAGTTATACTGTATAACTTGCTTTCTGTAACACTATATTATGGGCTTTTCTCCAGGTCAACTCATTTTTTTAAGGGCAACTACCCATTTTTTACAATGGCTATACAATATTCCACAGTTTGAATAATTTTTTACTTATTTCTATTTTAAAGATACAGAAGCTAAGATTCAGATAGCTAAGAAGGTGTCTGTCAAAACACTGGCTGCTCTTCCTCATCAGCCTGTGACACGCTATGACCACTCAGAGAGGAAGTGACTGTGGGCAAGGCTTTAAGAACTACCCTGGTGGCACCTCTCCCTTCCCTGTGACACAAACCAGCAATATCTCATCCAGGAGCCACTTCTTCACCTAGGGTCTCTAAATAAACAGCTAAGCCCTAAATGAGGATGGATAGGTAACACGCACATCAATTAAACTCATGCTGTTTCAAGCTTCTGAGATTTGGGGAGGGGGATTGTTTGTTGCCACAATATAATTTAGACAATGTTAATACAGTGTTTCAAGACTTTCATGAGGTACCATTTCATGCCAGTCAGAATGGCTGCAATCCAAAAGTCTACAAGCAATAAATGCTGGAGAGGGTGTGGAGAAAAGGGAACCCTCTTACACTGTTGGTGGGAATGAAAACTAGTACAGCCACTATGGAGAACAATGTGGAGATTCCTTAGAAAACTGGGACTAGAACTGCCTTATGATCCAGCAATCCCACTGTGGGCATACACACCAAGGAAACCAGAATTGAAAGAGACACGTGTACCCCAATGTTCATCGCAGAACTCTTTATAATAGCCAGGACATGGAAGCAACCTAGATATCCATCAGCAGATGAATGGATAAGAAAGCTGTGGTACATATACACAATGGAGTATTACTCAGCCATTAAAAAGAATATATTTGAATCAGTTCTAATGAGGTGGATGAAACTGGAGCCTATTATACAGAGTGAAGTAAGCCAGAAAGAAAAACACCAATACAGTATACTAACGCATATATATGGAATTTAGAAAGATGGTAACAATAACCCTGTATATGAGACAGCAAAAGAGACACTGATGTATAGAACAGTCTGTTGGACTCTGTGGGAGAGGGAGAGGGTGGGATGATTTGGGAGAATGGCATTGAAATATGTATAATATCATATATGAAACGAGTTGCCAGTCCAGGTTCGATGCACAATACTGGATGCTTGGGGCTGGTGCACTGGGACGACCCAGAGGGATGGTATGGGGAGGGAGGAGGGAGGAGGGTTCAGGATGGGGAACACATGTATACCTGTGGCAGATTCATTTTGATATATGGCAAAACCAATACAATATTGTAAAGTTAAATAAAATAAAATTTAAAAAAGAAGAAAAAAAAAAGACTTTCAAATGTTTGGATGTTCACTGTCACTGGTTTGACCAAGCAGCAACATGCTAGCCAATCAAGATGTGGGTTGATGGGATAATAAGAAACTATTTCCTCCCTAACTTCATTCTTTAAAATTATCCATAGCCCTCTCCCCTGCTGCCAAATCACTATGCAAAGGACATGAGAGCATCACAGAAATGAGAGGTCTAATGACATAGTCCAGTAGGTGGAGAAGCATTTTTTGCATGTGGCAAGCCTCTTATGTCAGTCAGGATCATGAGACTGTGGATTCAATTTCTCCAAGTTGCAAACAACATACATAAGAACATGCAACATGGCACTAATGTCAGTAGTTCCACGAAAAGCCATCCTCAGTACTTAGATAATAGCCAGGGAGGCAGACGAAATGGAGATGAAGTAGAATGAATGGGACCGGAGGAAAGCCAATTCTATCACCACTGCGCATCAGTTCTGGACCTCACCTTGCTCAGACAACCACTCTGAGGATCCGATGATGTACAGCAGGTGCAATCACAACTGAGGAGAAAATACACTCTTGAGTTTCAAAATTCCTAATGTAACATATGTTTACTGTATACAGTTTTAAAACAAACAGTTAAACATAAGGGGAAAAATAGAAATTACTCAAATATCACAAATGTTGACATCTTGATGGTAAATCAGCCATATTTTCTTCTAGGTAAATGCATACACTGTCCACACAATTGCACTTATTTCACTTCCTAGCAAGGTAATGCTCAAACTCCTTAAAGCTGGGCTTCAACAGTATGTGAAGAAAGAACTTCCAGATGTACAAGCTGGACTTAGAAAAGTCAGAGGAACCAGAGATCAAATTGCCAATATCTGCTGGATCATAGAAAAAGCAAGGGAATTCCAGAAAAACATCTATTTCTGTTTCACTGACTATGCTAAAGCCTTTGACTGTGTGGATCACAACTGGCAGAAAATTCTTAAAGAGATGGGAATACCAGATCACCTTACCCTCCTCCTGAGAAACCTGTATGCAGGTTAAGAAGCAACAGTTAGAAATGGACATGGAACAACGGACTGGTTCAAAATTGGAAAAGGAGTATGTCAAGGCTGTATACTGTCACCCTGCTTATTTAACTTATATGAAGAGTACCTCATGCAAGATGCTGAGCTGGATGAAGCACAAGCTGGAATTAAGATTTCTGGGAGAAATATCAATAACCTCAGATATGCAGATGACACCACCCTAATGACAGAAAGCAAAGACAACGAAAGAGCCTCTTAATGAGAGTGAAAGAGGAGAGTGGAAAAAGCTGGCTTAAAACTCAGCATTCAAAAAACGAAGATCATGGCATTGAGTCCCATCACTTCATGGGAAATAGATGGGGAAACAATGGAAACAGTGACAGACTTTATTTTCTTGGGCCCCAAAATCATTGCGGATGGTGATTGCAGCCATGAAATTAAAAGATGCTTGCTCCTTGGAAGAAAAGCTATGACAAACCTAGACAGCACATTAAAAAGCAGGGATATCACTTTGCCAGCAAAAGGTTCATATAGTCAAAGCTGTGGTTTTTCCAGTAGTCACGTATGGAAGTAGAATTGGACCATAAAGAAGGCACAGTGCTGAAGAATTGATGCTTTTGAACTGTGGTGCTAGAGAAGACTCTTGAGAGTCCCTTGGACAGCAAGGAGATCAAATCAGTCAGTCCTAAAGGAAATCAACCCTGAATATTCATTGGAAGGACTGATGCTGAAGCTGAAGCTCCAATCCTTTGGCCACCTGATGTGAACAGCCGATTCATTGGAAAAGACCCTGATGCTGGAAAAGATTGAGGGCAGGAAGAGAAGGGGGGCAAAAGACGATGAGATGGTTGGATGCCATCACTGAATCAATGGACATGGGTTTGAGCAAACTCTAGGAGATAGTGAAGGACAAGGAAGCCTGGTGTGCTGCAGTCCATGGAGTCACAACGAGTCCGAAAGGATTTAATGACTGAACAACAACAAAATGCATACATATAAAGTACCAGGTCTTCCACATGCATTTATCAAGTATGTGCATACATAAATTAAGAGTTCCTCCTCTCATGCTCATCTTCTCCATGCTTCCTTTTCAGCTTACCTTATGGTCCCTCCAAACACACCCCCATCTTCAAGCCTGTATCTAGGCCTTTGTACGTGCATTTGCTCTTCCTAGAATACTCTTCCTGTCTCCACTGTCTCCTCTTCTTCTGGCTAATCCTACTCATCCTCGTGGTCTCAACATATTCACTACCTTGCTGCTGCTGCTGCTAAGACGCTTCAGCCATGTCAGACTATGCGACCCCATAGATGGCAGCCCACCAGGTTCCCCCGTCCCTGGGATTCTCCAGGCCAGAACACTGGAGTGGGTTGCCATTTCCTTCTCCATTCACTACCTTAATAGAGGACAATTCTCTGACTGCCACCGCTGCAGATGTCCCTTCTATGTGCATCCTAGAAGATCCTGTCCTTCTTTCTCACAGCACTGTCATGCTCAACTAGTCTTGCCTCTTTATTTCTATTTTCCTTGCTATACCCCAATTTATGGGCAGGTACCGTGGCTTTGTTCACCAATATTTCCCAGTGGCTAGCTCATAGTGGACTCTCAAAAACTGTTGAATAATGAATAACATTTAATAATTCGTGCTACCTGTACTTTTCCTGAAATCCCCAAAGCACCTGGAATTGCTCAATAAATACCCACCGAAAGATTAAATATATAAGAGACAAAGCAACATGTCTCATTAAATTTATAAATCAGTTGGGAAGAAAACATGAGCAAAAAGAAAGCATCAGTGTGTAATTAACTGCGATGTCTTTTACTTCTGCTTCCTCCACTGATTCTCTTTAAACAAGAAAGGGTGAAATAAAATCCCTAACTTCAGTTCCACGTTTCTTCTCTCTTGGAAGGCATCTTACAGCACAAGTTGGAATAAGAAGACACTAGCAGCTTTAACATATATACTCCAAAAATCTCAGAGTTTCAACACTCAAGTTGATTTCTCATTCAGGTAAAGTCCAGTGCAAAAAAAAAAAAAACTTAGCCAGTGGGCAATTAATCTTCCACGTGGTCATTCAAGATCCAGGCTCCTTTGCCTATGGTCTGCCCTTCTCCTCGAACCTGACATTGAACCAGAAGATGGGGAGAGATGGTTTTATGAGCCAGGTCTGTAAGTGGCACACATCACATTCACCTCTTTTGCACTGGTTTAAGCTCAGCCACGTGGCCACACCTAATTACACAGGAGGCTGGGAAATGTGGCTGGGCTGTATGCTCAGGAGGAAAGGAAAAGGAGTTTTAGAAAAACTTTGTAGTTCTTCTTCCACAAATAGTAAGGGACTATCTAGTCTTTTAAGATTTAACTTTATTTTTTAAATTTATTTGGCTGGGCTATGTCTTAGTTACAGTATGTGGGATCTAGTGTCCTGACCAGGGATTGAATCCAGGTCCGCAGCATTAGGAGTTCAGAGTCTTAGCTGCTGGACCACCAGGGAATTCCCAGGAGTATTCAGTCGTAAGTGATCCCAAGTACAGGTAATTTTGACTTATAGACATTAAAAACACTTGTTTTGATAGAAGAATGTCCATATAACTAATATTTGACATGAGAAAATATCATCTCAGGTTTTCACATTTTGAAAGGAAAAAAAACAGGGTGGCCAGTTCCAGAACTGAGAAACAAAGCCACTAATACTGGCGACCACTCCCAAATTCTAAAAGAGAATATTTTAAAAGGTTTTTATAAATTTTGAAAATAAATAAGTGTAACTTGAATACTATAGGCTACTAAAAGATCATTAGGAATTATCATACACTAAACCAGTATTGCCAACATCTGCTGGATCATTGAAAAAGCAAGAGAGTTCCAGAAAAACTTCTATTTCTGCTTTATTGACTATGCCAAAGCCTTTGACTGTGTGGATCACAATAAACTGTGGAAAATTCTTCAACAGATGGGAATACCAGACCACCTGACCTGCCTCTTGAGAAACCAGTATGCAGGTCAGGAAGAAACAGTTAGAACTGGACATGGAACAACAGATTGGTTTCAAATAGGAAAAGGAGTATGTCAAGGCTGTATATTGTCACCCTGCTTATTTAACTTCTATGCAGAGTACATCATGAGAAACGCTGGGCTGGAAGAAGCACAAGCTGGAATCAAGATTGCCGGGAGAAATATCAATAACCTCAGATATGCAAATGACACCACCCTTATGGCAGAAAGTGAAGAGGAACTAAAAAGCCTCTTGATGAGAGTGAAAGAGGAGAGTGAAAAAGTTGGCTTAAAGCTCAACATTCAGAAAACGAAGATCATGGCATCCGGTCCCATCACTTCATGGAAATCGATAGGGAAACAGTGGAAACAGTGGCTG
The DNA here is from genome assembly GCF_003369695.1 of Bos indicus x Bos taurus. Taxonomy (NCBI): domain Eukaryota; kingdom Metazoa; phylum Chordata; class Mammalia; order Artiodactyla; family Bovidae; genus Bos; species Bos indicus x Bos taurus. The sequence goes on from NC_040078.1 coordinate 87,391,423, forward strand.
ACTTTATTTTGGGGGGCTCCAAAATCACTGCAGATGATAACTGCAGCCATGAAATTAAAAGACGCTTACTCCTTGGAAGGAAAGTTAAGACCAACCTAGACAGCATATTAAAAAGCAGAGACATTACTTTGTTAACAAATGTCCATCTAGTCAAGGCTATGGTTTTTCCAGTGGTCATGTATGGATGTGAGAGTTGGACTATAAAGAAAGCTGAGCACTGAAGAATTGATACTTTTGAACTGTGGTGTTGGAGAAGACTCTTGAGAGTCCCTTGGACTGCAAGATCTAACCAGTCCATCCTAAAGGAGACCAGTCCTGGGTGTTCACTGGAAGGACTGATGTTGAAGCTGAAACTCCAATACTTTAGCCACCTGATGCGAAGAGCTAGCTCATTTGAAAAGACTCTGATGCTGGGAAAGATTAAGGGCAGGAGGAGAAAGGGACAACAGAGGATGAGATGGTTGGATGGCATCACCGAATCAATGGACATGAGTCTGGATAGGCTCTGAGAGTTGGTGATGGACAGGGAGGTCTGGTGTGCTACGGTTCATGGGGTCGCCAAGAATCGGACACGACTGAGCGAATGAACTGAACTGAAACCAGTACTGAGTCTGGTACATAGTAAGCAGTAAGTATGTATTGAGTAGATGATTTTTCCATTCTACTTTAAAAGCAACTGTCACATTGATAAACAGCTATAACTTCAGAAAGTTCTTCCTTAATTGCAGCATAGTTTTCCTCTGTAACTTCTAGTCATTATTCTCGCTCTGATCTCAAAACCTACAGGAGAAGTTAACTCCCCCATGTGATGGCTGCACAACTATTTGGAGACTTCTCTACATGGTCTCAAGGTCTTTTATTCCTCCCCCTGGGTATATATTCCCAGTTCCTTTAATTCTTCTCCACTGGACATATATTTGAGCTGCTTACCATTTGGCTGACCTTCTCTGAGATCTCACGGATTGATCACAATTTTATGTCCACAAATGTTTCCAATGAGGTCCTATCAGCAGTATTCAGTAGGCTTATCAGCCCCAGCTCTGAGGATCCCTAGAATGATTTAAGCAAAGATGATGCTTTCAAAGGGATTCCTGCATTGAGGAAAGGGCAGGACTTGGAAGGTGGCTTTAAGGGCCCTTGTTACTTTATGATCCCTTAAGTTTGTAGATATTCTCAAAGACAGAAATATAGATCAATGGAACAAAATAGAAAGCCGAGAGATAAATCCATGCACCTATGGACACCTTATCTTTGACAAAAGAGGCAAAAATTTACAATGGAGAAAAGACAATATCTTTAACAGGTGGTGCTGGGAAAACTGGTCAACCACCTGTAAAAGAATGAAACTAGAACACTTTCTAACACCACATACAAAAATAAACTCAAAATGGATCAAAGATCTAAACATAAGACCAGAAACTATAAAACTCCTAGAGGAAAACATAGGCAAACACTCTCTGACATAAATCACAGCAAGATCCTCTATGACCCACCTGCCAGAGTAATGGAAATAAAAGCAAAAATAAGCAAATGGGACCTAATTAAACTTAAAAGCTTTTGCACAACGAAGGAAACTATAAGCAAGATGAAAAGACAGCCTTCATAATGGGATAAAATAATAGCAAACGAAACTAATGAAGAATTAATCTCCAAAATATACAAGCAGCTCATGCCACTCAATACCAGAAAAATAAACAACCAAATCAAATAATGGGCCAAAGAACTAAACAGACATTTCTTCAAAGAAGACATTCAGATGGCTAACAAACACATGAAAAAGATGCTCAACATCACTCATTGTCAGAGAAATGCAAATCAAAATGACAATGAGGTACCATCTCACACCAGTCAGAATGGCTGCTCTCAAAAAGTCTACAAGCAATAAATGCTGGAGAGGGTGTGGAGAAAAGGGAACCCTCTTACACTGTTGGTGGGAATGCAAACTAGTACAGCCACTATGGAGAACAGTGTGGAGATTCCTTAAAAAACTGGAAATAGAACTGCCTTACGACCCAGCAATCCCACTGCTGGGCATATACACTGAGGAAACCAGAATTGAAAGAGACATGTGTACCCCAATGTTCATCGCAGCACTGTTTACAATAGCTAGGGCATGGAAGTAACTTAGATGTCCATTGGCAGATGAATGGATAAGAAAGCTGTGGTACATATACACAATGGAATATTACTCAGCTATTAAAAAGAACACATTTGAATCAGTTCTAATGAGGTGGATGAAACTGCAGCCTATTATACAGAGTGAAGTAAGTCAGAAAGAAAAACACCAATACAGTATATTAATGCATATATATGGAATTTAGAAAGATGGTAATGACGCCCCTATACACAAGACAGCAAAAGAGACACAGATAAAAAGAACAGACTTTTAGACTCTGTGGAAGAAGGCAAGGGTGGGATGATTTGAGAGAATAGCATTGAAACATGTATATTACCTTATGTGAAACAGAAGATCAGTCCAAGTTCAATGCATGAAACAAGGCACTCAAAGCTGGTGCACTGGGACAACCCAGAGGGATGGGGTGGGGAGGGAGGTGGGAAGTGGGTTCAGGATGGGGAACACATGTACATCTGTGGCTGATTCATGTCAGTGTATGGCAAAAACCACAATATTGTAAAGTAATTAGTCTCCAATTAAAATAAATTAATTAAAAAAAAGTTTGTAGGTGTTCTGAGTGCTGAAAACACATCACAGTCAGGGGGATGGTGTGTACAACAGCGTGCTCATCCCAGCCACTTTTCTCTCTTCTCAGAATGGACTTGTCTACAGGATGCACACAGTCAATGTCCATTTAGAAAAGATCTGCAATGCAGGAGACCTGGTTTCGATCCCTGGTTTCGGAAGATTCCCTGGAGAAAGGAAAGGCTACCCAGTCCAGTATTCTGGCCTGGAGAATTCATGGACTGTATAGTCCATGGGGTTGCAAAAAGTCAGACACAACTGAGCCACTTTTAATTTCACCTTTGCTTTGCAACTTCCTGCCTTTGCCAGAGAGCAGTGGGTAAGTTTAATTAAGGGTGAAACATGAGGAAATCCATTACGTCTGCCATGCCCTCCAATCCAGCCCATATCAGCTATCAAGTGGACATTGCAATCCCCATTCATCTGATTCCTGTATCTAACTTTCAGCTGGTTCTGAACTTGGGAGAGAAAGAAAGAGGTGTGATTTATCACACTCCTGAACTTCTATAAAAAACATAGAGACTTATGAAAAAGCATAAGAGAGGGACCTAATTTAGATGGGCATGGGTGTTGGGGTATAGTATGAAAGAAAGCCTCTTTAAGTGTCATTTAAGCTAACCTCTAAAGAAATAGAAATTGACTCAGGAACAGGGAAGAGGTGGAGGGTGCATATAAAGGTTCTTAGACAAGAAACAGTCTGTCTTGTTTGAGGAACTGAAGAAGTCCAGTGTAGGAGTTATTAGGACTGAAACTTTTAGCTCACTGCCTTCCAGGCAAATAGGATTGCATTTCCTGGTCCGCTTGTGACTAGACTTGTTTTAGCCAATGAATTGTAAGAAGTGTCATGTGACATCCCCTGGAAAATGTACCTAACTGCCTGGCTAAAGCCCTTTAGGGAGCCTGATAGGCTACAGTCCAAGGGGTCACAAAGAGTCAGACATGACTGAGCGACTAACACACACAAAGTCCTTCAAAGCTCCCTTTCCCTCTATCTACCATGAGATCTATAATGTTCCTGAAAGTACCTCCTCCATCAGACTGGATCCCAGAGGAAGGCAAAATGATCAGAGTTCCTGACAACCCTTGACAGATGTGGAACAGAAAGAAGAAATATGACTTTTTTGTCACTAAGATCTGGAGTTGTTTTTTACTGGAGCATTACTAGGCTATCTTGACTGATACAATCATAGCCAGTGTAGCTGCAGAATAGTGAGGAGATAGGTACAAGTTATTTCAGGCTGGTGAGGTAGGACAGCTCAGATCATGTAGGATCTTATAGGCAAAGTAAAGAATCTGGATTTTATCCGAAGTCCAATAGCATGTGCTTAGGGAGGGTTCAGTGGGGGAATTTGACATGTTCCAAATTTTATGTATTAAAACAAGTTACTGTTGCTATTTGACTAGTAAAATACCCCCTTAATCCCAGTATGTGTGTATTAGTGTTAGCCACTCAGTCATGTCCAACTCTTTGCGACCCCATGGACTATAGCCTGCCAGGCTCCTCTGTCTATGGGATTCTCCGGGCAAGAATACTGGAGTGGGTTGCCATTCCCTTCTCCAGAGGATCTTCCCAACCCAGGGATCAAACCCGAGTCTTCTGCGTTGCAAGCAGAGTCTTTACTGACTAAGACACCAAATACCAGTATAGAAACGACTGTTTTTAAGAAAACCATCAATAAGCGTTTACTGAGCACCTTCTCTCCTTCCATGTGCCAGACCCTGCATTAAGCATTGGAAACACAAAAAAGTGAGTTAGACACAGTTCCTGTATTTGGAGTCAGGGTTGTAAGCAGAATACGTGAGGTACATTCGCAGCTTCAGGTGTGTACCGAGTGAGGCGAGCCAAAGAAGATAATAACTATTTGAGGGTGGAAGCAAGTTTCAGAGGGAGCAATTATTTAAGCAGGGTCTTGAAGGATGAGTAGGAGTTGGCCAGATAGCATTTTGATTAAGGATATTTTATAATAAATGAAATTTAATACATGGAAAAATAATAATAAATGGAATAAATATAATAAATGGAAAACCAGGAAAATGCTTAGGGTAGCTGAGACTATGGAATGGGAGGAATGTGTAGTGTAGGGTGTGGTAGACTGTATTACTATTTGCAAATACTTGCTGCCCCTCCCCACAGACAACAGGCTTGGCCACGTGAACTGCTTGCAGCAGAAGCTTTAAAGCACCATGTTCTTCTCTCTCTGCCGTGACAATCAGCAATGTTTCCGAAAAGGTCCCAGAGCAAAGATGATGTATGTGAAGCAGAGACATGGCCAGCCCATTATGGGCATGCAGCAGGAGTGAGGAATAATTCTGTGGTTGTCATTGGGTCAGATTTTTGCATCGCTACTATAGCATAGCCTGGCCTATACAAACGCGTGCATTTCCAGCTCTTAAATTCCAAGCACATAGTAGGATTGCACTTTCCCGAACCTTTTAAGTAAGACTAGGTCACATGACTAGTTTTTAACCAACACTATATGAACACAAGTAACATATGTCATTTCTTGGAGGCAACTTTTAAAGCCAATACAAATTCAACTTGCTTTCTTTCTCCTGTTAAGGTGACTGGGTGATTGTAGAAGCACACGTTTCAAGATGAAACCTTCAGACTCTCTTTGAGTGAGTATATTGAGAAAAGCCCCTCTGACCTTGAACAAGTAGTATGAGCAAGAAATAAAAGTGTTTTGTTAAGCCACTGAGATATTAGGGTTATTATGGTGGCAAATCTAGCCTATCCTGACAGACATAAAGACTGGCACCTAGACGTAGGGTAATGTAATAACAACAATAATTGAACTGTTTAGAGGGCAGTAATTAAGAACTCTGTTATCAGAAGGTAAAAGGATGGGGATCTATTTGGTGAACTGTGATAATCTAGAAGGCATATCATGAACCTAATGAACTAAAGGAAGAGGTTGTAAAACAAAATGTTAGTAGCATGTGTTGGTGGCTGTTGGATGCACTTAGAAACATTACAAAAACGAGGTGAGCGCAGAGAAGATTTGGCCAGTTTGTAGGCAGGAATGAGTGCAGGTAAACTATAAATTCAGAGATATGAAGGGTTAGAGGAAGGTATTGTTTCTCCATCTCAACTAGTAAAATATAAAATGAAGGAAGGTTTTCAGCAAGAAAAGGCCAATGAAAAACAGCCTCGAAGTATGGCTAAAGTTAAAGGTATGGCCTCAAACCTATTGTTAAAACTTCTGGATAAATTAAGATGTTACTCAGCATATCTTTCAATTAGAGAAAGGGGCTCTGGAAAAAGAAGAAAAAGTAAGACTCTCCCACCTAAGCCCAACAAGCCCAAAGCACTCAAAACCAAGTCAGCAGAGAGGGAGACAGAAAGACAGAGAAACAGAGAGAGAATATGAGAATGAGATGAATGAGATAGATATTAGCAGCCACAACAGCAAGAAAGCAAAGAAACATGGGAACCATGGATGCTTGTCTAGAAAAGAACTGGCTGCAGCTACTGGCACGTAGAAAGCCTGGAATCAAATAGATAAGAAATGTACATTATGGGGAGAGCTACACTGCCAGAAGAATATCAGCCTGGATTAAAGGAGATTGTATTCCCCCACGTCTATCCCTATTTTTAAAAGCTGATTTTAAAACCTATTCCCTATGCCTGCTTTATATGTAGAGAAGGAAGAGTCTCTTAGAGTACAAGGCCAGGGGTCACAGAAAGCAATGGCCAGGGCGGCTACACTTAGGGAGCAGAATCCAGGTCTGATCAGGGTGTTGGTTGAGGTGTGGGATGGGCAACATGTCTGCCCTGTGGATTAAAGTCCACAGTGGTGTCCCCTTCCTTCACTTTGGTTTATCCATTGCAGTTATCCTGTCTGTCCCACTGTTACACCCTGAGGGTGTGCTGGGCAGACATCTTGCCTTTGGATGAATAGGCACACCTGGAGCCAATATAGAGTCTACTACGTATCACCCACTACCTGGAAAGTGAGCTCGATATACTGTGACTAGATGGGTCTTCAGGGTCAACGCCCTTGAGAGTGTGAGGGAATTCTGCCTGAGGGAGGACAGTAAGCCAAACATTTGGTGAACAGAAAGGGAGACTGTTCAAATCATTAGTGTTGTTCCCCAAATATTCCTGGCTCTCTTCCTTCAAGACACTTGGCAGGATTACAGAGCTTTAAAGTCAGGCAAGGCCACGTGACTGGCTCTGGCCAAGGATGCGTGAGCAGGAGTGCAGTGTGTCATTTCCAGGTGGATGCTCTGAGAGCCAGTGAATGATCTGCTGCCTCCCCTCCACCCAGCCGAGACAGCAACAAGACGTATGCATCAAGATGAAGCCTTCTTCAGCCCAAGCCCATGGTGAATGAAACTCCCCTGCAGACTCACAACGGGGACATGGCATGAGAAGAAACAAACTTGCTGGGGTAAGCCACTGAGATGGTAGGGTTGTTTGTTGAGGCAACAGAGCCCAGGCTTTCCTGATCCTAGGAGTGAGGGATGGGGCTAGAGAGCAGGAGCCAGGCTGTGAAAGGTCCCCCTCCCACACAAAGGCATCTGAACCCTCTCCTGGTTGTGAGGGGAAGCCAGTGAAGGCTTCCAAGCAAGGGCGTTAACATGAAAAGATCTGTTATTTTTTGGATGAAATATGCTATTTCTCAACATAAGAAGAAAATCAGCCTACTAAACCACATAAGGCAGAGAGGAACACACAGAACCCTTAGGCAAAAGATATATATTTATATAATGTCCTAAGTTTTGAAATTTCTAAATACAGGAGCTCTGAAAGGAGGCTTTGAAAGGAGCTACAGAGAACTGGGCAAGACAGTTTCTTCCATCGCACTATCTAAACACCGTTTCCTCTGCAGACAATCAATACTTTACAAGAAAGTCTCCCATAGCAGAGAAGATATAAAAAGGGAATGTAACAAACATCTGAAGTCAATTTCCAGCTGCCTGTGTGACCTGAGCAGGATACTTCAAGTCTCTGGGCCTACTTCCTCATATATTAAATCTGGATAATAATATATGTAGCTCAAGATAGTTGTGGGGGAGAAACAGCATATATAAATTGCTCTGGTGAAGGCCTGGCTGATAGTAGGTGTTTATTATATGATATCCATTTTTATTACTGTTATCATTAAAATTATATATATATATAAAAAAAAAAAACAGCATCTCCCTGATTACAAAAGAAAATGATTCAGGGCAACAATATAGAGGAAAATGTTCCTTCCTGGAGAAAAGTAACTGCATCTTGTCATCACTGTATTCCCCACCCCCACCGCACTGCCTGGCTCACAGGAGCCACTGTTTTCCCTGCTGCATGAGGGAATGAGGGGCAAGTAAAGGAAGTAAAGGAAAGCTGTCAAGATGTCCCTAACACCAGCTGCTGCTGGGCTGCTGAATCTCAACTCTCAAAGCCACAAATACCTTAAAGCTCCCGGCTATGCAAGCTCAGAAGCTGAAAAGCCAGAATTAGGACCTAGGGACATAAACTGCTGCAGGTCCAACGTCAAACCACGGTCCTGGAGAAAACCCTGGAAGGAGCTGAGTTCTGACCCTTTCCTCCCTCACCCTCCTCACAGGTTAAATCCACCTGTTCCTGCCAAGTCACACATCCTGGCTTTCCATGGACGCTCCGGGAAGCTCCGACCAAGGGCAGGGAAGGGGGCTGTTGGTGACCACCTCCTAGCCCTGGAGGCGATGACTCTACACTAACCCAGGCCTATGAGGTGGGTCTCACCAGCCCCACTTGCAGATGAAGAAACTCAGGGAAGTTCTCTGATTCGCTCCCTTCACACCGCGGCAGTGTTGGCCAGGAGAGAACCCACGATCCCAGACTTCGGTATTCTTTCCACCGTACACTTTCGTCCCTAAGGGGCGCGGGGTTGGGGGAGGAGAAAATAACAACCACTAAAAAGGAACCACTTACATGGGTCTAGCGCTTCCTAGAGGCTACGCAGGATATGGGCCCACCACCCGGCCGGGAGCGGAGAAATTTTAAATCTTTATTCTACTCACTCGCTGCGTGACTTTTGGCAAGTGTCTGCTGCTCTCGGACTTGTTTTCCCGGAAGCAAATCGGGGCGGGAGGAGTGGCGTGTGTGTGTGTGTGTTTGTGTGTACATGTGATGTGCGGTGTGTCTATGCATGTTGTGCGGGGGCGGGGAGTAGACTATCACCAGGGTTCCCCGAGTTTCGGATTCCCTAAACGCTCGTTCACAACTAGACGCGAGTTGCCCCCTAAATCCACCTCCTGTAAGAAACCTTTCCGAGGCAAAGATGCGAACGCCCGCACCCTTTCTCCCACGGTCGGGAGGGTGAGGTGGGGGTGCCGAGGGGACTTAGCCGAACACCCAGTTTCAAGCAATGCAAATCACTGGGCTTCCAGACATAGCCAGACAGTCGCTATTGAACTTGACCAGGAGACAAACTTCAGGGCATTCTCAACGTGGGGGGCCGACTCGCACGAACTGCCCCCAAAACCACTTTCACTCGCCCCCACAGGGGACTTAACAGAGCCACCTTAAGGGCGGTGCTCCCGCCCCCCGGAAGTGCGGGGGGGGGGCCAGGGGCCCGGGCGTTCAACCGGCCCGGCCCGCCCCGCGCGGCAGCCAAGTGCCCGCGGGTGACATGGAGCCCCCAAGTGGGGAAATACCACCCGCCCCGCGCCCTCAGCCCCAGACACCTGGCTCGGTTCCCCCGGCCCCCTGGGTCCTAGCATCCCTGGCATTCCGGTCCGAGCCCTAAACTTCAGCCCACTTCCCTCAGAGGCTGGGAGCGCCCGAGTCCGCCCGGCTCGCGGCAGCCACCGTCACTAGACAGTCAAACCCCAAGACGTCAGCCCACAATGCACCGGGCGGGCCGGGAAAGACGCGCCGGGGAGGGAGGGGGAAGAGAGGGGCGCGAGTCGCGCGGAGGGGGGTCGGGGGGGGGAAGGAGGAGAAAGAAGGGCCCAACTGTAGGAGGGCAGCGGAGCATTACCTCATCCCGTGAGCCTCCGCGGGCCCAGAGAAGAATCTTCTAGGGTGGGGTATCCATGGCGACGGGTGGGCCCGCCCCCCTGAGAGCTACGCGAGCCAATGGGAAGGCCTTGGGGTGACATCATGGGCTATTTTTAGGGGTTGACTGGTAGCAGATAAGTGTTGCGCTCCGGCTGGATAAGGGTTCAGAGTTGCACAGAGTGTGGCTGAAGCTACGAGGCGGGAGTGGAGGTGCGCGGACGCAGGCAGGCAGACAGGCACAGTCAGTCGGGAAGGACTGCAAATCCTATTCTCCAATTTATCTCCAACTGCCCGGAGCTAGCGTTTGTGGCTCCCGGCCTGGTGTTTTGGGGAGCGCCGGGAGAGCCCCTTCTCCAGCCGCCCCCAGGCGGAGAGCCCCGCTGCGCGGGCGCTGCTGACAGCGCGGAGAGCGGCTACTGTCCGCCCGGGGAAGTCCGGAGAGCGGCTGCAGCGGCAAGAACTTTTCCCGGCCAGGAAGACAGGAGACAAGTGGCCGCCGGGTCCCGGAACGAACTTTTGCAAACCTTGCCTCCGCCCGAAGCTGCCGCGGCGGCGGCGAAGAAAAAGAGGCGGCGGAGAGAGGAGGACGTGCGCTCCGCTTCGCTGGCACCGGTTGCTGAACTTGGGCGAGCGCGAGCCGCGACTGCCGGGCGCCCCCTCCCCCTCGCAGCGGAGGAGGGGACAGTCTTCCGAGTCGGGGCGGCGGACACCCGCCTCCGGCCGGCCACCGCGAAGTCCGCTCTCCCTCCTATCACCGGGAAGCGAGTTCGTCTGCGGGCTCTGAGGAACCGCTGCGCTCGAGAGAGCTCCGTGAGTGACCGCGACTTTTCAAAGCCGGGCGGCGCGCGCGAGCGGACAAGTAAGAGCGCGGGCGGCGCCTTAACCCTGCGATCCCCTGGACTGAGCTGGTGAGGAGGACGCCGGGGGCAGGGGCTGCCAGCCGGCGGGGGCGCGCGCTCTTCCAGAAACTTTCCTTGCTTACCGCCCGGGGAGGCGCGGGTGTCCCCCGCTTGCCAGCGCGCTGTTGCGGCCCCGAAACTTCTGCGCGCAGCTTAAACTAAGCCCACGCGAAGTGACGGACTGTTCTATGACTGCAAAGATGGAAACGACCTTCTACGACGATGCCCTCAACGCCTCGTTCCTCCAGTCTGAGAGCGGCGCCTACGGCTACAGTAACCCCAAGATTCTGAAGCAGAGCATGACCCTGAATCTGGCCGACCCGGTGGGCAGCCTGAAGCCGCACCTCCGGGCCAAGAACTCCGACCTCCTCACCTCTCCCGACGTGGGGCTGCTCAAGCTGGCGTCGCCCGAGCTGGAGCGCCTAATCATACAGTCCAGCAACGGGCATATCACCACCACGCCGACCCCTACCCAGTTCCTGTGCCCCAAGAACGTGACGGACGAGCAGGAGGGATTCGCCGAGGGCTTCGTGCGCGCCCTGGCCGAACTGCACAGCCAGAACACGCTGCCCAGCGTCACGTCGGCGGCGCAGCCGGTCAGCGGGGCGGGCCTGGTGGCCCCGGCGGTGGCCTCGGTGGCGGGCGGCAGCGGCAGCGGTGGCTTCAGCGCCAGCCTGCACAGCGAGCCGCCGGTCTACGCCAACCTCAGCAACTTCAACCCCGGCTCGCTGAGCAGCGGCGGCGGGGCGCCCTCCTACGGCGCGGCTGGCCTGGCCTTTCCCGCGCAGCCCCAGCAGCAGCAGCAGCAACCGCCGCAGCCGCCGCACCACCTGCCCCAGCAGATCCCCGTGCAGCACCCGCGGCTGCAGGCCCTGAAGGAGGAGCCGCAGACGGTGCCCGAGATGCCCGGGGAAACGCCGCCCCTGTCCCCCATCGACATGGAGTCCCAGGAGCGGATCAAGGCGGAGAGGAAGCGCATGAGGAACCGCATCGCTGCCTCCAAGTGCCGGAAAAGGAAGCTGGAGAGGATCGCGCGGCTGGAGGAAAAAGTGAAAACCTTGAAAGCGCAGAACTCGGAGCTGGCGTCCACGGCCAATATGCTCAGGGAACAGGTGGCCCAGCTTAAACAGAAAGTCATGAACCACGTTAACAGCGGGTGCCAACTCATGCTAACGCAGCAGTTGCAAACGTTTTGAGGCGAGACTGTCGGGGGCTGAGGGGCAACGGAGAAAAAATATAAATAACACAGACAGATTTGAGAACTTGACAAGTTGCGAGAGGGAAACAGAGAAAAAAAAAAAAAGTGTCCGAGGACTAAAGCCCAGGGTATCCAAGTTGGACTGGGTTGCGTCCTGACGGCGCCCCCAGTGTGCACGAGTAGGAAGGACTTGGCGCGCCCTCCCTTGGCGAGGAGCCAGGGAACGGCCGCTCGCGGGCTGCCCCGCTTTGCGGACGGGCTGTCCCCGCGCAAACAGAACGTTAGACTTTTCTTTAACATTGACCAAGAACTGCATGGACCTAACATTCGATCTCATTCAGTATTAAAGGGGTGGGGTGGGGGAGGGGGTTGCAAACTGCAATAGAGACTGTAGATCGCTTCAGTAGTACTCCTTAAGAACACAAAGGGGGTGGGGGAGGGGAAGCGGGAGGGAGGTTTGTGAGAGCGAGGCCCAGCCTGCAGATGAGCTCTTTCTGGCCTGCCTTCCATAACTGTGTATGTACATATATATATTTTTTAATTTGATGAAAGCTGATTACTGTCAATAAACAGCTTCATGCCTTTGTAAGTTATTTCATGTTTGTTTGTTTGGGTGTCCTGCCCAGCCTTGTTTGTAAATAAGAGATTTGGAGCACTCTGAGTTTACCATTTGTAATAAAGTATATAATTTTTTTATGTTTTGTTTCTGAAAATTCCAGAAAGGATATTTAAGAAAATACAATAAAATATTGAAAAAGTTACCCCTCCCCCAACCTCTTTTCTGCATTATCTATAGATTACTTGTGTAGGTGGAGTTGAAAGAGTTGAGTGTCAATTAAAATAACTGTGGGTGCTAGCAGGCCCTGAAAACTGTTGTCTGCTGGACAACAGTTCTTGAGAAAGAACTGCAGCTGATGCTGTCATCAAGTTATACTTTTCCCTCCCCAACAATCTACATAGAGTTGCTTACAAAGGATAGTGTAGCATTTCAGGAAGATGAGAGAAGGGAGGTTGTGGTGGAGAGGGACAGCCCACTGGGAAATCTAACATTTTAGTTTGGATTATATCAAGTGGCATGTGCTGTGACCATTTATAATGTTAGTAGAAATTTAAACAATAGATGCTTATTCTCAAAGCAGGAACGGTGGCAGATTTTTTACAAAAGCTGTATCCTTCCAATTTGGAATCTTTAACAATTCCTAGATAAAAGAGATGGTCTTTGCTTATGAATATTTATAACAGCATTCTTGTCACAATAAACGTATTCAAATACCAATAACAGATCTTGATTTCCTTTCCCTTTTCTACTTTTTTTCTTCCCAAGCTCTCTTCTGAAGCTTTTCTTTTCAGTTGCTGGGGTTAACATTACTGCCATCTGAAGTTATTTGGTAATTAAGAAGCAAAGAATTTAGGAAAAGTCAACACAGAAGTTGCAGTCTGGATGAAATGTTCTCCCTGCTTCATTCATTCTCTTTCTCTCTCTCTCCCCGCTCTACTTCTCTTTTCACTCACCCCTCCCTGAAATAAACACCTGTGCCTAGACAAATTACCAGTATAGCAGTTTACTGTTTCAAATTCTTCTATAGTCTCTTCATTCCTCTCTAAAATAACCTTGCTTAAATTATTATAGACTCTCAAAAGATGGTAATCTAGATACTATAAAAAGATCCACAAGAGAAAAAACATGAACATAAATGCAGCGATTGCTTATGTATTAATAAACCTTCACTCTGGGGAAATGGCAAACTTAAATTCTGTCTGCAGATAAAACTTAGGAGATCAATAAGGCAGAACTCAACAAGGGAACAATTTTTGCTTGGTTGCTTTTAATCCCAAGAGCCAGTGTGATTATCAAGCAGCACAAGCAATTTGATATCCAGGAATATTTCACAAACCACTAATTGAGGCAGGCCGTTTGCTCATTAGCAGTGCTCTAGTACCCAACAGGTCTGAGAATGCTAATATCCTGCCTGTGGCTGTAAATCCAAAGACACAAAGAGTTTTTCTTGGGAGGTTATCTAGGAGTGGAAGGGATTGGACTGAGTTGTTACCTATCAGATACTCCATTGTAATAATACTTCTTTAACAAAGGATTACTGGGAGCAGAGACGAGTTTGCCAAACAGTGAATTTGCCGATGTCAGCAACCCGGAAGGTGAGTTTATTTTGACCATATGTAGGAATAGTGAGCAGAGGGACAATAAAGCTCTCTGGGGTGGGGCTCTGTGGAAGCTAAACAAGAGCCAACTAGAAAAAATAAGCAGGCTGGGGAATTAATTACCTGCAAAGGTAGACTAAGCCCAGACAACAGAGCAGCACAGAAGAGCCACACCACTCCCCAGTTTGCTTTAGACTCTGATGTTTAAAAGAAAAAAAAAAGCCTGAAACTCATACCTATCACTCCCTTTGTTTCAATTATGGCTTTGAATGTATATCCCTGAAACTCTAACAAAAGAGACAGAAAAAAATAATTGTGGTAGAGGAAATTCACCAGTGATCTCCTATAAACTTTGGAGACAGAAAATCAGATATTTGCAGACACTCAAAAGTCAATGTTAAAAAAAGTCAATGTTATTTTGACACTCAGTGAGTTATTGTTTGGGTAACACTAACAGTTGGAGAAGATGAAACCAGTGGTACATGAAACCATGAATCCTCTTTTACTTTGTTTTACATATGTATATTTCAGAAATTCTTAACTCTTTGTGTCCACTGGGGCAGAGGGCTCGTGAACTCAGTGAAAATGCCTACAAAATTGTGTTTGCATATGGGTGTGTACGTGTGTGCACACACACACATACTCCCCTAGGGAGAGAGATCATTAGCTCTGTTTAGTTCTCAAAAAGTTCCATGACTCAAAAAAGGTTAATTTCTAAGCTGAATGTTTATACATTCACTATGAAAAACATATCTGTGTGTGAATTTGAATTTCATGCATTTTCACCTCTTCATGCTTCTTGTACACATTTCTCTGCCTGGAATACTTTTCCTTCTGGCTCAACTGCTGAATCCTACCCATTTGTCAAGGCTTAGCAAAAGTGGCACCTTCTCTGTGATGCCTTTCGTGCTAACTCCCTCTTCAGGTGGAATGAATATTCTCCATTGAGCATCCCTAACATTTTATCAAAACTTCTGACATGCTAATGTATCTAATCCCCATGTAATTTTATTATTAGAGAAGATGCACATCGATTGAACCAAGGAAAAAAATGTCTTTCAGTCTTGCTCACCCCTTGCTCCCACCACCTACTTCTGTATGTATCAAGTAGAATATTATAGAAGAAGGGAAGAGGGCTAGAAGCTGGGATAGCCACAGAAGATGAAACAATCCCTTCCTAACTCTGGAATTTGGCTCTAGTTTTTTGGTTTTGGACTTTTGACATCACAAAAAGGGCATTGCCCTTGGCCTACAACACAAACCCTGTTCTCTAGGAACTCCCAGTCTGGTGGGGAGGAGTACAGAGATGAAGCGGAAAGAGGTGCCAAATGCAGGAGGAGGTGTCTTTATCAGGAAAGACTTCACATGTGAAGTTACATCTTGGTGGAACTCAGCAGGCAGAAAACGATGGATGAGGAACCTGTATGCAAAGGCACAAGGCATCAGAAAACATGTGACAGGGGACTTGTAAGCTGCTTAGAGAGGCTGGAAATAAAGATGTGAAAAGAAAAATGAAGGAGAAGCAGAGAAGTTTAAGGTTTCATTTGTCAAGTACTATCTGTTCCATGCCAAGGTTTGGTTGTTATCCTAGTCTTTATGGAAAAATACTCGAATTGAGACTGATTAAAGAAAGCTGAGCGCCAAAGGATTGATACTTTTGAAATGGGGTTAGAGAAGACTCTTGAGAGTCCCTTGGACCACAAGGAGATCCAACCAGTCCATCCTAAAGGAAATCAGTCCTGAATATTCATTGGAAGGACGGATGTTGAAGCTGAAATTCCAATACTTTGGCCACCTGATGCGAAGAACTGACTCATTTGAAAAGACCCTGATGCTGGGAAAGATTGAAGGCAGGAGGAGAAGGGGATGACAGAGGATGAGATGGTTGGATGGCATCACCGACTCAATGGACATGAGTTTGGGTAAACTCTGAGAGTTGGTGATGGACAGGGAGGCCGGCGTGCTGCAGTCCATGGGGTCGCAGAAAGTCAGACGTGACTGGGCAACTGAACTGAACCGAGATGATTTAAGAGTTCAACATGTCAAGAGTAGAAAAGAGAGGGTAAGGAATTCGAGAGGAAGGGTCAGCATGAGGGGAAGCCTGGGGAAAACTCTAGGGTGCCCCAAGCGTGACGGGAAGGCCTATCTCCTTGGATTCGGGTGAGCAGAGGAGAGGAGTGAGCACTGAGATTGGTGCTGACCAGTTTATACTTTTGTCCTCTCCAATGCGCTTTCTCCCCTTCAGTTTCACTTTATTTTCACCACTACCCTGCATGCATCATTGTTAGTAACTGTGTTTCACAGGAACAGAAGCTGAGGCTCCCAGTGAGTTTTAAGAGTTTCTGATGAGGCTCCTCATCCAGTGACTGACAGGGCCATGATTAGGTCCTCAGCCATCAAGAACCATATCGTTCTCCTCTGTTGTTCCACAAACCAGATGGCCTGGTGATCCCGGGACACCTTGATTCTACAGTAAGGACCCTCAGGAACTGAATTAGTCATCAGAAGGTTCTTTGATGTGCACAGCATCTGAGCAAAGGTAATCAGATAGTCTCCTGGGATATTTCATCCATGCTAGTAACGCCTAATGAACTCTCCTCACCCTGATGCAAACCCATCCACTCTGGAGGGACCAGAACCCTGACAATTTCTTGCTATACAAACTTCCTTCATGTACATCCACTAAAAGACATTGCCTGATGGTTGCTTCATCATTCCTTCAAAAAACTGGGTTACCAGATCACTGAGTTACTGCCTTCTTGGGCTATAAATATTCACTAGCTACTTGGACAGAACCTGGGTGTTTCCCAGGCCTCCTTGGGACTTTCTGTACATTAGCTTCTGCTAATAGCAGATCTCTTCCAGGGTGTATTTGATTCATCCTGTATTCATGCTTGTAGGAAGGAATATCCTGACCTTATGGCAAATCTTGAAAAAAGATAAGCAGGCACCTGGACCATTATATAATCAATCACGCTACCAGTTAGGATGCTTACACAGGCCAGTAACAGAAGGCACAATTTAAACAAGGTCCCAGGCGAATATAGCAGCTCAGCAACATCATCATGGGCTTTCATCTTTTCCTTTCACCATCCTCAGGGTGTGAGAGATGCTCCTTGTGTGGACTCAAGACAGCACCAACAGGGACTTCCCAGGTAGTCCAGTGATTAAGAATCTGCCTTCTAGTGCAAGGGATGGGGGCTTGATCCCTGGTTGGGAACTAAGCTCCCACATGCCTTGGGACAAGCTCCATGTACTACAGCTACTAAGCCTACATTCCACAAGGAAAGATCCTGTGTGCTGAAGCTAAGACCTGATGCAGCCAGATAAATAATGATTTTTTACCAAATAAGTAAAAATCAAGGCTCTGATAGTAAGAAATAACTGAGTTGGAGGATGGCTTTTGGACTGGTAGATAGTCATTATTGCTCTCCACCAGGTATTTCCAGTTTTCCTCTTGGGTACAAGGTAGGGTAGTACTTCCCTATCTTCTACCTTTTGGATGTTGAGTAAGAGGCCTTGTGACTTTGTCAGCCAATGAAATACCAGCAGTGGTGACATCCTTGACTTCTTTAAGAGGAAGTGTGAGGTTTGCCACATTTCCTTTTCCCAGCCTTGGCAACTGTGGAAGCACAGAGATGGAACATCTATTAACCTGGTCCTTAAATGACGTTGATGCAGATTAGAGTCCCTCCCCACGCCCAGCATCTACAGTAGACATTTAACAGGCGCAAGGATTAAACCTTTGTTGTATTAAGACACAGAGATTTAAGGACATCTTGTTATTGTAGCATTACCTAGACTTTCCTAACCGCTCCAGTAGGAAACAACAGTGTCTGCCACACGTATAGTTAAATCAAAAAACCTGTAAAATATTCAATATACATAACAGTAAATTTCTACTATGTAGCAGACACTGTACAAGGACTTACAAGGTACATGTTAGGGTTTTATTGTAATACATGAGAAAATGGAGGTTTCTATCTTATTCAGGTTCAAAAAATAAGTAACTTGGGGAAGCTCGAAGTGAATCCAGGTTCTTCTTAATTCCAGAGAGCTTGCTTTGCTCACCTATGACCTCGCCCTTGAGTAGTACTGCCACATGAATTTCTATCTCAGTGGAACCTCACAGCCTCCCTGCCATAGGCATTGCTATCACTGCATACTGCGAATGAGGAAACTGAGATTCAGAGAAGAAAACTAACTTGCAAGACGACAAAACTGGGAACACACCAGAGACTCTGCCCTTTCCATAGTTCCTTGCTACCCTTCTGACCACATGAAGAGTCGAGACATTACAAGCTAGAAGAGCGGAGTGGAGCTTTAGGACTTAGTGGCGACACAGGGATTTTGGAGTCAGGTACCCAGGGGTTCAGCCTGGAAGCTCAAAGCTGAGAGGTGCAGATCAATTTCTTTAATGTTGCTAAGTCCTTCTTTTGTAAAAATGAGGCCAGCCATGGCTACCTCAGAAGGTTGCTGAAAAGGTTCAGATATATGCTGGAAGGTTCAGATGCCCCATATAGAACAGGCAAGTAATTGTTAGTCATTTTTCCACTGTAGATTTGTTAACTTAAGAAGAAATGATCAGGAATCCCACCTCCCTGCCCAAACCAGTGCCGATGCATACACACACACACACACACACACATATATACACCCCACACCACCATGACTGAAATGAAAACATTTTCCATTAAGATTCAACGAGGTCTCCTAGGACCTGCTTCTTGGTCATATAAGGGCTGGCAGGTCCTCTCTGCGGGCTGGAGAAAAGTTTTGTTTCCCCAGCTGCACTCACAGGGGAATACTCTGCAGGCACGGCGTTGGGAACCTGTTTGGCTTGGCTCAGAGGCCTGTCAGCACATTCAGGAAGTGAAGTCAGAAGAGGCAGGATTTCAAACAGCCAGCTGCACATGAATGCCCGAGCGGTGAAATGCCTTATCCAAGCAGGGTGCCTCTCAGCCTGGGTTGCCCTGAGAGCTGTCAAATGAGCCTCTGAGGATGGCTCTGGACCAGGAAAGGAAGAAGCGATTGGTGGCACGCAGAGAAGGGCCATGACTTCACAGCAAAGCAGCCAGAAGGGCTGTGTGGCATCATCTCAGCCATCTCTTCTCTCTCAGGTTGCTGAGAGAAGAGTTAGCTTCATCCCCAGTCTCCACGTGATAGTGCCCAGCTGCTCCCACTCTCTGCCCATAGGAATAAGTGAGATGGAGGTAGCAGTTCCTCATGTGCTCCCAGGATGGTGTTTCATTGATCTGACTGGGCCTCATATCCATCCCTGGACCAATCAGATACAGGACATACTGTTATAGTACTAGGTTGGCTGAGATATGTAGGTCAATTGCCCACCTCTAAAACCTAAGTATTGATGGGAGTTCCATTAAACCACATGGCCAGAGAAGAGAATAAGGGAGAAGATCTTCAAAGGACAATCAGAACCTACAAAAAAGTAGGTTCTGGAGGTCAAACAGATTATTATTATCTGTTGTTATTATTATCAAACCCATACCAGGATGAAGGGGCATCTACTTCACTTCCAAAATCAGGTTGGCACTCACGATCCACAGTTTTACCTCTTTTAATGAATTGATGAGTCCAGATATAAATCAAGAACATGCTTCCTTGGATGGAAAATGCTCAGGAGGGATGTATTCAATGATATAAACACATAAAAATATTCTGTGAAAAAATTATTAATCTTAGTTGCGGTTATGATATTCACTGTAAAAACTTGACATAAGCCAATTAAAAGAGAGAATTGAATATCCTCCAAGCAAGATTTTGAAACATCAAGAAGCCCTCCAGGTATATCTCTGGTCTGTGTTTTTCTCTACTTACCCTACCCACTGAACTGTATCAGTATCAGTTTCTACACCAGGATTTGCACAATTCAATCATTAAGGTAGTAGAAGTAGAAAAAAGTCTGAGATCAATTATCATCATGACCGAACCCTGAAAAAGGAGAATCCAATATAAAATGAAATATACTTTTTCCTCCCTACAACAAATCAAAGATCTTTACTCCCAAGAACCAGAATGTGAGAAGGATCTTTGAAAATCCTTAGAACTGACTATAAACATAAGTGAATGATAAATCCAGTGTTGCAAGTAGGAAATGCCAAGAAAGGTTGATGAGTATCTACTGTGTGGCTTAAAACGTTGCTGGGCGGTAATATAGTAACCAGTTCTTGACATAAATAGTCTTAAAATCTTTCCAGCTGAGGATAGCATTATGAGACTTAATGATTGTCACTCTCTCAGAAGGTCACGTGCTCTATTCATTCACCCCGTGCTTATTGAATTCATTCATCTCCTCTGTCCAGGTACCTGCTAAGCACTGCAGGTGAGAATTTATGTAAAACCTGGATCCTGCTATCAAAGTCAGGTGGCTTCAATACATAATTGTCACGACAGAGACAAATACAGGGTACTTCAGGAATAAGAACCCAACCTAAGGGAATTCAGCAATGGCTTCACTGAGGAGCCTATTTAGAATTGTATCTTAAAAGAGATGAGTAGGCGTTTGATAGGAAAATGGGGAGATAGTGCCCCAGGGAGATGGGACATTGGGGACTAAGGTAAGTGTCAACTATTCACAGACAAAATGGAGGGAGTTCCTACCCACATATTGTCAGGTAAGAAAAAGAGAGAGACCAAATAAATTATTAAAGATATTATCACAATTACTTTATCCAGCCCAGACCTTTACAGAGTGCTGCAGAAAATGTGTACAGCAGTGCCTGCAGAGACTGGGAAGCCACAACCCAAGCCTTCACTGAGGGATGAGGAGGGGCTGGCCTCAGTCCAGGAAATTAGGGAGGCCTCCTGGAGGAAGCCTGAAGGAATTAGTTAGGCACATGGGGTGAGTGGGGACAGCACTGCTGTCTTAGGCTAGAGCATATGTTAGAAGTAACAAGAAGGGGCTCCCCTGGAAGCTCAGTGGTAAAGAATCCACCTGCCAATACAGGAGACACAGGTTTGATCCCTGATCTGGGAAGATTCCACATGCCTTGGAGCAACTAAGCCTGTGAGCCACAACTACTGAGCCTGGGCTCTGGAGCCTGGGCATCGTGACTACTGAAGCCCATG
Organism: Bos indicus x Bos taurus; assembly: GCF_003369695.1. NCBI lineage: Eukaryota > Metazoa > Chordata > Mammalia > Artiodactyla > Bovidae > Bos > Bos indicus x Bos taurus. The sequence goes on from NC_040078.1 coordinate 87,412,440, forward strand.
TGCCCTAGAGCCCGTGCTCAGCAACAGAGAAGCCACCACAAGAAGAAGCCTGCGCGCTGCAACTAGAGCAAAACCCCGGCAGCAACAGAGACTCCCACAGCCAAAAATAAATAAATGTATTTATTTTTTCAATTAAAAAAAAGAAGTAACAAGAAGACCAATTTGTTTAGAATATACTGTTCCCTCAGTGGGAGGGGATGAGTGGAGGAGGTAGTCATGGGGCAGGTTGATCCAGAAGGGGTGCAGTGAGCGTGGCATGTCCAATTATAGCACCCAAACTCCAAGTCTTAATCTGAAAGGCTAGATGACAGTAAGAAAAGAGGACCCAGGGATTTTTTTTTTTTTTTTTACCATTCAGTTTTATTAATTAACATATACTAATTTACATAGTCTAAATAAAGCCTTTTACAATCCATTCTGTGATCCTTGATCAAAATACAGATTACAAGCATCCAGAAAGATTGTCATTCCTCTGATGTAATGATTTGAGAACTGTGATTTCTGTGGTTTACAAAACAGAGGCTAATCATTTAGTAAACATGGACATAAATTAATTATATGATTTTTCCAGGAAGCATTTCTTATACTTTTTCTTGGGTGTTGGTGAATATGTCTTGATTTCAATCAAGTCAACTAATATTCATGACTTCTCTCTGCTGATATTATAAAGATACGTCAGGAGTTTAGTGAACTGTCATTGTTTTATCCTTAGAAAGCAAGTGATGTAACTATTGAAAATTTAGAACAAACCTCTGCCCAGTCTTTGTCTGAAAGTCACACTCTTCATTCTCAGGGCAGAAGCTCCAATTTCTGGCTATGAGAGACTGACCATAACATTAACTGTTTACGAAGCTCTTGTGATGTGCCCAGGCCCATGCTAAATGCCTTCTGTATTACCTTGTTTCAACCTCACAATCGCCCTATCAGGTAACTATGGCAAGCTTGCTCCCAGGTGAGGAAACTGAGACTGGGTGGTTACAGAAAAGGGCCAAGGCCCTGGGACTGTAAGAGGCAGTCCCAGATTTGGCTCCAAAGCTGAGCCCCTGATCCCTCCATCAAACCACCTCTAAAGAAAACCAAAAGCATTAGAAATATTGTAAAATTCCAACAGCTCAGCAATATCACCCTCCCTGCCTGGTACTTTGACAGAAAGTTGGTTTGCAATGATATTCCTTTTCCTTAATGTGGAAGGTGAAGGGGAAACTCCAGGGACCCTTTTATTTTCTTTCCCATTCGTATCTGGGCTTTATGCCCCTGCTGTTTTGAATTCCATTTCAAATGAAAAAATAACTAAAAACCACACTCAGCCAAGCTATTTGGATTTAAAACAGACCGGCAGAAATCTGGAAGGAGTCAGGATTCTCCCTAATATATCAAATATAGCAGCCAGCGCCAATCTGAGAGGCTCTGCTCCATTCTGTGAAGAGAACAGGCCGCATTTTGAAAATGGATGAGTTGAGTTCACTGTTGTGACTTGTCTGAAGGTCTGGAGGCCAGGTCTGGTTTTGATCTGACAGGCCTGGGTCTCCAAACATGGGTTATTCCTTTGCAAAGACTCTGAGAGTCGGCACGTTTGCCAGGTACAGACCTGGAACAGTGTCCCTTTGAAGGCTTCCCGGGTGGATCCCAAATGGGATTTGGTGCCCATTGTGGAATCACAGTAATGAGCTGAAAAACAATGTTTTTCATTATACCAGCAAATCAGTTAGCCCCTCTGTTTGCTCAGGTGTGTGGCTGTGTGCCCCATGCCCTGATCTCTATATAGTAAGAAAATAAATATTTTTAAAGGGAGAGAGGGTTGAAGATGAAAGAATGTCACAACTGGTGGGGTGGGAAAAGTGAGAGAGAGAGGAGACTCTAGTCTCTTTAAAGTAAGATAATGTATTTGACATCACCACAGACAGTGACTGCAGCCATGAAATTAAAAGATGCTTGCTCCTTGGAAGAAAAGCTATGATGAAGCTAGACAGCATATTAAAAAGCAGAGATATCACTTTGCAACAAAGGTTCATCTAGTCAAAGCTATGGTTTGACTAGACTACTAGGTCCAGTACTAGGTCACGGATGTGACAGTTGGACCCTAAGGAAGACTGAGTGCTGAAGAATTGATACTTTCAAACTGTGGTGCTGCAGAAGATGCTCTAGAGTTCCTTGGACTGCAAGGAGATCAAATCAGTCAATTCTAAAGGAAATCAACCCTGAATATTCATTGTCAGGACTGATACTGAAGCTGAAACTCCAATCCTTTGGCCACCTAATGTGAAGAGCCAGCTTATAGAAAAGACCCCAATGCTTGGAAAGATTGAGGGCAGGAGGAGAAGGGGGAGACAGAGGATGAGATGGTTGGATGGCATCACCGACTCAAGGGACGTGAGTTTGAGCAAACTTTGGGAGACAGTGAAGGACAGGGAAGCCTGGCATGCTGCCTCCATGGAGTCGCAAAGAGTCAGACACGACTGAGCAACTGAGTAACAACAGTGTATTTGATATCTGCTCTGTTTACTAATTGGTCACTGTCAAGTCCGTGTAGGAAAAAAGAATTCACTGAATTAGTTACTGAATATATCACAACTCAAGGCAATGGCACCCCACTCCAGTACTCTTGCCTGGAAAACCCCATGGACGGAGGAGCCTGGTAGGCTGCAGTCCGTGGGGTCGCTAAGAGTCGGACACGACTGAGCGATTTCACTTTCACTTTTCACTTTCATGCATTGGAGAAGGAAATGGCAACCCACTCCAGTATTCTTGCCTGGAGAGTCCCAGGGACGGGGGAGCCTGGTGGGCTGGGGTCTATGGGGTCGCACAGAGTCGGACACGACTGAAGCGACTTAGCTGTAGCAGCCTCTCCGGGAGACGCCGTCAGACTCCCAATAGTGCCAGTAGATGGCGCCAAAGGGCACGCGCAGTGCTCTGCTTCTCGGGGTGTAAACGATTAGAAAAAGCCCAGGCAACAAATTTGGCTGAGACAAAAGTACCGGCATCGTTTGCCTTCAGGGGAACCAAGCATAAACACAGTTTTACAGAATAGGGAAGCATGTGCACTGAAAATGTTCTTACCCCACCAGCCGGACTCCAGGAAGTAAGCAGCAGATATTGTTTATAGGGCAGCTCTTATTTCAAAATCAATAAGAAGGCTCAGCAGGTAGCGAGCCCTTGAGGATGAGCACCGAATTTCTAAGAAGCCCAAGCTGCGATGGAGCTGCGGAGGGCTTGGCTCAGGGAATTCATTGGATTAGACAGCAGAGGTTGTAGAAATAAACCCATCTGTCTTATTAGAGAGACCAGATTGGTATACTTGGGGGAAAAGTTCTAGAGTTGGACAAAAATGAGTTAAAAATCCTACTTGTGTGACCTTAGGCAAGGCTCTTTCCTTTACTGAACAACAGTTTACTCATCTTTGGAATAGATGTAATAGTTGTAAAGCGTGGTTGGGGAAGGGGGTGTGGAGAGTTGATTTATGGAAACCACTTAACACAATATTCACTATTCAGCAATCTCTGAAAAATTCTTCCAGCCATGGCACTAACCCATTCATGTGGGAATCCAGACCATTCTAGGTGCACAAGACAACTTTCACATTTGTGTCATCACGGTGTTGATACACCCTGATTCCCTGTGGGCTTATCACATTATTTTTGCCTCTTATTTATTTATACAGGTCATTAGATTGTGCACTGCTTTAAAGCAAGGGCTGTTGTAAAAAATTTACCTTGAATTCCCAGAACGTATCAGGGCCTCTGCAACATAACATCTGTTGAATACACGAGTTTTTCTTATGAGCAAGTTGTTCCAACCCACCAAGTTGAGTGATTCAGTTACAGCGATATAGTCACATCTCACATTTTTTTTCTTTATTATGCTCAGGGAAGAAAACAGAAAATACTACAAACTCAGTGATGAAAATTAATTTTGAGGGTTTTTTTGTTTGTTTGTTTTAGCCAAAGACCAAATAGAAGCCAGATGCTAAGCAGCCATTTTCAGTATTGGCCAACTCAACCAGCCAAGACTCAAATTCCAAGACAGAATTACAATATGAGGTGTAATTCTATGATTTAATGTCATAGCTTAAGACTTGGACATGCAGACTGTAGTTTGTCTAGGCCAAAGACAGATGCAGAGAGATGGGAGGAACAACCTGGATGGAACCAAACGACAGGAACCCAACAGGATGAGAAATACCATGGTGGCCAATACCAAGGCAGATATGGAGACCACAGAATTTGGCTGATGTGAGTCAGATAGACTTGGTCACTAAGTAGCCCCTTTGATTAGGGTAAGTGACTTAAATGCTGAAAGATTCAATTTTTTTATTTATAAAATAAGGTACATTAGTCAGAATAGGTTAGCCTACAGTGTAATAACAAATTCTGAAGTCTCACTGACTTGGCAAAACAAAAGTAAATCTCTCATTCACCCAAAGTCTCACAAAAGGCAGGTTAATGGAAGCTCTTCTACATCTAGTGACTCAGGAATCCCATTTTTTTTCTATCTTGTGACACTACCACCCCATTTCATTGTGTGGCTTCCAATGACTCTGTGATAGGGAAGAGAGAGCTGGAGAGGGCACACTGGCTCTTAAGTGACACATGTCATTTCTGCTCAGAGCCCATTGGCCAAAATTTGACACATCCAATCCAACTGCCAGGCAAACAGAAAGGTAGAGGAGCATAGAGATACTTAGAGAGTACCATCTGTGTCTGCCTCATGAGATAATCATTAAGATAATTAAATCAATCAGGATTAGGTGCTATTGAGTAAAACAGAACAGCCAAATAACAGTGACTTTAAAAATGCTAGACATCTATTTCCTCTACTGCACAAAAAGAGAATAGAGATGGGGCGGCAGCTCTCGGTCTTCAGAAGCACGGGTTCCTCTGTGCTCCCCTGCTGTTTGCGCATGGCTTCCATCCTGAAGTTACTTCATGGTGATAAGGTGCCCTCCAGCTATCAAGTCCCCATTCCTACCAGGACAGAGGAAACTATCAGGGCAATAAAAGGTACCCTACCAGCTTTAAAGAGCTTCTCAGAAGCTCACATAGCAATTTCCATGTGCATTTCATTGTCCGCTTCTAATTGCGAGGAAGTCTGGGAAATACAGTCTTTAATGTTTGTGAATGGGTGAATGAGCACTGGGTAGGCACCTATCAGTCTATGCCAAAATAATAATACTCAACGCATGGGATAATAGTGAACACTTTACAAAAGAGCTTTCCCATGACCTGGCCATTAAATAAATGTGTCCAATAAATGTTAGCTATTCACAATACATATACGCTAATTCGCTTCCGTCCTGTCTCTTTGTGACCCTATGGACTGTACCCCCTGCCAAGACTTATCTGTCCGTGGGATTCTCCAGGCAAGAATACTGGAGTGGGTTGTCATGCCCTCCTCCAGGGGATCTTCCTGACCCAGGAATTGAATCTGCATCTCTTCAGTCTCCTGCATTGGCTGGTGGGTTCTTTACCAACACCACCTAGGAAGCCCCAATCAGCTATATATTCCAGTACAAAAGAAAGAGTTCTTTTTAAAAGGACTGAATCAACCTATTGATACATGATCACCATGTGAGAATAAACGGTCTTAGTCAGAGATTTAAGAACTACTTCCTTTGATATTAACTGTGAGATGTAAGATTAAAAAAAAAAAAAAAACTTTCTGAAGTCTCCATTCCACAGCACCCCCGCTATTTTAAGAGCTAGCTTTGATCATTAGCTGGCATGAAAGTGAAAAACCCTTCTAAAATACTGCGCCCTCCCGTCTGCTTTCCAAGCAGGCAGTCTTGTTTATATATCATTTCTCCCGGATGAATCATTTGTAGCAAGAGTACAGCTTCCACTTGTCCATGAGAAATTGTTCAAAACAATCCTTCCCACTCTGCACAAAACCTCAAGAGTAACAATAGATTTTCAAAATAAGACTGCTATTTGTCAGCCTCTCAAAGTCAGGGAACCAATGAAAGTACTATGTGCCATCAAGAATCATTCTGAAAGAAAAAACAAAACCCTCCTGGTGATTGCTTATTCTTTTTGAACTCCCACCCTCTACCTTCTGCAAAGCTAGCTTTTGTATTATACTTCCTGCAGAAGCCTTCCAGTTCCTTTTGTTTCAGGTTTCAAGGTGTTTCAGGTTTCAAGTCTGCATGAAGCTTCCTGAAATCCATGCAGACTTATCATGGGCGGGTAGGGGGAAGGAGAAGGCTGGTTTAGGAAGCCAGAGTTTAATTGCCCTTTGCATCTTAGGGATATGAATCCACAAATCAAGGTTAGGTGGAAATGTAGAGTCATTTCTCAATACTGTGTTTATCTGATATGCTGAATTTATGTACTGCTGTACAAAGACCTTACAAAGAAATACGTTTTCTGAAAATCCCTGTCAAGCTCTCAGGAACAGAGAAGGGGTAGGTGAGGAGACAAGGGCTAGAGAAGACAGCAGAAGTGGAGAATGGTGTCTGGACCATGGCTTGTGCATAGATACTGTCCCAGAGGCTTTATGTTAATTCTCACAAACCTCTTCAAAGTGAGTGTTTTTATCTCCATCTTACGGGTAGAGAAAGTGAAGCTCAGAGAGATTAAGTAACTTGCCCAAGATCACACAGCAGAGAAATGGCAAGTGGGGCCCCAAATCCAGCTTGACACTGCCTAGTACCTGTGCTCTGTAGGTGTGCCTTGCTGCCTGCAAGAGCTCAGTTTATTTCTTTTTTTAAAAAATATAAATTTATTTATTTTAATTGGAGGCTAATTACTTTACAATATTGTATTGGTTTTGCCATACATCAACATGAATCCGCCATGGGTGTACACGTGTTCCCCATCCTGAACCCCCCTCCCACCTCCCTCCCCGTACCATCCCTCTGGGTCATCCCAGTGCACCAGCCCCAAGCATCCAGTATCGTGCATCGAACCTGGACTGGCGATTCGTTTCTTATATGATTTTATACATGTTTCAATGCCATTCTCCCAAATCATCCCACCCTCTCCCTCTCCCACAGAGTCCAAAAGACTGTTCTATACATCTGTGTCTCTTTTGCTGTCTCACATACAGGGTTATCGTTATCATCTTTCTAAATTCCATATATATGCGTAAGTATACTGTATTGGTGTTTTTCTTTCTGGCTTACTTCACTCTGTATAATAGGCTCCAGTTTCATCCACCTCATTAGAACTGATTCAAATGTATTCTTTTTGTTAGAGGGACGATCAGCAAGATGTGGTGAGTAAGTAAAGTGGGGATCTAGTCCCAGCATGGTCCCATGGGACAAAGCCTGCCATCCTCCTGGACTTTAGCATTCTCAGCTCTAGACTGAGAGAGTAGAGCTAGATGGTTCTTAAACCGCTTCTGCTCTGTGTGAGTCTGGGTTTTCATATCTACTTCATCAAAGGCATCCAACAAAAGAGTCAAAATAACAGGAAGGGTGAGCCACAGGCAGGATCCCTCCCTGTGGGTCAGGAGTCCAGGAAAGGCCAGAGATAGCTGCTGCAGAATAAACAAACGGAGCCTGGTGTTCCTTGCAGCCTCTCATTTTCTCATCAACTTCCCCAGTCCCTTCCCCCACCATCCAGGTACTCTACTCCTGGCTTTACCACCTCTAACGTGCCACCCACCCACCCCCAACTTATGGCACCCCAGCCAGGTTTGCCTGAATGCCTGCAATACTGAGTTTAAAGGTCTAGTTATTTTTAGTGTTGCCAAATGAATGACTCCTTTTTGCAAATTTTAAGCAAATCCTTCTCCAAACTGAGTCGACATAGCCCTGAATCGGGATGTGCAGCTTAATGTTCAGAGTACAGACTGACTCCCATTGCCTGCCTTTTCACTCAGCCAGATGCCTTGTGCAGTGTACAACTCACACAACTGTCTGTGGCAGCCCTGAGACAAGGCCAACTGTTGATTCACTTCAGTGAAAGATATTCCATCCATCCAATTATGCTTGGCAGGTAGGAGCCTCAGACATATCCCGGATGCTCAAATTCATTTCCCATGTTCTATCCACCATTCTATCCATTTAACTCCAGCTAATCTGTCCATCATCACCACCACCTTAGTCGAAAAAACACAACCTTTCTTCTAAACTACAATGCTAAGTTCTAACAGGCCTCCCCCTTATCTATAAAGTACTGCCTTTATTCTCATTGTCACAGGCAGAACGTATATAAACTCAACTAGTCTAACACTGAGGGCTTGCAAACTGGAGGATCTTTTTAAAGTATAAACTTGACCGTTTCCTTTCCTGCTTGACATTTTCAGTGGCTTCTCCCGACTCTTAGGAGAAAGACTGAATTCTATGGCTAGGGCTGCAGCATGATCAGTCACCTCCCTATGGATCTAGCTTCAGTTCGCTTCACTTTCCTTTCACACCTCTCTCCAGCGCCTCTGGAAAGTAGCTCAGGTGCAGGCTATTGCGGCTACCTAGATCACTGATCCTTCCCCTCATCCCTATGAATTCCCGTTCACACTGTAAGCATGTCAAAGTTCAAATGTCAGCAAGACCTTCCCTGGCCCCCCTCTTGATCAGCTCCCTTTATGATAAGTTCTTTAGCAACAAAAGCATTCTTCTCTTCTCTACACTCATCAATTACAATTTCACATGTATCTGTGAGATCATCTGACACCATCTCTTGTCTTTTCAGCCAGCTGTAAGCTGCATAACAAGCACACTGCCTGGGCTCATCATTGTATTTCTGACTCCTTAGCATCATGTCTGGCACACAGTTTATAGCTGATAAATATGTGTTGAATGAGTGCAGGTTTGTCTGGCTTGGAGAAACTAACATTTAGCAACGGCTGGTTTTGATAATTCCTCAAGAAATTTGCAAGTTTAACTTCCCCAAACTGATGGTGTAAACGGAAGAGGAAGAAGAGCAAATCACAGAAAATTAGTAATTGACAAACAACTCCCTCAGAGCTAGGCAACTCTGAACACACCGTCTGTGACTCATTGTGGTTAACTGGTTTCTAGCAAATATTTGCTGAATTGATGGATAAAATCCAATCATTCAAGACCCAGACTAGATGCTACATCTGCTAAGGAGTCATGTCTAATGTGTACCAGTCTCCAGAAGTAATCTCTCTGTTCCCTATATGTTCAGAGCATTTCATCATTCCCCTCTGATGATAGTTTTTATCTTGCATTAGAGTTATCTGAGTATCTGTCTCATCTCTTAGAACACATTGTAACTGTCTAACTTATTTCCACTCTGACCCTCCATCTCCCAAAACAGTGTCTATCTATCAGTTCAGTTCAGTTCAGTCGCTCAGTCATGTCCGACTCTTTGTGACCCCATGAATCGCAGCACGCCAGGCCTCCCTGTCCATCACCAACTCCCGGAGTTCATTCAAACTCACATCCATCGAGTTGGTGATGCCATCCAGCCATCTCATCCTCTGTTGTCCCCTTCTCCTCCTGCCCCCAATCCCTCCCAGCATCAGAGTCTTTTCCAATGAGTCAACTCTTTGCATGAGCTGGCCAAAGTACTGGAGTTTCAGCTTTAGCATCATTCCTTCCAAAGAAATCCCAGGGCTGATCTCCTTCAGAATGGACTGGTTGGATCTCCTTGCAGTCCAAGGGACTCTCAAGAGTCTTCTCCAACACCATAGTTCAAAAGCATCAATTCTTCGACACTCAGCTTTCTTCACAGTCCAACTCCCACATCCATACATGACCACTGGAAAAACCATAGCCTTGACTAGATGGACCTTTGTTGGCAAAGTAATATCTCTGCTTTTGAATATGCTATCTAGGTTGGTCATAATTTTTCTTCCAAAGAGTAAGCGTCTTTTAATTTCATGGCTGCAGTCACCATCTGCAGTGATTTTGGAGCCCAGAAAAATAAAGTCTGACACTGTTTCCACTGTTTCCCCATCTATTTCCCATGAAGTGATGGGACCAGATGCCATGATCTTCATTTTCTGAATGTTGAGCTTTAAGCCAACTTTTTCACTCTCCACTTTCACTTTCATCAAGAGGCTTTTTAGTTCCTCTTCACTTTCTGCCATAAGGGTGGTGTCATCTGCATATCTGAGGTTATTGATATTTCTCCCAGAAATCTTCATTCCAGCTTGAGCTTCTTCCAGCCCAGCGTTTCTCATGATGTACTCTGCATAGAAGTTAAATAAGCAGGGTGACAATATATAGCCTTGACATACTCCTTTTCCTATTTGGAACCAGTGTGTTGTTCCATGTCCAGTTCTAACTGTTGCTTCCTGACCTGCATATAGGTTTCTCAAGAGGCAGGTTTCTCAAGAGGCAGGTCAGGTGGTCTGGTATTCCCATCTCTTTCAGAATTTTCCACGGTTTGTTGTGATCCACACAGTCAAAGGCTTTTGTCTATCTATAGTAGTGCCCAAATCAAGTTTGGTAAATGAAGGAGTGAATGCACAAATGGATTATAAATAATGCTTGAATTAGTGCTCTGTCTCAGTGATATAGACTGCTAGTTCAAGTGTGTTTTGACTTTCCTGATCGTGTATTCTTTTAAAAAAAAAAAAGACTGGGAGAAAGGATTGCTTAGGATACTTCCAATTACTTTGTCTATCATTTATTAAGATTCCCTTGTGAGAATCAGGTTTTCATTTCTCTTCCCCCAATCAAGCATCTTCTATTAAGGTGATCTTGATAGTTTTCTAATTTAAATCAGAGAACTTCCAGTTTCAGATAGGTGCTCCAAACACTCCTGAGGTTCAAAATCCAGCATGGGCGAGCTCAGCACCCACCATATAACCATCTAGGTAAATGTCCTTATGGTATGGGAATTCCATTTAATAACTGTCAGCGCTTCCCTTGAGTCTCTTATTTGTACCAGTTGGAACAAATGCATTGATACATAGAAAATTTATCCTCTTTGCATATCTCCCAATCAAAAGGCAGTTTAGCTGATTTGTCAGGGTGGTGAGAGTCTCTTTCCTAATCACAAGTTATCATTAGGATTCAAATATGTGTACAGCAATATACTGATACCTTAGAGTTATCAAGTTTCAAAGCAGAGAGAACCTAAGGGGTTATTTAATCTAAACATCTATTTTACAGGTGATGAAATTTAAGTCCAAGGAGAGGAAGTGACTGGTCAAGTGGCTTCTGGAGTTGAGATCCAAACTCAGGTTTTTGGAGTCAAAATATGTTTTATATCCCAATGATGTGCCAAGCTTTCTAAATACTTTGTCACTGGTTATCTCTAACCACATCCCAAGAAAGGTGTATCACTCACATTTTACAGATGAGGAAATTAGGCTCAGAAAGCCGAAATGACTTACCTCAAGGTTTTCTGGCTAATAAGAAGTCCTCTAAATAACAAAGTTGGAATTGAAACTCAGGTCTCTTTAAATCTGAAGATGGAGTGTGTTCCACCACATTACAGTGGTAAAGGTCATCAGAGCTTTGTGAAGAGCACCTTGCTACTGCGTGATGGACCTGAGACCAAAAGAACACAAATTCCAGACTAGAAAATTCAAGACTAGAGATGCCATATGCTCCTGTGTCCCCACCCTACCCCCACTACACAGCACCACCAGCTCCCTGGATACCTGGACCAATATAGTCATAATCTTTATTATGTGTGAAGATCACCTGGGAATCTTTTTTAAATGCGAGCTATGATTGAATAGGTCTTGAGTGGGCCCTTTCTGCAGATTCTGAGATGCTTGGGGGATGCAAATGCCCCTTGTTCTGGAGCCATATCTGTGTCACAAGGCTCCTAAGGATATGACTCCATCCTCAGAGGCTGCATCTCCAGACTGCCAAGCAGCAAAATTCAAAAGGTCAAGGGAGGGCAGCTGTGGTCAAGTAGTCAGAAGGGGCACAACGTTTGCGTACTTGTCACTTGTTGAACATCTTACTGTATGCTGGGCATAATGCTAAGAATTTCACAAGTCTAATCGCACTTAATCCCCACTGTCATCCTCTGAGCAGCTATCGATATCTGTATTTTACAGATGAGGAAGCAGACTCAGAGTTTAAGCAACTTCTCCAGATTCACATGGTTCTGTCTGATTTAACAGCTCATGCTCTTAACCACAGTGCAAACGTCCTCCACAGTGCGTGTTTTCCTTTACACCCGGAGCAAATCTGAATGTCTCTTTCAAGGAGGAAGGAGTGTGGACATCACAAACCCAACCCCAAGGTGCCAAAGAGTCTCTTAGACCAGAAGTTAGTCAACTTGCTAGAGAAATGTGCAAAGGATTCATTCACAGACAGGCAGAAATAAGCATAAGTAGCTTGAGTGAAAAATTAAAAATAACTTGCATGCTCAACAAAGAGGAATGGTTAAATAAAACAGTATATTAGGCAATGAGCCTGCTAATCAGGCAATGGGTATACAGATTGCAGATAATACATTTGTTACTATAGCATGACCTGAATTTTGTTAGAAAAAAGATGTGTGTGTGTGTTTATACATAGGAAAAGATTGAAATGACATATTCCAAGAAACTAGTATAAGTAACTTTTGGATAGTGTTAATATTCATTAAAAATTTTTTTTATTTTTATACTTAATCTGTACTTCTCATTTTTCTATAAAATGGTATAGCATATGTATTTTTTTAAGAAAAAGTCAATATACAAGACAGGAAAAAGCTGAAAAAGGATAACAAAGGTAGTTATACACTAAAATATATTATTTTTATATAGTAAAACATTTATTTTATATGTTAAAATACATTATAAAGTTATAAATATTAAAACAATTTGGAATTGGAAAATAGTAGAACAATAAATCAGTGGAAGACAACAGAAAACAAAGTAAAAGATTTGCATACAAAATAATTTATTTTTTCTCTTGTAGTGAGAACACTTTCCTAAAACTAATACAGAACTATGTTATGCCCCCAAATATGATATATGCAGTCAATAGATCATTGACAGGGTAGGAAAAATATCTCTAACACAGAGAAACATATCTCTAACACATATGACAAGTAAATAAGACTAATTTTCTTCAAATAATTTTCTTCAGATAAATTATTTATCTATTATAGCACTGATAGATGAAATGTTCTTATAACTGAAGTGAAAAATTGTCAAAAACATGAACAACTACTCAAAAAAGAGAGAAAAAAGTGTGAGAACGAATGCCAGTTACAGCAGCATTTATAAAAGGGCACTGTTCATGCCATTGTTCACCCTGTTGATTAAAGTTCTTACATAATAATCAAGGTAGAAATTCAAATCAAACCAGAACAAGAACAATCCCATTAGTCACATCTGAACACTAAGGGCTTCATCAGTAGCTTAGTGACAGAGGGATGGGAAATGAATACCCAGCTCCTACTGTGCACGATTCATAGTCTGTTGTATATAATTAGGCTTATACTGACTGCATAATAAAACATAGCAGTCAGGGAAGGGAGATGGCATGAGGAATGAAAAGAGACTGATAAGGGACTACAATCCCAGCTCTTCCTCTAGCTGTGAGTATCCTGGAACAACCTCGTTAAACCTTCCTTTCATCATCTCTATGAAATGGATACAATAAATCCTATTTCACATATGTAAAGCACTTAGCACCCTCAGTGAGCACTGAATACAGTGCTGAATAACAGTAGTAACTGTTATTACATCACCAGGATTATTATTAGCACCCATGTCCCAGGTGGCTCAGTGGTAAAGAATTCACCTGCCAAGTAAGAGACACCTGCCAAGCAGGAGACACAGGTTCCATCCCTGGGCTGGGAAGATCCCCTGGAGAAGGAAATGGCAACCCACCCCAGTATTCTCGCCCAGAGAATCCCATGGACAGAGGAGGCTAGTAGGCTACAGTCCATGGGGTTGCAAAGAGTCAGACGTGACTTAGTGATTAAACTGCAGCAGGGCAGAAATAGGGCCCATGCTTTTCACCTCCCCTATGGTACTGAGCACAGAGCGAGTCCCTGTGGTGGCTGAGTTGGGGGCTGGTTTGGGGCTTCCCTGGTGGATCAGAGGTTAAATCATCTGCCTCCAATGCAGGAGACCCGGGTTCAATCCCTGGGTCGGGAAGATCCCCTGGAGAAGGAAATGGTAACCCACTCCAGTATTCTTGCCTGGAGAATCCCATGGACGGAGAAGCCTGGTAGGCTACAGTCCACAAGGTTGCAAAGAATTGGACATGACTGAGCGACTTCACTCACTCACTTCACTTGGGGATGACAGAGGATGAGATGGTTGGATGGCATCACCACCTCCATGGACATGAGTTTGAGCAAACTCTGGGAGTTGGTGATGGACAGGGAAGCCTGGCATGCTGTAGTCCATGGAGTTGTAAAGAGTCGGACATGACTGAGCAACTGAACTGATTCATGGAGTGCTTTCTGTGTTCTGAGAATAATGCTAAGTATTTTACCTGCATTGTTTCAATTAATCCTCACACCGGATTTATGAGACATGAGGAGATACTCTTAACCCCTTTCTACAGATGGGGAGACTGAAGAGTACGAAAGGTAACTACAGAAGTTAAGGAATTTATGGTTTATAAATAATGGTCTAGAGCCTGGAACCCAAGTCTGTCTAACTAGGATCTTGGCTACCATGTTGCCTCTCTTGGAATGATTTTGCTGATGTGTCTCAAGAAGTGAGGGCTTCCCAGGTGGCTCAGTGGTAAAGAATCCTCCTGCCAATGCAGGAGAAGCGGGTTTGATCCTGGCAGCAGGAAGATCCTTGGAGTTGGTAATGGCTACCCACTCCAATATTCTTTCCTGGGAAATCCCATGGACAGAGGAGGCTGGCGGGCTACAGCCATAGGGTCGCAAAGAGTTGGACATGACTTAGTGACTAAACAACAGCCCAAGAAGTGAAGTGACCTACCCAGGATCACACAGCTGCTGCTGCTGCTGCTAAGTCACTTTAGTCGTGTCCAAGTCTGTGTGCCCACAGACGGCAGCCCACCAGGCTCCTCTGTCCCTGGGATTCTCCAGGCAAGAATACTGGAGTGGGTTGCCATTTCCTTCTCTAGATCACACAGCTAGTAGGTACCAATACTGAGACTAGAATTGATGATTTTCCAAGTGTAAAGGCATGTGCTCCTGTGATACCACGCTGCGTTCCCCAATCCTGTAAAGACTAGCTTCTGTCTAAGTACCTCTTCTCTGATCCCAGAGCCTACTGCTGTCCCTGCCCGTTGGTTGGTGGCCTGGAATCATGCCTGACTTTTCTCAGCTCCTTTCCCTGGGGACTGGGTTCTGGAGTCTGTCCTTGCTGGTTGGTACCTCCTGCATGTGGACAGATCTTCCCCAAAGGTGGCAAATTCCTACCTGGTTCCAGAGAATGCAAACTGGAGTTCCCTCTCCAGACACATCCACCTTTGAGAATGAATGTAAATGGGTTAGAAGCAAACTAACCCACTCCCGTGGCTTCCCTGTTTGGTCTTCTAGGTTGCCTTGCTCCTGAGCTGGCTTGAGTGGGGCCGAGAGGTCAACCCCCCCATCTTGCCTTCTCCCAGTTTCATCTCCCCGTTCACTCAGTCATGCTGCTACTGCTGCTGCTGCTGCTAAGTCGCTTCAGTCATGTCCGACTCTGTGCGACCCCATAGACGGCAGCCCACCAGGCTCCCCTGTCCCTGGGATTCTCCAGGCAAGAACATTGGAGTGGGTACTCAGTCATGCTAGGTATCCATAATGCCTTGTACTCCAGCCTGACCCATGACAACTGTGAGCTGTTGTTTTTCATTATGTCACTCAACTCCAATTATAAAAGCAACAGTCTCATTGTGCCATTTCCCACTCTTATGACAAACCATTCCTCTCCACAGCAAATGCTGCAGAAGCATCAAGGGAGGAGTTACACTTAAAGTTTTATAACCTACGTAAGTACTAATTAAAACTCCTCCAAGGTGTTCAAAGGATGCTACCACCGGATCAATTTGCAACAGATTCAACAGAGGAAAAGCAGATTAAGAAATAGAATATTTAAACCCTGCAAATCATTTCCTTGGAAAAGCTCTCTGTATCTTGTCAGAGAAGCGAGTCATCTTCCTGCGTGAAGTGTTCCTACTCACTTCCGGTGAGTAATGAGAGGGGCATTCAGGTCTGGACACAGCCGCTGTGCACGTGGGGGAGGCCGCAGCACTCCAGCTTCCTTTTCGGAAAGCAGAGGTGCTGCCGCCAGGGCCCCATTGCTCCTGGCTTTTCTCCAGGCTTCAAAACAGCCAGAGCTTCCGAGGGGCATCTGCTGGTGGCATCTGCCAGCTCTCCATCCAGTGCATCGTGGTGTCTGTGACTGAAAGCAAGTTCCCACCAGAAGCCATTGCCCTGGGTCTCTGTGCAGGGTCTGCTGGCTGAAATTCATGCCAGCCCCAGGAAAGCTCTGTGATGCTGGCAGGCAGCAATCGCGAGCAAAGGAGAGCTGCAAGGACCCAACCTTAGCTTGGGCCGCAGTGGCACTTAAGGGAAAAAATACAAACCGACACAAATGGATTCATGTGATGAATGGGTCAGTCTATTCAGTAAGCTGGAAAACACATCCCACAGATCTGGTGGAGAATGCAAATGCATGCCACCCACACAGAGAAGGCTGTATGTTATCTAGGTCAAGCACGGTATTTCCAAGGAGATAAGGAAGGAAGAGAACCCATTGCTCAGAACAGTAGATGAAGCAGGACAACGGGAGACATGATGTATTAGAAACTCCCATTCTACTTCTAATTTAGGTTAATCATAAAACCTTCAAATGACCCCACAGAAACAGCCTGGGAGGGCAGTTTTGTCCCCTCCATTTTACACAGCCTGAGGCTCGAAGATCCACCAGTAGTCAGTGGTCTGGCAGCACAGGAACCCACATCTCTCAGACTCCCGGGCTCTGAGTTACTTCAAAACTCATTTTGTCTGATAGATTTTTATTGAAAACCACCTGTATGCAGTACCCAAGCTTGGAGCAGACATCCTCATGAGATGTTGAGTGAAAGAAAAAAAGAAAGGGAGAGAAGAAGATGTCCCACCATTTTTGCTTTCCAAGTGTGTGACCTTGAAAGTGAAAGTCACTCAGTCATGTCTGACTCTTTGCAACCCCACAGACTATACAGTCCAAGGAATTCTCCAGGCTGGAATATTGGAGTGACCCACTCCATGCCTTTCCCTTCTCCAGGGGATCTTCCCAATCCAGGGATCGAACCCAGGTCTCCTGCATTGCAGGCGGATTCTTTACCAGCTGAGCCACCAGGGAAGCCCAAGAATACTGGAGTGTGTAGCCTATCCCTTCTTCAGCAGATCTTCCTGATCCAGGAATCAAATAGGGGTCTCCTGCATTGCAGGTGAATTCTTTACCAACTGAGCTATCAGGAAAGATCTTGAGCAAGTTGCAAATAACCTGCCACCACTCTCGGGTATCCTGTGAAGCACAGGGAACCACGGGGAGGGTGGAACCAGATCTTGACCTGACTCCATCAGCAACCAGAAGGGGGAGGGACATCCAGGGGGTCACCAGCCCCCTCTGGCCTCCAGTTATTCATTTGTAAAACAGTGGACTTACCCATAAGGACTCTTGCACCTCTGACATGGTTTTATGATTGAGAGGTTGAAATTAGATTATTGTAAAAATCTAATTTTTGTTGTAAGATCCCTATCATCTCAGATTTTTTTCATAGGTGTGGTGATAGACTAAAGATCTTACCTTTATATAAGAGATTGCCCCCTTAGCACGTAACACTTCACAGCTGGGCAGGATTGCCACCTCTCCCTCCTTTTCTGCTTTGTAATTTCATGAAGTCCTGGGTTGTGTCTCCTCCAACTGGGTTAACACACAAAACAACTCTCACCTGGACCACTCTGATTGCTTCCATTTTTGAATCAAGGCCCATCTCTGATCTTTAAGGAATTACAGCAATATACGCAGGGAATTCTATGGGAATAAAGTCTGTGTCTGTTTGTTATCCAGCTCCTAGCCTGTGTGTAGCAAATGCTACTACTGCTGCTGCTGCTACTACTACTAATAGTAGTAGTAATACTACTATTACTGGCCCAGTGCACGGCAAAGCTGCTCCTAATACTACTGCTGCTATACTCCTGTAACTGCTGCTGCTGCCGCCACTACTGGTACTACCCGTTCAGCACATGGCAAGGACTACTGCTATTAACTTCTACTGCTGTTACTACTGCTACTGTTGACCCAGTGTATGGCAAATACTGCTACTACTAGTAGTAATAATAATAACAATAACAACAGCATCAGCAACAGCAGATTTAGAGTTCAAAGCACATTTTAGGGCTTCCCAGGTAGCGCTCGTGGTAAAGAACCCACCTCCTAATGCAGGAGACATAAGAAACACAAGTTCAATCCCTGGGTGGGAAGATCCCCTGGAGGAGGCCATGGTAATCCACTCCAGTATTCTGCCTGGAGAATTCCATGGACAGAAAAGCCTGGAGGGTTATAGTCCATAAGATCACAAAGAGTCAGACACGACGGAAGCAACTTAGCATACACGCGTGACCACTAGCATACAAGCACATACTAAACGCCAGCCTTTATGCTACTTGCTTTATACGCATCATCTCACATATTTTCCTTCAACAACTCTTGGAGGGAGGTACCATTATCATCCCTGCTTTACAGATGAAGGAATAGAGGTGTAAAAAGGTTAAAATACCTGCTCAGAGTTACACAGCATCAGGTGGCAGAGTTGAGATTCAAACCCAGAGAGCCTGACTCCCAAGCTTGTCCACCTAGCCTCCAAAGACACTGAGCTGCATTTTGAATAAACAAGTGAATGTGGGCAAGGACGGGGGAAGGGTAGGACACGGCTTAGAAGGCACTCAGTCCTGGGGTTTGAACGTCAGCCCTGTTACTTACTGCTGCTGCTGCTAAGTCACTTCAGTCGTGTCCAACTCTGTGCAACCCCATAGACGGCCTCCCACCAGGCTCCTCTGTCCCTGGGATTCTCCAGGCAAGAACACTGGAGTGGGTTGCCATTTCCTTCTCCAATGCATGAAAGTGGAAAGTGAAAGTGAAGTCGCTCAGTCGTGTCCGACTCTTAGCGACCCCATGGACTGCAGCCCACCAGGCTCCTCCATCCATGGGATTTTCCAGGCAAGAGTGCTGGAGTGGGTGCCATCGCCTTCTCCGCTATTACTTACTATAGGACCAAAGTCCAAGTCTCTGTTGCAGCAAACCTTGGAAGCACTTCTCCTTTACCACAGTTTTTGTTTGAAGTCTCTTTCCAAATCTGCCTCTTCTCAGCTAAAGTCAAGTCTACAAACACGTATGAAATGCCCACCAATGTTGAGTATGTCTCTGGGCCCTGGGGAGAGATGCACAAGTGAATGGAACAGAGTTCTTGCCCTCCAAGAACACAAGCATGCTCAGGTATGACCACGGAAAGAGCCATTCACCAGGCACATGGGACCCGCTGTGCAGGACATGGGTGCAGAGGAAGGGCTGAGTAACTCGCAAGACTCCATCCTTGGATCACAGCTGCCTTCTGGAATTACATCTTGGGTCCTTTGGGCTTACATGACATTGTTGGGTGATTTATTATAGAATTTAGAGCAAGAGAATTTTGAGGCCATTCTAATCCAATCTTTCACTTCACAGATGAGAAAACTGAGGCCCAGAGAGGTGAAAGTCATAAGTAGGAAGGGACAGGATCTGGGTCCGACCCAGACCTCTCAACTTGCCTGTTTTGCTAAGTTTCAGCAGTTATGAGATGCCCCAATCTTCCTCTCGTTTATCCTTCCTCCTCCAGTCATACTCTCCAACCTCATTCAACTGGGTGTGATCATGCAGGACAGGGACTGAAATATATATAACATTTCTCAGTGGGATACTTGAAATTAAATAAACATTATTTTTTGGACTTATTTCCAGAAATCTCTCCAGCAAGGATCTTTATTTATCTAGCTGAAGTGCCAAAGACTCAGTTAACATTAAAATCTGCCTCAGATGAATCTTATTTGTAAAATGTAGTAGATGGAATAAGTCCTGATCCAGGATTTGGGAAGCCCAGATTCTAAGGTCAACTCTGCCAGGAGGTGGCCCAAGACCATAGGCACATTACTCAGCTCCTGGAATCGCCAGCAGTTTAGGAGAAACCTAAACCAACTGGAAGCTCCATGAGGTTGGGGACTTTGTCCATTTTATTGTCTCTCCAGGGCCCAGAGCCATCCCTGGCATATGGTAGGGACTCAACACATACTTCTTTAACATGTGGACTATCTTCAAAGCCTCTAGCTTTCGGTAAATAGGAATCCATAAAATCACTTCCAAAATCTAAAGTTCATCTTTTTGTTTTTTGCTCTCCCACCCCAACCCAGTCTCTTAGCAACAACGGGAAAGAGTTGCTGGTTCTGAAGCAGTTCTCAAGTTGTGTGACCTGGCAGCTGGGAGTGATTCTGTGGACTCATATTATCATATTGGCATCACTCCCCCTCTGCTGTCACTCCCCAGGCTTCCTGCTCAAAACCACCCATTCAGTGCAGGGTGCAAATCCCAAATTTGAAACCGTAAGCATTTCCTTGCATCTTCCATGTGTCAGTTGATTGCACACCAGATTAAACATTTTTTAAAGCAACTAATCATCACAACCATTTACCTAGCACCTACTATGTGTCAAGCAAATTCACTTACTCCTTCCTGCTTAATCTTCTCAACAAGCCTGGAAGCACCCCCTCTTACAATGAGAGAATGGAGGCTCAGAAATGTCATGAACTTCTCAAGATCATACAGTGAGCAAAGGCTGTCACCAATATGGGACCTCAGTTTTCTGTCTGATTCCAACCTTCTAGGTTTTAAAATCTGGGTTAGAAGAATCTGGAAAGTGTTCTAAAAGGCCCACGAGAACAACCCAGTGGAAAAAGAACATAATGGCATTTACAGACCATCCAGTTCTTTCTCCACCCACTTTAGTTCCACTCCTAAAGCTGAAATAACTTGTTTTCTGTCACTCCAGTATCCAGAGCTGACACTAACAGTTGGGAGTTAGGCTCAAGAGAGTTCAACTTGGAATGAACCTTTTAGCCCATTCAGTCTAGCCCCAACATTTTGAACTGTAACCCAAAGAGCTTAAGAAGATCACCCATTTAATCAGGCAGAGTCAGCCTTGTTTCTACCAAATCCTAAGCTTTTTACCTGAAAGGGGGCAATAACACGTGTAATATTAAACTGTGACTATGAAGACCAAGTGAGATAATGTCTTCAAAGTGCTCCGCCTGGTGGCTCAGCAGGAAAGAATCCACCTTTCAATCAGGAGACACGGGTTTGACCCCTGGGTCGGGAAGATTCTCTGAAAGAGGAAATGGCAACCCAGGAATATTGCCAACTCCAGTATTCTTGCCTGGGAAGTCCCATGGACAGTGGAACCTGGTGGGCTTCAGTCGATGGAGTCACAAAAGAGTCAGCCACATCTTAGTGACTAAAAACAAACTGCTTAGCGAGGTTGGGGCCTGGCCCTTGGTAAGTCTGGCAAATGGTAGATGCTACTGACCGTGATCCTCTCTGAACCTCAGACTCTTTGTCTGTAACTGGGTCTGGTGAGGGCCCCTAACTCACGTATTAGCTAAGGAAATCCAGAGCTCTTGGATGTGGCAGAACTTTGCTGTGTTTGCTTCACAAATGCTAGCTTCAATCTCCCAGTGCTGTCAGGTAAACGTTTCCTCGTGTTTCTAGATGACATCCCAGGTAGACAACATCAAAGTCAGATCGGCAGCATCTGCCCCAGCCTCTGATGATTATGGATGATTATGAAACTGGAGAAAGGAAAGACAGGAAAAATCTTAACATTTGTATCCCCATATAAATTTTACCTTCTCACTCTTCTCTTCTTGGCATTGCTTAGATTTCAGCAAAACCCCAGTGGTTGCAATGAAGGCTCTGAACTGGAAAGGCACAGAGGGATTGGCGCTGTCTGGCTAGCACCAGATAGTTTGATAAAAGCTTGATAAAACTTTGATAAAAGCTCCAGATGGCTTGATAAAAGAAGTCAGGTGCTGCCACGTAAAGGGCTCATGATGCGGGAGGGAGCTGTGTGCAAGTGAGTCATGAGCCTAGAGAACTATGGGTTTTGCCCACCACGTGAGCTTGGAAAGCAGTGAAGGACAGCAGGCGCCCGGCCACCATAGTATCTATCATCTCCTCCTCTTTCTATACCTTCTGTCTAAGCACTCTTTCAGGATCACCCCTGCCTACCCTTGTGTCTTTTACCTGGCTTCTTCCAGATTCCCAATATTCAACCTACTTTTTAAAGACTACACCATCAGGAGGAGTGAATGGGAAATGAAGAAGGAGTGATAGGTTGTGTAGACAAATACACTAAGGAGTTTGACTGTGGAAAGATGGAAAGAAAATGAATCGCTCTTGGGGACAGTTGGATTAAAGCTGTGTTCATTTTTAATGAAGTGATTTTTTTTCTCAGGTGAAAGAGACAGGAGCCCATTTAAATGTTTTTGGAGAGGAGCCAGTGGAGAGGAAAAGGCTGAAGGGACAGAGGCTACATCGATAGCACAAGGTTCCTGAAAATAGGGGAAGGGCTTCAGAGCTTAGGGGCAGCCACCAAAGAGAGAGCTCTCTTCCGTGGCAATAGGAAGGGAGGAGGGCAATAGGGAGTAAAGGTGAGGTGCCCTCTGTCCAGACATGCACAGACACACACGGTCCAGGGTTCAGCACAGCCTTCCTTCTCCCTTTGCACAGCTGTGGCCTCCTGCCAGGTGCCACCTCAGGTGCTCTGAGTGCCTGAATTGCCCTCAGAACAATCTGCAAAGTAGGCACTCCTAACCCCCGTTGTATAAATGTGCACGTCAAGTCTCAGAGAGCACATGAAATTGCCTAAAGGCACACAACTAGTATTCTTAACGAAAGCAGTGCTGAGGGGCTTCCCTGGTGGCTCAGTGGTAAAGAATCTACCTGCCAATGCAGGAGACATGGGTTCGATCCCTGATCTGGGAAGATCCCACATGCCATGGAACAACTGAGCCCATGAGCCACAACTACCAAGCCTGTGTCCTAGAGCCCGGGAGACACAGCTACTGAAGACTGACTGCATGCCTAGAGCCCAGGCTCTGCAACAAGAGAAGCCACCACAGTGAGAAGCTCATGCGCCACGTCTAGAGCACAGCCCCGCTCTCCCCAGCTAGAAGAAAAGCCCTGCAGCAGTGAAGACCCAGCACAGCCAAAAGTAAACAAATACTTTTTTTTTAAATACTGCTGACACCAATGCAGTCCTAGATATGTGTCACACTCTTTTCTAAGTCCTTTATATTCATTAACCTATTTAATCCTATGAAGTAGTTACTATTACTATCCTGATTTACAGATGAATAAATTAAGACACTGGAAGATGAGGGGGTTTTTTGCCCAAAGTCAAACAACTTTAAAAAGCACTGAAGTCCATCCGCCTTCCAGGTCAGTAGTCTGGACCATGTTGATTATGGGACACACAGAAATGGGGATTAAACTCAAACCCTCTTTTGTCTGGCTCCCAAGGCCATACTTTTTTCACTGTGTCAATACATGAGGCTAAGTAAGGGCAATCAGCTTTCTCCTTCTTCTTCTTCTTTTTTTTTTTTCAGTTTGGCCATGATGTGTGGCTTGCAAGGTCTTCGTTTCCTGACCAGGCATTGATTGAATCCATGCTCTTGGCATTGAAAGCACAGAGGCCTAACCACTGGATTGCCAGAAATCAGCCTTTAGAATTGAATGTTCTGTATCGAGAGCCAATTAGGACTCCTGAGGACAACTAAAAGACACATAAGTACCTCCATCAGACTTCCCCCAATTTCTCATTGGCCAAAACTGGGCGATAGGAATCTTTCAAATTCCTTCATAGCTGGGGCTGTCTCTGTGGTGGCAGCAGATGAGTGGGGAAGGTTGAAACTGGCATACCTTTAACCAAGCCAGTGTCTGCCAGAACCATGCAGGGAGATAGGTGTTTTACCTAAGGCTTCATTCATTCATTCAGTTAATCATTGATTAACCATAAATTCTGCACAGCACTGTGCCAGCACTGGGCATACAGAAGGGGGAGCTCCTGGTTCTTGCTTTTTAAGGATCTTAAAGACTCTAAAACTGATACTTAGAGTGGATACATGAGTAGACTCGTCCATCTCATTGTGTGGCAGCATCCTGTAGTGAGCTTTGTGCAAAGGGTCCTGGAAAGGGGCAATACTCTGTCTGTACAGGGGAGGGAGTAAGAGACAGGCTTCACAAAGAAGACATCATTATTAAGAAAAAGAAGTTTGCCGGATGAACAAAGGAAGTGAAGGCTTGTGACTCAGGCTGAGGGGACACGTGTGCACAGTCACGGACGCAGGGAGAAGGATGCAAATTCTAGAAGCTTGGAAGGGTGAAGTATGGCTTTGGCAGAGATACCAGCTTTGGGGGAAGGGAGGGTGTGAGGTATAGCTGAAGAGGTAGGCAGGAGCTAGACCATGTCACAATAGGTACTGTATACCACATATAGGAATTTAATCTCTAATTCTTACTACCATCCTGGGAAGCTTGTCTATTCCTACTTCCAACTTCAGATAAGAAAATGTCCTCTGTCCACAATTGATAAGAACCAGGGCCAGGGTTTGAATCAGGCCAGCCTGAAGCAAAGCCCACACTCTTTCCCCTACACCGTAAGGAAAGAGACTTCTAAAGCTATTGCACCCTATTATGTAACCAAAAATAAATAAATAAATAAAAGCCTTTTTTGCTACAGTGGCAGTGGCCATGTCATTCCAGAAACTAAAATTTGTTCTCTTTATAAATGAGGGGTTAGTGTATTTTTTCCCCTGCTCATTATAAAGGCCTGCTTCCTACCAGAATGAATAATGAGGCTGTAGCTGTCTGCATTCAGCCAAAGGAAGACGCATAATTGTATTTCTTCCCTGATGGAAGAAGCAGCTGTGGCACTAATAAAAATGACTGCTTTTCAATTCTTTCAACAGAGTAAATAAAACTCCCTTGTGATTAACAGCAAATTGGTTTCCTACAGAGTTGTCAAACCTGAAGGGATGTGATAAGGGGGGAGGAAGAAGATGGGGGACCGCTTGGTTAGTGTGCTTTCTTTGAGTACACGTTCCAAAGGTGCTTTGAGTAGGAAAGATACTTTTAACTTCTTTCAGGAAATTCCCGAGCCTGGCAAAATAATGGCATGGGGACCAAAGGGGAAAAGGGGGTCTCAATTGTTAACAACTGCAGTCTCTAAGGTTTTCAAATGTGGGGAACCAACTCTTTCCCCATTCATTTATTCTATTGAATATTTATGAAGTGCTTCCTGGTATTTTATTCAATAACTGAATATTTACTGAGTGTCTACTATGCCCAGGCACAGTGCCGTGCTTCCAGGGAAGAAAGGTAAAGAAAATCCACTTCCTGCCCTCAAGGAGTTCACAGTCTAATGAAAAGAGAGATGCTCATTGATAGGATTCTAGTGATAAGATCTACATACTGGAAATAAAAATAGTGGATTTTTATGGTTTTTTCTGTGCCTTGACAAATAAGGTAAAGAAGCTGTTTTGCCTGCCCCCAGCTTCATGTGAAAGAGTTACAAACCAAGGCCAATGAAAGATCAATCAGAAATGAAGATAATATAGCTTTGAAATGGCAATAGAAGGAAATGTGATTCTGTGTGTAAAATACTGGTGGATGAGAACAGTATAATTTGAGGAAGTTAGGAATGAGTGGGATGTAGGAGCCCCATAAGGGCTGTGCAGGTACTACCAGGGCTAGCAGTTGGTATCACCCCAGCTCCTGGTACCACCCCAGGTCCAAAAGAATAAGGGAGGGAATTGACTACGGGGACCTGGAAAGGAAAGAGTTGTGTAGAGAAGATGACCTTGAGAGGAATAGTGACTGACAGTTGAATTTGACTGACAGTCAAATCTAGACTAAGGCAACCAAACCGGGAAAGTGTCAGGGAAATAGACACCTAATCTCATTCTCCTTCATCCCAAGACTTTTTTCAATCTTACAGGTCAGGGAAGGCTTCCTGCAGTGGAGACAGCACTTGAGCTGGATCTGGACAGATGAATGAGAATTCGGTATGTGATGAGCAGAGTGAAAAAAAATCTCAAGTCAGAAAATACGGTCAGAGTAAAAGTAAAAAATTGGGAGGTAGACTGAAACCAGATCCTGAGACAGACCTTTATTTTATGGGCAGAAGTTTGACTTTTGTACCCAGAGCATTGGAGAACAATTGAATAATTTCAAACCATGATCATATTTGCATTTATAAAAAAATTCCCTTGGCTGTAGCATGGAAGATGGATTGAAGAAGGGTAAATAGTGGAGAAGAGACAGGCTGGTACAATAAACAGCAGATAAGAGATGAGAGACTTCGCTGGTGGCCCAGCGGTTAAGACTCTGAACATCCAATGCGGAGGATATGAGTTCAATCCCTAGTCGGGGAACTAAGACAGTAGTCACATATGGATGTGAGAGTTCGGTCATAAAGAAGGCTGAGTGCCAAAGAATTGATCCTTTTGAACTGTGGTGTTGGAAAAGACTCTTGAGAGTCCCTTGGATAGCAAGGAGATCAAACCACTCAATCCTAAAGGAAATCTACCCTGAATATTCATCAGAAGGACTAATGCTGAAGCTAAAGCTCCAATACTCTGGCCTCCTAATGCGAAGAGCTGACTCATTGGAAAAGACCCTGATGCTGGGAAACATTGAGGCAGGAGGAGAAGAGGGTGACAGAGGATGAGATGGTTGGATGGCATCACCGGC
Organism: Bos indicus x Bos taurus; assembly: GCF_003369695.1. NCBI lineage: Eukaryota > Metazoa > Chordata > Mammalia > Artiodactyla > Bovidae > Bos > Bos indicus x Bos taurus. Next base: position 87,439,038 of record NC_040078.1, read on the forward strand.
TTGATGGACATGAGTTTTAGCAAGCTCTGGGAGATGGTGAAAGACAGGGAAGCCTGGTATGCTGCAGTCCACGGGGTTTCAAAGAGTCAGAGACAACTGAGCAACAACAGCAACAAAGGGATGAGAGCCTGGACCAACATCAAACTCATGGAGACAGAGAGAAGGGGATAGTTTTGAAATAAATGAGGAAGTAGAAATGATGGTTGGTTGAGTGGGAGAAGTCTATGCAGCAAAGAGAGGCATAAAGATTGACTCTCAGTGTCAGTGGATGGCATGTTTACTTGGGTTAGAAACAAAAGCAGAACAGGTTTAGGGGAGGCAACAAGATGGCTTTGGCCTAAGATATACAGTTTCACATGCCTGCAGGACACCTAGGTGGAGAAGCCCAAGGTGACTCAAGTTCAGGAGAGGGAGAGAGCTGGGCCCAAGGAGAGACAGAGCCATGTGGGCACTGTGCTGATTAGGCCATAGACATACACAGGAAGAACCTGGAGAGCATGGAGAGACAGAGAGGAGAGGGCCCACAGGCTAGATGACCTCCCACTCTCATCTGTAGGAGGGAAATGAGCGTGCCTCCTTCGATGGGTTGTTGTGACATTGAGAGGGGAGATACATGTGAATGTGCCTTGGGCAGAGCAGAGACTAAATATATTTGCAAAAGCAGAAAAAAGGTACAAATGCTGAGAAATTAGATTTTATACTGTGTTCAGAGAACAAAGCAACAGCTGCTTTATGCTTAATGAACATCACAGTATGCTCTCTGTTCTTACTTCCTGACATTATCTGTCCCTCCTTGCTGCTTGGACAGTGAGGGAAGGGCAGTGAGATCCCAGAGGTGTTTGTATCTCACATTCACCTAAGTATTTGTAAAACAACTAGCACATCATAGGTATCCACTAAATGCATAAGTATGGCTGATTGATTGTCTGGCAGGGAAAACAAACAGGAAAAAAGAAAAATGAGAGCGACCCCAACCTGAATATAGTCCCAATTACCCCAGCACTTCTCCATAACTGATAAACCACTGGCTCTCTGGGTCCTGTCTCTCCCCCACTGGGGACACATGATTAATGTCCTTTCTCTGTTGGAGAGTGGTGGTCCGAAGATTAATGAAGTCAGAATCCCTTAGAGATACTTGAGTAAGAAATGGAGCGTATTGTTGTCGTGTTTTAATTAATTTGAAAATTATCCTATATTGTCCAAATGGCAACTGACTCATCAAAAGTGGGTGTTTGGAAGTGATAAATGGAAAGTCTGAGGATTTTCTCATTAATTAATTTGGCTGTGAAAGTAAGCACTGGCCCACATTCCCAGTGAAATAAAAACAGACCAAAAGGTAACCAAGAAGCCGGGCTAGTGTGGAATGGCATCAATTCTGCCCCGAGGCATAGACTCACACTTTAAGCAGCCAAGAAATAATTTTACATATGTAATATGTAATACATGATTGTTAGTATTTTCCAAATTTTTTGCAGTGTGCATATGTCATTTTACAATACAAACTTAATTAAAAACATTAAAATAAAAATATTCATCATACATATATAGCATATAGAATACATATCTCATATGCAATAAGTAAAGTAATATAGAGTAAATTCTACATTTGCTTTTCTCTTTATATATGCTTTGAGACTTTTTTAAAGTTAACACTCCACAGTGTGATTTTGTCCTTCATTCTGTATACTTTGTTTAGATAAACCAGGAGTCTTTACTCATATGCAACAGAAACTGCATTTGATGGATACATACCAAAAGGCACTGGAGGGAAGAATGTGAGGGAACTCAACATTTCAAAAGGAAAACGAGGAACTAGGCTTAGAAAGACCGGAAGAGGAAGCAAGCAGTTCCGGGAGTTTGTCAGGATCTACACACAGGCTCTTCCAGGAGCACCTGTGACAACCAGTTAGCTCAAAACCACTCATGTGACCAATTAGGAAGGGAAGGCCTGGTCAGCTCAGCAAAGACCATGCTTCTGCCTGTGGCTAGAGGAGAGTAGGGCACTTTGCTAACTGTCCTAGCCAGCCTGTACTCAAAGGACTTTGATCATGCTCCAAAGTGAATCATAATCCTAGACCCAAATGAAATGGCATCCATATTGGACAAACAAAAACAGATGCCCATCACATTTGTAATAGTTCCCTCTCCCCGTCCCAATTTTTTAAGGTCTAATCTACATAAAAACAATGATAATTCAAATCGAGCACTGCCCCATTGCTGAATAGCTCTGATTGTTAGAAAATCCTTCTGAGGTGTTGACTCCACTGCTGTTTTCCCATATCAGAGAGGAGTCAGGATGGTGGTAAAACTGAAAACTGTCTTGTTTGAGGATCAGTCGAGAAAGCTGGGGGGAGAAGGGAGTTTGGAGGCAACAGGAAGACACAGGGGTGAAATGAGCTGTCATCACTATGCGGCCAAAGGGCTGGCTGCCATGAAGCAAAAGAGTGAGGGCTATTCTCTCTTTTCCTGAAGACCACAGTTAGAACCAAGAGGTAGAAGCTCAGGGGAGGCAGATGTCATCTCAACAAATGGTTTTAACTTCAGGAATTAGAACGGCCCCTCTCTGGAAGGTAGGAAGCCCATTATCTCAAGAAGTAGGCAAGTAGGAAGTCCAGCCCAGGCTGGGGTTGGGTTATATGATTTCTAAAGGATTCTTTGAACCCTAAGACTCTATGATCCTTTGTTATTTGCAAACCTAGTGAGTCCTTCTGAAAGGCTTCCTCACCTTTCACAGCTGCTCAGTCATATCCATGCCTCAGGGGGGCCTTGCTTCTCCTTTTCAGTCAGTCTGCTCGCAAACCCGAGTTTGCGGACGAATTCCCCATGCACGACTCACTGTGGGGAATGTTGGGATTCTCAACTGGGCATGGCAAGCGGGAGAGGAAAGGAAAAGCACAAATGGTAGATTAGAAGGAACTCTTAGGTTTCAATTTCAGCTCTGCCACTTATATATTATGGGATCTTGGGTAAATCACTGGGCTTTGTGACTCTCATTTTATTCATATGTAAAAAGTGGATGATGATACAACAACAATAATAATAGCCTGCCTTACAGAGCTGATTTTAAAAATAGGTTAACACTTGGTTTTCATAGTATCCTAATGTGCTAGATTATTTAGACACATTGTTCCATGTGTCTAAATAATCTTTAATCCTTCCAACAGTCCCATGATGTGTAGATTCCATTATTCTTACTTCCCAGATGAGAAAACTGAGGTTTAGAGTGTGTAAAGCCTTTCCTTAAATGTTGGAGCTAAAATGAAAATCAACAGGTCTAACTCCGTAGGCTGAGTACTTTGTAATGCCAGCCCACGTTGTCAGAATGACACGAAATAGCACATACCATACTGAACTTATTAGAGGATCTGTTATCCTGATAAGAAAACCAAGGCTCAGAGGGGTTTAATTAATCTGTCCAGAGTTTGAGGACAGAGGTAGGGCGGTAGGAAGAAAAATGCAAATACAGGGTGGAGCTCAAGAAAACAAAAGGCTCAGAACTGTGGCAGGGTGGGAGAAGATTCCAGACCATGGTTTTTCACCTGTGGTGCACATTGGACTGCCGAAGGTCACTTTAAACAGCACTGATGACTGGATCCCACCCCTCGAAATTCTGTTCACTCAGTCTAGAAGGCAGTCTGGGCATCAGGATTCACAAAAGCACTCCAGGATATTTTAATGTGCAGCCAATGTAAGAACTGATTTAGGACAAGAGCTATTGGAATGTGGAGGGATTGAGGCCACTCCAGGCATAGGTAGCAAAGACCCTATATGTCCTGTTTTCCGTCAATCACGCCATCATCTTTTCAGGATGCTTCATGTTCCAGGCATAACTGTGCCCTCAGCACTGACATCTAGTAGGTAGTCTCAGTGGAACGGGATGCTCTACTCAGAGAATGAATAACTTGCATGCAACCCCCACCAGGTAATAGTACTTCCATTAGACAGATGGGGAAACAAAGGCCCAGGAATTTTCAGGAGCTAAATGTCTCTGGCTTTGTACTTTCAAGTTCTGTCTATCTGCCAAAATAATCGGGAGTCTGAGAAGTAAAACCGGGGCCTTGCCTCTCTCTCTTTCCTCCCTCCAGAGCATTGCCTTGCCTCTTATTGCTTCAGCCCTTCTGTGGCCCCTCCACCTACTGGCGAACATCAGCCTCCCAAGAGAGAGGAGAAAAGGGCTGAAGCTTCCTGACTGAAGTGTGGGCAGGAGTCAGGACTAATTGCCATTTTTGAGAAACCCTATAACCCTGTAAATTGGGATTCTAGCTTGGTCTCAGAGCCTCACTGTACTGTGGATTTGAGTAAATCACTTCTTATATCCAGGGCCTTTTCTTCTCTGCTGTAACATGAAGAAGGTGGAGCAGAATCTGCAGGCCAAAAACTAAAGTACTTTGGGGTCTAGGTAGATGATGTACACCCATGGGGCAGGCTGGATGGGGACCATGGGGAAGCAGCAAGCATGTGCCTTGTCCGAAGGGGTCAGGATTTACTGAACTCCAGCCAGTTGTCACCACACAGGCATGTAGGCTCAGAGGTGTGAAGTCTGATTTGTTACTAAAGAAGTGCTAAGAAATCTTTATTTATGTGCAATCTCCTGCTTAATCTAATGTTAGTCTAATAGTAGTAGTAGTAATGCATAGAAAACAAAATATGAATGTGGATTGAATTTAGCCCACAGACTGCTTCTTTGTGACCTGAGGGTTAAATAGTCTGAAAGACTGTCACGTTCTGTGATCTCTAAACAAGGGGACCTGACCCAATATTACAGAACACAAAAATCGGCATTTCTGCACTAGTTGAAAGTTATGTTTAGGAAGTAAACCCAAATGGCATCCTCCTTATTATTAATTCCTAATACTTTGGCGTGCATTTATTTTTGTGACCCTTGGGAAATTGTTCTCCCTCCAAAATCTGACAACCGTGTTTGAAAGAGAAGGATCACCTGCTTTATAGAGAAACAGTGCCCTCTGCTGGAAGAGTAAAGCAGAAGGCTGTCTTTGGCTCTGAGGTCATCTGATACTTGAAAGATTTGTTTGTTTTCACTTGAGATAGATTTAATGAAGAATAATAAATAAAAACCTAAATGCATATTTATGGATGGTTTGATGTATGTTAGGGAGAAATTGAGCTTTCATGTATCCATTTGGGAGTAATTAGTCTTAATCTATTAAAAAAAAAAAAAAAAGTCCAGGATTACAGAAAGGAAGAAAACATTTGTTACATCAACTGACAGCAATCTGGAATGCACAGACAAGGAGAGGAAATTGGAGTCTAGGTCTCCAGACTATGTTCTGGAAAATCAGAGCCTTTACAATAATGTATTGCAAATTTATGGGTTTTCATAGTTACTCTCACCGCAGCCATTTAATAAATCCTCCCAATAACTCTCTAAGGCCAGTATTATTGTCCTCATTCGACAGATAAGGAAAATGAAATACAGAGATTCTGAGTGACCAGCTGGAAACTTTTTATCAATTAAATGATAGAAACAAGCTTAGGTTAGTTGATTAGCCCCTCTAAGCCTCAATTGCCCTATTTGTAAAACACAGATAAAAATACCATCCATATTTGCAACAAAGATTAAATGCAAAACACGGCAAGGCACTGAACACAGTGCTTGTCCCAGAGTTAGCCTGGTGCCCAGCGCTGGCAACTCACTGCAATGATCAGAGGCAAGATCATTTATTTATTTGTTTTTGGCTGTGCTGGGTCTTCATTGCTGCCTGCTGCTGCTGCTGCTGCTAGGTTGCTTCAGTCGTGTCCGACTCTGTGTGACCCCATAGACGGCAGCCCACCAGGCTCCCCCGTCCCTGGGATTCTCCAGGCAAGAACACTGGAGTGGGGTGCCATTTCCTTCTCCAATGCATGAAAGTGAAAAGTGAAAGTGAAGTCGCTCAGTCGTGTCCGACTCCCAGCGACCCCATAGACTGCAGCCTTCCAGGCTCCTCCGTCCGTGGGATTTGCCAGGCAAGAGTGCTGGAGTGGGGTCCATCGCCTTCTCCGCACTGCTGCCTGCAGGCTTTCTCTAGTTGCAGCGAGCAGGGGCTCCTCTCTGGTTGTGGTGCCCAGACTTCTCATGGTAGTGGCTTCTCCTGTTGTGGAGCACCGGCTCCAGAGCCTAGGCTCGGCGGTTGTGGCACACAGGCTGAGTTGCTCTGTGGCATGTGGGATCTTCCCAGACCAGGGATCGAACCTGTGTCCCCTACATTGACAGGCAGATTTTTTTTGTTTTTAAGATAATTCAAGTTGTCTTTTTTCCGCTTTTTTTGAGTTTTTTTTTTAATTGGAGGAAATTTGCTTTATACTGTTGTGTTATTTCTGCTGTATAGCAATGCAAAACAATCATAATTATATAAATATAAATATATATATATATATATATCCCCTCCCTCCTGAGCCTCTCTCCCCTCCCCCTCCCCCACCCTTCTCAATCATTACAGAGTACCAGGCTGGGCTCCCTATGTTATATAGCAGTTTCCCAAGAGCTATCTATTTTACACAGTCATAAAGAATGGACTCGGAGAAGGAAATGCGTTGGAGAAGGAAATGGTAACCCACTTCAGTGTTCTTGCCTGGAGAATCCCAGGGACGGTGGAGCCTGATGGGCTGCCGTCTATAGGGTCGCACAGAGTCAGACATGACTGAAGTGACTTAGCAGCAGCAGCAGCAGAGAATGGACTTGTGGCAGGTGGATTCTTAATCACTGGATCACCGGGGAAGACCCAGAAGCCCAGATCTTTTAACTTCGAGTCCTGTGACTTTCCCACTGCGTTCCACACTGTCCTGTATGGTCAAAATAGTGACCACAGTGCTGCTGAGATCTATAACACTGGCCCCAAACCCTAAAAACATAGCCCAGATTTTTTTTTTAACATAAATGACTTTGTCAACAGCTATGAAGATCTTTATTTGCATCATAAAGATAGAATATTCTAAGTGAGGGGTGTTATCTTTCCTGTGAATTGTTCTCCTGTGTCCAGTGACTAGTCTGGTAGATTCCTGAGCTCTACATTTGAATAGGAATATTATTATGTTGGACTTCCTAGGTGGTGCTAGTGATTAAGAACCAACCTGCCAATGCAGGAGACATAAGAGATGCCAGTTTGATCCCTGGGTCAGGAAGATCCCCTGGAGGAGGGCATGGCAACCCACTCCAGTATTCTTGTCTGGAAAATCCCATGGACAGAGGAGCCTGGTGGGCTACAGTCCATGGGGTTGCAAAGACTCAGACACAACTGAAGCAACTGAGCACATTATTATGTTGAAGTTGATGAACATTGCTCAGTTGTGTCCGACTCTTTGTGACCCCATGGACTGTCCATGGAATTTTCCAGCTCAGAATGCTGGAGTGGGTAGCCTTTCCCTTCTCCAGGGGATCTTCCCAACCCAGGGATCGAACCCAGGTCTCCCGCATTGCAGGTGGATTCTTTACCAGCTCAGCCAGAGGGGAAGGCTATTATCATGTTGGATGATATCGTGGAGATGTCAACATTGACCAGTGTGTTCTGGAAGAGCTCCCAGGAGCTGCCTCCATAGTGGAGGAGAAAAACAAGACCCTGAGTCCTTGGACTTTGGCTTTCTCTCCTGAACCTCCATCTTCTTGATGCTTCAGATCTTTCTCGGTCACAGAGAATTCTTCTGAAGTATGTCCCTCAGCAGAGCACAAGGGGTATGTGCTTGCTAAGTCACTTCTGTTGTGTCTAATTCTTTGCAACCCCATGAACTGCAGTCTACAAGGCTCCTCTGTCCATGGGATTGTCTAGGCAAGAACACTGGGGTGGGTTACCATTCCCTCCTCCAGGGGATCTTCCCAACCCATGGATCGAACCTGTGTTTCTGCATTGCAGGTAGATTCTTTTTACCACTGAGCCACTGGGAAAGCCCAAACACAAGGGAATTGGCAACAAAAATCCTTAGTGCAGGACAATGATGTTTCTCAAAAGCCCATAATGGGGCAAATTCATTTTCATTGTTTATTATGATGTAAAATGTAAGCAATAAGAGTGAGAGGGAAAAATCACACAAAGATAACCACGACTAAGAGGACTTCTATTTTTTCCTCTGTTTAGTATTCTATTTTTTTTAGATACATAAAAATCACACCAAATCCTGCTTTTTCACTTACCAATATTCAAAAGAACTATTTCTTTAACATTTTGTAAGTTCTTTTTTATAATCATATATTGAATTGTGTAATTACTATTCTATTATTTTTATTAATATATAATATTATACAGAATAAATATGCCATTATTTACCTATTCATTTTCTTATCATTGGCCACTTCCAATTTTTGACACTATTCTTGTACTATGGTAGAAGTTCATACAGGACACAGATTTGGTGGAATAAAGGAAGAAATTGTATGCTCAGTGGAGAGGAAGGAGGTTGGCGTCGGGTGGAAAGTAAGAGAGCCGATAAAAAGAAATGGAGGAAGTGACATAGACTTAAAGATCTGTAGCTGTTTCCCTGTGCAGATGTCCCAGTGAGGGAAGCGAATGTGCAGTCAGGCATACAATGAAAATACATGCTCCTTGGAGATCAGTCCCACACTAATGACCAGCTAGGGACCTCGGGAAAGTAACGCCTCTGAGCCTCACAGTATGGCTGTAAGAATCACAATGAACTGGTAGATACGAGGGTTATATAAAATGAGATAATGTGCAAAGGGCTCAGTGCCATGCCTCGTTCTCAGCATGTGCCCAACAGGGGCCAGTTATGCCAGAGAGTCTCTTGGAGACTCAGAGCCTCTAGTCCTTGTAAGTTCTCCCTTATAACATGGGGGCTGGAAGCCTGGCAACTATGCTTTTGTAAAGTACCTGATCCCCGAGTGTGTTAGTTTGCCAGGGCTGCCATAATAGAGAATAGCAGACTTAACAACAGAAATGTATCTTCTCACAGTCCTGGAGGCTGGAAGCCTGAAATTAAGAGAGGCCTCTCTCAGAGTGTGAAGAAAAGGGATCCCCTCCCACACTTGGTGTAAATGTAAACTGGTGCAGTCACTATGGAGAACAGTATGGTGGTTCTTTTAAAAACTTAAAGTAGAATTGCCATGTGATCTAGGAATCCCATTCCTCCTAGACATATATCCAGAAAAGATGAAGACTAATTTGAAAAGATATTTGTGCCCCAAAATTCATTGTACCGCTATTTATGATAGCCAAGACACGGCAGCAACACAAGTGTTCATAAATAGATGAATGGATAAGGAAAATATGACATAGAAATATATACACACACACAATGCAATATTACTCAGCCATAAAAAGAATGAAATAATGCCATTTGTGGAAATATGGGTGGACCTAGAGATGATTTTACCAAGTGAAGTAAATCAGAGAAAAACAAATATATGATATAACTTATATGTGGAATCTAAAAAACAGTACAAATGAACTTATTTGCAAAATAGAAACAGGCTCACAGGAATAGAAACCACACTTATGACTACCGAAGGGGAAGGAGGAGGGATAAATAAGGAGTGCAGGATTAACAAGTACACATTACCATATATAACACAGATAAACAATGAGGATTTACTGTATAGCACAGGGAACTATATTCAATATCTTATAATAACCTATAATGGAAAAGAAATGAGAAAAAGAGTATATATACATACACATATGACTGAATCATTTTGCTGTACATCTGAAACTAACACAATATTTGCCTATTGTAAATCAACTATACTTCAGTAAAGAAAAGGGATAACCCCCTCTCCTTGGCTTGCAGTTGGCCACCTTCTCCCTGTGCCTTCACATGATCTTCCTTCAGTGTGTGTCTTCATTTTTTCCTATAAAAAGACATCAGTCACATTGTTTAAGTTCCACCCATACCTTAAATATCTCTTTAATGACCTTATCTGCTGTCACTCACATTCTACTGAGGGTTAGGACTGCAACGTATGAATTGGAGGCAGGGGATTCGCAGTTCAGCCTCTAACCCAGAATGTGGGTTAGAAACACAGGTAGTGTTTGAAAGACAGAAGAGAAGAAAATGACATTCTCTTGGTCTTTGGTTGGCATAAGGTTTCTCCAATGTCTGCAGCGTCCAAGAATCTTCTTGACAATCACCCATTTTCTGCTGCAGACAGCCCAGATCATGAGCAGTAGGTTCCTACAGTTTCTGCACCACCGCCATCTTGAACACTGGCAGTGGTTTCTCTAAACTTTATTCCCTAATAGCTTTGCTACTGCTGCTGCTAAGTTGCTTCAGTTGTGTCCGACTCTGTGCAACCCCATAGACGGCAGCCCACCAGGGTCCCCAGTCCCTGGGATTCTCCAGGCAAGAACACTGGAGTGGGTTGCCATTTCCTTCTCCAACGCATGAAAGTGAAAAGTGAAAGTGAAGTCGCTTCAGTCGTGTCTGACTCTTATCGATCCCATGGACTGCAGCCCACCAGGCTCCTCCGTCCATGGGATTTTCCAGGCAAGAGTACTGGAGTGGGGTGCCATTGCCTTCTCTGCCCTAATAGCTTTGGAGGTATCTAATTTCCTATACAAATTCATTTCTATTTGAGATACCTACAGTGATCTTTGATTTATTGACTGAATCTTGAAGGTTACAGTAACTATTATTTTAAACGGGGTGGGATGGTTGGTGAGTAGAGTTTCAAGGAAACCATTAAAAAGAAGACAGTGGCAAGTCAGACATGAATAGATCCTGGAGAAATTGAAGACAGGATGTTTGGAATTCATTCTATGGTCTAGAACATTATAGATTTTTCTCACTATAACATCCCTAATAGCAGAAAGCATAAGCCCCCATGGATTCTATCAGCAATTGCTACAAGTAAGAAAATTCTTTGAAATCTTTAAAACTCACCCCAATTTTTCATGTGTGTTATAATATGTTCATTTGTTTTAATGTAAAATAATATTTTTAATTATTAACCATCAAATAAAATGAACATTCTAGAGTGATGCTACATTTACCCTATGGTTTTGAATACTGTCCAAACCTGGTCACTAACCACACACAGCTTGAGAGCACAGCCCAAGGCAATATGGAATCACTGAGTGGTTCTAAGGAACAAAGTAAAATAAAGCAGTTGCTTTTGAATGATCTCTGTGCTGCTGTGTGGAGGGTGGGAGAAGGCAAGCATGGGAGCAGGGAGATATATTAGAGGCTGTTGTAACAATCCAGGTGAATACGATAAGACACCAAAATAAGGCTCTGGAGCCAAGGTACCTGAGAGAGCTTGGCAGGTCACTGTCACCTCTGACTTCAGCAGAAAATACAAGCAGGTCAAAACATGTGACAGCCAAGGTCCTTCCCAATCCAAAGGTATTGGGATGTCTTCCTGCTTCTCTTCACCTTGTGCTCACCTCTTAATCCATTATTAATCTGCATAGTTTATTTCATGCAAAGGTCAGCCTCACTTAAAGAGGACTTTTGCAGCTAGTTTGCTAATGAGATGAAAATTTGTAGACTTGTTTGTTTTAAAGCTGAAGAGGAAGTTCTAGACCTAAGAAAAATTGATCTTTTGATAGAGGTGTCTAGTTTCCAATTCTAATCTGATATATAAAATATGCCATACATACCTAGCATATAGGAGGTGCTCAATAAATACCTGTTGAATTACCAAGTGAATGAATAAATGAGAAGTTCCAACGCATTCACATGCATCTTATAACAAGTCTTCCCTTATGCTATTCGTGTACCGTACATTATCTTGGCACTTCATCCCACAGTTTAAGGCCTTGTTCATATATGTGCTGTTCCCTCTGCGTACAATGTCTTTTGCCTCTTAATCCATCTGGAAAATGTCTGCTCACTTGTCATAACTCAGCTTAAAATCACATTGTCAAAGAAGAGAATAGATATGTAAGTTGAACACATGCATTTAGAGTCACACAGACCTTGGTTCAGATCCAGGCTTTAAGATATATATAGTGAGAGGGTGTCCCAGTAATCTTTTCTCATAAACTTTTGGTTTCTTAAATTATAAGTAAAATGAGAAAGAAAAATCATTTTGCCAGATCCAACCATCATTTTCCATGGCGGTGAACCATAGTTCTACAGGCAGCCCAACCTGGTAACAGTACCAAGCTTCATGTCTACTTTTGCTGAATGTCTCAAACTTCTACCCACATGGAAACATGGCCATAGGCTGGATAGCAAATATATCTGATGATCTCAGCCATATACTAACAGCACCAGATCTTTAACTCCATCCTCAATTTGACTTGGGTGGAAAATGTTCCTGATGCTTGTGCACCACTATGTCTCATGCTTTGGGTTGACCGAGGCTGGTCAGTGCTCCTCAGAAAACTTGAAAACTGCCGTTATTCATATGTGGTTATTCAGGGATTCATGTAGAATTCATGACAAGGAATCAATTGAAAATGTAGAACTCTTTCTTCTTCCACCAAATCCACACCTTCGCATTACACCTGAGTCCATCTGGATGACCCACCAAACAGGGCTCATGGTGTGTTTTAACCACTGTCAACCTCTGGGTTTTGGGGCTCACAGGTATGCCTAGTTGCAACCTTTACCCTCAAGCTTGTTTTCCATAAGAAACCCTGAAGTACTTAAATTGTACTTTTGTCATTACCCATCCAGAGGCCTAAACAAAATGAAATGTATTTAGAAGACAGGAAATCATGGGAAGCTTGAAATAAACTTCAGAGTGATACCAAACCCATTAATATACAACTTGACTTTCACATTGCAAACCTAGCGTCATTATCATCCTTCACAACAAAATAAGTTTTGAGGCTCGCTGGATTTCCACCCTTAGGCAAGTTTCCTAAACTCTCTTAGTTTCAGTTTTCTCACTGTAAATTGTGAGTAATAATTCCCATTGTGAGACCTCAGTACCGTATGTTAACAAGCCTGGCACACAGGAGATGTTTAGTCAACAGCGTCTGTAATTATGTCTCCAAAAACTCTTTCGTTCATGGGATGTGTTTCCTTTCTCAGTACCGTGAATACAGAATTTCCTCACCTATTGACTGGGTAAAATAATACCAAAGTCATAGGACTGTTAGGGCTTAAGTAGATAAGACACATAAGATTTACAATCTCATCACAATTCTAATTTGCATTATCCTAAAATTGAACATGCTTCCGCTAGAGTCTTTGAGTGTTTCATGTATGTCTTTGGGAAGGATGGGTGAATAACATGTGTTGGGTGCCAACCACAGGCCAGTTGTGTATAATGTGCTTTTGATACATTATCTCCTTGGATCTACCCCCAGACTCCATAAGGAGAAATTGAATCCCCATCACAAGATGAGAATACAGATGCTATGGAAAAGCTGAGGAACTCACCAGGTGTGATGCCATGTTCTTTGCATCATTCTGCAGCATAACTGAGGCCAAAGCAGATGTTCCATAAGTGTCAAAGAATGCTCCCACAGATGATGAGACACCTCCTCTGAGGCAAAATGTTCACTACAGTTCAGCACTTGAGAGCATCCTGGGGCCAAATTGCCTTGGCTCTTTTGCCTTCCAACACTCTAACTTTGGATACATTCTTAACCACTCTGTGCCTCAGTTTCAATCAATTGTAAAATGGAAATCACAATAGCATCTACCTTATATTAGTGTTTTTTTGAGAATAAATGCAGTAGTGTTTGTAGATTATTTTGCATAGTGCCCAGCGCATAGTAAGTTCTCATTTAATGCCTCTCCTAAATAGATAGGTCTCAGAGCCCCTTGAGGAGCACTGCTGGAATGACTCAAGAAGCCACCCATCAAGCTGTGGTAGGTCTGGGCCTTGGGAGCCTGCAGACACTTGGATACTGTTGCTGATAGGAAGCGGGGCCCATTTCCAGCTGTAACAGCCTCACAGTTGACAAAGGGATGGTGTTCATTTCCTTCAAAAGTTGTTTGGCTCTCTTTCCAAGGCTTTAGGGCAACTGCTGTTTCAATAGGAAGCTCTCTGAAGCTGTGAGTCAACAGTCGCTCATCCTGGGAGGTGATTCACACGCCAGAGTGTGCGGTCCGCAAATGGTGTGGGGGTGGTACCTCTGAGGGAGAGATTGACGTGCCCCCAAATGAGTTGTTTGTGATCACAGGCTGCTCATGAGCAGACATGAGAACAGATGCACCAATTAATTTCTTGTCATGTCCCCTCCACACTCCTTCAGGAGGGGCACAAATGTTGCTCAAAAAGATGTCGAACTTGGACATGAGAACAGTCACCCCCCCACCTCGCAGTCCTTTACAAAGTGAGGGCTGGTCAAAGAGTCAGAATGAGGAATGAGAGATTTGGATTGTTCCAAGGTTTATGTTATTCATTTGGAGGTAAGACGGGTGAATTCCTGAGAAACTGACTGGAGAAGGACTTTGAAGCTGAAGGCAATTTCAGTGGGGTGAGAGTTTTGCCCCTAGTTTTTTACTTGATAATAAAAACTTTAAGATTAAAAAAAAAACAATTAACCCATTACTTATCTGTCAGTTTCTTCCAATAGACTGTGTGCACCCCAGGGGTCCTAATCTTAGATTCAGGACTGAGAGTCCTGTGTTGGCCATGTGCCAATAAACCTGGATCTGAATCTGAGAAAAGTTCTAGACAAGTTACTTAACTTCTCAGGGCCTCAGTTTTCTTCTCTATAATATGGAGACTCAGCATAATACAAACCTGGTAGAGCTGTTAAGAACATTCATTGATCTAATACAGTTCTACTCAAAATGGGATCCACGGACCAGAGCTCATCTATCAACTATTACCAGTCCTTGGTCAGGTACATACAAAAAGTGAACATAATTGTTTGGGAACCACTACAGCAGTTGCACGTTACAGCTATAGTTTTATTATATTCAGTGAATAAAAGTTTAAAAAACAAACTGGTCCTTCATCACAATGAGAGCTATTAATAGTTAAATAGTTAAATGCAGATATATTTAAGGATCTCTTTTTTAAAATACATATTGTTTTATTATAAGTATCTTCCTTTTATTTTTTCTTTGTGGTTGTTTTTGAGCTTTATGGGTGGGTGGGTAGTATGGTTTCCATTTCAGGATTTTTAAAGAGATATTTTAAATATTTATTATTAAAAGTGGGTGTCATAGACTTAAGAACACTAATTAAAGAACTTAGTAAGCATAAGGATTTTGGATTTGATTCTAAGATGGTGCAAGAGAGCTGGGATTCTAAGTGGGAACCCTGAGAGCATAGAGAGGGAGGGGCTTCTGTGAAATCTCATTCTTCAATAGTGTGGTTCACGGTAGACTCTCCTCCTTGGCTCTGCTGTTGGAAAAGCCTTCTTGATGAGCTCTTGATTGACAGCAGTCCTTCCCACCTTCTAGTGAATTCCACAAAGTAGAGGATGAGTTTTGCTTAATATCAACTCATTTAATATTGGACAAGAACAAATATTGGGCCACTATAACATCATAAAAGTGATTCTTTTGAAATCTGCCAGTTCACAGGCATTTAAGGTGCTCTTGATGTTCTTCATAAAAAGAGAGATGGGTGACAGCACTGTTGTTGTTCAGCCACTAAGTCTTGTCTGACGCTCTGTGACCCCATGGACGGCAGCACACCAGGCTCCTCTGTCCTTCACTATTTCCCAGAGCTTGCTCGAATTCATGTCCATAGAGTCAGTTATGCTATCTAACCATCTCATCCTCTGCCTTCCCCTTCTCTTTTTGCCTTCAGTCTTTCTCAGCATCAGGGTCTTTTCCAATGAGGGCATAATGTAGCAGAAAGAACACAAACTTTGGAATCAGGCATAACTGGGTTTGATTTTTAACTCTGCCACCTAGTGACCAGCAAGTTACCTAATCTCTGGACCTCAGCTGCCTCACTAGTAAAATGGGGATTATAATCCTAACTATATAGGGTCTTTGTGAGAATCAGAAGTGGTATTTGCAGTATGCTCCTCACATAGAATATTTCAATAATTGTTAGCATGTATCACCCCCATTTTTCCATGAAAAAACTTCCGTGAATAAACTAATTTCAGTTCAGTCCAGTCGCTCAGTCATGTTCAACTCATGCACGTTTCCCTGTCCACCATCTCCCGAAGCTTGCTCAGACTCATGTCCATTGAGTCGGTGATGCCATCCAACCATCTTGTCCTCCATCGTCCCCTTCTCCTTCTGCCTTCAGTCTTTCTCAGCATCAGGGTCTTTTCTAATCAGTTGGCTCTTCGCATCAGGTGGCCAAAGTATTAGAGCTTCAGAGACGGCCACAAATTTTGTACTATTCCTCTCAATGAGAGGCAGAGTTTAATTTGCCTCCCCTCAATCAGAGCTGGGCTCATCTCTTACTTGACTATAGAATGACTCTAGCAGAGTCATGTTCTAGGACTTATAAAACTAGGTTGTAAGAAATCTTGCAGTTTTCACCTGGGCCTCTTAAAAAAATTTCAATGCCATCTGCCATGTAAAGTGAAAGTGAAAGTTGCTCAGTCATCTCTGACTCTTTGCAACCTCATGGACTATACAGTCCATGGAATTCTCCAGGCCAGAATACTGGAGTGGGTAAACTTTTCCTTGTCCAGGGCATCTTCCCAACCCAGGTCTCCTGCATTGCAGGTGGATTCTTTACCAGCTGAGCCACAAGGGAAGCCCAAGAATACTGGAATAGGTAGCCTATCCCTTCTCCAGAGGATCTTCCCAACCCA
The DNA here is from genome assembly GCF_003369695.1 of Bos indicus x Bos taurus. Classification (NCBI taxonomy): domain Eukaryota; kingdom Metazoa; phylum Chordata; class Mammalia; order Artiodactyla; family Bovidae; genus Bos; species Bos indicus x Bos taurus. The sequence goes on from NC_040078.1 coordinate 87,455,621, forward strand.
GGAATTGAACTGGGATCTCCTACATTGCAAGCAGATTCTTTATCAACTGAGCTATCAGGAAAGCCATCTGCTATGCCAGTATCTGACTACTCTATGTTCTCCATGCTGTGAGGAGCCCAAGCCAGAAAAGCAGAGGAGGCAGTGGAGGAGAGGTGCCCCATCATTCTCCCACTGGACCACTCCTCCAAGCCCAGGTGAAGTGGAGAATGAGTGAAGAGGTCTTCAGATGACCCCAGCACCAACGACCATCTCTGATGATAACCACATGAAAGACTGTGTGAGAACCACCCAGCTAAGGCTATCAAATGCAGACTTCTAAGAGGAAATCCTGTATTACTGTTTTAGCCACTACACTTCCGGGTGGTGTGTTAAGCAGCAGTAGATAGCCAGAACATTCTGCTAGAGTATAATTTCTGGTCTTTCTGCACCTTACTAACTTATCAGTCAGTGATTGGTGGTTTGTCGATAGTTTAACCTCCATTCAGAGAAGGCAATGGCACCCCACTCAGTCTACAATCCTGTACTGGCCAAGGTTAAGGTATTCAAGGTTGCGGTTCACACACGGCCAGCCCTGTTTCCTTTAATAGCGACCTGTGAGCATTCTCCTCCTTCTCCTCTGTGAGGTGAGTGGATGTTCCTTGGTGGGGAGGGCTGCTTGCCTTGCTGCTCTTACCTGTGATTTGGCTGGTAAGTAAAGAGGAGTCTATTTGGTTGGCCAAAAATTTCATTTGGGTTTTTTCCATACCATATTATGGAAAAATCTGAACAAACTTTTTTGGCCAACCTAATAATTGAGTCTATTTTCTCCAGTCCAGATCTGATATTTTCATTGCCTTCTTTTTGACTCAACTGGTTCAGAACCAATAGTAGGGAGTATTGGGCCTGGCATTGCAGAGGGGCCCCAAGCTCTCTAACAGTACTGACACTCAGAAGAGTAAATGATTAGGTACTAAGCAGGTTCCCTACTTGCCCTGTACTCTTACTGATGTGGAATTCTTGCTCATGTTGCTAATAATGTATTTAATACCCTCAAACTTAGAAACAAGCTAAAGCACTTATAATCACTGTTGGCAAGTTGCTGGTTTTCTCTTGACACATTTGATGGTTTGCTTACATTACTTCTCTCAAAAATCAAGACGACTTTCAGCCAAAGCCAAGCTAATAACAAAACCCTGGAGAATGCCATCATATCCTGTATATGACTCAAACATGACTTCTAATTTCCTTGACCCCTGGGAAGCTGACAGTGTGTATCTGCTTTATTGAATTTTGGGGGCCTTTGAATTTTTTTTTATTATTATTTTGGTTACTGTTGTGTTGATTTCAGTTATCCTTGCAGCTCAAGACATAGATTGAGGACATCCTGTTAAGGTGACAAATACAGTGTTTCCCACCTCTTCCCCATGATTATTTTAACTCATTTATACCTCATCCCTCAAGTCATTCATTCAGCATGTCTTTATTGGGAGCCTCTGAATCAGGACCTGTTCTATGTCCTGGACATACAACTATAAATAAAGCACTTTCAGACCCTTGCCTCATAAGCAGTGCATTGAGCGATGGAGCAAAGGAGCAGGCAACTGGAATGTATTGTAGGTGATCCAAGGAAGAAATACATAGGGTTCTGAGGAAAGAAAGCAGAGGTTCCAAGGACATAATTTCCTGATAACTGTCTTCAATGAACATTCAAAGGCAAAATTTAAAAAAACTTTATGTCTTAGCTTATGGGTGAATTTTGCCATTGCATTTGGTATTCCTCCATTGCCTTATTAATAAGATCTTAAGCAAAAGAATTGCTGAAGATGGAAAATGAATCTCTAGTAACATGTGTTAATGTTGAATTGCCATATACGTTATCTTAGTTAAGCCCCACCACCTCCCTGTGAAGGGGCCTATCGTCTCTGTTTCACGGAGGAGGAGGCTGAGACTTCTACAGGTTAAATGACTTGCCTAATGTCACACAGCTGGTAAAAGGTAGAGACAAGGTATAAGGAGAGGTCTGTGTAAGTCCAGTTTCATCCTCTGACTGCCATGTTGCACAGTAGGAAAACATCGAGAGAAATCACACTCACCCTTAATATGTTTCTGTTAATTGCAGACATGTTCCTTTGACATTTGATCTGAATGTTTCTGAGAAATGAGGTTATATCTGTATATTAATTTGTAAATCAAGATTCTGTTCAGAAATCCTACTTGAAGTGGATTAAACCAAAAATCTAGGGGTGGGGATTATTGGCTAAACCACAGAAAGGAGAGGAATGAGTCTGACCACGGGAATGACTGCAGCCACAGATTTAAACCTCATCGGTGCCGTCTCTCTCTGTCCCTCACCCCCATGGGATGACATCGTGTTTTCTGATCAGCATTCTAGGCGGTGCATTCACATTCTAGCAGTTCCACGGCCAGAGGTTGAAAGGCTACTTCCCCAGAGCATGTTTGAAAAAGCTCCAGATAAGGACTCTTACTGGTTCAGTTTGGATTGTTCTGACCAAGAGGATGGAATACATAGATTGGTTCTGCTTGTAACTGACATGGATAGTCATTGATGAGCTAGATCAAGAAAAAAAGTCCATTTATAGAGTGCAAATCACTTTTACAAGGAGCTCTAGGACCGGTCACCAGGAACCAAGACAATAGCAAGGAAGAAAAATAAAATGCTATTTGGTTCTCAGCCTCAGGGACAAAGCAAGTGAAATGGAAACAATTACATTAATCATGAGAGCACCATAAATACAAACATAACCACAAGGACATAGCCATTAAAGTAGACTTCAGACTTTAAATATTTAGAATGGCAGGGAAAAAAAGCACTGAAAATGACCTAAAATGTCCAACAATATGAAAGCCATTAGGTAAACTCTAGTTTATATTGTCTGTTGATATTATGCAAAAATATGTTTACACAGAATTTTGAATAATAGAGACAAACCTGTACACAAATGTTGAGAGAGGCATCTTTTATAAGAACCAAAGAATGGAAACAATTCAAATGCCCATCAACTGAAGAATGAGTAAACAAACTGAGTAAAATGACTAAAAAATGGAATGTGCGTGTGGCTAGGCAAAAACCCTGGAGTGGGATGCCACGTCCTCTTCCAGGGGATCCTCCCAACCCAGAGATGGAACCCACTTCTCCTGTCTCTTGCACTGGCAGGAGGGTTCTTTACCACTAGCACCACCTAGGAAGCCCATGCAATGAAATACTATTTGACAATAAAAAATAATGAAGTACTGATTCATGCTACAACATGAATGAACCTAGAAAACATTATGCTAAATGAAAGAAGTCAGTTACAAAGGACCACATATTGTACCATTCCATATATGTGAATCCATATATATGAAATACCAAGAACAGACAAATCTGCAGAAACAGAAAGTAGGTTCATGGTAGTCTAGGGCTGCTTCCCAGGCAGTGCAGGAGTAAAGAATCCACCTGCAATGCAGGAGACACAGGAGACGTGGGTTCAATCCCTGGGTCAGGAAGATCCCCTAGAATAAAAAATGGCAACCCATTCCCAATGTTCTTGCTTGGAGAATCCCTTGGACAGAGGAGCCTTGTGGGCTACAATCCATAGGATCTCAAAGAGTTGGACACATCTGAGAACACACACACGCGCGCGCACACACACACACACACACATGCAGATTTGGGAAGAGGAGGCAAATGGTGAGTGATTGCTGCTGGATGTGGGGTTTCTTTTTGAGATGAAGAAAATGTCCTAAAATTAGATAGTGGTATAACCACAAGCAAAAGAATGAAATTTGTCCCTTATTTTCCACCACTCACAAAAATTAACTCAAAATGGATTAAAGAGTTAAGCATAAGACCTCAAAGTACAGAACTCCTAGAGGAAAACATAGAGAAAATTCCTGGCAATTTCCTGACATGACACTGAAAGTGCAAATAACAAAGGCAAAAATAGATAAGCTGGACTATATCAAATGAAAAGTCTCTGCCCAATAAAAGAAATGATCAACAAAATAAAAATTCATAAGATTAACAAGTTCTGGGGACCTATGATTACAGCTAATAATACTGCATTATATTTTTCTTACCACAAAAAAGAAATAGTAGCTTTTTCATGGGGTAGAAGGGTTACTGTGGTGATAATTATTTTGCCATAATGTATCAAAGCATCAAGCTATACACCTTGTACGATATTGTTTATCAATTATATATCAATGAAGTGGAAAAGGAAAAAAGGAAGAATCCTTACTGGATCTTAAAGCTAAATATACATAAATAAAATCAGTGATGATGGTTACACATTCTATGACTTTGATAAAACACTTTAAAGCGTGAATTTTATTGTATACAAAATATATCTCAGTAAGATTATCATTAAAATATAGTAAAACTCTTATTGGAGAAACAACAACAAAAATAATGGGAAGAATGTTAATGGGCTAATAACACTGAGACAAAAGCAGGTGATATGGACCGAATGCTAGTGTCTCCCTTCCCATTTCTTGCTGAAGCCCTAGCTTTCAATGTAATGGCATTTGAGTGGAGCCTTTGAAAAGTGGTTAGGTTTATATTGGGTCCTGAGGGTGGAACCTTCATTATGGGATTGAAAACTGAAGTGAAAGTGAAGTCGCTCAGTCATGTCCAACTCTTCAGGAACCCATGGACTGTAGCCCACCAGGTTCCTCTGTCCGTGGAATTCTCCAGGCAAGAATACTGGAGTGGGTTGCCATTTCCTTCTCCAGGGGATCTTCCTGACCCAGGGATCAAACCCAGGTCTCCTGCATTGCAGGCAGACTCTTTATCCTCTGAGCCATCAGGGAAGCCATCATGGGATTAGTGTCTTTATAAAAGTGGTTTCCCAAGTGGCCCTAGTGGTAAAGAATCCATCTGCTAATGCAGGAGATGGGAGTTTGGTCTCTGGTTCAGGAAGATCCCCTGGAGGAGGGCATGGCAACCCATTCCAGTATTCTTGTCTGGAGAGTCCCACGGACAGAGGAGCCTCTCGGGCTAGGTTGCAAAGAGTCTGAAGCAACTTAGCACACATGCACACCTTTATAAGAAGAGGAAGAAGCTCCATCTCCCCTTCCAGGAGCAGGCACTGAGGAAAGGCCACGTAAGGACACAGTGACAAAATGGCTATCTGCAAGCCAGATAGTGACCCTTACTAGGCACCTTGATCTTGGATTTCTCAGCCTCCAGAACTGTGAAAAATAAATTTCTGTTGTTTATCCAGTTTCTTGTATTTTGTTATAGCATCCCAAGCAGACTAAAACAGCAGAATACAAAATTCAATACAACCGTAACTATATGAGACAAATGTACAGAACAGAAAATACATGGGAAAAAGATATGTTTGCTCCATTCTAAGTGATACTTTTTTCAAATTTTTCTATCTTTTCTAGGATGTTTTGTAAAAAAAAAAAAACTCATTTGAGCTCCAAGTGCTCACAGGCCAACGTTTATTGAGCATTTACTCCATGCCAGGATCCACGATTTTAGTCCGTCTTTATAACAATCTTATGAGGCAGGAACTATAAATTCCTCCACAGTTGACCCTCTCTATCTATGTGTTTCACATCTGCAGATTCAACCAACCCCAAACAAAAAATAAGTGAAAAAATTTTCAGAAATTTCTAAAATGAAAAACTTGAATTTGCTGCACTCACAACTATTTACATAACATTTACATTGTATTTGCAATTATTTACATTCTTTGTATTAGGCATTATAAGTCATCTAGAGATAATTTAAACCATACTGGAGGACATACATAAATTCTGGGCTTCCCGGGTGGCTCAGACTGTAAAGAATCTGCCTGCAGGGTGGGAGACCCAGGTTCGATTCCTGTGTTGGGAAGATCCCCTGGAGGAGAGCAAGGCAACCCACTCTAGTATTCTTGCCTGGAGAATCCCATGGACAGAGGAGCCTAGCGGGTTACATTCCACAGTGTCACAAAGAGTCAGACAAGACTGAATCGACTTAACACATACAGCAGAATGCTATCTTTCCTTTTCCCTCATGTAAAAGGAATTTTAAGGTGTTGCAATAAATGGATTGTTCAACTTATTCAAGAAGCATCTTGCATCAGGTTGCCTTTTACTGAGGGCTTCTTCCTCAACCTGCTCCAGCTCATCTTCACATCTCAGCAGCTAGCACCTGCATCCCTTGCATTGCTCAAGCAGAAAACTTAGGAGTTATTCTTGTTGCCTCCCTCTTCCTCACACCCACAGCCCATCTGTCACCAAATCCTGTTGATTATACTTCCAAAATATATCTCAGTTTCATCTGCTTCTCTCTGTTGCCACTGCTCGTGTCCAAAACAACTATTAGATCTCATCTGGATCCCTGATCTCCCCTACTTTCACAATACTCTCCCCAAAATACACACACACAATCCATTAACCACCCATTACCCAAAGTGGTCTTTTAGAAAAATATGCAAGATCATATCACTTTCCTGCTTAAAACCCATAAATGGTTTTTCTATTGTCCTCAGAATATTATTAAAAATCTTCCCTGATGCTGCCACGGCCCTCCTATGATCTGGCCTCTAGCCACCTCTTGGCTCCATCTCACTCCATTCTCCGTGTTATTCATCACATTTCAACCTCAACAGACAGCTTTCAATGTCTGACTATTCTAGGGCTTCCATCAGCTACTAGCCTAGAATGTTCTCCCTGCACTGCCCACCCTCTTTCCTGATCCTAGTTTGACCAGTTCCTATTCATCCTTCAAGTGCCAGCTCAAATGTCACGTTTTCAGGGAAGTCTTCCATGATTTCCTAATCTATATCAGCTCTCTCTGGAGGCCAAGGATGTTTTTTTGCAAAAAAAAAAAAAAAAATCTAACTCTAATTGATTTAGTTAAATTTTCTCAGATAAAAATTTTAAATGAATCTGTTGACCTCTAGAACATAGAAGTCTAGCATTGGTCTTGTTTCAGGCACAGTGGATCCAGCACTCAAATATCAGAACTGGGTTCAATTCCATCTCTTCATTCAATCTTATATTCAACAAATATTTATTGCCTATTAAGTACCAGGCACTGTACTAGATGCTGGAATGTGTCAATTATAAAAATCCTTGTGTTCATGGAGCTGTCTTTGTAGCAAAGCAAGATACACAAGAACAATAAAGATACTAAATAAGTAAAGTTTACCAAATATTAGAAAATGTAGCTAATATGAAAAATATACATAAGGCAAAGTAATAGTACAGAGGAAGGAAATGGGACTTGCAATTTTAAATAGGGTAGTCATGGTAAATCCCTGGGTTTCCCAGGTGGGGCCAGTGGTGAATAAACCTGCCTGCCAATGCAGGAGATGTAAAAAACATGGGTTCAGTCCCTGGGTAGGAAAGATCCCCTGGAGGAGGGCATGGAAATCCACTCCAGTATTCTTGCCTGGAGAATCCCATGGACAGAAGAGCCTGACAGGCTAGGGTCCATAGGGTCACAAAGAGTCAGACAAGACTGAGGCGGCTTAGCATGCATGCACAGTAAACCCTTATGAGAAAGTGACTTTTGAGCATAGTTTTAAAGGAAGTGAGGAAAGAAGCCACATAAATATCTGAGTTAGAGGAACCTCCAGGCTGAAGGAATGGCCAGTAAAAAAGCACCCTACAATAGTGTGTCTGCCAGCTAGAGGACCAGCAAGGGAGCAAGTGAGGCTGGAGTGGGTGAGGGAAGAGAGGGAAGGTCACAGCTAACAGGAATCTTATCCTGGAGAGTTTCACCAGCCGCTGGAGAGTTTTGAGTAAAGAAGCTAAAAATCTTCTAAAAGAATCATTCTGTGTTGAGTGTAGATTTCAAGGGGGAGGGCAAGAATAGAAGCAGGGAAGCTGGTTAGATGCTGTTGCAGTCATTCAAAGGAGAATGATGGTGGCTTGGTCCATGGTACAAGTAGGGAAAATGATGAGAAGAGGCTGAATTCTGGACACATCCAACAGATCCGATATGAGGTGGGACAGAGGCCCAGGATAAAGACTTCATTTCCCAGCCTCCCTTGAAATTAAGCAAAGTCATTTTTTTTTTTTTTTTTTTTTTTTTTTAGGCAAAGTCATTTAATTCTAAATTTTGGCTCATGGAACATAAGCAGAAGGAGGTGGGCAACTTATCAAAGGGAAGAGGTGTGCTCTACAATTTGCCCCTTCCCTCTGCCTTGCTGGCTGACATTCGACTATAAGCTGGTAGCTTTCTTGGGTGCTACCATGTTGGATTACCCCAAGAAGGGAAATATCTTAGGAAGCCACTGAGTGACCCGAGGAGGAGGAGTGGCCACATCAGCAAGGTCTGCCAGTGCATGGCTTGTTACATGAGAAAGAAAGATACTTCTGCAGTATTTAAGCCTTTTTATTTATGTCTCTGCAGGAGATGTCAAATGTCTATCACACCTAACAAAATGGCCATATGCTCTTTATCCCACAAGTTCCAGTGTGATTTTATCCTGCAATCAGTCTAGGTCAACCCAAGGAGATATGTTAATGGCAGAAATTATGTCTTTTAAAAGTATCTAAAATGAAGTTCCAAGTATTCATATCTGACTTTTCATCATGAACTATTCAGTTCATAAAATACTTAGCATTATTTTATTTAATTCTTGAGATAGCACTGAGTTGAGTATCATTCTCTAGTGTGATCACCAGGGGGTATGGATTGTATTTTAATCATATTTGTATCCACATCCCCTGTATCTTCAGTTCAGGGCCTGGCATCCAAAGATATTTAGTAGATATCTGATTAAGTTAATTTATAAATGCTTGAATACACGAGAAATACAGTTCCTGTAATTTCAAGATACTTTAAAAAAGATTCAAAGCTGTTAAGTGATTTGCTCCAGGTCACACAGTTCATAACAAGTGAAGACAGAGAGCTATACCCTCTGAGTTGACACTTGGCTTCAGATTTTACTCAAAGAGGGAAAGCAGGAGAAAGATGGTGAAAAGAGGAAAGAAAGTGGAGAGAAAATAAAGAAAGAGGGAAGATAAAGGGTACTAAGCAGAGACCCTCTCCTTTACTGGGATATATTGTTTGAAGGGTAGAAGACAAATGTTCAAAGGAATTTCTTCATTTCCAGGTCCTCGGATGGAGCATTGCAATACAGTAAAATCACATTAAAAGCCCAGCTTCTCTCTGAGGCCAGCGTACAGAGCAGGCCTTTGAGCTCCCAGCCGTCTGAACTCCAGAGCATCTGCCAGTCACTTTCCCTCTGGCGCATTCCTGACCCAGATACTCTCTCTGGGCAACAGCTTCTTCTGTAAGTAAAGATCATTTAAGAAAACCAGACTAGCAAAGCATTAGCTGCTTGTGTTTGCCAAGAACAGAAACGAGTGCGTTTTCTCCCTTAAATCATTCTTGTGTAATTTTAAGCCTTCTTGCTTGCGCAATCTGAAGGGGAATCATCAGACCCCAGATTTTGTGTTTAAATCATTCGATAGCTTTAGAAACAGCTTTAGAGTCTGTCTGTCCTACTCATTTAGCCAGGAGGACGTGGACAGGGCCATATGATCTCAGATATAGTACAGATTGTGATAGTCATCTTAAGCTGCAGCTGATAGCAAAGGGCCGTGATGACCAGGAATCACACAGATCTCCTCCTCGGGCAGGCACCAAAGCCCTGGTCCCTGGTCACATTCTCAACTGCACCTCACAAGCAAGCTAGTATCCATGTGAAGGAGCAACTGTTTTGAACACAGACCTACAGCAGATGTTATGGTCAAAACCAGACACCGTGTGTTTGCAGCACAGCCATCGCCAAGAACAACCGTTGCCTGAGGCAGCATAACATTTGTTAAGTGTCATACCCTGGACTAAGCCTTTCCTCTTCCATTATCTTTATTTCATTTTGTTGCGTATCATTTCATCCTTCCAATAGCCCTCCAAGGTAGGGATCCTTACCCACCATTACAGATGATGAAACAGACACCCAGAGAGGACAAGGACTTTTCAAATGCACTACACCAATAAATGCAAAGCCAGAATTCCCGCCTGTTCACTTTTCACTCCCTCATTCACTGTTCTTTCTGGCAAACATCACCTTTTCCATTCAGAGAATCCACCTAAGCTCTGAAGTTAGTTCAAGCCATGAGCAGACAAAATAAAAATAAAGATGAAATCCCTGCAGCAGGAGTTTGAGGGCGGGTGTGTGTCTGTTTGTACTCTCCTGGGAAGCGCTTCAGTCTTCCCAGGGCATGCGCAGTCTACTCCCTGGGCCAGGAGGGAAGGTGCAGACCACAAGGGCAAGGGGGAAAAGGAGCCCCTGCTCTGGGACTAATGAGGTGTAACCATTGCACCCCAGGCATCAGAGCCTTCCAACATCTCCAGCTCCTTTTATGCCAGGTCCAAATTAAGGCCGAAAAATCCTAGTGGTCATAGTCTATTTTCAAAGGCTTAGTCAGATCAGTCAGAAGAATGCTCCAGAATCTTCACTAATGTGGTGAGGTCTGTTTCCAAGACATGGGGCTTAGATGCCAAGAATCTTACTAAATATCATCTGGGCTGCTTAACAGAGGAAAATCACAGCAAGTCCAAGGTGTCTGTGACTGTGATGGAAATGAGCTTCGGTGAGCATGAAATTAAATCAAATAAAAGCGTGGAAAACCCTTCCTGCCTCAAATGAAAACCACAGAAATTGTATATGAATAACTCCTTGATGTCCAGTTTTTTCCTAAGTAAATCCTTTCAAAGGGTTAGAATAGTTAAGGACAGCATGTGGCCTTCTGAACCCATCCTCCCATATAAACAATTAACACAATATCTGTACTTCCAAATTAATTTTTACTATCACCTGGATTGGGAGGATCCCCTGGAGAAGGAAATGGCAAACCACTCCAGTATTCTTGCCTCGAAAATCCCATGGATGGAGAAGCCTGGTAGGCTACAGTCCATGGTGTTGCAAAGAGTCAGACATGACTGAACAGCTTAAAAAAAATTATGTATAAACTGATTTTTTAAAAGAGGGCCTTGGTTTTCTTACAAACATGATAGAATATGATCTGTGACATGGAGACATACACAAAACACACTGTGGAAAATCTTCAAACACTTTGACTTCTCAACTCAGTATAAATAAAAAGATGGTAGCATAATATTTTTGTTGATACTGACTAGTAGCAGGTCTATTTTATTACCTTATGCAGAGTTCTGAGATGGATAATGAAATTCTCATCCTAAAAAATGCCCTGGTCTGAGGCAGGACATTAAAAGCTATGTCAACCAGGGTAAATATAGATAGAGATCTGCTCAGATTAATTCAGAAAACATTTGTTGAACATATATCAACTATACACACACGAGGAATTGTACCAGTGAGACAAAATGTCAAAGTGGAACAAGTCGAATTCCCACCTCCCCCAGAGCTCAGTCAGGCAAAGGAAATGAAGTGGCAGGCATCTAATTCAAGTTGCCCATTTCCTCAAATCTCTGAAATCAGGTTGCATCTTACAATTGACAACATGTAATTTGGAGAAGGAAATGGCAGCCCACTCCAGTACTGTTGCCTGGAAAATCCCATGGACGGAGGAGTCTGGTAGGCTACAGTCCATGGGGTCGCAGAGTAGTCGGACACGACTGAGTGACTCCACTCCACTCCACAATGTAATTGGCAATGCTTTTTCATTCTTAATGGCACATAAAATAAAGAAATAACTCACTATCTGTTATAATGAAGTTAAGATTTGATGAAATGTGGTCATTATTGTATAAATCAGAACATAACACTAAAATAAAGAGGTCCAAAATTCCTTTTCAAATGTAAATGTACCACCCTTCCCTGAAGAGTATTTATAGTTGAGGAATTTAAATCCTAATGGGTACATAAAAATAAGTAAGGTAGGAATAATTACACAAAAGCACTTGTAAATCACTTTGTTAATAATAATAAAACAATGAAAATTCACTGCTATTTACCAATTAATAATAATGCATATACACAATTCATTTCCATTTACTTTACCTTCCTGATATTTTTCAGGATCCCCTCTTTTGGTCACAGTAAGATGGTTGTAAATTGTTTTACACACCTGTAGATAATATTCACACTAAGAACAGTTTTATTTTCCAGAATTTGGTCTTCCATCCACATATTCAATTTTGTCTTCAACTTTCAGTATGGTTTCCCAGAGATGAAGAGCAATGTAGGTGTTTATGATAAAAAATGAACAACAAATAAAACTTTTCTGGGAGGGACATGCTTTCAGTATTCTCAGCTGAGTATATCTGATAAGTATATCTCAATCAACAAACCTTCCCACTGGTAATTTCCTCTCCCTCATGTCCTGCATACACCCAGGGCTTCAGCCGCAGCTGCTGCTGCTAAATCGCTTCAGTCGTGTCCGACTCTGTGCGACCCCATAGACGGCAGCCCACCAGGCTCCCCAGTCCCTGGGATTCTCCAGGCAAGAACACTGGAGTGGGTTGCCATTTCCTCCTCCAATGCATGAAAGTGAAAAGTGAAGGTGAAGTTGCTCAGTCGTATCCAACTCATAGCGATCCTTATGGACTGCAGCCTACCAGGCTCATCCGTCCATGGGATTTTCCAGGCACGAGTACTGGAGTGGGGTGCCATTGCCTTCTCCGTCAGCCACAGTAGGTTATTGCAAATCCTCAGATGTGCCTTGCCCTGTTTGTGCCTTCTTGTCTTTGCTCCTGCTTTTTCCTTTTGCCTGCAACACACTCTCCCTGTCTCTATACTTGGAAAACTCATGCTCGACTTTCAAAACCCAGGTCTAACAGTGCTGTCTTAGCTTGGACTTCTCCAGGAAAAAAAGACATGAGACCAGAACTTGAAGAGGGTAATTTAACCAAGCACCAAAGGTTATAAATGAGGACTGGAAAGAGTTTAACGATGAAGAAGTCAAAGATAGTACAAAAGTTTGTTATTGCTTTGTTCCTTTCTGTGGGCAAGTAGGGCTCCATCCTGCAGGGATCATTTGAGAATCTGCACAGGATGCACTTCAGAATTATTACCTGTGGGATGGAACAGAGGGGCATCAAATCCTGCTCCCCAGTGGTTATTATTGCCATATAGGATGTTAACATCCTTGCTTTCTCAGACTGTGCATGCATCAGACAATCCTGGTACAGAAAATGAGATACTAAATAATCTGTAGTGCTATCACATTATACCTGAATGATGCTCGTTGCCTTGGCAACAGCTGGAGAAAAAGGTGGGCAAAGAGAATGAGTCCATGAAGAAGAGGTCTTGCTTTTCCAACATGTACAGAATTTGTCTTTCCCCATCAGACCTCCATAGTACCAGGCACAGGCCTCTGCCTCGTGGCATTTGTTCTGTTATTTTCTAATGAACAGTTTCTATATTGGGTATGAACTTCTTATCAGTGCTGGCAAGATGAATACAGCACAGTAACCAGCACAAACCATATAGACTTAGCCCTCTGCCCCTGATAGAGTCAAAGCACACATGTTATTTTGTTTTACTTACTTTTTTTCTCTTGGGTATTTTATCTTCTAGTTTTATTGAGATATAATTGACATACAACACTGTTAAAGATGTATAACTTCATCATTTGACTCATATACGTAGTTGCTCAGTCTTGTCTCTCTTTGCGTACCTATGGACTGTAGCCAGCCAGGCTCCTCTGTCCATGTGATCTTTCAGGCAAGAATATTGGACAGGGTTGTCATTTCCTACTCAAGATTTGACTCACATACATCATAAAATTACCAGAGTAAGTTTAGAGAACAACCATCATCTCATATAGATACAAAATTAGAAAAAGACACGAAAAATGTTTCCTTGTGATGAGAACTCACAGCATTTACTCTCTTAATTTTCATATATTAACATAACATTAACACAGCAGTGTTACTTATATGTGTCATGCTGTCCATTACATCCCTAGTACTATTCATCTTATAACTGCAAGTTTATACCTTTTCACTACCTTTATTCAAATCCCCCTCTCCCTCAGCACCTCCCTGCCTCTGGTAACCATGAATCTGATCTCTTCTATGAGTTTAAAACACACAGTTTCTTTTATTTTTTAATTAGTTAACTTATTTTAATTGGAGGATAATTACTTTACAATATCGTGGTGGTTTTTGCCATACGTCAACATGAATCGGCCACAAGTATACGTGTGTCCCCCCCATCCTGAACCCCTCTCCCACCTCCCTCCCCACCCCATTCCTCTGGGTTGTCTGCTTCATGCATCGAACTTGCACCGTTCATCTATTTTACACATGGTAATGTACACATTTCAATGCTATTCTCTTAAATCATAGCACCCTTACCTTCTCCCACTGAGTCCAAAAGTCTGTTCTTTACATCTGTATCTGCTGCCTTGCATGTAGGATCATCAGTATCATCTTTCTAAATTCCACATATATGCATTAATATACAGTATTTGTCTTTTTCTTTCTGACTTACTTCACCCTGTATAATAAATAAGCTTCAGTTTCACCCACCTCATTAGAACTGACCCACATGCATTCCTTTTTATAGCTGAGTAATACTCCATTATATACATATACCACAACGCCCTTATCCATTCTTCTGCCAGTGAACATTTAGGTTGCTTCCATGACCTAGCTATTGAAAATAGTGCTGCAATGAAATTTGGGATATATGTGTCTCTTTCAGTTCTGGTTTCCTCAGGGAATATGCCCAACAGTGGGATTACTGGGTTGTGAGGTAATTTTATTCCGAGCTTTTTAAGAATCTCCACACTGTTCTCCATAGTGCCTGTACCAATTTGCATTTCCACCAACAATGTAAGAGGGTTCCCTTTTCTGTACACCCTCTCCAGCAGTTATTGTTTGTCAACTTTTTATGGTGGCCATTCTGAACAGTGTGAGTTGATATCTCATTGTGGTTTTGATTTGCATTTCTCCAATAATGAGTGATGTAAAACACACATTTGAAATTAATGGGAAATTTTATTGTGGTTAGCCTCTCAAGCAGTTGACATAAGTGCTCAAAAAAGACGTTATGATGTAGTGGGAAAAAAAGTCAGGTGGGCTGAAAACAAAGTCAGCAGAGACAAAAATGTGATGACACATGATCCTGGGAAAAAGGAATCATTTTGACAGAAGTATCAGTTACATTTCATGGGATTTTTTTTCTGAAGAAATATGACATGTGTCATATGATTCTTAAGAAACAAAATGTATTTTCAACCACTCAGTAAATAATCTTAAATAAATTTTGGTGAATTCATACTGCTGAAATCTAGCTTTAATCTCATTAGCACCCTGCAGTGACTCCCAGATTCACTAAGCATAAGAACTAATGTTCTCCAGTCCAGTTTCGCTGCATGATACAGGATGCTCGGGGCTGGTGCACTGGGATGACCCAGAGGGAGGGTATGGGGAGGGAGGTGGGAGGGGGGTTCAGGATGGGGAACAAGTTCACACATGGCGGAGTCATGTTGATGTATGGCAAAACCAATACAATATTATAAAGTAATTAGCCTCCAATTAAAATACATAAATTTATATTAAAAATAAATTTAAAAAAAGAACTAATGCTCTTATAATGACACCTAAAACTCTACAAAATGTGGTCGTATTTCTAGTCTGGCTTCTTCTCCAAATACTCTCCTGTTTGCTCAGTTTCCTCCATGCTGGACTCTATGAGGCACACTCCCACCTGGAGTCTTTGCACTGGTTCTTTCTCTCACCTGAAGCCTTTCTCCTGACATCAGGGGGGCACCTCCCTCAGCTTTGCAAGACTCTGCTCAAATGCCACCTTTCTAATAAAGCCTACCCGCAGCCCCCTCTAATCCTGCCACACTCCGCCACTCTGAAGTTTTGAGCCTTTTATCCTGCTCTCCATTTTTCCTTCTTTCTTAGCATTCAATCACTTCTAACAAATATACAATTAAGTAGTTTGTTTTTTGTTTATTTTCTTTCCCCCTCTGCTAGGATGTGAGTTCCCCCAAGATAGGGAACTTTGTCTTTGTTACTCATTGTCATATCCCAAGCAGTCTAAACAGTGCCAGACTTATAATAGGTGCTCAATAAACACTTTATTGGATTGAACTGAATATCTTGAAGCTCTGGAGATAATATGCTTCCTCATGCAGAAAACATGTCATTGATGAAATTCTCCAAACTTTGACTGTACACTCACTAAGTGCTAGGCGTGGATAACCTAGACATGATCCCCATCCTAAAAAAGGTCCCAGGCTACTGTGGACACAGGTACAGTCACAGACAATTACAGGCCAGAGAGATGGCACCCTGACACAAGTATGCGCATTGGCTGTAGGGTTGCAGAGAAGGGGATGTCTGTATATGAGTGGTCAGGAAGATGTTAAGTGAGGAGACAACACTAAAGCTGACTTTTCACATAGAAATGGACCTACCATGATGATTAAGGGAAGGACATTGGACTGGACTTTGTGCACATGAAATCTATCGCATGTGAGTTATAGAAATGAGAGTCAGGTGGATATTGATCTTCAACAGTCCTTTAGGATCAACTCATGGTAAATTATTTTCCTCAGTTTATCTTCTGCCTCCCCTCATTTCCCCCTAAAAGTATAGACTATAAATAAATAGTCAGACTGTAGAACTTCGTGTATCTCTCCCTCAGTAATGAAAAGGGACTTTGGGAATCTGTTTAGGTTTATAATTTTCCCCTTCTCTATTGGGTTTTGTACTTTTGGTCAGGATCATAATTCAATTGCTATATGTATTTCTCATTTAAAATATCCATTGATTATATGTTTACAAAGCTTTTTGTTTCCAATTAAAACAAAACTCTGTCCTTATTCTTTCCACTTGATTCACCCATCTATTCAACAATTTTTAAGTGCCTGCTATGTACAGGCATTGTGCTAGATGTCAGGGAGGAGACCAGAAGCATTTTCCCTTCCCTTAAGAAGACTTTAATAGCAGGATAGGCAAATGTGAAGAAAAGAGAAAGAACACTGAAGCCTCACATGTTGTGTGAGAGAAGGATTTAGGGCAATGATCACAGACTGCAGGTCAGATGTAGCCCACCCAAGTGTTTGTTTGGTTCAACAGTGTTGTGTTTTTTTTTTTTCTTTCTTAAAACAAAACAAAACCTGAATTGCTTTTCACAAATTAATCTTGATTTCTGGCTGGTCTTAAAAGAAAAATCAGATCTGGCAATTCCAAGCCAGAGCTTCAAAAGGCAACAGAAGGCCAGAGTTCAGGCAGGGCCAGCTCCTTCAGAGGGAGTGGTGAAATGAAGGAGGGAGGGAGAGAAGCAGATTGCCCTTGAGAATGTGGTTGGGCTGGGAATGGGGGAAGAGATGCAGATTTTTAAAAATGGAGGTCATGTTTTGTCTGTGGTCCAGTGAACTATGTATAAACCTATATGAACTCTAACACTGCCATGACAATGTTTAACAAATGTCTGTGAGATGACTAAGAACATAATCAAAGAATTTTATCCTATAAGAGATTATTTCATAGGTCATTTTACAAATGAAGAAGCAGGAGTCTGGAGAGGCTGAGTCATTTACCTGTAGTGGTTCCCAGATTGTATCAAAGGCTGGAGGAAACAGAGGGGAAGTGCAGCATGGAACGGATGGAGGGCATCTGCTGTTTTACCTATCCAGCATCCACTTCTCCTCTCTCTGGATATGGGACCCTTATTTTGCTTGGGGAGCCACCATTTCTCCTATTCCATGTGATGCTGGTGGAACTGAGTCTACCTGGCTTCTGGAATGGCATGTGACTCAAGCCTGGCCAGCCACACTGGAGTTGCTGAGAAAAAGGTGCAGTTTTTCCACAGGGGACTGTTGAGAAGAAAAGATGCAGTTCTGAATGATGCTATGAGTACCCAACCTGTGATAGCTTCTTTGGTGGCTGAGATGATAAAGAATCTGCCTGCAATGCAGGAGACCTGGGTTCGATCCCTGAGTCAGAAAGATCCCCTGGAGGAGGAAAAGGCAACCCCCTCCAGTATCCTTGCCTGGAGAATCTCATGGATGGAGGAGCCTGATGGACTTCAGTCCATGGGGTCGCAAAGCGTTTGTCACGACTGAGTAACTAACATTTTGAGATAGCATGATACAATGAAAAGATGATAAGCTATATTTCCTGGATAAATTGATTCACTATTCTAAACCTTAGTTACCACATCTGTAAATGGGAATAACCATTTCCTTACCTCAAAGGGCTGCGAAGAAAGAATGCATGTAAAATGTCTGGCACACAGTAGGAGCTCATTAGTGTTGGCATCTTTTCTTTTCCTTCCGAATAATGTCAGATGGATGTAACACTACTGTAATTAAAGTGGAAGAAGTGCATTGGCAGACTTTCCTTACAACATATTGGGAACAGCTTTTTCAGTAGCTACCTTATGTGATTTCAGGGAATTGGGGAGGGAAAATAAAATAAAATGCAGCCTGCTTTCCTGGAATAATTCAAGTCATATCTAATGCTTGCCAAGTGTAGCCTATAATTCTATGTCTGCATTCATCTATTATCTCACCTCTATTTAGATAAAGTGGTTTTCCTCCCCACTAACTGCCCATTTTATTTTTTAAATGGGAGCTCTTTTGAATCCATGGCAATCATTTAGCTGACAGTTTGGATCATAATGTAATAATAACATTAGTGAGCAGTTGTATGACACTTCCCGCTTTTAAAGCACTTTACAAATCTGAGCTAATTAGCATGGATATTAACATGCCAGCTTTTTTTGTGGATTAATATTGCCATTATACTCTGCTTTTTCAATAAAAAATGCAGTGATCTTTTTTCACCAGAAATGAGGGAAAAGGAAATGAATAAGCTGTCTCTCCAATGGACTCAAACACAATGTAGCAGAGATATGAGACAGACACTTCATTGACTGAAAGTTCAGGAGGATTTACAGGTATGGTACCTCTTGCTAATTCTATTTTAGGATCAACAAAGGGAATAGAGTGTATTAATGGGCAACATAAAATTTGTAAACCCAAGACAGGTTTCCGGCCTTCAGAATACACTTTCTACTCATTTCTAGGCCTAAATACCTAAAAGAAGAACCTGATTGTGATTTATTCTTAAACCAAATGAGGAAAATATCAATTCACATAATATTGAAAAATACCCTATTCTTTCTGTTGTAATAAATGGGAATGTAACACAGTAAGTGTAGAATGAGAAAGACTTGGCTTGGAATCCCAGCTCTGGTACTCAGCTATGTAACTGTATCGGAATCTTGGTTTCCTCACCTCTAAAATGAAAGTGATCATACTTATTTTGCAGGATTCCTATGAGGTCTAAAAAAGATCCTGCCTTACACACTCTTAGGGGTATAATAGGTTGTCATGTTAGCTTTGGTTCACTCTCTGTCTGTAACTCATCTTCCTCCCTTGCCCCATTTAAAATTACTTTGACATTCATTCAGTTTATAGGAAAGCAGAGAGTCATGATAAATTAAAATGTTCTTTCCTATATTCATGTTACATATTTTTAAACAAGTAATTAAATTTTAAAGGGACCAGGAATAAATATGAGTTCATTTTAATAGGAAAAATCTAAACATGATTATTTGAAAGCTTGTCTTTTAACATACTATGAAAATGTAGAGATATCTCAGTTAAATTTGGTCATTTCATCCTATGCTCTTTTCTCTCTCTTTCTCCCTCTCTCTTTTTTTTTTTTTTGGCCATGCTGTGAAGCCTCTAGGATGTTAATTCCCTGACCAGGGATCAAACCTAGACCCTCTGCAGTGGAAGAGCAGAGTCCTAACCACTGGACCACCAGGGTATTCCCCCAGAGTATGTTCTTTGTATGAAATTAGTAAAAAGTGATGCAAAGAGGTGTGACAGTGGGAAGGTTGCTTGGGACAGTTTTACCTGTCAAGGCTTCCTTGAGCCAACTTCAATGTCTGACTTATCTTCTCAATGTGCAGAGTGGTCAGACCCGAGAAGCTGACTCACACTACTAGGAAAGGCTTGCAAGATTGATGTGGCTACCAGTCTGGTAATTGTTCCTTCCATTGAGCAATTTATAGACTGCTGCTGCTGCTGCTGCTAAGTCACTTCAGTCGTGTCCAACTCTGTGAGACCCCATAGATGGCAGCCCACCAGGCTCCCTCGTCCCTGGGATTCTCCAGGCAAGAACGCTGGAGTGGGTTGCCATTGCCTTCTCCAATGCATCAAAGTGAAAAGTTAAAGTGAAGCCGCTCAGTCATGTCCAACCCTCAGCGACCCCATGGACTGCAGCCTTCCAGGCTCCGTCCATGGGGTTTTCCAGGCAAGAGTACTGGAGTGGGGTGCCATTGCCTTCTCCTGCACGTCTATAAATCTCACATCAGCATAATCAATCCAATTTCTTGTTTCTGTGCGAAGATCATTCACAAAATCTGATGGTTGCTATCTGAGAGGAGAGTTAAGTATGTTTTCAATGTAATGGTTTTGTACTATTAGTCATGACCTTGTGTGACCATTTACTCAACAGAAAATAAATGCCTGTACACCTTTTCTTATTTTAGGGTTTATGCTGTACAACCTTAATATGCAACAATGATGAAATATTCAAGTGATATTATATCACTTTATATAATAACTTCACAATAATATACAGACAGATTTCATTCTATTGCACTTTGCAGGCATTTTGTATTTTTTACAAATTGAGGGTTTGTGTCAAGGCTGTGTCAAGCAAATCTATCTGTACCATTTTTCCAATAACATTTGCTCACTTCATTTCTCTCTGTCACATTTTGATAATTCTCACAATATTTCAAACTTTTCAGTATTATTATATATTTATTATAGTGATCTGTGATCAGTGATTTTTGATGTTACTATTGTAATAGGGTTTTTTTTTTGTATTTTTAAAATTATGTATTTTTAGACATAAAGCTATTGCACACTTAATAGGCTACCATATGGTATAAACATAACTTATGTGCACTGGAAAACCAAAATATTTGTGTACTTGCTTCATGTAATATTCTCTTTATTGTGGTCTGGTATAGAACATACAGTATCTTTGAGGTATGCCTGCATTTGTATCCCTCACTTTTGAGACTTTATATTATTGTTCTCATATATTTCACTCATATATATGCTATTAATCTTGCATAACATTGTAATTACTTTTGTTTAAACAGTCAATTCTCTTTTAAAGAGATATAAATACTGATAGGAAGAGACTGAAGGGACAAAAGGGGCAATTAAATAGTTAATCCCACTAGGGGATTATAAGTAGAAAAATACAGGAGATCCCTGTAAGTTAATAATTACTCAAGAAAGCAGATTTGTCTAACCATAAAACCAAGCAGGCTTGCATAACAACAAAACCTTGCAACAGAAGCACAGGACATGCCCCCAAACTATAAAACAACGGTTGCATGAGACCCACATACTGTCCAGTGAGCTCAGTACATTAATGATCCCTAGAACATGCTCTCCACACACATAAAAAACAGTAATTTGTGGACCTAGCTTGACCACAAAGGGACAAGAAAACTCCCCTTTTCAACCCGGAGGAGGAGCTGATGATGAAAACATTCAGTTCAGTTCAGTCACTCAGTCATGTCCAACTCTTTGTGACCCCATGGACTGCAGCACACCAGGCCTCACTGTTCATCACCAACTCCCGAAGTTTACTCATCTTATCCTCTGTCATCTCCTTCTCCTCCCGCCTTCAATCTTTCCTGCATCAGGGTCTTTTCAAATGAGTCAGTTCTTCACATCAGGTGGCCAAAGTATTGGAGTTTAAGCTTCAACATCAGTCCTTCCAATGAATGTTCTGGGTTGATATCCTTTAGCATGGACTGGTTGAATCTCCTTGCAGTCCAAGGGACTCTCAAGAGTCTTCTCCAATACCATAGTTCAAAAGCATCAATTCGATGCTCAGCTTTCTTTATAGTCCAACTCTCACCTCCATACATGACTACTGGAAAAACCATAGCCTTGACTAGATGGACCTTTGTTGACAAAGTAATGTCTCTGCTTTTTAATATGTTGTCTAAGTTGGTCATAACTTTTCTTCCAAGGAGTAAGCATCTTTTAATTTCATGGCTGCAGTCACCATCTGCAATGATTTTGGAGCACCCCAAAAAAGAAAGATAAAGAAAGTCAAGAAAGACAAAGAAGGTCCCCTGCCTCTCTTTACCTTTTCTTTGATGGCAAAACTGTAGCCCAGTAGGTTCTCAGAGTGTGGCATTTCTAGCCACCCGTGTGTAAGGTCACAAGCCTCCTGTTCTAGGAAATCACTTTTTATCTACCACTTTGCTCTCACTGAATTCTTCTCTGTGCTGAGACATGAAGACTATGGTATCAGAGCTCTTCAGAGACCCCTGAAATGACACTTAATGGTTTCATACT
This sequence comes from Bos indicus x Bos taurus, assembly GCF_003369695.1. Taxonomy (NCBI): domain Eukaryota; kingdom Metazoa; phylum Chordata; class Mammalia; order Artiodactyla; family Bovidae; genus Bos; species Bos indicus x Bos taurus. The sequence continues at coordinate 87,477,854 of NC_040078.1, forward strand.
AAGAAAAAAATCTTATGCATTTACCATGTCATTACCATTCCCTGTACTCTTCCTTCTTTTACGTGGATTCAGATTTCCATCTATCATTTCTTTCTGCCATAGCATTTCATTTCTTTATATCATTTCTTTCTTTAACATTTTTTGTAGTAGATAGGTTGATGATATGTTCTCTCAGATTTTGTATCTCGAAAAGGCTTAACATTGCCTTCATTTTTGAAAGATATTTATACTAGATATACAGTTCTCTAAGTTGCCTTTCTCCTTTCAGTAATTTTAAAATGTTGGCTTACTGTCTTCCTGCTTCCATTGTTTCTGACAAGAAATTTATTGTCATTCTTATGTTTTTTCCTTTGTAGGGAATGTGCCTTTATTGTCTGAAAAGTTTGCTTTTCTATCACTGGTTTTGAGCAATTTGATTACAGTGGGCCTTAGTATAGTTTCTTTATGTTTTCTAACACCTAGAATTCTTTGATTTTCTTGGATATGTGAGTTTTATAGTTTTCCTGAAATTTGGAAAATTTTTCCTTTTTTTCCTTCAAATACTTTTCCTGATCCCTACCATCCATTTTTCAGAGCTCCCAACTGAGCATGACGTTATCCTATAGCTCATTGACTTTTCTGCTTATTTAAAAGTGTTTCCATTTCTCTGTATGTTTCATTTTGGATAGTTCTTTGATTATATGCTCAAGTTCACTAATCCTTTATTTTGCAATGTCAAATTGTTACCTGTTTGATATCTAGTAGACTGAAATTGAAGAAAATGGTATGACCTAAATCAAATCCCTTATGACTATACAGTGAACGTGAGAAATAGGTTTAAGGTACTAGATCTGATAGAGTACCTGATGAACTATGGATGGAGGTTCGTGACATTGTACAGGAGACAGGGATTAAGACCATCCCCAAGAAAAAGAAATGCAAAAAAGCAAAATGGCTGTCTGAGGAGGCCTTACAAATAGCTGTGGAAAGAAGAAAAGCAAAAAGCAAAGGAGAAAAGGAAAGATATAAGCATCTGAATGCAGAGTTCCAAAGAATAGCAAGGAGAGATAAGAAAGCCTTCCTCAGCGATCAATGCAAAGAAGTAGAGGAAAACAACAGAATGGGAAAGACTAGAGATCGCTTCAAGAAAATTAGAGATACCAAGGGAACATTTCATGCAAAGATGGGCTCAATAAAGGACAGAAATGCTATGGACCTAACAGAAGCAGAAGATATTAAGAAGAGGTGGCAAGAATACACAGAAGAACTGTACAAAAAAGATCTTCACAACCAAGATAATCACGATGGTGTGATCACTGACCTAGAGCCAGACATCCTGGAATATGAAGTCAAGTGGGCCCTAGAAAGCATCACTACGAATAAAGCTAGTGGAGGTGATAGAATTCCAGTTGAGCTATTTCAAATCCTGAAAGATGACGCTGTGAAAGTGCTGCACTCAATATGCCAGCAAATTGAAAAACTCAGCAGTGGCCACAGGACTGGAAAAGGTCAGTTTTCATTCCAATCCCAAAGAAAGGCAATGCCAAAGAATGCTCAAACTACCACACAATTGCACTCATCTCAACACTAGTAAAGTAATGCTCAAAATTCTCCAAGCCAGGCTTCAGCAATACGTGAACCATGAACTTCCAAATGTTTAAGCTGGTTTTAGAAAAGGCAGAGGAACCAGAGATCAAATTGCTAACATCTGCTGAATCATGGAAAAAGCAAGAGAGTTCCAGAAAAACATCTATTTCTGCTTTATTGACTATGCCAAAGCCTTTGACTGTGTGGATCACAATAAACTGTGGAAAGTTCTGAAAGAGATGGGAATACCAGACCACTGGACCTGCCTCTTGAGAAACATATAGGCAGGTCAGGAAGCAACAATTAGAACTGGACATGGAACAACAGACTGGTTCCAAATTGGGAAAGGAGTACGTCAAGGCTGTATATTGCACCTGCTTATTTAACTTATATGCAGAGTACATTATGAGAAACACTGGGCTGAGGAAGCACACGCTGGAATCAAGATTGCTGGGAGAAATATCAATAACCTCAGATATGCAAATGACACCACCCTTATAGCAGAAAGTGAAGAACTACTAAAGAGCCTCTTGATGAAAGTGAAAGAGGAGAGTGAAAAAGTTGGCTTAAAGCTCAACATTCAGAAAATGAAGATCATGGCATCTGGTCCCATCACTTCATGGGAAATAGATGGGGAAACAGTGGAAACAGCAGCTGACTTTATTTTTCTGGGCTCCATAATCACTGCAGATGGTGATTGCAGCCATGAAATTAAAAGATGCTTACTCCTTGGAAGGAAACTTATGACCAACCTAGACAGCATATTAAAAAGCAGATACATTAATTTTCCAACAAAGGTCCATCTAGTCAAGGCTATGGTTTTTCCAGTAGTCATGTATGGAGGTGAGAGTTGGACTATAAAGAAAGCTGAGCGTCGAATTGATGCCTTTGAACTGTGGTGTTGGAGAAGACTCTTGAGAATCCCTTGGACTGCAAGTAGATTCAACCAGTCCATGCTAAAGGATAACAACCCAGAATATTCATTGGAAGGACTGATGTTGAAGCTGAAACTCCAATACTTTGGCCACCTGATGCAAAGAGCTGACTCATTTGAAAAGACCCTGATGCTGAGAAAGATTGAGGGCAGGAGGAGAAGGGGACCACAGAGGATGAGATGGTTGGAGGCCATCACCAACTTGATGACATGGGTTTGGGTGAGCTCCGGGAGTTGGTGATGGACAGGGAAGCCTGGCATGCTGCGATTCATGGGGTCACAAAGAGTCGGACACAACTGAGGGACTGAACTGAATTAAACTGAGTGTGTGTATGCCAACCTCCTAATTTATCCCTCCCCCACCACTCTGATTTGGTAACCATAGTTTGTTTTCTGAGTTTGTCTTTTTCTGTTTTTTAAATAGATTCATTTATATCTTTTTTAAAATTCCACATATAAGTGATATCATATGATATTTGTCTTTGTCTGTCTTATTTAGTTTTGTATTCTTATAAGTACTCTTGAGCTTTTTTGTCGGGGGGAAGGAAGATATAGTTAAATTTACCAGAAACAGTTTCATCCTTTCAGATCCTGTCTTTATGCTCTGTGTGAGTATCAATTTCTTCTAATTTTTTCCCATTGGTTCTTTCTCCACATTAGCACAGTGTCTTCTATTTTGTACTTCCTAGACCCTAGAACAATACTTTCAAATTTTAACTAATCAATATCTTCAAAAATGTGGTATAGGAGAGTATTTATTCTGGGATAAGTGCCTCCCCCTGTGATCCTAGAAGGCTGGAGAATGTATTAATAGAACTTATCACATCATCTTGAAATTGCATGTTTGATAGATTTTATGAGAGCAATGAATGAGTCCAACTTGTTCAATGCCATTTCTCTGAGTACAGTAGGAATGTAACTATTTGTGAATTCTGAAGTTTTTATTCTAGTTTCAAATGGGTGAGAAAATGGGTCTTTAAACAAGTTGCAGAGTTTTGTTTTGTTTTGTTTTGTTTGCAGAACTCTAGAACAAAGAATTTTAAATAATAGACTGGGCCTCAGGAATCCACTGAGGTTATATGTGGGGTTATAGCTGTATCTTTGCAGGTGCATGCATGAGTGCTAAGTTGCTTCAGTTGTGTCTGACTTTTTGCGACCCTATGGACTGTAGCCTGCCAGGCTCCTCCTCTTTAAATGGGATTCTCCAGGCAAGAATATTGGAGTGGGTTGCCATGCCCTTCTCCAGGGGACCTTCTGGTCACATGGACCAAAGTCATGTCTCCTGCAGCTCCTGACTTGCAGGTGGATTCTTTGGGGTTGGGCTAAAGCTTCACAGAGCCTGTTTCACATAAGTCAGCAAAGCAGGAGCATAGCATGGGTTATGTGCGGGGAGGCTTCAGGCTAGTCCCCCTATTTAGGAGGCCTTTACATCTAGAGGCCTTGGGGCATATTTGAGTTCTGTGCAGGACGTCCTTTCCTTCTTTCCACATATATTTTAATACCTACTGATGGTGGCACTGGGCCAGAAAGCCTTCAGTTCCTTGTTGCAAGAGATGCTGTTCTCATGGTGTTCTGTGTCATGGTCTAGTGTCATTTGATACCACAGGTATCCAAGGTTCCCATCTGGCCTGCTATGTAAAGATCAATAAAAGGCATCTATATTCTTTTGATTATCTGGGTATGACCATCTTTCTATCTTACTGCAAATCACATCCAACAAATACCTCAGAATGCCTACTCTGTTACAAGCATCCCAGCTACCACTAGAACTGGTCATTGGATAAGTCCTTTGGCAACAGGTAAAGCATCCTCACATGCAGATGACACCACCCTTATGGCAGAAAGCGAAGAGGAACTAAAGAACCTCTTGATGAAGGTGGAAGAGGAGAGTGGAAAAAGCTGGCCTAAAACTCAACATTCAAAAAACGAAGATCATGGCATCCGGTTCCATCACTTCATAGCAAATAGAGGGGGACATAATGGAAACAGTGACAGACTTTATTTTCTTGGGCTCCAAAATCACTGCAGATGGTGATGGCAGCCATGAAGTTAAAAGACGCTTGCTCTTTGGAAGAAAAGCCATGACAAATCTAGACAGCACATTAAAAAGCAGAGACATTACTTTTCTGACAAAGGTCCATCTAGTCAAAGGTGTGGTTTTTCCAGTAGTCATGTATGGATGTGAGAGTTGGACATAGAAGGCTGAACACCGAAAAATTCATGCTTTTGAACTGTGGTATTGGAGAAGACTCTTGAGAGTCCCTTGGACTGCAAGGAGATCAATCAATCCTAAAGGAAATCAACCCTGAATATTCATTGGAAGGACTGATGCTGAAGTTGAAGCTCCAATACTTTGGCCACCTGAGGTGAAGAGTCAGCTCATTAGAAAAGACCCTGACGATGGGAAAGATTGAAGGCAGGAGGAGAAGGGGACAACAGAGGACGAGATGGTTGGATGCATCACTGACTCAATGGACATGAGTTTGTGCAAGCTCCAGGATGTGGTGAAGGACAGGGAAGCCTGGCATGCAAAAGTCCATGAGGTCGCAAAGAGTTGGACATGTCTGAGCGACTGAACAACAACCACAAAGCATCTGCAGGTTGACCTAAGGATGGGGCACTATACAGTTTCTGAGCACTGGACACCGGATCTTCCTCTTTGATAAACTTTCCCTCCATCTTCTGCCATCACATTCATCATACAGCTCATCTATGGCTTGAGCATAAACAAAAATGAGATGGAAAAAACTCACAACAGTGTCGGAAGAGGACTCATTCCATGAATTGATTGACTCATTCATCAGTATAATATTTACCGAGCACCTACTGTGTGTCAGACACTTTGTTGAATGATGATAGTAAAAGGGCTAGTGAAAAGACTAGCAGATACAGTGCTTGTCCTTAGTGAATTCATCAACCAACAGCGGAGGCAGACAAGTGAATGAACAGCTACAATAATGGAAGTGATAGACGCCAAGAGAGAATAGTACATAAAGCCAATATCTAATTTCTTGAGAAACCATAAATTCTTTGAAAGAAATGGCATTTGTCTTTCACAGTTCCCAACTACATGATGTGTAGAGGGTAAGCACTCAGTAAAGAGTCAAAAGGCCTAGATTCTGGTCCCAGCTGTCTTTGACCAGCTATCTATCCTGTCCGTTAGTTATTTCAGTTTTTGGAGCCTCAGTTTCCTCATCTGTAGAACTGTGACTGATAATATCAGTCCTGATTAACTCACTGTGTAATTGTGAAGATCAATGGTCATGAGAATGATAATTAATTGTAAAGCTCTCTACAAAATAAAATATGTAACCATGGTATACCCTTAATTTTTTTTGATAAAACAAGTGTTCAGCACTTCAATAAGTACTGAATAATTCCTTTAAAAAGAAAAAAAGCAAAGGAAAGAAAACCAGCAGGTAAGGATCACTGTTGCCACCTTCACAGTTCAAAGTAGGTCTGATTTTATATTTTCAGCACTCTAGATAAAAATTTTAGCTCCTCCCTGGTGGCTCAGACGGTAAAGATCCCGTGGAGGAGGACATGGCAACCCACTCCAGTATTCTTGCCTGTGGCCCACCAGGCTCCTCTGTCCATGGGGTCGCAGAGTCGGACGTAACTGAGGGACTAAGCAGCAGCAGATTATTATTATTATCCCCATTTTACAAATCAGAGAAGTGAGGCGCCAAAGAATTTATGCAAGAGCACAATCTCTTCAAAACCCAAGCCTGGGCTGCTTGCCAAGGCTTTTGCTGAAGCTTAGTCTTTATGTTGTGCCTGAGTATTTCGGGTGACCCCATGGACTGCAGCCTGCCAGTTTCCTCTGTCTACGGGATTTCTCAGCAAGAATTCTGAAGTGGGTTGCCATTTCCTACTCCAGAGGATCCAATGTAGAGATCGAACTGGCCTATCGCAACCGGATTCTTTAGCACTGAGCTGCTCCTCAACAAAAGCCAAAATGATCGAACCCCAGAACTGCTTAACACCTTCTCTCTCAAACTCCGCTTCCCCAGCCTGGAAGGAGCTGGCCGAGGCGTCGACTCCACCCTATGACGTACATGGCCCCGCCTTCAGGCCCTCCACCTCTCGCGGGATCTCTCGGGAGGACGGCTGGGGTCAGGTCCCATCATGGCGGCTGAAGAGGCGGATGTGGATATCGAAGGGGACATAGTGCCAGCGGCGGCACAGTCTGGGTGAGCGATAGAGACTGGGCTTGCAGAGACGAGGAGGGACACGGCCGTGAGGAGTTACCTCTAAAGCCCGCGGTTCCGGCAAGGGCCGGGGGAGTGGAAAACTATCCGCTGGGCCAGGGTCTCCTGCCGGCCTGAGGCGCGCCTCGCCCATCCCGTCTGTTGGCTCCTCCTGAACCCAGAGGGCGGGTACCGTAGACTAGCGTGGGACAGCCCTTTTACCGGGATCCTGTGAGGGCGCTGACCGCGCCTAGCACATTGCATACTCTTAAGCAATTAGATTGCTTCTTCCCTTACTGCCACCCCAGAACACGCCTCCTTGCCACCGCCCCAAAAATAATTAGAACAGGGGCGGTCCCTGGACAGAACCGAGCTTAGGAATTCTTGTTCCCTCGCTTGCAGGCCGTGTGACCTTGGGCATGTCGTTTTATCTCTACTAGCCTCTGGTTTCCTCTTCCACGTAGGGATAGTTGTGAAAAACTTCCCGACAGGCAGCGTGATCTAAAAGAAAGGGGTGGGACTTAAGAGTTTGACAGCTGTGTATTGACCCAGCTAGTTACTAGCAGTGTGACTTTGGACCTCAGACAACTCATGTGTAAGCTGACTACCACGTTATGTACCTCATAGGGTTATTGTGAAGATCAAATGAAATGATTTGGGGATGTGCTCTAGTATAAGAGAGGTGCTCTGGAAGTGTTGTGTTCTTTACCTTCCCACCACGGATAGTATTTTGAGGACCCAGAGAGAGGTCACCATTTGGTACCAGTTCCTGCAGAGCAGGCCAGTGTGACTTTTAAAAAGCAGCCTCCAGCTTGAGATATCTAGCTGTTTGACTCCTTGCTTGCAGAGAAAGAAATTGATACATGAGGTTTTAAAGATGTGCTTTCAGAATTGTCTTTTAGTAATAGAAGAGGCTTAGACTGGTCAGGATCAGAAGACCTCAGTTCTCAACTCAGCCAGCTGTGTTGCTTATAACTATGAACAAATTCAGTAGAAATCTCTACACTGAGCCAGGTAAAATTGTGAGGCTTAGACCATTTTTGACCTATAAAATAGCAATTTCACATGATCCAACCTAATAATAGCACCTTTGTAAATTGTGAAGAAGAGTACCAACCCTGCCCATGAGGGACTGAAACAGAGCCGTTTAAAGTTTTCCTGAACTTAAAACACTATAAAAATGAGAAGTAACTAAGTCTCCTTCAAATGTTTAGGCAAAACAGTACAAGTCTATACAAATGAACAGAAAGCCTTTGATAATCTTTCACATTTGTGTAGATCAAGTTAATCTTGACCGAGTGCTTTTGCATGCATGGTTTGATTTACTTTCCACAATAAGTGTATGAAATAAGTGTGAGGGATTCTTATCTGAAGTTCAAGAGAGATGAGCTGCCTTTGGAAACTCTAAAGATTATCTGAGAGCACTGACTCTTCCCCTTTTTCCATGGGTTTTTCTTTATTTTTATGATTGTGTTTTATTTCTCTTTTTCTTTCCTTTCTCTTATTATTCTGTTTGAGCCCAAAGTCTACTGGTGGCACTTACAGTCACATTAGTCTCATGAAACCAGTAACCGGTTGTTGGTTCCTGATGGTCATCGTCATTGTCTCACACAATTCTGTAGAGCATCATGAACATTACAGTCTAGTGACAGTTGTTCCCTAGTGTTAGTACTCTAATCAGGTGGAATTTGGTGTGAGTAAACACTTAGGTCCCCCTCTGAGTTGTTCAGTTATAGCTGATCATGACATCTTGAGGATTAATTGAAAACACACTTAAGTCCTTGCTAAGTGCTGGTTACCAAGGTTAGAAGATGCATTGAAATGTTTTGTTTTCCTTCTACCATTCTTTCTTATCCTCTGTTTCTTGTACTTGTTCTTTAAATCACAGTATTTCCAAGGAATTTTTGTCATAAGACTTCTTACTAACCATACAGTCCATCTCTCAAGGCTTAAATTTCTGTTAAGTTGGGCCATATGAAATTTTCCCAATGTTCCACCAATTTTGACCCACACAAATGACAGTTAATCTTAAATTCCATCTAATAACAGGCTGATATTGCCCAAATCTGTCACCAACTCAAATCTCTCTCATGATCTTCAGATCCATTTATCCATTTTCCTGAATCTATTTGCCCTTGGGTGAGCCACAAGCTCCTCAGTCTCACTTTATAGAAACTTTCCTTACCCAACCTGCCTCTTCAAGTTCCCTAGTTCAATAAGTGGCACCATCCACCCACTCATGCAGGGAAGAGACCTAGATTTTAACCTTTTTCCTTTCCTCTCTCGTATCAGAGAGTCTGTTGATTCTGAGTATTCTCTCAGATGTGTTCACTTCTTCCTATTCACATTGCTTGTGCTTTAGGTCTAAGGTACTGTCACTTCTCTCTAGTATCTGTGTAATCACTCCCTCTTAACTGCTTCCTGTCTCTTTGACCCTCTTCTAGTCTTTTCTGAAGTTAGAGTAGTCTTTTCTTATATCCAGATCTGATGATGGTACTCCCAACTCCCTAGAGACCTGTCTGATCCATACCCCACCTACCTGTTCATTCAATCATTCAACAAATATTGATTATCATTTATATGCCTAGCTCTGGGTTTATAGCACTCATCCAAACTAAGTCCTTGCTCTTATGGAACTCACATTCTTATTGGATGAGACAGAAAATAAACTTTATATTATAGCAGTTTCTAAGAGGTATAGCAGTTTCTAAGAAGTATAGACTGGGAAAAGTCACTAACTAGGAAACTTTTATAACTTCAAAACATATAGAAGCAAATTTTAAATTATATCACAGATTGGGCCTCCTCATATGAAGTGAACAGTGTGACTTTCAGTTCAGTTCAGTCGCTCAGTCGAGTCTGACTCTTTGTGACCCCATGGACTGTAGCACCCCAGGATTCCCTGTCACCAACTCCTGGAGCTTACTCAAACTCATGTCCATCGAGTCAGTAACGCCATCCAACCGTCTCATCCTCTGTCATCCCCTTCTCCTCCTGCCTTCAATCTTTCCCAGCAACAGGGTCTTTTCCAATGAGTCACCTCTTCGCATCAGGTGGCCAGAGTATTGGAGTTTTGGCTTCAGCATCCGTCCTTCCAATGAATATTCAGGACTGATTGCTTTAGGATGGACTGGTTGGATCTCCTTGCAGTGCAAGGGACTCTCAAGAGTTTTCTCCAATACCGCAGTTCAAAAGCATCAATTCTTCGGCGCTCCGCTTTCTTCATAGTCCAACTCTCACACCCATACATGACTACTGGAAAAATCATAGCTTTGACTAGATGGACCTTTGTTGGCAAAGTAATGTCTCTGCTTTTTAATATGCTGTCTAGGTTGGTCATAGCTTTTCTTCCAAGGAGCAAGCGTCTTTTAATTTCATGGCTGGAGTCACAATCTGCAGTGATTTTGGAGCCCCCCAAAATTAATCTCTCACTGTTCCCATTGTTTCCCCATTTAACAGTGTAAGTAACTATGACTCTCTTAAGTGTGACTTTAGAGAGTTCTAATTAGTTAAAAGGCTGAGAATTAACAAAGTTGAATCCCTCATGGACATAGAAAAGCCCCCAGATAACTCAAGTTAATTTTTGTTATGTGAGTTAAAACATCAGATTTCTTAGATCTCTTCACTGTACTGTCCTCCTTCAAGTATTTTCTTTTGTTTCTTCTATTTTGTCTTATGTTTTCTTCCATTTTGAGAGTGGTACTATTAATGGATGGCTTTTATGCTTTAGATATAACCAAAAGAGTCATAATGTTGAACTCCTGTATAGATGTGTGTATTCATCAAAAGAAATCTGAAGCGTTGGTTCATAGCCACAGAATATGTTGTGTGTGGTTGCTGTTTGGAGGTAGTTTTTTCCTCATGGAGTTGTTTATTCTTGGGAAACAGAGGAGTAAACAAACTTGATATTTGGCAGTTGAAATAGGATGGAGAAAGGAACTAAATATTTGTTTAACATATGAAACCTGTCAGTCACTGTGCTGTGTAAATTATATTCATTAAGTGGTATAATTTCACTTTCATACCTATTTTCCCAATTATTACAGAAGTGATGAAAATACAGCATCTGTTTTACAAGATCATTATCTTGATTCATCATGGAGAACTGAGAATGGTCTTATTGTAAGTATTTTATGGAAATATCAGGTATATTAAGCTATTACTCAGTGCCCAGAGTATCTCTCTTTTTTTTTTTAACTTGGTGCTAGTTCTCAGTGGTCACAGACGTAATATAGTGAAACCTTTTTCTTAACTTAAAAATAGATGGTATTCTTTTTTCTTTTGACTGAAAAAATGGACTTCTGGGAAACAACTTTGTTGCCAGCTAGATTTAGGTACAAATTGGTGCTCTACCACTTATCAGATTTAGGAACTGCAGTTTCTTCATCTAAAATATGGGGATTGTTACGTGGTTCACTTCTTCATTTAACAGTTATTTATCGAGTACTTGGGCTTCCCTGGTGACTCAGTAAAGAACCCCCTGCCATTGTAGAAGATGTGGGTTCGATCCCTCAGCAGGAAGAGGAGGAAATGGTGACCCACTCCAGTATTCTTGCTTGGGAAAGCCTATGGACAGAGGAGCCCGGTGGGCTGCAGTCCATGGGTTCACAAAAGAGTCACATACAACTTAGTGACTGAACAACAGCTATTGAGTACTTACTATGTGCCACACACCAGGCCAGGTTTTGGGGAATACAACCATAATCAAGACAGATATGGTGAGGGAAACTGAGAAGGTGACATTTAAGTTAAAAATAGGAGTAGGAGTGTGAAGAGTAGAGGAAAAATACTATATGCAGAAAGAACAGCAGCACGAAGGCTGTTGTTGAAATCCAGTATCTAGAATATAGTAGGGAAAGGGGAGAGGTGACAGCTGTGACAGGTTGGGGAGGCAAATGATGGCCCTGCCACACCAGCAGGAGGCAGGGAGAAAATGAGAAAGACTAGTTAGGAAACGTTTCTAGGGACCTAAGCACGATTTGGTGATGGCTTGGCCTCAGGTTGTGGCAGAATTTGACAGATTTGAATTATGTTTTGGTGGTAGAAATGCTTGTTACATTGGGTTTGGGGATTGAGGGAAAAGGAAAGAATCCAGGATGATTCCTGGGTTTCAGGTTGGAACAGCTTGGTGACTAGTAATGCTGCTTAGAAAATTGGGAGGGCAGGAGAGAAACTGGTGAAGGTTATGCTTTGGTAAATTTTGTTTTGAATATGTAAAGTTTAAGAAGCCAATTAGGTATCCAAGTGGAAATTTTGAGCGGGTAGTTAGTTATAACAGTCTAAATAGAGCTTGGAAAAGAGACTTGGCTGCAAATGTTTACGTTTTAAGAGTTAAAAAGAAGTATGCAGAGATTGTGGCTTAAAAGGAAAAAAGGAATTGTGGTGAGTTTTGGAAATATTAATAGGTGAGGTATCTAGCAAAATCTTAATAGTATCTTAATAGATGCTCATACAGGATAACCATTATTACTTTATCATGACTAGGAGCCAGAGCCTAGGAATCTAAGGCTCAAGTCTCTTCTTTCCCGCTTGAAGCGTTAGTGAGTGCTTCTATGAATGCATCTGTGAAGTAGTGATGCCTGTCTCAGCATTATCATGGGAGTCCAGAGATATGTCTGTGTGCTCAGTAAATGGTAGCTTTATTATTTGTAATCATATTATTGTGTATTTTCATTTAACAAAACAGTAGTTGGTTTCAAAAAGCAGTAAATAAAAAAAATTATTCTTCCTTTTTTTTTAATAGCCTTGGACTCTGGATAGCACCATCAGTGAAGAGAACAGAGCTGTCATTGAGAAAATGTTGTTGGAAGAAGAGTATCCTTTATTGACTATGAGGAAAGTAAAGATTTCAGGGTTAAAAATCCATTAATGCAAAACTTACAAAAGAGACCACCGTTAGTTGCTGGATATAATGCTAGTATATAATGTTACCTACCTATTCTGTTTTACCACTAAGTCTGAGATCTGACCCAATACTTCTGAGTTTCTGTTGTCAACCAACTCTTTTAATTACCTTAATATGGAACAGAAATTATAGAGTTTTTGTTGTTGTTGTTGTTGTTTTGTTTTTATTTTGTTATCTTTTTGCCATGCCACATGGCATGTGGGATCTTAGTTCCCAGACCAGGGATTGAACCTATTCCCCCTTTAGGGGAAGTGTGAAGTCCTAACCATGGACCAGCAGGGAGTTCCCTATAGAGTGTTTTAAATCAGCTAGAATCCTTAGTTTAAGTCCAAATTTTCTAGTCCAGACCTCCATTTTCAGTTGTATGAGATATTAATTCGTCCAAAGACACAGAATTAGAATATGTAAAAGTTCTCGCTTCTTATTCTACCAATTTATAGGTGTTATTGGGAGCAATCTAAGTAAAAAGCACAAAACTATAGAATGAAGATTTTTTCCTCCCAGAAGTTGTAGGTCCTTATTCACAGTTCAGCCACTGGCTTCTTGCCCTGTTTCTTTCATCCATTTGTGATATTTGCAACTTAAATTTTGGGGAACTCATATATTTTTTTACATGTAAAATAAAAGGATTGAATAAAAAGTTTTCTGATTTGTAAAGATTATTAATGTAACTAATTAAAGTAGTGAGTGGTTTGTTTTCAACTCATCTGTGTTTCATGGATTTTTATCTCCTTTTTAAGACAGAATTTCTGTTCCTTTTACTCCCAGTTATTGCTGTGTTGTTTTCGGGGTGTCTGTGTACCTTTAATTCTCATAGGTAAACCCCTTTTAGGCTTTCTTACTCTCCAGCTGTCCCCAAACGTTACAGCTATAGCCTGGATCATCGCTTTTCAGTAGAAAATAGTGCAAGTCACATATGTCATTTACAGTTTTCTAATAGCCATGTTTAAAACAGGGAAATTAATTATAATAACATTTTATTTGACCCAGTATATTTAAAATATATTTCAATATTTAATATGCAAACATTGAGATGTTTTGCATTCTTTGGTTTATACTCTTTGAAACCCAGTGTGCATTTTATATACTTACAGTACATCTCAGTTTGTGCTAACCACATTTCAGGTATTCACTAGCTACACATGTGGCTATTGGCCAATGTCTTATTCTAGATTAATGAATATTTAGGTAGTCGGTGGTTCACTTCCAGACTTGGGAACAAAATAATGATAGTAAAAGCTATGTGAGCTCTTGGATAAACGAGGATAATGTTTTCTTCTATCCTTGTCTTCAGCACCTCATATCTGCCATGATGCCTCATGTACATGATACATAGTCAATATCTGTTAAGTGAAGAATCTAAAAGTATAACAGTATAGGCTAGGTTTAATCAGTCTGAGAGGTAGATTTGACCCAAGCGTTCATTATATTTGTTAGGGTAGAGAGCAACCCTAAACTCTTCTCTGTTACCTTCAGAAACATGAAAGCAGATACTCCTGAATTATCCTGGATGACCAATCAGATTCATCTGTTAGTTCTCCATATGTGTTAGGAAAAAAAGATTTAAATAAAACATTGAGGATATATCTTTTCTTAGCCACTTCTAATAAGGAAGAAAGAGAAACTAGCATTTAGGTAGTTTGTGCAGATACTGTGTATGTGTGACTTCACATGTAATATTTAATCCAGACAGAAACCCTGTAAGATACAAACATTTTTGTTATTATACACCTGGAAAATTTTTTGAGAAGAATTGGTTTCACTTGAATTTAAGTGTGACTTTCGGGATATGTGAGTGCCTACTTTATACAAATTGCATAAGAATTTATAGGACTTTATTATTGTTAAAAGTTTCTTTAATAATTATACAGGTATTACTTATCCAATAAGTCACTTCCAGGAAAATTCTGGCTTGATCAAAAGGAAGATGATAAAAAATACTTGAAGAGGTAAAATCAATTTATAATACTTTTAAAAGCCTGAATTGTATTTTTAAAAACTTCACAAACTTCCTTATTTTCTTTTTTCATGTGGTGCAGTCTGCAGAAAACAGCAAAAATCATGTATGTACTTATGTTTATACTTTAAACTGTTTTTGATTAGTTAAAAATTATGGGAAAATTAAACAAGTTATAATTGGCCTATGGAAAAATCCTCTTGACCTTTGGTTTACACAAATATAAAATCAAAATTTCTTGTACAAATGTTGGAATGTTACAAGATAATTTTATTATATTATTTATTTGTCAGAATCTTTATGGCCCTACATAGGCAATTTTATTAAACTATGGAAAAGGTGGTTTTCTAGGGGTTTGTGGGGAAATTTTTTTAAGCTGCCCTGTAATATATTATGAAATGACTTGATTTCTGTTGCCCTGTCAGTTAATTTTCAGTTGTTTCAAATAAAACTTTAATTTAAATTTGTAGTTTTTAAAAATTATCTAGAGAAGTTAAGTATTAACTGTTTTATAAACATCCTTTCCCTGTAATTGAAGAAGGTTTGATGTTATTCAGTGTTTCTAAGCTTGCATGTTTATAATCCCTTAGAGGGTAGACTTGTAATTACCAAGAGTTTGAGCACTGAACAGACTTTGGCTTTTGCATTTTGCTGAACAAGCAACAACAACTAAAAAATGAAGTTAAAGGAAAGATTAATGGTTCACGTCAATCAAATTAGCTGGCTTCATCTCAATTTTATTTTTAATTTCTTAATGTCCTGCATTTCAAAAGCAATAATTACAATGTCATAGTACTTTTACCTCTTTTCCAACTTGATATTTACATAGATTTACATATAAGAATCAGATGATATTTCTAGAGCCAGTTTTATCTCTGACAAGCCTCTCAGGTTTTGGAGACGTGTTAACATTTGCTACTTTGTGTCCAATCTAAGGAAGCCTATTTGTTATTTCCTTTGATGTCTTTCAGTGTTATCTTCACTCAGACCCAAGGATTATTATGTCTTTGGGGGCTCCTGTCCTGAGCTAGAGAAGTATATAAGACAGGGTAAATCTGGTCCCCCAGGTGGAGGCTGCGGCCTGCTTTTTCTTCTCTTCTTTTTAATTCTTAGACTCAAAAAGTATTAAGTTTAGCCCATGGCTATCTATAACCTTTAGCTGCATAAATATGGAATGTTCCATTTCAGAAATTTTTTTGCAATTCCTCTTTTTCCCTTCAGGGTACACACTCCTACAAAACCAGCCAGTTACTCAGTAAAGTGGACGATAGAAGAAAAAGAGCTGTTTGAACAAGGGCTGGTAAATAGAGCAATTTTTAATTTATAGTGAAATAATTCTAGAAGCAAATATTGATAGAATTATAAGGTTAAATTAATTTATAGAGACCGAAAATTTCATTTTAATTACAGTAATCACATTTATAGTTTTTCTGTAGTTAAATGATGTAGTTAGTTAGAATGATTATGTTTGTAGTGTAGTATGAGAGAATTCCTTTTAACTCGTACTTAAGTTACTAAAATATTAAAATATTGATAGATTTGACTCAATATTTTAGGTAGTTTTTCACCCCTTTTTTGGTACTAATAAAACCCAAGAAATTGTATTGTATCTTTATACGTTTTACCAACCACCTGTATTGAAAGGCAAACTTATTTTATTACCTGATCTTTTCTCTTGGGGAAAAACTTATGTATTTGGAACAGTCAGGGTGATCAGCTGAGTTTTTTTTCAATTCCGATTTTGGCATTTGTGCACACAATCTAAATATTTTAGTGGATATAGTTAAAGACCAGAAACATTCCTTTTGCATGAATGTTTCACTGAGATCTATTTAAATGTCCATAGTTGCATAATGGAAAAAAAAAATGTACACAAGTTTCTAATTATGAGAAAGTGCCTTAATATAATGAAACTTAAAATATTTGCAGGAATTTTGTTTAATTGTCTATAGTAGATTATATTTTTTTCTTTAAGGTACATATTACTCAATATTAATTAATTTTGAAATTATATATATTTATATATTATATATGTAGAATATTTATGTAATATTATGTAGGATTCATGAATGCAAATTGAAACATAGTTAACATAACTACAGAAACTATTTTGAGGGTTATATCTCCTCCTGAGATTTTTCTCCTTTACTTTTGATGCTTTTTATACTGATATTTTAGTCTGTCATGTGATTATCATTTATATAATCTAATTAACCAGTCGTATATTTAAGATTGCTGACAACTTTGGTGTTTTGTCCATTACCAAAGATCAGAATGTACACACAAATGGATTGTGAATTTTGGGGTTGTTATTGTTGCCATTGGTGGTAGTTACAGAGGCTCAGCTCCATGGTTCAGAACTCAGATGGCACCTAAAGTTGTAGAGTGTTAAGTCTCCTTCTGACTCCTGTCTCAACCTTTAGTTTTCTTTGCCTGTCACCTGTTCTTGTGAAACCTTCCAGAGATAATTTGTCCCTATAAAAGCAAGTGTCTTTATTTAGGTACATATGTAGATATCTATATCTATCTGTGTGTATATAAAGAGATATTTTCCCACAAAAATACATGGAACCATTGGTTGTATTCTCAGCCTGTATAACCCATTAGTATCATTTGCTTATAATCTGAATTCTCTCAGGCTTGAGAGTAGGAAATTACATGGTACTGAATAATGGAAGATTTTTTCCTTCTTGTCCCTTTGCTCTATTTTTAAATCGGTGAATGTTTTCTTTGCTTCTCTTGTTAGTGTCCCCTCTCCAATTTTCATAGTGCCCAAGCCCCTAGAATCTTAACTAGTCACATTTATCCAGATCTTCCCTGTTTCCAAAAGTGCTCCATGCTACCAGATTACGTATTTGCCTTCATTACTCAGCTGTGTCCGACTCTTTGCCACCCTATGGACTGTAGCCAGCCAAGCTTCTCTGTCCATGGGATTTTTCAGGCAACAGTACTGGAGCAGGTTGCCGTTTCCTACTCCAGGAGCTCTTCCTAACCCAGGGATCAAATCTTCTTCTCTTGTACCTCCTGCATTGGCAAGCAGATTGTTTACCGCTGTGCCACCTTGGGAAGCCCTTAGCACATAATGCAGATAATTAAATCTTCAGGAAGTTGATCTCAGGTATTAGTTAAGAACTATCATAAGTTATTAATTTATACTTACTGATTTTCTCAGAAGTACTTTCAGTTTTAATAAATTGTCCATATGTCAGATTTTCTATTGAAAACCAGAAATAAGTATGTAAGTTAAGATTTATCATTTAGGTCAGGATAATTTATTGTCATTAGTCATGACTCTGGCATGTAAATCTGGCCCTGAGATCAACTTCTCTGAGTTGTTGTATTTTGTTTTTTTTTACTTTAAATAGTTTTAGAAAATCTAAAAAAGGATTGTTGAGCTTCTTTGGGAAATGGAGAGTATCTTGTGTTAGAGATAATGTAGGAGATTTATGTATCAAATGATAGATTTGATAATTAAAAATACTGTTTAGCTTTAAAATTATACTGCATTCATGTCTGTACTTGAAAACACACCAGAGCTCCTTCAAGTTCTCAGTTTTTCCCTTCACAGCTTCAATGTTAGTAGGTACACAGCCTTTGACAATGAAGGGAGGTGTTGGTTGGAGGTCACTTTATTTGTGATTCAATCTTTTAAGTCAGTTTACTGTGATATCTGAACAGTGTAAAAGTTTGAATATGTAATGGATGTTTTAATATGGAATTTGAGTAAGAAAATTTTTTTGAAATTAGTGTTGGAACATAGTCAATTGATTCTATAATTGGAAAGTAGAAAATACAACCCACCTCCCTTTCAATGCACTTTTTTGTTGAGTTATCCTTAATTTTGGAACATCATAATGTATAATACTAATACATACTGTAGGAGTACATAGAAGTGATGGATCTTCATTTAGGTAGCTATAAAAAGAAATTTCTAAATCATCTTGGTCTGCTTTCAGAAGTCAAGATTCAAAGAGAAGATTGTGGGCTTTGATTTTAAGAGTCTTAACTATATATGAGACTTGTGTGTTTTAGAAAACAAAAATAGATCATTTTAGTTTTTTTTTAATATGGCAGTAATTTGGAATGTTAATTAAGCTAATCAAAAACCATTTCTTTTCCATTTTGATAACACAGGCTAAATTTGGCCGAAGGTGGACCAAAATTGCAAAGCTAATTGAAAGTCGCACTGTTTTACAAGTGAAGAGTTATGCGAGACAGTACTTTAAAAATAAGGTAAGCAGGATATAAATATCCTAGTGATCGTATTTAAAATAAATAAAATTAATAAGCTTAAATAGTTCTTTAATTCAGGCATGCTTGCATACATGCTAAGTCTCTTCAGTCATGTCCAACTCTTTGTGACCCTATAAACTGTAGTCCGCCAGGCTCCTCTCTCTGTGGGGATTCTCCAGGCAAGAATACTGGAGTGGGTTCCTCCAGGGGATCTTCCCAACCCAGGGATTGAAGCCATGTTTCTTACATCTCCTGCGTTGGCAGGAGAGTTCTTTTCCACTGGTGCCACCTGGCATTAAAGTCTTAATGTTCAGAGTGTTTATAGTGAAAATATTTTATACCCATAAAGTACCGTATAAATGTTTGTCTTCAAAAATCTGAAAGCATATCTTCAGTGTATTGAGTATTGCTGTTAAATTGGTATTATTATGTTACTCCACTTAATTTCATGCAGTTAAATAGGGCAAATTATTAGTTGCTCAAAAACATCCTATAAAGCAAATAGTATATCAAAGAGAAAACCTTAGAGGTCATTGCTTCCTGGAAAATTTTTTTCCTTTTTAAATATTTGCATTAAACTTTTAAGAATTACTAGAGCTTAGGGGCCAAAAATGCTAACATGATTCTAAAATCTTTTTAATAGCAATGAAACTTGTACAATTATTGTGAAGAACTGTCTGAAAACTCTAATAAATTGCAGTGTTTAAAAATGTACAGTTATGGTCTAGTTCCTTAGTCTTGAAAGTAATTTGTGTTGTATTCAACCATGTAGTTCTGATATTTAGAATTTTTCTAATATATTCTGCTTGAGTACTGGAAGCATAATTATATAGAATTTGAAAGTGTCTTAAGTGAAATTTGGTGCTTTCTTTTCATGTAAATTGGGTTGACCCTTGAACAAAACAGGCTTGAACTGAGCTGATCCACTTATATGGGGATTTTTTTCAATAGTCAGTAATACAGCACTGCACAATCCACTGAGGTGCAATTGCAGATGTGGAACTGCAGATGCTAAGGAACCGCATAAAGGGAAGGCCAGCTTTAAGTTATATGCAGATTTTCAACTGTATGGAGGGTTGGTGCTCCTAACCCCCTGTTGTTCAAGGGTTTACCCTGTGTACAAGACTTATCTAATTTAGTGTCATTTGGTCATAGGAAGTAATGGAATGAATTCATTGTAAATCAATCAGTCTGCTCCCTCTTTTAATCATCAAAAGCATTTTCCAGACAGCCTACTAAGGTCAAGGTATTACGAGGCAGAATAAGCCTCATTTAGTTATTCTTACCCATGCTTCTCAGGCTGGTGTGTGCAGGACTTCTTGCAATGTCAGTTTTACGCAGAGGCTTGAGATGAAAGGGTACATTTTAATATTAAAAAAAATATTAATATATAATGAAATACAGTGCAAAATTTTGTCAGAAATTTTAAGCTAAAAACGAGAGACTTCAAATAAATAGATTGTTAAAGGCCATTTCAAGCTAAATGTCCAAATTTCATTTTCCCTCCTGCTACCCTTTCCTTTTCCTCTACATAGTAAGCCAGTTAACTACAATGCAGTATTCTCGGAGTCTGTTGTGATAAAGGATCTATACATAATCTCTTTTCAGGAGCTGTTATGTCTTGGATATGTCAGTCATTTGCAAGATTTTTCAAAATTATATGTAACAAAGATTTTATTTTAAATCATATATACTCGTTAGCATTCATTTTCTTTTCCTATTGCATTACAACATATTTATGTTTATAACAGCAGATATGATAGTTTCATGTCTTAAATTATAAGCTCTATAATATTATAGCTACATTAAATGAACGTGCAAAAGCCAGTTTGTTTCTCTTGTCTTTATATTTAAATGAAAGATGATTTTAATTTACTCAGTAAATATATGTGAGATAGACTCCTTTAACTAAAAGGAGTTTTTAGCATTATAAAAAATGATCTGCTGAGCTATCAGATATTCTGAGAAATAAGCCTTCACAATATCTTAAAAATACCTTGTATGATGGTTTTTGGTTAATTCTCTATGGTTGATCTGAGCCAGATTCCCATTTTAAGCTTCGTACTGAAAATTAAATAGTAGGTCATAATTATTTGATTAATAAAAGTCACCAGACCATGAATGAGTCAAATATACTTATGGAAATTTGAAGTGATGATCTTTTACATTTAAAATGTAGTTGTAAACCCTTCAGAAAAAGCACAGTAAAGAAATACCATTGACATGTACTCAGTTTAATAACTTTGTATCTTATTTTTGTGTGTGTGCCAATGATTGCATTTTTAAAATGTTAATATTATGGAGATTTTGTCTTGATTTTTAATAAGGTAAAATTAGATGGTCCAGAAAAGGAAACACCAAATCAGAAGAATAGCAGTGGCTTCCAGATGAAAAATGAAGATGAAGGGACAAAGGCATGGACACCATCAGGTTTAAGGGGACGTGCTGATCCCAACCTGAATGCTGTGAAAATTGAAAAGTTATCCGATGATGAAGAAGTAGACATCACAGATGAGACTGATGAGTTGACTTCTCAAGTTCCCCAAAAGGATCTTAGCAGTGTTCTCTTGTTAGACATCTCTAATAATAAAAGACCTGAAACCATTAAAGCAGTAGTTTCTGACAGCCAAGAAGATCCCATTTCTAAATCTTCCAAGGAGTATCTTCAGAATATAAAGCAAGGTGAGATGGAAGCACTTTCAAGCTCAGGAATTAGACTTTGGACTGAAAATTACAATACCAGTGACCAAAAATTAGTTGAATTAAATGATCAGAAATGTGATAAGCTGATGAAGAACTGTGATAAACATCATGGGAATGGAATAACAGATGATGCCAGACAGTTGCCTTCTCCAGAGCCTTGTGAAGTTCAGAAAGACTTGAGTGATAATGAATTGCTTTTTCATTCCTCCTGCCAAATGGAGGAGGAGAGCCAAGAGGAAGAAGAGCTTAAGCCACCAGAACAAGAAATAGAAGTGGATAGAAATATCATTCAAGAAGAAGAAAAACAAGCAATTCCTGAGTTTTTTGAGGGGCGCCAAGCTAAAACACCAGAACGCTATTTGAAAATTAGAAATTATATTTTGGATCAGTGGTAAGGAAAAATTGTATTTTAGATGCTATTTTAAAGCTTATGCTACTCTAAAGTATGTATGTGTGCCTATGCAGAATTTAGTGTTTTACAGTCCTAGTGTTCCAGAGAGCTTTAACATATTAATACATTTCAGTAGGCAAGACTTGGTTTCTCATAGTGAAACAGTTTGAAAGTTTTGGAAAGTGTTGTCATGTATAGCTGTCTTAACCCATCTGTCTGCTACTTTATTAGAGTTTGTGGTCCTAAAAGGAAAGGGATAAATCATTACCTCAAAAAGCAGTTTTGTAGGACAATGTTAGGAAGATATAGAAAACACTACTGAACTGGAAGAGGGGAAGAATGTCTATCTTAGTTTATGGTGTACTTTGAAGTACAAAGAGAAAACTTTGGTGACAAGGATAGTATCATTTAATGTGGCTTGATTTCAGAAGCTATTCTAAAAATCTGCCTTAAGTGCTTTTGACTTTGAACTTGTGACATAATGTGTTAATAACTCCTTTATCAGAATATAGGAATTTTTTTATATATTCAGTTTATCCTCTAAATTGTCAGTACCTTTTATTTGAATTACTTAGTGAGGGATGGGGAACAAGCCAAAAAACTTCCCACCTTATTAGCTTAAGTGCTGTGAAAGTGATTTGCATTTTTCGTAATAGTTTAATTAAGACATCATCAAATATTCATGATTGTTACTGCTTCAGGAGCTATAAAATTGTGTAGAGCCATTTTTACAGAGGGCTTCTGTTCTGACCTAGGAAGATTATCAAAGGAAAAAACCAGGCTTGTTAAATCAGTAACTTTCATTTTACCCACATAATATTAAGCATTTTGACATCTAAAGAAAGCCCTATTCAAAAAGAAAAAAAAATTTTTTTTTCTCGCTCTTAACTCTTGGTTATTTTGCAAATGATTGAGGTTGGGAAAATGCTAAGTGAGGGTGGTATCAAAGTAAAAGAATACCTATAAGGAACTACTTCTGACATTTACATAGTGTTTTATTGTTTACAGAGAGCTTTTCTCTATCTGATTGCTCCGAACAATCCTGTAACCTAGGCAGGTGGTATTTTCTCTCTTTGATAGAATGAGCGTGAGGTCACGAGAGGTTTAGGGAGCTGCCTTGGATTATACAGACCAGTTGTTGACAAATGAAGGACTTCAATACAAGTCTCAACTCTGTAAATCACTCTTTCCATTATTCTACATTGCCTAGTTCACACTTAAAACACAAATTAAATTAAATCTCCCTTGGTATCTAATTTTGTTTTTGGAAATAAGAGCATGAATGGCCAAATTGAAGTACTTCAAAATAATGACTAAATCAAAAGTGTCTATGTAAATTATCAAAGACAATTTAATGTTACTTTAATCAAATTTCATTTGTTACTTTGAATTTTAGATTTACAGGCAGAATAATTTATATGGGTAGCATAAATTATATGGCAATAGTTTCCTAATATCATAGCCTTAGTTCATAAAACCAGTTAAATATTGCTGTTTCAGTATGATGATTTAGCCGAACAGTATGAAAGCAAAAAGAAATGTTTTGAACAGGAACTCAAACCTATTCTCTTCAGAAATAGAACAGAGTATTTAGAGACTGGAGGCGGTGTTAAAAAAAAATGGAAGAGTTCAAGTTTTAAAGATAAAAAAAACCCTGCTAGATTTGTTTGTAGCTAGAAGATCCTTTCCATAAAAGCACATGCAGTTGACTCCCTGTTTAGGGGGCTATTTTATTAAAATAGTAACCAGTATCATTGAATATGTACTAAATGCCCCACATTGTATTTATCTCTAGTCCTCTTTGACAGCCTTGTCCTCATTTTACAGATGAGAGAAATGAGGTTGAGAGAGGGAACAGAGCTGGTTCCAGGGCACATTAGGTGGAGGCGATTCCAGAGAATGCAGTCTTGACCCGTTACTTTCACACTTACCACTCTGGGCCTTGACTGACTTTTCACACTGCCTTGAATGCTTTTCCCCACTGGATTTTGGTGAATCTTACTTCCTCTTCTTTTTCAGTTCTGCTCAAGGGAGATTAGACGCCTTCTTTCTCTACCCTGTCTACAATAGCTTACATATCTCCTCCCTCTCATTCTCTTACCCTGTATTTTATATATCTTATAGAACTTTTTACCACTGAAAATACTATATTTTATTTGTGTTTTGTCTCCCCTCTCCCCACCCCAATGATAAATATAGGCTCCATGTTCATTGTTAATTGTTTTGTCCCTCCTGCTTAGAACATTGCTTGGAATACAGAGACAGATTGAAAGAATGAGTCATCATTATATCATAAACAGATATTTCTAGAGGCCTTACCATTTGTTCAGTGCTATACTAATACTAAGCTCTTTGTTTAAAGCCTTCTGATTTGTGTAATCTTTAATTAGACCAATACAGTTTATAGTTTCATAGTTTTTTGGTAGCTGGGTATACCCTGCCCATTCCAGCTGTCCTGCCTTCATTTGTGTAGTGTGTGTACTTTCCACGCAAGCGACACTGAAATCCCACTGTTTTAATGGAACTTCTGATATCCTCCCACATCCCAGATTATCAATACTTTTTACCCTCACTGACCTTCAGAATTTATGATTTTAAATTTGGTTTCTGGTTAGGTCTTCCCTGAACACCCTGTCTAAAATAGTCTGTGCCTCTCTGCCCTGCTGTATCCCCTTATCCTTCTTACTCTGTCTTCCTAATGCTATTGCTACCTGACAATACACTATTTATTCATTCATTTATTGACTTACTAGAATGTAAGGTTTGAAACTTCAGGAACTTCAGATTCATCTCTGTATCTGTGCCTAGAACAGTGCCTGATATGTAGGACACAAAATATATATTTGTAGTATAAAGATTAAGGAATTCCTATGTTATGTAATATATCTGAACACTCAGTTTATAAAGTCTGTGTTTGAATCCTGTCACTTCCTTAACAAAGTGCTTTAATTTCTCTTACCTTGTTTCTTCATCTCAAAAGCAAGAATAATAAAATCTACTTTGTAAAATTGTATATAACCCTTAGTGTGGCATCTGTTATAAGTACTCAGTAATTGTTTGCTGCTCTTACTAAGTTCCACTACTAAGACTTAATGTTATACCATCTAGCGTGGTATGTTAAGTATATTTAGTTGTCGTTGTTCAGTCGCTCAGTCATGTCCAACTCTTTGCAACCCCGTGGACTGCAGCATGCTAGGCTTCCCTGTCCTTCACCATCTCCCAGAGCTTGCTCAAACTCAATGTCCATTGAGTCGGTCATGCCATCCACCCATCTCGTCCTTTGTCCCCTTCTCCTGCCTTCAATCTTTCCCAGCATCAGTGAGAAAAGTGAAAGTGAAAAATCACTCAGTCGAATCCAACTCTTTGTGACTCCATGGACTGTATACTGTATACAGGCCAGGATACTGGAGTGGGTAGCCTTTCTCTTCTCCAGGGGATCTTCCCAACCCAGGGATCGAACCCAGGTCTCCTGCATTGCAGGCAGATTCTTTACCAGCTGAGCCACAAGGGAAGCCCAAGAATACTGGAGTGGTAGCCTAACCCTTCTCCAGTGGATCGTCCCAACCCAGAAATCAAACCAGGGTCTCATGCATTGCAGGCGGATTCTTTACCAACTGAGCTATCAGGGAAGCCCTCCCAGCATCAGGGTCTTTTCTAATAAGTCACCTCTTCATATCAGGTGACCAAAGTATTTAGTAATTGTTTTATTTTGTAAACCTCTTCTTTCTTTCAGTCTTTGGGTGTTTCTTGATTCTTTAGCATGTAATATAGTATCTGTTTTCCACTGAGAGCACTTAATGTTACTGGCATAATGATTAAAACTAATGTATAACTTTTAAGCATTTATAAGGTAGCTTGTAATTAAAAGATGCTGTCCAGCAAAGTTAAAGTAGATGAACCTAAGCAATGTATTAAAAATTGGAATGTCTAATACTAAGCATTTTCAACATATTATGAATGTGCCCTTTTTATTCAAAGACTGAGGCTTGCATTTGGGTCTGTAGATAAATATGCTTCTAACTTCAAAGTTCTGGGATCTATGGAGTTTAATGTTGGGAAAGAAATGATACTTATAAAAGTCACACTGTACTTGTTAATGAGTGTATCATTAAAAAATATTTCATTTCAGAAAAAAAGTACACTTGGGTATTATGTATTAGCATTGTATTTACTACACATTTACATATTGAGAAGGGGGTACATTTAAAAAATATTTCAAGTATTAAAAGTTTCCCCCAGAAGTCTTCTTTTATGTTTTTATTTATCCAAAATAATTGTACTTCCGTCTCTTAGGGAGATATGCAAACCGAAATACTTAAATAAGACCTCAGTACGTCCTGGCCTGAAGAACTGTGGGGATGTTAATTGTATTGGACGGATTCATACATACCTCGAGTTGATAGGAGCAATCAATTTTGGATGTGGTAAAAATAAAAACCCAACAACATCTTTTAATCAACGTTTTTTATCCTTACAGCACCCATTAATTTCTTTGATAGTCAGAATTCAAGGAGATTTAGTATTGATAGAGAAAGGTGATTGATACAGAAAGGTGCTCTAATGTTATAGAATAAATGTATTGATATTTTGTTTTAAAACAGATTTCTATTGATAAACTATATTTCCTTTTAACCTGCAGTCAAAATTGGTGCTTTTAAAAGAAAAAATATTAAGTAGTAGAAATGATTTAAGGATGCAGTTCTTTATCAAGTAAACGTAAATTTTATGAAAAGTCCAATCAAGGCCCATTTAATTTGGAAATACTGTATTAATGCTAGACATATTATCTAGCAGTATTTAAATAAAATAATTTATGAGCCTTTATACTTAAATGTAATAAAAGTGCCAAAATATTTTTTGTGGTAGAAAGTTTCTTTCACCCTGGTTTTTCTCAAATGTAAAGTCATGCATATTTTTAATGTATTCTGCCCTTTTATTGAATTAACATGACATAATTTTGAAGAAAGATAATAGTTATAATAGTTGGAAAGTGATAAGTTAATTAGAATGATGTAATCCATGGTTTGAGTGGAGTATATTCTGTGTTCTGTGTCTATGAAAAGATAACCAGAAAACTTCCTACCAGAGATTATTTCATTTCATGTAGAGATAGATAGAATTTAGTCTTCCCTGGGATCTATCCTTCATTTTAGTGTCTTTTCTTGCCCAAAGCAAGGTACCAAGAATGGCTTTATAGGAAAACTAAGATGCCATAGCCACGCAAAGAAAAGTGAAATCATGTTTACTGTATTAGAATACCAAAATTAGCAAAGTGGGCTTAGCACTCATTTAATCAGAAATTAAACAAATGAGCCATTTCCTAAATGTTTCATTTTATTGAGATTTCCTTATGAAAACAGCATTACTTTCATGTGAGAACTACCAGGTAGCGCATCAGATGTGTATTGTGGAATAAGATAGAAACACTGATACATAAAAAAAAAAACTTAGAAATTGGCTTATAATTGTAGATATGTCTTCCTATTGGACAAATAATTCTACAAAATAATAGATTGTTTTGTTTTTTTCTGGATTCCAATAGAACAGGCTGTATATAACAGGCCACAACCAGTTGACAAAGTACGAATCAGAGACAGAAAAGACACAGTAGAAGCATACCAGCTTGCCCAGCGCCTGCAGTCTATGGTAAGCTGCCCCGTGGCTCACTGAATGATGGGTGTTCTTTGCTCTGTTGAGTAGGCTGTGCCTACTTCTCTTCACCTGTTTAACAAATGGCTATCTAGTAGAAGAAGATGCTTTCTTTCACCCAAGCCATTCACTTTTCTCTTTCCATTCAGTTTAATGTTAATTTATAGGCAAAAAACAAACCCCCCGAATCTAAAAATCATTCACAAACTTTACACAGAAGCATGATGTTTTGCTTACAGTGGTCTTAGACTGCTTCATTTTGATATCCATATCTAACATATCTTTTAAAAACCAAACATTTAAGCTCTTTTTTGTTTCCATTTTCTTTTTGTTTGTTTAAAAATTCTTGCCATAAGATTTAGCTTTTTTGAGAGCTGTTCAAAATATTTTAGTCTTTTTTAATTCTTGAGGTTAATGAGTTTTACAAGCTTCCATAGTTTTACATGGCTCAGTGGTAAAGAACTCGCCTGCCATTGCAGGAGCCGTGGATTCAATGCCTAGATCAGGAAGATCCCCTGAAGAAGGAAATGGCAACCCACTCCAGCATTCTTGCCTGGGAAATCCCATGGACAGAGAAGCCTGGTGGGCTGCAGTCTGTGAGGTTGCAGAAAAGTCAGACATGACTGAGCAACTAAATAGCAACGAGTTTTACAGTGTTTTACAATGCATGCATCTTATTTTAAAAATAGGTGATCCAGCAAGTCTCCCAAAAGGCAGAGTCATGCTGTGGTCTTGTTGGCTTTTACTAATTGTTGCTGTTGATTAGTTGGTAAGTCGTCTCTGAGTCTTCTGTGATCCAGTGGACTCTAACCCACCAGGCTTCTCTGTGGGATTTCCCAGGCAGGAATACTGGAGTGGGTTGCCATTTCCTTCTCCAGGGCTTTACTAATAAAATAGGTGAAATTGGTAATGGGTTAGGTAAATAGAAAAGAATAGAAAATGAAAGAGCAGGTTTTTTTCCTCGGAGTATTTAGGCTATAAAACATGTCTACCCTTGTTTTTTTGTTTTTCTTTTTAAGGAGAGAATGTTTTCATGTGCAGTTGCTGGAGTTGGTGCTAGTCATACATATTCATAAGTCTGAGATACAATTATTTTGCTTCTAGTTTTCCTTATTATACCTCTGGCTGTGTGCTGTTTCTAGTTTTCTACCATGAAGTCATTTTGGTGGTGGTTCTTCTTGGCCCTAAAAAATACTCTTTTCCTACAGTTGTAACTCCCATATGGTGAAAGGAAATGAAAATTAAAGGAGAAATCAGAATAAAATTTCAAAGATCATTACTTACTTATTTTTGAGCCAAATGCTAACTATTGAACATAAATTAATAAAATATAGTCAGGCATTGCCAATCAGGGATGACAGTAATTTAATGGAGAAATTGATGTTTAGGAAATTATCATTTTGGTTTTATATATTAATGTGCTGTGATTTCTCCAAGCTAATCTTGTTACCTTTTGCTTTATTTTTAATTTCATAACAGCGCACAAGGAGACGCAGAGTCCGAGACCCTTGGGGAAATTGGTGTGATGCAAGAGATTTGGAAGGGCAGACATTTGAGGTAACTTTGATCCTTTCAGATGACTCAGAAGTAACAATTGTTTTGTCAGTATACATTTATGTATCTTTAATGTCACATATATTATACTTGTTTTATATGTCTGCATGTATAGATCTCTTTCCTGTGTTAATTTATTTGTCTAAAAGTCATCAATAAACAACAAAGAAAAAGATATTGAGGATGCAGTTAACTAGAAGTTCGACTGATTTTCAGAACTGTAATTATCTGTCCCAATATTCTGGTCTTTAGCTCCAGAATATCTGTCAGCGTGCCAGGGAGTTGTGCCCTGTTCATTTCAGTAAACAGTTCTTGAATGATGTTCTGATATACCAATATAAATGTTGTTCTGAGCATTAGACATAAATTGAATTACAAATATTGAAGTATTATTTCTACTAACAAAAATTACGGTTCTATAAAGAAACATAGGCAGTGAATTAAGTATACACATGCATGCACACACACACACACACCTTCTATGACTATATACTCTGTTTGTGAACAACCAGTGCTGTTAAATGGGAAGAATGTATGTGTACTACTGGCTTTGTTACATTGGGTAACTGTATCGAATCTCAGGGTTTTATTTATAATCCCCTCAAAGGTTGAATTAAATGAAATAAAATGTATGAAGGTCCTAATACTCGGCACTCAGTAAGTCTTGCATATACCAGATATTCAGTAAATGTTAGTTCTCTTCTTTCTCTCTTCCCCATTCCCTGCCCCCAGCCTCACACCTGAGCATTATTCTAGGCACAGCAATTAGTGACACATGGTCCCTGCCTTGAAGGAATTTACATTTCTAGTAGGAAAGATAACACCTTTGGTGAGTTCCATCAAATTGATTCCAAGAAATAAAAGACTGACCTAACAGGTATAATCAGGGTAGGTTTCACAGAAGATGTGATGTTTCATCTGTGACTTAAAGGATGAGCAAGAGAATCTCACAATGTGGAAATGTAGATGAGGGACTCTCGGCTGAGAGACATATAAATAAAGGTACAGACATGTACCAGACATGGGAAAATACCAGGTATAGTCTGGAAAAGGTGTGTAGTTCATATGGGCTGGAGTATAAGACTGATACGTGAGTGTGTGCTTAGTCGCTTCAGTCGTGTCTGACTTTGCGACCCCATGGACTGTAGCCTACCAGGCTCCTCTGTCCATGGGTTGCCATGACCTGCTCCAGGGATCTTCCCAATCCAGGGATCAAACCCATGACTCTCATCTCCTGCATTGGTGGGCGGGTTCTGTACCACTAGTGCGACCTGGGAAACCCAATAAGACTGGTAGTAGAGTTATTTTATTTTATATTTATGTAGGATTTACTACGTTAGACACTACTGTCAGTATTTCACAAACATTAATTCATTTAGTCTTCACAGTAACATCGTAGCGTTGTTATTATTATTGTTCCCATTTTAAAGATGAGGAAAACAAACACAGAAAGCTTCAATGACTTGGCCAGAGTCACCCAGCTAGTCTGAGGCAGAGCCAGGCATTGTCTCTGCGGAATCTGTGCATGGTAGCTTTATGCTGTGATGTCTCTAGTAATTCTCCCTTCAGTGGTTGATGGATGCTTTGATCAAATGGTGGGGTTTTTTTTTTAGCATCTCTCTGCTGAGGAGTTGGCAAGAAGAAGAGAAGAGGAAAAATGCAAACTTAGTAAACCTTCAAAAGTACCAAGACCAACAAAAAGGTATAATGTGACATTATGCAAGTGTGATTTTGTTAATAATCATAAATGATTAGAAAATGTATAGAAGGAATATCTGATGTTGTAGCATTGTTGTTCACTTATTAAGTTTAAAAATACTGCTGAAAGTTAAATTTTTTTTTATTTCACTGATTGTTAATTTGGGAGACCGTAAGCAAAAGTTTTAATTTGTTCGTGTTCAATAAACATAGGATCCAATATATGTTGTGAGGGCCTTGTTTATGACAGGTGGTTATTTAACTCCTTAGACATTACAAACCAGTAACCTCATGAAATGACTAGTTCCCTCTTTGCTTGGTGCTGAATGTTAGTGAGGCTCTCTTTTTTTTTTTTTTAATAATATAAAATATTTAGCTTGTAACATTAAGGGTCACTGTATAAATTAAATGCCTTGATTTTCTAGACCCTCACTTCCTGCAGATGACCCATGAAATAGACTGTAGTTTTGTCAAGTGTCCCTTTTAAAACAAGATATCCAGGAACACCTCTTGGTTATTTTCAGTGGAAAGAGCCCTAACACTAAGCAGTTAGATGTTCCTGGGTAAGTTACATAATGCTTTTATAAGCCTTAGGTCCTCATTTATAAAATAATAACTTTAACAGCACTGTTAGCTGTTTTAAGCATATCATATATATTAACTCATTTAATCCTCATAACAACCCTATGAAGTAGTTAATATAATCATTCCCATTTTATAAATGAGGAGACTGAGAGGCACAAAGAGGTTATATAACTTGGCCATGCTTGTTAATGGTGGTGGTGTCATTTAACCCAGGCATTAAGGCTTAAGAATCCGTGCTCCTAATCATTACATTATATATCACCTCTCTAAAAATTAAAGTCAAACTTTAGAATTGTTGTGAGAATAAATTAAATGAGATAAGCTACAGTCATCCATAAACTAGGACTCCTCATCTCATGTCCAGACATTTGATTTTCTGAATCTAAGTGTGAAACATACTGTAATTTTCCAGTCATTCTTCCAGGTAGGATCTTTTTGAATCCAGATCCACTTTTTTCATATTAGTCCTCGTAGCTTTGAATCATCAACATTTCAATAAGCTTGCCTTTTCCACCATTGGTCACTGATTAAAATGTTAAACTGAAATAATGTGAACCTCAGACATCATTGTTGAATCAGCTATGTATTACCACAATTAACCCAGTTAACCCACTCTTCATCTTATGCAGAAGAATAATCATAGCAGATGTCTTGCTTACATTTAATAACTATATTTGAGTCTTTATGAGTCTGCTAGTTTCTAGCATATCTGCTATCAAAAGTGAAATTTAGGTGTATCTATCATGACTTATATTTTCATGAGCCCATTATTCTTAGTCACCTCTTCACTTGCTAAAGGCTTGCAAAGCAGTTGTTAAATAACCCTTTCTAGAATTTTCCTCTGCTGCTTTTTTGGTGTTTTGAAAACAGGCCCAGTAATTGCCTATTCCTAGTCCTCCAGTAATTTTCCATTCTCTACAGTGCCTCAAAAAGTGTTGATGGTGGTTTCACATGATGGTTCTTCAAAGTGCTCTGGGATGTAAATGCTTTGTTTCTATTTCCTTAACTCTCTTGACTTTTTTTTTTTTTTTCCATTTTATTTGCGTTGATTAAGCACTTTCTAATTTGAACATCTTCCTCACTCAGCAAACCCTTTTTAAATGCCTACTGTTCTCAGTGTTTGGAATACAGTATTCAGCAAAACAAAGTGTCTCATCTCCTAGCGCTAAGTCTCTGGTAGAATAGGAACTAAATAGTTCTGCTCTTTCCCAGTTAACATGAACATATTCCTTGTTTATTTGCTTTCTCTGGATGTAGCCTAACAGTTTTTATTTTTCTCAAACCTCAATTCTTTATTGGTCAAAGCCTTTCTAATATTTCTCTCATATTTATACATGTTTTTGTGTCTAGCTTTGGCTAGGTGGCCCTCTTTCCATCTTTTATACTTCATTTTAAAAGATGAGTCTACCATAGAACTTTGTATATACATTAATTTCTTTAACAGAATTGTTTGTCATTTATTCATTCAGCAAAGATTTACTGAGTGCTTCCTTTATCCTGAACACATTGTACTGACAGAGATGTTTCTGAGAAACGTCTATCTTGAACTTCCTTTCCTATCTTATGTCAGAGTTAGGTTTCCATTGAAACCTGCTTTCAGTGTAGGACACGTCTGGCCATTTATAATGTTCTCTTTGGGTGTTGAAAGAAATTAAGACAACAAAATTACTTTCTCAAAGGTCCTATTGTTTCTCAAATTTTTAGTCAAGTCCAAAAGAACTGTGCTTCTTTCCAAAGGGTTATATCATAAATTCTCCTAGTTTATTGTTTTTCCACTTGGACAGAATTTAGGTTTAGATTATTGATGTACATTTTCAAATTTGTGAATAAATTATGTTATTGAAATTATATTAGGAATGATTTTCTTTTCTTTTTCCTTTTCCAGCTCATTTGATCCCTTCCAACTGATACCTTGTAATTTTTTCAGTGAAGAAAAGCAGGTATTATTCATTCATCACAGAATGACCATAAATAATACCCTCCTCTCTGGCATGAAATATTCTTTATCTATGTATGCAAGGCATGTGTATATGAAAGGTTGGATAAGGCAGGGTACACTAAGGGTCAGATGAGTGATACACACGGAAAATGAGAAAGAATTTCTCCATGCTAGGGCTTTGAATTATACATATATTTCTTTAAAAGTCTGATTTGTGCTGAGCCTTGGTTGGTAGTGAGAACTTAGTGTGATAGATAAAGGAGAAAAGGGTGGACATTCCAGTTAGAAAGAATAAAATCTCTATTTTTATGCTCCCCCATTTTTTTTTTTTTTATATTTCAGGAGCCATTTCAGGTGAAAGTAGCTTCAGAAGCACTTTTAATAATGGATTTGGTAAGGATATTATATTGTGTTTACTTAGTTATTCTGATTTCCATTCTTGTGTATTTTTATTGCAGGCATAAGAGAGAGTATGGAAGACGTGTATTTTGGATCTTAACTATCCTCTTTTACAAGGAATCTAAAAATAAGTCTTTTCTTTTGGAGAAAAGCCAAACAATTGCATGTTTCCATATTTTAGAGAAAATAAATTAATGTGAGTTTTTGCAGACTGTTTCTCATCATTAACCCTATTTTAATTTCCTAGTATCCTTGTCTGCTGCCTTCTAGATAACTGCAACAAAGCACAACTCTTAAAATTTGGAGGCTCCTTGTTTTGCACTAAACTACTGAGATCTCCAATAGTTGTGTGTGTGTTCATGGTATTTTTCTATAGGAGGACCCAGAGTGGTTTTACTTTGTATCCTTATGATACCTTTCCTGTGTAGGGAGAGCAAAACAATATCTTCATTTTGCAAATGTAAAAAAAATGGCATCTTGGAGTGTTTAAATGTTTGGTTCAGTTTCTTAGCCAGCAGTAAAGATAGGTCTTAAATCCGAAGTCTGTGTATGCTGAGCCTAGCATCTGGTTCCTCTCCTGTGTTAATTCGTTTTAGAAAAGTATAATTATCATACTTGTAAATGACTCTCCTATGATAAGTGAGATTTGTTCTGGTATTTTGGCAGATGGATTTGGTTTGTATGTTTGGACTAAATCTATCTTGTATTTCTTTTAGCATGCTCATGTTTCTATGGCAGAAGTGATTGGTCTGTTAGGAGGAAGATATTCAGAAGCTGATAAAATAGTTGAGGTAAGTTTTCTCTTAAAATCTTAAAAATTATTTAGTCTTGCTGCTATACCAAGTGTTTTTATAGATTTCAGTGGATATAATTAACATAAACTTTATGATATAAATGAGAATATGCGAATGTAGAAAGTTATTTTTTCCCTGGGACTTCCCTGGTGATCCAGTGGTTAAGAATCTGACTTGCCATGCAGGGGATGCAGGTTTGATCCCCGGCCTGGAAACTGAGATCCCGCATGCTGCGGGGCAACTAAGCCTATGCTCTGCGTCATGCACAGCCATGAAAGAGCCTGTATGCCACAGCTAAGACCCGATGCAGCCAAATAAGTAAATATTTTTTTTAAAAGGAGAAACAAAGTTATGTGTTCCTGGAGGTTTCTGAACATTCCATGTATTGAACACCTGTTTTCCTTATCCACTGAGAAGGAGGGAACATTGCCAGGCCTTGGTTCCATATTGCCTTCACCAGTAAAAGCTTCAACTCCTAAAAGGTCACCTTATGATTGAAACTCGGTATGCATCATTTGCTAGAAATTACCATAAATGATAGGGGTCATTCAATGACTTTTTACAAACATTAATATGGGCTGACCAACACTTCACTTGTCTGAATAGAAAAACAGATTTTGAGTTCCTAGCATATGGTCACACTTTTGGAGAGTACTTCATTTGCACGTTAAAGGCTGCCTGTGATAGAGACAAATAAAAGACTTGGCTTTAAAAAGTTTCTGTTCCTGTGTATGAATTCTGTGTAGAATTAACAGGATTTCAGTATAATCATTTAAGGATTAATCCTTTATAGGTCTGTGCAGCAGAACCATGTAACAGTCTGAGTACAGGACTGCAGTGTGAGATGGATCCTGTCTCACAGACACAAGCCTCGGAAACCTTGGCTGTCAGGGGCTATAGTGTTATTGGATGGTATCATTCTCACCCTGCCTTTGACCCTAATCCATCCTTACGAGATATTGACACTCAAGCCAAATACCAGGTGTGTTTATAGGTCTTTGTGTATATAGTCTGTAAATAATTGCACATTCTCTCCCCTCTCATTGTTTTCTATTAATTAAATATGCTTAGAAATAACATTTCTAGCAAAGTAATTACAAGAGTAATATATGTATATTGTTTAATACAGGCAAGCCATTACAGTACGGTGATAATTCTTCCCAGAGCCTTTAAAAATGATGGGCTGACTAGGACAGAGACTGGGTACAACTGAAATAATTGGAAATATCATGTATTTTGCATCTCTGGAAAAAAGTTTTGTTTTATTCTGCAGTTTTATGTTTGATATCTGGATGTTTTCACTATTGGCAACTGATTGTAACTTATTACCATATTGGTAAAGATTACAGCTGAAGGGTAGTGAATAAAATTTGTAAATGTATTCATGGAAAATGTAGATTATGTAGGCCAGGTGATCTTTTCAGGTTGGGTTGGACATATTTTGGCCTGAAGAGTTTAGGGTATGGAATAAATTTAATCTAGTTGCTGTTTGGAAGTGAAGTTTCTAACACACCTTTGCATTCCCTTTTCCTCTATTAGGTGTATAAAATGTTGGTATGGTTAAATACTGACTTTTAAGTTTATGTAGTTGAACTAATTTTACTTTTTTTTTTTAATTGTAGAGTTACTTCTCCAGAGGCGGTGCAAAGTTCATTGGGATGATTGTTAGTCCTTATAATCGAAATAATCCTTTACCTTATTCTCAGATTACCTGCCTGGTTATAAGTGATGAAATTAGCCCAGATGGCTCTTATCGTAAGTTTTCAACAAAAACAGTTCTACTTTTTCTTTCATTTTTTTGAATCTTACAAATCACAGAATTTATACCTAGGCAGAGCAATTTGATGGAAAAGTCTGTGTCCTCAACTAGGGAGTCACTGTTCGCATACCATGTAGTATAGCCACCCTCTTTCCTTTTATGATTTCCTCCTACAGTGAAGCCCCCACTGTTACCACGGCCACTGGGCGAAAACATTACAATGCAGTGATAACTTACAGCCAGCTAGTGTGTACATGAGGTCCTGGAGACACTGCAGGAAGCAGAACAGGCAAAACCTCTTCTGTTTTCTTGAACATTTTTTGGTAAATGCAGTTTCACTTTCTCTGCAATGGCATTCAAATGAATAAAAAGATAAAAAGAACAGTGACCACCCTACCACATGCTCTCCATGACCTCCCAGCTTAGGCTCAACGGTGCTTATTTTTATATCTATCTCAAGAAAGAATTTGGGTTGGTTTAGCCCATCATGACTCAGTTCCTTTGGGACTTATGTCCCCTGCTGTTCCAATCAGCTCTAGCTGGATAGGGAATTAGACCAAGAAAAGTAGGGATGTTTAAGATGGGAATGCAGATAGAAGTGAAAGATTAGAGGAAACAGCTAACATCTCTAGGATATTTTCTTTTCATCCTAATACCACTGCTCTATGGTATTAGGTATTAGGTATAGACTGACTCTACTGTCTCTGGATGCTGTCACTCTACATTATATTCTTTTCATTAGCTCATGAGCCCCTTGAACGTAGATACTATATTGTACTCATTTATTCTACTCTCAGTTTCTAGCCCAGCGCATGGTGTAATGTAGATTTAACAAATTAATTTCTTCATTCTTAATGATGTCACTCGGATGCCCTGTCTGTGGTGAAGACCCCAGCACCACTACCCTCCATCTCATTTACTGTTAGTTTCTGTTCTTTGTGCACCTGCAACATTTGTTTCCTGCCTTCATGGTTATTTTCATCTTTTAATATAATTTATTTAGCATGTCTCACTAAACTGTGAGCCCCAAAGAGCAGGAACTACATCTTTGTATCTCCTGTAGCACCTAATCAGTTGCCTTACATGTAAGAAGTGGTCAGTGCTCTATATAGTTTTATTGAATGAGCAGTAGTGACATTAACTTTTCCAAAATGCCCATTTTGAGCATATCACGCACACATACATATATATATGTGTGTGTGTGTATGTATCATTCTTTACCCCAGTATAATTTTACAAAAAGTTACAAAAGGAAGAGTCACAGTAAAATTGTTCTCAGTTTAAATCTGTCTTAATATCACATACTGCTAGATTTTGTGAGTGAACCTCTACTGTGCTGTTTATACATTCACCTGTGGCTATATATGATGGCTTAAATTAATTAGAATTAAATGAAATGTAAAATTTAGTTCGTAGAATCCTACTTCTGGTCAAAATGAAGTAACAAGGACCTGTCTGATACAACCGAAAAACTGGACAAAAGAAAACAATGGTATTTATAACATCAAGCAGTGAAGGATATGATTGTTCAGAGATGGGAAGCATAAAAGCGAGCCTAAGTTACCCTGGCTTATTAACTTTAAAAGAACTTCCAGGTATGGCACAAGGAGGAGAAACCCACCCAGAATTTAGCTGACTCTGAGTTGACATGATGGAGATAAGACCAAGGAGACCAGGGCAACTAAATTTGCAGGACAGAGTACCAGAGAGCAGAATGCCACTTGGAGAAACTCCAGAGATGTATAGAAGGTTCAGATTTAGTGTTTAGCAAGATATAGACCAATGCTTGTGTGTGAAGAAACTACCCCAAATGAGAAGGAATCACCCAAAAGATGAGCAGGCCCAGTGCTGGAGGCTCACGTAAGCTCCTGTCAGACAGCACACAAGTGTCCATGTGAACAGCACTGCAGAAAGTTCTCTTGAGTAGAGCTGCCTCTTCCGTTGTTAACACTGCTTATTAGGTCTTAATCCTTGGTCCTTTGCTCCTCTTGGAAACCTTCTGGTTCAAGAATTAATTAAAATTTCTCACAAGCCATGTGATACCTTGTATTACAGTACTTTGAACTGGGTGCTTGACATATTTATTTGTGTGTTCATTTATTCATTAATTTATGTCTGATGGCTAATCATTTCTCTACTTGTAATAGGCAGGAAATATACTTAGTGATTAGTTTTATTCTGACACTTAAGTGGATAAAAATAATCAGTGCATATATGTGTAATTGAATCATTTTGCTGTATACTTGAAAATAGCATATTATCAATTAATTATACCTCAATTTTAAAAAATAATAAGCCTATCAAAAGTAATCAGTACAAAAGGAAATTTTTACTGGTTTAGTACCTTTTTTTAACTTATAAAATACTCATTACCAAATAGAGATGTATAATATGTGTGTGTGTGTGTGTGTGTGTGTGTGTGTGTATTTTCTTTTTTATGAGCACAGACTGCAAATGCATTTATTTATTTACTTCTATTTTGGTCTCATTTTTTACTTCCATTAAGAATAGGAGTTGCTTACCTGGACTCAGATCCCAGCTCTGACATGCTTTTGTTATTTTACCTAGGGCAGGTTACTTAATATCGCTCATTCTTTGCCACATCTGTAAAATGAAAAAAAATGATTACCTTGCTTATGGGGCATTGTAGAGACTGTCAGTAATGCATATAAGTGCTTAGTAAATGATAGGTCTAAAGTAGGTAGTTACAATTATAGCTATAGCCTGTGCTTGGTAATCAAAACATATCAAGTAAATGATTGTTATCACAAAAGGAGTTTGTGTAGTAGCTTATGTATTATAATGTGTCACTCAAGTTCTTGGAGGGGGAAAACAAAATGGAAGAGAATTGAGAAATGAAAAAAATCAGCTATCATCATGCTGTTTGTTCCCTTCTCTCCTTCCATACACCTGAAAAAAAATGGGGAGAAAAAGCCTTTTTAGAGCATATTGACAAATTATGTTTGCATTGTATGGAAGTATAGTTATGATTCTTTTTTTTCCCCTAGTACCTTCTGATTTGCTGGTATTTTATTTACTTGAAAAGCTTTATGATGGCAAAAATGCAAGTTGAGAGGCAGTATGATGTAAAGGTTAAGAACATAATCTTGAGCCAAACTGCCTGACTTGAAATCCTGGCTCTCTCTCTTGCTAGTTATGTATGAATAAGTCCAAGAGCAGATTATTTAATATAGCCTTTCTGTGGCTCAGTGTCATAAAAAAAGAAAAGGGAATAATACTGGTTGCTAGTTCATGTGGTGTTAGCGTTAGTCGCTCAGTCATGTCCGACTCTTTGCAATCCCATTGACTGTAGCTCCTCTGTCCATGGATTCTCCAGACAAGAATACTGGAGTGGGTTGCCATTCCCTTCTCCAAGCTAGTTCATGTAAGTGGCCTTTATTGTTGTTATTCAGTCGCTAAGTCAAGTCTGGCTCTTTGTGACCCTGTGGACTGTAGCACACCAGGCTCCTCTGTCCTCCATTGTCTCTCAGAGTTTGCTCAGATTCCTGTCCATTGAGTCAGTAATGCTATCTAACCTTCTCATACTCTGCCACCCCTTCTCCTATTGCCTTCAGTCCTTCCCAGCATCAGGGTCTTTTCCAGTGAGTCAGTTCTTCGCATCAGGTGGCCGAAGTATTGGAGCTTCAGCTTCAGCTCAGTCCTTCCAATGAATATTCAGGACTTCCTTTACTGGTTGGATTTCTTTAACTGGTTGGGTCTCCTTGCAGTCCAAGGGACTCTCAAGAGTCTCTTCCAACACCACAATTCGAAAGCATCAGTTCTGTGGTGCTCAACCTTCTTTATGGTCCAGCTCTCATTTCCATACATGACTACTGGAAAAACCATAGCTTTGACTAGACGGACCTTTTTTGGCAAAGTGATGTCTCTATTTTTGAATACGCTGTCTAGGTTTGTCATAGCTTTCCTTGCAAGGAGCAGGCATCTTCTGATTTCATGGCTGCAGTCACCATCTGTAGTGATCTGGGAGCCCAAGAAAAGGAAATCTGTTACTGCTTTCACTTTTCCCTCTTCTACTTGCCATGATTTTCGTTTGAATGTCAAGTTTAAATCCAGGTTTTTCACTCTCCTCTTTCACCTTCATCAAGAGGCTCTTTAGTCCCTCTTCACTTTCTGCCATTAGTATGGTATCATCTGCATTTCTGAGGTTGTTGAAATTTCTCCCAGCAGTCTTGATTCCAGCTTGTGATTTATCCTGCCCAGCATTTCGCATGATGTACTCTGCATATAAGTAAAATAAGCAGGGTGACAGTATTCAGCCTTGTCATACTCCTTTTCCAGTTTGTAACCAGTCCATTGTTCCATGTCCAGTTTTAACTGTCCCTTCTTGACCCACGTAAAAGTGTCTCTGGAGTCAGGTACCGGTGGTCTGGTACTCCCATCTCTTTAAGAATTTTCCACAATTTGTTGTGATCCACACAGTCAAAGACTTTAGTGTAGTCATTGAAGCAGATGTTTTTCTGAAACTCCCTTGCTTTCTCCATGATCCAGTGCATGTTGGCAATTTGATCTCTCGTTCTCTGCCTCTTGAAACCCAGTTTATATATCTGGAAGTTCTCGGTTTCTGTACTGCTAAAGTCTAGCTTGAAGGATTTTGAGCATAACCTTGCTAGCATGTGAAATGGGCACAATTGTACAGTTGTTTAGACATTCTTTGGCATTGCCTTTCTTTGGGATTGGAATGAAAACTGACCTTTTCTAGTCCTGTAGCTACTGCTGTGTAAGTGGCCTTACATCCATACAAAATCCATACAAAAGTCCCCTCTAGGGACTTTTCTGGTGGTCCACTGGCTAGGACTCCATGCTCCCAATGGAGGGGGCTCAGTTCCAACCCCTCCTCAGGGAACTGTATCCTGGATGCCATATCTAAGACCCCGTACAGCCAAATTAATTAATTAAAGAAAAATACTTTTATATAAAGCCTGGCATATAGTAAGCATTATACCAGTGTCACTATTATTGTATTGGCCTTTGGTAATGAATCACCTGAGCTTTTTAAATATACCACAAATATAACTACATGGGGATTTTGAAGGATATATGAGAAATTACTAAGTAGGCTCATCTTTTGGTATTTTTGCCTTTCTAACTTATGTAAGTGATGTCTACCCTTTGGACTTGTTTCCTCCAGAGTTTATGTGACTCAAGTGATGTTACTGCCTCTCCAGAATTAAATCTAGTCCCTCCCTGCCTAGTCTTACGTCAGCACACAGAGGGAGGTGGAATGAATGTAGGCTTAGAAGTCAGACAAGACTGCTGGAGTGTGAAATCCAAGCTCTTCGCTTTACTAGTGGAAACAGCTTGTTCAACCCGTCTCAGCCTCAGTTTTATGTGTTAAATAGGAATAATGCTACCTATCTTATAGCACTGTGTTGATAATCTGTGTTTTAAAAAAAGTCATTGGGATGGAACATAGCTTGGTTTGCCTAAATCAATCCCTGTTTAAGCCTATGGTTCTGGCAAGTACATCTAAGTGCCCACTTTCACTCCAGAAGCCTCTTGCTTTGGATGATGATTTATATGATCATCTTACCTGTCACAGTTCTTTGCATAGAATTGTCATGCAAATGGCACTGTTCCTTTTCTTTATTAATTGCTTGGCATTAATAGGCTTAATGGACCAAGTTCAACCAGGCAATGCATAATTAATGAATGCCTCCTATGTTTAAAGTGCTGCTTAGCTGGTCTGCCAAGTTGCAATTGTGAAAACAGTGATGGGAATTGTAAGTAATTAAAAGGAGATTGGAGATTCAAGAAATAGTTGGTAAAAATGTGCTTCTTTATGCTGTTCTAGGTTTACCTTATAAATTTGAAGTACAACAGATGTTAGAAGAACCTCGTTGGGAGTTAGTGTTTGAAAAGACAAGATGGATAATAGAAAAATACAGGCTATCCCGGAGGTATGTGCTGTGGTTTGAGAGGGTTGCACATCTGCAGTGTTCTCATTAAACTATGTTTTAGGGAAAACCCAAGTTAAATATAAAATTGTGATGTATGGCATCAGTGATAGTTTATTACAAAACTAATGTGTTTATAGTATTTGTTTCATTGGTTTGTTTTCATATTTCTTCCAACAGCAGTGTCCCCATGGATAAAATCTTTCGCCGAGATTCTGACCTGACTTGTTTGCAGAAAGTAAGCTTCCTTCAGTTTAATTGGTTTCATTGTTCATAGAGTCTAAAGCTGTTCATCTTGATGTGTTTTCCCATGATGCCTGATGCTTTGTGGATACATTTTCTGTGTGTTTCTTTTATTGCTTTTTCCTTTCTAAATTTAATTTCTAGGAGATAATTAGTAATGTGTTTTGTTGCCCACGCTTGCATATAGAAATAATATTGTTTTAGAACAAAATTTGTCAATGTTGGCTGATTACTATTGTACACAATGGAGAGCATTTTTCTTATTTAATTAAATTCAAAAGCACCATGTTCCCATTTAGCTTTAACAATTGATCATTTTTAAAAGTGGTAGTATAAATCTGACAAATTTAAATGGTCATTTTACTTAACTTCTGGTAGAAAATAAGAGTCTTGAATTATTTTATTTCATTTCTAGTTTTGTTTCTA
The DNA here is from genome assembly GCF_003369695.1 of Bos indicus x Bos taurus. Taxonomy (NCBI): domain Eukaryota; kingdom Metazoa; phylum Chordata; class Mammalia; order Artiodactyla; family Bovidae; genus Bos; species Bos indicus x Bos taurus. The sequence goes on from NC_040078.1 coordinate 87,520,694, forward strand.
TGAGTGTATTGAGAGATTGGCAAGATTGGCCTTTCTTTTTTTCTTTTAGTAACAGTTTGGAAATAGAAAATTTTAACTTACTAAGTTTCTTCTTTAATATTTTTTACCCCCTCCTATTGTAGTCACTTTCTTTTTGTTCTATTGGAATATTAATATACACATTTCCCAGGAACTAGACTCTGGCATCCTATATTTGAAATGGTAGAATCTTGTATTTTAATGTACATAGATTTTTATCCCATAGGATTCTTTGCTTTGTAAATAAAACTACTTAAAGCAAATCCACAAGTTCGTGGAAAGCATGATACATACAGTCTCAAGATTATCTCTTTATATAAAATCAGAACTAACCTAAGCATTCCTCAACAATGGTTTCCTATACTTCAGCTGTACGATTATTAAACACAAATTTATCCTCAACCTCCTAGGAGAGTGTTTCTAATTTAAGCACTAGAATTTTTCTAAGTTAAGCACTATAAAATAGATTTGCAAAGGGATAAAATGATAGTAATGCAAACTCTCTTCTTGTACTTTTCTGTATTTCAATATAAAACTTTTCTTTTCAACTAGCTTTTGGAGTGTCTGAGGAAAACTCTGAGCAAAGTGACCAATTGCTTCATTGCTGAAGAATTCTTGACTCAAATAGAAAATTTATTCCTTTCCAGTTACCAAAGCAATCCAGAGAATGGAGTGGCTGAAGAGAACTGTACTGTGGGGCAAAAGGAATTGTTAATGTAATTATCTTAAAGTAAGATATTTTAATCTTGACACGGTAGATCCTACTTTGAGAGTTATAACCTTGAAATTATTGTTTAACTGTGGTACAGCTTTGACTTTTTTTTGCTAGTTCATGAAATCCAAACTTCACCACATACACCATCTGGCAAGAAAGAGAGCTGGACTTGTTTTCATATGTGGTACTCAGAGTGTTGTGTGAAGTGGGGTCGACCTGCAGGTGCAGTCTTCCACGGCCAGTCAGGGCGTGAACTGGAGGGTGGCCTCCCTGCTGTCTTCAGGTTGATGAATGGATTGTGTCTCGAATTTTTGCTTCCCCTGAACTAGTCATTCCAGTTTTGCTGTCTCGTGTCTCATTAGGAGCACCTCTGTTCTCTTCATGTGTTTTTTTGAGGCTTGTTTATGGTTGCAGATGAGATGCGGGTGGGTGGTCACTGAAATAATGAACATGGTTGAGAACTGCTGGTTTAATGAATCTAACAGCATGCTATGCGAGGCCAGGGGAGGCCTGGAGAAGAGACCTAAAGGAGAGAATCAAATGACCAGCTGTTTAATTACAGATATTTGCTTCCATTTTACTTTATAACTGCACTGCTATAGGATGTGCCATTTTATCAGCTGTAGCATTTTGTCAGGCTTTGAGATACATAATATAAGGAGCTTCAGCTATAGGTGCCACTTAACTAGTGTTTGTGATAAAACTCAGTTAACTAGAACACAGGTAATCATAACAAACTAGATTTTTTATTTTTCCTCTTCCTACCTGCTATGAGGAGAAAGAGGCAAATTACAATAAAGCTTAAATAAATCAGATTTGATTTTAAAAACAAAAAATCCTTCCAGGACATATTATGTATTGAGCCCAGTTCTGTATACTTGCTGAATCCAGAACAGGGGTCAGTGGACCTTTTATGTAAAGGGGAAGTTAATAACTTAGGCTTGGCAGACTGCATACCATCTCTGTCGATCATTCTTCTTTATATTTTTTAACAGCTCTTTCAAAATGTAAAACCATTTTTAATTCATGAGCCCCATAAAAGACAGGTTGCTGGCTGTTGTCTTCCAAACCCTGCTCCAGAGGATTGCAAATATTTAGAATTTATTTTCAAGTGCATGAGCCTGAGCCACTGAAAGGTCTTGCATCATCTTCATCAGTTCTATTGCATCTAATCTGTGTATGATCTGTAATTAATATCCAAGGAAAATAAGTCAGTGTTGGAAGGAGCAGTGAGCCAGTTTTAGATGATCTGGGTCTTGACTCAGTCTTGTGAATTGGGGGAATATAGTCTACCTTCTCTGGGCCTAAATTCATGTTTAACTGAGGTCTACATTATCTTCCCTGTGTCCTACGAGGTCTAAAATCTTGTAATTCACTCTAATCGTTGGACTTATTCACCTGGAGGTTATATTTTGAGATGGTACAGTCCCAAAGTTAATTTTAAGTGTTTTTTAAGGAAAGTGGCAGTATTTTCCGTTTTTCTACATTCATTTAGGATAAACAGTGAAACATAACTTACAAAGCAGTTACTGTGGGGACCAGGGATATTAGAACTGTAGACCAAAAATAGGAAACCTGAGTTCTTACCCGAATTCTCTTACCAGCTTTGTTATGTGACAATCACATAACCTTCTGTATGTCAGGCTCCTCACCTGTAATTCAAGGGCAGAAAGTATGCTTCTGTAAAAGGTAGTGGTTCATTCCTTTGTACTCTTCCTTCTGACATGTTTTCTTCATTATACCTCAGGAACAGACCCTAGAAAGTGGTATTAATTAGCTTTCTTAATTGACATTTCCCTGTTATATTGATGGATTGGGGTTGGAAGATAGTGAAAATTAAGAATTCTGTTCTCAGTCTGGGTCTTCTGCCTGCTTGTGGGTTACTACATTTAGTAACCTAAGCCATACTATGAGGAGCTCAAACATGGTACTGTTCAGAGTTTAGTGCTTTGGGAGCATAGTTTTTTTAAGTAATACTTCCTGACTTTTTTTTTTTGATAATAGAGTACATTTATCCTTTTAGAAGATAATTTTTAAAAAACAGAAACCATATTTAACATTGTAGTATAAACCTTTCATTTTTTTTAACATCATGTAATTTTGAATACAGTCTGTGATATTTTCCTCCCCTCCTCCCTCATTCATTCCTTTATATTTTTCTTATGATAGTCTTAAAACATTTTTGCAGCTCTTGGTGCCCACATTCCTATCACTGCCAACCTTGGCCTGCTGAGGGCAGTAGGAATCAAGCCTTGAGAAGCACGGGAAGTCTCGGACTGAGTGGCAGTGTGGGAGTTTAAGAGGCAGGGTCTCAGAGGGAAGCCTACCTCTAGCAATGTTTACAGAGTGGAGATAGGACCTGAAAACATCAGAGTCTCTTCGTCCTGATTTGGTCCTTACTTTTGTGCAATGACAATAAAATAAGGAGCTTCGTTTTGTTTTATTTTTTTTCTTTTTCCAGCTTGCCTACTGGAAATTGACATTATGATTACTTCACTAGTATTAGCTCTCTTTTAGTCTCATCCCAAAGTAATATTCAAAAAAAGAAAAATCAGTGGAATAAGATTCGCAAGACCAGAGGCTGCCCCTGGGTCATTTCAGCCTTGGCCCATCGGCCCTCAGTGCTGCACTGTAGCTTCCGTGGGCCTTAGACACTTTGGCCTTTTTGACCCTCTTCTTCCACAGAAAAACTACTAAAAATCAATGTTACAACTGCATTTGTATAAAATGATTTTAATATTGTATATGCATACATCCTCCCATCTGAAAGTGTTTTTTGTGTTATAAATTTAAAAGAAATTAAAACATTTGGGAGGGCCTCTAAATGTATTATAAACATGAGACCTGGTGCCTAATAGCTCAGTTGGCCCTGCCTATATTCTGTTACCCCTCCCCTATAAACTGACCTCACAAACCCTAGCGGAGCTTTGCCACACAGCCAAAAACACTGCAGTTCCTGTGGCTTTAGATCCATAGACATGAGCTTTGGTCTTGACTGACTCCACCAACATTCAGGACTTAGTTGGAACCATTCATCCCCCAAAGAAAGATGGGCTGAAGTGGCTAATTTTAGTTTTCAGGTGGATATTTTGTTCTGACTCTTATTACAAGTCACGGCTCCTGCCACCCTTTCTTCCTGCATTTCCCTCAAGCTCTTTTTTCATCCCCACTCCCTCAGTTGTCACCTGTCGGTGTGTAGCTATGAGATCCGCCATTGTCACGTGTTGAAAGCAAGGCCTGGAGAATGGAGGTGAACAGAAGCATTCTTGTTTGCCAGAAGCTGACTAATGCTGCCCCAGCCTTCTCTCCGTAACTTTCCTCCCCCCCAGGAGTGGGGCAAGGGCTGTGACGCACAGGTTGTTTGGGCAGCGAGGAGACTGTGGGCTCGGCATGCCACCCTGAGTGGGCCTCCTGCTCTTCAGTTCACCTTCTTCCTGTTTATCTTGCTGGGTCCTCATGAGCTGCGCTGGAGAACCTGGAGAAGCCAGTACAGGCAGGAGGCCCTAGGACTGATGCTCTGTCGCGTCCCTACACAACCCGGAAGGTAGCTACCGTCTCAGGACACACCCGGCTGGTGTTACCTATACTCTTCTCTACCCAGAGCCAGAGGCTCAATCTAGAGTCACACATTATGACATTTAGGAAAACTTACTTCACACAAGCACAAAGATAAAAAGACATACATTTGTGTCATTATCTGTTCCATCAGAGGTAATACAGCATTTAACAAAGAAATGTGATCATTTCCAGTTTACAGTAGTTTAATAGCTTTCTTACAAATTAGTATCATATTTTGCAATATTTCCAGAAAACCACTGTGGAGAATAATGTAATATGCTTTAGCATAATTCCTTACCTTTTCTTAAAGGTTTTTTCATTTAACCTGTAATTTGGGCTTTCTGGTATTTTCTAAATCTTTTCTTTTAAGCTTCCTTAAATCCTTTCTAGAGCAAGGCAAAGAGTAAGTATGTTATCCCAGCTAAGTCAGGAGAAAGTCAAATATCCCAGAGAAGCTGTGATTATGCCAGGGGCTCTATACCAAACTAAATTTGAGAAGGTAAAATTAATTCATGATATGTGGGTTGTTTTATTCCTTTGACTATATTTATGAATATATTCATAAGAACTCTTAATTTCTGCCAAAAAAAAAAAAAAGCCTGATCTGCCATCTTTGAGGTTTCCTGGAGTACTCTCTTAGGAATTAAGAAACATGTTAACTGTGATCTTACAGTTTGTATTCCTGTTTCATAGGTTACCACAGAACATTTGTTTCAGATGAATCATAAAATAATATTTAGATTCTAGCATGAATTAAATAGATGGGTCAAATATATCTTTTAAATTTGTGGATCTGATGTGTGAATTGTGTATTATGTACAAGTTTACCATGATTATTGATAAGCCTGTTGCTGTTGTTTTCCCCAAATGTTATTAATATCAGTGTTTATGGAATTTCTTTTATTAGTTTGAATCTTGGAATGTTCTGTACTAAAATATAATTTAAACCATTTTGTACAATTAAATATGATGCCATGTTGTGTATATCTGTATTAAAGAATATTGTAAATATTAATGTTTGTACAATTATGAAAGCTTTTCCTCAAAATAAGTGAATTCTCCTCCTTGTACTTAAATTGTGACATAAAATAACTGGTTTTAAACTTTGGGGTTTTATCTTATAAGAATTTAAGGGAAACATTCTAAAGATTCTATATAAATAAAATTTTGAAAATAAAGTGGTGAATCATTTGGTCTCTGTCTAAATTATTAGCAGCATACACGCTGATTACAAACAATGCCCCCATTAATTCAGCAAATATTTGCTGAGCATTTTAGGGACACAAAGGTGAATAAGGTCTTGGTTCCTTTCCACAAGAATCCTACTCCCTAATCCTACTACCTGATAAATGAGAAGCATATAGAACTGACATGGGTAGGTAAGACACTAAGATAAAAACAGGAACTGATTATAAATGCCTGTAAGACTGCAAGGGTAAGAGGTGTGTAGATAGATAAATGAGAATTCTTTAGAATGTAAGCAGTGAGATTGATTGCCGGAAAGATCACCTTTAAACCTTAATGATATTTGGGGACGATGTTCCAGATAGAAGATATTTCAGAGATAAGTGACCTTGGAGCATAGACATGGAGGTAAAGAACGAGCGAGTTAGAGAATGATGAGTCTTGGGTTTAAGAGAAAAGTCTCATGTGGAATTAACTCATTAACTAGTCCTTAACTTCCCAGTTCTTACTTTCTGCAAAACCTATCAATTTGAAAAACTGAACAACAGGGTCAGACTTGTGTATATTCAGTACATATAGATCTTCACTGTCTGTCCTTTTATTTAGGACTTCTTTGCATTTAGCACATAAACATCTACTCATTCTTTGCAAACAGTGCGTAGCACTCTATAGTACAAATTTGCCATTATCAGCTTTGAACTGATGAACTTCAGATCCATTTTTCTATGAAAAGTTATTTTTGTTTGCACACTTCTAAAACTTCTCTGAATAGGTTCCTAGATACTTATGCTAGATGAAGATCTGTGTATAAATATAAATAGATTTATATTTTGTTAGTAATAGAAAATTTTCCATTTCTACAAGTGAATTTTTCTCTCAGTAGTACAGTTCATTATCTTGTTTACAGAACCAATTTGAATTCAGGCTCCTAAATGAAAATAATTTAGGTGGCGAAGTATAATCTTAGGAGTTCTAATTCCATGAGGCATTTATTTCATCGGACGTTCATTCCTGTGTACAGCTGTTATGGATTCCTGCTCATCAAGCATTTGCTATAATTTTGATTGGCCAGCATCACAGTCTGTGTGTGGCTCCAGACCAGGATTGTCCACAGACCTATTTGTACTATAATAATGGTTTTTCTCACTGTTGCTGATGTGTTTCTACATCACTGATTCCCAATTATCTTCCCATAGAATGCTAGGTTAAAAGAAAATAGTATTTGCAGCAGCTGCTGCTGCTAAGTCACTTCAGCTGTGTCAGACTATGCGACCCCATAGACGGCAGCCCACCAGGCTCCCCTGTCCCTGGGATTCTCCAGGCAAGAACACTGGAGTGGGTTGCCATTTCCTTCTCCAATGCATGAAAACGAAAAGTGAAAGTGAAGTCGCTCAGTCGTGTCCGACTCTTAGCGACCCCATGGACTGCAGCCCACCAGGCTCCTCCGTCCATGGGATTTTCCAGGCAAGAGTACTGGAGTGGGGTGCTATTGCCTTCTAGTATTTGCAGAGTTATAGCTAAATTTAAAAACCTGCTTTTGTCTTCTGTATTTTTTCTGCTATCAAAAACAAGCTTTACCAGTTAATAACTCTGATACTTGTTACCAGGCATAATCAAGGATTCCTTGCCCACCTTCCTCCATTAACAAGTTAACCTCAAAATGTGGAATTGGATAGTTCTGAAAGCAAGTTAACTGCTTAGATTATTTTACCCAGATTAGTGATTACTGAACTTAATCTTGTGTTTCAAAACATCTGTTAGATAGAACTCAACAGTAATTATGGTATCTTTAACCATCAATAGGCTTCCCTGGTGGCTCAGATGGTAAAGAATCTGCCTGCAATGTGGGAGACTGGGGTTCGATCCCTGGGTTGAGAAGATCCCCTAGAGAAGGAAATGGCAACCCACTCTAGTCCTCTTGCCTGGAAACGTCTATGGACAGAGGCTACAGTCCATGGGGTCGCAAAGACTGAGCTTGGAACCATCAGTAACTAGGAGATTATCCACATCAGGCTCCCTTTGTGTAGCAAAATACTTTAAAGGAAATCTTGAACAGAATTATCTTCCTAATCACAAAAAATGAGTGGACTAATCTTCCCTGCCTCTCCTCAAACACACACCCTCCCCTAGAGAGAGTTTCCTTTTGTGCAAAATCAAATTGGATTGTAACACCATAGAGTTGGAGGGTATGTTAGGAAAATTAAGCTAGCTGTTGTAACACCCTCCCCCCTAGTTTTCAATGTCTTAACAGTAGGTTTATTTCTCACACTGCAGGTTCTCTGCCTGGCTCCCCTGGGCAGCTCCCCTCCCATGGGTAATTCGGGTAACCAGATTCTTTCACATGTGGCTCTGTCCTGTGACTCTAAGTAGCCCAGGTGTCTTCCATTTGGGGATAAGTGGATAAGAAAGAGAATCAGACACGATAATTTACCTTGGCTTGGAGTATACACATCATTTTTGATTTCAGTTTTTTGATAAGAACTAGTCATATGGTCCCACCCTGACACCAAGAGGGGCTGCTCAGTAGAGTCCTGACTATGCAGCTGCTTCCCAAAATTCGACACTGTGGAAGGAGAACACAAAACTTCGTTAGTGACTCGCCATTTCTGTTACACATGGCTAGGGTTGGTTTTTTTAAAACATTATGAATCCATCTTCAAATGGGCTTTAAATTACCATGCCAGAGCCCTAATATTAAAGTAGAGGGCATTACCTGGTGGTCCAATGGTTAGGGTTCTGGGCTTCCACTGCAAGGACCGTGGGTTTGATCCCCAGTCAGGCAACTATGATCCCACAAGCTGTGTGACATGGCCCAAAAATAGAGAGGGAGGAAGGAAGGAAGAAAAGAAATGGATGACTTACCCCCCTCAAATCAAAGAGTCTTAAAAGTTAGAAAGGACCTTGGAAATGTTTGGGCTTAGATTCCTATCTTCTAATATGAATAAACCAAAGTTCACAGAAATGAAGCAACCTGTCCAGTCACATAGGTCAAGTTTGTAGCAAGGTTATTTCTAGAAAAACTCCAATTTTGCTATTGCACCATCCTTTTGAGTGATTCCAAATTATTTTTAATTTCACAGCAAAAAGTACTACTTTGAATATTTTACGTGCAATTCAAATGTTAAATATAATTTATGTTTTATTTTAAAATATAATTTTGTCTTTTAGAACTGCCAGGTCTAATAAATTCCCAGAATGTGAATTTTATGGAAAAGTTGACTAAAGAATTACTATTAGAAGTGATATAATTAATGGCACTTTATTGGCTTTATGTAAGATTAGCTTTATTAACTTTATCTAAGATTAAAGAACACCAAATTTTGTGCTTGCTTATTTGCTTATAAGCTATTTGCCTATAATCCACAAAGCTACATTTGTTCGATCATTTTAATGAAAATGTTAACATATAAAGCCACTAGAGGGCGCTCCATCACAGTCTATGAACTCGAAGATCTCGGTCCTGTAGTGTTGATTGGCTTTGCAAAGTCAGGGAAAGTTGCACATCTGGCTAAACTTACAAACACTGTAAAACATTCACTTGTCTAGTACCTTGGGCCTGTGTGATCTTGGGGTGAGTGTCCTTGTTTCTTGGTATCTCTAGGTAGCCATTTTCATTTTTGAAGTTTTCATTTTGAAGGGATTACAGTAACAGCATGCATCCTTCTAAATGCTGTACATATAATATCACATTTATTCCCCACAACATCCCTGCAAGAAGTTTTATTATTCCCATTTTAAACTTTAGGGAATTCTCTGGTGGTCCAGTGGTTAGATGGAGAAGGAAATGGTGACCCACTCCAGTATTCTTGCCTGAAAAATCCCATGGACAGAGGAGCCTGGTGGGCTACTACAGTCTATGGGGTCACAAAGAGTCGGACATGACTGAGCACACATGCATGCCAGTGGTTACGACTTGGCGCTTTCACGGTCAAAGGCCTGGGTTCAATCCCTGGGCAGGGAACTAAAATCCCACAAGCTGCATAGCACAGCCAAAAATAAACAAACAATAAACTTAGCTTTAGAATGTTTAAGTAACTTATGCAAGGTCTTGCAGTAAGAAGTAGCAAAAACAGAATTCAAACTGTTCAAAATCAGCTCACCAAACTATCATGTTACTGGTTTCCAAGCTGCAAGAAACCTAAAAAACAATTTGGTTCTTAATGAAGAACTGAATTTAGTTCTTTAGTTTTAGATGAGAGAAATAGTACCCGAAGATGAGGAGTGACTTGTTCAAGTCACAGATTCAGTCAAGGCCAGACTGAGAAATCAAGGTCTTCCCATTTTCAGGGTTCCTGGATCACATTGCATGGGAATCCCTATCTTCTCTAGGGCAGTCAAAGAAATCCTGTGCTCACAGACGCTGCACCATGCTGCACCCTAACATGGCAGATGAAGTCATTGGATTATACATAGAATTGTCTGTTGCCTAGACAATAGGGCTTCCCAGGTGGCTAAAGAATCCGCCTGCAATACAGGAGTCTCGAGTTTGATCCCTGGGTTGAGAAGCTCCCCTGGAGAAGGAAAAAGAAACCCCCTCCAGTATTCTTGCCTAGAGAATCCTATGGACAGAGGAGCCTGGCAGGCTATAGTCCATGGGGTCGCAAAAGACACGACTTAGCAGCTAAACAACAACCTAGACGAAAGAAATGGCCTCACAGATAGAAATCTGCTCAAGCGTGGTTCCCTGTCTTTCCTATTGCAGCCAAGTCTGGAAGAAGCAAATTCATAAAAATACCTTGCATTTTCAAAAGTAATTAATCTCTCTGCCTCTAATAGGTCCCCCTACCTCCTCCACACTCCAGAAGGATTTTCTTTTTTATGAAGCACGAATCTGAAGCATGTCCTTTCTCTGCTGAAAATTCCCCAATGGCTTACCAAGCTTTCTGCACCAAGTCCAGCTCAGAAGACCCTTATCCATCTCACCTCTTAGCAGTCCTCCTGCCCTTCCAGTCCAACACACACACACACACACACACACACTTGCACTCTTTGCTCTAGTCACATGGAACTATTGGATAAATCCATACACGCACCAGCTTCCCCTGCAGCCTGCCCATGCTGCTCCCCCTGCATGGGACACCTGCCCCTGGTCCCACTGTTGTCTTACTTCTGTAAAAACTTCAAACTCAGACACCACTCCTGCCTAGACTCCTGTTCTTCACTCTTCTACTCTTCCCTCCAGAGTGGGCTGATCCCACTCCCTGAGCCCCTCTGACATCCTGTTCTTACCCAGGCATGCTGAATCTCACTTGTCTCTCTACTTTTCTGCCACCTTCGCTGGCCTGTGAGCTTCTGAATAGCACGGACCTTAACTTTTAAAACATTTTATCCCCAGTGCCTATTATGATGCCTAACACGGATTAACAAGGCACTGAGTGGCAGTCTGATGAATGAATAAATGAGTGAATGAATAAAAGAAAACAGAAAGCAAAAGAGGAAGGCAGATCTCTTGGTCGGGGGTGGAGGGGGAATCAGTTCTTTTAACTCAGATACCAGCTGTTTTTGTTTCCCACTATAGGAGGGGAAAGAACAGGCAGGGCTGTTTGTTCTGAAAAATGAGCCCCAGAATGGGGTTGGGGGTGGGGTGGGGGGAGGAGCTGAGGGCCCGGGAGAAGCAGCATGTCTTCATTAGCCTAAGTGGCTGAGAGCTTCTGGAGACAAGAATCAACTGATTAGCGAGGGCCGCTTGCTCCAGAAGACGTATCCTCCTGAAATTTCCTCAGAAACACAAAGACGGGTGAGATTATAATGCTATAAACATAATTGCATTTTCTAATCAAAAGTGCAACAGAACTCGGGTAATTATGAGCCTTCAGTAACGTAACCATTTTACATGCTGGGTATTTTCATCACTGAGAGCTGCTGGAGTGGGGTCGGGGGAGGTGGGATGGTGCTCGAGCATTTTGATCCATTGCTCTGTGTTCTTTTCTGAGGCATCTCCATGGAGGAAACAGCTCGCAGTGGAAGAGCAAGCAATGAGGTAGCAGCCATTTCAAGATGACAGCAGCGCCTGGGTAACTTGAGGCCAGGCAGTGAAGTGGGCTCCATGTTCTGGGGGCAACTGGTGTTTCTCTGTTGGGCAAATGGGGACCATCAGGACGTCATCTCAGGCCGTCTGAGTGGAGCAGGAGGGGCAGCGCCAGCTAACAGCCACGCCCTTTCTCCGCCCTGACGCAACTGCACTGTCGTCTCAGCCAGGGACTCAGCACAGCCCTGGCAACAAATGGAGGGTGGAGTGTGCTCTGGACATACCCAGAGCGGACTGATCTCTCCTCTGCTGGAGAGAGAAGAGCGACAACAAAACCCAGAAAAACAAAAACACAAACCAGGCCTTTGTGGAACTGGAGGGCTCTTTTTATGGCTGTAGAAGGAAAAGAAAAGCATCCTGCTGAACTTTGCTGGTGGTCCAGTGGTTACGACTCCATGCTGCCATTGCAGGGGGCATCGGTTCGATCCCTGGTCTGGCAACTAAGAGTCCATGTGCTGTGTGGTGTGGCCAAAAGATCTTTTAAAAAGAAGAAGGAAAGGATTCTGCCAAGCCCAACTCCTCTCCCCAAAGTTTAGGTATGCAACAGCACTTCCTTCTGGCCCTCAGACGCAGGACCCAGCTGTGAGTCTTGCAAGGTTCCGCATAGCAGGCATTTTTTTTTTTTTGGTTTTGCAGATAGGCAGGGCCACATGGAGGGAGCCCTGTAATTCCAATGAGATTTCTCTGTAAAACAGAGCACAGTCAGAGAAAGCCAGAAGGTACTGGGGCAGCAGTGACGTGGTGATAAGAGAAGACCGTGCCATGTGGGGTGACGTGATGGCTCCACGCAGTTGGTACACACAGTATGTAGGGCCATGACCCAAGATATGGAAACGGGGTCATGCCTTGAGGTTGTCAGGTGCCGTCCTAGAGAGAAGTGTATATGTGATCCTCATGAGAAAAGATTCAGGTCGTCAACAGTCACCATCTTCAAATCCCAAAATGAAAGGGTTCCACTAAGTCAGTAGTGTTCAGGCTTTTTTTTTTTAGGTGGAGATCTTAAAATTTTAAGGCTTTCCAGGTTACTCAGACCCCACTCCAGTACTCTTGCCTGGAAAATCCCATGGACGGAGGAGCCTGGTGAGCTGCAGTCCATGGGGTCGCTAAGAGTCGGACATGACTGAGCGACTTCACTTTCACTTTTCACTTTCATGCATTGGAGAAGGAAATGGCAACCCGCTCCAGTGTTCTTGCCTGGAGAATCCCAGGGACAGGGGAGCCTGGTGGGCTGCTGTCTATGGGGTCGCACAGAGTCGGACATGACTGAAGCGACTTAGCAGCAGCAGCAGCAGCCAATGCAGGAGATACAGGTTCGATCCCCAAGTCAGGAAGATCCTCTGGAGAATGAAACAGCAACCCACTCCAGTATTCTTGCCTGAAGAATTCCATGGACAGAGGAGCCTGGCAGGCTACAGTCCATGGGGTCACAAAGGTGGACACGACTGAGGCAGTGAGCACACGCACATTGTAAAGCTTACATAAAAACCAAGCTCTTGTGACAGATGATAAAACAAGTATTATGCATAAAACAGATAACAGCTCAAAAGTAGAAATAATCAATTGGCCATCAACTGGAAAATGGATAAACAAAATGTGGTCAATCCATACAATGAAATGATATTCAGCCATAAAAAGGAACAAGATACCAATAGACAGTAAAACAGAGATAAGCCTTGAGAACATTGTGTTCAGTGGAAGAAGCCCGTCACATTCATGCATGTGAAATGTCCAGAAAAGGTCAATAACAGAAAGAGAAAGTAGATTGATGGTTGCTAGGGGCTCCAGGGAGGAAGGAATGGGGAGTAGCTGTAATGGATACAGGGTTTCTTTCTGGAGTAATGAAAATGTTCTGGAATTAGGTGGTGATGATGATGATGATGGTTGAACAACCCTGTGAATTTACTAAGAACCACTGAATGTACTAAAACCGTTACTTTAAAATGGTGAATTGTATGGTATGTGAATTTTTGTCTCAAAGCCAAAATAAAACAAAAACCAGATAAAACAGGACTTGATGTGGGAGGAGGAGGACAGCCTGTAGCCTTCACAGCTGCTTTGACCATTTTGTGTCTCTGCCCATCTTCCATCTAGAGCTTTCTAGCCTGGCTTTCAGCGCCCTGGGGAGCGAAGTAGGGGGAAAAGTGGAACTTGTAAAATTGAGAAAGTAAACTTTCACTTAATTTTCCTGTTTTCCCCCCAATCCAAAAAAGTTCTGCTTTCCTAGTCTGCTTTCTCCAGATGCCAAACAGGCAGTGACCTAGTAGGGTTGGGGAGGGTCAGTTGCCCACTGAGGAGGGAGCAGGAAAGCACCAAGGAGTAACTCTTCTTAAATTGCTTGTTTTTTGTTTTTTTTAAGCTGGAGTGGATTGCCATTTCCTCCTCCAGGGGATCTTCCTGACCCAGGGAACGAATCCCTGTCTCCTGCATCTCCTGCGTCTCCTGCATCTTTACCACTGAGCCACCTGGGAAGCCCCCTTAAACTGCTTCTTGAACTTCTCTGGTACTACCTCCCTTCTCTGCTTACCAGTCCTCACCCTTTTAGCCCCAGCTCCATCCCCAATTCCAGCTGCCCTGAATGCTGCAGATTCCTGACCCTTGAGGGGTTAGAGAAGTTCTACAGGTAGATGGGTTACTTCTTGCCTTTCTCTGACTTTCCCTGGTCTGCTGAGTCAGGCCTGTCCTGTTTCTCTTCTACGTCACACCCGTCAGTACAAACCAACCACCGCCGCTTTGCTGTGTTTTTCTGATGTTCCAGGAGAGATCAGAGGTTAACTGTGCATAGTCAGTCTTTCATCTTTAACCCAGAGTTAAAGCCATGGCTTTCCATATTTCTTAAATTCCCTTCAATTAGCACACAATTTTATAGTTGAGAAAAGAGAGAGAAGGAGAAAGGTGAACATTTTGGAGGTCGATTTGAAAGCACTTGGAAACTGCAAACAGATTTGAAAGTGAGGCAGGAGTCCAGAGAGACGGGAGGGCAGAGGTGCCATTGGCAGAGATGTGGAGTGAGATTCCAGAAGCAGGTTCGATGTGATGAGTCAGTTATGTTTCTCTGTTCTTCAGGGAGGGATCCAATTTTGAGCTATGACCACAGGACACATGGGGAAAGACCAGCTTTCCAGAATGAGCACTTGGGTGTGCAGTGTCACCAGGGTCTGACCCAGTGCCCCAGCTGCCCTTGACCTTGGAAGTTGGAGCCATGTGACACCCTATAACCCTGAACCCAGGCTCATCCCTTCCCTATATTCTGGAACTATCTAACTCTAGTGGGGGTGGGTGAGACACAGGCCATCCTGGGCTCTGGAGCGTTTAGCATCCAGGAAGCCCAACCACAAATTCCCCTCCAACTCATACCTCAACTCTAATAACCATCCAGTGGAAAAGGCTCCAGCTTACAGCCCAGTTCTAGCACCAGCCTACCCAAACATACTTCCAAATCCTTATGATCTGGGCCTGCTATCAAGGCCTAAAATGAAAGCCAGAACACACACTCCGTAGCGAGATCCTTGTTAACCTGCGGTCAGTTGTGTTTGACACACCCTTTGATGATTCTCAAGACCTCCTACCCAGCTCCCATCCAGAACCAAATGCTGCTTCACCCAGGCACGTTCATCATCAGTAAGGCAGTTAAAGTAGCCAACATCATCTTCACCCCTGGAGCCTTGAGGTCAAGACTCAGGAGTAAGAGAAAGAAGCAAGTCTCATCTCAGTCAGCTGCTCCAGGCTTACCCTCAAGTGGATCTCAACCCCTGGGCTAAGTCCAGACCTGGCCTGTCTTTCCAGAGCTTTCTGGAGCACTTAAAAGCTTCATGATGAAAAGAAGCTCATTATTAGAGAAATGCAAATCAAAACAACAATGAGGTATCACCTCACACTGGTCAGAATGGTCATCAGCAAAAAATCTACAAACAATAAATGCTAGAGAGGGTGTGGAGAAAAGGGAACCCTCCTACACTGTTGATGAAAATGCAAATTGATACAACTCTGCAGAGCAGTGTGAAGGTTCCTTAAAATCTAAAAATAAAACTACCATAAGACACAGCAATCCCACTGCTGGTCACATACCCTGAGAAAACCATCACTGAAAAAGACACACGTATCCCCAATGTTCATTGCAGCACTATTTACAATAGCCAGGACATGGAAGCAACGTGGATGTTCACTGACTGATGAGTGAATGAATGAAGAAGTTGTGATACATATATAGAATGGAATATTACTCCATCATAAGAAGGAAAGAATTTGAGTCAGTTCTAGTGAGTTAGATGAAGCTAGAGCCTGTTATACACAGTGAAGTGAATCAGAAAGAGAAAAACAAATATCATGTATTAACGCATGTATATGGGATCTAGAAAACTGGTACTGATGAACCTATTTGCAGGGCAGGAAGAGAGGTGCAGACGTAGAGAGAAGGGACTTAGGGACACAAGGGGGAGTGGGAGGGTGGGACGAGTTGAGAGAGTGGCACTGACATGTATACACCACCATGTGAGAAGTAGATGGCCAGTGGGAAGCCGCCCCACAGCACACGAGGCTCAGCTCAGTGCTCCGTGAGGGCCTAGAGGGGTGGGCTGGGGCTGTATGAGGAAGGCTCAAGGGGGGGACTTGGGTACACGCAGCTGATTCACGATGCAGTACAGCAGCAACTGACACAACATAGCAAAGCAATTATATTGCAATTAAAAAAAAAAAAACAGATTCAATAGATAAAAAAAAAAAAAGAAAAAAAAGCCTCACAATTTCTTCCCGAAGACAATAGATACATTTTCCTGTTCCCCAGTTCAGACCTGGGAAGGTCCCATCTAGAGCCTGCTCAGCCAGTTTTGCAATGTAAATTCAGGGGAAGGACTACACGGGAACCATAATAATAAGATTGCATTTTCTATTGTAATCGGATCTTGCTGGTTCTCCACTCGTAATTACAATAAGTGCTTTTTAAATGGTTAAAGCCAGTGAGGGGTCAGGGAGTCCTGGGATCAAGTGGAAGAAACAGACAAGATATATAAGAAAGACATCTTCCTGGCTGTTGTTATTTTTGTGGCAGTGTACAGGTTTAAATCCATGCCATCACTCACTAGGTGTGGTACTTTGGACAATTATTCTGCATCTCAGTCACCCATACTGCCTGACTCATATGGTTGTTGCAAGGAAGAAATGAATTAATACATGCAAAACACTTAGAACAATTCCTAGGATGAGGCAGGCAGGAGCTCCATAAATATTGGTGATCATCATTATTGATTTTATCATTCATATTATGATTATAAATGATGTTGGTATTATTTAAATACAATTATTTCTTTATTGTGTGTGCTAAGTCACTTCAGTCACGTCTGTCTCTGCAACCCCATGGACTGTAGCCCACCTGTCTCCTCTGTCCATAGGATTCTCCAGGCAAGAATACCGGAATGAGTTGCCATGCCCTCCTCCAGGGCATCTTCTTGATCTAGGGATTAAACTTGCCTCTTTTATGTCTCCTGCAGTGGCAGGTGGCTTCTTGACCACTAGTGCCACCATTGTGAAAGTGAAATCACTCAGTCGTGTCCGACTCTCTGTGACCCCGTGGACTGTAGCCTTCCAGGCTCCTCAATGCATGGAATTTTCCAGGCAAGAGTACTGAGGTGGGTTGCCATTTCCTTCTCCAGGGGATCTTCCCAACCCAGGGATTGAACCCGGGTCTCCCGCATTGCAGGCAGATGCCTTACTGTTTGAGCCACCAGGGAAGCCCACCATTACTATTATTTAAATCACTCAGGTTTCAGTGTGGGAAACAGAAACCACTGTAGGTGTTTTATGCAAGAGGGAATTTAACACAGGAAATTAGATGCTTACAAAACCACTGGAAAAGAGCTGAAGGTGTGGGCTACAGTCAAGGCCTCCCCTGGAGCCTGCTGGAATTAAAATCCCACCACCTCTGCTTCCATTGTCTCTGAGTGCTGGGAGGTCATGTCAGTCACCACCCAGAGGATAGGACCCTGGTGAAGGAGTCCGTCAGCAACCAACGGACAGACAGATGGTAGATGCACAGAAAACTCTCATCTCCACACTTGGAGCAAAAACATCCCAAAGACGCAGGAAGATGGCTTTCCCCTCACATCTACCTGCCAGGTCTCCTGAAAGAACATCCAAACAACAGGACCCAATTAGCATGTGGAGCTCTAAGGGTCTGGAAGTGAGGTTGTTTGTTTTCCAATTGTTCCAATGAGAGGGAACAGGAACAGAGGTAGGGAGAGACATCCAGGCAGGCAGACAAATGAGAAGAACGTCCTAAGCCGAAGGCACCCCTCTGTCCAGAAAGTGGGCCTCACCTGAAGGGGGAGGCCATTCCTAGCATCCGTCCATCAAACCAGATGGGGAGGGAGTCCTGCGGCAGTCCAGGGGTTAAGACTCCCCACTTCCACTGTAGCGGGGACGGGTTTGATCCCTGGTTGGGGCACTGAGATCCCACATGCCATGCAGCATGGCCAAAATTAAAAAAAAAAAAAAAAATTAAAAGGGAACCCTCTTACACTGTTGGTGGGAATGCAAACTAGTACAGCCACTATGGAGAACAGTGTGGAGATTCCTTAAAAAATTGGAGATAGAACTTCCATATGACCCAGCAATCCCACTGCTGGGCATACTTACCGAGGAAATCAGAATTGAAAGAGATCTATGTACCCCAATGTTCATTCAAGCAGTGTTTACAATAGCTAGATGGCCATTGGCAGATAAATAGATAAGAAATATTCCATTGTGTACATATACACAATGGAATATTACTCAGCAATTAAAAAGAATGCATTTGAATCAGTTCTAATGAGGTGGATGAAACTGGAGCCTATTATACAGGGTGAAGTAAGTCAGAAAGAAAACCACCAATACAGTATATTAATGGATGAAAGTGAAAGTGAAGTCGCTCAGTTGTGTCCAACTCTTTGCAACCCCATGGACTGTAGCCCACCAGGCTCCTCCATCCATGGGATTCTCCAGGCAAGAGTACTGGAGTGGGGTGCCATTGCCTTCTCCAGGGGATCTGCCTGACCCAGGGATCAAACCCAGGTCCCCCACATTGTAGGCAGACATTTTACCATCTGAGCCACCAGGGAAGTCCTATTAATGCATATTTATGGAATTTAAAAAGATGGTAATGATGACCCTATATATGAGACAGCAAAAGAGACACAGATGTAAAGAACAGATTTTGGACTCTTTGGGAGAAGACGAGGGTGCAATGATTTGAGAGAATAGCATTGAAACATGTACATTCAGTTCAGTTCAGTTCAGTTGCTCAGTTGTGTCCGACTCTTTGCGACCCCATGAATCGCAGCATGCCAGGCCTCCCTGTCCATCACCAACTCCCGGAGTTCACTCAGACTCATGTCCATTGAGCCGGTGATGCCATCCAGCCATCTCATCCTCTGTCGTCCCCTTCTCCTCCTGCCCCCAATCCCTCCCAGCATCAGAGTCTTTTCCAATGAGTCAACTCTTTGCATGAGGTGGCCAAAGTACTGGAGTTTCAGCTTTAGCATCATTCCTTCCAAAGAAATCCCAGGGCTGATCTCCTTTAGAATGGACTGGTTGGATCTCCTTGCAGTCCAAGGGACTCTCAAGAGTCTTCTCCAACACCACAGTTCAAAAGCATCAATTCTTCGGCGCTCAGCTTTCTTCACAGTCCAACTCTCACATCCATACGTGATCACTGGAAAAACCATAGCCTTGACTAGATGGACTTTGTTGGCAAAGTAATGTCTCTGCTTTCCAATATACTATCTAGGTTGGTCATAACTTTCCTTCCAAGGAGTAAGCGTCTTTTAATTTCATGGCTGCAGTCACCATCTGCAGTGATTTTGGAGCCCCCCAAAATAATATGTTAAATAGATCACCCCAGGTTTGATGCATAAAACAGGGTGCTCAGGGCTGGTGCACTGGGATGACCCTGAGGGATGGGATGGGGAGGGAGGTGGGAGGGGGGTTCAGGATGGGGAACACATGTACACCTGTGGCTGATTCATGTCAATGTATGGCAAAAACCACCACAATATTGTAAAGTAATTAGCCTCCAATTAAAATAAATAAATTAATTTTTAAAAAGACACATACATTAAAAAACAAAACAGATGAGGACAGAGAAAGCATGTAGGTATGAATAGAGAGGGTCTCAGTCTCCTGGCCTTTACCATGAAGTTGGGTCTGTCATGAGTAGAAATATTATCACCCAAGAAAACACAGGAGAATGTTCTTGGAACACTTGCCTTTCAGGCAAAGCACAAAATTCAGAAACCACAAGAAAAAAGACTGACCTATTCAACCAAAGAAAAAAACCTAAAATAGAAAGACAAGTGAAAGTTTTAGGGGAAATATTTACAATTCAAATAATCAGTTAATATCCACACTATATCAAGAGCTCCCATAAGACAATAGGATTCAAAAATTTGGCTGGAGCAGGTCACCGAAAAGCTTTTCATAGGCTGGTGGGTTGTGTAGGCTGTGTCCTCTGTCAAGAGTGTCTTTTCCCCTACCCACCTGGAAGAATCTCTATTAATATTCAGACACTAATAATACCCCCTCTCCTTGACTTATTACCTGACTTCCCCTCTGAGGTGGATACCATGGTGCACAGCCAGATTCCCTTCAGAATGGGGGCATCGTCATCCTCAGCTACAAGATAGCTGAGTCTTGTACAGGAATTGCTCTTGGCGAAAAGAAGTTGCCCTCCCAAGTCCACATCACTTGCCTGGGGGCAGCCTGTATCCAAGTTGGTGGATACAAGAGTACACATATCCAGAGCCCTTGGACAGCCAAGACAAGCGGTAGAGCCATGTGAGCTCCAGAGATGCCCACAGGGAAAGCTAAGGCTTCTGTTCCTATTTCTGTGTCCAGCCAACTCTGCCTCACTCACCCCTCACAAGTATTGGCCCAGAGAGCACTTCCCAATAAATCTCTCGCACACAAATCTAAGAGTATTGGGATGTTTTCCTGGGAATCTGAACTATGACAATCTCCTATTGATGGCTTATGGATTTTTCCATAGTGATACGTGTTGATTTACTTTAATCCATCTTAATGGGATTTTATTTTACAAACATACCACGGTTTAGTTATTCTTCTCTTCTTATGGATATGTAGTTCATTTCCATTTTTTTGCTGTACATGCAGTGCTTTAATATCATTTTACATATCTCCATGATCACTTGCAAGTGTCTCTGGGATGCACACCTGGAGAAGTGGAGCTGTAAAATCAGAGATATATGAAGTTCCAAGTTATCACCAAGTTCTCTGCAAAGTTGTAATATCCACTGACACTCCTACCAGCCTTGCATCAGAGCTCCTACGTCTCCACACCTACCCAGGTGTTGTCAGACTTTTACATGGTTGCCAGTCAAATGGGAGGGAAAGGGCATTTCATTGTTGCTTGAATTATAATTTCCTTGTGACTAGTGAGCTGGAGCATCTTTCTGCGGAGAGTGGTGGCATATTCCTCTCTAGGAATTACTTGTTCATACCTTTGATCTGTTTTCATATGAAGTTGTTTGGTTTTCTTACTGATTCTTTAAGAGTTGTTGAATACTTAGGCTAAATAGGGACCATTTGTTGGTCAAATGCATGACAAAGTTACCTCCTTCTCTAGATTCTCCATTAATTTCTTAGGCCTTTTCACATATATAATTTTTTCCAATCCAAACTGCTCTTCTGCACTCCAGGCCCTGTTCCAGACATCTGGCATGACCCACAAGCCTTCCAAACATCCTGTCTCCAGAAAGGAACTCACTGATCTCCCATTCCGCATTGATCCAAATCAGGACCTGCTCATCCTCCAGAATTGCCCATCTCAGTTCATGGCACCACCACCTACCTAGTCAGCTAGGCAGAAACTTGCATGGCAGGCTGCACTCCTCTCCCTCCTTCCCACATACCTTCTGTCTATCTAGTTTCCTTTCAATGCCATATCTCTCAGATCCTCTTCTCCAAACCTCTTCTTGCTGTGTTAAGTCAGGCCCTCATCACATCTCCTGGGCTAATGTGTTAGCATGGGTGCTATTTCGACCTCCTGTCTTCTCAATCAGACTCCTACCCTGTCCCAGCTATAGTTCTCCTCCCTTCTAGACTACACACTGGTCTCTGTACACACCAGTTTAATGGTATCCCTGTTCTCCTTTAAACCATTCAATGTCTCATTATTATAAGGACACATTCTAAATTCCTTTAGCTTATCTTGACTCCTATTTTCAACTCTGCTCTCCTAACTTGCAGGCTTGATCCCAATCTTACTCAGCTATTCGTGGCTCACTAATGTGCCCCATCTCTCAAGATTCCATTCTTATTGCTATTTTGTTCTTTATGCCTGAAATGTTGTTCCTGCTTTTTCTACCTGATTTAGCATCATCTTCTCCACCAAGTTTCACCTGTTTTCCCTGGTCCCAACACAGGACCAAGACCCATAGCACATTTGACTGAGTTCCAGTGTTTACTACTCAGATATGAATTGTGGTTTTGTCTCTTTTCCACTAGAGGGTTTGTTCCTTGGTGGTTGAAATTGCTCACCCCCATCTCTAGGGTCTAGTAGAGTGGTTGGGTAGATGGGTGGATGGAGGGATGGATGAATAGGTCCCCTGTTCAAGATGGCATAGTCAGCAGATAAAATAATAAAGCCCAAACCAAATCTTTTCATATTCTTACTTCTGTACTGCCTATCTTTAAAACCTGTTCATCAATTTCCCAGTTTTCCCAAATTACACCTTCCATTACAGGCTGCTGCAAATGACGATGACATGCCCTGAGAGCTCCAGTTGTTCAGACGAAGGGCTCTGTGCCCAGTGAGTACAAGGTGATAATTTGTCCAATGGGCTTCTGATGTACTGGACTGAATGTTGAAGAACCAGCTAATGAAACCTACATTGTAATTAGGCAAAATATTCCTGCAGCAGGTTGGAGAGATAATTACTGCCTAATTGTATTTTCCCCCAGTATTTTAGCCCAATGGTCTAGAAAAAATAATTTAGAATCATGATTTTTATAATTGTCTTTTTTGAGAGGTCTGTCCAGAACTGTAATTAGCTTTCAACAGGTTTGAGAGCTAGCTATGGTTTAGGCACTAAAGGCCTGTCTAGTCAAAGCTATGGTTTTTCTAGTAGTCATGTATGGATGTGAGAGTTGGACTGTAAAGAAAGCTGAGTGCCAAAGAATTGATGTTTTTGAACTGTGGTGTTGGAGAAGACTCTAGAGACCCTTGGACTGCAAGGAGATAAAATCAGTCAATCCTAAAGGAAATCAGTCCTAAATGTTCATTGGAAGGACTGATGCTGAAGCTGAAACTCCAATACTTCGGCCACCTGATGCAAAGAACTGACTCACTGGAAAAGAACCTAATGCTGGGAAAGATTGAAGGCAGGGGGAGAAAGGGACGACAGAGGGTGAGATGGTTGGATGGCTGTCACTAACTTGGTAGACATGAGTTTGAGCAAGCTCCAGGAGTTGGTGATGGACATGGAAGCCTGGTGTGCTGCAGTCCGTGGGGTTGCAAAGTGTCGGACACGACTGAGTGACTAAACTGAACTGAACTGAACTAAGGGTTTTATATATATTGCCTCATTTGATTATCTCTAAATCTCCAATGGGTAGGTCCTATTTGCCTTATTTTATAGACGAGAAATTTGAGATTAATAGTTTGCTGCCAAAGAACATGATCTTATCCACTTCTCTCTGCTGCCTCCACAGTTCCCAAATAATGCCTTTATTGAATTAATTTAGAAATTGTTTATCATTAAACAGCGGCAGGTCCTGTTTTAGGTGCTAGAGATACAATAGGGAGCAAAACAAAGTCTGTAGTTACATGGAGCATATGCTCTAGGGACAGAGGAAGGCAAATAATGAATAAATAAATGTATGGTATGTTATATATTGGTAAATGCTATGTAAAAAGGTAAAGAGAGAAAGTGTAGGGAGAACCGTTTAAAGAATGGATGTCGGGCTTCCTGGTGGACCAGTGGTTAAGAATCTGCCTGCCAATGCAGGAGACAAGGGTTTGATCCCTGGTCCCAGAAGATCCCGCATGCCACAGGGCAACTAAGCCCATGCGCCACAACTACTGAAGCCCATGTTCCCTAAAGCCCATGTTCCACAACAAGAAAAGTCACCAAAATAAGAAGCCTGCACATTGCAGCGAAGAGTAACCCCCACTTACCACAACTAGAGAAAGCCCGTGCATAGCAAGGAAGACCCTGTGAAACCCAAATAAAAACATAAAAAGTGGGGGAAAAGTGAGAAAAAGAAAAAGAATGCATGCATCTGAATTCCAAATAAGTAATGTTATCAGAACTTAGTCCAAGTTCCCTAGAGACACACTCCAAGCCTGAGCTGCCCTGCAAAAGATTGACTGGGACGTGCTCTCAGGAAAGGTACCTATGAGGGAATGAGGACAGCCAGATTGGGTGGGGGGAGAAGCTGAGCCAAGATGTGATTGCATCTGAGCTCTCAGTAGATGCTACAGAAAACCTGGCATTGTGGGAATTTTTCAGGGTTGTCTAAGTCAAGGCACAGGGAGCTGGGTCTTTGTGTCTCCACATCACCAGGCATTGACCCCTGTTATCGCTAGGGGGAAGTGAAGCCTCTCCCTGTGGCCAAGGGCAAAGCCCAGTGAGAGGCATTTTCTGGATTCCTGGGTGTTGTTCCTAGATAGTAGGTATTTTCCATCAAGTCTTTCTTGTAGGGTTATTGGCTGGTGGCAGAAAATTTTTTGCCCGAGTCTTCATCCTTCATCTCTACAAGAAAGGATAATAATATCTCTATCAGAAAGGTGGCTGTAATGATTAGAATGATAAAATGACGATAAATGACCCTACAGAAATATAATAAAGATGAGATGAATTAAGGTCCTCTATACTGTAAAATGGGTGCTTCCCAGATGGCAATAGTGGTAAAGAACCTGCTTGCCAATGCAGGAGACATGTTAGACGCAGGATCCCTGGATTGAGAAGATCCCCTGGAGGAGGGCATGGCAATTCACTCCAGTATTCTTGCCTGGAGAATCCCATGAACAGAGGAGACTGGAGGGCTATGGTCCACAGCGTCACAAACAGTCAGACACGACTGAAGCAACTTAGCATGCTCTCACACACTGTGAAGTAGTAAAGATCACATGTAGGGGAAAAAAACCAACACAGTACCATGAGGATTCTAATGAAACACAGCAAGCCCTTGTCCATCCTTGGTTCCACGTTCCAAAGGTAACCTCATTTAACTCATTAAGCTATCCCACCAGTTACTTCTGTATTTCTAAACAGTATGGTTATTTTACTGTTTCCTGTTTTATCGAGTTTAGACAGTATCTGTTGTCTTTCTATTATGATCCAAACACTTAGCATCCTTGTACCACTCTCCTATCCCCCATCTGTCCCATAGCCTAAGTAAAGTTGAATATTAGGGTTTATATTATAACTGTGTAAATGGTTCTTTAGTTTTCTAAAAACTCTTCATCAGATCTCCCAGCTACCTACTCTTTGATTCTTGTTTTACAAACATTCTCATATTGAATACTCTATTTGCCATTTACCGTATCACCTCCTCTTTCTGTTTCCGCATGGGGGCATCTCTCTGGGGGCTTCCGTCCTGCACTAGACAAGTCATTCTCAAGGTCCATCACACAGCAGCCATCTGGGGGAGCCTCCTGTTGCTCTCCTGGGTAGAATCCTCTATTGCCTGGATTTCCTATTTTTCTCCCCAGTTTTGCTGGAACACATCCTTTAAAAAAGGAACTTTGCAGGGAGGGGTTTAAGTTTCCTCTTTAATCATCCTCTGGATTTGCACTTGGCCAGAAGCAGGAAGGTGTTGTCCCTAGCAAGGTACTTCACACACCTGAGATTAAACAAGTATAAACAGAGTGTCACACACTACTCCATTTATTTAACAAATACGGACTTGGATCCTGCCCGAGGATCTAAAATCAATAAGACAGGAACTCTGCTCTCAAGATGTTTTTTCACTGAGGAAAATAAATAAACAGGCAATGACTTAATGTGGTCAAAATTATAGTAGACACTTCATAAGGTGCTAAAATAGCACTCCACCCTCACCCAAAATGGACTTAACTTAGGGAATTCTTAGAAGACTTCTTAGAATTGAAACTACCTAAATTGAGCCTAAAAAATGAGAATGTATTTTTATGTATTGAGTTTATGGCTAAAAATGTGTAAGATATTTTGCAAAATGTTTATAACTGCTCAGGTATACTTCAATGTAGGCTTCCCAGGTGGTACTAGTGGTTAAAGAACCCACCTCCCAATGCAGGAGACATAAGAGAAGTGGGTTCGACCCTTAGGTCAGGAAGATCTCCTAGAGGAGGGCATGGCAACCCACTAAAGTATTCTTGCCTGGAGTATCTCATGGACAGAGGAGCCTGGTGGGCTATGATCCAGGGGTTGCAAAGAGTAGGACATGATGGAAGTGACAGCATGCACGCACAGAGTGAAATTCTTCCAGCTACCACAACTGTGCTTCAGTCTCCCTGGCCTGAGTTTCAACATTTTGCTCAGTGACTTGAATACTGCCTGGTACATGATATATAGTTATTGAATGAATGGATGTCCAATGTGACATTATAAATAAGTGGAAGAAGCAAGTTCTTTTAAAAAGAACCTTTAATAAATGGTTCTGGGACAGCTTACTATTAACTCACACAAGAAAATAATGAAATTAGTTCCTTGCTTTTCCTTATTTACAAAAACTTCAGATGGACTAAAGATAAAATTTTTTTCAATGTTTTGAGGACAGTACAAAATAATATCTATATGACAAAAGAGTAGGGAAAGATTAATTAAATAGGACACAAGGCATAAATCAGAACATTCAGATTGAAAAGATGGAACCAAAAGACACTTATCACAGACTAATGTCAAACTTGTCTCTTCCCCTGGACTTCAAAGGTCACATTTGTCAGTCCAATAGACTTTGACTCTAAATGTGACCTTGCTGTTTACTAGCTGTGTGAGCTTGCTCAAATAACTTAACTTCAGGTTGCCTCTCCTGAAAAGAGAGATATCATTTTGGAACATTAAGTGATAAGACAACTGTGAAGATCTTGGCAGAGTGCATGGTTCATTTTAGGTGTCCAGAGTGCTAGGTGTTGAGGTTTTCGGGATAACTAAGCTGTGATTGCATCCTTCATCCTCAAAGAATTTATAGTCAATTGGGCAATCTAGACAAACACTTAAAAAGTGTCATCACAGTTCTCTTTACGTTGGCCTCTTGTAGATCAAGAAGCCATGGGACCCTACTCTGGGGTGAGGGGAGCCTCTCTGGGCCTCCTCTGCTGGTCCCATTCTTTAAGACTATTACAGCTCTTGTGTTCTCACCAGGCACTTCTTCCCACATGATCTCATCTACTTCTCTGGCTATGAATGCTTCTTCTGCATTGAAAATTTCAAAAATTGTCTCCAGTCAAGACCTGATACATCCACTTGAATTTCTAATACACATCTCACACTTAGTATGTCAGAAACTAAACTCTCAATCTATGTCTCTAAATAACCTCTATCTGTACACTGGCCCAGCTCGACAAATGATCCTCAATCCACTTATTTACTCCCAATACTCATGACAAAAATCTGGGACCTGTCTTGATAACTGCCCCTTGCATATGGCCTAAACCATGTTCCTTCTCCCTTCTAAATACTTTTTAAACCCATCTACTTCCCTCCATCTCAAGTTAACCAACCTGCTCTAAACAATCATCATCTCTTACCTGGATTCCTGGTGGAAGTACCTAACAAACCTCCCTGAATCCCCTCTTATCCTTCTTCCCTTCCTCATTCGTCATGCGAATAGTTTGAAAATGCAAATTGTATATTTCCCTACATGAAGTCCTCAGTTGGCTTCCCATCATATATGAATGTCTCAATCTCTTGCCAAGGTCCACAAAGCCATGAACTACCTGCCTTCCACCCACTGCTCCTGCCTTGTCTCACTCCCTTTGTTCATCAGTCTTCCCAGACACTGGTCTTCTTCCAACTTCTTCAACATGCTACACTCTTCCTGCTTCAGGCCATGGGCATGTATTTTCTTTCTGCCTTAAACAATCCCTACCTCCTCCTTGGCCTAGCTAACCCATATCATCTTTTTGGATCGCTTCTTGATTGCCATTTTCTTAAAGGAAATTTCCCTTTTGCCCCTATCAAAATCAGGTATTTTAACTCTCTAATCATCTCCTTTTATTCCTTCCCTATATTTATTAATTTTAAAATAGCTATTTATTTTTTATATTTATTGAATATGTTCATCTCACTTAAGAGACTAGAGTTTGATAAGGTACAAACTATGTCAGACTTGTTCCCTTACTATTTGCCCTTTGTTATAGCTTATATCCAGCATAGGTAACATACATGGTAGGGATTTGGCTATCATCCTGGCTGAACAGGAGATTTTATAGGGTGTTATTATAGGCTGAATATTTGTGTCTTCCCTCTAAATTTGTATGTTGAATTCTAATCCCCAATGTGATAGTATTTGAGGGTGGGACCCTTGGGAGGTAATTAGGTTTAGATGAGATCATAAGGGTGGGAGCCCCATGATGTGATAAGCATTCCAATCCCAAAGTAAGGCAATGCCAAAGAATGTTCAAATTACCATACAATTGCATTCATTTCATATGCTAGCAAGACTATGCTCAAAATCCTTCAAGCTAGTCTTTAGCAGTACCTGAACTGAGAACTTCCAGATGTACAAAGCTGGTATTAGAAAAGGCAGAGGAACCAGAGATCCATTTGCCAACATACACCAGATCATAGAAAAAGCAAGGGAATTCCAAAAAAATTTTGCTTCTGCTTCACTGACTACATTAAAGCCTTGACTGTGTGGATCACAACAAGTTGTGGAATATTAAAGAGATAAGAATATTAGACCACATGCCTCCTGAGAAACCTCTATGCAGGACAAGAAGCAAGAGTTAGAACTGGAGATGGAACAACGAACTGATTAAAACTGGGGAAAGGAGTACGTCAAGGCTGTATATTGTCACCTTGCTTATTTAACTTATATATACAGTACATGATACAAAATGCTGGGCTGGATGACTCACAAGGTGGAATCAAGATTGCCAGGAGAAACATCAACATCATTGCCAATGAATATTCAGGACTGATTTCTTTCAGGACTGATTTTATCTCCTTGCAATCCAAGGGACTCTCAAGAGTCTTCTCCAACACCACAGTTCAAAAGCATCAGTTCTTCGGCACTCAGCTTTATTTATACTCCAACTCTCACATCCATACATGACTACTGGAAAAACCACAGATTTGACTAGATGGACCTTTGCTGGCAAAGTAATGTCACTGCTTTTTAATAGGTTGGTCATAACTTTTCTTCCAAGGAGAAAGCATCTTTTAATTTTATGGCTGCAGTCACCATCTGCAGTGATTTTGGAGCCCCCTAAAAATAAAGTCTGTCACTGTTTCCACTGTTTCCCCATCTATTTCCCATGAATTGATGGGACCAGATGCCATGATCTTAGTTTTCTGAATGTTGAATTTCAAGCCAACCTTTTCACTCTACTCTTTCACTTTCATCAAGAGGCTCTTTAGTTCCTCTTCTCTTTTTGCCATAAGGGTGATGTCATCTGCATATCTGAGGTTATTGATATTTCTCCCAGCAATCTTGATTCTAGCTTGTGCTTCTTCCAGCCCAGTGTTTCTCATGATGTCCTCTGCATATAAGTTAAATAAGCAGGGTGACAATATACAGCCTTGACATACTCCTTTCCCAATTTGGAACCAGTCTGTTGTTTCATGTCGGGTTCTAACTGTTGCTTTTTGACCTGCATACAGATTTCTCAGGAGGCAGGTAAGGTGGTCTGGTATTCCCATCTCTTTAAGAATTTTCCACAGTCTGCTGGGATCCACGCAGTCAAAGGCTTTGGCATAGTCAATAAAGCAGAATTTCTTCTGGAACTCTCTTGCTTTTTCTATGATCCAACTGATGTTGGCAATTTGATCTCTGGTCCCTTTGCCTTTTCTAAATCCAGCTTGAACATCTGAAGCTCAACGGTTCACTGTTGAAGCCTGACATGGAGAAGTTTGAGTATTACATTGCTAGTGTGTGAGATGAGTGCAATTGTGCAGTAGTTTGAACATTCTATGGCATTGCCCTTCTTTGGGATTGGAATGAAAACTGACCTTTTCCAGTCCTGTGGCCATTGCTAAGTTTACCAAATTTGCTGACATTTTGGTGCAGCACTTTCATAGCATCATCTTTTAGGATTTGAAATAGTTCAACTGGAATTCCATTCCTTCATTAGCTTTGTTTGTTGTGATACTTCCTA
The DNA here is from genome assembly GCF_003369695.1 of Bos indicus x Bos taurus. Lineage (NCBI taxonomy): Eukaryota > Metazoa > Chordata > Mammalia > Artiodactyla > Bovidae > Bos > Bos indicus x Bos taurus. Next base: position 87,550,487 of record NC_040078.1, read on the forward strand.
AGGCCCACTTACCTTCACATTCCAGGATGTCTGGCTCTAGGTGAGTGATCACACCATCGTGATTATCTGGGTCGTGACGATCTTTTTTGTATAGTTCTTCTGTATATTCTTGCCACATTTTCTTAGTATTCTCTGATTCTGTTGTTAGGTCCATACCATTTCTGTCCTTTATTGTGCCCATCCCATGTCCAAGGGCAAAGGAAAAGCCCCCAGAAAGATGGTGGGAGGGGCAAAATAGGATTTAGAATCAAACCCCATACTCGCCACAGATGCTCAGAGGGCTCAAGCAAATCTTGTGCACACCAGGACCCAGAGACCCCCCAGAGACTGAGACAGAACAGTGTTTGGGTATCTCCTGAGGAGGTCAGCAGTGGACTGTGGCAGGGACAGGGGCTGTGGGTGCAGCAGACCTGGGTATGGTAGAAGCCCTCTTGGAGGAGGTCGTCATTAACCCACCATAGAGCCACCAGAACTTACACAGGACTGGGGAACTGACTCTTGGAGGACACAAACAGAACCTTGTGCACACCAGGACCCAGGAGAAAGGAGCAGGGACCCCACAAGTGACTGACCCAGACTTGCCTGTGAGTGTCCAGGAGTCTCTGGCAGGGGTATGGGTCGATGGTGGCCTGCTGCAGGGTTGGGGGCACTGAGTGTGCATGGGACCTTTTGAAGGAGGTCGCCATTATCTTCATTACCTCCACCATAGTTTGACCTCAGGTCAAATAACCGGGAGGGAACACAGCCCTGCCCTTCAACAGAAAATTGGATTAAAGATTTTTTGAGCATGGCCCCATCAGAACAAGACTCAGTTTCCCCCTCAATCAGTCTCTTCCATCAGGAAGCTTCCATAAGCCTCTTATCCTCTCTACCAGAGGTCAGACAGACCAAAAACCACAATCACAGAAAACTAACCAATCTGATCACCTGGACCACAGCCTTGTCTAACTCAATGAAACTATGAGCCATGCCATGCAGGGCCCCCAAAGACAGATGGTTTATGGTGAAGGTGAAAGGGGAGAGTGAAAAACCTGGCTTAAAACTCAACATTCAAAAAACTAAGATCATGGCATCCAGTCCTATCACTTCATGGCAAATAGATGGGAAAAAGTGGAAATAGTGTCAGATTTCATTTTCTTAGGTTGCAAAATCACTGCGGACAGTGACTGCAGCCACAAAATAAAAGACACTTGCTCCTTGGAAAAAAAGCTTTGACAAACCTAGATAATGTATTAAAAAACAGAGATATCACTTAGCCGACAAAGGTCTGTGGAGTCAAAGCTATGGTTTTTTCAGTAGTCAGGTATGGGTGTGAGAGTTGGACCATAAAGAAGGCTGAGTGCTGAAGAACTGATGCTTTTGAGCTGTGATGCTGGAGAAGACTCTTGAGACTCCTTTGGATGGTGAGGAGATCAAACCAGTCAATCCTAAAGAAAATCAACCCTGAATATTCATTCATTGGAAGGACCTGATGCAAACAGTCAACTAATTGGAAAAGACCCTGTTGCTGGGAAAGATTGAGGGCAGGAGGAGAAGGGGACAACAGAGGATGAGATGGTTGGATGGCATCACTGACTCAATGGACATGAGTTTGAACAAACTCAGGGAGATAGTGAAGGACAGGAAGCCTGGTGTGTTGCCGTTCATGGGGTTGCAAAGAGTCGTACACAACTTAGTGACTGAATAACAACAAGAAGAGAAAGACAGATACCTCTCTCACCACATACATGCACAGAGAAAAGGCCATGTATACTAGGAAGTAGGCTCTCACTAGGAACCAAATCTGCCAGTACCTTGATCTTGGATTTCTCATCCCCAAGAACTATAAGAAATAAGGTTGTTTAAGCCATGCATTCTATATTATTTTGTTATAGTAGCCCAAGCTAACTAAGATAGGTGTTTAATGAAGATATTTATTCCTTGAACATGGCTTCAAAAACATGTTGAATCAAGACTTTTTAGGAAAGGAGCCCAGAAATCTGTATTTTAAACAAACCCCCAAAATGATTCCTACTTAGACAGCCCAGCTCTGATGTTTAGAACCTACCAGTCTAGAGAAAACTGACTAAGATTGGATATCAGAAAATGCAGGTTTGAATTCTGCTCTGTAAATTGTTGTGGGTGACACTTAGGGAAGTGATTTAATATATCTAATCTTCAGTTTCTTTTTCTGTAAATGTGGGATAATAACATCTGCTTCAAAGTGTAGCTGTGAGGCTTCAATGCATGATTTATTTTAAAACATTTTGTAAACCGCATAGTAAAGAAATAAACTTTCTACTTGCTAAGGATCCCTTCTGTGTTGTGCTTAACTTCATTATCTCTGACTACCTGGTGTAACCCACACTTCTCCAGTGAGATAGCATCCCTGTCTTCTTACTTCTGAAGGACTAATAACAGTGATTCACAGGACCTTTTGCTTTTCCAAAGTTTTGGGCCATCATTATTTAGATATACATCATCACACACCCACAGCCTCAATAGCCCATTTGCTTCTGGGGAGGAAGCTGAGATCAGGCAGCAGCAAAGCTGGGAAGAGAAAGCTTGGCCTCACCTATCTGGAGATGGTGAGTGTTGTCTATGGAAGATAACAAGGAAAAGCCACCACCTTTTCCCTTTTTCTTCCTTTTTTGGGGAGATCTCTGAGCAGTGTCTTTTTAAAAAATAATTTTAAAAATTAAGGTGTAAATGCTTTACAATGTTTTGTCAGCTTCTGCTGTACAACCGTATGCATCAGCCCTTTGTACACATGTACCCCTGCCTTTTGTGCCTGCCTCCCACCGCCTCATCCCACCCCTGTAGGTCATTACAGGGCACCAAGCTGTGCTCTCCCTATGCTATACAGCAGCAGCCCACTATCTGAGCAGTTCCTTACCTGATATTCACATGCTGAATCCTTTGAAAGCTTATTTTTGGGGAGTGATGGCAAATTCAAGAAAACTGGCAGAGGTAAAATTTTAAAAAAATGAGCTGTCAACTTTAAGCAATTTGCTGTGTGAATCTAGGAAAATCCTCTCATCAACTTGGCTTTCAGGTATCTTACATGTGGAACAGGTGGTAGACCAGATACACATATAAACAAATGAATGAATCAGCTCCTTTGCCTGCAAGACAGCCTTTTGTTTTAATATGGCACCATGTAAACACTGCTATATTTTAAATGGATAACCAACAAGGACCTACTGTATAGCACAGGAAACTGCTTAATACTCTGTAACAACCTAATTGGGAAAACAATTTGAAAAAGGATAGATACATGTATAAGTACAACTGAATTACTTTGATGGACCCCTGAAGCTAACACAACATTGTTAATCAATTGTACTCCAATGTCAAATAAAAAGTCTTTTAAAAAAAAAAGAATGACTGAAAAAAAAAAGAATATGGCACCAACACCCAGTCATCCAAGTCAGACACGTTTATTTCCTGATTCCTCCAATCATCTTAATTTCCCTCATCTTCCCTCCCTTCTCCATCCCTGCTACACTGACCTGATCCAGCCCCTAACAGGTTTGCCTTCTTTCATTCATCTCCTTTATTTGCCAATGCATTCATTCATCTGAGAAACACTGACTGAAGTATCTTCTCTGGGCCAGGCATTGTTCCAGGGACGGGGGATCTGATGGTAAACAAGACAAAGTTTCAGCCTTCATGAAGCTTACGTTGTCATTAGGAGAAATGACTGGAAAACTAGTTAACAAATACACATGAAATACCATTTGAGGTTGTTCAGTTCACTTCCGTTGCTCAGTCACGTCCGACTCTTTGTGACCCCATGAACTGCAGCACACCAAGCTTCCCTGTCCACCACCAACTCCCAGAGCTTGCTCAAACTCATGTCCATTGAGTTGGTGATGCCATCCAACCATCTCATCCTCTATTGTCCCATCTCCTCCTGCCTTCAACCTTTCCTAACATCAGGGTCTTTTCCAGTGAGTCAGTTTTTCAGATCAGATGGCCAAAGCATTGGAATTTCAGCTTCAGCATCAGTCCTTCCAATGAATATTCAGGACTGATTGCTTTTAGGATTGACTGGTTTGATCTCCTTGCAGTCTACAATTTGAGGTTGTGGAAAGTGTTATTAAAAGAATGGGAAAGTTGGCCGAAGGAATAGAGAATAGCATGGGGGGAGAGATCTATATTTTTTTAGGGGAGTCAGGCAAGAATCCTCTAAGGAGGAAGTGGGGGAATGGGCCATGTGAGACCAGGTAGAATACCATTATAAACAGGGGAGGAATATGCATAACGATCCTGAGGTATACACAAGCTTGGTGTGTTCTAGGAATTGTGAAAAGACCAGTGTGACTGGAATGGAGTGAGTAAGGTGAATAATCATAGGAGATTGGTTTAAGGGGTAGGCATGGACCAGAATCATGAGAAAAAGAGAGATACTAAAAATGACTACTTGACTTTGGGCTTGAGCAACTGAGAAAATGGTGGTGCCATCTACTGGGTCGGGAAGATGGAAAGAATGTGGACAGGTGCAAAATTTCAATATTCTATAATTTCCACTAGTCTTGATAGGCTTATTAGATAACTAAGTGCACATATCAAGTAAGATGGAAAAATAAGTCTGAAGCTCAAGGAAGAGGTATAAGCAGATATGAATCTGGACTTATCAGATGTTATTTAAAGCCAGGGCACTACAAAGAGTATAGATTAGATAGAAGACATGGGAGGATTAGCCATGAGAAATTTCAATAATTCAAGAACTGGGGGAGAATATGCATCCAGAGAAGAAGAGTGAGAAGAAGCAGCCAGTGAGGTTGGGGCAACGCCAGGAGAGGGATGTGTGGGAGCCAAGAAAAGAAAGCATTTTAAGAGATAAAAATGGTCTCTGTGTCAAGTATGTCTTCTTTTCTTGGAGGATTTAAATCAATTGCATTTCTTTGAAGACTGAGTTATTTGGCCATCTTTCTTGCATCTTGTTTTTTATTTCTAGTTACCATGCTTTTTTCTTTGCTTCTCCTCTGCTGATAGAAATTCAGTTTGTAACAGGTTTAGAGAGAGTCTTGAATGTCTGGGTATACATATGAAATGAGTTTAGTTTTTCCAAGTGTTGCTTCCTAATGCTGCTATGATGATCCCCTTCTCTCACTGGGTAATGGCTCCCTTAAGGGCATCTTGGCTAGATTACTTCGTTTTCAGCTCAGTTAAGTTCAGTTCAGTCACTCAGTTATGTCCAACTCTTTGTGACTCCATGGAATGCAGCACGTCAGGCTTCCCTGTCCATCACCAACTCCTGGAGCTTGCTAAAATTCATGCCCACTGAGTTGATGATGCCATCCAACCATCTCATCCTCTGACATCCCCTTCTTACCCTGCCTTCAAGGAGGCAGTCTCCTTTGCAGTCCAAGGGACTCTCAAGAGTATTCTCCAACACCACAGTTCAAAAGCATCAATTCTTTGGTGCTCAGCTTTCTTTATATTCCAACTCTCACATCCATACATGACTACTGGAAAAATTATAGCTTTGACTAGACGGACCTTTGTCGGCAAAGTAATGTCTCTGCTTTTTAATATGCTGTCTAGGTTGGTCATAGCTTTTCTTCCAAGGAGGAAGCATCTTTTTATTTCATGGCTGCAGTCACCATCTGCAGTGATTTTGGAGCCCAAGAAAATAAAGTCTCCCACTGTTTCCATTATTTCCCATCTATTTGTCACGAAGTGATGGGACCAGATGCCATGATCTTAGTTTTCTGAATGTTGAGTTTTAAACCAGCTTTTTTAACTCTCATTTTCATCAAGAGGCTCTTTAGTTCTTCTTGACTTTCTGCCATAAGGGTGGTGTCATCTGCATATCTGAGGTTATTGATATTTCTCCCGGCAATCTTGATTCCAGCTTGTGCTTCTTCCAGCCCGGCATTTCACATAATGTACTCTGTATATAAGTTAAATAAGCAGGGTGACAATATACAGCCTTGACATACACCTTTCCCAATTTGGAACCAGTCTGTTGTTTCAAGTCCAGTTCTAACTGTTACTTCTTGACCTGCATACAGATTTCTCAGGAGGCAGGTCAGGTGGTCTAGTATTCCCTTCTCTTGTAGAATTTCCCACAGTTTGTTGTGATCTACACAGTCAAAGGCTTTTCTGTAATCAATAAAACAGAAACAGATGTTTTTCTGGAATTCTCTTGCTTTTGCTGTGATTCAACAGACATTGGCAATTTGATCTCTGCTTCCTCTGCCTTTTCTAAATCCAGTTTGGACATCCAAAAGTTCACAGTTCACGTACTGTTGAAGCCTGGCTTGGAGAATTTTGAGCATTACTTTACTAGCATGTGAGATGTGTGCATTGTGTGGTAGTTTGACCATTCTTTGGCATTGCCCTTCTTTGGGATTGGAATGAAAACTGAACTTTTCTAGTCCTGTGGCTACTGCTGAGTTTTCCAAATTTGCTGTCATATGAGTGCAGCACTTTCACAGCATCATCTTTCAGGATTTGAAATAGCTCAACTGGAATTCCATCATCTCCACTAGCTTTGTTTGTAGTGATACTTCCTAGAGCCCATTTGACCTTCACGTTCCAGGATGTCTGACTCTAGTTGAGTGATCACACCATCATGGTTATCTGGGTCATAAACATCTTTTTTGTATAGTTCTTCTGTGTATTCTTGTCACCTCTTCTTAATATCTTCTGCTTCTGTTAGGTCCTTAATATCTTCTGGTTCTGTTAATTTTCAGTAAATTTTGACTAATAGCACAATCTAATTCTGTCTTTAAAAACACAATTCTGTTACTTAAAAATCAAGTTTTTTTCAATGGAGTACCTTTCATTTGTAAACATTTTAGTGGAAATGTTCAAAAATGTACAAAACCCAGGGAAATTCTATTCATTTAAAGACTCAACCTTCAGTTCAGTTCAGTTCAGTCACTTAGTCATGTCTGACTCTTTGCAACCACATGTATCGCAGCACACCAGGCCTCCCTGTCTATCACCAACTCCTGGAGTTCACTCAGACTCACGTCCATCGAGTCAATGATGCCATCCAGCCATCTCATCCTCTGTCATCCCCTTCTCCTCCTGCCCCCAATCCCTCCCAGCATCAGTCTTTTCCAATGAGTCAGCTTTTCGCATGAGGTGGCCAAAGTACTGGAGTTTCAGCTTTAGCATCATTCCTTCCAAAGAACACCCAGGACTGATCTCCTTTAGAATGGACTGGTTGGATCTCCTTGCAGTCCAAGGGACTCTCAAGAGTCTTCTCCAACACCACAGTTCAAAAGCATCAATTCTTGGGCACTCAGCCTTCTTCACAGTCCAACTCTCACATCCATACATGACCACAGGAAAAACCATAGCCTTGACTAGATGGACCTTTGTTGGCAAAGTAATGTCTCTGCTTTTCAATATGCTATCTAGTTGGTCATAACTTTCCTTCCAAGGATAAAGCATCTTTTAATTTCATGGCTGCAGTCACCATCTGTAGTGATTTTGGAGCCCCCAAAAATAAAGTCTGACACTGTTTCCACTGTTTCCCCATCTATTTCCCATGAAGTGATGGGACCAGATACCATGATCTTAATTTTCTGAATGTTGAGTTTTAAGCCAACTTTTTCACTCTCCACTTTCACTTTCATCAAGAGGCTTTTTAGTTCCTCTTCACTTTCTGCCATAAAGGTGGCATCATCTGCATATCTGAGGTTATTGATATTTCTCCCAGCAATCTTGATTCCAGCTTGTGCTTCTTCCAGCCCAGCATTTCTCATGATGTACTCCGCATATAAGTTAAATAAGCAGGGTGACAATATACATCCTTGACGTACTCCTTTTCCTATTTGGAACCAGTCTGTTGTTCCATGTCCAGTTCTAACTGTTGCTTCCTGACCTGCATATAGGTTTCTCAAGAGGCAGGTCAGGTAGTCTGGTATTCCCATCTCTTTCAGAATTTTCCACAGTTTATTGTGATCCACACAGTCAAAGGCTTTGGCATAGTCAATAAAGCAGAAATAGATGTTTTTCTGGAACTCTCTTGCTTTTTCGATGATCCAACAGATGTTGGCAACTTGTTCTCTGGTTCCTTTTCCTTTTCTGAAACCAATTTGAACATCTGGAAGTTCATGGTTCATGTATTGCTGAAGCCTGGCTTGGAGAATTTTGAGCATTACTTTACTAGTGTGTGAGATGAGTGCAATTGTGCGGTAGTTTGAGCATTCTTTGGCATTGCCTTTCTTTGGGATTGGAATGAAAACTGACCTTTTCCAGTCCTGTGGCCACTGCTGAGTTTTCCAAATTTGCTGTCATATTGAGTGCAGCATTTTCACATCGTCATCTTTCAGGATTTGAAATAGCTCAACTGGAATTCCATCACCTCCACTAGCTTTGTTCATAGTGATGCTTTCTAGGGCCCACTTGACTTCACATTCCAGGATTTCTGGCTCATGATTATCTCAATCGTGAAGATCTTTTTTGTATAGTTCTTCTGTGTATTCTTGCCACCTCTTCTTAATATCTTCTGCTTCTGTTAGGTCCATACTATTTCTGTCCTTTATCAAGCCCATCTTTGCATGAAATGTTCCCTTGGTATCTCTAATTTTCTTGAAGAGATCTCTAGTCCTTCCTATTCTGTTGTTTTCCTCTATTTCTTTGCGTTGATAGATGAGGAAGGCTTTCTTATCTCTTCTTGCTATTCTTTGGAACTCTGCATTCAGATGCTTATATCTTTCCTTTTCTCCTTTGCTTTTCACTCTTCTTCTTTTCACAGCTATTTGTAAGGCCTCCCCAGACAGCCATTTCGCTTTTTTGCATTTCTTTCTCATGGGGATGGTCTTGATCCCTGTCAGGGGCAGCGGCCAAGAGGAGCTACCCCACGTCCGAGGAGCGGTGGCTATGCGGGTGCAGGAGGGCCGAGAGGAACTACTCCACATTCAAGGTCACGAGGGGTGGTGGTGAGGAGATACCCCTTGTCCAAGGAAAGGAGCTTTGCTGGAGCAGCCATGAAGAGATACCCCACGTCCAGGGTAAGAGAAATCCAAGTAAGATGATAGGTGTTGTGAGAGGGCATCAGAGGGCAGACACACTGAAACCATAATCACAGAAAACTAGTCAATCTAATCACACTAGGACCACAGCCTTGTCTAACTCAATGAAACTAAGCCATGCCCTGTGGGGCCACCCAAGACGTGCGGGTCATGGTGGAGAGGTCTGACAGAATGTGGTCCACTGGAGAAGGGAATGGCAAACCACTTAGTATTCTTGCCTTGAGAACCCCATGAACAGTATGAAAAGGCAAAATGATAGGATACTGAAAGAGGAACTCCCCAGGTCGGTAGGTACCCAATATGGTACTGGAGATCAGTGGAGAAATAACTCCAGAAAGAATGAAGGGATGGAGCCAAAGCAAAAACAATACCCAGGTGTGGATGTGACTGGTGATAGAAGCAAGGTCCGATGCTGTAAAGAGCAATATTGCATTGCTAAGTCATTTCAGTCGTGTCCAACTCTGTGCGACCCCATGGACGGCAGCCCATCAGGCTTCCCCGTCCCTGGGATTCTTCAGGCAAGAACACTGGAGTGGGTTGCCATTTCCTTCTCCAATGCATGAAAGTGAAAAGTGAAAGTGAAGTTGCTCAGTCGTGTCCGACCCTCAACGACCTCATGGACTGCAGCCTTCCAGGCTCCTCTGTCCATGGGATTTTCTAGGCAAGAGTACTAGAGTGGGGTGCCATTGAACCTGGAATGTTAGGTCCATGAATCAAGGCAAATTGGAAGTGGTCAAACAGGAGATGGCAAGACTCAACCTTACATCAATTTAAAAACTCTCCTCCTCTGGAGGCTGGGCAGGAACAAGTGGGGGACCTATAGTGCCCTGCTGTCAAAGAACTCATTCCTGAATTTCCTCCTTGGGGCATTTGGAGATTTGATCTACATCTTTTGGCTCCGCCCCCACCCCAGTGGTGATGTCAAGCATCCAGCTTATTGCCTGTGATTCTCCATCCCCCACTCTTTCTTGGCACTGGAAACACCACCCTTCCCATTCCTTGCCAAGATTATCTCTGAGCCCATCTCCCATACTTCTCAGGAACTCAGATCAAAGGTGGGGGCAGCACCCTGTCCCCCAATTATGCTCCAGTTCTCTCTCTATGCTCCCTTTTCCCACTACCCCTCCAATTTAGAATTTCATATATTATTTATTTATTGACTTACTCCCTTATTTCTTCAACAGTGTTCACTGAGTACCTACTATGGGTCAGCATTGTTGTTGTTGTGCTAAGCCACTTCAGTTCTGTCTAACTCTTTGCTACTTATGGACTGTAGCCTGCCAGGCTCCTCTGTCCACAGGGATTCTCCAGTCAAATATACTGGAGTGGGTTTCCATTTCCTCCTCCAGGGGATCTTCCCTGCCCTGGCATTGAACCCATGTCTCTTCAGTCTCCTGCCCTGGCAGATGGGCTCTTTACCACTAGTGCCACCTACTATGAGTCAGGCTCTTGCTCAAGTGGTGAACAGGTAGATATGTTTCTACCTTGATGGAACTCACAGTCCAGCAGGGAAAACAGACATTAAGTAGGTAATGATAGTAACCTGTGATGCTCTATTACACATTTTACACACATAGATGTTCATCTTTTCAACTCAGTTTAGACACCACCTCCTCTGGCAGTCTCTCCAGATTCCCCTGGCTGGGTTAAGTACTCTCCTAGGTGCTCACTTGGTATCTTATAAGTATCTCTCCCATACACTTCACACACTGCCCATCATTGTGAACATGCCTGTCTTTCCCACAGTACATGGGTGGGGGGGGAGGGCATCTTAGGGGCAGGCATTGTCTCATTTATTTTATAATCTCTAGCTCAGTTTCAGAGAAGGCAATGGCACCCCACTCCTGTACTCTTGCCTGGAAAATCCCATGGACAGAGGAGCCTGGTGGGCTGTAGTCCATGGGGTCGCTAAGAGTCGGACACAACTGAACGACTTCACTTTCACTTTTCACTTTCATGCATTGGAGAAGGAAATGGCAACCCACTCCAGTGTTCTTGCCTGGAGAATCCCAGGGACAGGGGCGCCTGGTGGGCTTCCGTCTATGGGGTCGCACAGAGTCGGACACGACTGAAGTGACTTAGCAGCAGCAGCAGCAGCTCAGTTTCAGTACATAGTAGATTCCAATGAATGCTAAGTTAAAGACTGAGTGTATAAACATTTCCATCGGATCCTTCCAAGGAGAGTCCCAATAAATAACCCTCTGAACAATCTGAGAAATAAGTAGAATAAAAACATAAGCCAAATATCACCTTTAGTAATACTAGGTGCTCTGCTGGAGGATGTAACTTAGTTTGAGGGCCAAATGGGTCTGTCAGGGAACCATTGCATTAGGCAGATGCCTACCCAGGTGAGGGGCTGTCAGGGGCCAGTAGGGAGGTGGGAGGGGGGATCACAGCAGAGGGGATGCTCCCGTGGGCAGGCTTGACCCAGGAGGAAAAGGGCACAGCTGCACGGAGAGGCCCAGTTATTCTCGCAGACTTACTGTGTGAACAATCACCCACCTTCCCAGAGCCAGAGAGGGTGAAAAGAGGAAGAGAGGCCCAGAGAATAGAAGCTACACTAATTTGGCTCTTTCACAGGAAGGAAACACCAGATGTCAGCAAAGAATATTCCTCATAATTAACTATATCATATTGGTGAAATAAAATTCATATTTTATGGCAAGACAAGAAAACTTAAACATAAAAATCCCTCTAGTGTATACTGTGCATCTGCATTAACCAGACCTCCTTAGAAGAAAACCTTCCCTCTTAACTTGGTAAGGGGTCATGATGACCCATGATCGCTTCTGACATGCTGATCTGGACTGTATAAACTGGCAATATGTCATCTGATGTATAATCCTTTGTCTCAAAAACTTACATAACTGTGCTTTGACCTCTAATGGGCAGAACAGTGCTCAAAGCTTTCTGAAAGACTGTCTCCTACATTATAATCCTCAAAAATAAAATTTTCCCTTTCTTAGATTGACTCATTGATGATTCTTTTTTTGTTGACAGTATCGAGCACTTTTCTAGACCCTTTTGCTTATGTCAGATTATTCAATCTGTACAAAGGCAGAGAGAGGTAGGTATTATTCCCATTTTACAGAAGATGAACCCAAGATCCATATTGGCCAAGTCACTTGCCTGAGATTGCAAGTCATGGAAGTGGTAGAGAGAACTTGGATTCAATTGTACTATTACTAATTATGGTTGAGATGTGTTTAGACGCTTATTAAGTGCTAGGTCCTGGGACAAGTACATCAACACGTCTAATCCTCACAGCAACACTATGAGGTAGGTAATTTTTGTTTTTAACTCCACTTTGTAGAGGAGGTAGTTTAGGCCACGGTTACCAGCTCAGGGCTGAGATTCAAACCAGGATGTGTCCTCCAAAGCTTTGCTTTACCTCCAAACTCTCAGACTATTCCTGCCTCAAAAAACACGTAAGCAAATCCACAAATTACCCAGACCCACAGGACAGACTGCATCTTTTAGTGGTCTCCAACCTTTTTTAGCACCAGGGACGTTTTATGAAGACAATTTTTCCGCGGATGGGGGAGGGTGGGTGGGGATGGTTTCTGGGTGATTCAAGCATGTTACATTTATCGCACACTTTATCGCTAATCTAATGCCTCCACTGATCTGACAGGTGGTACTGGTCTGTAACCCGGAGGTTGGGGACCCCTGCTCTAAGACAAAAAGCTTATTTCTAGGACAGAGATAAAACCTCCAGGCCCTGGGCTTGAATCTTGCCACTGCTCAGCTGTGGGTTTCTGGTCATAGCCTCAGTTTAGTCACCTACTAAAAGTGAAAATAACACCCCCGTCACAGATCGGGGCAGACACAGGAGAGGGGGTGAGCTTCCCAGCCAGCACACAGGTCCCAGGTTATCTGGGGGGTCTGATGGCCATGCCTCAGGCAAGAAGCAGGTTGATGGTTTATTTCTACTCCTCAGGAGCCTGGTTCCACTCTTAGTGTTTTTTGGTCCAGCCCAGTGTCTTGCCTGTGTCTGAGCCTGGAAAAAATGCCCAAAGATTCAGCTACTTCCTCCTTGTGGGATAGAAGACAGGACACCCTTTGTGTAGACAGGGACCCAAGTGGCTCTAGTGGCAAAGAACCCACCTGCCAGCCAATGCAGAAGACATAAGAGATTCAGATTTTATCCCTGGGTCAGAAAGATCCCCTGGAGGAGGGCATGGCAGCCACTCCAGAATTCTTGCTTAGAGAATCCCATGGACAGAGGAGCCTGGTGGGCTGCAGTCCATAGGGTCACAAAGAGTCAGACACGACTGAGGTAACTTAGCATGCAGTGCTTTGCCCTTCTTTGAGCCTGAAAGAAATGCCTAAGTGGGGGGCATGCCCTCTTTGAGGGGGGTGACACTGGGGTCCTGTGATAGAGAGCAAAAGACAAACCCTAGGCTGGGAGAGGACAGAGCACGATGAGGTGGTTGGGGCCGGGTAGAACTGCTTCCTAGAACACCAGAAATCGCCTTTAATCCTCCCAACAAACCTGAAAGGCAAGCATTATCTCTTTTCCAGAGAAGTGAAGGGAGGATACTGAAACCAAACCAAACCAAACCGGTGGCAGGAGAAACTGAGCGGGACCTGGGGCCGGTGGTGGAGGTGTATTGAGAAAAGGTGACAGAATCACTTACCCACTCTGCTGGGCCCCGCTCCTCACCAGATGTGCTTGTCTTCTGTTCCACAAGGAGGAAGGAGGTGAATCCGGGTTTTTGGAGGACTGGGTGCAAAGCTGATAATGTTCACTCATTTACAAAGAGCCCTTGGCCCTGCCCAAGGCCCACAGCTGAGGCTGGTGGAGAAGCCGTGATTCAGGCTGCCCTGACCCTTGCACGCATGGGGTCTCTTTTCTCTGGTGGCTCAGACAGTAAGGAATCTGCCTGCAATGCAGGAGACCCAAGCTGGATCCCTCGGTTGGAAGATCCCCTGGAGAAGGGAGTGGCTACCCACTCCAGTGTTCTTGCCTGGGAAATCCCGTGGACAGAGGAGCCTGGTGGGCTACAGTCCATGGGGTTGCAAAGAATCAGACGTGACTGAGTGACTAACAGCCTCACCTGGCACTTTGTTAAAAAGGAAGGATCTAGGGCCTTCCCTGGTGGCTGATGGTTGGGACCCCTTGCTTGCACTGTAGGGGCAAGGGTTCCATCACAGAGTTAGGATCCCCCATAAGCCGTGGGAGGGGCCAAGAAGTAGGGGAAAAAAAAATACTCTCAGGCCCTGTCCCCAGTTTCCTGGCCAGAGTCTACCTTTTAGTGAGATCCCCAGGTGATTCGAATGCCTTTACATTTGAGAGGTCCTGTCCTACGCTGTCTCTAAGTTATCCCAACCTTCCTTCACAGCTGCTATTCGTGCAGCAAAAACAACTGCATCCATATCTCTACTGCTGTCTGCAGATCCCATCACATTCTGAGCTTCACAGCAACTCTTTAAAGTAGGTTTTATTATCAGAGTCAATAACTTGCCCAAGCTTTCAGGGCTAGTTCAGATCAAGAAAAGAAGTCCTTTCAAGATTCCCATCTGTGAAATGAAAATATTTCCTGCCGTGTCAATAAACAATAAATGTCATAGCCATCATCGATGTCTGGCCTCCAAATGTGAATGAGGGCTCCCCAAACTGTGACCCAGCAGATGCTGCCACCCCCAAAAGTGACTGCTGAGGAGCTCTGGGGAATGAAAGTAGCTGTCTGCCACTCCTTATGGTGAACAAGGAAACAGGATTTGACCCCCGATAGCTGAAGTGCTATCCAACCAGTCCATCCTAAAGGAAATCAGTCCTGACTATTCATTGGAAGGACTGATACTGAAGCTGAAACTCCAATATTTTGGCCACCTGATGCAAAGAACTGACTCATTTGAAAAGACCCTAATGCAGGAAAAGACTGAAGGTGGGAGGAGAAGGGGACGACAGAGGATGAGACGGTTGGATGGCATCACTGACTCAGTGGACATGAGTTTGAGTAGACTCCAGGTGTTGGTGATGGACAGGGAGGCCTGGTGTGCTGCAGTCCATGGGGTCGCAAAGAATTGGACATGACTGAGTGACTGAACTGAACTGAGCTGAAGTGCCTATGAAAGAAACGAATTCAGTGAGCCCAGAGGCTTGGATCTTCCCATACATAGAATGCTAAATTCCTTAACTTGATACCTGATCTTTCATGTTCAGACTGCCTGCTCCCTTTGTTGTATAAACTTGTATAAAGCCTGACTTCCCCTCCTGTCTCCTTGGAGCAGTTTTCTTAGAGCTACTGAGATGCTGCTCCCAGGCTCAGAGTCCTAAACCTTCCCACCAAATAAGATAACTCTCTACTTTTCAGGTTGTGACTCTATTTTCTAGTCGACATGTCTCTTTACCTCTCCCTCTAAAAGAAACCACAGTGGCAGTGTGGAGGTACTGAGACATAGATACAGGGTGTGTTTTTTTAAAAGAGGGAATGAGGTTATGTTAAGTTTCAACCTTGTGGAATCCCTGCATGAACCCGGGTGCTCCCAGGAGATCGACCAGTCCTGACTAGGCAGGCTTTCCTCTGAGCACAGAAACCTCTCTTCACTACAGCTGAAGAACCCAGAGCCTAAGACAAGCATCTTTGGCCTCCAGCCTCAGCTGTCACTCACTGGCAGACTTGGGTGAAGTGAGCTTAGAGTGTGAAGTACACACTTCAGGCCACACTCAGCGATAATTCCTATTATTCCCTGGGTCTCAGTTTCTTCATCTGGAAAAGGAAGGTTTTCTACTGGAATCAGTTGTTTTCAAACTGTGGTCAGAAGAGCTTTGGGGATGTCAGTCTGCATCTGCAACAGGATTTGAGCTGAGATGGAAAAGAGAAAGCACACAGATCTTAGTGCTGTCCCTGAGTTTATCCAGAGCACCATGGTTTTTAATCCATTTTACCTACAAGCTTCTGCATGAGACTTTCTCTAGATACACACACACACACGAACACACTCTTTGGTCTAAAATAATTTTGAAAACCACTGTGATGAATATTATGAGGTCCTTTCCAACTAACATAGACTATGATTCCAGGCCTGATATTTATTGAGTGAATCACTAAAATTTTTGTTGAGGGTCATGATGTCATTCATTGGGTGACGCGCCTTGATCTCTGCTCTATCATGTTCATTTTTGGCTGCTGTAGGGAAAACAGATCATAGGGGTATGTGTATGACAGAAATCCCAATATCGTCTCAATCTTTCTATAGCATCAAGCTCTGATTGCAACTGGACACCTGGCTGAGCAGAACAAATGTTTTCCCAGTTAGCTAGGTGTGGCTAGGTTTGACTAAACTCTGACGGATGCATTAATTCAAAGTGGGCACAGTGTGTGGGTCCCACAGATAAAGAAAAGAGGTGTGTCCTCCTCTTCTGCATTTTTTCCTCCCAGCTGGAGGGAATGTGAACAGGGTGGTGAGCTATGCTGGTCAAAGGAAATACCTATGGAGGGTGGAGCCACAAAAACAAGGAGCCTGGCTGTCATACAAAGCCAGGACTGCATCCACCCAGGTAGCTACAGGAGTGACAAACAAAGCCTTGGCTTGTTTAAGCCACTGTTTATTTGGGTCTCTGTTAGAGTAACTAAATGTATATACATATACCAGCTCTGTACTATACGTGTGTATCTATATACTAGCCGTATACCATATATATAAACCGTGGAGGATGAAAAATTATTTTCTCTCTACCCTTTTAGGTTCTTATCTGAGATAACCCCTGTAATAAAACAACAGATCAACAGAAGAAAAAGAAAGTTTAGTAAAATGTACATTTCCTGTAAACATAGGAGAGACCCAGGAAAACTGAGTAAAAACTCACCGAAATGGCCCAAGCCATCACCTTAAATGCCATTTTCAGCTACAAACAGATGTTAGAGGAGGACTTCTCTGGTGGTCCAGTGGTTAAGAATCTGCCTGCCAATGCAGAGGACATGGGTTTGCTCTCTGGTCCAGGAAGACCCAGCCCAAGCCCATGTGCCACAGCTACTGAGCCCACGTGCTCCAACTGCTGAAGCCTGTGTGCCTAGAGCCCATGCTCCACAACAAGAGAAGCCCCCATGAGAAACCCAAGCACCCGCAAGGAAGAGTAGCCCCCACCTCGCTGCAGCTAGAGAAAAGCCTACACACGGCAACGAAGACTCAGTGCAGACAAAAATTAAAACCACCTTACAAATGGAAAATTTCCTTGTAAATGTACATAGATGTCTTTTACAAAATGGCTAACTTTTACTTGGTTTTCAGAGTTTCTCGTAAGTCTGCAATTTCTTAAGAATAACCAGCCTAAAATAATCCATATGCCAAAGGGGCATATTTGGGGGTGACTAACTGCTCCCCTTTGATACTACCTAATGCAGTGGGCAAAAATGGGAACAGAGAGATGAGTTAGAAGATTTTGAAATAGTCCAGGCAAAGGTAATGGTGGTTTGGAGAAAGGTAGTAGAGTTGGAGGTGTTAACCTAAAACAATAAAGCAGTCAGTTATTTTACCAGCAAAACTGGTTTATTTGGGAGCATCAAAGAACTACAACTGAGGACATGCAACTATGGCAAACCACATGCAAATCCAGTAAAGCAAAGGAGAGGAAATTCTTTTCTTGAAGAAGAGGGGGAAATGGGAGGGGCTGTTATAAACAAAAAATCCCTTGTTTGGACTTTATGTCAAAGTATAATAGCTTTTCACTGGGTGAGTAACGATAGTCTCATTGGCTGAGCTACTGACAGGTAAGGAGAAAATCTTTTTTCTTCCTGCTGCCAGTTGTAAAGTAGTGTCACTTCCTGTTGGAGCTGCAAGATATGTCTCTCTCTCTCTTTTTTTTTAAATTAATAGTTATTTGACTGTATTGGGTTTCAGTTGCCACCCATGGGATCTTTGTTGTGTCACTGGGACCTTCCATTGTGCAGACTCTCTAACTGTGGTATGTGGGCTTAGCTGCTCCACAGCATGTGGAATCTTCGTCCCCCTACCAGGAATCGAATCCATGTGCCCTGCATTGCATGGTGGATTCTTAACCACAGAACAATGGGAGAAGTCCCAAGGTCTGTCTCTTCCTATTGGGTTCTGTATTGATACCAAGTGGTACGTGTGTGAGAGTGCCTCCTTCTGGCCTCCTGACTCCGTTTTAGTGAGGTTGCCCTCTTATTTTCACAGAGGAGGTGAGAAGCTCAGGTGGTCCAGAAGATATTACAGAGATACAGGAGACGCAATTTGCTGGTCGAGTGAATGTGAGGGATGAGAGAAACAGTAGAGTCATGAATGATCCCAAGATTTGGAAGAATGTACTGCCAGATGGAGAAGGCTAGGAGAGAAAGTTCATTTTGGACATGTTAGTTTTTACATTCTAACCAGACATCCTATGTTGACTGAGTCTTTGAATTCAGGCATCAGGATTTCAGAGGAGAGGGAATTGAGTTAAGAATAAGAGCAGAACTTTGGGGCAAAAAATGTAAAGAATAGAATTCCACAGTAAAAATCTGATCAAGCTGCTGCCTTGTCATTTTCTGTAATTGCAAGATGGCTTTTAATTAACTGGCTCTACAGACCACTGGGCACTGGGAGACCCACAGGACAAATTACAACTCAATGCACTTGGGATAGTGTATCCTTACATCTGAACAGCTCAGCATTCCCAAGGCACATAATTATCTTCTGAGAAAGCTTTCCAGGGTAAATGGGATTTGGAAAAGTTGGGAAGTTAGGAAACTAGATTGTCAACCAAAAGGCAGAATGGAAAGAGTGGTCACAAGATCTGGCTCAGAGTCCTCAACTCTCTCTGTGAAGACCTGAAGATATGGGACAAATCATCTAATATCCATCCATCATCTAAATAGACTATCTCCAGTGTCATTTCTTTTCTCTTGAATTGCCCACATTCCTTCCTACACCATACGGTTGGATGGTGGTGCTTGTTGCCCAGGTTAAATGAAAGAGGAAAGCACTTGAAACATAAAAGGCTATAGAGTACAAAAAAAAAAAAGAGAGAGAGAGAGACTAGAAATAAAGGGAGGACTTCCCTGGTGGTACAGTGGGTAAGAATCTGCCTGCCAGTGCAGGGAACACAGGTTCAATCCCTGGTCTGGGAGGATTCCACATGCTGAGGAGCAACTAAGCTGTGTGTCACAACTACTGAGCCCTCGTGCCGCAACTACAGAAGCATGTGAGCCTAGAGCCTGTGCTTCGCAGCCAAAGCCGCCGCCACTGTGAGAAGCCCATGCACCACAATCAAGAGTAGCCCCTGCTTGTCTCCACTAGAGAAAGCCCAGGAGCAGCAACAAAGACCCAGCGCAACCAAAAATAAATAACAAATGATTTTTAAAAAAGAAATACAAGCATATTTTGCCAGAAACAAATGGGTAATGGAAAGTTCTTCTGGCATGAGAGTTTGGGGGCAATTGATACAGAGGGAAAAAAAGAAAACTCATTCTGAGGGCTGAACTCTAACGTAAGGGTTTTGTGAGAGAGACTTGGGGACAATGGTGCAAAATAGTCTGTGCCTCACTTCTCAGGGTCTAACTCTGGGACATGTCAAGTCTCAGGTTCAGAGTGGCACCATGGCCCAGTAATATTCGTCCTTCGGGTTTGAGGTTAGACTTCACTTACTTAAGAAGGCATTCTCTGACCCCCATCTCATCTCTACTACTTGCTGATAATATCCATATTGCTTTGTAATTTTCCATCGTAAATTATACATTCACCATACTCCTTCTCCAAGAACTTGTCTGTCTTTCCAGCTAAGCTCCATGACGGCTGACACTACATCTATCTGGCTGACCCTTGTACCCTCAATAGCCTGCTCCGTGCATGGCATAATTTAGTCTCTTTATAGAAAACTAATGGATGTACTGAAAAAATAAATAAATGAATGCACAAAGGACAGGCTGGGGATAAACACTGTGGAAGAGCTTGTAACAAGGCAAGTACAGACATCAACTGGAGGAGAGTTCCTCTGACATGGTAGGGAGTTTCAGACTCTTGTGATTTATTTTGCAAGAGTGAATACACTGATAAATATAAAATACAGCAGGCCTGAATAACATCTAGAAAAATCCATTACACTCCAAATAATCTTCTTCAACAACCTTGAATGGAACCAGATTCTCCTAAGAGAACAGCATTTCCCATTAATTGGTTGTTGTTCAGTCACTCAGTCATGTCCGACTCTCTGCGACCCCGTGTACTACAGTACGCCAGGCTTCCCTTCTCCATCACCGTCTTCTTCACCATCTTCTGGAGCTTGCTCTAATTCATGTCCATTTAGTCAGTGACACCATTCAACCATCTTGTCCTCTGTTGCCTCCTTCTCCTCCTGCCTTCACTCTCTCCCAGCATCAGGGTCTTTTCAAATGAGTCAGCTCTTCACATCAGGTGGCCAAAGTATTGGAATTTCAGCTTCAGTATCAGTCCTTCCAATAAATATTCAGAGTTGATTTCCTTTAGGATTGACTGGTTTGATCTCCTTGCTTTCCAAGGGACTCTGAAGAGTCTTCTCCAACACCACAATTCAAAAGAATCAATTCTTCAATGTTTAGCCTTCTTAATGGTCCAGCTCTCATATTCATACATGACTACTGGAAAAACCATAGCTTTGACTATATTGGTGACCTTTGTCACCAATGTAATGTCTCTGCCTTTTAATATGCTGTTTAGGTTTGTTGCAAAGAGTTGGACACGATTGAGCAACTGAACTGAACTGAGGTTTGTCTTAGCTCTTCTTCCAAGGAGCAAGCTGCTGAACAACCATTGACAGGAGAACGTTGGATCTCACACAAAAAAAGATACCCTGCATCCAAGGACAAAGGAGAAGCCCCAATAAGACGGTAGGAGGGGTGCAGTCTCATTTAGAATCAAACCTCATACCCACCAGGGATACTCAGAGGGTGCAAACAAAATACCTAGGGTACACCAGGACCCTGGGAAAGGATCAGTGACCTTCATAAGAGACTGAGACAGTCCTGCTTGTGAGTGTTTGAGTGTCTCCAGTGGAGGTATGGGTCAGCAGTGGCCTGCCTTGGGGACAGGGGCTCTGGCTGCAACAGACCTGAGAGGCATGGTGTGTGGCAAAAGTCCTCTTAGAGGAGGTCACCATTAGCCCCACCATAAAGCTGCCAAGCAGACGACCCACAAACTGGAGAACAATTATACCAAAGAAGTTCTTGCATAGCTGCAAAAGTTCTAGGGCCCACAACAGATTTCCCAACCTGGGGATCTAGCAAAGGGACAGAGAAACTCCAGGGAATTTGATTTTGAAGGCTGGTGGGATTTGATTATAGAACTTCTACAGGACTGAGGAAACAGACCCTTGAGGGCACAACAAAACCTTGAGGGCACCAGGAGGAAGAAAGGAGCAGTGACCCCACAATAGACTCAGCCAGACTTGCCTGCGAGTGTCCAGGAGTCTCTAGTGGAGGCGTGGGTTGATAGTGGCCTACCACAGGGTCAGGGCACTGACTACAACAGTCTGGGGAGCCGTGGCATGCTGGCATAAGTCCTTTTGAAGGAGGTCCTCATTACCGCCATTACCCCTATCATAGTTTGACTTCAGGCCAAACTACAGGAAGGGAACACAGCCCCATCCATCAGCAGAATATTGGATTAAAGATTTACTGAGCATGGCCTTGACCACCAGAGCAAGACCCAGTGTTCCCCACAGCCAGTCCCTCCCATCAGGAAGCTTGCACAAGTCTCTTATCCTTCTCCATCAGAGGGCAGACAGAATAAAAACCACAATCACAGAAAACTAACCGAATTGATCACGTGGATCATAGCCTTGTCTAACTCAATGAAACTATATTCATTTCATATAGTCAATGTAGGGCCACCCAAGATGGATGGGTCATGGTGGAGAGTTCTGACAAAACGTGGTCCACTCTAGAAGGGAATGCAAACCACTTCATTCTTGCCTTGAGAACGCTGTGAACAGTATGAAAAGGCATTCACAGGTATGTGTCTCCAATAAGGACATGGTCCCTGGAGTACTTGACTTTGAGGAGATTGGAGATAATCAGATACTTGGGAGTTTAAAAGATGCAAAATGGTCTTTTTCAGAGGTTGCTCACTGTCTGGTTCTCAGAACAAGCTGAATCTCAGAGAAGGAACATTTCCCATATAGCTCCTGGACAGGTCTGTTTGGAACACAGATTGACTTCTCAAAGGATTTGACTTGACAACATGTTCCCCCACAAGGATTGGGTCTGTAATACTGTAGCCATAGTGTAGCCATAATACTGCAAAGTCATACTTCTCTGAAGAAAGAGCCTGCCTAAGCTATGTCTTTTCCACAGTAAAGCCAAGGTTCTGGCACATCAGTGTGTGAGAAGCTCCTTTCCTTGCAGAGGGGAATCAATGACATTGGATGGACCAAAATCTTGTCTCAGATGAATGCAAAGCTCACTTCAGGACTTCCAGCTCTTCTGCCTCTTGCTCCAAAGAACTGACTTTACCACTAAAATTGTTGGCACAGTGAGTTCAGTGAAAGACCAGAGGGAGGAAAGAACAAGGGAGATTGGGCTAGTCAAGGGGGAGCCTTATGCTATGAAGCTTGGTTTTGACACCTGTTGTCTAGGTCACTCTTCCTCCAAAGATATGCTACCATAGTCAGAAGAACTAAAGTTTGCTAGATTGCAGTCATGTGGGAAAAGGTATTAATAAGAAATCCATAGTGTGTGTGTGTCTATGTGAATATGTGAATACTTATAAAACATCAATGAACATGTAAGATGCTGAGAATTTACTTGTGCTTCTTCCTCCCCTGGTTTCATGACTGATCTTTTCACCTCACCAATCCAGCCCACCTATGAATCCTCCTTCCTTACTAACAACTCTACAAAACCTTTTTTTAAAAAACAATTATTTTTTATTTTATTCCTATCGCTTGTGGTTTTGGGGTTTGACAGGGATCAGTGAGGTGTGAGGTGTTTCTTGCTCAGGGCTTCTGATCTCCGATTTCCTTGGTTCCAGCGAGATGCTGGTTGTAACTGGAGTCAGCTTTTATACTAACTGTTGGCTAACCTCCACTGGGCTTTCCACCAGAACACACCCCTCTGTGTAACCAGGCTTCCTCACCATATGACCTCTGGTTTCCAAGAGAGAGGCAAAGGCTCAAGCTCCGCTCAAGCTTCAGAAGGCATGGGGCGTGTCTCATCATATCCTATTAGTCAGGCAGTTTCAGAGACCAGAAGCAAGGAGAGGGGCCATGGAGCATCACTTTTGGATGGGAGGTGTGTCAAAGAACTTGGAGGCCACTTTTAAAAAGCAGCTGTGCCAGGCAGCTTGCGGGATCTTAGTTCCCTGACCAGAGATTGAACTCAGGCCACTTGTAGAAGCCTGAAACCCTAAGTACTGGATTGCCAGGGGATTCCTTACAAAACCTTTTATTTTTCCTTTCAGTGCTATTATTTTCTTGGTTTAGAATAGTCACTGAGAGGCAGTGCTCTGAAATCAGACTTCCTCAGTTTAAATTCCAATTCTACCACTTGCTTCTGTGTGACCTAGAAAATTAACCTCATTTCTCCCTGTCTCAGCTTCCACTCTGTAAAATGGAGATTAAAATATCTCTAACTACATGGAATTGCTGTGGGAATTAAATAACATTTAAAACAATGCTTGGCATATTGTAACTCCTCAATGATATTCATTATCCTTCTTATAATTATTGCTATTAATATTCATTTGTAGCACTGTTTTATAGTTTAGAAGCACAGCTTTCATGGATTTTATGTAGTTAGTCAAATTTATGGTTTAAATGACAGCTGGATCAAAACGGTTTCTCACCCATTCTCCACTCTAGGGCTTTAAATGTGGCAAGTGAGCTAGGTTGTTCTCAGGATGAAGTGGAATGGAAGAAATCAAACTTACCTACCCAATGTCCATATCTCAGCGCAAATCACTATAGCATTAATTAGGCTGCCTTGGGCAGCTACAAATCGTGCCCAAACTGGCTTAAGCTAGAAGCAAATGAATTAGTTCACATAGCAGATGGCCAACAATAGGGTGGGCTTCAGGGTTGGATGATTCAGAAATCTGATGATGCCATTTTGGTCCTAGTTTCTTTCCATTTCTTCCCTCTGTCTTTCTCAGTCTGGTTCCCCTTGTGCTCATACAGTGGTTGCCAATGGCAATCAGGACACGTATCTGCTTTCCCATCCAGTGAGCAAGAAAAAGAGGCTAGATACCCGTGAAAGATTCTCAACTGGCATCTCCAAGAGGCTCGCCTCATGACTCAGGGGACTCCCCATATCTACCTAGAGAGGAAGACAGTGTTACCATCATTTTCTCAGGCCCATCAGCTGGGGTGAAACAGATGTTGGAGATTCAGTCTGTGGCTTCTGTAGGCACCATATGAAGAGGCTTTCGGACAGTGCCGGAACTTACCTACTATCGTCCTTGAGTATCAACAAGTGGGGCTCTTCCGTTTATCGTGTGTGTGTGTGTGTGTGTGTGTGTGTGTGTGTGTGTGTGCATGCGTGCGTGCGCACTTGCTCAGTCACATCTGACTCTTTGTGACCCATAACTTTTGCCTGGGGGCCTAGACTCATGGGACTCCAGGTAGCTGGTCCTCTTTAGGCCTTTGACCCTGGATGGTTGGGGTCTTTTGCTCAGTCCTGACATCCCTTTTATGTATTTAGTTTTCTAATTTGGCGCAGATAACCAACCCTGCTAGTTTTTCCCCAAGAGAGTGGGTCTTTTGAAATGATGCGTGTACTGCCTTGCCTCAGCCTCCTGGAATGTGACCTCATTCCTTCCCCAGGTCAGTACCCTTGTTAAACAACCTGTCCAGTCCTCGTCCAGCAGGCATCCTGCCAGGCATGCACTTGACACAGGAATCCCTCTTCAGGGGCTGGGGCAGCCTTTACTGTTTAAGAGCATAGACTTCAAATCAAATAGACCAAGATCCACCTGACTTGTCACTTACTAGCTGTGTGGTCTTGAGCAATTTACTTATCTGTCTGAGACTTGACCTCATCATTTGTAGAGTGGAATTTTAATAACAGTGCCTAATTCATAGCATATTTGTGAGGATTAAATTAGATAATCCATGAGTCTATACCACATAGCCTCAATAAATATTATTTTCCTGCTGCTGCTGCTGCTGCTAAGTTGCTTCAGTCATGTCCGACTCTATGCAACCCCATAGACTGCAGCCCACCAGGCTCCCCCGTCCCTGGGATTCTCCAGGCAAGAACACTGGAGTGGGTTGCCATTTCCTTCTCCAATGCATGAAAGTGAAAACTGAAAGTGAAGTCGCTCAGTCGTGTCCAACTCTTATCGACCGCATGGACTGTAGCCTACCAGGCTCCTCTGTCCATGGGATTTTCCAGGCAAAAGTACTGGAGTGGGGTGCCGTTGTCCTACGCAAGGATTATCCTTGCTCTTCAGTATGTCATATATTTCTCTGGGATGGAGCAGGGGTAGAGAGATAGAGAGCAAGTGAGTGAACTCAGTGGCTAAGTCATGTCCAACTCTTAGCAACCCTACAGACTGCAGCCTGCCAGGCTCCCCCGTCCATGGGATTTTCCATGCAAGAATACTGGAGTGGGTTTCCATTTCCTTCTCCAGGGATCTTCCCAACCCAGGGATTGAACCCACGTCTCTGTGTCTTCTACACTGGCAGATGGATTCTTTACCACTGAGCCACTTAGGAGAGTGAGAGGGGAAAGGAGGATCATCATATATCAATACCTTAAAAGAGGGCATGGCAACCCACTCCAGTATTCTTGCCTGGAGAATCCCCATGGACAGAGGAGCCTGGCGGGCTACAGTCCATGGGGTTGCAAAGCCTCGGACATGACTGAGTGACTAAGCACAAGCATCTATAGGGCACCAGTCACTGTGCTGGCCTGCCCGCTAAACCATGTGACAACTCACGTTGTCCTGTAACATTAGTCCCATTTTCCTCTGGATGGAGTGCTGATTGTAGAGGGGACAATCCTGGGTTGGAATCCAGGCTCTGAAACTCACTCTCCATGTAAATCTGGACAAGGCCCTTCCCCTCCATGTCCCCACGAATAGTGGCCGTTACTATCTAATAGGCTTGCTGCACAGATTGTATGAGTTAGTACTGTGTAACAGAAGCTTAGCCAGATAATGCTCAGCAAATGTGAGTTCCTTCATTCCCATGTGGCCCCTGGTTAAGAGCAGGGCTTGAATGGAGAGAACATGGAGACATGCTAGGAAGAGACACCCTAGGGCATTGGGATTCTGGGGGAACACCTTTCTCTTACTCCCGAGAGAACAAGGCTGTATAAACATCATGAGTGGACCTCCCGGTTGGGCTGGTAAAAAAACACAGATGGCTGGTCACCTTCATCCCTGGCCTTTCTGGCCTCAGGGCTTGGGAGGAGTGTAATGATACAGCAGGAAGGAGTTCAAACAGCAGTTCTAAAGGTCAGCACACCTGGGTTTAACTCTGGCTCTGCCACTTACCAGTCTTGTGACTTTGGTTCATTCCTCCTAATCTCTGTGAGCCTCAATTCCCCATCCAGGTGGTGATAATATCACATGCTCTCATTATGCATTGTTGTGTGGCAAACCATGCCAAAACATAATGGCTTACAACAGCAATTCTTACCTCTCAGGGTTTGGGGCTGACTTGGTTCAGCTGGGTGGTTCCTGCTGATGCTCTCATGCAGTTGCAGTCAGATGGCAACTGGGCTGGAGTCATCCTAAGTTTGGACAGGCTCAGTATTCACGGTGGCTTTTTCATTCACCTGTCTGGCACCTGGGCTGGGTGGGGAACTCTCTTGCCGTTTGGCCTCTCCACATGGCTAGCTGGGACTTCACAGCACACTGATCTTAAGGTAGTCAGACTTCTCCCATGGCAGCTGGCTTCCCCCAGGGTAAGCATGCCGAGAGATCAAGGCAGAAAGGGAAAGGTGGCTTCTCACGTAGCCTTGGAAGTCCCTCTGTGCCCCTTATGCTGCAGTCCACTGGTTATAAGTGGGGCACGAAGCCAGCCCAGATGCAAGGAGAGGAGATGGGGAGGGGTGTCAAAGACAGGCCACCATCTTTAACTCACCGCCCCATGTGTCCCACCCTCTCAGGGCTGCTGCGAAGACGTCGAAAGATGGCATGCTCCAAAGTCATTAGTGTAATCATGAAAGAGACATGAGGTTACTGTTTCAGATCCATCCCTTCCTCTCTGTCCTAAATCAGGACCTCATCCTCTTTATTCTGTACTGGGAGCCTTCAGAGCCGACTCTTGTCTCCCCATCAAATGCATCCTTCATAAATGCCACCAGCCTTAGTGATCTTTCCAAATCAAGAGTGCATCTACATCTTTACTCTAGTGGAAAACTGTCACCAGCCCAGGGCCCTCTGTGCTGTGGCTCTCGCTTACCTGTGCAGCCTTGGCTGTACTCCAAACCCCACAGTCAAACTATTCCGTTCCCCACTTCAGTAGCTCGTGCCTTGGCCTATACCATTATTTCACCCCACAACTCCCTTCTCTTTGCACCTCTGCCCAAATCCCCACCTTTCAGGTAACAATTACTCCTAATTTAAAAAAAAATTTGGGCCACACCACGTGGCATGTGGGATCTTAGTTCCCTGATTAGGGACCGAACTCACACTCCCTGCATTGGAAGTGCAGAGTCTTAACCACTGGATCACCAGGTAAGTCCCTACTCCTAATTTTAAGATTCCCTTCAAAGTCACCTTCTCCAAGAAGACTGACACCAACTCTTTCCTTCTACTACTGTCCCATGTATCGGTTGGATTCAAGCATCCCTTCCATGTTCAGTGTCTACGTGGTGCCATGTGGCAGCTGGCTTGCACCAGCTTGCAAGAGCCATAGTGTGCATCTTTCTCAATCAGTGTTCTAACATGCCAGGTTGGTAGCTTGAAATTAGTCATGAGGAGAGTATTTTCAACAAGAAAATAACCAAATGCTGCATATTATGGTTCTCTTTTTCTGCAGAACCTGTTGCTACACTTCTACCAACACACTCTGCTGTGCTGTGCTTAGTCACTCAATGGTGTCTGACTCTTTGCTACCCCATGGATTGTAACCCACCAGGCCCCTCTGTCCATGGGGATTTTCTCCAGGCAAGAATACTGGAGTGGGTTGCCATGCCCTCCTCAGGGGGATCTTCCCAACCCAGGGATTGAACCCAGGTCTCCCGCATTGCAAGCAGATTCTTTACTGTCTGAGCCACCAGAAAAGCCCAAGAATACTGGAGTGGGTAGCCTATCCCTTCTCCAGGGGAACTTCCCAACCCAGGAACTGAAACCAGGTCTCCTGCATTGAAGTCAGATTCTTTACCAGGGAAGCCCACCAGCACATTACTGTATATATATTTTTGTTTTGTTGTTTATCTCCTGTACTAGATTATAATTTCCATGAAGGTAGAGCCTTTATTAATTCTGTATTCCCAGCATCTGTTGCAGTGCCTGATAAAACATGTATATTTAATAATGTTTGTTGAATGAATGAACAAATGCACAAACCAACTACTGAGTAACAATAATCACACTGAACTGTGAGCTGAGGTCCTTGAAAGCAGAAACTGGCTCTTTTTTCATCTTTTGCATCCAGTACAGAGCCTAGCCCATAGAAGGAGATCAGGAAATGTTTATAAACAAGAGAATACAGTCTGCAAAGGGCTGGATCCATGTTGACTTCAGTTGCACTCTGACGAGCACCAAAAGACTGGACTGGACAACTGCTCTGGTAGTTTCCATTATGAGCCAAAAATAGAAACCAGCACTAATGCAGGCAGGGGGAAAGCACTGACCTGGAAGGCAAGGCTAAAGTTTTCTAATCCCATTGTAGCTATCTGATCTTGTTGCAAGTCACTTCCCCAACCCAGGGCATAGTTTTCCTATTGGTAAAATGAAGCAACTAGGAGTAGGTGATGGGGTCCATTCTAACTCACCAACTGTGATTGAGTTTGTGTCTGGAGCTTCCCCAGGAAAGGCTGCTCTAAAGTAGGGTAGGTGTGGGAAGAAGGTGGCTGACCTGGCAGAAATGCCCAGAAACCAAGGCCTGTGGTCCCCATTCCAGCCCCTCTTACCTTTCTCTGCTTCGTGATGGTGGCATCTGGCTTGAGGCTTCCCTGAGAATAATTATAGAGTGTTGGCCATTTTGCCTACTTAAGCTGGACGTGGATGGGGTCTCCCGCACCGGGGAGGAGCAGGAGACTCTACACACCTGGAAACCTGGGCTCGTTTGTGACAAACGTCTTGGCCGAGTTGGTCGCCCAGCCCTGTGTTTCCTGTTGCCATTTATGCTCCATAGAGGAGACCCTGGCCGCTGAAAGAGCCCTGAGTTGGATTAGGCTGAAGAGTAGAAGCTGGCACTCATTGAGGACACACTGCATTCCAGGTGCTGCTCTAAGCTAAGGGTTGGCAAACTATAAATCTGTGACCAAATCCTGTTTTTGTGTGGGTATTTGTTTTTGTATGGTACATGAGCTAAGAATGTATTTTACATTTTCAAATAATTCTATATTATCATGTTAGTTGCACAGTTGTGTCTTTGCGACCCCATGGACTATAGCCTGCCAGGCTCCTCTGTCCATGGAATTCTCCAAGCAAGAATACTGGAGTGGGCTGCTGTGCCCTCCTCCAGAGGATCTTTCTGACCTAGGAATTGAACCCATGTCTCCTACATCTCTTGCATTGCAGGCAGATTCTTTACTGTCCGAGCCACCAGAGAAGACCAAATAATTCTATAGATGTCTCTAAAACAGCCTTGAATTTTGCTCCTCAGCCCACAAAACCTAAAATACTTAACATCTAGCCTTTTACATAAACAGTTTGCTCACCCCAGCTCAAAATTTTAATTTGGATGAACTCTTAGTCCTCACAATAACCTTATGAAGTAGGTTCCTATTATCCCCATTTTACAGATGAGAAAACAGGCATAAAGAAGTAAAGTGGTTTACTGAAAGTCAAGTAGCCAAAAAAATGCTCAACCTAAAAGCTGAGCATTAAGTTTTATTAAGTTAAGCATTAAGTTAAGTTTTATTTGGGAATCTTAATGAAGACTGTAGCCTGGCAGACAGCCTCTCAGATAGCTCTGAGGAACTGTTCCAAAAAGGTAAGGGAAGAGTTAGGATAAATAAGAGTTTTTCGTGGGAAAGAAAAACAAACAATAAATAAAATCCCAAAAAACATGTAGTTGAACATCAAAAGATTAGCCACACACACACACACACACACACAAAACAGAACCTCAAATGAATGATTTCAGTGTTTTTCTGTGTATGGGAAGATGTACAGTAAGAATCCGGGCTCGTTGGAATAATTTCATAGATACAATGTATGCATCTTAACCACCTAGGGCCAGCATCCATGGCACAGACTGCTTCCTGTTTTTTTCCATCCTGAATTCCCCTCGGGGTGCACTGTGGGTGTGTGTGGGAGGGTGGCTGCAATAGCTGGTGGCTTGATGGGGTGTAGGGTGCAGGGACAGACATTCATTGTTTACTGGAACGGCAGGCAACATTCCCTTTCTACATGGTGAAGTCGGTATTTGATCCCAGGCAGCTGGTTTTTAAGTTCTTTCTCAAAATGAAACTGCCTGATGTTTTCACTAACCGGCACTGTGAGCTTTAAGAAGTCATTCCACTGTTTGTTAAACGAGGTGAGGGCACTGAACTCGACAGAAATTCTAAACCGAGAATGGGAGAGTCCTTGAGAGGAATAAACTCAGGGACTCTGTGGCCTCCACTGGAAACTACAAAGTTTAGTGTTTCTGCCTCTGTGCACAGCTGTATTTATTTGAGGAGAAAACCCGCCACTTTTCTCAGACGTGGGACTCCACAATTTAAAATAGATTAGAACGACTGGACTGGCTGCCTCGGAAACTCATTTCCAACTTCAACATCCTTTGATGTTCTTAATTAGGGCTGTCATTTTTGTGCCTCAAATGTTATCCCTTTAGGTTGTCTTTTATGACCACATGTTATTTATTTCAGGTGCCTTTTTAATGCAAATATTATCTATTAGATTATGTTTTTCTCCTTACCCTCAAAGCATTACATGTTCATCATTGACAAAAATGAGAAAAGTGGGAATTCCCTGGTGTTACAGTGGTTAGGTTTGGACTTGGCATTTCCACTACTGTGGGTCTGGGTTGATCCCTGATCTGGGAACTAAGATCCCACAAGCTATTCAGCACAGTCAAAGAGAGAGAGAGAGAGAGGGAGGGAGGGAGGGAAAGGCATACAAACGTAAGAGAAAGTTAGGTTTTTCTATTGAGGTATTCAGCAATTCTAGGTGCATAATCCATATAAGTGGAGAAGGCAATGGGACCCCACTCCAGTACTCCTGCCTGGAAAACCCCATGGCAGAGGAGCCTGGTAGGCTGCGGTCCATGGGGTCGCTAAGAGTCAGACACGACGGAGCGACTTCACTTTCACTTTTCACTTTCATGCATTGGAGAAGGAAATGGCAACCCACTCCAGTGTTCTTGCCTGGAGAATCCCAGGGACGGAGGATCCTGGTGGGCTGCCGTCTATGGGGTCGCACAGAGTCGGACACAACTGAAGCAACTTAGCAGCAGCAGCAGCAATCCATATAAGTGGGAAGGACAGGAACTGTGCTTTATAATCCTTTACTGTAATTATTCATATGTTTTTATGATATTTATTCAATATATTTGCATTGAGCCCCTGCTTGGCAGCCATAACTGTGTGGATTGTGAGCTACTGAGAGTCAGGAGTTAGCTGCTATTTGTCTTTTATCCTCCCAGCCTGGTGCAGGGATGGTACATGGTGGGCACTCAAAGGGTTTGGAATGAATTAATGATGGCTGACTGACTGGCTGAATGGATGGTGAATGGATGTACAGGAAACCAGTCACATGGGTGGGAAAAGGAGGTGCCGGGTCCCGAGCAGGTTGGTTCTGTTGGCTCCCAGTTGCCTTCTCATCAGCAGACTCCGTGTTCTTGGAGAAGCTGTTGAGGGCAGACCTCATTTTCCCATCAGTCATGATTTGAAAGGTTATAGCTGAAGTTTAGCTGACAGAGCCAGGACTTCCCACATGAATCCAAAGAAATGAGTCCAATTTCTTGCATCCTACTTAGGCCAGAGGAACAATGAGGGCTTTCTGGCCTTTTGTCTTGGACCCGTACATCCCCACACTGGAAAACAATGAGATCGCCTCTGTCCTGCCTGTACTTTCTCCTTCAACTTCTGAACTTTTCCCTTGTCCCACTCCTCCTCGCCTCTACTTCCGTCCCTGGTGTGAGTCTAGTGACTCACAACTGCTGAGAGCATACTCAGCTCCTGGGACAGACATTTGCAAACATCCCCTGATAAGGGGTTAATACCCAAAAT
The DNA here is from genome assembly GCF_003369695.1 of Bos indicus x Bos taurus. NCBI lineage: Eukaryota > Metazoa > Chordata > Mammalia > Artiodactyla > Bovidae > Bos > Bos indicus x Bos taurus. Next base: position 87,582,741 of record NC_040078.1, read on the forward strand.
ATACAAAGAAAGTCGGCATAAAAAAAAATTGAAAAATGGGCAGAGGATCTGAATAGACATTTTTACAAAGAGACATACAAATGGTCAACTGACACACGGAAAGACGGGCCACATCACCGACATCAGGGAAATTCAAATCAAAATCACAGTGAGATACCACTTCACATCAGTCAGAATGGATACTGTCAAAAAGATGACAAATGTTGGCAAGGATGTGAAGGAAAGAGGCCCTGTGCACTGTTAGTGGGATTTTAAATTGGTTCAGCCACTATGGAAAGACAAATGGAGCCACCTCAAAAAATTAAAAATAGAACTACCACATAATCCAATAGTTTTACTTCTGAGTATTTACCCAGAAAAAACAAAAACACTATTAAAAAGATATGTTTTCCAATGTTCGTTGCATTATTTACAATAGCCAAGATATAGAGGCAACCTAAGTGTCCATGGATATGAACATGGACACTTAGTGAATGGATAAAGAAAATACGTTTTATATACATATAATTTAGGTATATACACAATGGAATATTACTCAAGAATAATAAAAGAAGAAAATCTTGCCATTTTTAACAACATAGATGAACCTGATGGGTGTTATACTAAATGAAACAAGTCACATAGAGAAAGACAAAACTGCATAACCTAAATTATGTGGAATCTAAAAATATCTTAAAACAACAGGGACTTCCCTGGAAGTCCAATAGTTAAGAGTCTATGTTCCCAATGCAGAGTTCAATCCCTGGTCCAGAAACTAAGATCCCACCTGCACAGCCAAAAAAAATTACAAAAAAAATAAAACAAAACAGAAAACCCAGTGAAAATGGACTCATAGAATCAGAGAATAAGCAAGTCGTTGCCAGAAGAGGGGGAGAGGGGCAGGTGAATAAAATAGACACATGGGATTAAGTGGTACAAACCTCCAGGTATATATTAAGTCATGGGGATATAATATATGGCATAAGAAATAATACTATAATAACTTTATATGGGGACAGATTACTAGATTTTTCATGGTGATCATTTCATTATGTATGCAAATATAAAATCATTATGTAATATAGTTGAAACTAACATAATATTGCATGTCAACTATATTTCAACTAAATTTTTTTTAAAAAGACAAATAGGCAGGGAGAAGCAGAAGTACAGACAACAGAGAAGACTGGGTACTTGAAGCTGTAGAAAGGACAGCACAAGAGCCAAGAAGAGCATCTACGGCTAGGAGGAGCGGAAGGTTCTGTCCTGCTCTCTAGCTTTGGCCACCAACATGCTCTAGGCTGGACTTTCTTCACCTGCACAGTACTAATAATGTCTTATCTGTTTTTCTATAAGGGTGAATTCAGCCAAGATGTCAGAGCACAAAATTGTCTGCTGTTGGATAAAATCTAAGCCATATCATTACTTGGATTCAGTTGCGGGACAACTTTTTTTGTTTAAGTATTTTTTAAAATGTGGATCATTCTTTATTGAATTTGTTATAACATTGCTTCTGTTTAATGTTTTGGTTTTTTGGCCCTGAGGCATGTGGGATCTTAGCTCCCAAATCAGGGGTCGAACTCACAACCCCTGCATTGGAATGCAAAGGGGGAGTCCCTGAGAGACGATTTTGATGCCTTCATTTGGCAGCTCTAGAAGAACAAGAGGTTGGGATGTAGTTTGAACTTGTACATTAAGTGTGGTGGAGTTGAAAACCTGTGGGTTTGGGAAATTCACACGCTCTATAGCAGCTCGGTGTAAAACAAAGAGCATAATCTCAGAGCCAAAAGAATGTGAATTCCGGCTTTGCCGTTTACTGTTTATGTATTCTTGGGAAAGCCCCCTTTTGCCTGAGTTTTCATAAGTAAGAATAACAGAACATACCTCATTTAGATGTTGCAAGGATAAAGATAACACATGTTGAGAAGCTGACCATGACAGCCTCTCAATAAATTGCTGATATTATAAACACTGCCCAGGAATCATGTGTTCCTAGAAAAGAGGAAATTGGTAGCTGAGTAAGGGACAGTTTGAATTACACCCACCTTCCTAATCAGAGAGGTTAGACAACAGGAACAAGCCCTCCACACAGCTTCCCAGGGATCCTCTGCTGGCAGCAACCCAGTTACATGACATCATTTGCTGAACTGGACCACTGATGGAAACATCACAACCCAGGGGGTGAGGCTGGCACAGAGGCAAGGATGGGGGAGGAGGGATGTCTGTCCTAGACAAAGGCAAGGGAAGAGGCAGAAAGAGGCAGGAGGAGAACTGGGGGACAGAAGAGCTGGCTTCAAATCCATACCTGAGGAACCATCAAGTGGAGGGTGGAAATCATTTACTCTGTAGTGCTCTGAGTACGGAAATTTGGATCAGTCTGTGAAAATTAGAGAGGCATAGACTTTTCCTAAATATGATGAGGAACTTTCTCATAAAGATTCTCAGGGCTGGAATGAGTTGTCTTGTGGGGGAGAATGGATGATTCACCAGCCCAGGTAATGCTTAAGCACCTGTTAGGGATTTGGAGAAGAGATTTCTCTCTTTGGGTGGGAGACTGGGATAAATGACCTCTGAAATCCTTTTCAATAATTCTAAGAAGCAGCACTTGGACCAGGCTTGCCCAGAAAAGCAGGTTAGTGTGGGGGTGAGACCTCGCACCACCTGCCTCCAACTCCAGAACAGCTAGAAGTGCTAAGAAACAGCATACACCTGCATCCCCCTCTGTGAGGAATCACACATCACCTGGCCAGCTCAAGGAAAGGAAACGCCAACACTGTGATTCATAAACGTGGGGTCTGGGAAACCTGGCTGCCTGGGGAATGTTGTGACAACATTGCCCAATCACTCCTCATTTGTTGCCAAGTCTCACCGGAAACTGATGCACTCAAAAGCCAGTGAGATTAACTACACAGTTACTAAACATAGAACTACCATATGATGCAGCAGTTTTACTACTGGGCACATACCTTGAGAAAACCATAATTCAAAAGGACACATGCACCCTTGTGTTCACAGCAGCGCTATTCACAATAGCCAGGAGATGGAAGCAACCTAAATGTCCATGGACAGATGATGGATAAAGAAGATGTGACACATATATACAAGGGACTATTACTCAGCCACTAAAAGGAACAAAATAGAGTCATTTGCAGAGATGTGGATGAACCTAGACTGTCATACAGAGTGAAGTAAGTCAGAAGGAGAAAAACAAATATCTTATATTGATACATATGTGTGGAATCTAGGAAAATAGTAGAGATGAACCTATTTCCAAGGCAGGAACACAGATGAAGACATAGAGAATCAACATGCGGACACTGGGTGGGAAGGAGAGGCAGGGATGAATTGGGAACTGTGATTGACATATATACATACCACGTGTGAAACAGCTAGTGGGAACCTGCTATAAAGCACAGGAGCCTCAGCTCAGTGCCCTGTGAAGATCTAGATAGGCGGGATAATTGGGGGCTGGGAGGGGTGGGAGGGAGATTCAAGAGGAAGGGGGTATATGTATACACATAGCTGATTGACTTCACTGTACAGCAGAAACTAAAACAACAGTGTAAAGCAATTACATTCCAATTTAAAAAAACAAAGTTACTAGGTGACTTTTCTCCAGTGCTAAAGCCCTGGGGGAAGAAGTCAGCTACCTCTAGAAGAAGAGACCAGAATGAGACGGGAGCCACTTAGGGTTTGCAATTTGTGGCATGGATATCATGACAAGATCATGAAAAGAAGACGGTTAGTAGCAGATACAGAAATGACCATGACACAGACTTTTTGGGTGAGAATGCAGTCAAAAAACAAGCAGAACCACAGACGTCATAGCCAACCTCTCTCCTAAGAAAAGGAGTTAAGCCCCACCCAGATGCGCACACGCAAACAGAGAAATATGTTGTCTTGCCAGAAAAGTGAGACATCAGATTCCATTCCCTAGGCAGCTGGGTCCCAAAACACACTCAGTTCGCTAGCCCAACATCTTCAAACTACTCTCACTCATTCAAGACTTCAGAAAGAGCCCAAACTGTGCCATGGAAAAGTGCAGATCATGTTCAAACCCCTCCCCTACTGATTTCTTGCTGAGTGACCTTAAGCCTCAGCTTCCTAATCAGATGAATGGGGATGAGAATAGTTCATAGAATTGTTGGGGGGATTATACGGAATTTATTTATAAATAATAAATAAAAGCATAAATAAATAAATAAATAAAAGCATTAAAGTGCCTGACACCATGTTGGTGATAAATAAGTGCTGGTTCATATTAATAAGAAAAACTATGGAAATGGAAAAAAAAAAACAAGTAGAAGCAAAAACAGAAAACTATACTCCAAATATTTCCTCCAAACTTAATTTGAGGGATTAACTAGATTTAAAATTTTTTATTATAAACATTTTCACAATAACAAACAAGAAAATACAGAGTTCCCATTGCCTGGCTCTTTTGAATTCTAATAGTCTGCAATACTTGAGTTGCATTTTTAAAAAAATGAAGCACTGAAGACTCTTGTCTATTTGCTTCTCTGCATCTTGTCCCCAGCCCTTGGATGACTCCCCGTTCTTTCTATGGTTTGTTCTTGGAGCCTCTGTCCTCTTTCTGCCTAGTGACCATCACAGCCACCTTCTCTCTGTAGTTTCTGCATTCTGGCTGGCAGGACCACTTGATTCCTCCAGGACTCCAAGCTCCCTCCGAGGAAGAAGAGGAACCCTGACCAACCTTCAGGCCCTGTCCACCATTTCAATGGCTGCTCCTTATGAAGCCTAAAGCTGACGCTGGTCAGGCCAGAAATAAGAGTGAGGGCTCTTCCCAGCATGGCGCTAGGCAGCACCACAGACATTACACCACTGAATCCTCAAAGCTCTAAGACGCAACCATTGTCCCTGTTCTATGAGGGAAATACAAGGTGAAGCACCTGCTGGTAGCCTAGCAGCCCAGAATTCAAATGGAGGCCGCTTTTTCAGCAAAGCAGAGACATCAGGGACCACTTTCACTCCAGTGTGGGAGGAACGAGTGATTAGCGGACTAAGCCCTAGCGTTTCCAGGTATGAGCTCACTGGTGCGCCCTACACAATTTTAATAGCTATTTTGTGTTCTTCACAAACCAGAACTTTCTAAAAAGTGTTTGTATAGTTAAGGGAAAGAAAAATAATAAAAGACAACCCAAGGAACATGAGATGAGATTCTAACCCCTTCATGCTTTCAGTTCCCTTCCATCTTAATTAATTGACATGTACATCTGTAGTCAGGAGACCTGGATTCTAGGCCTGGCCTCTCTACCTATAAGCCTGTGACCATGAACAAGCCCTCTTCCCCTCCACAGGTCTCTGTTTCCACATCAGTAAAATGGGGATAATAATATCTTCTCTACCTACCCCTAGGGTGTTGTAGGTATTCCAACAGAAAATGGGAGTAGAAATGCTAACACACTCTAGATCCTCTCTAGATACTCTAGATATTCCTGCATCCGGTGGGGGCGGGGGAATGATAAGCGTTCTCAGGCAGCTCCCCTCCCTAACACCCAGCTCCTGTCAGCAATCCGCACAATCACCAGCTTTGTGCTTTTATGATCTCAAAGCATCCTCACATTCCAGAGAGGGCTGATAATAATAGCTAAGCTTAATTCCACCTAGAATATGCTAAACACTCTGTTGGGTTTTTTTTATATTCTTTATCTTGAATCATTAAAATAATTATGGATGGTAAGTATTTTACTAATAAACACACTTTTATTTTTGTGTTTTGCTTTTGTGAATCACCTCCTTGAATATAAAACTGATGTGTTGGTATTAATCTAATACCAAGGAAAACCAGAACATCAACAACAGATTAGCAAAGAGAGTACAAGAATAGATGAAGTATGAAGTTCAGTGGAGGGGGAAAGCATGTTCTCCATAATAAGATGGGAAATCATCCTTTTCCCAGATGTTGGGGAAATGTAGGCATTATTATCCCTATTTTATAACTAAGGAAATTGAGACTCAGGGAGGTGAAGTAATACACAGACAGTAAGTGATGTAAAACCAGAATTGGAGGCAAAGTCTTACTATAGAGCCAAAGCTCATTTTCTTTCAATCATACTACACTGATTGCCTCGAGAATCCTTGTCTATTCTAACCCTCATCAGACTAAACCTTCCTTCCTACAGTTATTAAATGTCTGAAAGTGAAGCTGGTCAGTTGTGTCCGACTCTTTGTGACCCCATGGACTGGGGCCTGCCACGCTCCTCCATCTATGGGATTTTCCAGGCAAGAATACTGGAGTGGGTTGCCATTTCCTTCTCCAAGGGATCTTCCTAACCCAGGGATGGAACCCGGGTCTCCGGCACTGCAAGCATTCTCCTTGCCATCTGAACCACCAGGGAAGTGTATTAAAAGCCTGGGATAAGAGCAAAAATAACACTCAGGTATCATTACCTGGTCTTCCTTGAAATGAGGTGCTAGGAAGGTAGGTTATGGTGAGGATAGAGGTTTGTGGCTGGGGTAGGTGATGAGAATTGGCCCAGAAGGGAAATACTGAATTGGTCAACAGCAACATTCCTAGGAGTATATGTTGATACTACAATACTCTGGGCACAACTCAACATTAATTAAGCCAATAAATATATTACTGAACACCTAACACATGCTGGCGCTGGAGCTACAGTGCTCAGATGTGGTTCCTGCCCTGATATACTCTTGTGAATCCTGAATTCATAGAACCCTTTTGTTAAATATTTAAAAATTAAAAAAGAAAAAACAGAACTAAAGCTAACACATGGTATTTTGCAGACCTAGGTGGGAAACAAAGAATGAAGGGGGTATCAGAGCTGGGGCTTCTCTTAATAAACCCATCTTGGTATTTGTGTGCTTGTTAGGAAAAATCTGCCAGAACCATAGAATTTAAGCAAGTGTGTGTGGGGTGGGGAATAGGACAGGGGGCAAGTTGTCTTTGCTTCTGTCCATCTTCCATAGAAGTTACTGAGAATGGACTCCCGTTTATCCCCTTCTTTCCAACACGTGACACGGCTGGAAAAGCCAGAGGTTTGGAGACGCAGCACTAGCCCAAATAAGGCCCAGGCATTGGGGCTGTCCTAGCTAAGTAGACACCATTGTATACATTCTGCAGCTCTGAGACCCTTTTCCCTTCAGCTTTCCTTTTGCTGGTCTGGGACCCATTGGAATATCAAGCAGGTGGCTTTCAGTTATAGGGGATTGTGGCTACCTAGTCAGTAGTTGGAAGAGTGAGAAGATAGATATTTAAATACTAAAAAGGCAATCTACTATTTTTATAGTGTCTTACAGCTTATAAAGCTTTGGCATCTACCATCTCATCTATTTACACTGGATCCTCAGGATGACTTATGAAGTAGAGAATTGCTATTATCTCCATTTTAGCGGGGGGATCACCAAGCCCAGAAAAGTTGTTGTTGCCATTCTGGTGTTAGAGGAATTACGAAAGCACAGAGAAGGGGCATCATCCTGACTGCAGCAAGAGGATCAATCAGGGAAGGCTTCCTGGAGGTGACCCAAGAGCTGAGTGTTAAAAAAAAAATCCACAAAATAGGTGAAGGAGTGGAGAGTCCAGGTAGATGACTTCACAAAGGTTTGAAAATATGACGAAGCCTGGAGAGGCAAGACGAAGCAAGATAAAGATGGTGATGGTGGTGACCATGACAATAGCTAACACCTGTCTATGCTTACCAAGTTTGGATACTGTTAGAACACACACTGCCCTAAGCGGTTTATTTAGGCTTATTTACATTAATTCTCACACCTATCTTGTTAGGTAGATACTTTTATTATCCCATTTTATTTACAGATGAGGATAGGTAACTAAGGCACAGAGAAGTTACATAACTTGAGAAGTTACATAACTTGAGAAATATGGCCAAAATCACATATGATCTTGTGTGCTAACTTAAGAAGTACGAGTTTCATCCTAAGAGCCAAGGGCACCTTCCACTCTGTGCATGAAAGATTCTCAGCAGAGAGAAGATGGGCACAGGTTTGTGATGTAGAAAGCCTTCTCTTGTTCAGGGTGGACTGGGTGTTGGGGAGGGGAAAACTGAGGAGGCTCCTGGTTCAAGAACCTAAACAGAGACAGTGGGAGTAGAGAGCAGAATGCCAGTTTCTTGTGGGTAAGAAACTGACCCCCACATGTTTCTGCTTTCTCTGCCTGTAAAGGCAGAATAATACATATCCACCTACCCGCCTCAGGAATTGCTAGAAAATTAATGGGGTAGAAACCTGACTGGCTTTCATGTGTTAAACAACACCCTGAACCACTGCTGGTGTTCTTTAAATGCTGAGCATATAAAATGTGCTCTGACTGGAGGAGCCGGGAATAATTATAGCTTGCTAATCATTGTTAATTTTACCACAGATTTGAAATCCTGAACTTTCTCAATGATTCAAAAAAGAGATGGCAACACTTGCATCCCATCCCAGTAGCCACACAGAAGCAGACAAGTAATTTCTCACAAGCTCCATTCGTTATTTGCAGTGGTTCAGCTACTTACATGAGGCGTAGTGAAAGAAAAGCAATAATTTGTTCTCTTAGAATCAAATTATACAAGGAACTCCTTATAGTCTTGCTGGTTCTTTGAAAGAATGTGTTCCTTTTCATCTCCCTATATTGACTACGTGCATAAATATTCCCAGTTTGTGGTGTTTGAAGAAGAGGGGGGGAAAGTGTTTAACAGAACTTCTAATATCCTGGCCACCAGGACACTTGGGTTTTAACTGTGATATGGTAACAGACCTGTTTCTAAACCTTCCTTCAGATTCGGCACCACTATTTCCATAAGCACTTACTTAAGGTCTCAGAACAGCCAGGCAGAGTTGCAAAGGCATCTCCAAGGAATCTGAGGAAACTGTTGGCCCGGTGACTTTAAATTCTCTAAGCCTCACCTACACCACCTATGGAATGGGTCTGATAGACAGTGAATACCTGTCAGGACCTGACGTGAGGATGAGATAATGTTTGTGTACTGTAAACTATATGCTGCTGCTAGGTCGCTTCAGTCCTGTCCAACTCTGTGCGACCCCATAGACGGCAGCCCACCAGGCTCCCCCGTCCCTGGGATTCTCCAGGCAAGAACACTGGAGTGGATTGCAAACTATATAAATCCATGCTATTAAGGCAACTGTAAGACTTAATGGGGTTCGATCCCTGGGTGGGGAAGAACCCATGGAGGAGGGCATGGCAACCCACTCCAGTATTCTTGCCTGGAGAATCCCATGGACAGAGGAGCTTGGTGGGCTCCAGTCTACAGAGTTGCAAAGAGTAGGACGCGACTGAAGTGACTTAGCATGAAAGCAAGGGACTGAGAAAAGAAGTGAGGAAGTGAAAGAACTTAAAGGAGGGACAAGGGCTGGAACAAAACCTGCCAGTCCCACGCCATCCTTCTCAATACAATTTCTGAGAACTCCAGCCCCGGAGAGCAGCCTGGACGCCCAAGGTTCTGGGCTGGAGGCCGCGCCTAGGGCGGGTCCCTTCTCGGGTGGGGCCGCGCGGGCCGGGGGCAGTACTCCGCTCCCCGCTCATCCACCACCCCCGCCCTCAGCCAAGTATCGGTTTTCCTTTCCCAGGCTTTCGGTCCAGAGGAGACGGGACAGCCTCCGCCTCCCTGATCCTATCACGGGAGGCGCAGGCCCGGCTGAGCCTTTAGTGAGAAGGGGACGAGAGCCCGGGAAGGGGCGGGCGGGGTATCTGTCACCCAAATACCAGCGGGTGAGTCGGCGGCCAAACCAGCCCGGCAGGTCCGGCGAAGTATAAGAGCTGGAGGGAGCGGCCGGCGGCAGACGCCTGGATACCGTCCCACACGCCGGAGCCGGAGCCCTGCGGAGTCTCCAGTCCTCGCCAGCCCGCGCCGGGTTCTCGCTCCTCCGCCCCACCATGGCCCGGGGCCCGGGCCTCGCGCTGCTGTCGCCGTGGCTCCTGATGCTGGCGGCGGTGATCGGCCACGCGGCCGCGCAGAACCAGTGCGTGTGTCCCACCAACAAGATGACCGTGTGCGACGAGCGCGACCCGAGCGGCCGCTGCCAGTGCCGCGTGCTCGGCTCGAACCAGGCGGTCAACTGTTCCACGCTCACGTCCAAGTGCCTGCTGCTCAAGGCGCGCATGAGCGCCTCCCACAGCGGCCGCGCGCTGGTGCGGCCGAGCGAGCACGCGATCGTGGACAACGACGGCCTGTACGACCCGGACTGCGACCAGCAGGGGCGCTTCAAGGCGCGCCAGTGCAACCAGACGTCGGTGTGCTGGTGCGTGAACTCGGTGGGCGTGCGCCGCACCGACAAGGGCGACCTGAGCCTGAAGTGCGACGAGGTGGTGCGCACCTACCACATCCTTATTGACCTGCGCCACCGCCCGGACGCCCCCGCCTTCAACCACTCGGACCTGGACGCTGAGCTGCGGCAGCTCTTCCAGCAGCGCTATCTGCTGCAGCCCAAGTTCGTGAGTGCTGTGCACTACGAGCACCCTACCATCCAGATCGAGCTGCGCCAGAACTCGTCGCAGAAGGTCGCCGGCGAGGTGGACATCGGCGACGCCGCGTACTACTTCGAGAGGGACGTCAAGGGCGAGTCGCTGTTCCTAGGCCCCCGCGACCTCAACTTGCGCGTGGGCGGACAGCCCCTGGTCCTGGAGCAGATGCTCATATACTACCTGGACGAGAAGCCCCCCCAGTTCTCCATGAAGCGCCTCACCAGCGGCCTCATCGCCGTCGTCGTGGTGGTCGTGGTGGCCGTGGTCGCCGGCGCGGCCGTCCTGGTGATCACCAATCGCAGAAAGTCGGGAAAGTACAAGAAGGTGGAGATCAAGGAACTGGGGGAGATAAGACAGAAACCGAGCTTGTAGGTACCGGCGGGGCTGGGGTGGGGTAGGGTATCGTATTTCAGCAAGTTTCCAGACCCAAGTGAGTCAGTCACCTTCTTGATTCTTGGCCCCCCGAAGGAGACATTTCTCCTCTCACATTCCTGCCTCTCCCCACCGCCACCATATTTAATAGATCCTGTTCTCAGGGTTACCTCGCTTTCTGACTTCTGTCCTGAAGAAAGCATTTCTAAAATTCCTTCCCTTTCGGTCCAACCAGAAACCTGACTCCAAGAGTTAAGGGAAGTTTGGCATAGGGTTATATATAAGAATCAAGTGTCTGTATGACAACCCAGCCTGGTTTACAAATGCGGAAATCCATGCTGAAGGCTTAAACGCTTTTAGCTGGGAAACAGCTGCTGTCTTGGGTTTAAGTTATTTCATTAGCTCCACTTGTCTCGTGGCCTTCCTGATGAGGAGTTCGCTAATTGGGCCCATGCTGTATCTTCATTTCCCATCGTTTGTATTACTGACCACACATGCTTGTCACCGGGAAAGAAGCCTGTCTGAGCTGCCTGCACATTTTAGATGTCTTTATTTGAGGGCAGACTTTGGCCCAGAAACTCAGCATCTGTTCCTCAACTTGCCCTTATTACAGCTGATACTAGTAATGTTTCTTGTGTAAAATGTTTGTACATAGGTTGTCTTTGATAATGCTGTTGTGATTTTTTTTTAAACATGAATTTAATAAAATATGGAAAAGGCACAAACCAAAAGATGGAATTTGTGAAAACTTGTTCCAGATTTAATATGATTTTGGACTGCTCTAATTTCCTATGACTCAGATTTCTTATTTCAAATTCTAACACTTCTTAGCAGGATGGGCCTTTTCCCATAGCCACTCTGGTGTTTCTGAGATCCCTGAGCTGGCAAGTGTAAACACAGGTGTTTCTAAATAAGGTTGTTTGGAAACCCACTGCTTGAGGGTAGGTCTGAGGGAACCGCCTAGAACCAGCCAGTGTTGTCAGGAAAGGGGACCAGCCTAAGGTTATCACCAAATGAGAATTCTCCCCTGGAGAAGAAAACTCTACCTTTGTCTCTGAGTTAAATGACTTTCCCACATGGGCACAGCCAGTCTGTAGCGGGCTCGTGCTCTGGCTGTGTGTGCGCATGCGCCCACGTAGTCTGTTTTCTTAAGATTTTACTAGTAAGGTGCTTTAAAAACTTACTGCGTTTTAGCTGCCAAAAATCTTGTCTCACATTTATCTTCTTGTTTTTACTCATTCACGCTTATTTATGTGAAGCAGGGTGTGTTAGAAGGTCACAGTGGGGTAGCCTAGTGGTAAACAAGTTACTGCAGTTCTGGGAGTTGCTGCAAGCACGGGCATGTTCGAGGATGGAGTGGTACATCCAACCCCAGATAGCTAGGTCTAGGACCTCAGTTTCTTCCCCAGAATACATCTCACATTCCTCCTCTGACTTGCACTCTGGTCTATGCCTGCCCCTCAGGAATGAAGCACCAGTAAGATTTGGGGTGAAAGAGCTCTAAGCTGCTGCCTGGGCAGCTTGGCGCCGTGACGGGTGTGTGTTGAAAGAATGATACCTTTTGGTCCCCAGAGTCTCTTCAGCCTGCAAGCACTCCTGCTAAGGGAAGGCTTCAAACATCCTTTCAGGTGAAAATAGGGCTTAAAAAGCGGAGAAGGCTGATGTAGGCTGGCTGTGGAAAGGACAGCTGACGTGCCTGAGGTTAGAATGAGAACCTTAACAACGAGTGAAACAACTCTCAGGCCACCTTCCCACCCCTCACCCACCCTCCGCACCCCCACTCCCCCCATCACTGAAATACCTTAGCTAAAGAGACCTTGGCAATCACTTCTATCCTAACCTCTCATCTTACGGATGAAAGGGTGAGTGACTTCTCAAGATTAATGTTTCTGTGACCCAGCTGAAACTAGACAGATTCTTGATTCCTCATCCAGTATTCTTTTCACTGCATCACACTGCCATTGTTTCGAGAGTCACTTCAGAAAACTATCACTTGACTGCCCAGAAAGTAAACAGATTAAGGATCGAGTGGGCGGCTGAACAAAGGAAAAAGTTCTGAGCAACCCCATTCTTCATCAGAATGTGGCTTTTGAATAATTTCTGAATGTCTGCATTAATTCTGGGCTGAGTCATTGATTGCACTTTATTTACAGTTTGTAAAGCACTTTCGTTTGTATCATCTCTGAGGCGCTGGGTTACTGACAATCAAGTGTTGACAAACCTGGGTTCAAATCCTGCTTTACTGGGCAATAAGTCACTTAACTCTCCAGTTTCCTCATCTGCTGAAAACTACAAATCTCTATTATAAAAATTGAATGAAGGTAATTGATAGGAGTGCCTAGAACTTGGTGTTCAGTTTTTCCCTCTCTTATAGATTAGGTCCCCCGTAGCTCAGTTGGTAAAGATTCTGCCTACAAACGATTCCTGGGTTGGGAAGATACCCTGGAGAAGGAAATGGCAACCCACTCCAGTATTCTTGCCTGGAGAATCCCACTGACAGAGGAGCCTGGCAGGCTACAGTCCATGGGGTCACAAGAGTCGGGCACAACTTAGGACTAAATCATGATGGATTATGTTCATTTCACATGTCAGAAAACAGGTCCACAGAGGCTGAGGCTGAGTGACTCATGATCACACATCCTCCATGTGCCAAAGCCAGAATGTAGAACCCTTGTTTCAGCTTTCTAGCCCAGGTTTCTACCCCAGGCACCAAGCAGGTTCCATGCCTGTGTGCTCAGTCGCTAAGTCATGTCTGACTCTTGGCGATCCCATGGACCGCAGCCCGCCAGGCTCTTCTGTCCATGGGATTTTCCAGGCAAGAATACCAGAGTGGGTTGCCATTTCCTCCTCCAGGGAATCTTCCCCACCCAGGGATGGAAGCCAAGTCTCCTGTGTCTCCTGCATTGCAGGTGGATTCTCTACCCACTAAGCCACTTAGGAAGCTCCAGCAGGTTGAGACATCTTTCCTATTCACTTCTTCCAAGGAAGAGCTCCTCATACTCTGTTCTGTACTTAGCTCACTTCTGTCAGTCACAGAACTATACTATCCAGAATTGGCTCTCTCCAGGGGTTTAGCCACCACCAGATTCCTCCTTCCCACCCCCCTACCCCAACTTAACATTTACTATTTTGAGCTCTGACCTGGGGCTGCTTTTGACAGGAATGTGAAGAGCAGGTATGATTCACCTTGCAGGTCACAACTTGTCTTCTGAGCCCTGCCGGAGGTTTCATTTGATTTCCTTGTTTTGGTCACCAGGGCTGTCTCCACTCTCGCTATTTCCTTAATTAGAGCAATTTTTTGGACCCACCTCATGGCTTGTGAGATCTTAGCTCCCCAACCGAGGATTGAACCCATGCCCTCAGCAGTGAGAGCATGGAGTCCTAACCACCTGTACCACCTGGAAATTCCAAGAGCAATTATTTAAATCACATACTTTTTACCTGCTTACGTACTTTTGGCGTCACCGTTTTTCGAATAGAATCACAACGTCAGAGCTGGAAAGAGGATCATTTAGTCCAAGAGTCCATTTTCTGGATGAAGAAACTGAGGCCCAGAGAGGAGAATGGGTTTAACCAAGTCTTGCAGATAGTGGCTGAGCTACCCTATAGCTCCAATACCCTGACTTCTGTCTTGGCTAATGTCTGTTCCACTTGTCTCCCTAGTCTCCTCTTCATTTTCACTCTATCATTTCTGTTCTTAAATTGTTGTGCGTTTCCTTTAGTTTCTTAATATCACTTAAATGGGAGCGATACTTTGGTCGAGTGTAAAATGTGTGGATTTTGAATTTACCTGGCCTTTCAGACCTCTTTTTTTCTTGTTTGTAAAACAAGTGAGTCTTGTCTATTATGCTTGGTTTTAAAGATTAGACATAAGAAAAGATTGAGTACATATTTAGTAAATGATCAGTCTTGATAGAATGACAGCAAGACCCCTCAAGATCCAAATAACTAACTAGTCACGGTTGAACTCTCTCCAATGCAATGCAAACAGCACTTTCAGCCTGCTTCCCTAAAGGGACTTCTCTGTCCATAGGCGTTTGCTCTTAGGGAGATGAGAGCAAACTTTGAGGTTACCTGTTTATAGAGGTGAAGTCACAGTCTGCCTGGTTTGTATGAAAGGGCTGCCAAAGCTGAGTGAGATACCTTCAACTCTGATGTGAGAAAGAAATAAATGCTTTTGTTTTTAAATTATGTCATTGTTGGGTCTCTGTAAGAGTCTTTTATTTTAGCATAATCTTTTACCCAAACAAGTATTGGTGGCCATATTATTATTCCTGTAACAGACAAAGGAAAAAAAAAAAAGACACTGAAAGTTAAATTACTTGCCTGTAGTCACACATCTAATAAGTGGCATATCTGAGTTTAGAGCCCTGGCAATGCTGCTGCTGCTAAGTCGTTTCAGTCGTGTCTGACTCCTAGCGACCCCATTGATGGCAGCCCACCAGGCTCCCCTGTCCCTGGGATTCTCCAGGCAAGAATACTGGAGTGGGTTGCCATTTCCTTCTCCAATTCATGAAAGTGAAAAGTGAATGTGAAGTCGCTCAGTCATGTCCGACTCCTAGCGACCCCATGGACTGCAGCCTACCAGGCTTCTCCGTCCATGGGATTTTCCAGGCAACAGTACTGGAGTGGGTTGCCATTGCCTTCTCCCAGAGCCCAGGCACATTGGCTCTTAAACCCAGATTCTTAACCAATGTATTATACTGTCTCCTAGGATTTATAAATTTGCTAGCCAGAGTATACTAGCTTCTGTTACAACATATTACTGCAAATCTAGTGGGTTAAACAGTACACATTTATACATAGTTATTACCTTACAGTTCTCTAGATAAGAAGGCTAGAAAAGACACTGGTTTCATTAGGCTAAAATCAAGATATCTGCATGTTGCATTCCTTTCTGAGGGTGCCAGGGGAGATTTTGTTTCCTGCTCATTCAGTTTATTGGCAGGATTCAGTTCCTTTTCAGTTATGGGACCTAGATGTTTGATTTCTTCTCACAGGCTGTAAACGAAGTGCTTTCCCCAGTTTGTAGTGGCAGCCTATGTTTCTTACCTCATGCCCCACTTTCTTCATTTTCAAAACCAGTGATGGCAAGTAGAAACTTCACACTGAATCTTTCTCCATTGTCCCATCTTTTTACGAAAAATGTCTCACTTGTGAGGACCCACGTGATTAGGTTGGGTCACCCACATAGTCCAGGATAAGATTATCTTCCCTCAAGGCCTCTAACTTTAATCATATCTGCAAAGTCCCTTTTGCCATTAATGTAACATATCCACAAATCCTGGGAATTAATTTGTAGGCACCTTGACTGGGGAGGGCATTATTCTGTCTACCCCTCAGAGAATGCCCTGTTCCCCACAAATCCATGCTCTTAACCATTATACTCTACTGCCTCTGTAAAATTTCAGGCCTGAGTGCAATTCTGTATTTTGTGATAAAAGAGCTCTTTCCCCCATGACCCTCTGCTTTGTCCCTTTTTGAACAAAGCCTTCACAAGGAGCAAAATGAACTCTTGGGAGAATTATTCCTGTATCACACATGGGGTCATGCAAGATGCCTAGCTCTGAATAGGCTCTCAAGAAATGTGTGTTGAAATGAAACCATACCAACTACTGGCATTTACTGAACATGTATAATGTGCCAGACACTGTCCTACAACTTTACAATGGATTATCTCATCCATTTCACAACAATCCCATGAACAGAAGATATGTTCTGTTGTTCCTGCTGAGGAAACCAAGGTATTAATAAGTGACTTGCCAGAAATCACATTGCTGGTAAGGAATACAGCTAGAATGTAAATCCAGGGCTACCTTCCCCAGAGTCTGTGCTTCTATCACCACGCTCTACAATACCACAGGGTAAAGAACCATGTTCCGTGCCAAAAAGAGATGATGCAAGTTGAGAAGCTTATTCTCAGGGACCCAGAGGGAATCCCCTGAAGGACCACTTAGGAATGTAACACATTTCTTTTACAATCAACAGCATACCCTGATGGGCATCTTCCAGTTGTAATTTCCCTCCTGGAGCCATTCTCTGTCATTGCTAAACACCATCGGCGATATCGTTACTGCTCTGTATGATGAACTCTAGGAAGGAATTACTGGAAAGGTGGGGATACATAAAGGGTTCTAGTTTCATTCAGCGTTAGGAATTCCACTGAGCTCAGGAGAACTGTGTCCCCTGATTCCACAGTAAGCTAAGATATCCTCAATGTCAGTGGAAACTCTCAGGTCCATGCTATACCAGGAGGGGATGGAGGGGAAGAGAAATGTCCCAGAGCAGCAGTCTGAACACTCAGCTTACCAACACATCATGTCTTCTTGGACAGACAGGGCCAAGAGTCTCTTGACTAGATCAGTTTAACATTTCAGTAGCCTTAGGTCCTCGTGGCTCCCACTCTGGAGCATCGCAGCCCCTTTGGGGTCCCACTACTCTCAACTCACTGGTTGGTTGGTACTGTTGGAGGAAATGTTCCGATCACCCAAACATTTTGATGGGAAGCACATTATCACGTGCTATCGAAACACAGCTTGATACAGAAGGTATCAGTTCAACTAGGTCAGCAAGGAAGCTTGATGTCTTGGTTCTCTCTTTTTAGCCATGTGATCTTGAATCTGGTAGTTTACCTCCCTGGTCCTCACATTTACATCGTCTAATGGATCTAATAATATCCAGTCACTCTGATTCATAGCACTCTTGTCTTCTAATCTCACCTCAATGGGACTAAGGTAAGTGTGACCAAGAGGCTAAGTTTGGCCAGTACTAGCCAAACTAGTACTAGGGAAGAGGTCTTGAGTAACTGTAAGTGTTACCTGGACGCCCTCCCAAATTGGACGACCTATGTCCTTAAGGATTCTGAAGTTTTATCATTCACTCATTCTCTCAAATTTTTTTTTGTTTGTCTTATTTTATGCCAGATATTGTACTAGCTTTTGGAGTATTTGATGCACTGAATAGACATGGTTTCTCTGGTGTTTGTTTTTTGCTTGACTGGCAACCCTGCAACCTTCTCAATGAGGAGACACACCCATTATTATGTGAGTCTTGGTGAGAGGCTCGGTGGTCCTGCTCCTGGCTGATGGAATATGCGTGTGTGACCTGGCTTAGTCAACTGAACTCTCCTGCCTGGGACATTGATCTAGAGGACAGGAAGCCATCCATCAGCCATCCATCACCTGATAAATTAGTCCCAGCAGCGTTAACTTTGCCAACTGTACAACCGCTTTATAGATGTCAACTGTCCAGTAGCAGCATACCAGTGGGCCATACTGATTAGACTGTCCCATTGCTTGCCTCTGGCCGTATTTCTACTGCCCAGCCAACCTACTTCCTGACCATTTTCTGAATCTGGTTCTCCAGTCTTCCCACTGATTCTGTATATTTACCCCAAACCCTTCAATAAATTACTTTTATGCTTGCGTTTAGCCAGAATCAGTTTCTGTTGTTTACAACCAACAATCCAAGGTAGAGTCCCTGACTTTGTATAACTGAAAGTCCAGAGACCAAGACATTCTTTAAGTATATGATCATAAAGGTAAGGGCACAATTGAAAAATGAGATAAGTGCTCTGAAGACAAACAGCACATATGGAAGTTCTGGCTCTGCCTTAGAGGGAGTCACATCCTTAAGGAATTGATGCTTGATCTAAGAGTATGGGTAGATGTTATTTATGCAGGGAAGGAAGGATTTTAGCAAAGGAAAGTAGCAGGTGGGAAGGTCCTGAAGCAGAGGGAATATGGCTTATCTGAGAACCTCAGAGTAGACCGGCACCCTAGAATGTAGATAGCAAGGAGAAGGGTGGTGCTGCTTGAGGCTGGAGAAGCAGGCTGGGGACAGACTTGTTTAGTGGCTCACTTGTGTCCAACTCCTTTGCAACCCCTTGGGCTATAGCCCACCAGCTCCTCTGTCCAGGGGATTTCCCAGGCAAGAATACTGGAGTGGGTTGCCATTTCCTTCTCCAGGGGCTCTTCCTGACCCAGGGATGGAACTCATTCTCCTGCATTGGGCAGCAGATTCTTCACCACTGAGGGAAGCTCCAAGGACACACTAAGAAAGGCCTTTCAAGTGAATATTTTGAACTTTGTGCAAATTAGTACAGGGCATGCCTCTGTACAGATAAGCAGAAACGGGCTTCCTGTCTAGTTGGACTTGTAGTGAAGGGCTTGACAAATGGGTGAGTGGGGACCTTTGTATGAAGAAAAAGGGGCTCCCTTCTCCCTACTGACACCACCTTATCCCAACCCCATTCAAGAGTAGCAATTTTACAATGTATTGTTGTTCAGTTGCTCAGGCGTGTCTCTTTGCAACCCCATGGAATGCAGCATGCCAGGCTTCCCTGTCCTTCACCATCTCCCAGAGTTTGCTCAAACTCGTGTCCATTAAGTCAGTGGTACCATCCAACCATCTTATCCTCTGTCATCTCCTTTTCCTCCTGCTTTCAATCTTTTCCAGCATCAGGGTCTTTTCCAAGGAGTTGGCTCTTCTCATCAGGTGGCCAAAGAATTAGAGCTTCAGCTTCAGCATCAGTTCCTCCAGCGAATATTCAGGATTGATTTCCTTTAGGATGGACTGGTTTGTTCTCCGTGCTGTCCAAGGGACTCTCAAGAGTCTTCTCCAACACCACAGTTCAAAAGCATTGGTTCTTCATCACTCAGCTCTCTTTATGGTCCAACTCTCACAGCCATACATGACTACTGGAAAAACCATAGCTTTGACTAGGCAGACCTTTGTTGGCACAGTAATGTCTCTGCTTTTTAATACACTGTCTAGGTTTGTCATAGCTTTTCTTTCAAGGAGGAAGAGTTTTTAAATTTCATGACTGCAGTCACTGTCCACAGTGATTTTGGATCCCAGAAAACAGTCTGTCACAGTTTCCCCATCTATTTGCCATGAAGTGAAGGGACTGGATGCCATGATCTTCATTTTTTGAATGTTGAGTTTTAAGCCAGGTTTTTCACTTTCCTCTTTCACCTTCATCAAGAGACTCTTTAGTTCCTTCTTTGCTTTCTGCCATAAGGGTGGTGTCATCTGCATATCTGAGGTTTACAATATATACAAACATCAAATCATTATGTTGTATACCTGAAACCAACAGAAGATAGAAAAGCCCAGAAAGTAAACGTACATTTCAAACAAAAATAAGTAGGGTTCCATGAAAGTTTTGTTTCTACTGTATTTATGTGTATATGTGGGTAGGAGAGTTGGCTGACAATGTAAATTGTATTTTGTCTTGTGGATTTCTGGTTCAAAAGAGTCTAAATCCTTTGATATAAAGCTTCTTAAATTCCTGTGCAAAGTGACACATGAGCTGCATTAGTAACACAGGACCATGTAGTTCATAATGTATTCAATAAGCAATTCATTTAGTGAAAAAAAAAAATAAGTGTAGTAAAAATCATTGAACATGGAGAAGGAAACAGCAACCCACTCCAGTATTCATGCCTGGAAAATCCCATGGACCAAGGAGCCTGGTGGGCTACAGTCCATGGGGTCGCAAAGAGTCGGACACGACTGAGCGACTTCTGTGTTTTTGAAGCTCAAAGGGATATGGGCCACTGAAAAGGATATAAACCAGGGCAGAATTTCTTAAAGAAGTAACAGATTAGTTAGTTACAACATCAAGATAAATGGAATTGAAAGAGAGATGCTACCAAGAGAGTTGGGCAGTACTGCTTAAATAATGCTCAGGAGTTTCTATTCTTAAATTGTTTCCTCTTGAGAGAAGATGAGCAGCACTGGGCCCACTCACCTCTGCCTTTTTTTTGTTCCCCACTTTGGTTATGTGTTGTTACTTTCAGAATTGCACTTTTTTCACCTTGTCATAGTAGCTGCCAAAGTGTGTTTTTATAAACATGGGGTTCTAGAGCGCTGGCTTCCTGGGGCAGAGGAAAGAAAGAAATACGTGTTGTACAAAATCAGTACGTTCATATGTTTAATAAAATAGTTCTGTTATTGAAAAAAAATAAAAATAAAAATCATTGAACATACATATATATGTGTACACACACACACACACACATTTACACAGATGTGACATGGGCTGCCGTCCATGGGGTCGCACAGAATTGGACACGACTGAAGCGACTTAGCAGCAGTAGACATAATCCAATTTTGGGAAAAAAAAATCGCTCTGGCTGGAGTCTGGAGAATAGACTGAAAAGGAACAAGAATAGAGGCAGGGAAACAGGAGAAGACAGAATCTCAGGTGAGAGATAAAGGTAGTTTAGACTGAGAACAAGTGTAGAGGATAGTGATGGTGATGGAGAGGAATTAGTGTATTGGAGGGATACCCAGGTCACAAAATCAGTAGGAGTTGGGGCTGGAGTCCAGCTGGTGGTGAGGAAGTGGGAGGTGTCAACAACAGTTCTCTGGTTTCAGGCTTTCATGACTGGTTGGAGATATCATTACCCACGATAGAGGACTCAGGAAAGAGAATGTGTTTGGTGGGAGGAAAATAATGTGTGCTATTGGTATGTTGAGTTCAGTTAGGAGTTGGATACAGATGTCTGACATATTATGTATGGGCAGCAGATGGGGATTTGGGAGAAGCTGGCATATAGGTTTTGGGAAGCACTAGTATGTAGGTACAGAGAAGGCAATGGCACCCCACTCCAGTACTCTTGCCTGGAAAATCCCATGGATGGAGGAGCCTGGTGGGCTGCAGACCATGGGGTCGCTAAGAGTCGGACACGACTAAGTGACTTCACTTTCACTTTTCACTTTCATGCATTGGAGAAGGAAATGGCAACCCACTCCAGTGTTCTTGCCTGGAGAATCCCAGGGACGGGGGAGCCTGGTGGGCTTCCGTCTATGGGGTCGCACAGAGTCGGACACAACTGAAGAGAATTAGCAGCAGCAGCACTATGTAGGTAGGACAAAAATCTATAATCACAGATGTAAGTGGCTAGAGGAAAGCGATAAATGGAAAAGGGGAGAGAACTAGTTCCAGGCCTCTGAAGACTTCAGCGCTTCAGGACATGAAAGAGGAGGATGAGCTGGCAAAGGAACCAAGAATGGTCAAAACCAGGCATTGAGATAAAAGGACCAGCCCAGTTTGGCCTCAGGAGATGAGACTGAGTCAGAAAGTGGTGGCTACTGAACAGATGGTTGAAGGGAGCATTGGTGGGAGCAAAAGCCCAGATCAAGAGAGACCTGAGTGTCTGACACTTACAGTTTTTGTCCACCAGCTGCCTGGTCTTTGGGGACAGCTATATGGGAAAAAGGAGAGGTTTTGAGTAGACAGTTCAAGAGACTAGTCTGTGAGCTGCTTGGAGGGACCCAGGAGGCTGAGATTGCCAAATGCAGCTTCTGGTAAAGTTCCTTTTCAGCATATGATCTTGGACCAAATCGATTAAACTTCCTGAGCGTCATTTCCTTACTTGTAGAAGGGCTTCCCAGGTGGCTCAATGGTAAAGAATCCTCCTGTAATGCAGGAGACCTGGGTTTGATCCCTGGGTTGGGAAGATCCTCTGGAGAAGGGAAAGGCAACCCACCCTAGTATCCTGGCCTGGAGAATTCCACGGACTGTATAGTCCATGAGGTCACAAAGAGTCAGACATGACTGAGCGACTTTGACTTCACTTCACCCCTTGGCCTTGGCGTAGCACATACACAGAATAACTTTACAAGATGGCCTGTTTTCAGTAAAAAAAAAAAAAAAAAGACAAAGGTCACAAATAGACAATTCTGGAAGAGAAACTAGAAATGATAATAAACATGTTTTAAAAATATTGCTAGGACTTCACTGGTGATGAAGATAAAATGGAGGAAGTCCCGTTCAGGTTTCAGAAGCAGGAGAGCAGAACTTTGAACTTGCTTCTGACCTGCTTGGACACAGCCCAGATTCTGTGCCTGCCCACAAGCACAGCTAGCCAGGCGACACTTTAGATAAGAGAGAAATGGAGTGTGTCTTGGAATTCTTGAGCCCCTGGAGGCCTAGCCAACCCCCCAGGATCTAGTGAAATCCTATGACTTAAAAGGTGAAAAAAACAGCATTGTAAAAATGTTACAGGAAAACCAGAGCTGCATTTTTGCACGCAAGATCCTTGGGTCAGGAAGATTCCCTGGAGAAGGGCATGGCAACCCACTCCAGTATTCTTGCCTAGAAAATCCTATGGACAGAGGAGCCTGGCAGGCTATAGTTCATGAGGTCACAGAGTCGGACACGACTGAAGTGACTTAGCATGCATGCACAAAGGTTTACATATAAGACATGTTCCCTGCAGCAATTTTATAATAAGAAGCTGAAAATAATCGAAATATCCAACAACAAAGGGACGGTTATACACATCCACAACTCTGAGATCCAATGTGTTTCAGAATCTTTGAATTTTCAAAAAATAATTTTGTGCATATACTATTTAGCATTCTCAATAAGGTCTGGAGCAACATCATCAACACATCCAGATTTCTGCCATGAAACTTACTAATAGCCACACTAATTGGTATAAATAGACCATAAATAGCTATAGGCCACTTCTGGTCATTGGTCATCAAATGAGTTGGCACTAAATTTTCAAAAGTTTTCAGAGCATTCTGAATTTGTGGATAAGGGATTGGGGATCTGTATAAATTATAGTATAATCTTTTAGGACTTTTTAATATGAAGAAATGATTACAATATATTGTTAGCTGAAGGAGCGAGGGAGGGGAGAGAGTACCAAAGTGACACAGTGGCCCCCCTCCACTTTAAAAGAGAAAAATGGGAACAAATTTGTTCATTTAAATGCAAAATTGGCTGTTTTAAATCCAAACTGACCATAGCTGCTTTTGTTTTCCTCTTTTTTCTTTCTGTTTTTAATCTTCAAGAGCAACAGTATAATTTTTATCAGTGTAGAAATCAGTCATTACTTCACTCAGCTTTCTTTGACTAATTTTTCTCTTTTGGCCCCAGTGCCTGGCAATACAGAACTTCTCTGACCAGGAATCAGATCCATGCCCCTTGCAGTGGAAGCACAGAGTCTTAGCCACTGGACCACCAGGGAGGTTCACTGGTTTTCTTTGAACGGTCTGCTGGGGCGGGAGAAAGGGAATCCCTCCATCCCATCTCCTACTTGGTGAAGCAAAGGATAAGGTCAGCTAGTAAAGAATCCACCTGCTATGCAGGAGACCAGGGATTGATCCCTGGGTCGGGAAGATTCCCTGGAGAATAGAATGGCAACCCACTCGAGTATTCTTGCCTGAAGAATCTCCTGCACAGAAGAGCGTCGTGGGCTACAATCTATGGGGTTGAAAAGAGTCTGACATGAGTGAGTGACTAAACCCTTGCTCCGAGGACTGGAAAAAGAAACTAAATTGCTTTGCACAAAGAAGTGGGAGGAAATCTGGAGGCATTGAGTGGAAGCAGGGGGGTGTGGGGGTAGAGAGGGTGGAGAGGTGGGGAGAGGAGATCACTCAGCATGGGGTTGACCCGTGTATTAGTTTCCTGGGGTTGCCATAATTATGCACAATAAATGTAGTGGCTTAAAATAATACAAAGTAAATTTCTCACAGTTGTAGAGGCTAGAAGTCTAAAATCAAGGTGTCAGCTGGGCCGCATTCTCTCCGAAGCCTCTAGTGAAACAGCCTTCCTTGCATTCTCTAGCTTCTTTGTTCCTTAGCTTACGGCAGCATAATTCCAGTCTCTGCCTCCTTCCCACACCTGTCTTTCCTCTGCGTGTGCTGTGTTGTGCTCAGTTGTGTCTGACTCCTTGTGAGCCTGTGGACTGTAGCCCACCAGGCTTCTCTGCCCATGGAATTTTCCAGGCAAGAATACAGAAGTGGGGTGCCATTTCCTTCACCAGGGGATCTTCCCCACTCAGGGACTGAACCCACATCTCTCGTGTCTCCTGCGTTGGTGGATGGATTCTTTACCACTGCTGCCACCTGGGAAACCTCTCTTCTGTGTGTGTGTCTGTGTCCAAATTTTTCTCTTCTTATAAGACACCAGGCATTGGATTGGGCTGTGCTGCAATTTAGTATGACTTCATCTTAACTTGATTGCATCTATGAAGAGCTTACTTCCAAATAAGAGAACATGTACAGGTTCAAGGTGGGCATGAATTTTGGGGGAATACTTTCCAACTTCATCCAGACTACTAGTGTGTGATTTGGCTAAGGAATGGAAGTTCTAATATTCCATTTTTAAACGGAATGAATGAATGAATGATAAATATGGAACTGTGATATAAAATTTCTCTTTGTCTTTACCCCCAGATTTTTAGGGTAAGTTGGCTATGCAAGTGTGGAAATCAAGGAAAAGGCATCTCTCTGTTTCTGTGAGATAAGAAGGGGACACACATGAGAAGTGAAATCAGGAATGCTGGAGGGGGGATCCTGAGAAGGTAAGGCCAGGAAAGTCCCTGGGGACAAGAGCCAGGATCTGAACTGATATCTGGTTACAGACATGCAGAGAAATAAAACACAAAGATTCATCAGTGGGGATAATGGGGCTTCTCATTTTCTCCAACTGTACTTCTATGTATATTCCAAATTTTGTATGATGATTATAATTTGTTTCAACAATCAGGGAAAAAAGCAAAAGTTATTTAAAAGAAGCCCATTCAAGGTAATGGATTATTTAGATTTAAATTCAGATCATCAGAAAATGCCTAAAGAACTGCAAACTGAGTTCTTCCTTTCTTTAAGTCTCATCAGACGGCTCAGTATTATTAAAGCCATAATCTTCATCCTCCGTGAGTATAATTATCCTTTTCAAATTATTCCCTTTGATCAGCTTGGGAGTTTTCAAGAAATTATTATGATGATTTTATTAAGAAATCCCTAAGTTAAAGCAATTAGTAGTTTCCATACTAAAAATTAATCAGGACATATTACAGTTGTCCAGTAGCCACACAGACACACAGACACACACATGAAGTAGCTATGACTTATAATTGGTCATAGTCTATTTTACTTTGAAAAACAAATGAAGATTGAAGTTGTGAATGAACAGACAATAATCACCTACTACTTTTCATCACTATGCTAGAAACTGGAATATAGCAATAAACAGAATTTTCTTCTGTTCTCAAAGGTCTTACATTTCAGCACAGTGGAAGTGTTAGGATTGTTGTTGTTTAGTTGCCAAATCGTGTCTGACTCTGCAGCTCCATGGACTGTAGCCCACCAGGCTCCTCTGTCATGGGATTTCCCAGGCAAGAATACCAGAGTGGGTTGCCATTTCCTTCTCCAGGGGATCTTCCCTACCTAGAGATCAAATCCACCTCTCCTGCACTGGCAGGCGGGCTCTTTACCACTGAGTCACCAGGGGGAGGAGGGGGCAACAGAGGATGAGATGATTGGAGGGCATCACCGATTCAATGGACATGAGAGCGCAAACTCCAGAAGACAGCGAAGGACAGGGAAGTCTGGTGTGCTGCAGTCATGGGGTCGCAAAGAGTTAGACATGACTTAGTGACTGGGCAACAACAACCAGGGAAGCAACCTTAGGATCGGGGAATAAATTAAACAGACAATTACAACGACGTGGTATAAGTGTTATGATAAAGGAGTGCCAGGCTATGAGAACATCCATCTGGTAGAACTGATGTAATCTGGGGTGGAGGCGGGGGAAGTTTAGGGAAGGTCTACTCCAGAAAGTTTGAACTGAGCTCTAAGGATAAATAGGACTTTGTCAGGTATAAGAAGAGAAGAGAAAGCAGATCCATCAAGGAAGAAATTAAATGTGTAGTACTTGATTGTATTAGTAAGTAAGAACTGTTTCAGTTGCTGGTGTTAGTGACTCAAACTAGTTAAGCAAAAGGAATTTGTTAATTCATGTAACTTGTAGGTGAAGAGGAAGTGTTAGCTTCATGCGTGTCTGGATCCAAGGGCTCAAATAATGTCAGGTTTCTGTTTCTCTCTTTATATCTTTATTATGCTCATGACTTGGCATCATTTTCTAGGGCAGCTTCCTCCTCATCTGGAGCAACAGGGCCACTAGCAGTTCAGTCTCTTATTCTACTAATTCAAGAACCACACAGAATGTTTTCTCCTTCCAATTTCCACTGGAAATAGTCTTTGTAGATGTTAACTCCTCTTGGTGATGTTAACTCTGGGAGATGGTGAAGGATAGGGAAGCCTGACATGCCGTAGTCCATGGGGTTGCAAAGAGTCAGATACAACTGAGCAACTAAATAAGAGCAACAACTCCTCTTGAGAGGAGATCATCCTGACCGAGGGAGGGCCCTAAATCCAATGACTGGTGTCCTTATAAGAATAGAGGACACAGAAACACAGAGAAAACAGTGGTATGAAGACAGAGGCAGAGCTTGGAGCTGTGTCTCTACATCCAAGGGGCTCACTTGTATGGGAGCATGTTAGTGGTTTCATCCTGGGGTTTGGAGTCAGGAGCCAATTTGGGTCTCAGAGCCACTTACAATCTCTTAGTAGGAGAGACATGAGAACAAAGTGCTGCTGGTGCACAGAAAATGGCGCAACTCACCAGGCTGGCTGCATAGGCACGCGGGACTTTTCAGAGGGTGACTTCTGCCCTGTGTTCTAAAGAATGAATTAGCTGGGTGACAGTAGAAAAGGCATTGGTAGCAGATGTTAGTGGTGCCCACTTACACCTCCCTGGATGTTGCTGCCTGGCACAACAGGTGTATTTCTGCACATGCTCATTATACTTGCAAAAATCAGCATCTGAACGCCTCTGCTTGAGACTTCTGGACCTCCCAGAAACATATGCAAGAGGCTGGAAGTGCAGAGAATTAATCAGCCTCGGGACAACTTTCCCTCAGTGACTGGTTAGAGTTGGTAGATAAAAAACCAAGCAAATTCATCCTTCAGCTGGGAAAATTCTGAGTGTGTGTTACATAGTACCCCCATACTCATTAGAGAAACTCCGCTTCATTTGACTCCATCTGTAACCAGTTTGTTAATGCATCATTTATTGGCTTCCCTTCCTTTCCCTGCCTCACTTTTCTGCTTTGAACCTCAACTGGTACTTCCTGGGATGGTCTCCCAAATAAATCACTTGCATTTGATTTCTTGTCTCAGGGTATCCTTCTGAGGGAACCCCAAATTAGATAACATTCCACACAGAAAGGACAGCATGTACCAGAGTGTGAGAATGTAAGCATGGACATCTCACAACATATTTAAGACATTATCCCAATTATTTGAGAATTTGCTGCCTGGTCTTTTGGTCTAAAGTGTAAAGAATTATCCGGAGCTTAGAAATAAATGTGTACCATGTTATAACGACCCCTCTTTAATTCTGGAAATAGTTGGAGTCCAAAAGAAAAGCTGGGGATTGTTCATTTTCCCTGGAGCCCTCAGACCTACACAGGGCCCAGCACATGGTGTGCACTCAGTAAGTATTTTTTAAAAATACTGTATTGTTGATTGACTGATTTTTGGCTGTGCTGGGTCTTTGTTGTTGTGCGTGGGCTTTCTCTGGTTGCCGTGAATGGGGGCTATTCTCCAGGTGTGGCGTATGGGCTTCTCATTGCAGTGGCTTCTCTTGTGGACGCACAGGCTCTACGCATGCAGGCTTCAGTAACTGCAGCTTGGATGATCCAGAGCGCGGGTTCAGTAGTTGTGGCACGTGGGCTTAGTTGCTCTGCAGCATATGGGATCTTCCCAGACCAGGGATGAAGCCCCCATCCCCTGCATTGGCAGGTGGATTCTTAATCACTGGACCATCAGGGAAGTCCAATAAGTATTTTTGAAGTGATGATTTTATTGTGCTGAAATTGGGGTATTGCAAAATTCCAGTGCTTAGTATACAATCAGATCAGATCAGATCAGTCGCTCAGTCGTGTCCGACTCTTTGCCTACTATACCCATCTGATAAATACTTTTTGAACAGAACTAAAGTTCACTTTTCACTTTCGTGCATTGGAGAAAGAAATGGCAACCCACTCCAGTATTCTTGCCTGGAGAATCCCAGAGACGGGGGAGCCTGGTGGGCTGCCATCTATGGGGTCGCACAGAGTCGGACACGACTGACGCGACTTAGCAGCAGCAGCAGCAAAGGACACTTAACAGCCAAAAAAATTTTAAAAAAGCCTTTCTTTGTCAGGCATTGTGCCACCTAGTGGTGACTTTGAGGAGGGGGACTTTGCAGGCACTGGTTGTGTGGTCTAGACTCTCAGGAACTTCGATTTTAGTTAGGGCGCAAAGTTGTAAACTGAGTTCTTTGTAAGATCAAAACAATAGAAATAGTTAAATGTCCACAACAAGGGAATAATAAATTAAATGATGCAATATCATTTCCATAAAACATTACGCAGTGATTAAAATGAATTAACTTGATAAGAAATTTCTCCAAGACTTGCTATTCAAGTGATAAACTGAAGTCACAGAAAATACATATAATATGATGTCACCATATCAAAAAAACTCACCAAAATACACCCCATATCTTTGCTTGTTTGATTGAGTGGGGTGATGAGATGATTTTTAAGTCCTTTCCAGTTCTGAGATTCTGTAATTTTAAGACAAGTCAAAGTCTATAGTTTCTTTAAAAAACATACTGCTTTGACCCATCATATAAGAAAACTGTAAAACTTTATGGAGGGACATAAAAGAAGATCTGTATAAATGGAGACACATGCCAGTTTCCTAGATTGATAGAGTCAACACTGCAAAGATATACTTTTTTTTTCAAAATTAATATAAATTTAAAAACACAGTGATAACAAAACCAAAGTCTCAATGCACTTTTGATGGAGAAGACTTGAAAAAAGTTCTAAAGTTCATCTTCAAGGTCAAATGTATAAGAAGAGGCAGAAAATATTTGAAAATAAAATCTGTATTGTAACGTTAGAATAATTAGAATTGTATACTAGTGCCAGAACAGACAGACAAAGGAACAAAGAGAAAGTCCAGAAACAGATGCAGGTATTTATGAAAATTTAGTATGTATAAAAAGTAACACTTCAACTGAGTCAGGAAAGGATGGGCTATTCAGAACTGTTGGGACCACAGTTATCTTGGTGGTCCTTACCACAAGAAGGGCATATGCATGTGTTTGTAAAAGCTCCACGGGCCTAATCATTCAGAAAATATTTTAGAATATTTTCTAAATATTCTAGCCAACTGGTTTCTGCTTAATATCTATGACCAGAAAAACACAAGAATGGAGGAAGAGGAGTCTCAGTGTGGTTATCCAAATAAAAAGTCATGTTCCTTTCTTAACTCTCATATCTGAGTAAATTTTCAGACCTAGACCATGGAACCCATTGATCAAAGGAGGTGGCTAGGTCCCTAGGAAGAAGGACCCTGCAACACTGAGACAAGTATACCGGGGAAAGAAGAACATCCAGATATTTCTCAGGATTTGAAAGGATCTTGTTACCCAGAAATACAAAGTACCACCATGGCTCCTCTGTAAGAAAGGGGACTTCTGAATGTCAGGTAATGAGCAGAGTCCTTGATAACACAGAGCTTACAATGGTCCCTGGGCCTACAGACCCACCCATTTCCCCACTCTTGAATTCACAATTGGGAATATAAATTGGGCAGTTGGAGCAAGCCTGCACATTAGGTTCTTGGCCTTTAGTTCTCATGTGGGGAAGTCCAAATGAACACCTTTGAAACTATCCCTTCTCTATCAAGTTGAAAAAATAAAATAAAATCAATATTTCATCCAAGGGGATGTGGAGGTGACGGTAGAATTAATGCTGCCATGAACAGCCTAAAGGATGCAGGAATGGTCACCCCTTAAGTGGTCACGTTTCCATTTAGTTTGCCTGTCAGCCCTCTTCAGAAACCAGGAGGATGGCTTACAAACTACTGCAGACCTAACCATGTAGGAGCCCTGATCACAGCCATCGTGTCAGCTCTGTGACCAACATAATACAGAATCTGGACCACTTGGGCATGCCACAGAACACAGAACACCTGTTTCACTGATGACATGATGCTAATCAGGCAGAATGAGCAAGAGGTGGCTAGTATATTGGAAGGATATTTCCTTGTTAGAAAACATGCCCTTCAGAGGGTGGGAGATAAATCCGTGAAGATTCAGGGAACTGCCACTTCAATTTTCAGGGAACCAGTGGTTAGAGATATGCCAACATAGTTCCTTTGAAGCAAAAAGCAAACTACACAATACAGACAAGCAAGATAAAAGAAAAAATTATTTTAAAATGCTCTAAAAGTGATACCTAAAAATAGTGTTTCTATCCTTTAAGATGTTCTTCACTGTGCATAGAATATAACAGACTAAATTTGTAATTAAAGTATATCACTATCTGGTATCTTGAAGTCTACTATACACATCACTTTGTAGCCAGTTATTTTCAACTAACTTCCAGACGCCGCAGGTATCCCTCATCTTCCTTAAAACGTGCCATGTGAAAGCAGACAGATCTCACACTCCGAAGACTACTTCTATCAGTGCAACTTCTGAACCAAGAAACCTTAGCGTTATGGTAGCCTTCGAATCACTTTCCTTTCGGCCAGCACAGCAGGCCGTATCTACAGCAGGCACACCCTTGACTGGATCACACTAGTGAAGATGTTCCTAGGCAAGCGGCCTAGCCCATAGTCACGTCCCTCCTCCAGCCACGCGGGGGCACTAGAGCGCCATAGTTCACACGGGACCCCGGCCCTCTGGGAGGACGATCTGGGCGGGTGTGTTGACTGCCCGGTGTGGGCGGAGCAAAAGGCGTCCCGGTCCTTGCCGAGGGCAGGAAGTGAAGAGGCCGGGCTTCTCTGACGAGGTGTGCGCGTGCGCATAGGTCGAGTCGGCGGACTCGTCGCTTTTGCTACTGCTGGGGTCTGTCCTGGTGGGGACGCCTTTGCTATAGAGTGGGCCGGGCCCCGGGGAGGGGACAGAGTACTGGAGTTGGGCCTGAGAGAGCTTTCAGGGGCGCTGGGGTGCGGAGCAAGGACCCTGTGTACCCGGCGGGGTGGGGATGGCGAGGCCTGGGGTAGGGGAGGGACGACAGGGCGCCCGGGCGGGAATAGAGGGGGCGGCGTGTGGAGTCGGGGAAGAGGGGCGAGGGGGAAAGGAGGACGTGGGAGTAAAGCCTCCTTCTCCCGCCTGGTCCCCTTTTGGTGTGAATTGCAGGGACTCCAGGGCGCTACCGTGTAGCGCGGGAGTTCAAATAGACAGGTGGCTGTATTTCCGGCAAGATGACCTCCCTCTCCCAGCGTTCTCGTTTAGGCGTCCCTTTTTAAAAGTTGTGTTTCTAATTAACGTAATATGGCTCACAGTAACACCTTCTCCCGTGGAAAACTGATTCCAACCGATTTAGGCATCTTGAGACTCAAACCTCTTGTACTTCCTCACTCTTAAAGTAGAGAAAAGTTTTCCTACCTAGACCCCAGTGAAAAATAGGAAATTCCCTGTCTGAACAGCTGTAGGGTATTGAAACAATTTCTTCATGAACTTGTCTACAAAAATCACTTTTTGTGCTCTTTAAATAATGTCTCTTGTTTGTGTAATGTGGAACAACAGTTAACAATGTGCATGAGAAATTTTAGTCCAGGGAAATGAAAATACTTGCATTGAGAATTCAGGGATTGATCAGCTATAGTGACTCCAACCAAAGCAACCAAATCCTCACTAAAAGGGATTTGGGTTCGTATCCATCATTCTCAGCTGTGGTGAAAGGATGTAGGCTGACATTTGGAAGCCTAAGAACCAAGTCTGTTGCCTTCCTATTTATTATTATTTTTTTAAGCCTTCCATCATGTGTGTACTTTGCTTGAATGATTATTTTAAAGTACATGTCCTATTTTTGCCGATCCGACAGCTGTTGCCATAGAAACTAGAGAAGAAATAGTCATTTTCATCAGAGTTGTTAAAACTGTCTTCTAGGCTTCAGCTGTGAGTGCCAGTGAGGGCTGTACTTGCGCATTCTGAGATGGTACTTAAAGAATTAAGGATCTGAAATGTTCTTAGAAGCTAACAATCCAAATTGTTTAATTTCCTCACATCGTTAATTTAATAATCCTAGAAGTTTGCCAGCTATGTTTGTTGACCTGCTGCTGTTCTTTGAAGAGGATATGTAAGCCCGGATTCTTTTGCTCTGTGTAGTCTAGTCATTGGTTCTTTGAAAATGTATAAATAGACTCCTTCTCCCATTCTCTATCCTTTAAGGATAAAGCAGGGATTACAAACTATCAGGCACTATTTCTGTTCTAAGTGACACTTGTCGGTGATATAAATGATAGTGTTTTTGCTTGTATGTGTAATAGGTATGGTGTTGGGCTTTTGCTTATACCTTCTGTGTCAGTAGAACACTTTACATTTCACCGAAGTCGAGAGTGATGAGCAGGAGTTTGCTTGACATATGAGCAGAGCTAAGCAGTGTAAATAGATACGCGCAGACAGAGATGAGAGGTTTTTTTCTTTCTTTCCGCTGAGAGGTGTAAGTAAATCCGTGGGTCTGGAACTTAGGAGTTGGTGAAGAAAGGGTGGGGAAGGTGCCTGGAGAAATAGTGGGAAGTGGTAATTTGCAGGGTTTGGTCTACAGTATGTAGGAGTTTATTGAAGTGCATGGAAACCAATGAAAATTACAAATACAGTTGGCTTTATTGGCTTGAGGCTTACAACAGTAGTCACACATTCTGTAAAAATGTAAATAGCACAGAAATACAGAAGATGGGAATGCTGAATCCTTAAAACCATCATCCTGCCGCTCCAGATAACCACTGTGAATGCTTTGGTGTATATTCCTTTAGATTTATTTATATTTGTGTATACTGCCATATTTTAAGCTTTACTATTTTTGCAAATTAGGTAGTGATTTTTGTCTGGTTTGTTTTCTGTGGTATCCCTGGCATTCAGAAAGGTATGTGGTATGGCATGTAGCAGGCACTTATTAAATATTTAATGTATGAATGAATAATAAATAATTCAGAGGTCAGAATCAAAAGGGACAAACATGGCAGTCTAGGCCTATGCCCCAAATTTAGGCTGTAGAGTGTACTTAGAAAAAGGGAGTGTGGTTGATAAGTGACTGAAACTGGTCCCCCAGAGTAATGAAAAGAGAATGTTTGTTTTTGCAGTTTGGACTTTTGGTAGAAGACGTTCTATATATAAACCTTAAGTACACTTTCATATTTGAAATCTTAAATTTTTTTTTATGCATCTGCCCAAATGGTGTGCATAATAATTGCCTTCCTGAACTATTTTGCTACTCAAAGATATACTTTCTTTTTTAAAATTCATACAGTGTATGGCACTTAAGGCCATGTTTTACTGTCCTTTAATAGTCTTACTAAAGTACTTTCCCCCCAGTTCCAACTAGATTATAACCTCTGTGAGGTCAGGGATTGAATTTTATGCTGTGTCCATAACTCACATACCACCTAGCCAATGAAGAATCTTCCTAGCTACCCAAATACTAATTTTAAAATGATTTCCAGGCCTAAAATATTTTACCACTTTTCAGCTAGGTTCAAAGGAGAAGAAAACTAGAAAATATCTTGTTATTAATGTTAAACTATTATATACAATATCAGCTTCAACTCTACTGATTTAGAATTGGTAGGAATTCAAAAAGGGTTAACTAGAAGTTAACACTTGCTTAGCATGCTCTTTATTCAGATTATACATTAATGCAAGGGCAGAATGTATAAAGTATGTAAAAATGTTGAACAGTATTCAAATAGTTTGATATATAGATAATACTATTTATGAAAATTGATGTTCTGAAGCATCTTTCCAGATAATAGTATATTAACCTAGATGAATTAGATTTATGTATTTTTACCTTCAAGTTTTATTGGGCTTCCCCAGTGGCTCAGCTGGTAAAGAACCTGCCTGCCAATGCAGAAGATGCACTTTTTATTATGAAGATTTTGAAACACTAAAGAAAACTGAAAAACAAATTTAATGGCACGTATATAACCACCACTTTACACAAAGATTGCTACCATTTTTAGTATATCAGCTTTATGTCCTGTGTGTATGTATGTAGGTAATTTTATTATAAAATTTGGAAGTTTCATTCATGATGAAGAGAGTGTTCAGCAAGTATTTCAGGTATAAGATACTCACCTCCATAACCACATCTTTTGTCAACTAAGAAAATAAGCAGTACTTACCTAAAAGAATCTAAAAGCAAATTCATATTCAGATTATTCCAGTAGTTCCAATTGTCTTCTAAGGCTAATTTTTTTCTTTCAAAGTAGGATCTAATCCGAGTTTACACATTGTGTTTGGTTGCCTCTTTTTAGTATCTTTTAAAAAAATATCTTAAATGTATAGTTTATACACAGTAAATTGGACATATTTAAACTGCATATGTTTGGGCTTAGTGTATATTTATGAAATCAGCAACACAATCACAATAGTGAGCATTTTAATTGTCCCCCAAACTTTGTAATTCCTCCTCTTGCCCCTCTTTACCTCTCCAACCTCTGATTTCTCTGTAACTATAAATTAGTCTGCATTTTCTACAGTTAATATTATAAAGCTGGAATCATAGAGTATGTTTTTTGGAGGGAGAGTAGTGTTTTTTCCTGTGTATGGGTCTGGCTTCTCTCACTTGCTAGTATGGAGAAATAAAATTGTTTTTGTGTACTGCTCTTGTATTCTGCCACCTTAAGCTCATTCTAATAGTTATTTTATTTATTTATTTTTTTGGTTTGGTTTCTAGATTTCTTTGGATATTTTGGATAGACAGTCATGTTATCTAGGAATAAAGATGATATATATTTCTTATCTGGATGCCATTTATGTACATATTTACTCAATTCAATCACACTCACCAACATCTCCAGTAAAATGAATAGAAGTGGTGGGAGTGGACATCTTTTCCTTGGTCGTGATCTTAGGAGGAAAGTATATCCTTTACCAGCAAACATACTGTTGGATATGCTGCTGCTGCTGCTGTCACTTCAGTTGTGTCCGACTCTTGAGACCCCAGAGACGGCAGCCCACCGGGCTCCCCCGTCCCTGGGATTCTCCAGGCAAGAGTACTGGAGTGGGGTGCCATTGCCTTCTCCACTGTTGGATATAGATACCTGTAAATATCTTAGTTTACTGAGTGTTTTTAAAAGATTGGTTGTTGACCTTTTTGGGGGCTGTGTTGGATCTTTGTTGTTTTATTCTAGTTGCAGTGAACAAGGGCTGGCTCTTCTCTTGTTGCAGTGTGTGGGCTTCTCATTGCAGTGGCTTCTTCTGTTGCAGAGCACGGGCTCTAGGGCCTGCAGGCTCAGTGTTGCGGCTCCCAGGCTCTGGAGCACAGGCTCAGAAGTTGCGGCTCCCAGGCTCTGGAGCACAGGCTCAGAAGTTGCGGCTCCCAGGCTCTGGAGCACAGGCTCAGAAGTTGCGGCACGCAGCCTCTGTTGCTCCTTGGCATGTGGGATCCTTCTGGGTAAGGTATTGAACCCATGTCTCCTGTGTTGGCAGATGAATTCCTTATCACTGAGCCACCAGGGAAGCTCCTGGTTGTTGGGTTTTATCAAATGCTTTTTCTGTGTCTTCTGAGATGATCACGTGGTGTTTTTTCAGTTAGGGTGAATTACTTTGATGTATGAATTTTTATTCAGCCTTACATTCCTGGGACAGATGTTGCTTGGTCATGATGTATTGTCTTTTTAATATATTGTTGAGTTAGAATTCCTAAAATATTAAGAATTTTTGTATCTATACTCATGAGGGTTATTATTTTGTGGTCTTTTTGTAATTATCCTTTTTTTTTCTGTCTTTGTTATCAGGTGATGCTGGTCTTAAGGAATGGGTTGCAAAGTATTCCTTTTTAATTTCCTGAAAGAGTTTATATAGAATTGTTATTTCTTCTTTAAATATTTAGTAGAATTCCCCAGTGAAGCCTTTTCGTTCTGAAACTTTCATTGTGGGAAGGTTTTCAACTACAAACTCAATTTAAAGATCGTGTATAAGGTTCTTTAGGTTATTTATTTCTTCTTGAGTGAGCTCTGGTAATTTGTGTTTTTCAGGGAATGTGTCCATTTAATCTAAGGTGTCAAATTTAAGATTTTCTCTTTCATTGGTTTTAAGAAATTTTATATACCTTGGAGTAATTTTGTTTGTGTTTCCAGTGTGTGTGATTTGTTAAACTTCTTGATTTGCAGGTTTACAATTTTCATCAAATTTGGAAAATTTTCAGTCAGTCAGTCACTTTAGTCGCTCAGTCGTGTCTGACTTTGAGACCCCATGGACTGCAGCACACCAGGCCTCCCTGTCCATCAACAACTCCTGGAGTTTACTCAAACTCATGTCCATTGAGTCAGTGATACCATCCAACCATCTCATCCTCTGTTGTCCCCTTCTCCTCCCACCTTCAGCCTTTCCCAGCATCAGGGTCTTTTCAAATGAGTCACTTCTTCGCATCAGGTAGCCAAAGTATTGGAGTTTCAGCTTCAGCATCAGTCCTTCCAGTGAATATTCAGGACTGATTTCCTTTAGGATGGACTGGTTGGATCTCCTTGCAATCCAAGTTACTCTCAAAGGTCTTCTCCAACACCACAGTTCAAAAGCACCAATTCTTCAGCACTCAGCTTTCTTTATAGTCCAACTCTCACACCCAGACGTGACTACTGGAAAAACCATAGCCTTGACTAGACAGACCTTTGTTGGCAAAGTAATGTGTCTGCTTTTAAATATGCTGTCTAGGTTGGTCATAACTTTTCTTCCAAGGAGCAAGTGTCTTTTAATTTCATGGCTGCAGTCATCACATGCAGTGATTTTGGAGCCCCCCAAAATAAAGTCAGTCACTGTTTCCATTGTTTCCCCATCTGTTTGCCATGAAGTGATGGGGCCAGATGCCATGATCTTAGATTTCTGAATGTTGAGTTTTAAGCCAACTTTTTCACTCTCCTCTTTCAGTTTCGTCAAGAGGCTCTTTGGTTCTTCTTTGCTTTCTGCCATAAGTGTGGTGTCATCTTCATATATGAGGTTATTGATATTTTTCCTGGCAGTCTTGATTCCAGCTTGTGCTTCATCCACCAAGACATTTCTCATGATGTACTCTGCATATAAGTTAAATAAGCAGGGTGACAATATACAGCCTTGATGTACTCCTTTCCCTGTTTGGAACCAGTCTATTGTTCCATGTCTGGTTCTAACTGTTGCTTCCTGACCCGCATACAGATTTCTCAAGAGGCAGGTCAGGTGGTCTGGTATTACCATCTCTTTCAGAATTTTCCACAGTTTGTTGTGATCCACACAGTCAAAGGCTTTGGCATAGTCAATAAAGCAGAAAGGGATGTTTTTCTGGAACTCTCTTGCTTTTTCGATGATGCCACAGATGTTGGCAATTTGATCTCTGGTTCCTCTGCCTTTTCTAAAACCAGCTTGAACATCTGAAAGTTCACGGTTCACGTACTGCTGAAGCCTGGCTTGGAGAATTTTGAGCATTACTTTACTAGCGTGTGAGATGAGTGCAATTGTGCAGTAGTTAGAGCATTCTTTGGCATTGCCTTTCTTTGGGATTGGAATGAAAGCTGACCTTTTCCAGTCCTGTGGCCACTGCTGAGTTTTCCAAATTTGCTGGCATATTGAGTGCAGCACTTTCACAGCATCATCTTTTAGGGTTTGAAATAGCTCAACTGGAATTCCATCACCTCCACTAGCTTTTTTCATACTGATGCTTCCTAAGGCCCACTTGACTTCACATTCTAGGATGTCTGGCTGGGTGAGTGATCATACCATCGTGATTATCTGGGTTGTGAAGATCTTTTTTGTATAGTTCTTCTTTATATTCTTGCCACCTCTTCTTAATATCTTCTATTTCTGTTAGGTCCATACCATTTCTGTCCTTTATTGAGCTCATCTTTGCATGAAATGTTCCCTTGGTATCTCTTAGAATTTCTTGAAGAGATCTCTAGTCTTTCCCATTCTACTGCTTTCCTCTATTTCTTTGCATTGATCACTGAGGAAGGCTTTCTTATCTCTCCTTGCTATTCTCTAGAAAATTCTGGCCATTATTTTTCAAGTGTTTTTCCCTGTGTGCTATCCCTTCCCACTTTTCTTGGAGTCCATTTACTCCTTTTGAGTTATCCCACACCTCATTGATGCTTTATGCATTTCTTACAGTTTATTTTTTCTCTGCATTTGATTTTCGATGGGTTTTATTGTTATTTCAGGTTCATAAGTCTTTATTTCTACAGTGTCTAATTTGCTGTTAGTCTCATCCAGGGTAATTTTTATTTAAGACATTGTATTAATAGTTTTCCTATCTAGAAATTCAATATCAGTCTTTTGAAAAATTATATTCTTTGTCTCTATATAACATGCTCAAACTTTCCTTTAAGATTTAACACATGTGCAGTGTATATAACTACTTTAATATCCTTGAATTCCCATCTTCATCTCTTTGATTTTGGAGGACCATTGGGCTGCGCTAGGTTTTACCTTTTTGCGTAGTGGCCTGAAAACTCTCCAGGCAGGAGATTGGGGTGGCCATGAGGTTCCTTTATCTGTTTTCTCCCTGTCTCTCAGGGATGACTGGTCTTCATTGCCTAATGTCCATATGGTGCAACCTTTGTTTTCAGTTCGGTCGCTCAGTCGTGTCCGACTCTTTGCTACCCCATGAACGGCAGCATGCCAGGCCTCCCTGTCCATCACCAACTCCCAGAGTCCACCCACACCCATGTCCATTGAGTCAGTGATACCATCCAGCCATCTCATCCTCTGTCGTCCCTTTCTCCTCCCGCCCTCAATCTTTTCCCAGCATCAGGGTCTTTTCAAATGAGTCAGTTCTTCGCATCAGGTGGCCAAAGTATTGAAATTTCAGCTTCAACATCAGTCCTTCCAATGAACACCCAGGACTGATCTGGTTTAGGATAGACTGGTTGGATCTCCTTGCAGTCCAAGGGACTCTCAAGAGTCTTCTCCAACACCACAGTTCAAAAGCATCAGTTCTTCGGCGCTCAGCTTTCTTCACAGTCCAACTCTCACATACATGACCACTGGAAAGATAGCCTTGACTAGACAGAACTTTGTTGACAAAGTAATGTCTCTGCTTTTTAATATGCTGTCTAGGTGTCATAACTTTCCTTCCAAAGAGTAAGCGTCTTTTAATTTCATGGCTGCAGTCACCATCTGCGGTGATTTTGGAGCCCAGAAAAATAAAGTGTTCCACTGTTTCCCCATCTATTTCCCATGAAGTGATGGGACTGGATGCCATGATCTTAGTTTTCTGAATGTTGAGTTTAAGCCAACTTATTCACTCTCCTTTTTCACTTTCATCAAGAGGCTTTTTAGTTCCTCTTCACTTTCTGCCATAAGGGTGGTGTCATCTGCATATCTGAGGTTATTGATATTTCTCCTGGCAATCTTGATTCCAGCTTGTGCTTCATCCAGCCCAGCATTTATCATGAAACCTTTGTTTTATTTACTCTTTTTAAAAATTATTGAGGTATAGTTGATGTACAATATTGTGTCAGTTTCAGGTATACAGCAAAGTGGTTCAGTTATATATATATATATTTTTTTTTCAGATTACCTTCCATTGTAGTTTATTACAAGATATTGAATGTAATTTCTTGCACTATATAGCAAGTCTTTGTTGATTATCTGTTTTATGTATGGCAGTTTATAACTGTTAATCCCATACTGATAATTTATTCCTCCCCTTTCCTCTCCCCAATAATCTTCAGTTTGTTTCCTGTGTCTGTGAATATGTTTTTGTTTTGTATATAGACTCATCTGTATTGTTTTTTTAAGATTCTGAATATATGTGATGTTATGTAATATTTATCTTTCTCTGTGTGACTTATTTCACTAATATTCTCTAGGTTCATCCATGTTGCTGCAAATGGCAGTATTTCATTCTGTTTTATGGCTGAGTAGTATTTCATTGTGTATACATATATATACCACATCTTCTTAAGCCAGTTATCTGTTGATGGGCACTTGGGTTGTTTCCATGACTTGGCTGTTGTAAATAGTGCTGCTGTGGGCACTGGGGTGCATGTATCTTTTTTCAATTAGAGTTTTTTCTTTTCTGGATAAATAGCCAGGAGTGGAATTGCTGGATCATATGGTAGCTCTATTTTTAGTTTAAGGAAGCTCCATACTCTTTCCCATAGTGACTGTAACATTTATATTCCCACCAACAGTGTAGGAGGGTTCCCTTTTCTCCACACTGTCTCCAGCATTTATTGTTTGTGAACTTCTTAATTATAGTCATTCTGAGCAGTGAATGGTGATACTTCATTGAAGTTTTGATTTGCATTTCTATAATAATTGGTCCTTGTTGAAAGGACTGATACTAAAGCTGCAGTATTTTGGTCATCTGATGTGAACAGCTGACTCATTGGAAAGTCCCTGATGCCGGGAAAGATTGAGGGTAGAAGGGAAAGAGGGTGTCAGAGGGTGAGATGGCTGGATGGCAGCACCAATACAATGGACTTGAACTTGGGCAAACTTTGGGAGATGGTGACGGGCAGGGAGGCCTGGCATGCTGCAGTCCGTGAGGTCACAAAGAGTTGGACGTGACTGAGTGAACAACAACAATAATAATTTTCAGTGTTGAGTACCTTTTCATGTGCTTGTTGGCCATCTGTATGTCTTCTTTGGAAAAATGTCTATTTAGGTCTTCATATTCTGTTCTTTCAGTTGTTTTCAGTGAGAAGATAAGTCCCTTTCCCTCTGTCTTGACCTGAATCAGAAGTGTCAGCATAATATTTGAAAGGAACAAATTGGTATTTTAAAAAATACATTTTGTGTTAGACTTTAGTATTCCATTAAATGCTCTTTGACCTGGTTACTACCAATTACTGAAACTTTCCCTGGTGGCTCAGCTGTTAAAGAATCCCCCTGCAATGTGGGAGACCTAGGTTCAATCCCTGGGTTGGAAAGATCCCATGAAGAAAGGAAAGGCTACCCATTCCAGTTTTCTGGTCTGAAGAATTCCATGGACCGTGTACAGTCCATGGATTTGCAAATAGCTGGACACGACTGAGCGACTTTCACTTTCTTACTTTCAGTCTTGTTTTTGTTTAATCTATTTCTTGTTCCCCAAATAATTTAGCTGTTAAAATAAAAATAGACTTCTTTCAACTAAAATTAAAAAAATGAAAAGAAGCAAAAAGGTCAGATTTGTTGGACATTGGAGGTACATGTTGCTGAGTTTAAAAAAGTTAGTAAAACCTCTTTGGTTTTTGTTGTTAAGAGGAATTGCTGCGTGAGTGGTGAGTAGAAACCCAAGGTAATTTGGTTGGAGACGTGTTGAAGGAAGAACTTTTCAATGTGTTATATTTCCAGTTTGGTAATAAATATTTTGCTGGGATTATTTATAGTTTATATTTTGTGTTCCAGATAATCAAGTAAAACAAAAATGAGCTTCATCTATGGACTGCAGTCTGCTGCTAGAAACTGTTTTTTCTTCCGATTTAATTTACTGACCAACTGGAGAAAATGTAACACACAAGCTGTAACCTCACGAGACTTTCATCAAGTGAAAATTAACCATATAGTAAATAAATCTCTGGGCCTGGGAGTAAATCACGGTGATAGATGGACTCCTTTGCCTGAAAACTTTCTCTTCTATAGGACTTTTAATACCAAAAGAAAAGGCTGCCTTTTGAGTTCCAGAAGTAAGGAAATTTGGATGATTAGCCGAAAATGTACTGCATGGACTGACTCTTTTTCAAGACAGCTACCGATGAAGAATGTTCCCGTAGTTCCTGCTCATTCAATGTCGCATCCCTTGAACTGTTTACCCACAAGAGACATCAGGAGTTTCCACACTTCTCCACGGTGCCAAGCTGCTCCTGCTCCTCTGTTGTTGATGATTCTTAAGCCAGCGCAGAAACTGCTTGCAATCATTGTGGGCAGGTAAAATGCTTTTCAAAATATAAGCTTTTATATTAAAAGTTTGTAAAACTGTACTTTTAAAGAAAAATTGGTAGATTTCCCTCCCATGATTAGCTCAGTTCAGTTTCTAAATAGTTGGTGTGTATATATATATATATATGTATGTATATATATGCCTTAATAATCTTGAAATCATTTGCTGCATATATAATACAGAAATGTGATCTGTGAGAATTATTCTTATATATATTATCTAGACACTGTTTTAAAGATCTTATAATTACAAAAATCAAAAATATTTATTACAGTTCATGTGTAAGAACTGTACTTAAAACATTCCTTTTTAGTTCATGAAATTTGAGGCAATGAATCATGAAACTGAAGAACTTTGCTCATTTAAGAAAGAACTCCTAGCCAAGTTAACTCTTAATTAGTATTTGTTTATTTTTCTATTCTGTTTCCAACAAATCTTTATTTTCTTTTGGTGATCCTTTATAGCATTTAATGTTTTTAAAGCTAAATAATGCTTCGTATTTAACTTAAAACTCCTCCCTCATAATTAATCTTGTTTTCTCTTATTTGCTCCATGAAGATTGAAGAAAGGTAAAGTTAAGCATTGTCTCCCTATAAACTTATTTCATATTTGATAGCTATGAAGTGCCTTCTAGCTTTTTTACTTCCATAATTATCCACCCAGTTTTCTTTTTATCCAAAATCGAGAACTTGTACTCTAATTTATTGTGTTCTTTATGACTAAGCTTTGGCACTCAGAAAATACACAGTTAATTTAGCTCTCAATTTAAGTATGACTTCGAAGAAAGCTAGGGTTAGGCAGTAGTCAAAGAAGTAAAACCAGCTTTTATTCAGAACTTTTGTGGTAGGAGAAAAGAGACCTCAGTATAGAACCAGAGTCAGTTTTGAATACACCATGGGCTGTGCAGGTAGTGTGGTGGTTGGTAGATGGAAAACTACAGAGGAAACATCAGGAGCCAGGAGGGATTCTACTCAATCTGGTCTACCAGAGTTACTGCCGAAACAGGTGAGAGTGATCAGATACCACCCAACCATGGTGCCTATCCATGGCCTGTTCAGAAACACAACTTCACAGCAAGAGGTGAGCAGTGGGTGAACAAGCAAAGCTTCATCTGTGTTTAACAGCTGCTCCCCATCATGTGCATTACTGCTTGAGCTTTGCCTCTTATTGGATCAGCAGCAGGATTAGATTCTCATAGGAGCATGAGCCCTACTGTGAACTGGGCATGTGAGGGATCTAGGTTGCGTGTTCCTTATAAGAATCATCCCGAAACCATTCCCTCACCACCACCCCAGGTCCATGGAAAAATTGTCTTCCACAAAACCAGTCCCTGGTGCCAGAAGGGTTGGGGACCACTGACCTGGGGGATACTGGAGAAGGCAATGGCACCCCACTCCAGTACTCTTACCTGGAAAATCCATGGACGGAGGAGCCTGATAGGCTGCAGTCCATGGGGTCGCTAAGAGTCGGACATGACTGAACGACTTCACTTTCACTTTTCGCTTTCATGCATTGGAGAAGGAAATGGCAACCCACTCCAGTGTTCTTGCCTGGAGAATCCCAGGGACTGGGGAGCCTGGTAGGCTGCCTGTGTATGGGGTTGCACAGAGTCAGACATGACTGAAGCAACTTAGCAACAGCAGCAGCAGCAGACCTTGGAGATGATGAATGATAAGTAACAGGTTAGATATCACGAGTAATCAGATATGGAGGATAAGGGATTCTGACTTAACTGACCTGTGCAGAGATGAACACAGGAGTCCCGAAGTCAAAACATTCATGGGCGTCTAAGTAGAGTTTGGTCCAGGAGAGAATCTTTGTCACAACTCAGCCCAGGCTCTTGGGCTGATAGATCTTTTTCCTCCTTTTAAATTATTTAACTTTTTGTTATTACTATTATAAA
Source organism: Bos indicus x Bos taurus (assembly GCF_003369695.1). Taxonomy (NCBI): domain Eukaryota; kingdom Metazoa; phylum Chordata; class Mammalia; order Artiodactyla; family Bovidae; genus Bos; species Bos indicus x Bos taurus. The sequence goes on from NC_040078.1 coordinate 87,627,169, forward strand.
TCACCTGACATTTTGTTTTAGGTTATGTTTTCATACATTTTAAATAATGGTGTCATAAATTTTTAAATTGGAAATAAGTATACTTCATAGCTTGATCTAAGTCTTTTTAGGTTGAAACACTTTAAGGGCCTTTTAGGTATATCACTTAGCAGGACTAAAATAACTTAAAGAAATTGTTTTATAGAATAAATTTTGTCTAGAGAATGATGTATATATTTTAAATATTTGTTGTAATTTCACAGATGAACTCATGGGGGAAATTTTTTGTTCAGGTACTGAAAACAGCATTATTATTTTAGTTGCTAAGTCGTGTCCAACTCTGCGACCCTGTTGATTGTAGCCCGCCAGGCCCCTATGTCCATGGGTTTTCCCAGGCAAGAGTATTGGAGTGGATTGCCATTTCCTTCTCCAGGGGATTTTCCAAACCCAGGGATTGAATCTGGGTCTCCTACTTTGGCAGGCAGGTTCTGTACCACTGGGCCACCCGGGAAGCTACTGAAAACATTACTGGTTGTCACAATGTCTGTGAATCCTAGGAAGCAGCAGAGAACGTTGTTGCCTGGTAGAGTTGGACCTCCTCAGATGTTATCATAAAATCTCTGATTTCTGTGTTTACAGTGCCTGTGCTCTTATTACCTCTCCTTTGTCGTGTTCTCTGTAGCTTAGTGGAGTTTCTGCTACTGTGCAATATTTGTTTCTAAAATCAGTGCTGAGATAGTTTCCCTTGCATCTGACTGAAGTACTGGCAGATTGTGCCAGATGTCTGATGTCTGATGAGCAGTGGGGGGACTGGTGGTTAAAGGTGAAGATTCATTGTACCATAAGCCTTCAGTTGTTTATTTGCGCAGTTCATCCCTATTATCACATTGCCTTCCTGATTTTCCTCTTATTAACTCTGTGACCTTGGATAAGTTGTTTAACTTCTCTATGCCTCAGTTTTCTCTTCTGTAACAGGGTTATTATGAAGATTAAATGAGATGACATATGTACAGCAATTAGAAGAATACCTTGAATGTGCTCATTAGTCAATAAATGTGAACTAATGGTAGAGTAAAACAACTTCTCACTTAGCTCGTTTAAAATAACCGAAGAAGAAAATTCAAATGAACATTAGAATTTTTAACTATAGCTCTGTATAATTGATTGCTTTTTTATCATTCGGCTAAGAATTTTATAAACTGGAAAAAAACCCCATCTATACAGACATATATAAAAATTCAAGCCTTTGATGACAAAATTTTAGCATAAGCATAAAGTTTTGGTGGTATGTACTGATTTTGTTATCAGAACTTTTTGTTATCAGAATTTTTCTTTTTGCTCTAGGGGCATAAGAAAATGGTGGCAGGCACTTCCTCCTAACAAGAAGGAACTATTTAAAGAAAGTTTAAGGAAGAATAAATGGAAGCTCTTCCTTGGCTTGAGTAGTTTTGGATTGCTTTTTGTAGTGTTTTATTTTACACATCTGGAAGTGAGTCCAGTCACAGGAAGGAGCAAGCTACTGATATTGGGGAAAGAACATTTCAGACTTTTATCAGAACTGGAATATGAAGCAGTAAGTAGAAAGACTCATTTTTTAATTAGATTGCTTGATATAATATTCAAAGCAGGAAAGTTTCTTAAACATGAACAATGCACTACTTTTTAATTTTAATTTCTGATGGGGAATTAGCCTTTTTTCCAAAAAGTCTCAGACCTTTCATGCTTTGTATTCCTGCCATCTACATTGCCTTTCCTCACAACCACCTAGCCAATTCCTGATTGCAACATGTCACCTTAAATGTCACTTTCTCAGGAAAGCCTTCCTCGATTATCCCGACTGGGTTAAGCAGTGAGGCTGTGTTAGGCCCTGGGGGGCATCCTTCATAACAGACTGCATTATGAATCAGTCATTTGTAGCTTGATCACTGCTTGACTATATTGGGGCTAGGTATCCTACTTTTATTTTCTCTTTGCATACTGTACTTTCCTTTTAAAAACCACTTATGAGGGTAGAAGCATCATAATTATTTGCATAATTATCTATTTGCTGATCTGTCTCCCTTGCTAGACTAACTCCAGGGGTTCAAAGAGCCTGTTTGTTCTGTTTATCATTTTATTTTAAGTACTGGTACAGAGTACAAAGTATGCTTACTATGTATTTTTTTTTAACAAATAGATCTATAATTTGAATTTTTGTATCTTGAAAATTAAGTAGAATAACATAGTTCCCCATCCCCTAAACATCAATTGGGGCAGTTTATGTATATATTTTCTTTTTCATTAAAAAAAAAATCTATTCATTTATTGGTTTCCCTGGGCCTTCACTGCCGCGTGAGGGCTTTCTCCAGTTGCAGCAAGTGGGAGCTACGCTCTAGTTGCAGTGTGCAGGCTTCCCACTGAGGTGGCTTCTCTGGTTGTGGAGCACAGGCTGTGGGTGCACAGGCTTCAGCGGTTGCTGTGTGGGCTCAATAGTTGCAGCTCCTGGACTCTAGAGCACAGGCTTCTGTAGTTGTGGCCATGGGCTTAGCTGCCTCGTAGTGTATGGAATCTTTCCAGACCAGGGATCGAACCCATGTCCCCTGCAATTGGCAGGCAGACTCTCAATCACTGGGCCACCAGGTTGCCACAGTTTATTATGTTCTTTTTAAAAGATTTTTAAAAATTATATTCTTTGAATACAAAATAAAGTTGGATTTCAGAAGCCTTAACTCCTTGGAAAGTATAGTAACTCAAGTGAACATCTTACACCCTTAGTGAGTTCCTTGAGGGCAGATCATCTTTCTGTCCCTCATGCTTAGCACACATACGGTATACACACTTCATTTTATTGTTATTTGCTTTATTACACTTTGCAGATACTGCATTTTTAAACTTAGGAGGTTTGTGGCAACCTTGTGTCAAGCAAGTCTGTCGGCTCCATTTTTCCAGCATCATTTGCTCACTTCCTATTTGTGTCACTTTTCAGTGAGGCAGTATTTTGAGTCTTTTCATTATTATTTGTTAGGCAAAAGAGATTATGTCTCTCCCAAGGCCTAGGTGATGCTTAACATTCTTTTTAAGCTATGAAGTGTTCTTTAAGGTGTGTGCATGCACACAATAAACAGTGGGAAACCGAAAATTCTTGTGACTCACTTTACTAAGACATGCACTTTGTGGTGAATATCTCAGCAAAGATATTGAGAACTGGAACTGAACCCACAATATCTCCAACGTGTGCTATATATGCTTAATTAATATTTGTTGAATTTATAGCCTCACTTGACAACTTTGCTGTGGTTAGATTTTTATATATCAATATTTTTATTGATATATTAAAATATTTATATATTTTTATTGATATATAAAAGATATATAAGATAAGATATATAAAGATAAGACCAATCTCTTTTATACAGCTTATACAGAGATTTGAGATGTTTCTTAGAATAGTCAGAAGCAAGTTTGACAAAAGTGTTTTATTAAGGTTGATAAAGCCCTAGTGTTAAATTAGTGTATGTTCTACCATTTATATCACTAAGAAGTTAAAAAAATTACATACATGTACATATATTTTTAACTTATTTTTAGCCTATGCATGTAATACCTGCTTGATATGAAAATTCAAGCACATGTTCTTATGGGATTATTATAAAGTACTGTAATTACATATAATCTTGTTGTATCTACTTCAGTAGTGTTCTTTTAAGACAGTTTACATTGGTGACTTGTGCTTTTAGAAAATACTATGTAAAGATTTTAAAATTCATATTCTGTAAAATCTTGTTTGTAATGTATTATCAAGGTTACAGACTTCTTAATTCATATATGAAAGAAATTACACATTTTTTGGAAATTTAGCAGTTTCAGAACATCCTTAATTTTCAAATGGATGTCTGAGGAACTTTACAAATAGCTGCTGCTGCTAAGTCGCTTCAATCGTGTCCAACTCTGTGCAACCCCATAGACGGCAGCCCACCAGGCTTCCCCGTCCCTGGGATTCTCCAGGCAAGAACACTGGAATGGGTTGCCATTTCCTTCTCCAATGCATGAAAGTGAAAAGTGAAAGTGAAGTCGCTCAGTCGTGTCCGACTCTTAGCGACCCCATGGACTGCAGCCCACCAGGCTCCTCCGTCCATGAGATTTTCCAGGCAAGAGTACTGGAGTGGGGTGCCATTGCCTTCTCAGTACAAATAGCTGAGGAAAGAAGAAAAGCGAAAGACAAAAGAGAAAAGGAAAGATATACCCCTCTGAATGCAGAGTTCCAAAGAATAGAAAGGAGAGATAAGAAAGCCTTCCTCAGCAATCAATGCAAAGAAATAGAGGAAAACAATAGAATAGGAAAAACTAGAGATCTCGTCAAGAAAATTAGAGATACCAGGGGAACATCTCATGCAAAGCTGGGCACAATAAAGAACAAAAATGGCATGGACCTAACAGAAGCAGAAGATATTAAGAAGAGGTGGTAAGAATACATAGAAGAACTATACAAAAAAGATCTTCATGACCCAGATAACCATGATGGTGTGATCTCTCACCTAGAACCAGCCATCCTGGAGTCTAAAGTCAAGTGGGTGTTAGGAAGCATCACTATGAACAAAGCTAGTGGAGGTGATGGAATTCCAGTTGAGCTATTTCAAATCCTAAAAGATGATGCTGTGAAAGTGTTGTACTCAGTATGCCAGCAAATTTGGAAAACTCAGCAGTGGACACAGGACTGGAAAAAGTCAGTTTTTATTCTAATCCAAAAGAAAGACAATACCAAAAGATGGTCAAACTACCACACAATCACACTCATTTCACATGTTAGTGAAGTAATGCTCAAAATTCTCCAAGCTAGGCTTCAAGTACATGAACCGAGAACTCCCAGATGGTTTTAGAAAAGGCAGAGGAACCAGAAATCAAATTGCCAACATCTGTTGGATCATCGAAAAAGCAAGAGAGTTCCAGAAAAACATCTTCTGCTTCATTGACTACTCTAAAGCCTTTGACTGTGTGAATCACAACAAACTGGAAAATTCTTAAAGAAATGGGATGCCAGACCACCGTACCTACCTCCTGAGAAATCTGTATGCAGATCAAAAGCAACAGTTAGAACCAGACATGGAACAGCAGACTGGTTCCAAATTGGGAAAGGAGTTCGTCAAGGTTGTGTATTATCACCTGGCTTATTTAACTTCTATGCAGAGTACATCATGAGAAATTCTGGAGTAGACAAAACAGGCTGAAATCCAGATTGCTGGGAGAAATATCAGTAACTTCAAATATGCAGATGACACCACCCTTGTGGCAGAAAGCAAAGAGGAACTAAAGAGTTTCTTGATGAAAGTGATAGAGGAGAGTGAAAAAGCCGACTTGAAACATTTAAAACACTAAGATCATGGCATCTGGTCCCGTCACTTCATGGCAAATAAATGGGGAAACAAAGGAAACAGTGACAGACTTTATTTTCTTTGGCTCTAAAATCACTGCAGATGGTGACTGCAGCCATGAAATTAAAAGACACTTGCTCCTTAGAAGAAAAGCTATGACCAACCTAAACAGCACATTAAAAAGCAGAGACATCACTTTGCTGACTAAAGTCCGTATAGTCAAAGTTATGAATTTTCCAGTAGTCATGTGTGGATGTGAGAGTTGGACCATAAAGAAGCTAAGTGCCAAAGAAGTGATGCTTTTGAACTCTGGTGTTGGAGAAGACTCTTGAGAGTCCCTTGGATTGTAAGGAGATCAGACCAGTCAATCCTAAAGGAAATCAATTCTGAGTATTCATTGGAAGGACTGATGCTGAAGCTCCAATACTTTGGTCACCTGATGCGAAGAGCCGACTCACTGGAAAAGACTTAATGCTGGGAAAGATGGAAGGCAGGAGGAAAAGGGGACTACAGAGGATGAGATGGTTGGATGGTATCACCGACTGAATGGACATGATTTTGAGCAAGCTCTGGGATTGTGAAGGACAGGGAAGCCTGGTGTACTGCAGTCCGTGGGGTCACAGAGTCAGAGATAACTGAGCGACTGGAACAGCAAAATTTTTCAAAGTATACTTGGAAGAATCTCTCATGCATATAGCTTCAGAAAAAATGTCTTTGTATGGTGGTTAGTCTTAACACAGTAAAAAGAAAATGATATGCTCATTAGTTCTACAGTTCCAGTAATTTCCTTTCAGTCGGTGTGAATAAGACACTTTAAAATTAATGAAATGTTGTCCTTTTTCTGGTAGAAGTTTAGCTTTCTTATTAAGCATAGGGCATTTTATGTTGTGAAAGAAAGTTTTCATTAATTTTTATCGGAGTATAGTTGGTTTACAGTGTTGTGTTAGTTTCTGCTATATAGTAATTTCTTTTGTGTTTTGCTTTCTTATATAAAATCTTTATGTTCTCTAGGAAATGCTTTGTTTTCTAAAATATTTAGGAAAGTAGAAATAATATTTAAGCATTTTATTTGTTTATAAGCTAATAGAAAAGATGAATGAAATTTTTATTTCAACCAATTTATAGGAAAAATCTTAAGTTATTAGAACTTACTCCATTTGTGAAAAGCCAAATTTTTGCCTTTGCATAAATAATTCAAATTTGAAAAATTTGAGTATTTACTATATGCAGATTTTTCCATATTTAAAAATTAAAGTATTCAACAACATAGTGCATATAAATCACTCCTTAAAATAAAGGCTTCCCTAGTGGCTCAGTGGTAGAGAATCCACCTGCCATTGCAGGAGATGAGGGTTCCATCTCTGGGTTGAAAAGATCTCCTCGAGAAGGAAATGGCAACCCACTCCAGTGTTCTTGCCTGGAGAATCCCAGGGACGGGGGAGCCTGGTGGGCTGCCATCTATGGGATAGCACAGAGTTGGACACGACTGATGGTGCTTAGCAGCAGCAGCAGTGGCTCAGTGGTAAAGAATCCACCTGCCATTGCAGGAGATGAGGGTTCCATCTCTGGGTTGAAAAGATCCCCTGGAGAAGGAAATGACAACCCGCTCCAGTGTTCTTGCCTGGGAAATCCTATGGACAGAGGAGCCTGGTGGGCTACAATCCATGGGGTCGCCAAGAGTCGGGTACAACTTAGTGACTAAACAAACAACAATAAAAGCAGTATAAACATTTTGTAGAGCTAGCACTCTCTTAGAGACTACTTTTCTTTTTAACCTTTCAGTGGATGGAAGAATTTAAAAATGATATGCTAACTGAGAAAGACGCCCGATATGTGGCTGTTAAAGCAGTGGTTCATCATTTAATTGAATGCAATCAAGATATTCCAGGGATCTCTGAGATCAATTGGATTATTCATGTGGTTGATTCCCCAGATATAAATGCCTTTGTACTTCCAGTAAGTAAATGTTACCCAGCCTAATTTTTAATTGTTAAATTTAGTGTCCTTGTTTGTTTGTTTTTTTAAAATGGTGTTCTCATTGCTTGCATTATTTTCATTATGGTGCAGAATGGACAAGTGTTCGTCTTCACTGGACTTTTAAATAGTGTGACTGATATTCATCAGCTTTCCTTCCTTCTGGGCCATGAAATAGCACATGCAGTACTTGAGCATGCTGTAAGTATCTGAAGTGAATGTTCAGTTATTGAAATACTCCTTTGGAGTCATCTTTTAGAGAACTGAATCTTTTCAGTTTTTTTAAATTGATGGTATTTTAGTTTTTAGTAATTGACTTACTCTGTTGCCTCAAAAAATATGACTGGCTAATTTTGAGAATTTCTATGATCTTTAGTGTTTGATTCTGAATAATTAGTGTTTCTCTTAAATACTGTTTTTATCACCTGTCTTTTTTGGTAAGAAGTAATTATTCTCAACCTCTAATTATTTCAAATTAGATTTTAAACTTTCCATAATTATTAACATACTTACAATCTAGTCAGAAAATTAACTGTAGGAAAGTGATATTACTATTTAAGTGGTAAATCAGTTTTCTTGCTTTTTTATTCATTCTCAGAGAATAACTTAGAGCATCTTGGAAAATGTCTAGAATGATATGCTGTATATAATGAATGGAAAGTAATAATGATACCTTGCTATTTTACAGTTTACTGAGCTTTGTAATATATACCTTCTCATTAATAATTTTAATACTGTCCTCATGAGGTAGGTATTTAATATCCTTATGTTATATACAAGAACAGTAACATTTAAAAAGACCTTAAATGAAATGACTAATCTGACAAACTGGCAGAATTGGAACTTTAATCAAGGCTTTGTCTTTGCAAGTCCAGCACTGCTTTCTGTTACCACAGTTACCTGGTGGTTTTCAGGTCAATTTATCATACAATTCAGGTTGATTAATGCTCATGTGAATATACACATCTGTTTGACTTGGTATGAATCTAGAAAAATATTTGTTTATTCATATTTTTATTTTGATGCACTGAAAATGTACATGGCTCATTTGTCCGCATGAGTAGAAAAGGTATATTTTCTAATTAAAAGCACAAAGGTAAATACTGAAAGGATTGTAAAATGTTGTATCAGAAATGCAAGTAATATTAACTTCAAGTGGAAAAGATAATGTTATTAATCCTTCTAAAAGTCATCTCAAATTCTGTCTTTTCCTTAGAATATTAATAAGATGAGGTAGGCCAAAGTTGTGCTCTTCTGGAGTACAAATAGTAATTATTACCTTTATTTCTTCTGAGTTATAGGAAAATTAAAAAAAATTTTTTTCCTTAAACAGATACATGCAAGAATCAATCTAAACAGTTGAAATGCATTATATCTTTCTAGAAATGGTTTCATAACTGCAAAATCAATTTTGGTCATTTTTAGCTTTTAAAAGGTATTCATTTCAGTACATTAATTTTCCTGGATCTAGATCAATGTGTTATTCAGCATAATGTTGTCATCTCTGTCTCTGCAAGAACAAAAATTAGATGAGACATAAAAAGCAAATAGCAGGCTCAAAAATAGGAAATAGTTATTAATATTTCTTTGTTAGGCGTCTTAGCCATTGTCTGTACTATGTTTTCTCTTTCAGGAGTCTCCATTTTTATTTGATCTCGCCTTTTATGTTGTTTTTGTTATTCCACAAATATGGATTTAAAAATTTTTTTTTAGTTTTCTAAGATTATGTAATAGCAATTATATTCTTTAGTAATTACAAGGATTTTCTCTTCTATAATGACTTCATCACTTGGACTTGTATTTTCTAGTGCTAAAATAATTCCGTAATTGTTTTTCATGACTCTCAGTTCTTATAATGAAGCAAAAATTGCTTAGTGAGGGCAGTTTGTATTAAGAAGTATTCTAGGTGGTTATTTTTAGTTGTCAGCCATGTTTCATACACTCAAGTAATGTTTCCTGTATTGTCAGTGTCAGCCTGACAGTAACATTTATTAATCAACAATAGTGGGGAGCGGTGAACAGTCCAGTGCCTTAAACTTATATTTAGATATCGCTATTCAAAACAACCACTTTAGAACTTTTTTTGGTTACTGCTATAAGTAAATACAAAAAAATCTTGTAACTAAATTTCTTGGTGGGCAATATCAGACTGATAAAATTTCAAACTTGCTTGACTTTTCATATATTAGCTCATGAAATCAAAAGATTTTTATTTAAAATAATTTCCAATATTTTCCTGAATTGTTCTTGTTTTAACTTCTTCATATGTTCAATAGTGTTTGGTCTCTGTCTAAAAGTAAAAGCATAATAAACACATTTATTTGATTTTTAAAAAAGATTTAGCGACAATATTAGAAACTAACTTCCTGGGTTTGATTCCTTGTTCTTTTTACTAGCAGCTATGTGAATTTGGGCAACTCTTTTAACCTCTCTTCATCCTAGTTTATCTATAAAATAGGAAACGATTGTACATATTTTACAAAATTAGTATGCTTGTTAATATAAGACTCTGTAGGTTAATGAACCTGTCATTATATCTGAATAGTGGTAATAGTTGAAGCAGATATTAGTTGTATGAGTAAATGAATACATAATGTGTAAGCAAGAGACAGGAAGGATAAAGCTCACAGAAGGAAGAGAACTTGCAGTCTTACTTGGCGAAGTTCAGTTAAACACATGTAATTATTTAATGTGGTTACACACAGTGAACTAGAAAATGTAAGCCTGTCTGAATTTATTAAGTATAATTTATTGTTTTGATTTTTCTCAGGCAGAAAAGGCTAGCTTGGTTCATTTACTGGATTTCCTAGGTCTGATTTTTCTTACGACGATTTGGGCCATTTGTCCTCGAGATAGTTTGGCACTTTTGGGCCAGTGGATACAGTCTAAACTGCAGGAGGTAAGTCCGAGACAAAAACTTGAATTTGCAATAGCTTGTGGTGCGGATATTTTAATATTACTGTAAAGAAAAAAAAATCAGAAATCTTTTCATATTTTATCCTTACCATGACACATGGCTACTATGTTTTAGTGTCTTACATTTTCTCATTTGTAGTGGATACTCTTAATAATAGGCATTTAAATTAGAAAATACTACTTCTCTTAAATGATGGAGATGGATGGGTAGGAAGGGCTTGGCAGCTTCTGGCGAACATAATTTTTTTGGCATCTTTATTGTTGCTACAGAGAGAAAACCCAGTCACAACCCTTTCTTTCCTTCTGTTGTTTACCTTCAGATGTTCCTTTTGTCTCTCATAGTGACAGTGGTGTACTCACTGGATGACTCTTCCTTTCCCCAAATGTTTACATTTCGATGGGGAACTTTTTTTTTTTGGAGGATAATTGCTTTACAGTGTTGTGTTGGTCTCTCCTGTACGACAGCGTGAATCAGCCATAATTATACGTATATCCTATCCGTCTTGAGCCTCCCTCTCCCTCCCATCGCACCCCTCTAGGTCATCACAGAACACCAGGCTGGGCTCCTTGTATTGTATAGCAGCTTCGTTATCTGTTTTACACGTTGTAGTATATATATGTCAGTGCCACTTTCTCAACTCTTCCCACCCTCTGCTTCCCCACCTGTGTCCAGAAGTCCTTTTCTGTCTTCATTCCTTTCCTGCAAATAGGTTCATCAGCACTCTTGGGGAGCTCTTAAAACCTGTAAACTTTTATGGATACAGGGTTGGCAGAAGCTGCCTAATTTCTCCCACCACCTCATTCCAGCTAAGCTAGTATTACCTGGTAAATATTGAAAGGACAGTTTTAATAGGTGTTTGTTAACTTTTGCTTTATGCATAATGATAGTCATCTGATAAAATTTGTGGGGTCCTCCATCTTGCTCAAAACAGTACACTACTGAAAGGAGGTCTTGCAGTCTTAATATTTGCTTTGCTGGCTGTGATTATTTTATTTTACATCTTTACATCTTGTCCTGGGAGGTTTGGTTATTTAGGAACAATCTGTTATTTGTGTATATTCAGTGATTTGTGGAGCACCCATCAGAGTGCCATCTGGGTGCTGTTTAAATCTAATCTGTAAAATTCTTTGAGACAAATTGCTTTGGAAATTGAATAACTAAATCTTTTATTCAGTGTTACTGTATCATTTGGTTTCATTTGTATTGAAATAAAAGTTCTTAAAGGGAAAGAGAAAAAATGGTTATTGCTTAAGTTACAGAATCTCATATTTTGAATTTTATTTTTATCGTTCATGTGCTGGGAAGTCAAAGAAGGTAATGCAGGTTTTCCACCATTTATCAGTAGATAGCATTTTGTGTAATGGAATCAGAAGATTAAGTCATAAGGAAGATAACTGGAAGCTGTTTCTCTGTTGAAATGCTTGATGATCCTGTTGCTTGAGTATAATTCTTTAATAATTACACTGAAACTCAAGTAAGGATTACTTCTGTTTGAACTCTTTTTTTTTTCCTCTATTTTTTTGCTCTGAATCAAGGCCCCCTCCCAATAATTTTGGTGATGAGGAAATGCTTCTTTCTCTAGAAGTCTTGCTCATGGTGATGGGAGGGCAGAGAGGATTCTGATAGTGAAGTTATTGAGGGGGAAATGCTGACATTCTTTTGTCAGAGAAAGGAAGAGAGGAAGGAAGAAGGAGGGGCTCTCACTTAACCATTTGGATATAGTGTAGCAGCCCTCATAGAGCGCTACCAGTTAAGGTTTTGAGAGCTATTAGTAATACAGTAGCTAGCATGTATTGAGTACATACTATATGGTAGGCACCACGATAAACACTGTAACTTAATTTTGTACAGGGGCTAAGAATACAGGCTCTCATCAGATGGATCTATGTTTGAATTTAATCTCTATTAGATTTAAATTCTGTAGAACTTCAACAGATGGCTGCACTTGTTATAGGTCTCAGTTTCTTTATCTGTAAGTTCAGATAGTAGTAGTGGCTAACTCAAAGCATTACTGAAGGTTTAATGATAACATTTAAAGCAGTATTTCTCAATATAAGCACTATTCACATTTTGAATTAACAAAGAATTGACAAGATAATTCTTTGTTGTGGGGAATTGTCCTCTGCATTGCAGAAAGTTTAGTAGCCTCCACACATTTAGATGCCTCTACCCACTAGATAGGGACTTCCCTGGTGGCTCAGATGGTAAAAGCATCGGCCTACGATGCGGGAGACCTGGGTTTGATCCTTGGGTTGGGAAGATCCCCTGGAGAAGGAAATGGCAGCCCACTCCAGTATTGTTGCCTGGAAAATCTCATGGACAGAGGAGCCTGGCAGGCTGCAGTCCATGGGGTCGCAAAGAGTCGGACACGACTGAGTGACTTCACTTCACCCACTAGATGCCAGTAGCTCTCCCCACTTCTTCCCACCCCTAGCTGCAGCTGTGACAGTCAAAAATATCACCAGACATTTCCAAATGTCCCCAAGGGATAAAAATCACATTCTGTTGATAACCACCGGTTGAAAGCATTTAGCCCAGCACCTGGTATAAAGTAAGGACTCAACAAATAGGAGTTATTACTTGCTCATTTTAACCCTCTGCAACTCTAGGAGTTTGGTACTATATGAAGTACTGCTATACTTTGCCACTATATGAAGTCACTGCTTCATTTTACATATGGTACTATTGGGCTTAGAAGGGTGGAAAAATACAGCCCAGAGGTAATAGTTAATAAGCACTCAGGCTTGAACATGTTTCTCTCCTTTCAAAGCCAGTGTTTTTCATCAGTTTATAGTAGTTATACTATTAGTGCCAGTCAGTTTGTGGGGACACCTGTGGAACAGCTTTTGGTGATGAAGCCAGTATATAATACAGCTCAGCAATCTGAAACAGACATGATCGAGAAGGAAGCAAGTCATACCTAATGGTCATGTACTGTGGACTAGATCGACTTAGTTATTTCTAGCCGTCACTGACAGGTAATTAATTGCTTCCCCAATTAATAGCTCTTTTCTCAAAAAGTCCTGCCTATCCATCTTCTACAAAGTTTTAGTACTTACTGAAAATTAGTATTTAACTGGAAAGCATTCACATAAATACAAGTAATTAGGAAAATTAAAGTTACAATATCTATTTGTATTTTTTTATTGAAGTTGGAAGAAAGGTTCATTTTCCTAACTAATCAATACTTAGAAAACAAATAAGAAATTAAGATAATACATCAAAGAAAGAACATTGTGCTATGTGGTTAATTTTCTAACTGAAATAAATCTCCTAGTAGTGTCACTGGCTAGTATATAGCTGCAGTTTTTCAATTTTCTTTTAAGACTGAAAGATCAGGATGTTTCTTGGCCATAATTAAAAAACCTATGTCAATAAACTTTCTCAGGGAATCCTCTACATAGTAAGTGGAGATTATAATCAGAAAAAAATAAAAGGACTCTGATACTATGGACTCTCCCAAAATTTGTAGGCATGGTTTTTTCCTATTTGTTCCTTATTTTTAAAATATTAATCTCTGATGGGGGAAATAAAGGTTGTATTGTTTTATACCATGGTGTGCTTTAAATGTTAATCATAGCATAAGAACTATATCCTAGATAATCCATGAAATTTATTTTAAAAATCTCATTTTGTTGCTTTTTTAAATGAAATAAATAGCCTGAATGGAACCTTTCTTTCTTATTTCTTAGTTTTTGTTTGATAGACCATATAGTAGAACGCTGGAGGCTGAAGCTGACAGAATTGGACTACAGCTTGCTGCCAAGGTAAAAAGTTTAGAAGTTGAAAATACACTATCTCCTTCATATAACAAAATACAATTGTATGTTGTCTTAACGAGGTTTGGCGTGGGCGTAGAATGAGAGTTTGACTATATATAATTTTTCACTAATACCTTTCTAAAAATAATTTTATTTATTTATTCTTGGCTGTTCTGGATCTTTTTTGCTGCATGGGCTTTTCTCTAGTTGTGGCGAGTGGGGGCTACCCTGTAATTGTGCTGCGTGGGCTTCTCATTGCAGTGGCTTCTCTTGTGGAACACGGGCTCTAGGGCACATGGGCTTCAGTAAATTGCCACATGTGGGCTCAGTAGTTGTGGCTCCTGGGCTCAAGAGCACAGGCTCAGCAGTTACGGTGCACAGGCTTAGTCTCTCTGCAGCATGGCGGGGCGGGTGCGGGGAGGGTCTTCTTCCTGGACCAGGGATCAAGCCCATGTCTCCTGCATTAGCAGGTGGATTCTTTACCACTGAGCCACCAGGGAAGCCCGTCATCAATTATCTTTTTAAGTCTGTCCTCTCTGGAAGCTATTGCTATCTTTATTTGACTCTTTTCCCTTGTTTTGCTGATCTAAGGAGGCTTTCTGAATAAGATGATGTACAACTGTTCTTCCCCACTTGGAAAAGGGTTTATCTTGTTGTAGCTATAATCTCAGCTGAACAAACTGAATTTTTACCATTTAAATAAATGGTAGAAGAACAGTCTTATTACTTTGTATCTTTTAGGTTATAATTTTTGTTATAGCAGATGACTTATTTTTGCTAGCCACAGAGAGCAGCTCTGGGGTCTTATTTTGGTTTATGTTGGGTTTATTTGAAGCTACTTTTATGCCTGGCTACTGTTTTTTATCATGTGTGATAAATGTGTATTAGTAGGATTTAACATTAGAAGTAAAACTGCATTTTTAAAAATTGGTGAAAACAGTGCCACTTCAAATGTTAAATTCAAATTGTATTTGATTCTTTGTTGAGTTTTCAGTAGTTATCAGAAATCCTAACTATTGAAAATCACTCTTACCTGAATTTCTCATTATGAGTTTTATGTATTTAATTTCATAAATCGAGATTAAAATTCAAAGTTCAAAAAATTCAATAAATCCAAAAAAGCTATGTTCTTTGAATGTTGCATAAACAGGATTAAATGAATTCTCAGACCTCATAGATTAAGGGGTTCTCAAATAGTGGGCCACAGGTTAACTCTTTCAAGAATTTCCCAATTTTAATGTACTATGGTCTGTGAAATTTTCCCTCTAGGTAAGTGCCTTCTGTGTTCTGGCTCAGAAATATTTGCTTATTTCAATAAGTTGTTCCTGTTTTATTTCCAAGAAGTTTTCTTGTTTTTTTAAATATAAGGAAGAGGTCAAGATAATTTTTTCCCCATGTGGATATCTAATAGACTCAGCACTGATTATTGCAGATTTTCTTTTCTCCACTAAACTTCAATTTCTGTGTCATGAATGTGGGAGGCTATATGTGAGTCTGTTTTTGGACTCCCTGTTGTATTCCACGGGTTCGGTATTTATCTTTGAGCCAGTACCACCTTTTCATTATAACAGTGTAATAAATTTCGACATCTCATTTCTTGATGCTGAAGCTGAAGCTCCAATCCTTTGGCTACCTGATGTGAAGAGCCTACTCATTGGAAAAGATACTGATGCTGGGAAAGATGGAAGGCAGGAGAAGGGGGCAGCAGAGGATAAGAAGGTTAGATAGCATCACTGATTCAATAGACATAAATTTGAGCAAATTCTGGGAGATAGTGGATGACAGAGGAGCCTGGCATGCTGCAGTCCATGGGGCCACAAAGAGCTGGACATGACTTAGCAACTAACAACAACAACATGCCCAGTAGTGGGAATACTGGATCATATGGTGGTTTTTGGAGAAGAAAATGGCAACTCATTCTGGTATTCTTGCCTGGGAAATCCTATGGACAGAGGAGCTTGGCAGGCTACATTCCACGGGGTCGCAAGAGTCGGACACAACTTCGCGACTGAAGCACCACCATGGTGGTGTTAGGCGTAACTTGTTAAGGATCTCCATGCTGTTCTCCACACTGACTATATCAGTTTACATTCCCACAGCAGTGCAGCGTGGTTCCCTTTTCTCCACACCCTCTCCAGCGTTTATTGTTTGTAGTTTTTCTGATGATGGCTGTTACAATTGCTGTGAGATAATGCCTAAAAGTAGTTTTGATTTTCATTTCTGTTATAGTGAATAATATCGAACATCTTTTTATGAGCTTCTTGGCCATCCCTGTGTCTTCTTTGGAGAAATGTCTGATTTCTAAGTTTTGACTCTCTAGTCCTGATAGACAGTCAAAGGCTCTTCTACCTCCTTCTGCTTGGGTTTCTTTTGATTTCTGCATATATTCTTAGTCTCTTGCTCTTCACTGCTTAAAATTTAATAAGATTTGCTGGTTGGAATTGTGAAACAGAGGATCAGACTCACCTCAGTGAGCTTTCCTTCTTTCTGGGATTTTGGCTTTTCTAGTCTTGGTTGACTTGATAACTCTCCAGTACCTTTGAACAAGTGTTATTTATGTTTTATCCAAATTTTCTAATCACTTTTGATGGAAACTTTGGTCTGCTATAATAAGCTACTTGTCTCTATCACTGTTAGGAGAGGAACTCCCTAATGCAGTCTTTTAAATAGCTATCTAATATTCTGTAATTTGGATAACTCATTTAACTATATGCTTATTGATGAACTTCTGGAGGTACTTCTAGTTTTTGTTGTTGTTACGGTTTTTATTGCAATAATTCTGAAATTGACAACCTTATACACATATCCTTCCGCTCCTTGGGCTTTTATAGCTATAGGGTGGGGTTGCTGGCATTTCAATGTTTACTTTAAAAGACACTCTCAATTATTTCAGAATGTTACTAGCAAGTCTTACCAGTGACAAAACCAGAATGCCTTTTTAAACTCCCCTCAACAGCACTGTTCTTAATACCTTTTTTGTTAATTTGGACAAAAAATGAGATCTCAAAAATTGCTTTTAAAACTTGAATTTTCTTGCTTAGCAGTAAAGCTGAGCATAATGTTTTATTTTCATTGGCTCTTTTAAAAACAATTTCTTCTTTTGTGGCTTGCCTTTTATTGTGTAAAAGGCAATCTACTTTTGATGAGTAGATTTTAAAAATACATATTCTAGCCTCCCCCCTTGGAAATTCAGAATCAGTAGCTAGGTGACCAAGGTCTGAGTCTGGAGTGTCTTTAGGAGCTGCAAGTGATTCTGATATCCAGTCAGATTTGGAAATTACTACTTTGAGTAATCAAATGTCAGTTTTGTTTTTTGAGGTCATTTGGTAAGTTAAATTTCCTGTTTTATTAAAAAAAAGGAATTAAACTAGAGAAGTTATTAAAGAAATATTGATATTCCTTTGATTATTTATGATATGCAATCCATATTATATATATTTTAAAGAGTATATCTGGGTAGATAAAACTATGATTTCACTTTCTTTGTGTTGTGGACTAGTGACCTTTTACCAGTTGTGATATTATGGTTTGTTTATTTAGTTCAAAGGAGAAAACAGTATTGCTGCAGATGTTAAGTGATGAATCCATAGTGATGAAGTAATATCTTTATTATGGAGCACTTAGGATATAAAAATGCCATCTCTGAATACAAGTATTTCTTTTCCTTCCAAAGGGAGAAATAAGTATGAAAACCTCAATTATGTTCATACTACCACTTTATTCTGTGTCACCTTTATAGATAGTAACACCATTATCTGCCATTTAATATTTATTATATTTTTATACTTTGCTTAGCATTTTAAATGATCAGATTGATCATATTCTTTGCAGTCAAAGGTGGAGAAGCTCTATACAGTCAGTAAAAACAAGATTGGGAGCTGACTGTGGCTTAGATCATGAACACCTTATTGCCAAATTCAGACTTAAATTGAAGAAAGTAGGGAAAACCACTAGACCATTCAGGTATGACCTAATCAAATCCTTTGTGATTATGCAGTGGAAGTGACAAATAGATTCAAGGGATTAGATCTGATAGAGTGCCTGAAGAACTATGGATGGAGGTTCATGACATTGTACAGGAGGCTGTGATCAAGACTATCCTCAAGAAAAAGAAATGCAAAGAGGCAAAACTGTTGTCTGAGGAGGCCTTACAAATAGCTGAGAAAAGGAGAGAAGCGAAAGGCAAAGGAGAAAAGGAAAGATATGCCCATTTGAACGCAGAGTTCCAAAGAATAGCAAGGAGAGATAAGAAAGCCTTCTTTAGTGATCAATGCAAAGAAATAGAGGAAAACAATAGAATAGGAAAGACTAGAGATCTCTTCAAGAAAATTAGAGATACCAAGGGAACATTTCATGCAAAGATAGGTACAGTAAAGGACAGAAATAGTAGGGACCTAACAGAAGCAGAAGATATTAAGAAGAGGTGGCAAGAATTAGCAGAAGAACTATGCAAAAAAGATCGCCACGACACAGATAATCACGATGGTGTGATCACTCACCTAGACCCAGACATCCTGGAACGCAAAGTCAAGTGGGCCTTAGGAAGCATCACTATGAACAGAGGTAGTGAAGGTGATGGAATTCCAGTTGAGCTATTTTAAATCCTAAAAGATAATGCTGTGAAAGTGCTGCACTCACTATGCCAGCATATTTGGAAAACTCAGCAGTGGTCACAGAATTGGAAAAGGTCAGTTTTCATTCCAATTCCAAGGAAAGACAATGCCAAAGAATGCTCAAACTACCACACAATTACACTCATCTCACATGATAGCAAAGTAATGGTCAAATTTCTCCAAGCCAGGCTTCAGCAGTATGTGAACCATGAACTTCCAGATGTTCAAGCTGGTTTTAGAAAAGGCAGAGGAACCAGAGATCAAATTGCCAACATCCGTTGGATCATTGAAAAAACAAGGGAGTTCCAGAAAAACATCTCCTTCTGCTTTATTGACTATGCCAAGGCCTTTGACTGTGTGGATCACAACAGACTGGAAAATTCTTAAAGAGATGGGAATACCAGACCACCTGATCTGCCTCCTGAGAAATCTTATGCAGGTCAAGAGGCAACAGTTAGAACTAGACATGGAACAACAGACTGGTTCTAAATTGGGAAAGGAGTTCATCAAGGCTGTATATTGTCATCCTGCTTATTTAACTTCTATGCAGAGTACATCATGAGAAATGCAGGACTGGATGAAGCACAAGTTGGAATCAAGATTGCCGGGAGAAATATCAATAACCTCAGATATGCAGATGACACCACCATTATGGCAGAAAGAGAAGAGGAACTAAAGAGCCTCTTGATGAAAGTGAAAGAGGAGAGTGAAAAAATTGGCTTAAAGCTCAACATTCAGAAAACAAAGATCATGGTATCTGGTCCCATCACTTCATGGGAAATAGATGGGGCAACAGTGGAAACAGTGACAGACTTTATTTTTGGGGGCTCTAAACTCACTGCAGATGGTGATTGCAGCCATGAAATTAAAAGACACTTGCTCCTTGAAAGAAAAGTTATGACCAACCTAGACAGTGTATTAAAAAACAGAGACATTACTTTGTCAGCAAAGGTTCGGGTAGTCAAAGCTATGGTTTTTCTAGTAGTCATTTATGGATGTGAGAGTTGGACTATAAAGAAAGCTGAGCGCTGAAGAATGGATGCTTTTGAACTGTGGTGTTGAAGAAGACTCTTGAGCGTCCCTGGGACAGCAAGGAGATCCGATCAGTCCAACCTAAAGGAAATCAGTCCTGAATATTCATTGGAAGTACTGATGGTGAAGCTGAAACTGTCAATACTTTGGCCATCTAATGTGAAGAACTGACTCATTGGAAAAGACCTTGATGCTGGTAAAAATTGAAGGCAGGAGGAGAAGGGGATAACTTAGAGAGTCAGATGGTTGGATGGCATCACTGACTCAATGGACATGAGTTTGAGTAAATTCCAGGAGTTGTTGATGGACAGGGAGGCATGCTGCAGTCCACGGGGTCGCAAAGAGTCAGACATGACTGAGCAACTGAACTGAACTGATCCTCGATGGTCAGTTTGAGTATCCGGAACTTGACTCTTATTTGTGGCGTGTGTCCTCTTTTTGGACACTGATGCATCAGACTCCGTTGACTTCTTGCCACTTAATAGTCAGATCACGTAATTCTCTTATTCCTAATCCTTTCCTTATCAAGCAACCTTCTGATTGTAGTCGGACTTCCTTTGCCTGGACTGCCTTGCCTGCGAGGGAGAGAACATGCTGACTTGAGGACACACATGCCCTGTGCCCTTGTGGTTTGGGTAGTGATAGTTACTGCTGTCACCTAATAGGTTGGCATTCTGATTTTACGTCTGTCTAGTGAGCTTGGTTAATGGAAACTGTTCCTGAAAGATGGATCTATTGGTCATGTGCTGTCCCATTGGATTTATGAGCTTTTAAGGCCAAGGGCTAAATAGAAATATGGAAAATCCATTAGAATCAAGTTACTCGAGATGCCTCTTTCATGGTAAGCAGCTTCTCTCTTCTAGAGACACTCTTTGTCTACTCTGCTATTGGCTGTGAGTGAGTTTGTTTTTTATATTTGCATTCTTATAGTTTTAATTTTTCATTTAATTTTTATAAAAATTAAAAAGTTTTAAATTATCACTATATAAATAACCAGAATGACAAATACAGTTGTAAAAACGGATAGAACTAAGGTGTCCTAAGCACAGAGTAACAGCTAACTGTCCAGCTGACAAAAAGATAGCCTGATTTTGTTGTGTGTTTATTCATTTGTCCCTGTAAAAAGAATTTGACACTTTACCGTCATTTACAGAAATGACTCTTGTTTATTTGATTTCACAAAAAGCTGTACCATGTTCATATATTTTTTGAGTATCTGTTTCTTAAATATGAGAAAGAAAACTAGTTTTCTTTTGTTTGTGCTAAGCTGGGGGACAGCCTCTTGATTATTTTTGATTGTCATACTGACTGTGGAGGTAGGATTGCTGATGTTTAGTGGGCATGCAGTGGGCAGGGATCTTAAATACCCTGTAGTGGCCCAGAGAGCTCTCCAGAATGAGGTATTGTCCAGCCCCCAAATCTTGAAAGTGCCCCTCTTAAGAAACATAGTTGGCTGATTGCTTCAAGTGATCTGAAGAACTGTGCACATAGCACCATCTAGTGGGGGAAATATCAATAGGTAATAAGCAAAACTTCCTTTCATAGCAGGAGTGAGAAAATTAAAAAATCTGAACTCTCTGTAAAATGATAAGTTATAGAATCCCAGATTTTTGAAGCAGGAAGGAAAACTGGAGATAATCTGATCCATCTTCTCCTTTTACAGATTAGAAAATTAGGGCCCAAAGAGGTGCAGTGATTTGTCCAGTAACATACGTATGTGTGTGCGTGCTAAGTCGTTTCAGTTGTGTCCAACTCTGCAATCCTATGGACTGTAGCCCACCAGGCTCCTCTATCCAGTTGTTCAGGCAAGAATAATGGAGTGGGTTCCCTTGTTATGCGCTTCCCAGGTGGCACTAGTGGTGAAGAACCCGCCTATCAGTGCAAGAGATGAAGCACACGCAGGTTCCGTGCCTGGGTCGGGAAGATCAGGGCCATGGCAACCCACTCCAGTATTCTTGCTGGAGAATCCCGTGGGCAGAGGAGCCTGGTGTGCTGGAGTCCATAGAGTCGTAGAGTTGGATACAACTGAAGTGACTTAGCACGCAGTTAGTACTACAGCAAGAGCCAGGGCTAGAATTCAGGTCTCAGTTTTCCAGGTTGGTAATCTGGCCTTTTACATAGCGAACTGACTATCTTTGTGTCCTATTTGTGTTAAAGTCTTATGTTTTTAGTGATTTATTTAAGAAAGAAAAAATAATAAATGAGAACGTCTCATTTACTAGGTGTGCCATGAAGTCAGCTCCCCTAATGCACGTGTTATAGATTACATCTTATTTTGAACCTGATTGTTTCACCTAGAGAAAAGAGACAAGCTGTTGTGATTTCATTTAATTTTTTTTTAGTTGCTCTGATTTCAGCACAAGTTTTTGAATCTTATGATAAAACATTTTAGGATAGATAAATAAATGCATGAAAATTTATTAAAATTATGTAGAACTGACATGTTGGCAATCAAAAATGCAGAAAACTTTAAAATGAAATGAATTATAGAATAATGGAAGTTGTCATTTTTCCTCTTTGTTAGGGTACATAAAATTGGTTTTGATAAGTCATTGTTTTTCTTTTTAAGTGAGTGGGATTGGCACATATTGAGAATAGTTTAGCAATAACCATCTCAGGACTATGTCACATTTAGTTGGTTGTAAAAGAGCAGTTTTTAATTATTGACTGGAGAATATTGTTTAAACAAGAAGTGGGTTATAAGGTGAGCTTTAACAAGTGGTACGATATTGGCAAAAGGAACCTGTAAGAGACTGAAATAAACTGAGACATCCTGGTAGATGATGATGGTAATGGTAGTGATGGTAACAATGATGATGATTTTTGACAACAGTGATAATAATAGTTCACATTTCTTTATGTATTGCTCATGTTCTGAGTGTTTTTAAATATGCTACCTCTTTTAATCTTCATAGCAACCCTGTGAAGTACAATTAATCTCTCATTTTTATGGATGAAACTGAGGGATGGAGAAAGCAAGTAACTTGTCAAAGGGCTCACAGATAATAAAGTTTTCTCCTCCTACTTCTGAAATGGAACTTTTTGATAATATTGGTTTGGCCAAAAGTTTTGCTCTGTAAGATGGTATGGAATAACTCGAACAAACTTTTTGGTCAACCCAATACTTTAACCTGCTAGGAACAGTTTTGGACATCTGTCCTGTTGTCCGTAAAATGACCATTTTTATATATGTTTTCAGTTCCTTTAAATTTAATTTTATTATAGCCTCAGTGTATTCTTCTACATCTAAGAATCCAGTTACCCTTCTGCTACAGTTCTTTATAGTGTTATCTCAGATGGCTGTTTTATCTACCACATGTCTATGTAGAATACAAGGGAGAATGCCAGAATGACTCAGATAAGTGTAGGGTGTTGTTGCCATTCCAAAGAAAAATTCAGAACTGCTAGTGTCAGAATTTACCTCTTAGAGAACATGGTATCTGGCAGGAGTTTGGTTGGAGAGTCTAGGTGAATAGAAAGACTAAGATTTAGAGATACTTTTCTTCTGCCGCATTTCTCTTTCTCTCTTCCTCTGGGACTTCTGTAATGTATAAATTGGTCTGCTGATGGGTAATATTGCATAAATTCCTTAAGCCTTCTTCATGAGATGATTTCTAATGCCTTGTCTTCGAGTTCACTGATCCTTTCTGGATCTAGTCTGATGTTGAATCCCTCTACTGAAATTTGTCAGTTTATTTATAGTATTCTTCAGTTCCAAGATTTTTGTTTGGTACTCTAGTAATTTCTATCTCTTGGCTGCAATTCATGCATTTCTCCTGACCTCGATGAGCAGCTTTATAATGGCTGGTTTGAATTCTCTATCAGGTAAATCGTCATTAGGGTTGATTTCTGGAGATTTAGCTTGTTCCTTCAGGACTCATTTCCCCATTTCTTCATTTCTCTTGACTTATGGTATTGGTATCTTCACAATGGAAAAAACAACCACTGCTTTCAGTCTTCACAGACTGGCCTCAAACAGGAGGAGATCTTTGCTGATCAGCCCAGCCAGAGACTTAGGTAACCTCTCAAACATTCAGGCTAGTCTGAATCTGTCTTTGGTCCCCATGCTCCCCAGGCATCTAAAGTACTCTAGAGTCTATCAGTGCCTTAGATAGATGTGACAGTGGCTAGTCCCTTGGGCAGCTCCTAGAAATGTAGGAGCACTACATGTGTGGTTCACCTCCTACTGCCCCAGGGCACTGGGATTTTTGTTGTTGTTGTTTATGTGGTGTATGCCATTGATTTATTTGTGGACATTGAAAAATCCTTGCATCCCTGGGATAAATCCCACTTGGTCATGGTAAATGATCTTTTTAATGTATTGTCGGATTCAGTTTGCTAGTATTCTGTTGAGGATTTTCGCATCATGTTCATCAGTGACATTGGCCTGTAATTTTTGTGTATATGTGAGATCTTCATCTAGTTTTTGGTGTCAGGGTGATGCTGGCCTTACAGAATGAATTAGGAGGTGTTCCTTCCTCTTCGGTTTTTGGGCATAGTTTCAGAAGTATAAGTGTTAACTCTTCTCTATGTTTTTGGTAGAATTCACCTGTGAAGCCCTCTGGTTCTGGACTTCTGTTTGTTGGACGTTTTTAAATTATTAATTCAATTTCATTACTGGTAATATATTTTCTGTTTCTTCCTGGTTCAATCTTGGGAAATTGTACCTTTCTAAGAATTTGTTCATTTCTTCCAGGTTGTCCATTTTATTGGCATATACTTGTTTGTAGTAGTCTCTTATGATCATTTGTATTTCTGTGATATTGGTTGTAGCTTCCCCTTTTTCATTTCTAATTTTATTGATTTGAGTCCTCTCCCCCCCTTTTTTTTCTTGAGTCTGGCTAAAGGTTGATCAGTTTGTTAATTTTTTCAAAGAAGCAGCTCTTAGTTTCATTGATTTTTTTTTTCCCCATTGGTTTTTGTTTTGTTGCTGTTTCTTTCCTTCTACTAATTTTGGGTTTTGGATTTTATTCCCCTTTCTCTGGTTTCTTTATGTGTAAGTCAGAGTTGTTTATTTGAGAGTTTTCTTGTTTCTTGAGGTAAGTGTGTATCACTATAAATGGCCCTGTTAGAACTGCTTTTGCTGTGTCCCATGGGTTTTGGTCCATTGTATTTTCATTTTCACTTATCTCTAGATATTTTTTGATTTCCTCTGTGATTTCTTCAGTGATCCATTGGTTGTTTAGTAGCATAGTGTTAGACCTCTACTAAACAGTATACTTTTAAACAGTCAAAGAATTTAAAGAAGAAATCACAAGGGAAATTAATAAATATAGAGATGAATGAAAATGAAAACAATATACCCAAAGTTAGCTCTCAAATATACAACTTAACTTTACAACTTAGCTAGAAAAAGAATAGACTAAACTCAGAGCTAGTAGAAGGAAATTTAAAAAAGATTAGAGTGGGGATAAATTAAATAGAGAATAGAAGAACAACAGAGAAAAATCAACAAAACCAAAATTTTGTTCTCTGAAAAGATAAACAAAATTGACAAATCATGAACTAGCTGGACTAATAAAAATATAAAGATGACTCAGATTACTAAAATCAGAAATGAAGTTGGGGACACTTTTACTGATTTTGTAGAAATAAAAAGATTATAATAGTGTGCTGTGAACAATTGTTTGCCCCAGATTGGATAGCCTAGATGAAATGGACAAATCCCTAGAAACACAAAACCTACCAAGACTAAATCATGGAGAAATAGAAAATCTGAATAGACCTGTAACTACTGGTGCTAGTGGTAAAGAACCTGCCTGCCATTGCAGGAGACGTAAGAGACACAAGTTCGACCTCTGAATTGGGGACATTCCCTGGAGGAGGGCATAGCAACCTGTTCGAATATTCTTGCCCAGAAAATCCCATAGACAAAGGGTCCTGGTGGGCTACAGTCCATGGGGTCGCAAATAGTTGGACATGACTGAAGTGACTTAGTACACATAACTAGTAATTAGATTGAGTCAATGATCAGAATCTTCCAACAGAGTGAAGTCTTGGATCTGATAGCATCACTGAAGAATTCTGCCAAATATTTAAAGAATTAATATCATTACTTCTCAAATTTCCTAATAAGATTGAAGAGGAGGGAATACTTCCTTGTCTGTGAAACCCATATAATCCTAATATCAAAGCCAGACAAAGATGAACAAGAAAAGAAGGATTCCCTGGTGGCTCAGAAGGTAAAGCATCTGCCTGCAATGTGGGAGACCCGGGTTCGATTCCTGGGTCGGGAAGATCCCCTGGAGAAGGAAATAGCAATCTACTCCAGCAGTCTTGCCTGGAAAATCCCATGGACGGAGGAGCCTGATAGGCTACAGTCCATGGGGTCGCAAAGAGTCGGACACGACTGAGCTACTAGCTACTACTATGAACATCAGTGCAAAGATTCTCAAAAGAATACTAGCAAATAGAATTCAGAAGCCTATTACAAGGATTATACACTGTGGCAAAATGAGATTTATCCCTGGAATACAAGAATGGGTCAATATACAAAAATTAATCAATGATATGCTATTATCAACAAAATGAAGGAAAAAAGCTGTGTGATTATCTTAACTAATACAGAAAAAACATCTGACAAAATTCAGCACCCTTTCATGATAAGGAACAGGCAACAAAATAGAGACAAAAAGAAAACTGTATCACTGCAATGAAAACCATACATGAAAAACACAGCAGCAAAGACTGAAAACTTCCTTTAAGATCAAGAACAAGACAGGGATGCCCAGTTTCACTTCCACTCAACATAGTAGTAGTAGAACGTTTAGCCAGAGCAAGAAAAAGAAATAAAAAGCATCCAATTAGAAAAGAAGAAGTAAGATGATATGTGTGTAGAAAATCCTAAAGACTCTACCAAAAAAGCTGTTTAAACTAATAAGTAGCAGGCTACAAAATCAGCACACACTAATCAGTTGTATTTCTATTCATGAACAGTGAATAATCTAAAAATGAAAACTACAAAAATAATTCCATTTGTAATAGCACCCATAAGAGTAAAAGACTTGGGAATTAACTAAGGAGGGAAAAGGCTTGTACAGTGAAAACTACAAAACATTTCTGGAACAACTTAAAGATGACATGAATGAATGGAAAAACATCCTGTACTTATGGATTGTGAAACTCAATATTGCTAAAATGTCAGTACCCAAACCAATCTACAAATTCAGTGTAATCTCTGTAAAATGCCAGTGATCTTTTTTTTTTTTGAGAAATAAAAGAACCCATCCTAGAGACTTCCCTGGTGATCCAGTGGCTAAGAGTCCACATTTCCACTGCAGGGGTTTCAGATTCAGTCCCTGATCAGGGAAGTTCCACGTGCCACATGGCATGGCCGAAAAAAGAGAAAAACCTATCCTAAAATTCATATACAATCTTGAGGAACCTGAGTAGCCAAAACAATCTCGAAAAAGAACAAAACTTGAAGACTCATGTTTCCTGATTTCAGAACTTACTCTACAAGTGTGCAGTAATCCAAGCAGTGTGGTGTTAGTATGAAAGACTTATAGACCAATAGAATAGAGTAGATAGCCCAGAATTAAACCGTCATGCATATGGTCAAATGATTTTTTGCCAAAAGTGGAAAATGGGTAAAGGACAATCTTTTCAGGAAATAATTCTTAAAAAAAGAGGATCAGTTCAGTTCAGTCACATCTGACTCTCTGCGACCCCATGGACTGCATCACACCAGGCTTCCCTGTCCATCACCAACTCCTGGAGCTTGCTCAAACTCATGTCCATAGAGTCGGTGATGCCATCCAACCGTCTCATCCTCTGTCATTCCCTTTTCCTTTCGCCTTCAATCTTTCCCAGCATCAGGGTCTTTTCCAATGAGTCAATTCTTCGCATCAGGTGGCCAAAGTATTGGAGTTTCAGCTTCAGCATCAGTCCTTCCAGTGAATATTCAGGACTGATTTCCTTTAGAATGGACTGGTTTGATCTCCTTGCAGTCCAAGGGACTCTCAAGAGTCTTCGCCAATACCACAGTTCAAAAGCATCAGTTCTTTATCACTCAGCTCTCTTTGTAGTCCGACTCTCACATCCATACATGACCACAGGAAAAACCATAGCTTTGACTGTACGGACCTTTGTCGGTAAAGTAACGTCTCTGCTTTTTAATATGCTGTCTAGGCTTGTCATAGCTTTTATTCCAAGGAGCAAGCGTCTTTTAATTTCATGGCTGCAGTCACCATCTGTAGTGATTTTGGAGCCTAAGAAAATAAAGTCTGTCACTGTTTCCATTGTTTTCCCATCTATTTGTCATGAATTGGCAAATGGGTTCAGATGCCATGATCTTACTTTTCTGAATGTTGAGTTTTAAGCCAACTTTTTCACTCTCCTCTTTCACTTTCATCAAGAGGCTCTTTAGTTCCTCTTCACTTTCTGCCATAAGGGTGCTGTCATCTGCATATCTGAGGTAATTGGTATTTCTCCCTGCAGTCTTGATTCCAGCTTGTGCTTCATCAAATCCAGCATGAAGCATAATGTACTCTAC
This sequence comes from Bos indicus x Bos taurus, assembly GCF_003369695.1. Lineage (NCBI taxonomy): Eukaryota > Metazoa > Chordata > Mammalia > Artiodactyla > Bovidae > Bos > Bos indicus x Bos taurus. The sequence continues at coordinate 87,655,287 of NC_040078.1, forward strand.
ATATAAATTAAATAAGCAGGGTGACAATATACAGCTTTGATGTATTCCTTTCCAAATTTGAAATCAGTCCATTGTTCCATGTCCAGTTCTAACTGTTGCTTCTTGACCTGCGTACAGATTTCTCCACAAAAGAGTGGAGCTGGACCTTTATTAATACTGTATACAAAAACTAACTTGGACCTAAGTGTAAGACCTAAAACAAAAACTCTTAGGAAAAAAGCACAGGGCAAAAACCTTCACAGCATTCGTTTTGGAAATGATTTCTTAGATGTAACTCCAAAGGCACAATTGACAAGAGAAAAAGTAGACAAATTGGACTTCATGAAAATTAAAAAAAAAATTGCATCAAAAGACACCATTCACAGAGTGTTAGTTGCTCTGTTGTGTCCAACTCTTTGTGACCCTATGGGCTGTAGCCCACCAGGCCCCTCTGTCTGTGGGATTTTCCAGGCTAGAATACTGGAGTGGGTTGCCATTTCCTTCTTCAGGGGATCTTCCCAACCTAGGCATTGAACCTGGGGCTCAAGCAGATTCTTTACCACCTGAGCCACCAGAGAAGCCCTATCTCCAGAGTAAAAAGAGACAACTCACAGAATGGCAGGAAATATTTGCAAATCATGTATCTGATAAGGGATTAATATCCGAATATATAGAGAACTTCTAAAATTCAACAATAAAAACCTAATTCAAAAATGGGCAAAAGACTTGAATAGACATTTCTCCAGAGAAGAACTATGTGAATTGCCAATAAGCACATGGAAAGATGTTCAACACCACTGATAATTAGGGAACTGCAAGTTAAAACTACAATGAGATACTACTTACCATTCATTAGCAAAGCTATTATCAAAATAACATAAAATAACAGGTGCTGGCGAGGATATGAAGAAATTGGATGGAAGTGTAAAATGGTCCAGACACCATGGAAATGAAATGTTGGTTTCTGAAAAAATTTTAAATTAAAATCACCATATGATCCAGCAACTCCACTTATGGGTGTATTCCCTGGGAGATTGAAAGCTTGGTCTGGAAAAGGTATTTGTACACCCATGTTCATAGCAATATTTTCACAATAGCTAATGTGGAAGCAACCCAAGTACCCACTGACTGTTGAATGGATAAACAAAATGTGGTACATACATACAATGAGATGTCATCCAGCCTTTTTAAAAAGGCAGAAAATTCTATAGTATGCTATAACATGGATGAATCTTGAGGACATTATGCCCAGTGAAATGCCAGGTGTAAAAAGACAAATACTGTGTGATCCATTTATTTGAGGTATTTTAAGAGTAGTCAAAGTCATAAAGACAGGAATTGTTATAGTAGTTGCCTGGGGCTGAGGGGAGGGAAGAATGGAGGGTTGTTTAATAGGTACAGAGTTTCGTTTCACTAGATGAAGAGTTATGAGTCTAGTTATGGGTACAGATGACTGTACAATAGTGTGAATGTATTCAGTACCACTGAGCTGTATAGTTAAAAGTGGTTAAGATAGTCAACTTTGTTATATGTATTTTACCACAATAAAAAAAGAATGGTGTTGCTTTAAACATTGAATAAAACTTACTTGAATTTCAAATCATTTTTTCTTTTCATTTTCTGAGTATTTAAAAATGGCTTTAATGGTGTTTATTAAAAATGATGTGGCATAGTTGTTGACTGTCTAAATTAGCGTACAGTATTCTTTATTTGTCTTTTTGTTTGTCACAGTTGCACTGTTTTAAGGCTGATAGCACATTAAGGCTTTTGATAGCACATTTTAGTCAATACAGTGTAATTTAAAAAATTGTTTTAATCAAAAGTAAAACTGGTTGGGAAATACAATATAACTACTTTTTTCCCAGCCACTTTTTACAGGAAAAATAAGTTAAGAAGTGTGAAAAAATTGAATAGGTTTATAATAATATTTACTAAATCACTTTATGTAGGATTTAGAAAATAAATTTTAGTATAAAATAAATATATTTTAATACATTTCAGAAATAACCTCCTCTACCATCAAACACCCCATTTATCTCTTAGGGTAGCTACTATTAATGTTTTTTAAATAGCTTTCCAGAAATGATCTATGAATAGATAAGTATATGTATATGAGTATATGATGGAATTGTACACACACATACACAAAATCTGTATACCCCATCTTTTTTTTTAAAGATTCATTTTTTTGTAAGGTATTTTGAATGGCTTAATTCAAATGTTCTTCAGTAAGTTCAAGGAAAAGTAGACAAATTGATGTGTACATTAAAACTATAACTGTCTTTAACAGAAAACAACAAAATTCTGTAAAGCAATTATCCTTCAACTAAAAAGTAAATAAATTTAAAAAATACATTACTCATACGTTGATAAATGTTCACTTCAAGTGAATTGACGAGGTAAATGTAAACAGATGTATTAAAAAGAAATCATAGAGTAATATCTCTGATTTCAAACTTGTGAAATCCTTCTTAAGAATAAATACAATAAAAGAAATTTGTAAAGGAGGAAGTTAAGCTTTGGCCAAAAAAATGTCAACAAATGAAACCTATAGTGTAGGTTTAATATCCTTTAAAAAAGATTTCCAAGAGGGAATGACCGATTTTAAATGTAAATGAATGCTAATAGTGGGTGGAATCAAACAGCATAAAAACACTAAATTTTTTCTGGAGTCAGCACTTTAATCTTATATTCTAAAACGCAGAACCATTTTTGTAGTAAGATATAATGCAAATAAAATTGGAATTTCACATAAAAGTGTAACTGTCTTTATTTGAGGTCCTCTAATTATTCTGGTAGTATAGATGAAGAGTAAACTTTCTTTATTATAGTTTGTTAACAGATTAGATTTTAAAATCTTTTTATGAAAACCTAAAAAATTTTAATTTGTATGGAAGATTTTTGCCCTCAATATACATTCTTAATATCCATCACACTTCTTGGGAGTGGGATTATTGTGACGTTGTCTAGTGGGAGGGAGAGGGAGGAGGATGCTTTACCATATTATTGAGAGTTGTTGTTTTTTTTTTTTTAAGCAATGAGCGCGTTTTACTTTTATTAAAATGATAATGGTAAATATTTTTAAGAAATGTAATGACATAAAGGTAATTTAAAAATAATGTCCTCATTACTAAGCTTACGTTGTGCTTTTATTAATTTTGGTTTTAGGCCTGTGTGGACGTCAGAGCCAGTTCAGTGTTTTGGCAGCAGATGGAATTTGCAGAAAGCCTCCATGGTCATCCCAAGTTGCCAGAATGGTTGTCTACACACCCTTCTCATGGCAATCGAGCTGAGCACTTGGATAGGCTCATACCTCAGGTGAGCTAACACTGCATAAGGCAAGACTTTATTGTTATGGTATCATTTATTTTTAATACTGTTACTTCCTGTGCCTAGAAAAAGAGCACTAGCCTGTCAACCATTTTTATTACCATCAGTTTTCAAAGGATTTCACTGAAAAGTAAAAAATCCTGCTAGTCCACAAGTCCTGGTGAATAAATTGGTATGTATAGTTGACTTTTCATGATAGTCAAGGTTTAGCACTTTTAGTATCATACTTTTTAGTTTTAACTGATTCGGTGAAAGTCTAAAAGTCAAGGTATGTTTTTCATCATACTGATCATAATCTTAGTGATTTCAGCTTATCATTAAAAATACCAGTTAATGAATTGTGTGAAATTTTGGGTTGAGTATTAATTCCAGTAGTGATGCTGGAATTTGTTTTGTTTTGTTTTTTAGGGAAAAAAAAAAAACCTTCAGATTAGTTTGCTTTCTGGTTAGTTCTCTTAAAAGATAGAATAAAGTGTGTGCTGTGTGCTCTTTTTTTTTTTTTTTCCTTTGTAGAATTCATTAATGGATCAAGCTGAAACAGCTTTCTCCCAAGTAGTATTCACTCTCTTCTAAAACTCTTTTGATTTAACATATTCAGAAGTGCTTTCCACATAGGTACAAAATGAATGTCAGTCGTCTCTAAGGCAGCCTGCATCCTCTCTTCTGCCTCATGTGCTTAAAAGCAGAATATTCGTTACCAATTTAAGAATTAGTCTTGGGCTAATTGCTAAAGGGATAACACAACAGATACAGATATATTATAAACGTCTCTTTAAATATGACTTCAAATTCAGAAGAACAAACATTGAGTACCTGCTATAAGAAAGATGCAAAAGAAATAATACATAGTCTTGATATTTTAAGATGCTAAAATAAGTAAAAAATGATTCTTAATATAATAAGGAATATTATTTATCATAAGAAAAGTAGAATACAATGGTATACATTGTGAAGGAAGAATAACCTTATTACTTGGTGTAATAATAATAACCGTATTTTGGGGGTAAGCCTCTTATTTGTGGTAAGAAACTACCACAAGATTCATTCATTTATTCATATGATCAACATTTATTAATATTCATTGCTAATGTACTGTTCTGTGTTGTATTGTGCCGGGGAGTGAGCAAGGAACAAAGCAGCCTCTTGTTTTCTTAGAGCTAACATTCTAGTTAAGGAATGCAAATAATAAACAAGCCAACAAACATACATATAGTATGTCAAGCAGTTATAAGCACATTGCAGAAAAACAAAGCGGATGAAAGGTGGGAGAGAGGCCTGGGCAACAGAAGGTATACTAGTCAGTGTTCATTTGTCAAGGAAGACCTTAATACACAGAATTTGGAAAGAAGCAGGGGAGCAAGTCCTGTGGATATCTGGAGGAAGAGTCTTCTAGGCTGAGGAAGCAGCTAATGCCCAGGACCGGAAGTGAGACTGTGCTTGCTTGGTATATTCAAGGAATAGCAAGACACTGGGGCTGAATGGAGTAAGGGAGGGGAGAATGGTTGAGGTGTGAGGCGTCTTCTAAACCACTGTAAGGTCTTGATTCTTATTTCAAGTGATATGGGAAGCTAAGCGAGGGCTTTGAGCAGAGGAGGCTTGATCTGGCTCAAGTGTTTTATAGTGATCACCGGGTCTCTTTTGTGGACTATAGGGGAGCAAGGGTGGAATCAGGAAGCCTATTTAAGAGGTTCTTGCAGTAATCCTGGTTAGAGATGATGGAGGCAGAAGAGTGGGAGAGAAATGGTCAGATTTTGGATGTATTTTGAAAAGAATGATGACTGGATTTGTTGATTTTTTGAGCTTACTTTATGCCTTTTGTGAGCACCGGGTCAGCCAGACATAGGTTATTGAGACCTATCCTAAATACATTTCATTTATACTCTTAACTTTAAGGAAAAATACGTGAGAAAGAAAGAGCAGTGAAATTTACTTGATATAACGTGTAGTAGTTATTCCCCTTGAGAGACAACATGGGACTGGGACAGTCAGTTTCATAAGTAGCTGATTTGTATTGAAGAGCGCTGACTCTGAGAGTCTTCTTAGTGGCACCCCAGACCCAGGAACCTCATACTACCCTGGGAATGGCTTAACCTATCTCTAAATCCATAATAACCATATGGTTTTCTCTTAGAATTTCCTTTGCTTTTTGCTTAATGAAATTCTAAAAATACATGGTTTGCTTAAACTGGATAATGAGTTCTACCTAACTTTTATCTGAAGCCTGTCCTAAATTCCGGGTTTTTGTTTCATCATCAGATAACTAATGATCTTTAAAGAAGTAGTAAATGTTCTTTAGAGAAGTCTTTAAAATAATAATAAATTGAGTAGTGAGTATGAAAAAAAAAATGGTTGGAGAAACAGATATGTTATTTGGAAGCCAGTGACGAAGAAAAAATTAAGAGATATTTTTCTTCTAAAAATAAACTATTCTAGTTCGGAAGCTTAATTTGAAAACCTCATACAGTTTCTTGTATTTTTCCCCCCAAGTGATTAAATTCAATTTGAAGGTAATAAAACTCTACTACAATATTGGGAGTAATTCAGTGATTGAAGTGAAACTGATAGTAGAAGAGTATATTGTTAATTAGAATACATAGTCATAATTCAGAGATCGGAATTCCCTACTATCATAGGTCTAATTTCTGTAATGAAAGAAAACGATTCCTCAGGCAGTATCTGGAATTATGTGAGTCTGTGTCATCTTAGAGACTATCTTTTTTGGGTTAGATTTTCTTTAAGGTTTCTTTCCTACTAAAGTGAGGACAGTGTTGGGTTGCACCTAAAGCTCCTGTCCTCTGCCGTTTCAGACAGTGATGTACATCTAAAGGGTGGTTGGGCACCAGTGTGCAGAGGTGTCTCGGTCAGAGGTGAGGATTTCAGAATCACCAGGAAATGCTGGTAGTTGAAGTGGTGAGAGTGAGTGAGTTCACTTAGGAGGTAAGCACAGGAAGTGCTCTTGGACACTTTGCTGTGTTAGGTAGAGTCCATGCTTAATTGGTAGGAGGAAGAGCCTGTAGTAGATTAGGTTCGTAGGAAAAGACCAAGAAAGTCAGGAAAATGAGGTTCTTTGGTCCTCTGAGAATACAAATCTTGGTAACTTTGATGTTTTAAAATTTAAGTTTTTGAAGATTGTATATTTTTCTTTTTTATTGTTTTCCTGTAGATCATTACAGAAGTGTATTGTCTTACCATAGCATATTAATGTTTATGATGTTTTAAATCTATATTTGAGCATTTTTCAACAAATATTTATTGATTACCTCTTACGTGCTAGATTATAGGTATTGTAGGTGTTGTGACCAAAATAGACAAAACCCCCTGCCCTCAGGAAGTTTATTTGGCAGTAAAGGGTGAGAGACAGTGAATAGAATAAATTAGTAATATACAGAATAAATCACCAGTATATTGCATGTTAGTAATAAATGTAAGGGAGGGAAATAAAGAAGGAGGAATTGTGTATTATCTTGGGCTGCCATAACAAAATCCATAGACTTGGTAGCTTAAGCAACAGAAATTAATTTATTCACAGATTTGAAGGCTAAAAGTACAAGATCAGGGTTCTGCGTTAAGCAGCAGAAATACACTTTTCTCAATTCTGAGGGCTGGAAGTTCAATAATAAGGTTCTGGCCGGTTCAGTTTCTGGTGAGGTCTCTCTTCGTGTCTTGTATGTAGCTGTCTTCTCGCTGTGTCCCGCGTGGTATAGAAAGAGTGATTGCTTTTTGTGTCTCTTCCTCTTCTTAGGAGGCACTGTTCCGTCACAAGGGTCATACCCTCATGACCTCATCTAAACATTACCTCCCAGAGGCCCCATCTCTAAATACCGTCACAATGGGAATTAGAGCTTCAGCATACACATTCCCAGATGACACAGTTCATTCCATAGCAGATAGGTAATGTGTGAGCAGAGGTAGTCATGGTTGCTGGAATAGCTGTTTGAAATGGGATTGGGTCAGAGAAGGTTTTACTGGGAAGAAGGTATTTGAAGGAAGACTTGAAATAAGGGAAAGAGTGAGCCATGTAGCTTCCTGGGAGGAGGAGCTGTCCAGGCAGAGGGAATAGTAAGTACAAGTCCTTGAGCAGGAGTGAGCCAGCTATATTTGAGGACCAGCAAAGAAACCAATGTAGCTGCTTGGGGTTAAACAAGGGAAGGTGGAGGGAGCAGGTTTTATAGGCCCACCAAAAAAAAGAGGGGGGCCTAGGTTTTACTCAGAGATGGAGCAGCAGTGGGGGCTTCCTTGGTGGCTCAGTGATACAGAATCTGCCTGCAGTGCAGGAGTTGTAGGGGACTCAGGTTTCACCCCTGGGTCAGAAAGATTTCCTGGAGGAGGGCATGGCAACACACTCCAGTATTCTTGCCTGGAGAATTCCATGGACTGAGGAGCCTGGTGGGCTACAGTCCATAGGGTCACACAGAGTCGGACATGACTGAAGAGAGCCTCAGTGGAGTGTTTTGAGCTGAGGACTAGAGGAATAACAGGATCTGTGTTGTATTTGAAAAGAGTGTAATCTACAGCTCCTACAAAACAGTATAATCATGTAATTTTGGAGTGTTTTGGTTTAGTATATTGTTCAGAAAATAAGCCAATTCCTTTTTTTGTTTTGTTTCTAAATCAAGCCTCCAAATTGGAAAAAAATATCCTTGCTTTTTAAAAAAATGTGAATTCTGAGATAATGCATGTGTAAATGCCTAGTTAAATATAGTCCTGTGATCCACTAGTATTTAAAAAGGATAAATAAAGAGTTATAGTAATGATATTATTTGTAGTTAATGATACGGTATGTTATAATTTTATTTACTTGAAATAATCAGTTAAATTTAGGAAACACATATCCCACATATTCCGTTACCATAACAACTTGGGTGAAAAATTGAAGAACAGATGTTATATCAACCTGTTGATGTTTAATAGTATGACAATTTTAAAATTATATTCAAATTTTAAATTTATATATACCATACATAATCCTTGAAAGAGATAACCTTATTTAATTTTTTCTGTAAGTATCATTATACTATATGAATAGATGTTAATAAGAAAAATTGTATAATAACCTGGGGTTGAAATTTACTTGGCGGATTTATTTTACAACTGAAAACATTTATACTAAATTTTTTATATTTCTTCTCTTACCAACTCTCTGTCATCCTTTCCTTGGCATGGGGAAGGGGATAGAGAATAATAGAGTAAAAAGGGAAGGCATTTAATTTGGAATTACTATTTGTCTGGGGTTATGTTATTATAATCATAATTTTGAATAGGATTTATTTTTTAATACTCTTAGAACTTTCAATGTCAGCTTTATTTGTAAACTGTTTTTTAAATCTTGAGTTTCAAATTTACTACATTTAATTTTTAGGTACAAGAATCACTCAGTGGCAGACCATAAATGCATTCATTTTAATCTCATTTTACTTCAGATTCTTTAAACTTTCAGGAAGCTGGGGGTTTTAACTCACGTGTAAATCATTCTTACATATTTATAATTGGACAAAGTAAATGCATAAATCATTAATATTATACATCGCATAAGGAGAAAATATGAGAGTGTTTAACATTGAAGTGAAATGTCGTTGTTGGCCAATGTACACAAACACACTGCTCACCTCACAGAATTTCATTTTGTCTGACATGAAGAGTGTCGAGGAAAAGGCAAATATCATAGCAGCTACTGTAATTGAATTGGCCTCTGAATCATATAAAACCAGTAAGCCTGACAGTACCATTGTCTTAAAACCTTAAAAAATATTATGGTGCATTTGATGTGTATCTACTTGAGGCTGAAATGAATGGGCTATTAGAAAAAAATTGCTTTTAGGAGGAAGGGGGAGAAAAGTAATGATATCTTTAGAAAAACATGTTTAAAAAATGGAGGTGATTTTTTTTTTCCCCTTGAAATGTCTTGGTTTCTGTTTTCAAAGGAGGCTTTTAGCCTAACCATGAGGCTTCTTTGGCATTAATTTTTTTCCTGTTCCTTTTCCTTTTTCTCTTTTGAACTTAGTTTATTTTTTATGCATATGTAATTGCTGTTTTACTTGATATGTAGTACCAGATATCGTTCATTTCCTTTTCTGTGGCCAAGTGTCATTTACAGTGTTGTAAGTTTTCTACAACTTACAGTGTGGTAAAGTAGCTCTAAGGCTGTGAAAGACAGAGATAATACCCAAGGATGCACTTGACAGGGCACCGAATGACCGTTTACTGCCCGTTTCAGAGTCTTTCACAGCTTTTCTCTTTGTTTCCTATTGTCTCCTGTTAACCTTTCAAGTAGACACCAGGTCAGATCATCCTGTCAGACTAATAAAAACAAGTTTTTTGGTTGTTTTTAAGTAGCCACACATTGTATTGTGTTTTCTGGTGTATTTCCTATTCCTTGAAGTGGTAACCTACTATTCTTTTTATTTTCTCTTAAATTTGTTTCTAGTGAGTTTTTGCACTGAGGTTATTGATACTAAAATTTTAGATCTTTTGAAAAGTATATGCTTACCTTCAGAAATTAAGGTAAAGAGTTGGAAATTCAGAGGGTGTAAAGGGACTGCTTTCATATTTCAGGAAAAACGTTTAAACCTCTCATGAGCCATTTAGAATTAAAAGATATTGATGTAAAATCAAGGTTGAAGTTATAGAAGTGTAAAAATGACAAAGGAAAAGTAAGGTTGTTTTTTTTTTTTAAGAAAAGATTTTTAGTTTTATTTTTGATGGTAAAAATGTTAAAACATATATAAAGATAGAGAATAATTTGAATAATTTAATGAACCCCCATTTTCAGTCACATTCAGTAGTAGTAAGTTTTTTATACATTTGCTTCATTTGCCCCTTCTCTTATTTCTTTCCCCTGAAGTATTTTAATGCAAAACTTATACATGAGGGCTTTCCCTCCTAATACTTCCATATTCATTTTAGAAACTAGTACTGTTTTCTTCTGTAATCATACCACCATCATAGCTAAGAAAACTAAGTAATTTCCCCTTAATAAAGTTAAATATCCTTTGTATACTCAAATATCATCCCAAAATATAGTTCTATAATTAGTTTATTCAAATCCAACAAATCCATATAGCATTTCCCTGCTTTGTCCCTTAAGTCTGTGATTTTAGAACAGTCTCCCTGCCCTTTGTTTGTTTTTAAACATGTTATTGATGTGTTGAATAAATCTAGACCCACATTCTGGATTTATCTGATTACTTCTTTGTGGCCTTGACCAGCCTCTTTCTCTGTATGCCTATAAGTGGAAGTTAACTTTTGGCAAGAATATTTTATAGGTGGTGCAGTTAAGCTTCATATGGCTTCACATCAGGAGTCTCTTAATCTGGCTGCTCCATGTTCAGTGATGTCACATTTGATCAGAGGGTTTGGAGGGTGATACCGTAACCCCTCCTTTGGGGATGTGGTTTTCCCCCTCATAGCCAGCAAGTGATTGTGAGGTGGTGAGACGGCACTCTGCCAAAGATCCAGTTCTTCAGCAACCTGAGAAGTGTCTTTAATTGAAGAAATATCCTCCTCTCTCTTAAAAGGCTAAGCTGATTGTGTCTTCAGAAAGTGAAAGTGTTAGTCGCTTCAGTCGTGTTCGACTCTTTGTGACTTTATGGACTGTAGCCCGCCAGGCTCCTCTGTCCATGGAATTCTCCAGGCAACAGTACAAGAGTGGGTAGCCATTTCCTTCTCCAGGGCATATGCCCAATTTAGGGATTGAACCCAGGTCTCCTGCATTGCAGGCAGATTCTTTACTGTCTAAGCCAGCAGATAAGCCCCGTGTGTCTTTAGGAGGAATCTACCTAAGTAGAACAGTGAAGAAGGAACTCCGACCAGCCAAGTCAGCTCTAATGGAACAAAAGAGGTTGCAGGCACATTTTTCTCCTATTTAAGAGTAGATTTAAGACGTAGGTAAGTGAGGTTTTTTTTTTTTTTTTTTTTTTAAATCACAATGATGATTAGTGCATAAGAGTTGAAAGGAAAGTTGGTCACAGATAATTGTATTGATATTTAATAAATAGGTAGTGTCTGAGAGTCCTCAAATAATAATACCACAAAGATCTTCATCTCAACTAAATCTAGCATTAACGACAAAAACCAAAGCCCCCCAAATGCCCATTTTCCTCGAATAAGATAAGCTTTAAATAATAGAAAAACTAAAAAAAAAAAAAGGCAAATCTCAAGCTAATTTAAAAAATTTGCTTCATCAGAGATGCTTTCCTGGTGGCTCAAGTGGTAAATAATCTGCCTGCCAATGCAGGAGACTTGGGTTTGATCCCTGGAGCAGGAACATCCCCTAGAGGAGGAAATGGCAACCCACTCCAGTATTCTTGCCTGGGAAATCCCAGGGGCAGAGGAGCCTGGAGTGCTACAGTCCATGGGGTCACAAAAGAGTTGGACACAACTTAGTTTAGTTGCCGAAATTAGTTGCACATGCAGAGGCAGCACCATGTAAAGCTGCATGATAAGGCTGATTCAGCTACATTGAAAGTGACAGGAAGAAGAAAGAATGACTTTACAAATGTAAGACACACCCACTTCAAAAAGTTACTTCACTTGTGAATACTGCAGAGTAGCTATTGGAAAGAACAGAACTGATGCTCCAGAGCAAAGACTTACTGATGCTCAGAGATAGAGCAACATACATAGCACAACCAAATTAAAACATCTGAAGCTAAAAAAGGTGTTTAAGAAAATGGAAGCATATTGAAGACACAAGGAAATCCAAGCTGCATGTAACAGTGATAAGGGTCATTTGTTTGGTCTTTTGACAAGACAGAAGACATTTCTTTGACTAGTTTCTATGTCACATTTTTAATTTAGATAACATTTCTCAGGAAAAGTTTTTAGAAGAATCCCAGAGCATCATGCAAGAGAAACCTGACATGAACATACCTAGATACATACATTTATCAAATGTTTACCCTTCATTGCAAAGATAGGCTTTTACAAGATGCCATGGTATAAAGAGAAATTTTAAAAACACTTAAAGAGACTTTGGATCTTACTTTTCAGACTTTGGAGAAGTGTAAGAGTTTAAAGGGGAATGGAACAAAACCAACCAACCAAAAACCAATGGAACGAATACATTTTGCTATGGTATCTAACCAAACCAACTTTCATTGCTTTTAAGATGGTGTGTGCTCAGTCACTCAGTCGTGTCTGACTCTTTTTGACTTCATAGACTGTAGCCTACCAGGCTCCTCTGTCCATGGAATTTTCCAGACAAGAATACTGGAGTGGGTTGCCATTTCCTACTCCATGGGATCTTCCTGACCCAGGGATCAAATCCGCGTGTTCTGCATTGACAGACAGCTTCTCTACCACTGCACTACCTGGGAAACCCCTTTTATGATGAAAGATCCCTTAATAAATGAAACACATACAACGAAGTGTCAGTGAAGTACTCAGTAGCAGTGGTGAACTTTCCAAATCCACTGATGCTTGAGAATTAGATAAAATATATAGTTTAGCTTGCTATTTAGCAATCTATAGGATTGTGATTATAGCTTGCACTCTGCTCTTCTTAGAAAACCAAAGATCATGTAAAGAAATTAACAGAGAATTGAGTTGAATAGTACAAAAAGAAGATTTAATGGACATTAGAAACTAAATGCTTGGGAATGAATGTTTATTTTCTTCTTTACTGCGTGAGTGCTCAGTTGTTCCAGTTGTGTCCAATTCTTTGTGACCCTGTGGACTCTAGCCCACCAGGCTTCTCTGTCCATGGGGTTCTCCAGGCAAGAATACTGCAGTGGGTAGCCATTCCCTTCTCCAGAGGATCTTCTCAACCCAGGGATCGAATCTGGGTCTCTTGCATTGCAGGTGGATTCTTTGTCATCTGAGCCACTGGAGAAGCCCTGGTGGGGCTAGTAGTAAAGAGCCTGCCTGCCAGTACAAGAGACATAAAGAGATGTGGGTTTGATCCCTGGGTCAGGAAAATCCCATGGAGAAGGAAACTGAGATAGCAGTCTCTCCTGGATGTTTAATGAATGTTTTATGTATTTGTGCAGAGATCATGCTTCCTTCCCTCTTGGCCTAAGAAAGGGAAACTTTCTCCTTCCCTCCCTCCACTATAAGATACTTTAATGATAAGTATTTAACACTGAGCCCAGGATTTCAAAGTAGTTCATATCATAACCCCAATTTAGATAGCACACCTGGCACAGTGCAAGACACATAGAAAATGAATGGTAAATGTTAGTTTCTTTCACTCCTAGTGGGAATCTTTAGGCTGGCTAATCCCATATTTAATGCTACGTCTTCCATGGGATTCTTAGAACTGTATATTCTTATGTGAATGCATTCCTGCTTTCTCTTAGGCTGTAAAAACTCTTAAGAATGTTTTTCCTATGACATTTATCATAATGATTTATTCATAGCTTGTGTTCTATAAATGTTTGTTTAAAATTCAGCATGCATTTATTAAGTACTATTACGTGCAGTGCATGGAGTTAAATACGGAAAACAAAGTAAGGGAAAAAGCATATTCTAGTTATATAGTAGGAAAGCATTGCTTACTTTAAAAGAGAGGAAGGCATATTTAATAAGATAGATTTGAATTTATAAAAAATAAAAGATGTTGGTACCACAAAGCATAATGAAATAAATGTGGAAAGTAAAGTGAAAAAAAGAATGTTTTACCAACATATGTGATAAAAATCTTACTATGCAAAACAGATGAAGACTTGATGAAAATATACGTGGTCTGTAACAGGATTCTGCTTGATAGGTAGAGGAGAAAAACAGTTGACGTGTGAAGAAATACTAATATAAACCTTTATGAAGTATATATAGTTTTTCTAGCAGTTAAGGAAATGTAGTTCAGATGTTGCCAAAGTACGTTTTATTCAGTAAAGGATTACTCAGGAAACATAATGTGCAAAAAAAAAAAAAGAGAGAGAAAAAGAAACCACATTAGTACATGTAATGCAGAAGTATAAAAAACAAAAACAACAAAAGTGGGTTCCAATTCCTTTTTTCTAAACCTTTTTGCTTTTCCATGTGCTGTGCTGTGCTAAGTGGCTTTAGTCATACCTGACTCTTTGAGGTCCTGTAGACTGTAGCCCACCATATGCCCCTGTCCATGGGTTTCTGCAGGCAAGTATACTGGAGTGGGTTGCCATGCCCTTCTCCAGGAGATCTTCCCAATCCAGGGATCGAACCTCGTCTCTTATGTCTCCTGCATTGGCAAACGGGTTCTTTACCACTAGTGCCACCTGGGATTACTTCCATGCCAGCTTTTGAAAAAGATAGTTTTGTTTTTAAGGCAGATCTTAGGTTCATAACAAAATTAAATGGAAGGTACAATTTCCTATCTACCTCTTGCTTCCATGTGGGCACATCCTTCCCCTCTATCAAAACCCTGCACCAGAGTGGTACATTTGTTACTATAGATGAATGTACATTGCCACCATTATTATAGCCCAAAGTCCACAGTTTACATTGGGGTTCACTCTTAGTTGTACATTTGGTGGTGTTCTGACAAATGTATAATGCCGTATTTATCCTTATAGTACTACGTAGTATAGATTTCATCACCCTAAAAAACTCTTTGCTCGTCTGTTCATCCTTGTCTCCCTCCTACCCCCTAACAGACAAGGATCTTTTTAGTGTCTCCATAGTTGTGCCTTTTTCTGAATGTCACATATATCACTGGAATCACACACTAGGCAGCCTTTACAGATTGGCTTTTTTTTTTCCTCTTAAAAACACGCATTTAAGGTTTCTCTGTGGCTTTTTATGGCTTGAACATTTTTCTTATTAGTGCTGAGTAATATTCTGTTGTCTGCTTGTAGCACAGATTATTTATGCATTCACCTACCAAAGGACATCCTGGGTTGCTTCCAAGTTTTGGCAATTACAAGTAAATAAACAAAACTAGGCAGTGTTTTGTTTCCTGCCAGTCACTTAACCTCTCTAGGGTTCAATTTTCTTCTCTGTAAAATTTACCGCATGATTTCTAAGAATTCTGAGGTTTGAAATTATGTGGTTATCTTGATAGAAATCATGCACTCTTACATGGATTAGGTCAGATATGATTGCATGATGATGATATTATAGGGTGATAAACTCTTCCTAGTGAAAGCAGTCTGGTCCTATATCACAAGAATTACACTCTGTTCTTATGCTTTTGATCAGATCATTTTATTTTGGGGAATTTTCCTTCCCAACTGGAGGTTAGAAAATAACATCTTTTTTTTTTTTTTTTTTTTAAACAAAGATTTTCATAGCAGGGTAACTTATAAAAGCCACATAAAACAAAACTATGGAAACTATTCACAAGCCCAGTAATGGGGAAATGCAAAGTGAATTGCTTGAGGGCAGGGATCATGACTGTTCGGATTCGGGTGTACCTAGCACTTTACTCAGTTTTGGGTTCTAAGTTTCTGTTGAAGGCAAAAGTATTGACGAAAGGAAAGAGAAGAGCTTTTACTGAATATAAAAGACTATTGGAGATGGTATTCTCCTCTCTTTGTTTGCTTTTTCACATCTCTTATTGTTAAACTCAGCTGTACCCCCTGTTACCTGCTGAACCCCACACTTGGGCCTTTACGGACACCCAGGAATGCCTTGGGCGTATGATGTAGCAGCCGTGACAGGATGGCTTCTCACTTGGGAAAGAACATCAGCCTGGTTATAAAGGAGTTAAAGCAAGAGTAGCATGTCCCAGTTTTGCCAGGACAGTCTCAGGTTGTGCCTGATGTCTTGGTGTAAGTCTTATTTTTATAGCATTTCCTTTCACTCTCAGAGGTATCCTTGTTTGGACAGTAGGTCACCATTTGGCTGAGGGTCTGAATTTCTGTTTACTTTAGTGCTGTAGCTGGGAAACATTGTTTTTCTTTTTTCAGTTCAGTTTAACAAACATTTACTTAACACTGAGTACATATCACATTCTGTCATATTGTGAGATGCAAAGAAAATTCAGACAAGACCTCTGTCACCAAAGAATTTCACTTCAGTGCTTTTTCCTCTTTATTTTGGTAACTCACAGCCTCATTCAGAGTCCTAGACCCAAGCTCTTGCCCTGACCTCAGCCAATTGAAAAGACCCTTTTCTGACTTGCCTCTGGTTGTATGCCCTCCTCTCCTGTGAGACCTAAGGGAATAGTCCCTTTTAAGAACCTATGCTGTCATCATTTGGCATAATGGAATTCCCCACCCAGATCCTTTGGAGCCTGTTTCCAGGGCCTGTGTGGACCTCTTCCCTTGGACATGCTCACACAAGGTCCCTCCTAGTGCCAGGTGGGCGGTTGTGGTGGGAGAAGGGAGTGGACAGCAGGCCAGTGGCAGCAGCCAGGGTAGGCTCCCTGCAACCTTACAGTGAATTCAAGGATGCTAATTTTGTGTTTGGCCATCAGCGTCATTTTGATTGTCTGTTCCTCAAAGTAGAACAGAACATTTTTTATGTAGTCATTTTAGATATTTAAATATATGGTGTCTGAGCCTCCGTTTGCATTCTTGCCATGGACCCCACAGATGTCAGAAACAGGCGCACTCAGAGTAAGACCCAGATCCCTTCCCTGACCTGTGAGATCCCACACGATCTGCACCTGCCACATACCCACTCTGCTGCAGCTGTCCTGGCTTCCACACTGTCCAGAAGATGACTCTCCCATCTCAGGTTCTGGCACTCACTGCAGCATTTTGGAAGTATCTTCTTCTGGATACCCGAGTTACTTCTTCCCTCAGGTCCTGTCCTCTACGTCTTCCCTCCACCCCTCCAGGTCATTATTTTTTCAGTGAGACCTAGTGAAATGTTCAGTTTAGTCCCTCAGTCATGTCCCACACTTAGCGACGCCATGGACTGCAGCACGCCAGGCCTCCCTGTCCACCAACTCCCGGAGCTTACGCAAACTCATGTCCATCGAGTAGGTGATGCCGTCCAGTCCTCATCTTCTATCGTCCCCTTCTCCTCCTGCCTTCAACCTTTCCCAGCGTCAGAGTTTTTTCCAGTGAGTCAGTTCTTTGCATCAGGTGACCAAAGTATTGGAGTTTCAGCTTCAGCATCAGTTCTTCCAATGAACATTCAGGACTGATTTTATTTAGGATTGACTGGTTGGGTCTCCTTGCAGTCCAAAGGACTCTCAAAAGTCTTCAGCACCACAGTTCAAAAGCATCAATTCTTTGGCACTCAGCTTTTTTTTTTATAGTCCAACTCTCACATCCATACATGACTACTGGAAAAATCATAGATTTCACTAGACAGACATTTGTTGGCAAAGTAATGTCTCTGCTTTTTAATATTCTGTCTAGGTTGATCATAACTTTTCTTCCAAGGAGCAAGCATCTTTTATTTTCATGGCTGCCGTCATCATCTGCAGTGATTTTCAGTTCAGTTCAGTCGCTCAGTTGTGTCTGACTTTTTGCGACCCCATGAATCGCAGCACGCCAGGCCTCCCTGTCCATCACCAACTCCCGGAGTTCACTCAGACTCACGTCCATCGAGTCAGTGATGCCATCCAGCCATCTCATCCTCTGTCGTCCCCTTCTCCTCTTGCCCCAATCCATCCCAGCATCAGAGTCTTTTCCAATGAGTAAACTCTTCGTACGAGGTGGCCAGAGTACTGGAGTTTCAGCTTTAGCATCATTCCTTCCAAAGAAATCCCAGGGCTGATCTCCTTCAGAATGGACTGATTGGCTCTCCTTGCAGTCCAAGGGACTCTCAAGACTCTTCTCCAACACCACAGTTCAAAAGCATCAATTCTTCGGCTCTCAGCCTTCTTCACAGTCCAACTCTCACATCCATACATGACCACAGGAAAAACCGTAGCCTTGACTACATGGACCCTTGTTGGCAAAGTAATGTCTGTGCTTTTGAATATGCTATCTAGGTTGGTCATAACTTTCCTTCCAAGGAGTAAGCATCTTTTAATTTCATGGCTGCAGTCACCATCTGTAGTGATTTTGGAGCCCAGAAAAATAAAGTCTGACACTGTTTGCACTGTTTCCCCATCTATTTCCCATGAAGTGATGGGACTGGATGCCATGATCTTCATTTTCTGAATATTGAGCTTTAAGCCAACTTTTTCACTCTCCAACTTTTTCACTTTCATCAAGAGGCTTTTGAGTTCCTCTTCACTTTCTGCCATAAGAGTGGTGTCATCTGCATATCTGAGGTTATTGATATTTCTCCCGGCAATCTTGATTCCAGCTTGTGTTTCTTCCAGTCCAGCGTTTCTCATGATGTACTCTGCATATGAGTTAAATAAGCAGGGTGACAATATACAGCCTTGACGTACTCCTTTTCCTATTTGGAACCAGTCTGTTGTTCCATGTCCAGTTCTAACTGTTGCTTCCTGACCTGCATACAGATTTCTCAAGAGGCAGGGCAGGTGGTCTGGTATTCCCATCTCTTTCAGAATTTTCCACAGTTTATTGTGATCCACACAGTCAAAGGCTTTGGCATAGTCAATAAAGCAGAAATAGATGTTTTTCTGGAACTCTCTTGCTTTTTCCATGATCCAGCGGATGTCGGCATTTTGATCTCTGGTTCCTCTAACTTTTCTAAAACCAGCTTGAACATCAGGAAGTTCACGGTTCACATATTGCTGAAGCCTGGCTTGGAGAATTTTGAGCATTACTTTACTAGCATGTGAGTTGAGTGCAATTGTGCAGTAGTTTGAGCATTCTTTGGTATTGCCTTTCTTTGGGATTGGAATGAAAACTGACCTTTTCTAGTCCTGTGGCCACTGCTGAGTTTTCCAAATGTGCTGGCATATTGAGTGCAGCACTTTCACAGCATCATCTTTAAGGATTTGAAATAGCTCAATTGGAATTCCATCACCTCCACTAGCTTTGTTTGTAGTGATGCTTCCTAAGGCCCACTTAACTTCGGATTCCAGGATGTCTGGCTCTAGGTGAGTGATCATGTCTGGCTCTAGGTGAGTGATCACACCATTGTGGTTATCTGGGTCATGAAGATCTTTTTGGTATAGTTCTTCTGTGTATTCTTGCCATCTCTTGTTAATATCTTCTGCTTCTGTAAAGTCCATACCATTTCTGTCCTTTATTGTGCCCATCTTTGTATGAAAAGTTCCCTTGCTGCTACTGCTAAGTCACTTCAGTCATGTCCGACTCTGTGTGACCCCATAGACATCAGCCCACCAGGCTCTCCTGCCCCTGGGATTCTCCAGGCAAGAACACTGGAGTAGGTTGCCATTTCCTTCTCCAATGCATTAAAGTGAAAAAATGAAAGTGAAGTCGCTCAGTCGAGTCCGACTCTTAGCGACCCCATGGACTGCAGCTTACCAGGCTCCTCCCTTGGTATCTCTTATTTTCTTGAAGAGATCTCTAGTCTTTTTCATTTTATTGTTTTCCTCTGTTTCTTTGCATTGATCACTGAGGAAGGCTTTCTTATCTTTCCTTGCTATTCTTTGGAACTCTGCATTCAAATGGGTATATCTTTCCTTTTTTCCTTTGCCTTTAAAGTGAAAGTGAAGTCGCTCAGTTGTGTCTGACTCTTTGCGACCCCATGGAAGGTAACCTACCAGGCTCCACAGTCCATGGGATTTTTCAGGCAAGAATACTGGAGTGGGCTGCCATTTCCTTCTCCAGGGGATCTTCCCAACCCAGGGATCGAACCCAGGTCTCCTGCATTGCAGACAGACGCTTTACCGTCTGACCCACTAGGGAAGCCCTTTGCCTTTAGCTTCTCTCCTTTTCTCAGCTATTGGTAAGGCCTCCTCAGACAACCATTTTTCCTTTTTGTATTTCTTTTTCTTGGGGATGGTCTTGATCACTGCCTTCTGTACAATGTTATGAACCTCTGTCCATAGTTTTTCAGGCACTCTGTCTATCACATACAATCCATTGAATCTGTTTGTCACTTCCACTGTAAAATCGGAAAGGATTTGATTTAGGTCATACCTGAATGGTCTAGTGGTTTTCCCTACTTTCTTCAATTTAAGTCAGAATTTTGCAATAAGGAGTTCTGAGGCACAGGCAACTCTCAGTCTTGTTTCTACTGACTGTATAGAGCTTCTCCATCTTTGGCTACAAAGAATATAATTAATCTGATTTCATTATTGACCATCTTGTGATATCCATGTGTAGAGTCATCTCTTGTAGTGTTGGAAGAAGGTGTTTGCTATGACCAGTGCATTCTCTTGGCAAAACTCTGTTAGCCTTTTCCCTGCTTCGTTTTGTATGCAAAGGCCAAATTTGCCTGTTACTCCAGGTGTTTCTTGACTTCCTACTTTTGCATTCCAGTCCCCTTTAATGAAAAGGACATCTTTTTTGAGTGTTATTTCTATAAGTTCTGTTAGGTCTTCATAGAACCGTTCAACTTCAGCTTCTTCAGCATTACTGGTTGGGGCATAGACTGGGATTACTGTGATATTGAATGGTTTGCCTTGGAAATGAACAGAGATAATTCTGTCATTTTTGAGATTGTAGCCAAGTACTGCATTTCAGACTCTTTGATTGACTATGGGGGCTACTCTGTTTCCTCTAAGGGATTCTCACATCCCCTTCCCTGCTTCTCTTCCCTTAATGTGCATCACTATCCAAGATTTAGAAGCGGTAAAAGACTAAACTAATTTTTTCCCTCAAATATGTTTTTTTTCAAAATCCCTTAAGAATCAAGACTTTCTTCTCTTAAAAAATTTCTATTTTGGTTTTCATGTTTTAAAGTCGTTCATGTACCCGCTTTAAAGAAGCACGTAGTTCTCTGAGGCTAGTATGTGAAGCAGCAGTCTCCCTATCCTGCTTCCAATTTCAAGGGTAACTGCACCTCTATAAAGTGGTTCTTTCAGTATTTCCTACCATGTCCATGTAACATGCTTATATGGCTATTTCCTAACTTTTCAGTATTGGGTATTATATGTTTCTTTTCTCCCCATGGAGGATGAGAATTACTGGGGTCCAACCCCAGTTGGATCCAGGGATTCCCTCGAGAGGACTGCGTTGGCAAAAAGGATAGAAATAGAGAAAGAGATAAGGAAAAAATTCTGCAGTTAAGAAAATGAGGAGAGAAGAGAGGCCGATACTCCTTGGTTTACGCAGAAAGCCAATAAAGCCCCAGCACGGGACTTGTTCTGTTCACGTAGGCTGCAGGCGCCCTCTCGAATCGCAGAAGGTGCCCCACCTTAGGCACCTTCTCTAGTGGGTCTTAGAAGCCCAGGCAGGAAAGTGAACGCAGAGGGCCCCTGCGCCTCAGGGGATCAGCCTGAAAAGGAAAAGGAAAGAACGACATGGGGAGACAAAGCTTCAGTGAGCAAGGCCCGCAACTTTATTTTCCAAAGTAGCTTTTATACCTTAAGTTGTGCATAGAAGATAATGGGGTGGGGCGGGGGGGTAGAGTCATGCACGGAGAAGGCAATGGCACCCTACTCCACTACTCTTACTTGGAAAATCCACTGGACGGAGGAGCCTGGTAGGCTGCTGTCCATGGGGTTGCTGAGAGTCGGACACGACTGAGCGACTTCACTTTCACTTTTCACTTTCATGCATTGGAGAAGGAAATGGCAACCCACTCCAATGTTCTTGCCTGGAGAATCCCAGGGACGGGGGAGCCTAGTGGGCTGCTGTCTATGGGGTCGCACAGAGTCGGACACGACTGAAGTGACTCAGCAGCAGAGTCATGCAAGGTCAGCAGTCCTTGATCCTTATCGAAGCCAGGCTTTCTTTCTGCAAACTTATCACGTGCAAAAGCTTTAGGTGATTTACATCATCTTCTGGCCAGGAGGCCTGTTAACATTTTATGACCCTTTCTTCAGAAAACTTATTTGTCTCTAAAGGTGATTATTCTAAAGTCAGGTGCCACCCTCTGAAAGCATTAAAGTTGCATTCCTATAGGGCAAAAGTGTGGTGGGCTATAACAAGAAAAGAATTAACTCAAGGGTCCAAGGTTACAAACATTAAAGCTACTACTTACATTTCTATACACCAACTGTATTAATCAATACACTCCCAGGGACACAGTAGGTAAGGGATATGGAAACTTGGAAGCAAGCATTAGCTCAACAAAGAAATCCTGTACTAGTTCTATTCTAACAATTTTAACTCTCTAAGAAGCTCTGCATTGTTAGAATATCTTAAGCTTCCTGTGCCCCTTGTGATTGGGAGGCTGTGAACAATCACATGCGTAGCTGCAGGAGTCCAAACAAACCTGTCAGGCAATCTAGAAAGTCATCAGAGGGGTTTGAATTGAAATAGTCCTATTATGCCCAGGAGACTTATTAACTAGAGTTTTAAGTTGATTTTCTTACAGAGAAAGGTGGTCGGGGATAGCCCCCCGTTAACGTCAGAAGAGTTGGTGAAAGTCGTGAAATAGTAAAACAGACAGATTTTGGTTTTGGGGTAGATGCTCAGGCTGGTCCAGGCGGGGGCGCTCTTGAGCCCTGACTCACCTTGCCCATCAGGGCGCTCCTGCATGACCTTGTCATGGGTGGGAACTCCCGTGCTGGCTCCCGGCACACTGTCACATCCTGTGCATACACAGGCATGAATATAGCTCTCCCCCTTTTGGTTAGATAAAGATCGATTTTTTTAAACACTGTAAACACTAATCACAGTTGAGCCGTTTGTATATTGTGCTTACTTTTCTTTTTCCTGCAGCATTTTATTTTCCCTGGAGTTAAAAGGTGTCATGATTTTGGTTTGCTTACTTGTCTAGGTTATTAGCATCATTTCCACCCCAGACTGTCCCACTTATGTATATCTTCTTTCAGTGTGTTCACATCTTTTTTTTTTCTCTCTCGAAAAAAATCTGAGTCTTCAGATCTTTTTGATTGGAATATTATTCTCAGGATTGGCTCGAGTTTGACAAGTCGTAGAGATACCTTCAAGAAGCCTTGTTTATCCCCAGTAGAACAGTGGGCAGTCATTGCAGATACAGTTGTTTTTTGCAAATACCTTATTGTATGGATAAATCATGTAAATACGACTATTTACTATGAATTTACATATGTTCTCTTTTACATATTGTATTTAAGATCCCTTTATTGCAGAAATATAGAATGTATTCTTATTTTTCATTGTTTTAATTAATTTATATGTGTGTATATATTTTGTATTGTATTCTTTCTTTATAGGCTCTCAAAATTAGAGAGACCTGTAATTGCCCACCACTTTCTGGACCAGACCCTCGATTACTATTCAAACTCAGCATGAAGAATTTTCTTGAAGCAGAGAAAGAAGACCTAAATATCACTGTTAAACAGAAAATGGATGCTCTTCCCATCCAAAACCAGAAGCAAATACCATTAACATGCATAGTGGACAAAAGAACTGGCAGCTGAATTAAAATTTATGAGACACAGGATACATGAAGAATGCAGCAGTCCTTATCATTTTCATGTTATTTTTTAAAAAATGATGTTTGAAAGGAAAAAAATGGATACTCAGGGTCAAATCATGTATATTACAGGTATTATCTAAATTCTTATACTAGGTATTTATTTTTCATGAAATGTTGATATATTTAATCAATTTAAAAATATCTTTAATGAGGAAAATGCCACAGAATAAATTTGTATTATACTTTTTTTTGAATCTTGATTTTTTTTAATCCACAAAAGTGAACTAGCAGTTATATTTCTTATTTTCTTTGATGTTTTGTTTCATTACCTTGTGGTAACTCAGATGTTAAGGGAGTTGAATCAGGCTGATACCAGTATGAAGATAATTTAACTGATGAACTCTTTTTAACACAGAATATTGAGCCTGTTGTGTATCCTTGTCATTGGTTCCAGCACTAGATCTACTTTTTCAGTTCTGAAAATAAAACAGACTAAGAAATCATCTTGGTGGTTAGCTATCAAATGCAGGAGTTTGGTTGACTATTAAAGATAGCTGACTATAGGTGGAGGGTTTTCATGCACAGTGAATGATACTGCTGAATGATAATTTGGTAAATATTAAAGAAATGGTGGAGATGGATTTCTTAGCTCACTGTTTTGTTCAGACATTGTGGTCTCAACTTATTTGAATATCTCCAGATGTTTAATATCACTGATTGCCCTTTAAAAAAATGTTATGTAATGTTTGATACATGGAAAAGGGTATACAAATACCCTATAAATCTATAAATTGATAGAACATTATCAACACATTGAAGCTACTGTGTGAGGAGGAGCTTAACTCATTTACTTCATTATTATAGCTTACTAAACATTCGTCCATAATTAAATACTTCTAGAACGCCACTTCTGTGTCATCTGCCAGCTGTCTGGTGTGAACCTATGTTCTTTATTGGTCAGTTGGTTCAGTGTTTGAGAAAAAAAGAGCTAGACATGGACCAGAGGGGTGTTAGGATGGGCTGGAACTGGCAGTATCAGTATCTGTGACCACATCTAACCAAGAAGAGAAATCCTATGGCTGCTTCAGTTCCTCCTCTGGCATCTGAAGTGAATTCCTGTTTTGGCCAAATCTGCCTGGAGCCATTTGTGACCAGGGATTCTGGGACATGTAGTTCCACCTAGGTCAAATTGCTACAGTACAAATCTGCACATGTTCTGTTCCTATACTTGTTTGTTGTATTGTAAACAAGAGACATTCATCATTATTTCTGCTTAGAAAATATCAGAAGAGTTATTTAAGATATCAGAATAGTTTAAAAATAGTTTAACTTGATTATGTCATTGTTTTGTTTTCCATTAAACCATATCTTTTATTTTCAAAGCCATGAGATAACTTAAAATAGTAATGTAATCTTACCTTCTTCTGTTGAAAGAAAGAATTCTTTTAATTTGATAAGTAAGTTGAACCTTGAGCTAAAAATTTTTTTTAAGTTATCCAGTATAGTGCCATCTAGTGATAAATAATTTACTTTCTGGTTGAAGATCACTGCTACATTTTACTTCTTGATAAATCAAGAACTTCACTTTTAATCATGCCTAACTCCTTTTTTTTTTTTAATTCTGTAACAAAAATACATTTTATTTATTTTTTATTTATTTTAATTGGAGGCTAATTACTTTACAGTATTGTAGTGGTTTTGCCATACATTAACATGAATCAGCCATGGATGTACATGTGTTCCCCATCCTGAACCCCCCTCCCACCTCCTTCCCCATCCCATCCCTCTGGGTCATCCCAGTGCACCAGCCCTGAGCACCCTGTCTCATGCATCAAACCTGGACTGGCGATCTGTTTCACATATGATAATATACATGTTTCAGTGCTATTCTCTCAAATCATCCCACCCTCGCCTTCTCCCACAGAGTCCAAAAGACTGTTCTATACATCTGTGTCTCTTTTGCTGTCTCGCATATAGGGTTATCGTTACTATCTTTCTAAATTCCATATATATCTGTTAGTATACTGTATTGGTGTTTTTCTTTCTGGCTTACTTCATTCTGTATATAGGCTCCAGTTTCATCCAGAACTGACTCAAATGTATTCTTTTCAATGGCTGAGCAATATTCCATTGTGTATATGTACCACAGCTTTCTTATCCATTCGTCTGCTGATGGACATCTAGGTTGCTTCTATGTCCTGGCTATTATAAACAGTGCTGTGATGAATATTGGGGTACACGTGTCTCTTTCAGTTCTGGTTTCCTCAGTGTGTATGCCCAGCAATGGGATTGCTGGGTCAGATGGCAGTTCTATTTCCAGTTTTTTAAGAAATCTCCACACTGTTCTCCAGAGTGACTGTACTAGTTTGCATTCCCACCAACAGTGGGATGCAAATTTCCCTTTTTTCCATTCCATCTCCAGAATTTATTGTTTGTAGACTTTTGGATAGCAGCCATTCTGACCAGCATGAGATGGTACTTCATTGTGGTTTTGATTTGCATTTCTCTGATAATGAGTGACGTTGAGCATCTTTTCATGTGTTTGTTAGCCATCTGTATGTCTTCTTCGGAGAAATGTCTGTTTAGTTCTTTGGCCCATTTTTTTGACTGGGTCATTTATTTTTCTGGAATTGAGCTGCAGGAGTTGCTTGTATATTTTTGAGATTAATTCTTTGTCAGTTGCTTCGTTTGCTATTATTTTCTCCCATTCTGAAGACTGTCTTTCACTTTGCTTATAGTTTCCTTCGTTGTGCAAAAGCTTTTGAGTTTAATTAGGTCCCATTTGTTTATTTTTGTTTTTATTAACATAACTTTTGAACTGTGGTGTTGGAGAAGACTCTTGAGAGTCCCTTGGATTGCAAGGAGATCCAACCAGTCCATTCTGAAGGAGATCAGCCCTGGGATTTCTTTGGAAGGAATGATGCTAAAACTGAAACTCCAGTACTTTGGCCGCCTCATGCAAAAGTTGACTCATTGGAAAAGACTCTGATGCTGGGAGGGATTGGGGGCAAGAGAAGGGTACGACAGAGGATGAGATGGCTGGATGGCATCACTGACTCAATGGACGTGAGTCTGAGCGAACTCCGGGAGTTGGTGATGGACAGGGAGGCCTGGCGTGCTGATTCGTGGGGTCGCAAAGAGTCGGACACGACTGAGCAACTGAACTGAACTGAACTGGGAGGTGGGTCATAGAGGATCCTACTGTGATTTATGTCAGGGAGTGTTTTGCCTATATTTTCCTCTAGGAGTTTTATAGTTTCTGATCGTACATTTAGATCTTTAATCCATTTGAGTTTATTTTTGTGTATGGTGTTAGTAAGTGTTCTAGTTTCATTCTTTTACAAGTGGTTGACCAGTTTTCCCAGCACCTCTTGTTAAAGAGATTGTCTTTTCTCCATTGTATATTCTTGCCTCCTTTGTCAAAGATAAGGTGTCCATAGGTGTGTGGATTTATCTCTGGGCTTTTTATTTTCTTCCATTGTTCTATATTTCTGTCTTTGTGCCAATTCCGTACTGTCTTGATGAGTGTAGCTTTGTAGTATAGCCTGAAGTCAGGCAGGTTGATTCCTCCAGTTCCATTCTTCTTTCTCAAGATTGCTTCGGCTCTTCGAGGTTTTTTGTATTTCCATACAAATTATGACATTATTTGTTCTAGTTCTGTGAAAAATACCATTGGTAGCTTGATAGGGATTGCATTGAATCTATAGATTGCTTTGGGTACTATACTCATTTTCACTATATTGATTCTTCCAATGCATGAACATGGTATATTTCTCCATCTATTTGTGTCCTCTTTGATTTCTTTCATCAGTGTTTTATAGTTTTCTGTATATAGGTCTTTTGTTTTTTTAGGTAGATATATTCCTAAGTATTTTATTCTTTTCATTTAAATGGTGAATGGAATTGTTTCCTTAATTTCTCTTTCTGTTTTCTCATTGTTAGTGTATAGGAATGCAAGGAATTTCTGTGTGTTGGTTTTATATCCTGCAACTTTACTATATTCATTGATTAGCTCTGGTAATTTTCTGGTGGAGTCTTTAGGGTTTTCTATGTAGAGGATCATGTCATCTGCAAACAGTGAGAGTTTTACTTCTTCTTTTCCCATCTGGATTCCTTTTATTTCTTTTTCTGCTCTGATTGCTGCGGCCAAAACTTCCAAAACTATGTTGAATAGTAGTGGTGAGAGTGGGCACACTTATCTTGTTCCTGACTTTAGGGGAAATTCTTTCAGTTTTTCATCATTGAGGATAATATTTGCTGTGGGTTTCTCATATAGATTTTATTATGTTGAGGATTGTTCCTTCTATTCCTGCTTTCTGGAGGCTTTTTTTTTTTTTAATCATAAATGGATGTTGAATTTTGTCAAAGGCTTTCTCTGCATCTATTGAGATAATCATATGGTTTTTATCTTTCAATTTGTCAATGTGGTGTATTACAGTGATTGATTTGCAGATATTTAAGAATACTTGCATCCCTGGGATAAAACCCACTTGGTCATGATGTATGGTCTTTTTAATATGTTGTTGGATTCTGTTTGCTAGAATTTTATTAAGGATTTTTGCATCTTTTTTCATCAGTGATATTGGCCTGTAGTTTTCTTTTTTTTGTGGCATCTTTGTCTGGTTTTGGTATTAGGGTGATGGTGGCCTCATAGAATGAGTTTGGAAGTTTATCTTCCTCTGCAATTTTCTGGAAAAGTTTGAGTAGGGTAGGTGTTAGCTCTTCTCTAAATTTTTTGGTAGAATTCAGCTGTGAAGCCTTCTGGTCCTGGGCTTTTGTTTGCTGGAAGATTTCTGATTACAGTTTCAATTTCCGTGCTTGTGATGGGTCTGTTAAGATTTTCTATTTCTTCCAGGTTCAGTTTTGGAAAGTTATACTTTTCTAAAAATTTGTCTATTTCTTCCAAGTTGTCCATTTTATTGGCATATAGTTGCTGATAGTAGTCTCTTATGATCCTTTGTATTTCTGTGTTGTCTGTTGTGATTTCTCCTTTTTCATTTCTAATTTTGTTGATTTGATTCTTCTTCCTTTGTTTCTTGATGAATCTGGCTAATGGTCAATTTTATTTATCTTCTCAAAGAACCAGCTTTAAGCTTTGTTGATTTTTCTGTGGTCTCCTATGTTTCTTTTTCATTTATTTTTGCCCTAATTTTTAAGATTTCTTTTCTTCTACTAACCCTGGGGTTCTTCATTTCTTCCTTTCCTAGTTGCTTTAGGTGTAGAGTTAGGTTATTTATTTGACTTTTTTCTTGTTTCTTGAGGTAAGCCTGTATTGCTATGAACCTTCCCCTTATCACTGCTTTTACAGTGTCCCATGGGTTTTGGGTTGTCGTGTTTTCATTTTCATTCGTTTCTATCCATATTTTGATTTCTTCTGTGATTTGTTGGTTATCCAGTAGCGTGTTGTTCAGCCTCCATATGTTGGAATTTTTAATAGCTTTTCTCCTGTAATTGACATCTAATCTTACTGCATTGTGGTCAGAAAAGATGCGTGGAATGATTTCAGTTTTTTTTAATTTCAAGGCTAGCTTTATGGCCCAGGATGTGATCTATCCTGGAGAAGGTTCCATGTGCACTTGAGAAAAAGGTGAAATTCATTGTTTTGGGGTGAAATGTCCTATAGATATCAATTAGGTCTAACTGGTCCATTGTATCATTTAAAGTTTGTGTTTCCTTATTAATTTTCTGTTCAGTTGATCTATTCATAGGTGTGAGTGGGGTATTAAAATCTCCCACTATTATTGTGTTATTGTTAATTTCCCCTTTCATACTTGTTAGCATTTGCCTTACATATTGTGGTGCTCCTATGTTGGGTCATATATATTTATAATTGTTATATCTTTTTCTTGGATTGATCCTTTGCTCATTATGTAGTGTCCTTCTTTGTCTCTTTTCAGAACCTTTATTTTAAAGTCTATTTTATCTGATATGAGTATTGCTACTCCTTCTTTCTTTTGGTCTCTATTTGTGTGGAATATCTTTTTCCAGCCCTTCACTTTCAGTCTGTGTGTGTCCCTTGTTTTGAGGTGGGTCTCTTGTAGACAATATATATAGGGGTCTTGTTTTGGTATCCATTCAGCCAGTCTTTGTCTTTTGGTTGGGGCATTCAACCCATTTACATTTAAGATAATTATTGATAAGTATGGCCCCATTGCCATTTACTTTGTTGTTTTGGGTTCGAGTTTATACACCCTTTCTGTGTTTCCTGTCTAGAGAAGATCCTTTCATATTTGTTGAAGAGCTGGTTTGGTGGTGCTGAATTCTCTCAGCTTTTGCTTGTCTGTAAAGCTTTTGATTTCTCCTTCATATTTGAATGAGATCCTTGCTGGGTACAGTAATCTGGGTTGTAGGTTTTTCTCTTTCATCGCTTTAAGTATGTCCTGCCATTCCCTTCTAGCCTGAAGTGTTTCTATTGAAAGATCAGCTGTTATCCTTATGGGAATCCCCTTGTGTGTTATTTGTTGTTTTTCCCTTGCTGTTTTAATATTTGTTCTTTGTGTTTGATCTTTTTTAATTTGATTAATATGCATCTTGGGGTGTTTCTCCTTGGGTTTATCCTGTTTGGGACTCTCTGGGTTTCTTGGACTTGGGTGACTGTTTCCTTCCCCATTTTAGGGAAGTTTTCAACTATTATCTCCTCAAGTATTTTCTCATGGTCTTTCTTTTTGTCTTCTTCTTCTGGGACTCCTATGATTCGAATGTTGAGGCATTTAACATTGTCCCAGAGGTCTCTGAGATTGTCCTCATTTCTTTTAATTCTTTTTTCTTTTTTCCTCTCTGCTTCATTTATTTCTACTGTTCTATCTTCTACTTCACTTATCCTATCTTCTGCCTCTGTTATTCTACTGTTGGTTCCCTCCAGAGTGTTTTTGATCTCATTTATTGAATTATTCATTATTGACTCTGTTTTATTTCTTCTAGGTCCTTGTTATGCATTTCTTGCATCTTCTCAATCCTTGTCTCCAGGCTATTTATCTGTAACTCCATATTGTTTTCAAGATTTTGGATCATTTTTACTATCATTGTTCTGAATTCTTTTTCAGGTAGACTCCCTATCTCTTCCTCTTTTGTTTGGTTTGGTGGGTACTTATCCTGTTCCTTTACCTGCTGAGTATTTCTCTGCCTTTTCACAGTTTAGATTGCTGTGTTTGGGGTGGCCTTTCTGTATTCTGGCAGTTTGTGGTTCCTCTTTATTGTGGAGGTTACACGCTGTGGGTGGGTTTGGATGAGTGACTTGTCAAGGTTTCCTGGTAGGGAAGCTTGCATCGGTGTTCTGGTGGGTGGAGCTGGATTTCTTCTCTCTGGAATGCAATGAAGTGTCCAGTAGTGAGTTTTGAGATGTCTATGGGTTTGGTGTGACTTTGGGCAGCCTGTATATTGAAGCTCAGGGCTATGTTCCTGCATTGCTGGAGAATTTTCCTGGTATGTCTTGCTCTGGAACTTGTTGGCTCTTGGGTGGTGCTTGGTTTCAGTGTAGGTATGGAGGCTTTTGGATGATCTCTTATCAATTAACATTCCCTGGAGTCAGGAGTTCTTTGGTGTTCTCAGATTTTGGACTTCAGCCTCCTGCCTCTGGTTTTCAGTCTTATTCTTATAGTAGCCTTAAGACTTCACCATCTATACAGCACCAATGATGAAACATCTAGGTTAATGATGAAAAGCTTCTCCACAATGAGGGACACCTGGAGAGGTTCACAGAGTTACATGGAGAAGAGAAGAGGGAGGAGGGAGATAGAAGTGACCAGGAGAAGAAGAGGGGGAATCAAAAGGGGAGAGAGCAAGCTAGCCAGTAATCAATTCCCTATGTGCTCTCCACAGTCTGTACCCCTCAGACAGGTTCACAGAGTTACACAGAGAAGAGAAGAGGAATGAAGGAGACAGAGGCGACCAGGAGGAGAAAAGGGGGAATCAAAAGGAGAGAGACAGATCCAGCCAGTAATCAGTTCCCTAAGTGTTCTCCACAGTCCAGAACACACAAAGAAATTCACAGAGTATGCTAAGAAGAGAAGGGGGAGGGAGGAGATAGAGGCGACCTGGTGGAGAAAAAGGAGAGTCAAAAGGGGGAGAGGGCAATCAAGCCAGTAATCACACTCCCAAGTTAAAATGGGTACTGAAGATTGGGTTCTTAAAGGTACAAAATTGATAACAAATACTAAAAAGCAAAGATTAAAAATCTAGAGTAGTGGTTAGACTCTCAAAAATACAATATTAAAAAAAACCCAAAGTCACAAAAATTATATATATATGAAGTTTGCTTTAAAAATAGGGTCTTTTTTTTTTTTTGCAAGTTAATAGAACGTTATAAAAATGAAAATTAAAGGAGTAAAAGAGGACTTAAAATTTTTTTTTTTCATTTTTTAAAAATTTAAAAAGTGATAATAGTAAACAGCTCTGGAGCTGTTGCAGGTAGTGTGTGGTCAGTTCAGTTTCAGATATTTCCTTGATCTGGCTTATACTTCTCAAGATCTATAGGCCCCTTCCAATGTAGTCGGTGCTAACTAGAGGTTTTAATCTGTTGCACCTGTCATTTCCAAAGTGATTCCCTCTGTTTATTTTAGCTTCTTCTGTTTGCTGGTCTCTTCAGTGTCTAATTTCTGCCCTGACACAAGGGGGCGAAGGTGGTCACTTAGGCTCACTTGTGCAGTCATGCTGTGGGGAGGGAGAAACACTGCAAACCAATATCACTGGCGTGTGTGGGCAGTGCTCACAGTGCCTGGGCCACACTGGGTTTGCTCCCGCTCATGGTGCATGCGCTTTCCCAGTCTACACTTCTCAGGCTCTAGGTTGCTCTGCCAGGAACTGTCAGAGGTGGGCCCTGGGTTGTACGCGCTTCCCAGGTCTAAGCTGCTCAGGTTCAGGTTCTCAGGTACTCCACAAAGGCGCAGACTCCGTTGGGTCTGCATTTTGTGCCCTTCCCAGGTCTGAGCAGCTCAGGTGACCAGGTGCTTGGCGAGCCAGTCTCCCCAGGTGGGGCGGGGCGTCTTATCACCTCCCTGATCCCAGCAGCTCGGTTTCCTGGGTGGCAGCGGGTGCGCCCATCTCAGGTGTGCCGTGCGTCTCCTGGGGAGCTGATCTCTGGTGGCGACCGTCCTGGCAGATGTCAACCACCCAGAATCCCAAGAAGTCTTGGTTAGCAACTGGGAGCCTGCTTGCAGTTTGTTAGAAGATGCTGTCTCTGGGGCTGAGATTGCCCCTTTCTGGCTCTGGCTGCCCCCTTCTGCCTCCCTGTCTCCAGTGGGGGATGGGCCAGTCCGCAGCCAGCTAGCTCTCCTCTGTTATTCGCTCAGTCCTTTGTTCTGTGAGCGGGCCTGGCAGTGCCTTAGGTTAGGGCTTTTTGCAAGATAGTTCTCTCTCTCTCTCTCTTTTTTTTCTCTCTCTCTGGCTATCCCACAGTTTGGGTTGCTATCTCACATTAGTTCCCTCAGATTGCCCTCAGAACATTCAGGCTCAGTCCTTACCCTAAACAATGTAGCCCATGCCTCCCTGTTCAGCCCCTGCTTGGCAGATGTGAGCACTGGGAGTTGCCATTAGGCATGTAATCTGTGGGTTTTATTTATTTATTTTTCCTCCCAGTTATGTTGCCGTGGGAAAACTCAGTAGTGGCCACAGGACTGGAAAAGGTCAGTTTTCATTCCAATTTCAAAGAAAGGCAATACCAAAGAATGCTCAAACTACTGCACAATTGCACTCAACTCACATGCTAGTAAAGTAATGCTCAAAATTCTCCAAGCCAGGCTTCAGCAATACGTGAACCGTGAACTTCCTGATGTTCAAGCTGGTTTTAGAAAAGGCAGAGGAACCAGAGATCAAATTGCCAACATCCGCTGGATCATCAAAAAAGCAAGAGAGCTCCAGAAAAACATCTATTTCTGGTTTATTGACTATGCCAAAGGCTTTGACTATGTGGGTCACAATAAACTGTGGAAAATTCTTCAAGAGATGGGAATAGCAGACTACCTGACCTGCCTCTTGAGAAACCTATATGCAGGTCAGGAAGTAACAGTTAGAACGGGACATGGAACAACAGACTGGTTCCAAATAGGAAAAGGAGTATGTCAAGGCTGTATACTGTCACCCTGCTTATTTAACTTACCTGCAGAGTACATCATGAGAAACGCTGGGCTGGAAGAAGCACAAGCTGGAATCAAGATTGTCGGGAGAAATATCAGTCACCTCAGATACGCAGATAACACCACCCTTACGGCAGAAAGTGAAGAGGAACTCAAAAGCCTCTTCTGTGGCGGATTCATTTTGATATTTGGCAAAACTAATACAATTATGTAAAGTTTAAAAATAAAATAAAATTTAAAAAAAAAACACAAAGTACCTCATATTAAAAAAAAAACAAAAAACAAAAGCCTCTTGATGAAAGTGAAAGTGGAGAGTGAAAAAGTTGGCTTAAAGCTCAACATTCAGAAAATGAAGATCATGGCATCTGGTCCCATCACTTCATGGCAAATGGATGGGGAAACAGTGGAAACAGTGTCAGACTTTATTTTTCTGGGCTCCAAAATCACTGCAGATGGTGACTGCAGCCATGAAATTAAAAGACGCTTACTCCTTGGAAGGAAAGTTATGACCAACCTAGATAGCATATTCAAAAGCAGAGACATTACTTTGCCAACAAGGGTCCGTCTAGTCAAGGCCATGGTTTTTCCAGTGGTCATGTATGGATGTGGGAGTTGGACTGTGAAGAAAGCTGAGCACCAAAGAATAGATGCTTTTGAACTGTGGTGTTGGAGAAGACTCTTGAGAGTCCCTTGGACTGCAAGGAGGTCCAACCAGTCCGTTCTAAAGGAGGTCAGCCCTGGGTGTTCTTTGGAAGGAATAATGCTAAAGCTGAAACTCCAGTACTTTGGCCACCTCATGTGAAGAGTTGACTCATTGGAAAAGACTCTGATGCTGGAAAGTATTGGGGGCAGGAGGAAAAAGGGATGACAGAGGATGAGATGGCTGGATGGCATCACTGACTCAATGGACATGAGTTTGAGTGAACTCTGGGAATTGGTGATGGACAGGGAGGCCTGGCGTGCTGCGATTCATGGGGTCGCAAAGAGTCGGACACAACTGGGTGACTGAACTGAACTGAACTGAGATTCCAGAACTCCCCACAGACCCGCCAATGAGTGTTTCCTGGTGTTTGGAAACTTCTCTTTTAAGACTCCCTTCCCTGGATGGATCTTCATCTCTACCTCTTTTGTCTGTCTTTTTATCTTTTATATTTTGTCCTACCTCCTTTTCAAAGACAATGGGCTGCCTTTTTGGGTGCCTCATGTCCTCTGCCAGCATTCAGAGGTTGTTTTGTGGAATTTTCTGAGTTCAAATTTTCTTTCGATGAATTTGTGGGGGAGAAAGTGGTCTCCCCATCCTATTCCTCCGCCATCTTAGGACCACCCCTGTTTTACACATTTTACTGTGTCTTATACTTTTGATTTGGGGGGAAAACCTCTAGTGGGTGAAAAATCAGAATATCAGAACGTAAAATAATTGTTATCATCTAGAGGGTTCCAGCTGAGCCTAAACTGAATTTAAGAGTCTGGGTGGTTGCAATGAACTAGGAAATTGATGGTCTGAAATATGCAGAAATTGGTTTGCAGTAGGACTGCAATTGTGTGGAGTAGGCACCTTTGACTAGAGAGTTTCCTGATCCTCATCTGTGGGCCATGAGTGATTAAGAAGAAGCTGAAGAAGCTCTTTCCATAGGCAGACACAAGTAGTGCTGTTTGAGGTCTAAGTGATCAAGTGAGAAAATGGGGAGAAGGATCTTCTCTGCAGATGTGGTATGCTTCTGGTGCACTGAAGCCATAGCAGGAAGTTGTGTCATCTGAGCTTGTTGGTGATATTATAGTCTCAGTACCTCGGGGGTTCTCAGAGAGCACAGCCAACCTGTTCTCACTGAGGTATCACAGAGACGCAGGCAGGGGCGAGATGTAGTCCCCAAGTTGATCTTTCTGGCAGCAGACATCGAAAAAGATCTGGATGAAGATGAAAGAAGCACAAGACACATCCCTAGTGATACCCAGAAATTACTATATTCCCTACATGTAGAAATAGGTTGTAAAAATGTATTATTGTTTTTGTATGATTTGTACTCCCAAACTGGTGAAGTCTAGTGATGTTGAGGTTATATTAAGAGGGATATTTTTCTTATACCACGTTAAATCAAATAAATAGTTTTATAGAAAATTAAAGGGAAAATAAGCTACCTTTTACCTGTGCCCATTCATCACACAACCCTGTGAAGTAGTTCTTATTACAGGCATACCTCAGAGATACTGCAGGATCGGTTCCAGACCACCACAAGAAAGTGAATATCACAGTCAAATGAGTCGCAATTTTTTTTGGCTTCCCAGTGCATATAAAACTTACGTTTATACTGTACTGTAGTCTATTACATATGCCATAACATCATGTGTAAGAAACAATGTACACACCTTAATTAAAAAATAATGCTGTTGGGACAGTGTGACACAGTCTTGCCACAAACCTTCAGTTTGTAAAAGACATGATAATGCAAAGTGCAATAAACTGAAGCGCAGTCATATGAGGCATGCCTGTATTTTCATTTTATGATGAGAAACAGGCTTGCAGAGGTTCAATGATACACTCAGTGTCTCTCACCTAGAAGGAGCAAGGCTGACCTGCCTGACTACAAATATGTCCACTTCCACACCCTCAGCTTTCTAAAAACTACCAAAAGGAACAAACTATTCTAGGTTGCTTGTCAGCTTCCTCATGTATGACTTTGATACCGGTAAAAAACCGTCTAAGCTTAAAATCAAGGATCACTTGTATCATCTATAAGACTGTTTTCCAGGTCCTCCTCTCAGACGTTTCTATCAGGCCTCATGGGAAAAACCTGGAATGAGGCAGGACGGAAGTGAAACCTCTCGCCCTGCCTGTGAAACTCTGTTACTTCTCACCGGGGATATGTTTGGATGCAGTTACATTTTCTTTGACAAAATATTGACCTAGTTGTTAAGAAGACCAGTCCAGAGTGTATTTATGTTTTTCAAGGCTTTCTATTTATTGCTCGGAAGGAATTCCCTCATCTGCCCACAAGACAACACTTGTAAGGCAGAGGTTTGGATTAACCATTCTCCCTTTGGTTGGTCTTTCCTCCCTTAGTGGTTGGAGTGCTGTCACTCCATGCCATGTAGCGGCATCTGGAGAAGGTCCCCTACAGGTCAACAGTAAAATGCAGTTTTAGATGTCCCTGTACATTTCCTAAGAAAATTATGTAGTGAAGACCCTAGTCTATTTGTTTTTCTTCTATTCTCACATCTAATTGTATTGTTCAGACTTCCTAGAAAACATACACAAGTTTACATCTTGTCAGAAAGAGCAGAGACAATATAGAGATGATAATTTTATAGT
The DNA here is from genome assembly GCF_003369695.1 of Bos indicus x Bos taurus. NCBI lineage: Eukaryota > Metazoa > Chordata > Mammalia > Artiodactyla > Bovidae > Bos > Bos indicus x Bos taurus. Next base: position 87,692,187 of record NC_040078.1, read on the forward strand.
GTACATGAAAAAGATTTTTTTAAAAATTAGAATCAATAAATGTAAAAGAAATGTTACATTTCAGCTCAGGGTTTTAGGAGAAATTAAATAGTAATTGGAACATAATATGTGTACATATGCTTTAAGTTGTACATGGAAACGACCTCTCTATGTCCTGCATTTGGTTGCATAACTTACTTTCAGTGCTTTTTATGTGCTTGGAGGATTTAGATGCTGTTGGCTGGAAAATGATGCTGGTTAATCCAGAGCACAAATTCAATTTAATTTCTTTTATAATCCAATAGTTTTAATACTATACCCTCTAAAACTAAGCTCAAAGAAAAATGTATATTTACTGCTATATCTCTAATACCTAATCATTTTTAGCACATTTGCATTTTGATGATAATGTACAATATCATCTGGTCGAAAGATTAGAAAAAAGGAAAAGTAATGATATTTGGTGAAATCTCTGCCTTTTGGTAGCCATGGGACCCTGGACAAGTCCCCTAAACCCTATAACCCTCATTTCTTCATTTATAAATGGAGATAGTAAATCCCACTTTATAGGTTAACATGATGATTAAGGGAAATGATGTACTGAAAGCATTTAGCACAATGTCTAGAGCTCCAAACATAATAAAAATAGCCACAATTTATTGAATTCTTACTTTGTACTAAGCACTGTGCTAAGCATTTTTCAAGCACTATTGAACCTCACTGTAACCCTCTATATGATAGATATTATATTATCCCCTATTATAGATCAGGAAACTGACGTTCAGGGGGTTAATGAAACTTGCTCAAGGTCACATGGTATATTTAAGATTATTTTACTTGCAAGAACAGAAAAACCAACTCAAACTCAATCAATAAAATTTATTGTCTCAGCCAGCAAGCCCAGAAGTGCACTAGCTCTGGACACAATTCAGTCCAAAGGATCATGATATCAGCAGAGCGATGGCTCTTTGTGATTTTTCTCAGCTCTGGCTTCTCTCTCTTCTGATGATAATCAAGATGGCTGTAGGCAGCTGCCAAGTTTACTTCACATCTAGATAAGAAGAGTGACTCACTTTGCAACTTTTGAAACAAAGCCTTCATTTCTAAGTGCAGCCTCTAAAGAGCATCCCAGAAGCAGTCACCATCACCATGGTAGAGGATGGGATTGTCCTGACTGGCAGGAGCCAAGGATGAGTACAGTCAACAGCACCCAAACAGAGCTCTATGACATGGTGGGGACATGCAACCGTAGGGTCTATTGAGTGATGAATAAAGAAACCTGTTACCTTTGCCTCTGAGCAAGTAAGGAAACACGATCCTTTGAAGATTGGTCTGAAATGATAATCTGGACAAAAACACTGTAGCGAAATTTTATGTTGATATGATAGTGGGTTTGTGTTGAAATGTTTGCTTTATCATTTATCTTTTTTTTTTTTTTTTGGCCTGACCTGAATTATATCCTCAAAATCAACCTATGAGATTGGAAGGACAAGTGAGTTTTGCTCATAGGGGATAAAACTAAAGCTTGAAGGAGTTAGGCAAGTTATCCAAGTTAATGGCTGAACTGGGATCAGAAGGAAAAGATTCGTTGATTTATAATCCTGTGCTCATTCAACAGTAACACCAAACTGTAACTCCACTCTCTTTGGAGAGGCAGGCCTTACCTCCATTTTTTATATCTCAAAACTGAAGCTCAAAGATACTAAGCAACTGCCCAGCACTGCTCAGCAAGTAATGGCAGAACTGAGATCCAAGCCTTCATCTTCTGATTCCAGAGTCTGTGCTCCTCATCCATTTACTACTTCAGCTGGCAAATCTCATAAAGGAAGTGGAAATGCACAGGGTTCCTTTCCTTTCACTCCTCACTTGCGAAGAGCAGGGCCAATACCTTCTCTTCCCTTTCTTAAAAGCACTCATTTTAATGCTCTATGGCATGTGGTAAAAATATCTATTTTAAGCATATTCATATACATGAAGATAAAATTCCTGGTAATTGTTCTATAATATAACATTTTTTTAATTGAAATACACTTGATTTACAATGCTGTGTTAATTCTGCTGTATAGCAAAGAGACTCAGTTTTATATATATATGTATACACACACACACATATATTCACACAAATTCTTTTTTATATGCATCACCATTATGGTTTGTCTCAGGGTATTGAATGTACTTCCGTGTGCTATATAATAGGACCTTGCTTATCCATCCTAAGTGCAGTAGTTTGCATCTTTCAACCCCAAGTTCCTGGTCCATCCCTCCCCCATCTCCCTCCTTGGCAGCCGCAAGTCTGCTCTTTATGTCTGTGAATCTGTTTCTCTTCCATAGATTGGTTCATTTGTGTCATATTTTAGGTTCCGTATATGAGTGATTTTGTATGGTATGTCTTTTTCTGATTACTTCACTTGGAATGGTAATCTCATTGCATCCGTGTTGCTGCAAATGGCATTATTTTGTTCTTTTTTATGTCTGAGTACTATTCATTGTATTTGTGTACCATATCTTCTTTATCCATTTGTCTGTCGATGGACATGTAGGTTGTTTCCATATCTTTGATATTGTGAATAGTGTCACTGCGAACATTGGGTTGTATGTATCTTTTCAAATTAGAGTTTTGTCTGGATATATGCCCAGTTGTGGGATTGCTGGATCATGTAGTAATTCTATTTTTAGTTTTCTGAGGAACCTCTCTACTGTTTTTCATAATGGCTGAACAAACTTAAATTCCCACCAACAGTATAGGAGGGTTCCCTTTTCTCTACACCTTCTCCAGCATCTGTATAATGTATTTTTATTGAAACCTAGAGAGTTCCTTTGGAGAAGGCAATGGCAACCCACTCCAGTGCTCTTACCTGGAAACTCCCATGGATGGAGGAGCCTGATAGGCTGCAGTCCATGGGGTCGTGAAGAGTCAGACACGACTGAGTGACTTCACTTTCACTTTTCACTTTCATGCATTGGAGAAGGAAATGGCAACCCACTCCAGCGTTCTTGCCTGGAGAATCCCAGGGACGGAGGAGCCTGGTAGGCTGCCGTCGGTGGGGTCCCACAGAGTCGGACACGACTGAAGTGACTTAGCAGCAGCAGCAGAGAGTTCCTTAATCTGTGGTAAAAACATATATATATATATATATATATATATATATATATATATAATTTCTCCTTTATTTATTTATTTATTTCTGCTTTATTGACTATGCCAAAGCCTTTGACTGTGTGGATCACAATAAATTGTGGAAAATTCTGAAAGAGATGGGAATACCAGACCACCTGATCTGCCTCTTGAGAAATTTGTATGCAGGTCAGGAAGCAACAGTTAGAACTGGACATGGAACAACAGACTGGTTCCAAATAGGAAAAGGAGTACGTCAAGGCTGTATATTGTCACCCTGCTTATTTAACTTATATGCAGAGTACATCATGAGAAACGCTGGACTGGAAGAAGCACAAGCTGGAATCAAGACTGCCGGGAGAAATATCAATAACCTCAGATATGCAGATGACACCACCCTTCTGGCAGAAAGTGAAGAGGAACTCAAAAGCCTCTTGATGAAAGTGAAAGTGGAGAGTGAAAAAGTTGGCTTAAAGCTCAACATTCAGAAAACTAACATCATGGCATCCGGTCCCACCACTTCATGGGAAATAGATGGGGAAACAGTGGAAACAGTGTCAGACTTTATTTTTCTGGGCTCCAAAATCACTACAGATGGTGACTGCAGCCATGAAATTAAAAGACACTTACTCCTTGGAAGGAAAGTTATGACCAACCTAGATAGCATATTCAAAAGCAGAGACATTACTTTGCCAACAAAGGTTCGTCTAGTCAGGGCTATGGTTTTTCCTGTGGTCATGTATGGATGTGAGAGTTGGACTGTGAAGAAGGCTGAACGCTGAACAATTGATGCTTTTGAACTGTGGTGTTGGAGAAGAGTCTTGAGAGTCCCTTGGACTGCAAGGAGATCCAACCAGTCCATTCTGAAGGAGATCAGCCCTGGGATTTCTTTGGAGGGAATGATGCTGAAGCTGAAACTCCAGTACTTTGGCCACCTCATGTGAAGAGTTGACTCATTGGAAAAGACTCTGATGCTGGGAGGGATTGGGGGCAGGAGGAGAAGGGGACAACAGAGGATGAGATGGCTGGATGGCATCACTGACTCGATGGACGTGAGTGTGGGTGAACTCTGGGAGTTGGTGATGGACAGGGAGGCCTGGCGTGCTGCGATTCATGGGGTCGCAAAGAGTCGGACACGACTGAGTGACTGATCTGATCTGATATCTCATTTCACTGTGGAAATACAGCACTATCAGGGCATCCCCGCTTTACTCCTTGGCCCCCTAATTTCCATCAGAAAACCCATAGCCCTCCAGAGTAGGCCAGTGGCTCTAGCTTTTAAATCACCAAGAATTCTTTTTACATGATCTGGCTCTGTGTGCATGGATGTTTGCACCAAGTTCTCTCTGTCTTGAAGGGTTGGAATGTCTCAACCCATGACCAGGGTCTCTTGCTGCACTGGCTGCTTAGGAGCTGAGATAGTTGGGTAAGGGGCATAAGTCACAGTGTGGTTCTGCTTCCAGGTCTCAGAGTTTCTGTGATGTCATTAATGACCAATCAGGACTGCTGATCATCATGTGATCTCTGGTGTTACCAAATTCCAGCCAAAAGAAAGATTTGTGATTTTAATTAGTCTGTGTGGCCTAATTATATGAGAGAAAATATAAAATTTTTAGTTAGGTTCTTTGAAAGATTCCAATAACATCTTTACAGGCCACAAGGGGCCTGGGACCTCTTCCCAGGAGGTTTACAATCAGATTCACTTTTTTTCCTCCAGAAGATGAAATAAAGTAAAATTAACATGTATTAACATTGACCAGTATATTAAATTATAGCCATATTTCTGTAGGTTAGGGATGATGGACAGTCTACTGACGGTAGACAGGTCTGTTGTTCCGTATATAAGGATATATTTTTTAAGTATCATTTTTGCAGAAAGGCAAGTTGAATTTAATTTTTTCCACAACTGTTCCCCTCTGATGTTAGAATACCTTGAGAAAAATCAAGAACATGACTACTCTTATTTTTTCTTTAGGAAAATAGGATGATAACATTTTCCCTGCCTACTTCCCGCAGTTATTATGGGTTTTAAATATAGTTATGTGTCTCTGCTTTGTACATTATCCAAAATGCTGCATGCAGTTTGGGGCTGGCTTTTTATCGTTTTGTATTTAAAACACCTACAATTTATTTTTGTATTCCAAGATATACAACCAAATTTATGCCATTATTTTTATTAAAAACTGCTTCATTTCTCTTTCAAAAAAAAACACCAAAAACAAAAAACAACGCTGTATGCAGGCCAATTCTAGCATCATCTTAGTCTGGGTGATAAGTTTATTATTTAGGAGAGGTCATTTCCAAAAGGATGACCATTGCCTGATGTGATACAACCCAGAACTGATGATCATCTGTTCTTACCCAAGGGTAAGAAAAGGGAAACCTATTTGTAGCAGGTTTAGTTTTAGTGTGATTTATGAGCCTATAGATGTGTGTGTTTAGGCTCATGTCTGGCTCTAAGTCATGTCTGGCTCTTTACGACCCCATGGACTGTAACCCTCCAGGCTTCTCTGTCCATGGGATTTCCCAGGCAAGAATAGTGGCGTGCGCAGTCATTCCCTTCTCCAGGGGATCTTCCCGACCTAGGGATCGAACCCAGGTCTCCTGCATTGCAGGTGGATTCTTTACCACAGAGCCACCTGAGAAGCCGCATCACAGTTTTAACCCTGTCATTAATCCATACTGCAGTGGTTTCTCCCTCCCCGCTCTCTCTGTCCACTTCCTTATATGAGTTCCTGAGAGCAAGGCCAGATAAACCACCTCAGGCCTACCTACTTTACCTGGTGCCTGCGTTGGCCTTATTTTGGGGGAGACCCAAACTGGGAAGTTAGTTATCAAACACTGTTATTATTATTGAATGCCTATAACAACCCCACTTAGCAGATGACAAAACTAAAGTTCAGAGAGTGGGAATCGGTCCATGGTTACACAGCAGGGCATAGTTTAAATAACCCTTGCCTCTCAGGGTTGTTATGAGGAGGTAATGAGTCAACACTTAAATATAAATGGGCTTCATAAACTGTAGTACTGGGCATGAGTGGCTTATTGTCCCTTCATAATGCCACCTCTTCTAATGATGGTGACACAAAAGTGATCCTCTGATGCTCAGAGTAGCCATAAACATGCCCACATACAGTAAATAAACATCCCTCATTCAGGCCCATCATCAGGCCCCAGGGCAGCCTCGGAGCTGGAACCTATTATCTCTGATTCATACAATCTGGATCTGGAGTGACCCTAATAACCAGCCATGTAGTGGGAATTTTGACTTGGAAATCAGAGTCCAGACATAAAGTGGTTTTTACACACATGTGACAGCCCGTCCGGGAGCAGAAGTTTATTTAACAGCCGGAGCAGATGGCAGAGTCACACTCAGAGGCCTTGTCCGATACAAGGAATCTGTCAGGAGTCGAAACACGGAACACAGGCTGGGAAGGCAAACCAGTTTTGAGGAAGCCAACTCAGAAGTGCTCCAGCTTACTCTGCAGAGGACATTCAGGTTGGGTTGTTTTGGAAACCGGTCACTGGGGCTTCCCTGATGGCTCAGATGGTAAAGAATCTGCATGCAATGCAGGAGACCAGAGTTCAATCCCTGGGTTGGGAAGATCCCCTGCAACCCACTCCAGTATTCTTGCCTGGAGAATTCCACAGACGGAGGAGCCTGGTAGGCTATGGGGTCGTAAAGAGTCAGACATGACTGAGTGACTAACACTTTCACTTCACACTTCTCAATTCACTTCAGGGCTCAGCAAGATCCAGTCACTGACAGTAAGACCAGTAAGCAGAGCAGTAATAAGAGCCACCATTGGTTAGTGGATGAATAATTAATCGCCTCTTACAAGCCAGGACCCAAAAGCACTTGACATCCAGGGGCTGATTTGATCAGTGCAGCCATTCTGTGAAGTGGATATGATCGTCTCACTTTATAGATGAATGCATGGGAATCAGAGCCTAGACAGCATGGGTGTTTTGACCCAGAGTCACAGTTTGGACTGTCCCCATCCTCCAAGCTAATGGGCTCCAGATTTAATGCCATGTGAAGGCATTCGATGAAGGTGGGTTGGCTATTTGACTGACTAGTTTATGATGAACAAAAATACAGTTTGATATATTGGAAAAGACTCTGATGCTGGGAATGATTGAAGGCAGGAGGAGAAGGGGACGACAGAGGATGAGATGGTTGGAGGGCATCACTGACTCAATGGACATGAGTTTGAGGAAGTTCTGGGAGTTGGTGATGGACAGGGAGGCCTGGCATGCTGCAGTCCATGGTGTCACAAAGAGTTGGACATGACTGAGCAACTGAACTGAACTGAACTGACAGTGTGATGTGGAGAAATGTCTTTTGAATCAGACAGACCTTAGAAAATTCCTTCACTTTCCCAGGACTGATTTCACGCCCACCAAATATTGGTGATACCTGCTTCACAGAGCAGCCAGGAGAAGGCAGTGGAGTTATGTGCAGAGGTGCCTGGCACATGGTAACTAATTACCATTGTTCTAATTCTTGTTCTTTCTCTTACCCCTCAAACATATGCCTTATAGTCCACTTACTTCCAAAGATGATTTGCAAAGGAAAGTTTGGGGCCAAAATCTGACTCTTCTTATCAGGCCTCAGATGATATAAGAGATTCTTTTGTAAGGCAGAGAATATCAAGAGACAAATACAAGAAAGGTTTTTCAACAAAGTCTTTTGTTTTCTACTCAAGATAGCATCAAGTAATATTCAGGAAATACCTGCCCTGGTTTCTCTACCCTTTGCTGATGAGTCTCTTTGAACTGTTTCAAAGGTGACAGCAGAACTGGAAAGCCTGCCTTCCCCCCAGCCCCACTGCCATATGAAGGGCAGATAGAGGTCCCATGGTCAAGTTCATGACCACAACTGGTCACTGACTCTATCCCTTAAAGGGAGCTGCCTGTCCCTATTTTCACTCAAGATATTGATAAGATGTTAATCCAGGCTCAATTCCTAAGTGAGACGTACGAGTAAGACAAAAAAGCTAAAGTTTTTGTAGGGTCAAATATACCAAGAACAGGAGGGGACTGCTTATGGGAGAAGATGGTATGGTGAAGACAGATGACACAGAAAGAACTATTTTACTTCTAATAGGACCAAGGCTAGCAGTCACACAAGTTATATCCTGCACAACTCCAGAGGGCGCCATCCGCCCAGACTACAATGTGAACAACTCCCAGTAGAGTAAATGCAACAAGGCAGTCCTACCTTTAATGCTTTTATCTTTTCTGTCAAGAAGAATGATCCTCAAGGTAGAACATAATTAAGGGTGAACTGAAGTTCTAGGTGGAAGAAGAGATTGTCAGAGGGAAACTGGGTACCTTTGTTAATGTTTATCATCATAATAGGCAATAGTAAGAGTTAACAAGGAGTAAAACATGTCAGAAATTACTAAGCACTGTGCACATATCCCATTTTACCCTCAAGTGCAATATTGTTGCTGTTCAGCCAACAGCTAGCAGAGCTTCATTTTGTTTAAATGGCAATCTGCCCTGCCCAAGGAGATAAAACATGGTTGTCTAAGTCAATCATGGCAGTACTATCTCCCTCAGCTAGTGATTGGTCTAGAAGTAGGCACGTGACCAGATCTGACCAATGAGAAATAGAGACAAGTCTAATATTTTCCAGAATGGCAAATGTTTTCCACCTGATAAGAGAGAGGCCATGAAAAAGTCTGGTTGTTTTATTTTATTTTACATTTTCAATGGAAATATAGTTGATTTACAATGTTATGTTAATTTTTGCTATACAGCAAAGTGATTCAGTTATACATTCTGAAATACATGCATACATATGTATATTCTTTCCATTATGGTTTATCTCAGGATATTGAATATAGTTCCCTGTGCTATACAGTAGACCCTTATTGTTTATCTACTTTGCTTTATTTTTAAACCTGTGTCTTCTATCCCTGCTTTGCAAGTTTTGTGTTAAGATATGATACTTGTTGCTGCTGTGGCCTTTTAATGAACTTGAGGGCAGGCCAAGAGAATCATGAAGATACTAACCTGAAGCCCAACATCACTGTGTTGCTGAGCGAGTGCCAGTGCTGCCTCCCTTGCAATTGTTTATGAAATGAAAAATTAAGTGTATTGTTTATGCCACTGTTAATTAAGTATTCTCTTGTTCAGTTGCTCAGTTGTGTCCAACTCGTTGCAACCACATGGACTGCAGTGTGCCAGGCTTCCCTGTCCTTCACCATCTGCCAGAGATTGCTCAAACTCATGTCTGTTGAGTTGGTAATGCCATTCAACCATCTCGTCCTCTGTTATCTCCTTCTCCTCCTGCCTTCAATCTTCCCCAGCATCAGGATCTTTTCCAGTGAGTCGGCTCTTCACATCAGGTGGCCATTCTCACACCTGCACCCAAATGAAATCCTACTGATAAAATATTATTGGTTGCATTTTGCAAATTAGTTAACTTTGCCAGTTCACCTAGCTAGTAAATGGAAAGTCCATACTTCAGGGCAGGTCTGCCTGAGCTTTTCACCTATGCTTTTATGCCTGCAGCAAAGTCTAAGGTCCAGGGGAATTACCTTCCTAGGGCACAAATAAGAGGAGCTCTCTTATGGACAGCTCTGGCAGGGAGGGAGCTCTTGGTTACTGGAAATATTCAGGCAAAGTCTTGTCAGACTACCATTTGTAAGGTTTGTTGGAGAGGAAAGTCTGGCTCTGAGTAGGCAGAAGTGAAGAAGTGGGACTGCAAGTGAGAGACAAATGTTCTATGTATATGTTCTGGAGTAGAACCAACTGGATCCAAAGACTAGGCAAAAATAAGTTGCAGCCTTGGCTGACTGGGCTTTCACTCTGAGCCAGTGTCTTAGGCATCTGTGCTCAAGGAATGGGTATGATGGCTCTGCTCCTGAACCACCAAGGGCAGTGGTGTGGTGACTGGTCAAGGTTACGTCTGAGGCTACATCACGGTCCTAATTCTTCCATTTCTTACTTGGGAGCCTCAGCTTCCCCTTTTGTCAAATGTGAAGAATGAGTTTGGTACACTTCACAGGGGCACTGTGAGGATTCCATGAGCTGACTGCATATGCCACAAACATTTATTGAGGACCTACTATGTCCCTCTGCTTATTTAACTTATATGCAGAGTATATCATGCAAAATGCCAGGCTGACTGAAGCACAAGCTGGAATCAAGATTGCTGGGAGAAATAGCAATAACCTCAGATACACAGATGACACCACCCTCATGGCAGAAAGTGAAGAAGAACTAAAGAGCCTCTTGATGAAAGTGAAAGAGGAGAGTGAAGAAGCTGGTTTAAAACTCAACATTCAGAAAACTAAGATCATGGCATCTGGCCCATCACTTCATGGCAAATATATGGGGGAACAATGGAAATTGTGGCAGACTTTATTGTTTTGGGCTCCCAAATCACTATAGATAGTGATTACAACCATGAAATTAAAAGACGCTTGCTCCCTGGAAGAAAAGCTATGTCCAGTCTAGACAGCATATTAAAAAGCAGAGACATTACTTTGCTGACAAATGTCCATCTAGTCAAAGCTATGGTTTTTCCAGTAGTCATGTATGGATCTGAGAGTTTGACTATAAAGAAAGCTGAGCATTGAAGAATTGATGCTTTTGACCTGTGGTGTTGGAGAAGACTCTTGAGAGTCCCTTGGACTGCAAGGAGATCCAACCAGTCAATCCTAAAGGAACTCAGTCTTGAATGTTCATTGGAAGGACTGATGCTGAAGCTAAAACTTCAGTACTTTGGCCACTTGATGTGAAGAACTGACTCATTGAAAAGACCCTGATGCTGGGAAGGATTGAAGGCAGGAGGAGAAGGGCATGACAGAGGATAAGATGGTTGGATGGCATGACCAACTCGGTGGACATGAGTTTGAGCAAGCTTTGGGAGTTGGTGACGGACAGGGAAGCCTGGTGTGCTGCAGTCCATGGGGTCACAAAGAGTTGGACATGACTGAGCAACTGAACTGAACTGAACTATGTGCCTAGCCTTCTGCTGAACCCTGATGTCTGTGTCAGCCATGAAGAGTTCCCCAAATTTAAAATGTTAACTATTATTCATTATTTTTAAAAAATCATCCAACTCCTCTCTCCTTCCAACCCCACCAAGGGAATAAAAAAAGGACCCCATTTATCTATTTTGAAATAAATTGACCTCTTATCTGGGAAAGTAGAAGAAATGGCTCCAACAGACAGAGTTTCCAGCAAGACAAATCCCCCAATGGCCTCTCTCTGCCACCGCTCAATAATGGTGTTTGCTATAAATCAGAGAGCTTCTTTATCAAGTGCCTTGGAAGCTCTTGGGACTGATTTAGCCCTAGAGTGAGATTAATCACAAATGCTGCTTTAGAAAGAGTGATGGGTGTGAATAAGAAGGGTCAATGGAGACCATTTCGATTCACCCTGATTGCTATAGCTGGAGTTTGCAGAACTAGGGCTCTAAGTTTTAGCAGTTCTGTTTGAGAAAAATTGTTCCATCCAAGAATGTTGGGTGAGGAACCTAATGTTTTTTAAATCACCTACTATGTGTGCCAGGTGCTATGTTTACATCACCTCTTTTAATCCTCATAACAGCTCCATGAAATAGGTCTGGTTACCCTCATTTTTGAGACCTAGAGCAAGGTACAAAGGTCTTTGCACAAGTGACCAAGTGGCAGAGAAAAGAATAAAAACAGGTCTGTATGACTCCAAAATCTTACCCTGAAGACTCTTGGGACCTTGACTGTAGATCCCTGGCAGTAGAGCTCTATGTAGTCACCAGACAAAAATGACTTCCTGCGGCTGCTGGCCCCAGTGATGAAGTCTGAAACAGTCCTCTAGGGACCCAGCTTTCATGGCACTGTTCTGTGATGACCTTCTGAAACATCTCAATTTGTTTCTAAGATAGAGAATGAATGAACAAATGAATAAATAAGTAGGAATCTGCCTGTTCTCTGCTCATGCACAGTATGGCAGCCACAGAGGTTGTGGACCCATTCAGCACCCCATTCCAGAGAACCTGCTGTGTGGAGCTTAGCTGACTGATGCCCCAGCTGCCACACCTTCAGATCCAGTGTGACATTTCATCTGGATGGCTTCCAGCCAGTGACTGGACACAGCAGCAGTGCTAGAGCTGGACGGGGCCATTCTGGCCTCCCAGTGGGTACCTATAATGGACAACCTTTGCTTGAGGACTCCCTGTTGGCCTAGCTGAGACTTGCTTAAAGCCACGCTAGTCAGAAATCTTCCTGACTCAGTCCTCCTTCCTTCCCACTCTCCTTTCCTGTGTCAGACCTGCATTGTGGTCTGAAGGCTGTCCCTGCCTACTACTCCTCCCCTACCCACATCATTCACCTGTGTCTCTCCAATTCATCTCTTTACATCTGATCCCATCTTGGTGTCTGCTTCTTGGAAGTCTCTAGTAGACAGACAGAGTGACTCTATTTCCCCATTGCAAATGTTTATCACCAGGAACACAGATCAATACTGTGATATTGACATGCAATGGAATGCTACAGAGCAGTGAAAAAGAATGAATTAGAGATAAAGGCCTCAATATGGATACATCTCAAAAGTACAGTATTGAGCAAAAACAACCAAAAAAGTTGCAGAGTGATACATACAAGATGTGACATTTATATAAAGTTTTAAAACATGCAGAACCAAGCAATACATCATTTGTAGATATGTGCATACATAATAAAAGTCTAAGAACACACTAGGGAGTGATTAAGCACAAACTTCCGGATTGAAGTTGCCACTGGGGAGAGAAAGAAAGAAGAATGCAGTCAGGTGTTCTGTTTTAAGCTGAGTGGTTGGTTCATGATTGCTCTTTGTACCTGTGCCTAAAGTATTCCATGATAAAAGTAACCCATATTAAATCATACTCCACAGACTACCTTTTTTGAAAATATATTAAATGACTTGAAATTGGCTCTGCTTCAGAAAATCTTGGGTCTTTGTTATCACATGTCAGCAGTTGAGTCTTAGCCTATTGTGGCTTTTCCTGCCCTGAGTAGCAATTCTTTATTTTTATGCTTGTTTCTACTCTCTTTCTCTCCCAGACCCTCACTGGACCATGAACTCTAAGAAGGAAGATTCTCATCTGCTTATTTCTGAATCCCCAGTGCTGATGACAAGCAGTATGTGCTTATTATGTTTTTACTAATCAGGAGATGGAAAATCGAGGGAAGAGAGAAGGCGGGTAGAGCAGATAGTAGAACGTAAGTAACTGTTTTGAAAGTCAGGAAAGCAGAGCCTCTGCCTCTGTCTGAGCACTGCTGTATGAGGTGATAGATCTATAGTGGAGGACCTGGGGGGCCAGGTCAGAGGGCCTGATGCCTGATTTCCTACTACTGTGACAGCCACTTTGTTAAATGCCTCATGTGTTTTATTTTCAGTCTTCACAACTTGGAGAATTGAACATTACAATCCCTTTTTACAGATGAGAAAACTGAGGCTCAGCAAATTTGGGGTCACTCAGCTGCTAATTAGCAGAGCTAGGTTCACATGAAAGTCTTTCTGGTGTCAAGGGTCCACTGCGGTGCTCTGCCTCCAGGTTCTGTGTCTGTTTTATACAAGGCAAGTGATGTGTTTGCTATGAGGCCAATCATCCACTTATTGATGTGTTCGATCATTTCAGTCATTGATTTACCACTCCTACATTCCAGGCACCAGAATACAGTGACAAGTAGCACAGACTCTGACCCACCACCCAGGAGCCTCCACCCCTATCTAGCAGGAACACAGAGGCATGGACAGGTACCCAGGCAGTGGGATGAAGTCCATGAGAGATGAAGGTCGGGGCAGTGGCAGCACTGAAAGTGACACATCACCCCGTGTCATGGCATCAAGGCTTTCTGGAGGAAGTGACCTCCAGAAGAGAACCAGGTGGAGCCAGGGGAAGGAAAAAAGGATGGCGTGTGGCAGGGGAGAGAGATTGTTCCTTCAAGAAAGAACTTCCCCCTCCCCGAGGCCTGAAAAAGGAAGCGCAAAGTGACAGTGCTTCGCATGAGACCACTCGAGCGTCCTCCCTTTCCTCTACTATCCAGGCTCAGAATCCAGTGCTCCACAGACTTCAGCTGGGCACCCACGTGGCTTCTGTTTACACTTACTTGATCTGTATTAGTCCAGGTCCATAGAAGAAGCAGAAACCAGAAACAGACAGGATTAAATGTATAGGAAATCTGAAACGGGAGAGAAAATGAAGGGGAAGTCAGGAGAGATGGGAGCAGCTACGGCGTGTGAAGTTGATGTGACCCTGGGTGAAGGACAGAGGGAAGGCAGAGGGTTGGGTGGAAATTCTTAGACAATCCTGAGTCTGGCAAAGCTGTCTGGGGGTCCTTGAACCCAAGTTGCCCGGGTGAGGAGGCCCGAGTCTCCCCTGAATGACCCTGCTGAGTGTCCCTCGCTGGGTTCTGCCTCTGGCTGGGAGCTGCCAGGAACCAGCATGGTGCAAAGACAGTGCTGGACTTCAGAGCACAGTGGCTGGGACCACTGGTCAGTTACGCTCCTTGAGGTTGGACATCTGAGAGGCACATTCTTACAGCCACCATACTGCTCTAGGTTTCTTCCTCTCCAAAATCTGGCTTCTCTCTTGGCCTCAGGTCCTGAGTTTTAATGGGGAAACATTTCTGACCAGAGGTGGCATAGGGGTACAGCTTGGAGTCATCCCCCAGCTCAAACACTTACCAGCTGGGCACTTTAGCCAAGCTACCTAAGCCCCCAGTTTTCTCATCTGAAAATGTGGGTTCCCACACTGTGTCATAGGAGCAAATGAATGAAAGCACATGGCAAGTGCTCCATAAATGTTATCCATTATAACTGTAGTGGAGCCATTTTGATTTGCAGGCTATTTCAATGCCTCACCTTGACAGGACTGTATCAAATGTGAAACACTGTGGGTCCTACCACGGCCTATGTCAGATACACCCACCTCACTCTGCCCATCTTCCTGCAAAGCTTCTCCTGGCCCCAGGGGTTGGTTTTAGGATCCTCCTCTGATTCTGCTTCCCTGGAGGCTTAGATGGTAAAGAATCTGCCTGCAGTGCAGGAGACCCAGGTTCGATCTCTGGGTTGGGAAGTCCCCTTGGTGAAGAGAATGGCTACCCCCTCCAGCATTCTTGCCTGGAGAATTCCAGGGACAGAGGAGCCTGGCGGGCTACAGTCCATGGAGTCACAAAGAGTTGGATATGACTCAGAGACTGACTCATAGCAACAAAGGTCTAAAGACAAGAGCTGCCTCATGTGGAGGTCTGGATCCTCCACATCCTCTCTCAGACTGTCACCTGGTCAGTGCCTTCTCAGGAGCCTGCTGGACTGAGCCCCACTCATCACATATGCTATGTACTGTATACTTTATTAGGTGACTTCATATTTCTTACTTCCTTTCATTGTCACAATTGCCTAGTAACAATAATTGGTATTATTATTTCATCTTGCAGATGAGGGAAATGAAACTCAGAGAGGTTAAATAACTTGCCTAAGACCACAGACATTCTAGGAATGTCGACATTCTAGGAATCAGTGAACGGAAATGGACTGGAATGGGTGAGTTTAACTCAGATGACCATTATATCTACTACTGCGGGCAGGAATCCCTCAGAAGAAATGGAGTAGCCATCATGGTCAACAAAACAGTCTGAAATGCAGTACTTGGATGCAATCTCAAAAAACAGAATGATCTCTGTTCGTTTCCAAGGCAAACCATTCAATATCACAGTAATCCAAGTCTATGCCCCAACCAGTAATGCTGAAGAAGCTGAAGTTGAACGGTTCTATGAAGACCTACAAGACCTTTTAGAACTAACACCCAAAAAAGATGTCCTTTACATTATAGGGGACTGGAATGCAAAAGTAGGAAGTCAAGAAACACCTGGAGTAACAGGCAAATTTGGCCTTGGAATACAGAATGAAGCAGGGCAAAGGCTAATAGAGTTTTGCCAAGAAAATGCACTGGTCATAGCAAACACCCTCTTCCAACAACACAAGAGAAGACTCTATACATGGACATCACCAGATGGTCAACACCGAAATCAGATTGATTATATTCTTTGCAGCCAAAGATGGAGAAGCTCTATACAGTCAGCAAAAACAAGACCAGGAGCTGACTGTGACGCAGACCATGAACTCCTTATTGCCAAATTCAGACTTAAATTGAAGAAAGTAGGGAAAACCACTAGACCATTCAGGTATGACCTAAATCACATCCCTTATGATCATACAGTGGAAGTGAGAAATAGATTTAAAGGCCTAGATCTGATAGA
This sequence comes from Bos indicus x Bos taurus, assembly GCF_003369695.1. Taxonomy (NCBI): domain Eukaryota; kingdom Metazoa; phylum Chordata; class Mammalia; order Artiodactyla; family Bovidae; genus Bos; species Bos indicus x Bos taurus. The sequence goes on from NC_040078.1 coordinate 87,708,522, forward strand.
TAGAGTGCCTGATGAACTATGGAATGAGGTTCGTGACATTGTACAGGAGACAGGGATCAAGACCATCCCCATGGAAAAGAAATGCAAAAAAGCAAAATGGCTGTCTGGGGAGGCCTTACAAATAGCTGTGAAAAGAAGAGAAGTGAAAAGCAAAGGAGAAAAGGAAAGATATAAATACCTGAATGCAGAGTTCCAGAGAATAGCAAGAAGAGATAAGAAAGCCTTCTTCAGCAATCAATGCAAAGAAATAGAGGAAAACAACAGAATGGGAAAGACTAGGGATCTCTTCAAGAAAATCAGAGATACCAAAGGGACATTTCATGCAAAGATGGGCTCGATAAAGGACAGAAATGGTATGGACCTAACAGAAGCAGAAGATATTAAGAAGAGGTGGCAAGAATACACAGAAGAACTGTACAAAAAAGATCTTCACGACCCAGATAATCACGATGGTGTGATCACTGACCTAGAGCCAGACATTCTGGAATGAGAAATCAAGTGGGCCTTAGAAAGCATCACTACGAACAAAGCTAGTGGAGGTGATAGAATTCCAGTTGAGCTATTCCAAATCCTGAAAGATGATGCTGTGAAAGTGCTGCACTCAATATGCCAGCAAATTTGGAAAACTCAGCATTGGCCACAGGACTGGAAAAGGTCAGTTTTCATTCCAATCCCAAAGAAAGGCAATGCCAAAGAATGCTCAAACTACAGCACAATTGCACTCATCTCACACGCTAGTAAAGTAATGCTCAAAATTCTCCAAGCCAGGCTTCAGCAATATATGAACCATGAACTTCCTGATGTTCAAGCTGGTTTTAGAAAAGTTAGAGGAACCAGAGATCAAATTGCCAACATCCGCTGGATCATGGAAAAAGCAAGAGAGTTCCAGAAAAACATCTATTTCTGCTTTATTAACTATGCCAAAGTCTTTGACTGTGTGGATCACAATAAACTGTGGAAAATTCTGAAAGAGATGGGAATACCAGACCACCTGACCTGCCTCTTGAGAAATTTGTATGCCGGTCAGGAAGCAACAGTTAGAACTGGACATGGAACAATAGACTGGTTCCAAATAGGGAAAGGAGTACGTCAAGGCTGTATACTGTCACCCTGCTTATTTAACTTATATGCAGAGTACATCATGAGAAACGCTGGACTGGAAGAAGCACAAGCTGGAATCAAGATTGCCGGGAGAAATATCAATAACCTCAGATATGCAGATGACACCACCCTTCTGGCAGAAAGTGAAGAGGAACTCAAAAGCCTCTTGATGAAAGTGAAAGTGGAGAGTGAAAAAGTTGGCTTAAAGCTCAACATTCAGAAAACTAAGACCATGGCATCCAGTCCCATCACTTCATGGGAAATAGATGGGGAAACAGTGGAAACAGTGTCAGACTTTATTTTTCTGGGCTCCAAAATCACTACAGATGGTGACTGCAGCCATGAAATTAAAAGACGTTTACTCCTTGCAAGGAAAGTTATGACCAACCTAGATAGCATATTCAAAAGCAGAGACATTACTTTGCCAACACAGGTTCGTCTAGTCAAGGCTATGGTTTTTCCTGTGGTCATGTATGGATGTGAGAGTTGGACTGTGAAGAAGGCTGAGCGCCGAAGAATTGATGCTTTTGAACTGTGGTGTTGGAGAAGATTCTTGAGAGTCCCTTGGACTGCAAGGAGATCCAACCAGTCCATTCTGAAGGAGATCAGCCCTGGGATTTCTTTGGAAGGACTGATGCTGAGGCTGAAACTCCAGTACTTTGGCCACTTCATGCAAAGAGTTGACTCACTGGAAAAGACTCTGATGCTGGGAGGGATTGGGGGCGAGAGGAGAAGGGGACGACAGAGGATAAGATGGCTGGATGTCATCACTGACTCGATGGACGTGAGTGTGGGTGAACTCCGGGAGTTGGTGATGGACAGGGAGGCCTGGCGTGCTGCGATTCATGGGGTCGCAAAGAGTCGGACACAACTGAGCGACTGGTCTGATCTGAAGACCACAGAGCCAGTAAAAGGTGGAGTTCAGACTTGCACACAAATCTATACAGTAGAATGCCTGAACACTTTCTTTACATTGCTTGTTTTTTTCTTCATTGTATGTTTCACTCCTCCATTTAGAAACTCAGGCTCAAGGGACATGCTTCCACTTTGTTCCAATTCCTCCCAAAGACCTCGTGTATGCAATAGGTGCTGTCTAAACACTGCCTGAGTAAAAGCCAACATGCAGTCATATCATATGTCAACCCCCGAGAAGCCCTGTGTAGAAACACACCCTGTGTATGCACGCCAGTCCTCAGGCTGTGTGCCCTGGGCAATGGGTGTGGCGCCTTTAAGGAGACATCTCTGGTTAAAAAGCAAGATGCTCTTCTGTCTGTGCCTGCCCATTGGTGGTGGATTTGTCAGCCAGATCTCTGCTCCCCTCTCTTGCACTGTGTTCTTCCTTGTCCTTTCCTCCCTGCAGCCCAGGCTCCACATCTCCTCTCATTTAGGTCCACTCTTACTTGACCCCTTTGGCAGTGAGCTCACTTTCTCCCAACCATAGCTCCCTGCCAGTTCCTAGCTTAGGGGTATTCACCCAGAGCCCCCCAGACCCGACTCCACAGGTATCCCGTGGGCAGCAGCCCCATAGCCTGCCCTGTCTCAGAACCAGGCACCAGTGAGATGCACAGTAAGAGCTGTACAAACTCATATATATTTGTGTTTAGACTTGAACACAAATCTAGACAGTGATGCCAGAATCTCACACAGATGGATCCACCTGGCCACAAGGATCCATGCCCACTGGGCCAAGAGCAGAGACCCAGACATGCATGTGTGCCCATGGGGGCAGACACAGAGCCCGCAGGCAAACCCACTTGTGTTTCGCATGCAATGTGTGCCCAGATGCACAGGTACATGCACACACAGACTCTCTGGTGTGCATATGACCTTATGCATCTGAGAGTTCATACCCTTGGGTTCATGGATACCAGTGTATGCAAACTCAGTGCCGTGTTGCCTTCCATGGTGACACACACAGGCATGCAAGGGCGAGGAAGGCAGCCTTAACTGCCTCCTCCCCCCGAGGGATTCCATCCCAGCTCATGGCCTTTTCAAAGACAGGTTCACACCTTCTCTTTGGGGTCAGCTCTGCCTGTGTCAAGCTGTCTGCCCCCAGGAACAGAGCCCAGGCTGGTGGTCTAGGATTCCCCAGGTGTGCACACGATGGCCCGTCACCTCCACACTCAGCCTCCCCTCCCACCAGGAGCTCGCTGCTCTCGGCAGGGAAGGTGGTGAGGCTGGAGGTAATTAAATCTCTCTTTTCACTTCAGCAACATTGATCTGTACAGGGACACACTCTGACTCCAAAGGAACAAAGCTTTTAATTTCCCGGCTGGAATGTGCTGTTCTCAGACTTGTTTCATGTGTGAGTCAGAAAACTGAAAAGTACAACACATTCTGTCATCTTCGGAGCACGCTGTAGCTTGTAAGGCACTATTGTACCGTTTCATTTGAGTCTCACAGTATGCCTGTGGGTAGTAGGTAGTATGTGCACTCTCCTATTTTACTGATGCAGAAACCGAGGCTAAAACAATAACGATAGCTGTCACTGATTTCCTGCTAGATGTCAGGCACTGTTCTAAGTACTTTACATGTTTTGATTTTTAAAAATCCCAACCACAACTCTTAGAGGTATGTCTGTCCTCACCCCTATTTTATAGTTGAGGAAACTGAACACAATAAGGTCTTATCAACAGCCTGAGGCATTCATTCGCTCAACAGCCCAGTCTGGCTTCACCAGATGCTATATGAAGTTGAAGGGACTTGATGCAGGGTACTTGCCATTTGGGTAAAAATCTAAAGCAATGGCTTCCCCCATTTTGACCACCAATGACCCATACATGATTTTCATACATTGATTGACTCCACCCTTGAAAGATTTTACCCAGTACAAGCACTGTATTTATTGGTAAATAGCCTGTCTCATGCCATTTTTTAGACATTTTGAAGTTTGGAGAATACCCTGAAGTTTTGGGTACCCTGAACCTCTGAATACCTTCAGAATACCCTGAACCTCTGAAACACTGCTATAGACAGAGATTCCTTGGGATTGAGGTGACTCAGTCTGGGGACACTTGAGATGTGGCAGAGAAAATTTAAGGTACTTCCCTTATTGATCTGGGTCCAAATCCTGGATCTGCCTTTTACCCTTTAGGTGTCCTTAATCAAATAACCTGTCTGAGCCTCAGTCCGCTTCCTTGCAGTGTCAGATGGAATAAAGAGCACCCGTAATTGTAGCATCAAGGCACAGCGGAGTGATCACGGATGCCCCACAACACCACCGAGTGAGCAAAGAAGTATTTGTAATTGTCAGAAACACAGTGTAGCCAGCACAAGTATATGCAATCAGTTACGTAAATTGTGAACTATATGTCAAAGTTCTATTTGTCCTGAGACAGGGTGGAATCAGCACATTTCTCATCAAGATAGAAAATAAAAACAGAGAAAAATCATGAGCCCTTTTGAATAACTGAGTCTCAGGGAGAGCTCATTCTCTTCACGGCAGTACTACCCTTGTTCATGTTGATGCTTGCCTGCCTCGGTGTCCTTTAATGTACACCTTTTGGCTTATTTTTTTAAAAAAGCTCTTGAGTAGTTTAGCTGGGTTCAGTTGCAGTTTCGTCCTTGGTTACTGTACTTATATGAAATCAACTTCAGAACAAACCTTGCTTTCTCCCTGGCAATCCCTGAGCAGCTCTGACTCTCCAGAGCGGCCATCTCTTGTCTGCTCTCCATCTCTGCTCTCTCCTTTCTCACCCATCCTGCCTGTTCCTTACTTAAAAATGTTTCAGGAGAATGAGCATGAGTATAAATCACATTGGCAATAACTGGGCTCTAGATCAGTCCTTTTTGATCATGAGCCTCGATTGGCACTGGAAACTGAGCATCCAGGATCAATGTATACACATTGCTTTGTTTAAAAATTGTATCGTTACATGTGTACTAATATTTTGTGTGTAAGACAAACACAAATGGAGATTTTTTTCTTTTTTGGCTATGCCACGTGGCATGTGGGCTCTTAGTTCCCTGCCTAGGGATACAATCTGCACTCCTCACTGGAATTTCAGAGTTTTAACCACTGGACCTCCTTCTCTGGTGGGAAGTCCACAAATGGAAATTTTTAAGATTGGAATTTTTTGAAAGCCTGAAATAAAAATAAACACTAATTGAAAAATAATTAGTGACCCAGAAATACATACTCACACTAAAATATTGTGATTTTGAAAATCTTGCAACACTTTCTGAAATAGTTATGTAAACGTTTGGCCCAGGGCCTTCCCTGGTGGCCCAGTGGTAAAGACGCCATTGATTCCTCTGCAGAGGGTGCAGGTTGGATCCCCGGCCGGGAACTAAGATCCCTTAAGCTGTGCAGTGTGGCCAAAAAGTTAAAAAAAAAAAAACTGAAAGTTTGGCCCAAAGTTTGATATATCTGAGGGGTTGAATTTAATCATTGTCTTAGCTATAAGGGACTGCCAACAGCTGTTTTCATCACAGGAAATCTCAGTAAATTCCAAACCTTTGTCGTTTTTAAAAATAATTTCATCATCAATTTTTATCTCATCTCTCTTCTAGACAACTCTTTTAAGTATTTAGCTCTGGGATAACTAGTGAGCCTCTGTTTGGTATAGAAGATTTTCATAATCTTCACCCAACTCTAGTATCTCAGACAATAATTTGTAAAGTCTCTTAATTATACTCATGTCCATACAGTAAACCCTTAAATGCTGAAAAGTAAAAATTGAATGAGGATTCTGTGGGTAGCCTTTCTGTCTTGTGGGACACTTACCTTTTCTTCAGAGAAAGAAAAGAGAGTAGAGAATAGGTGACAGATAGACCCAGTAAGAGCATCAGAGCTTATCTGCATATTCAGTTCAGTTCAGTTCAGTGGCTCAGTCGTGTCCAACTCTTTGCGACCCCATGAACTGCAGCACACCAGGCCTCCCTGTCCATCACCAACTCAGGGAGTTCACCCAAACTCATGTGCATCAAGTCGGTGATGCCATCCAGCCATCTCATCCTCTGTCGTCCCCTTCTCCTCCTGCCCCCAATCCCTCCCAGCATCAGGGTCTTTTCCAATGAGTCAACTCTTCTCATAAGGTGGCCAAAGTATTGGAGTTTCAGCCTCAGCATCAGTCCTTCCAGTGAACACCCAGGACTGGTCTCCTTTAGGATGGACCGGTTGGATCTCCTTGCAGTCCAAGGAACTCACAAAAGTCTTCTCCAGCACCACAGTTCAAAAGCATCAATTCTTCAGTGCTCAGCTTTCTTCACAGTCCAACTCTCACATTCATACATGACCACTGAAAAAACCATAGCCTTGACTAGATGGACCTTTGTTGGCAAAGTAATACCTCTTTTTAACATGCTATCTAGGTTGGTTTCCTTCCAAGGAGTAAGCATCTTTTAATTCCATGGCTGCAGTCACCATCTGCAGTGATTTTGGAGCCCAGAAAAATTAAGTCTGACACTGTTTCCACTGTTTCCCCATCTATTTCCCATGAAGTGATGGGACCGGATGCCATGGTCTTCGTTTTCTGAATGTTGAGCTTTAAGCCAACTTTTTCACTCTCCTCTTTGACTTTCATCAAGAAGCTTTTTAGTTCCTCTTCACTTTCTGCCAGAAGGGTGGTGTCATCTGCATATCTGAGGTTATTGATATTTCTCCCAGCAATCTTGATTCCAGCTTGTGCTTCTTGCAGTCCAGCATTTCTCATGATGTACTCTGCATATAAGTTAAATAAGCAGGGTGACAATATACAGCCTTGACGTACTCCTTTTCCTATTTGGAACCAGTCTGTTGTTCCATGTCCAGTTCTAACTGTTGCTTCCTGACCTGCATATAGGTTTCTCAAGAGGTAGGTCAGGTGGTCTGGGATTCCCATCTCTTTCAGAATTTTCCAGTTTATTGTGATCCACACAGTCAAAGGCTTTGGCATATTATAGCTTAGTAAACATTAATATTTTACTTATTTTAAGTTTAAACATATAAATAGAGGGCTCCACCAATGTGTTTTCCTCCACAACTCCCATGAATCATTAGAATAGGTCAACCTTATTTTGGAGACCACTCAGAGAACAATAGTCTATGGGTCTCAAAGAGTCGTGGATACAACTGAGCATGCAGAGAGCACTGCAGGTTGGATCCCTGGTCAGGGGGGCACCAACAGAGAACAATGAGATTCAGGACTATGGACAGGTATACACATGAGTTGGGGGACACCATATCTAGGTGGCTCAGTGGTAAAGAATCTGTCTGCCAATGCAGGGGACGCAAGAGATGTGGAATTGATCCCAGGATCAGGAAGATCTCCTGGAGTAGGAAATGACAACCCACTCCAGTATTCCTGCCTGGGAAATACCGTGGGTAGAGGAGCCCGGCAGGCTACAGTCCATGGGGATGAAAGAGTTGGATACAACTGAGCACACACAAACACACATGCACACACACATTTTAATAATCTGTCTTTGACACCTATCTGATAGGATATTTGTGAGAAATAAAATGACATAGCAGCTATTCAATAAATATTAATTTCTTTCATCCCCTTCTCTGCTGCTCAACCTAGGGCCAAGTGAAAGAAAGGAGAAGGATTCAGGGAAGGTGCTCTGGCCAGAAATAAAACAATGCAAGTTTGGAAGTGTTTCTGGTGCCTCGTTCCCCAAACACGGTGCCCCAATTAGGAGAAAGAATTTATATACAATTAGTGTATGTCCTATTATAATACAGGTGATGTGCCCTTCCTTCCCTGCCCCACACATATGCATAAACATTACTGATACGTCCTACTGCTGCCAACTTCTTCGTCTGCCTTTTGCTATCTTCCCAGATCTGACTCAAGCTCCTGGATGGTAAAGTGGTATTTATGTGCCTAGACTTTTTGTCTTTGACTCCTGGTCCATCCAGGCACTCTGCTCAAAGGAAGACCTGGGCACGCAGCCCAGTCCGTGCTTGTGGTGGTTTTAATATATGTCCACAAATTCTTGGATGCTTCTCCTTACAAGCTGTAGAGCTTAATTCCTCTCTCAGTCCAATATGGGCTGGATTTAGTGACTTGCTTCTAATGAATAGAACATGGCAAAAGTGGTGGTATGTTCTTTTTGAGATTACCTTGTGAACAGACTATGGGTTCTCTCTGTCACTTGCTCTTTCTACCCCTTGGGTCAGTTGCTCTGGGGGAAAGCCAGCTTCCATGTCTTAAGAACTCTTATAGGGCCTTGTGTAGAAGCCCATGTGGTAAAGACCCAAGAAGACCAAACAGAGCTAGAGAGAAATGAGGCCCCCTGACAGCAGTCTTGGGACTAAATTCCCTTAAAGTTGATTCTCCTGCCCAGCCAAGCCTTCAGATAATACAGCCCCAGCCAACAACTTGACTGCCACCTTGCTAGATACTCCGAGCGAGAGGCACCCAGCTAAATTGCTTTCAGATTCATGACCCTCAGAATCTATGAGATAATGAATCTTTGTTGTTTTAAGGCATTGAGTATTTGGGTAATTTGTTACATAGACAAATAATGTAATGATCAAAATCTGGGGTTCATCTTTACTGTTCCTGGTTGTTCTGTTCTTGAATTTTCCAAAACAAATGATTTCTGAGTGTTTCTTTATCTCTGGTTTTAAATCACTATTGTACTTCTGTCATTTAGAGCTCAGATTCATCATCCAGGGGGATGGAAGGAATTCGTATTTAATGAACACTTAACTATGCCATTTTATTTATTTCTCACAACTAACCTATCAGGTAGGTGTCAGACACAGATTATTAAAAGATGGTATCCCCTAACTTGTGTATGTAGCTGTGTCCATAGTCCTAAACTCATTGTTCTCTGAGTGGGCTCCAAAACACTGAGCATTTATCCCATACCAGGATGTGTACACAAACATCTTACTACAGAATATGAAGTGACCCTATTATTATCCCTACATGATGAATAAACTGAGGCCCAGAGAGGTTAAAAAAAAATGACCCAAATTTATACTTACATTTTAATAGGTCGTATTGCAAGTCACATGGTCTGAACCATTTTGCTTTTCTACCTGTAGCTTTGATCCTGTTTCCTTTACTTACTTATAGATTTTGGATAGGAGAAACCTGAGTTCAAACCCTGATTCCACAAGTGACCACGTGGTCCCTGCTTCCTCCTCTCTAAAATAGGGGAAACTATGCTTACCTCAAAGGTTCTGTGAGGGAGAGATGAAATAATATAAAGTGTCTGCCTGTCCCACTAGACCAGTGCTGTCTAACTGAAATTTCTCTGAAGATGGAGATGTTTCCTGTCTATCCAATGTGGTAGCTACTAGCCACATGACTACTGAACACCTGAAATGTTACTAGTACAATGTGAAGTGAAAGTCACTCGGTCATGTCTGACTCTTTGTGACCCCGTGGACTATACAGTCCATGGAATTCTCTAGGCCCAATTACTGGAGTGGATAGGCTTTCCCTTGTCCAGGGGATCTTCCCAACCCAGGGATCAAACCCAGGTCTCCCACATTGCAGGCAGATTCTTTACCAGCTGAGCCACAAGGGAAGCCCAGCTAGTACAAAGGAGGAATTGAACTTTTGATTATACTTAGATCAGTTTAAATACGTAGACACTTGTGGTTCGTGATCACTATACTGGATAGCACAGAACTAGATTAGAAACTCCAGGAAGGCAGGGTCTCTACCTGTTTGGCTCAGCAAGGTATATTCAGCTCTTTGCACCATGCCTGATGCCAAAGAGGCACGTGTAATTAATTGTTGAACAGATGAATATACACAGGAATGCGTGTCCCATTGTGGGCATTTGAAGAATAGCTTCTCTGTGCTGGGTAAAGATAGATGTTTCTCGGAGCCCTCCTGCCAACGCACTTTTTGCCTTTTCTCCCCTCGTCCACAGCAGCCAATTATGCTCTTCTGCAGAAATGTCATTTGAGCCAAGAATCGGACAGAGACTAGATTTCAGGTGACTGGGGGAGGAGGGAGAGAAGCCCCCTGCATCTCTAATGGGCCACAGAGGACAGGAAGCCCCCTCCTCATCCCTCCAAGGCTGACTAGAAAGTTTGTCTGTAACAGAGACGGTTAAATTAATGATGAGGCTCAGTGACAGGGAGGCCAGAGCGGCCCCCCTAAATGTCACCTTCATTATTTTTCAAGCCCACACGACGAACTGCCTTCCCAGTCAGCATCCGTGTTGTTATTGTTCTGCCTCGGGGTGGAGGGATTTTTTTCCCCCTAATCCCTACAACATGAGCAGTATAAGTTCAGCGGGGGCAGGAGATGAGATGGTACAGGACGCTTAATAAGGGCTTTTGCTGTCAGGAGCAGGGGCTGTTGTGTAGACGCAGGGAGGGGACAGGGTGGCCTGCTGGGGCTCCCTTTCTCGCTTCTTTCCCGTAACATGGAGTCAGCCTTTGCAGACAGGAGAGTGAAGGAGCGCCCTCTGACAGTCTGACCCAGCGCTCGGATGGTTTTCCTCACTACTTCTTCTCTGTATCAGAATTCTAGTCTAAAACAGAACACGGCATGTCTGGGAGCAGTGAGTTCTGGGCTGGGGGTCCGGAGAGCCAGGTAGGAGTCTGATGTGGCACAGCTGGTGTGGGTGACCTCTGGCAGCTCACTCCCTCCCTGGACCTCCATTTTCTTCTCTGTGAAATGGGGCTGGGCATGGCAATCTTTAAGACCTCTTTCAGCCTCTCAACCTACGAAGCAGCTGAAAGCATGGGCTTTACAGCTACATAAAGTCTGAAACTTGGCTCTTTTTCTTAGTTCTTCCTTAGCCTATCTGAGACAATAATAGTAGAACCTCATAGGGATGCCGGGGGGATTAAATGAGATAAGGAATTCCAGTGGTCTCAGCCCTGGCCGCATATAATAATCACCTGGGATGCTTTTTTAAAAATACCAATGCCCACAGCCTGAACCCCACAGATACTGACTTAATTGTTTGTGTCCAGATCTAAGTGCTGGGATTTAAAAAATAAACTTCTTGGGTGTTTCTAAATCATATTTAAGGCTTGGTGGGAGTTTTCGTATTTAGTAGATGCTTAATGAGTAGTAGCTCAATGGATTCTTTTTTTTAATATAAATTTATTTATTTTAGTTGGAGGCTAATTACTTTACAATATTACATTGGTTTCCATTTGTGTCATCGTCTTTTCCAAAACCTGGCTCTCTGGCCCTAAGTTACATATGCTAAAAATAGCCCCGGCCTTGGAAAATACAAATTCTTGTGGATTTCTCCTCTCTTCTCCTTTTCCTAGGCCTCAGAGTCCTCCATTGCCAGGTCTCTTCTGTGCATGCCTCCCTTCCACTCCCTCCTATGCCTGCTTTGCTCTGGACCGTCCATTATTATTGTAATTTTGGATGCTTTCACTAGCCTAGTATCTTTCTTTTTCCAGTATTCATTCTCAAACAGTAAACAAAACATCATGAGCATATGAACATAGACTCTGGAGCCACACTGTCTGGGCTCTAATCCCAGCTGAGCCATTTATTAGCTGTGACCGTGGATATTTTTCTTAACCTCTCTGTGCTCAGTACTGTCATCTGCTTACTGAGGATCCCAAAGATCCCAATTTTTGAAATTAGTTTTCCCTCCCACCATTAGACCCTCTTATAGGGTTGCCTTAGATTAGGGGAAGGAAAGAAAATTGAGAAATGAAAGTATTAACACAATGTTGAATATTTTCCATATGTTTATGTCATTTCATTCCCATAAAAGTAAGCAAGGTAGATAGGCCCATTTTATAGACAACAAAAGTGAGTTGTTGAACCAAAGTGAGAACAGTGAGTGGAGCCAGGGCCAGGATGCTGCCCAAGCCGGTCTGACTCCAGAGTCTTTGTGCTGTGTGCCTCTGGGAGAAGGATCACCTCTTCGGGGATGTTTCTCTGCTTTGATTGACCCTATAGCTCTGAGAGGGATGCTGGGGCCATGGAGGTGGGGAGAAAGGAGACACCCACCCATAGATACCCAACCACAGTTTCTGAAACAATTACCCATTGGGTGGCATATATAACATTAGAGGATGTACTTGTCTACAAAATATTTTTTTTTTATTAAAAAAGTTTGTACTGAAGTATAGTTGATTCACAATATTGTGTTAGTTTCACATATACAGTGGAAGAACTGTTAAGAGAAAATAGAATAATTTACTAACCATACTCTGACCCCTTGGCAAGAATTAAATATCATGAAATTCATTCCTTCTTTTGTGTATCAATCTTTGGTGATACAAAAGCTGATTCCTAAAGATCTCTGAGTGACCTTAATCGCTCATAATGCAGTAGATATTTGTTAAGCTCTGTCGCATCGCCCATATCCCCACCACCTTGTGACTTCATCTTCAGTTGTACCAAGTTCCACCGGCCAGTGCCTGTCTGTGCTGAGGGCTTTCTCTAGCTGCCAAAGCCTGCCTTGCCTGTCCTAGTGGTGGACTGTAATCCCAGGGAATTAAGGCCCCCTAGAAGCAGCCCTGGGCTTTCCAGTTGACTCACTGGTAAATAATCCACCTGCAATGCAGGGGACACAGGTTCAATCGGTGGGTCAGGAAGATCTCTGGAGAAGGAAAAGACAACCCACTCCAGTGTTCTTGCTTGGGACATCCCATGGACAGAGGAGCCTGGCAGGTTACAGTCTATGGGGTTGCAAAAAAGTTGGACATAGCAACCGAACAGCAAGAAGCATCCCTGACCCAATGACAGATAGGTGTTGGTGTATCACAACCAGCTTCTTCCAGTAGGATGACTCTGATAAGCACATGTTTCCCTGCCAGAGTTCTCCCAGTAGGATTAAGCTTCACTTGTCCCTATTGGTAACTAAGTTTTAATGGACTGTTTCATTGGCTGCTTCCCCATCCTTCCTTCTCTTACTTTTCCATCCCCACAGGTGTTTCCTGGAATTCCATCCCAAATGAACTGCTACTGCTGCTGCTGCTAAGTTGCTTCAGTCATGTCTGACCCTGTGCAACCCCATAGATGGCAGCCCACGAGGCTCCTCCGTCCCTGGGATTCTCCAGGCAAGAACACTGGAGTGGGTTGCCATTTCCTTCTCCAACGCATGAAAGTGAAAAGTGAAAGTGAAGTAGCTCAGTCCTGTCCGATTCTTAGTGACCCCATGGACTGCAGCCTACCAGGCTTCTCCGTCCATGGGGGTTTCCAGGCAAGAGTACTGGAGTGGGGTGCCATTGCCTTCTCTGCCCAAATGAACTACTCACCCTTAGATCCATAACTCAGAATCACTTCTTCAGGAGCCCAAATGCAGACCCTACTCAAAATTGTTCTAGGTGATGGGAAGCACAAGATAAAGATGCAACATCTGAGGAGCTCATGAACCATCAAAGGTGAAGAAAGCACACAAATGTAGCTCAGGATGCCACAAGTCACTGTTGAGGTGTGGCCCAAAGGCACCAAGGGCAAGGCCGAGTAGGCTCTGCTTCTGAGGTGCTAGGGAAGGGGAGGAACTGGAGCTTTCCAGAATAAACACACAGTTAAATGTGGGAAGAGGTGTGACAAAGTATCTCCTTTCCTCAGAAAGAGGACAGCTCTGTAGTGTCACTGCCCAGGTCTGGAGGGTTGTGTCTGGGAGCAGGTGGCACTCAGGATGTCTCATAAAGGTCTGTCCAGAGGTGATAGTTGGGGGGGCTCTCTATCAAGCCTTGGGTGAGGAGGATGGGGCCCGAGGTAGAAGGGAAAAGGCAAATGACACTCAGAAAGCAAAGAGGCGTGCTGCTAGGACACCTGTTTCATCTCCTCCCTTCTTCCAGCACCCTGGCATCTGCCTGCCCCTATGGACCCACCTCCTGCACCCTCCCCTCGCCAGCCCCTTCATCTGTCAGCAAAGCGGCTCTGTGTGGCCTCCACTCAAGGTGAACTTTGAGTCTGGGGCAGCCGCTGCTCTCGGCCTCCTGTACTAGCAGGCCTCCTGACCTCACTGTCTCTGACTCCTCTTGCTCTGGCTTGTCTGGAAGGCATTCTGATCACCAAGCAGCAGCTGGACAATGTCTTGATACTGAGGCTCCCCAAAAGGAGTTACCCCTGTAGCTGGACTCATGGCATTGACTTTGTGCAGAAGGGGAGCTATGTGTCTACAGCCTGACATACCAGTAAATTCATTTGAGCAGAACTTTTAAAAAACTTAATTTTATTAAAGTATGGTTGATTTATAAGGTTGTTAATTTCTGCTGAACAGCAGTGATTCAGCTGTGTGTATATATATATATATATATATATATATACACACACTCACACATTCTTTTTCATATTCTTTTCCAGTATGGTTTATCAGAGCACTTTAGAAGGGTCTGTCCTTGTCACAGCTCTTGGAAGAAGAAGCTCACAGTGCATTTGATCCTGTACTTCACCTAGCTGCTCATTGAGTCAGGGGTGGACACATAACCCAAACCCGGAATTGTGTGGCCGACTCAAACAGCTGGGTTGAGCAAACTGATTGCTTTCCCCAAACTTTGAAACATAAGAGACTGCTGCCAGCATGTGATGGGCCCTGGAGCAGGAAGGTTACATGCACCAGAAGCTGAAGGAACTGGCGGGCCACCTACAAGCTGGTGTGCAAACAGAAGAGAGCAGGGCCAGTCCAGAGAATGGAGCAGACCCACGGAGAGAAGCAGAGAGCCGCAGGCCCTGCGAGAGAGGCCAGGTCTCAGGCCCCCTGGGACTGGCTCTGCTTAATTCTCTCTCATAGGTTCTCCAAGGCCTCTGGGAAGCCCTGCGGTTAATGCCTTTCCCCCAGGCTAGCTCAAGTGGGTCTCTCTGCCATGCAGTCAAGAGTCTTGATGGAAACAGAACCCAAGGGTAGCTGCCACGCTGACACGTAGCAGCCCTGGAGGGCACCCTGAGGGAGGTGAGGCCGGACTTGCACCAGCATACTAGAGAAGCTGACCCCAACGGGCCTTATTGCACCAGGTCTTTTTGGCAGTATGCCTCGGGCTACAAGGGAGCACTGAGATGCAGTTAGAGAGGCATCTTGAGAGCTGGGATTCCAGGTAATTAGTGGGGATGGCCAGAGGTTCACATAAGCTGAGAAGAGGGAAGAAAATCCTTTATGGATGGGGACAGAGTGAACAAAGACATGAGAATATGAATATATTCATTCACCATTATTATTGCTATATAAAGTTACATAGAGTCCAATAAATTTCCTTTTTCTAGGTGTACAGCTCTAGGAGTTTTAATACATGTATATATTTATATAATCACCATCATAACCAGAACACAGAATAGCTCATCGCCTCAAAAGCACCCTGTGCCCCTTTGTGGTCAAATCTTCCTCCCACCCCTAACCCCTGGAAACCACTTCTCTGTCATTGCACTTTTGCTTTTTCCAGAATGTCATATAAATTGAATCATAGAGTATGTAACCTTTTGAGACCATCTTCTTTTACGTAGCATATCCCTTTGGCATTCATCGCTGTTGTTATTTGTTGTTATTGATTGCTGACTAGTAGCCCACTGTATGGATGGATCACATATCCAATCCATATGATTTCCTATTTTTGGTAACTATGACTAGAACTGCTATAAAATTTACGTACAGGGCTTTGTGTGAATATGTTATTTCTCCACAGTAATACTTAGGAATGGGGCTGCTGGATCATTGATAAGTGTAGGTTTAACTTTATAAGAAACTGCAGACTGTTTTGTGAGGTGGCTGTAATGTTTTGCATTTCCGCCAGCAATGAATGAAAGTTCTAGTTCACCCATATCCTCATCAACACTTGGTTTTGTTGTTCATTTAAAAAACAAATTGTATCCATTTACTGTGGTCTGAATGTTTCTTTCTCCCCTACTCTCTGAACAAATTCATTTGTTGAAATACTAATGATGGTGCTGTATTAATAGGTACATGAATCCTAATGAAAGTGTTAGTTTTCTCAGTCATGTCTGGCTCTTGGTGACCTCGTGGACTGTAGCCCGCCAGTCACCACTGTCCATGGGACTTTCTCAGCAAGAATGCTGGAGTGGGTTGCCATTTCCTTCTTCAGGGGATCTTCCTGACCCAGGGATCAAACCCAAGTCTCTTGCATTGCAGGCAGATTCTTTACCGTCTGAGCCATCAGGGAAGCTACCAGGGAATCCTAATGAATGTGGTGGTATTAGTAGGTAGAGACCTTTGGAGGTGATAAGGCCATGTGGTGGCTCATCCCAATCCCCAAGAAGGGCAATACTAAAGAATGTTCAAACCATTGGACTATCGCACTCATCTCCCATGCTAGTAAGGTTATGCTCAAAATCCTTCAAGCTAGGCTTCAGCCTTACGTGAATCGAGAATTTCCAGATGTTCAAGCTGGGTTTAAAAAGGCAGAGGAACCAGACGTCAAATTGCCAACACTCACTGGATCATAGAGAAAGCAAGGGAATTCCAGGAAAACATCTACCTCTGTTTCGTTGACTATGCTAAAGCCTTTGACTATGTGTCAAAGTCATAGCACACAACACACTGCGGAAAACTCTTAAAAGAGACGGGAATACCAGACCATCTTGCCTGTCTCCTGAGAAACCTATATGCAGGTCAAGAAGTCACAGTTAGAATCCTGTATGGAACAACTGACTGGTTCAGGATTGAGAAAGGTGTGTGACAAGGCTGTTTATTGTCACCCTGTTTGTTTAACTACTATGCAGAGCACGTCATGCGAAATGCTGGGCTGAATGAGTTAAAAGCTGGAATCAAGATTATTGGGAGAAATATCAACAACCTCAGATGTGTGTATGGTACCATTCTAATGGCAGACAGCAAAGAGGAACTAAAGAGCCTCTTGATGAGGGTGAAGGAGGAGAGTGAAAAAGCTGGCTCAAAACTCAGTATCAAAAAAAGAAAACTAAGATCATGGCATCTGGTCCCATCACTTTGTGGCAAATAGATGGGGAAACAGTGGCTGACTTTACTTTTTGGTGCTGCAAAATCACTGCAGATGGTGACTGCAGCCATGAAAGTAGATGATTGCTTCTTGTCAGGAAAGCTATGACAAACCTAGGCAGTGTGTTAAAAAGCAAAGGCATCGCATTGTGACAAAGGTCCGTATAGTCAAGGCTATGGTGTTTTGAGTAGTCATGTACCGATGTGAGAGCTGGATCATAAAGAAGAAGGCAGAGTGCCAAAGGATTGATGTTTTTGAACTATGGTGCTAGAGAAGACTCTTGAGAGTCCCTTGGACAACACGGAGATCAAACCAGCAAATCTTAAAAGGAAATCAACTGTAAATACTCATTGGAAAGACTGATGCTAAAGCTGAAGCTCCAATATTTTGGCTACCTGATGCGAACATCTGACTCATTGGAAAAGACCCTGATGCTGGGAAAGGTTGAAGGCAGAAGGAGAAGAGGGTGACAGAGGATGAGACATTTTGATGGCATCACCAATTCAATGGACATGAACTTGGGCAAACTCTGGGAGATGGTGAGGGACAGGGAAGCCTGGCATGCTGCAGTCCATGGAGTTGCAAAGAGTCTGACACACCATGGTGACTAAACAACAACAACAAAAAGAGCCACCATATGGCTTATTTGCCATGCGTAAAATTGGAGCCACATGACTCCTTGAACCGGAACTAGAAGAAGCTTCACATTCATCCAGTGCATGGTCTAGATTTCAGGCTGCATTCGAGTCCAGGCTAGGAAATATTGGAGAAAAAAATGTATAAAAAACTCATCACTAGTTTGGGATCACTTGAAGTTCTGTTTCTTTTGCTACCATTTGCTTTCAGAGTCCTCAGAGGGCTCCCCCCTGCTTTCTCTCCATAGAGTTTTTAGTTGCTTTCAATGGGAATAAGACAGTGTGGAGGGTGTCTTGACTCCATCTTGACTAGAGCCAGAAAACACTCGTTTGCTCTTTTATTTGCTAATTCTTGCACTTATTCCCATTCATTCATTCACATATCCTTCATTTGTTAATTCTTTTATTCATTATTACTCATTTGCTTAGCAATTATATGTTTTAATCAGTATATCTGCTTTGAGCAGTTACTATTAATTAGATGCTATGTTAGTTGCTCTGGATACAGACATGACTGCAGATTCACACACAGACATGAAATATAGTTTCTGTCTCCAAATAATCTTAGGCTAGAGAAAAAGGAGATTAATTACCAGATAAACATAAATATGAGCTTCCCTTTGTGGCTCAGCTGGTAAAGAATCCACCTACAATGCAGGAGACCTGGGTTTGATCCCTGGGTTGGGAAGATCCTCTGGCGAAGGGAAAGGCTACCCACTCCAGTATTCTGGCCTGGAGAATTTCTATGGACTGTATAGTCCAAGGGGTTGCAAAGAGTCAGACACGACTGAGCGACTTTCACTTTCACACATAAGTAGAGGGGAATGATGCTATGATACTGTGGGAGCAGTCAGCTGTGGAATACTGTATTCTATGCTTTATTTAAGCAATCCCTTAAATGAAGGGATTCATAGAAAGGCACCCTGGCTTAGGGAAGTTGTCTCTTGAAGGTGTGTGAATTTGGGGTAAGAAGGCACTTTACCTTGAAAGGACAGCATGGGTATAAAGCATGGGATTGAGAAGTCAAGGGGTCATGTTTGAAGAGAGGATGTCTCTCATCTTTGACCCTTGCACTCCTAGGTTTTTAGGACAGCAGTGTGGCTGAAAATAACGGTAGAGCAGACGATAGGACTCCTCTGAGATACTCCTTGAGTTTCGGAAAGTGGTATTTGGTGGTCTCTCCTATTCTTACCCATCCTGGTGGGTTCCATCTGCTTGGTATTCTATCACTTGCAAAAATGTACTCTTCACTCCAAGGAACCTGTGTAGTCTGTGAGAGGGCCCACCTATCATCTGTAAAGAGCAGGGAAGCAGCAGAGCCTGCCTTTGCATCTGCATCTAGAAAATGCACATGCGTGTGTGTATGGTGGGGGTGGGCGGTCGGGGGAGGCATATAACCTGACTCCTACTGATGATCAGATCCAATCCAAGAGGTGCCAAGTCCTGAGATTTCACAGTCATCTTCTATGACCTTCCATCTCCCTCTTCTCTCCTGAATCCCACCCCCTGGGAACTCAGAAATCCCGTTTATTCCCTGATATATACCGTATCTGCATCTTATCTGGCATTTCCCCTATATTTGCTCATTTATTCAATCATCTGTGTACTCATTCATACATTGATGGATGCATCCAAGTGTATCCATTCACACTCTATGCCAGACCTTGTGTGACTGTCCCTTCCCTGTGGATATCTTGTTCTGCCGTCTTTACTATTCCCTTTCCTTTCCTACCTCTCTGACCGTTCTTTCCTGTCTCTTCTGGTGGATTCCCTTTCTTGCTCCACTTTACAAGTGTGGGCGCCTCAACTTAGACCTGTTCTGTGGCCTGCCCCGTCCTCCTCTGGCCCTCCTGTCCTCACACTTGAGGCAGCTGTGCAGCCCAGTGCTGAGATGGGGGTGGGGTGCTCACAAGAGTTTTACTCAGTCACTAAGCCCAGCTCCTGGAGAAGGCAATGGCACCCCACTCCAGTACTCTTGCCTGGAAAATCCCATGGACAGAGGAGCCTGGAAGGCTGCAGTCCATGGGGTTGCAGAGGGTTGGGCACGACTGAGCGACTTCACTTTCACTTTTCACTTTCATGCATTGGAGAAGGAAATGGCAACCCACTCCAGTGTTCTTGCCTGGAGAATCCCAGGGACGGGGGAGCCTGGTGGGCTGCCGTCTCTGGGGTCGCACAGAGTTGGACACGACTGAAGTGACTTAGCAGCAGCAGCAAGCCCATCTGCTAGTACTTCAGTTCTAATAGCTGTGACTCCTGTCTCATTTCTGAGACCCTCATGGGATCTCTAGTTACAGTAGTTTCTTCTGTCATGTTCCCTGTCTCCGAGTCTCTCGCTTGAAAACGTGTTGGGCCCTCTCTGCTCTCAGCCCCTTGTCTCCTCCCACAACTGGGGCTCCTTCACCTGCAGACTCAACAGCAGGACCAGCCCCTGATCTTGCGTCACAGAATGAAACCTCCCTGAATCTGGTCCATCCTTCACCGCATGATTGGATGGAGAGGAAAGCATGAAATCAGGATCAGATTCATCCATGCTCCAATCTAAAGTTGCAGGAGAGAAGTTGTTTAACTCTGAGATGTCAACTTCCTAATTGGCGGTCCAGTGGTTAAGAATCCACCTCCAATGCAGGGTACATGGGTTCAATCCCTGTGTCGGGGAACTAAGACCCTACATGCTGCAGGGCAACTAAGCACATGTGCCACAACTAGAGAGAAGCCTGCCCGCTGCAGCTACTGAGCTTGCAGGCCTGGATCCTGCACTCCACAACTAGAGAGCCCAAGGGATGCAACTAGAGAAGCCCAAGGGTCACGATCAAGAGCCGACACACTGCAACAAAGACCCAGTGCAGCCAAAAGAAAAATAAAAATATAATTGTAAAACTGGTTGTGAGAAAAATTCTTATGTTCTACCTTGCTCATAAACACTGTCTTTGTTTAGCTATTAAGCAATCACAGACTTCTGCGGGGTAGGAGTTGAAGTCTTGATCTACACTGATTGTGGTGGTAATTCCTTGATTGCTTTAGGAAAGGGCATGGGATGAAATTCTGGCCAAAAAGGCATGAGTCAATGTCTATTGGTAGCTTTGGGAAAGGATTCCTTCAGTGGAAAAAGCCTCAGGGGAGGAGCACACTCACCATCTGTCTCCCAGTGCTGCCCCTTGTGTGATGCCTGGAGTTGTGACAGCCACCGCATGAGGCTGCACAGTGCAGTCTGCAAACACAAGCCCGGGAGGAAGACAATAAGGTGGAAAGATGGAAAAACCTAGTTCTGGATGCCACTGTTAAGCCACTTAATTGGGCAGCCCAGAAACTGTGCTTCCTCTGGTCTTCTTGTTATGCAAGATAAATTTCATTTCACTTACATTATTTTTAGTTGAGTTTGCTCCTACTCACAGCCCCAAATATGCTGATATGGGCCTTATAATGCCTATTTCACAAAGTCCAAGTGAAAGACTTTCTGCTTATCCTTTAGAGCTCAGCTCAAACGTCACCTCCTCAAGGAAGCCTCCCCTGATTGCTCATGTTAGGTCATATCATCTTGCCGAGCATCAGTCACTAGCACCATGTAACTTTCCTTTTCTTTCATTGCACTTGTCACGGTTCACCTACCTGATTGTTTACACTCTCCTTCACTGACCTCGGGGTTCTGTAAAGGCAGAGGCAGTGTTTCTTCTGCTGACCTTTGTGTCTCCTATGGCTACTAGCATAGTGCTTGACAGCTAATCAACTCTCAATAAATCTGTGTTGAATAAAAGAAGGAATTAATACATGAACATATGTAGAAAAGAGCTGGCACTGGCAGCAAAGTCTACCTTCATGCCCTTTCTGAGACTGAAAAGTTGATCAACTCTCTTCTTATTTTTCATCTTGACAAATGACTCTGTACCCTACCATTGGCTGATAGATTTCAAAACAGTTTTAAATTTACTTTGAAATACACCATTATTTCATCCCCTCAGGAGCAGGTGCTACTTATTCCTCCCTACCCCCTCTCGCTACTGTTCTTTTAGCATTCATGACAGCTAAGCAAACCCCTTCTTTGATTTTTCTTCTTCTGCAGGCTGTAGGAGACTGATCAGTCATTACCTGTGAATAATGACCAGGGAGGTTGCCAAGCCAGGCAAGAGTCTAGCTTCCTCATCTCTGAGCACTCAGCTCTTAGATGGTGAAATGAAGGGAGTTTTGTCACCAACTCCAATCTGCTGGGATGTCCAAAGAGCTGCCTTTCACTATCTGAAAATGGCCACGGGGTCTGTGATTGCAGGGAGATACGAGGATTTGGGGAAAAAGAGCTGAAACAGTCTTGCCATTCTTCAGGAGTATTTTGGGGAAACAAGCCAGCATATCATGGTGATTTAGTTTTATAAAGCATTAGTTTGCCTTGGAAGGTGAAGGTATGGGAGTTTGGAGAGTCAGGCCTTGTGAGAAGCAGAGCTTATCCTCATGTTTCTTTTATTCATAGACAAGGAACAATGGCCTCAATAACAACAGCAATAACAGCAGTCTTCCCGAGGAGACTGGAAATGGAGTTGGCAGCAAGTCCACACACTATCTGGTCCAGCATTTCTCAAAAGATGTTTTTCAGATCATAAGTCCTCCAAATGCTCTTTGCTCAAAGAGCTCATGGTTAAACTGGAAAACATAGTATACACTTCACTCGGTAAATACAAAGGTCCCTGCAAAATAAAGAAAATCTGATCCACTTTGTTTAACCCAGAGTTCTGGCGCTTATTTTACCAAGGAAACACTTATTTTTTGGTTACTAATATTAGTGAGTCCCAGAAGGAAGACATATTGGGAAATGTCAATCTGAGCAAAGGTGGTTACTAGATATTTTCATACAACAAACATTTACTGAGTGACTCATTCATTCATTCATGTAATCATTTATTTGAGGAAGGTCTATTGAGAGAATACTCTGCATAATGAGCTAGGAGCAAAGGATGCAGATTTGATCATTGCCTGCCTAAAGCTATAGTCTAGTGGACAAGACAAAAATAACACATTTCACAACTGGCTCTGTAATTACAACTGTGATAAGTACTAAAAAGAGAAGCATGGAGTGCATATAAATTCATACAACAGAATATGGGAGGTGGTTTGAGAGGCAATCCGAGAAGCCATGGACCAACCAACCATCCTGGTTTGCCCAGGAGTAGGAGTGTTCTGTGATGGGTTACTTTAGCAGTGAAAATTAGAACAATGTCAATGTCTGCTAAAATTTGGTCACCTTAGCAGAAAGTGACTTTTGAGTTTCTATCTGACGATCTTAACTGTGGCAAACAGAACTCTGGTGGGGGTGGAGAGCTGTCTTCTAGAACTTCTTCACTACCCTGGGCTTGCATTTCCCTACCTGAGGAAAGAAGAAGGTGTTAGCTCTTCTGTCCTCTCACGGGTCATTGAAATGGCAAGCGGAGGGATTGCTGGAGAAGACCTTTGCTAGGTGTTAACAGGCGTCCTAAGTGCAAGGAATTACTACTCCTGCAGGGGAACTGTAATTCATCAGTCCCTGAAGGAAAGCCCCCATTCCTCCAGGAAAGATTTTTCTGAGAGCATCACTAGCCATACAGTCGGGTTTCTAAATCCAACAGCAAGGAATACATTCCACAGCCGCAAGACCAGGAGCACATGCGCAGGCTCACCACAGGGAATGTACATTACGGAGCGGGAAACCATCCGGATGTTGTAGGGAAACACTTCCTGCAGACCGGAGAGGGGCCAGAGCCCAGCGGCACTGGGCAGGGCCAGATGAGGGCAGTGTCCGGTCTCTGCAGCCTGAAGAACAACGTTGCACGTTGTTTTTGGGAGAGTCTCATCACCTGCTGGGGTTTCAGGGTCTTCATCTATAAAACAGAAATAATGTTCATGATATTGTCAGAATGTAATGAATTTACCATGCACAAAAAATTGTTGTGTTTACATATACCTATGGTTTTTCCTGTGGTCATGTATGGATGTGAGAGGTGGACTGTGAAGAAAGCTGAGTGCTGAAGAATTGATGCTTTTGAATTGTGGTGTTAGAGAAGACTCTTGAGAGTCCCTTGGACTGCAAGGAGATCCAACCAGTCCATTCTAAAGGAGATCAGTCCTGGGTGTTCATTGGAAGGACTGATGCTGAAGCTGAAACTCCAGTACTTTGGCCACCTCATGCAAAGAGTTGACTCATTGGAAAAGACCCTGATGCTGGGAGGCATTGGGGGCAGGAGGAGAAGGGGACGACAGAGGATGAGATGGCTGGATGGCATCACTGACTCGATGGACATGAGTCTCAGTGAACTCTGGGAGTTGGTGATGGACAGGGAGGCCTGGCATGCTGCGATTCATGGGGTCGCAAAGAGTCGGACATGACTGAGCGACTGAACTGAAACCTTACAAAAGTAGATTTTAATAATATTATTACCTTTCATGTTACAAATATAAAAAATGGTTTAGGGAGGTTAAGAGGCTTGTTAAAAGTAGGGTGACCAACTGTCTAGGTTTGCCTGGGACTGTTCTGATTTTAGCACTACAAGTCCAATGTTACTGGAAACCCTCAGTCCCAGGCAGCTTGGAATGGTTGGCCATGGTAGAAGGTCACATAGTTAGTAAGTGGTGGAGCTTGTAAATATTCGAGGAAGAAAAGTATTTGTTAAACTGTGAACAAAAATTATAACAACAAAAACTACTGATATAATTCTATTTTATTTAATAATTATATGGGGATAATATGTATTATATCAACTTCTGTTTCAGTATTAACCAACTGCTTCTAGTCTTTTAAGAAGATCCTTTTATTTTAATAATGATCAGCAGACATTTGCGTTACTCTGCAGTATTTGTAGTTTTCTTCTTTCTGGGCCCAGAACCTTTGATGTTTGGCATGACCAAAGGGCTTGTTTTGACCAATGGCATGTGATTGGAAGTGATAGGTTTCCATTCAGGACAGAAACGGGTACAAATCAGCGTACAGTTCTCCATCTTCCCTACAGTGGGTGCTGGTGGGGCCTCTCCCAGATCCCTTTTGCTGGCTGGTGCCATAACCTCCCAGCTGCTGTGAGAGCTGGACAGAGCTTAGAACTGTCCTTGCTCTGCAGCGCTAAGAGGAGCAAGTCTGGAGCCAGACCACCCGGTTCAAGCCCAAGTCAGCCAGGAATGATCCTGGATACTTATTTCTCTGAGCCTAGGTATACTTATCTCTAAAGGGAGACTCCCTATCTCATAGTACAGATGCAAGGATTAAATGAGTAATACATGCAAGGCTCTTACAGTAGTTTGGCAGACGGTAAGTGTTCTGGTTGGCTATTTTTATTTCTCCTGCTTTATTCTGCCTCTAGGGTAGTATGACAGCCCACACCAATAGTGCCAATGCTGTCACGGAAGATGAGATTTTAAAAAATGTGGTAACTCTGGTGTATTCCACTGACGGTATTTTAAGTGATCATCTCTTAGATTTCTTTTTTTTTTCTTTTTTAAACTGAAGTACAGTTGATTTATGCTTCTCTGGTGGCTTAGTGGGTAAAGAATCCGCCTGAAATGTGGGAGACGTGGGTTCAACCCACGGATTGGGAAAATCCCCTGGAGGAGGGCATGGCAACCCACTGCAGTATTCTTGCCTGGAAAATCCGCATGGACAGAGGAGCCTGGTGGGCTGCAGTCCCGGGGTTGCAGAGTCAGACAGGACTGGGCGGCTAAGCACACATATAGTTGATTTACAATATTGTGTTAGTTTCAGTTGTACAGCATGCATATATATATATATATATGTGTGTGTGTGTGTGTGTGTATTCTATTTCAGATTCTTTTCTCTTACAGGTTATTATAAATTATTGAGTATAGTTCCCTGTGCTATACAGTAGGTCCTTGTTTGTTATCTATTTTATGTATAGTAGTGCATATGTGTTAATCCCATCTTTTCATTTATCCTCACCTCCATCCCCCTTTCCCCTTTGATAACTGTAAGTTTGTTTCCTGTGTCTGTGAGTTTCTATTTTGGAAATAAGTTCATTTGTGACTTTTTTTTTATATTCCATATATAACGGGTACCATATGATATTTGTCTTTCTCTGTTTGACTTTCTTCACTTAGTATGATAATATCTAGTTTCATCCATGTTGCTGCAAGTGAATGGCATTACTTCATTTTTCATGACTGAGTAATATCCCAGTATATATATGTGCCACATCTTCTTTACCCATTCATCTGTCGACAGACATTTAGGCTGCCTCCTAAAGAAGATAGTTTTGAGCAACAGATGAGAAAACCAAGTCCTGAGATATTTAATAGTTTGTTTAATGACACGTGGGTCTTTAATATTAGGGTTGGATTAAAAGCCAATACAGGAGAATGATAATAACACTAACCAACACTTACCATTTGCCAAACCCTGTATTATCCCATTCAATCTTTGCAATAATGTCTGGAAATTTTTATAACTCTCATTTTGTAGGTGTTGAAATAGAGGCAGGAGAGGTGAAATAGGCAGTCTCCAGGCAGAGACTGGAAAGTGGTGGCAGGAATCAGAAGAACATGGAAATGATATATTTTGAGATGAACTATTATTTAGCAACAACAAGTGATAACTATAATTGTTATGTTTAAACAATGAAAAGTGTTGGTTATTAAGGTTTTTTTTTAGAAGAGAAAACATGTTTGTTCATTTATTTACAGTGTTACACATGACATCTCCTATTCTAAATCTTGTCTTTTAAAAAATGAACTCTTCACTTCAGAATGACTTTAAAGAAAGCTTTCAAAGATAGTACAGCAAGTTCCCACATGCACTTCACCTTGTGTTGTTGTTTAGTCGCTAAGTCATGTCCAACTCTTTTGTTACTCCATAGACTATAGCCCACCAGGCTTCTCTGTCCGTGGAATTTCCCAGGCGAGAATATTGGAGTGGGTTGCCTTGTCCTCCTCCAGGGGATCTTCCCAACCCAGGGATCAAACCCATGTCTCCTGCATTGGCAGGTGGGTTCTTTACCACTGAGTCACCTGGTAAGTCCATCCCTCACCTAGATCTCCCTAATTTTAGCATCTTACTTTACTGTGGTATATTTGTCAAAACTTTTGGTACATTACCATTAACTAAACTCCAGACTTTTTTTTTTTCAGATTTCATCAGTTTTTCCACTAATGTTACTTGTTTATTCTAGGAGCCAATCCAGGGCTTACTGAATTTTTAGTGAAGAAAAGCATTAGAAAAGATGGGAAAGCTTGTTTGCTAATGAAATAAGGATTTGGTATTATTGCAGTAGAATTATAGGTGATTTCTTCCTGTGTTCAAAACTTTAGCAATCTTGTTACATGTACTGCATGGGGAATGCTGTTACAGGAAGCTTCCTGGTTTCAGGACATTTGGCATTGTTGAGCACAAACTAGGTTATGGATTGGAGCAGTCTTTAAATTATTTACTGGCCTCATGGGGTAATATGGGAGAAGCATGTATGTGTGTGTTGAGGGAGTGGGAGGTAATGGGGAACTGAGCCACCACAACTGTCATGAGGAGGGCACAGGAAGAGAGAGGGGCTGGGTGTATTTAAAGTCTACCTTGCGGGTCCCTAACTAGTGAGTAGAAAATCTAGGAGGATGACTCCAAAGGTTTTTGGGGTTTTTATCTTGAGCTTCTGTAATTCTTTGAATAAAAGTACACTGAGTATCTACAGTATGCCAGATATCTTTGTTGGCTGCTTTACCTATGCTGTTTCCCGTAATCCTCAAAATAAAATGTTCTTACAAATCAAAAGAGTGAGGTCAGAGAGGTTAAGTGACTTGCCCGAGGCCACACAGCTTGTTAGTGGCAGAGTAAGGATTAGAACTAGGTCTATAGGACAGTATAGGTCTTTTATGCTCCAAATTGTACTTGTTTGACACCCTCTCAAAAAAAAAAAAAAAAAAAAAAAAAAAAGCCTCTCTGGACTTTGGTCTCAAAAGAGGATCCTTCTATTCTGATGGGTATTTGCATAAAGGGCCTGAAGGGATACCAAGGGAAGGAAATGGAAGCTTCAGAAGGTCCAGTGGGATTGTGTGTATGAATGTTGTCAATGGGTTGCTGGGTGGAAACCATTGCTTGAAAAAGATTGCCCCTCTCCTTCCTCAGTTGAGTAATAATAGGGACTCTTGTGTCAGCTCTCAGTTAAAACTAGCATTTTGGAGTTTTGGGAGTGGGGCCAGCACTGGCATGAACAAGAAGGGCTCAGTCAGCCTCTAGATCCATCCAGGGGTTCCCCTGGGACTGGCCAAGTTGAATTTCCTGGGCCAGATGCTTGGGAAATCTCCAACTTGGCTTTGGGGTGTACACACATGTGCGTGCATGCATACACATCAAAACAAAATAAAGTGGAATAAAAAAAGCTGGAGGCACCCCAGCGTGCCCTATTTACAAACTGTTTTAGCTCCTTCTGGGTTGTATTTGATTTTCTCCTTCACTGAGAAATGGGGAGACATCAGAATGACATATGTGCCAAGGAGAGGACTCCCGACCATCCTTCAGCCTCCCTCAGCCCCTCTGGTCCCTTTTGTATGACAGGATGCCCTCAATTACTCTCTCTGGGGGGGTCCTAGTCAGAAGAAGATGGAGCCAACCATCTGTTACCGACTCCAGTGAGCAATTTAATTTTCTCTTGTTCCCAATGAGGAGGATTTTGTAGGAACATAAATTACCATCAGTGCCAGTTAATCAGGAACTTGCTGTCTGAAGGGGTGGAGATGGTCAGGCTGGAGACACCCACTGACCTGTCCTCACCATTAGGGTGCCCTACACTTTGTGAAAAAGCCATATGAGAGGAGTAAAGACTGTCAGACAGGAGACTTGTACAGAGATCATCCAATCTGACACCTTTTATAAATGAGGAAATCAAGGCTAGAGAGGGGAAATGATCTGTCTAGTAGGCAGCACAAAGTTAGGGCTTGAACTAAAGAACCACATTCTCAAACTCAACTTTTTCAAGAAAATGCATGATAAAATTAATAGCAACTTCTTGCCCTTGGGTTTAATCTCTAAAAGGCAGGACCAAAAACAATAATCATGGCGGCAGTGACAACCATAAATGCTACACTTCATGTGACCAACAATCTAGGAGCAGCAGTGTAGTGTGGAGTTAATAGAATGAGCTCTGGATCCAAGTTGCCTGGGTTCAGATTCAGTTCTGTTACTTATTAGCTATGTGACCTTGGCAGGTTACTTAGCCTCTGGGACCTATAGCAGACATTGTCAGTTTTTGGTGCCTATCTCCTCACATCCGCTTTGTATTCCCACTCATTCCAACCCAACTTTCCGTGGCCAGCATCGGCATCTTTGTTGGAGAGCTATCCTTGGCCCTCCAGAACTCAGTTTATCAATGTACATTGCAGGCCAAGTCTTCTGGGGGCAGCCTTTAACCAATGACTGACAGATATGGGGATATAAATACCCAACCTTGCTTATTGTCTGGGATAATGACGCAGGTGTTTTGCACAATTCCTTAGAATTCTCTGCAGGATTAAGGTCTATTCAACCACCATAGCAGCTGGCTTAATAATGTACCTGTAGTTGGTATGTTCCTTTCCTCTGCTGTTATCATGTTCTTTGCACCGCTCCATAAACTTGTTGTGTTGTTGCTGTTTAGTTACTAAGTTGTGTTCAACTCTTTGTGACCTCATGGACTATAGCCTGCCAGCCTCCTCTGTCCACAGGATTTCCCTGGCAAGAATACTGGAATGGGTTGCCATGCCCTCTTCCAGGGGATCTTCCCAACCTGAGGAATCAACTCGGGATCCCAACTAGGGATCCTAACTCGGGATCAAACCCGAGTCTCTTGCATTGTCTGGCAGGTTCTTTACCCCTGAGCCACCAAGGAAGCCTCTCTCCATAAACTATTTGCACTCGAATCTTTGTGTCAATCTGCATCTGGTTTGTTCATTCAAACTAAGACAATGCCTCAGCTTTCTCATCTATAAAATGGTGTTAATGATAGTTTCTATATCAAAGAGTTGTTGTTAGGGTTACATGGTGTTAATGATAGTTTCTATATCAAAGAGTTGTTGTTAGGGTTACATGGGCCAAGAATGCAAAGAACGGTGCCTGACCCTAGGTGAAAATTCAACAGATAGCTGTGTGGCTGATACATACTTATCTCATTAATTATCTCATTAATCCCATGCTGTACACACAATTACTCCCATTATACAAATAGGATCATTCAAGCTTATAGAGGTTAAGCAATTTTCCCAAAACCATGCAGCTTAATAAGAAGTAATGTCCTGATCCTAACATAAATCCATATTTGAAATTCCTTCCTTTTTTTTTTTTTTTTTTTATGGCCTCTTCTAGGAGGTTTTCCCTGATACTCCCAATCTGGGTCAGGTCAAGGGTCCTTCCTCTTAAGTTTCCACTACTTCCTCTCACAGTGCCTACCCCAGTTTATTAAAATGGTCTGCTAGCTGGTCTGAATTTCTGCCTCAGCTTGGAGTTCCTTGGGGCCTCTGACCTTCTCTCAGGCATCTCTGTAAACTCAGCATCTAGCCTGGTGCCCTGCACATAGTAGGATGCTAATGAGAGCTGAATAAGGCAGTAGCGAACAGAGCAAGGAACTGCCCACCCCACCCCCGCCTGCATCCACCCCCTCAAACTCCGAAGTTGACCCCAGGGTGTAGGCTTGTGTGTGGGTCTCACAGTCTTCAGATTTCAGCTGGGAGCATCTGGGGTATTCTCCCAGGAAATCCTCTTCTCCTTCCATCCCTGCTGCAGCGTGGCTATGTAAAAAAACATGGTTGACACCCCTCTTGGGGGTTTCCAAAATTTCATCAAGGTGTCTAGTCCTCTCTAAAATCTTGTCAGGAAGGCAATGATCTCACGTGGTACCACACAGAGCTAAGTGAGAATCTAATCCCAAGAATCATCCCATTGTGAGGGCATGCTGGAGCCACAGGAACTTTCGAGGATTGGTAAAGCGTATGAGAAAAAGCAGGCAGGAGATGAAACATGTATCATCATGACCAGGATGAGGTCCAGTGGGGAAGGAGGAGACCAAAAAGAGGCCAGGAATGCAGAGATTGTGGGATAACAGTGATATGAGCATCGTGCCCACCTCTTTTTAATGCCTGTGCTGTGTGTTGACCTTAACATGTTACTTAAGAGTCAGGTCCTGGGGCTACCCTAGTGGCTCAGCGGTAAAGAATTTGCCTGCCAATACAGGAGACACAGATTCGATCCCTGGACCAGGAAGATCCCACATGCTGTGGAACAACTAAGGCCAGGCGCTACAGCTACTGAGCCTGTGCTCCAGAGCCCAGAAACCATGACTGAAGCCTGGGCACCTAGATAGAGCCCGTGCTCTGCTACAAGAGAAGCCACCACAGTGAGAAGCTTGAGCACTGCAACTGGAGAATAGCCCCTACTAACCACAGCAACTAGAGAAAAGCCCTCGCAGCAATGAGAACACAGCAGAGCCAACATAAATAAATTATATATATATATATATAAAATAATATATATTATATATTATATTATATAATATATTATCTGAAACTCCAGTACTTTGGTCACCTCATGCGAAGAGTTGACTCATTGGAAAAGACTCTGATGCTGGGAGGGATTGGGGGCAGGAGGAGAAGGGGACGACAGAGGATGAGATGGCTGGATGGTATCACTGACTCAATGGATGTGAGTCTGAGTGAACTCCGGGAGTTGGTGATGGACAGGGAGGCCTGGCGTGCTGCGATTCATGGGGTCGCAAAGAGTCGGACACGACTGAGCGACTGAACTGAACTGAACTGAATATATATATATAAAAGTCCAGGTTCTGGAGTCAATACCCTCTGACTGTGAATCCTGTTTTCGAGCTGTGTGATCTTCGTGGGTGAATTATTTAGTCTTTCTGTGCCGCACTTGTCTTATTTATAAAACAGGGATAACATGTACCTTCCTCAAGGGATTGTCATAAATTACAAGGCATGTGAAATGCTTGGGACAGTGGCCTGACACATAGTGAGCAAGTAGGCAATTTTTCATTTTGACTAGGCACTGAATAAAACTTTAAGGAGAAAAAAGTGGACAATTTTAGTTCTCAGGAAGCTCAGGATCTAGGGGTGAGGGCACTGAACTTTTTTGATTACTTGCCCCATCAGTAATAAAATGTTTGAGCAGGTTCCCCCAAGAAATTCATTTGTTAAAGGGAGCTGAATGATAAAAGTAAGAAGAGGGTGCTGGAGGAGCACAGAAAAGTGGCATCTAGTCCAACCCTGGTTGAGGGCATTGAGTGTGACTGATGAAGGTCAGGGAAGACTTCCTGGAGGAGGCAATTCTTGAAGTGAGTCTTGAAGGATCTATCACAGTTAACTGAGTAAGAAAGTAGAAGAGGCAGAGGGAAGACCTAAGTCAAAGCTGACAAATGGGCTGTGAAAGGGCTGTCTGAGAAGTGGTGAAAACTTTGGGGTCCACGGTACTGAGTGGGGGAATAGGAAGAGCTACTCTGCTGCTTAGGGCTTTCCAGGTGGCGCTAGGGGTAAAGAACCCACCTGCAAACGCAGGAGACATGGAAGACCTGGGTTGGATCCCCTGGTTGGGAAGATCCCCTGGAGGAGGGCATGGCAGCAGACTCCAGTGTTCTTGCCTGGAGAATTCCATGAGCAGAAGAGCCTGGTGGGCTACAGTCCACAGGGTTTCAGAGTCAGACACAACTGAGCAGCTTAGCATCCACATGCACATTCTGCCACCTACAGAGCCTCCAGTGGCGGCCCACTGTTCTTGGCATATAGGCCAGGATTCTATACAGATTCATAAGCATTCATGCCCTGACCCTCCCCTCCTAATTCCACCTCCTGCCATCTTCCCAGCCTCCTTCTACTTCAGCCACAATGGCTGTCTCGATCTGGTTCTCTCCACAGTGCTTTCTGAGCCAAAGAGTCACATGCAGATGGTTTCTTCTCTGAGTGTTCCAGGAGGAACCCTGCAGGAAGCAGGGGAAAAGATAGGGAACAGGAAGAAGCCAAGTAATTTCAGTTACACAGACTACTCCTGATCCCACAAGAAGTGCTAAAGTATAGTGTAATTTATACCTCAGAGTTTGTCTAGTTTGTTTTTTAATTGAGGTACAATAAACCTCAGATATACAGATGATATTGCCCCTATGGCAGAAAGAGAGCAGGAATTAAAGAACCTCTTGGTGAAGGTGAAAAAGGAGAGTGAAAAACCTGGTTTAAATCTCAACATTCAAAAAACAAAGATCATGGCATCTGGTCCCGTCACTTCATGGCAAATAGATGAGGAAACAATGGAAACAGTGACAGACGTTTTTCTTGGATTCCAAAATCACTGTGGACAGTGACTGCAGACATGAAATTAAAAGACACTTACTGCTTGGAAGAAAAGCTATGACAAACCTAGACAGCATATTAAAAAGCAGAGACATTACTTTGCTGACAAAGGTCCATCTAGTCAAAGCTATGGTTTTTCCAGTAGTCATGTACGGATATAAGAGCTGGACAATAAAAAAAGCTGAGCTGAAGAATTGATGCTTTTGAACTGTAGTGTTAGAGAAAATTCTTGAGAGTCCCTTGGACTGCAAGGAGATCCAACCAGTCAATCCTAAAGGAAATCAATCCTGAATATTCCCTGGAAGGACTGATGTGAAGCTGAAGCTCCAATCCTTTGGCCACCTGATGAGAAGAGCTGACTCATTGGAAAAGACCCTGATGCTGGGAAAGATTGAAGGCAGGAGGAGAAGGGGACAACAGTGGATGAGATGGTTGGATGGTATCACTGACTCAATGGACGAGTTTGAGCAAACTCTAGGAGATGGTGAAGACAGGGAAGCCTGGTGTGCTGCAGTCCATGGGGTTACAAAGAGTTAGACACCACTAAGTGACCGAACAACTACAGTTGCTGTACAATATTATGTAAGTAACAGGTATACAATATAGTGATTCACAATTTTTAAAGGTTATGCTCCATTTATTATAAAATATTGACTATATTCCCCATGTTGTACAATATATCCTCATACTTATTTTGTACATAATAGTTTGTACCTCTTACTCCCCTACCTCTTTATTGATTCTCTCTTCTCTCTCCCCAGTGGTAACCACTATGTCTGGTTTTTTTTGGTGATAGTTATGGTCAGACACGACTGAAGCAACTTAGCAGCAGCAGCAGCAGCATGATCACTAGAGTTTGTCTAGTTTTGGTTCTTCCACCCCAGTCAGGTGTTGGTACTGGGCACCTAAAAGAGAATGTAGACTTTCAAGCACACTGGCTCTCCACACAGGTGAGGTGTCTCCAGCCACAGGTATAAGGTAAGCTACTAGTAGCAAATCCCATAGAAACAGAAGGGATCCCAGAGCATACGGTGGGTGGTGGAGGGGGTGGGGAGTGGGGGGGAGGACCAACAGTGTCCATGACACTGGCCTATATTTGGTGTCCTGAATGCTTCAGCTCCCTCCTTCTAGCCAAGGTCCTTCATACCTGCTGCTTCACTGCTGGGATCCCTCTCTTCCCTACTTCATCTTGCTGAATCTTTTTGTCCTTTAGACTACAGCTAGATGCCATTCCTTGGAGAAGCAGTCTGACCCTCAAGACCAGCTTGGTGGAATCTAAAAAATACAACAAACTAGTGAAAATAACAGACTGGCAGAGAATAAACTCGTGGCTTCCTGGGTAGCTCAAACGGTAAAGAATCTGCCTGCAGTGCAGGAGACCTGGGTTCGATCCCTGGGTTGGGAAGATTGCCCTGGTGAGAGACATGGCAACCCACCCCAGTATTCTTGCCTGGGAAATCTCATGGACAGAGGAACCAGGTAGGCTACAGTCCATGGAGTCACAAAGAGTTGAACATGACTGAGCAAGTAACACTTTCACTTTCAAACTAGTGGCTACCCATGGTGGGAGAGAGGGGCCATATGAGAGTAGGGGAGTGGGAGGTTCAAACTATTAGGTGTAAGATAGGCTAAGAATGTATTGTACAACACAGGGAATATTGCCAATATTTTAAATGTAAAGTAACATTTAAAATTGTGTTAAAATTCTTTTGTTCCTATTTTGTATTTTGTATTTTTTTAATTGGCGTATAGTTGATTAATAATGCTGTTATAGTTTTAGGTGACCTGGGTTCGATCCCTGGGTTGGGAAGATCTCCTGGAGAAGGAAATGGCAACCCACTCCAGTATTCTTGCCTGGAGAATCCCATGGACAGAGGAGCCTGACAGTCTATAGTCCATGGGATCGCAAGAGTCGGACATGACTTAGTGACTAAACCACCACTAAACCAGTTTCAGGTGCACAGCAAAGTGACTCAGTTATACATATACATGTATCTATTCTTTTTCAAATTCTTTCTCCATCTAGGTTATTGCAAAGAATTGAGACAAGTTCCCTGTGCTATGCAGTAGGTCTTTGTTACTTTTTTTTCAGATTTTAAAATTAATTTTTATTTATTTTTCACTGAAATAGCTGTACTTTCCTTACTTTTCTATTTAGGTATTCGACTTTTCCTTGTTAATATATGTGTATGGGTTTTTGTTTGTTTTTTTTGCTTTTTTAATTGGGGGGTAATTACAATGTTGTGTTAGTTTCTGCTGTACAACAACGAAAAAAATTTTTAAAAGATTGGGTTGGACCCACCAGTTGTTCATTCTGAACACACCTTACATTTCCCTTCCTAGCACTTCATAAGAAATTGTCATTAACTACGTATTGGGCAACTCTGTCATTTGCAGACAAAGGGAAAACAATTCAAACTAGTTGAAGTAAAAATTGAGAAATGACTTCTGTAGCCAGAAAGGGTGTGGGGTATGACTCCAGAATGGCAGAACAGACTCACAGCAGCCACCAGGGCCTTAAGACTTGGACTTGAGGACTCCACATAGCCAGGCTCTTCCTTCTGTTCATCTCTAGACTCTGTTTATTTCTTCTTGGCTTCCTCTTCTGCTATGGCAGATGGTAGGGAATATGGTCCCTGATATCTGCATGTCCACGTCCTCATCATAACTCTTGGGAAAAACACCAGTTGACCAGCTTGAATCAAGTGCCCACCCCTAGAATTATCACCACAGAGGGCATGGAGATGGGCCACTGTGATTGGCCAGGCCCTGGTCATGTGCTCACTCAGCCCAGCGGAATGCAGGGCACTGCCACCCATAGGTTCCTCAGAGTCACGTGACTTGAAGGCGTGGCGCCACTCCTCAAAGGGAGTGTGGGTGAGGGGCAGGGGACGCAGTGGTTTCTTCTTTTATGCTCTATCTTGCACAAATACTTATAGATACCACCTACTCTGTGTCAAGCCCTGTTCTGGGTAATGAGAGATAGGAAAGTAAGCAAATATTTTCCTGCTTACACTAGAAGCTTCTATTGCAATGAGGCAAGACAGAAAATAAGCACATTAATAATTGTAAATGTGTCAGGTGGTGACGTGTGTTCTGGAGAAAAACAAAGCAGGGTACAGAGGACAAGGCATGACTGAGGGACCGACATTCTACAGGGTGGGAAGGGACAGCAGCTTGAAAGATGGCTCTGGCAGGGGCCAGATGGCGAGGAGTCTGCATTGTTCCGAGGAGTATGAATCAAGTTCTCACACCAGGTCTGGTCGTCTGCCTGCCTGTCTGCCTGCTTTCCCACTTTGTCTTAAAATGTAGTATTTACACTGTATGTGTCAGAATGCCAAGTGGGGCAGGGTATTTGTTAAAAATGCAGGTTCCCAGGCTCTCTTTAAACTCACAGATTCATAATCTCTGGGGTAAGACCTAAACCTGTATCTTTAACAAGCTCTCTGGTGATTCTTACACACATTCAAGTTTGAAAACTATTATCCAGAGCAGTAGAGAGACAAGAAGGACTCTGAACAGGGAAAGGAGTTGATCTTCTTGGTGTTTTGGAAAGCTCTGGAGACTCCCTGGAGGATGGGCTGGAGACTCAGGGACTGGACAGTGGTGGAGGTCCCAGAAACAGAGAGAGAACATGGAGCTGGGCATGAAGAGAAAGTTTACATGCCAGATGGACAGGAATTGGTGCCTGGTAGGGTGTGGGGATGAAGGAAAGGAATAGTTCAAAGGCTCCCTGTGCTCTGACTTAGATTCTGGTGGCTGGGGGAGGGGGTGATGCAGGGAGAGGTGTAGGGGGGTGGGAAGTGGGTTGGGGTGTCAGTGGGTGGTTGGGGTGGGGTAGGACCATTTACTCAGGAACAATGAACTGTGGACATCATGGACATTACATTTTTCTCTTTAAATGCTCTATCTCCAGGAGTAATTTTAGAGTCACATGTTATAATGGTATCATTTGATTATTCAGCAGATAATTAAAAAATTCATAACTGTTTCTTTTCCTTCTTCTCTTCCTAGTGTTTCTTCTTTTTTTGAATTTCTGGACCTTTTCTTGAGAGAGGTTGGTATACTTCTTGACTTTCTAATTCCTGTCTCTGGTATAATTCAGTGCTGAGAGGAGACCATTAAGAAGAATCCAGCTTCATCCTTGTGACATGGAACTGAGTGCTGGTGAATGATACACAGCAGCTGAGAGACTCAACAGATTAAGAATATGGTGGTCTGAGTTTTTGTTGTTCCAATTGGGAATCTTAGGCTGCTCTGTTGGGGGGATGGTTCCATTCTCTCACATCTATATAGAATCCCATTGGATAAAGAATAATATTCCATTATCTCCCTTTATTCATCCCCCAAACTCCACTGGGTGTGCCTCAGTATAACTAGCTAATGGTATGGCATGAGGATTACATGAGATAATGCTGGTAAAATTCTTGGCATTTAGTGTAATTTTCTCAATGGAATACCTGGGTATAGGAATTGAACACTAGGCCCATTTTACATGTTCAGAGCAGTGAAGTGACTTGCCTGAGATCTCACAACCAAGATGAAGAGCTGACTTCAAATCCTGACCAAATTTAAATGTTATGCATCAAATCTAAATTTTGTGCATTTTCTCCCACTGGAAAGCCAAATGTTAGGACCTCAGTTAAACAGGCTGGAGTTGGGAGTGGCTTCTATGCCAGGGAGAAAGACCATACTAGTTTGAGAAGCAGAGGCAGCTGTCTGATTCTCTCCCCGATGGCGGCCTTGCCCAGGCCACAGACTACAGATCCATGCTTGTCAGGGACCAAATCTAATTCCCTCTGATACTTGTTCAATAGCTCAGATGTGCTAAGGTTAGCTGTCTTATAAATGATGGAACAGATTAACAGAGTTAGGCCTGAGGCATCAATAATGAAGATTCTCCACCCAGTGACAAGACACAATGTTGAGGTCAGTGAAGACTCGGGAATGGTGGCAGAAAAGGAAAACATTATCTCTTTGCGGAGAAGGCTGATGGGGAGGAGGGCCAGGATTAAAGAGGTTAAGGGGCTCAGCAGGGAGGATATCCGGGCAGAAAGGATGACAGAGCAAAGGAAAATAGGCTCTCGGGAATGACCTCACTCATTCTCGTGGCTTTGTGGAGGCAGAAGCTTAGCTCACCATTGGATATGATGATGGGGAGGTATCTGTGGGGCATCCATTGGAGATGTCCAGTGAGTTCCCACATGGCACATAGGTCACTGCGCCCCTGGGAAGGCGTGGGAAAGAGCTGTACTGGTGTGGTATTTAATAACATATGAGTGGTAGTTAAAGTCAGGGGATAAAAGAGGTCACTGACAGCTTAGAGTGTGAGAAAAGAACAGGAAATTAGTGAGGATGGAACACCAGCCTTCAGTGTACAGGGAAAGGATGATCCAGTCACAGAGACTGGGATCTGTGACTGAGATCTTAGAAAGAAAAGCTAGAATCAGTGTAAGAAAAAGCTCTACCAGAACTCAGTGAAGATGAGGCCTGAAGGAAGAAGATGACATTTCCAGATATATGGAAAGAAAACAGGGAGAAAGAGAAAAAACAAACCAACACTGAGCAGTCTTCCATCGAGAGCCCAGTCTGAAGCCAAGGGTCCAAAGTGATGCAGTCCACAGGGTCGAAGTCTCAAAGAGGTAAGAGCTTGTGGTCATGTGTTATTGCCTATATTCTGGAGGTGAGAGTTTCTGAAAGGTAGGAGTGCTCATAAAACAGTGCTGACTGAAGCTGAGGTTCTTTACTGGAAGTCTTTGATGATCTGAGATCATGAAGTTTCAGTAGATATTTGGAGTCCAAGCTAGATTGCTAGGTGGGGAGAAAGTAGGCACTGTGAAATTAGATTATTTTTAAAGAAGTTTGAGAAAGGGCTGAGTAGGCTCAGTTCAGTTCAGTTGCTCAGTTGAGTCCAACTCTTTGCATTCCCATGGACTGCAGCACACACCAGGCTTCCCTGTCCATCACCAACTTCCGGAGCTTGCTCAAACTCATGTCCATTGAGTCGGTCATGCCATCCAACCATCTCATCTTCTGTCATCCCCTTCTCCTCCTGCCTTCAATATTTCCCAGCATCAGGGTCTTTTCCAGTGAGTCAGTTCTTCACATCAGGTGGCCAGAGTATTGGAGCTTCAGCTTCACCATCAGTCCTCCAATGAATATTCGGGACTGATTTCCTTTAGGGCTGACTGGTTGGATCTCCTTGCAGTCCAAAGGACTCTCAAGAATTTTCTCCAACACCACAGTTCAAAAGTATCAATTATTCAGCACTCAGGTTTCTTTATGGTCAAACTTTCACATCCATACATGACTACTGGAAAAACCATAGCTTTGACTAGACAGACCTTTGTCAGCAAAATAATGTCTCTGCCTTTTAATACTGTCTAGGTTTGTCATAGCTTTTCTTCCAAGGAGCAAGTGTCTTTTAATTTCATGGCTGCAGTCACCATCTGGAGTGATTTTAGAAACCAAGAAAAGAAAGTCTGTCACTGTTTCCATTGTTTCCCCATCTGTTTGCCATGAAGTGATGGGACTGGATGCCACGATCTTAGTTTTTTTGAATGTTGAGTTTTAAGCCAGATTTTTCACTCTCTTCTTTCACATTCATCAAGAGGCTCTTTAGTTTCTCTTTGCTTTCTGCCATAAGAGTGGTGTCATCTGCATATCTGAGGTTATTGATATTTTTCCTGGCAATCTTGATTCCAGCTTGTGCTTCATCCAGCCTGGCATTTCACATGATGTACTCTGCATATAAGTTACATAAGCAAGGTGACAGTATACAGCCTTCCCAATTTGGAACCGGTCTGTTGTTCCATGTCTGGTTCTAACTGTTGCTTCTTGATCTACATACAGATTTTTCAAGAGGCAGGTAAAGTGGTCTGGTATTCCCATCTCTTTAAGAATTTTCCACAGTTTGTTGTGGTCCACACAGTCAAAGGCTTTGGCATAGTCAATAAAGAAGTAGATGTTTTTCTGGAACTCTCTTGCTTTTTCTATGATGCAATGGATGTTAGTAATTTGATCTCTGATTCCTCTGCCTTTTATAAATCCATCTTGAATATCTGGAAGTTCTTGGTTCATGTACTATTGAAGCCTGGCTTGGAGAATGTTGAGCATTACTTTGCTAGCGTGTGAGATGAGTGCAATTTTGTGATAGTTTGAACATTCTTTGGCATTGCCTTTCTTTGGGATTAGAATGAAAACTGACCTTTTCCAGTCAAGTGGCCACTGCCGAGTTTTCCAAATATATAACAGTTTTTGCTGTTATACTGAGTGTGGCACTTTCACAGCATCATTTTTAGGATTTGAAATAGCTCAACTGGAATTCCATCACCTCCACTAGCTTTGTTTTTAGTGATGCTTCCTAAGGCCCATTTAACTTATTCCAGGATGTCTGGCTCTAGGTGAGTGATCATACCATTGTGGTTATCTGGGTCTTCAAGATCTTTTTGTGCAGTCCTTCTCTGTATATTCTTGCCACCTCTTGTTAATATCTTCTGCTTCTGTTAGGTCCATACCATTTCTGTCCTTTATTGAGCCCATCTTTGCAGGAAATGTTCCCTTCATATCTCTAATTCTCTTAAAGAGATCTTTAGTCTTTCCTATTCTATTGTTTTCCTCTATTTCTTTCTATGAGAACCCCATGAACAGGATGAGTGGGCTAGGACATACAGAGAATAGATTTTTTAAAGTTTATTTTTAATGGAAGGATAATTGTTTTATAATATTGTGTTGGTTTCTGCTGTACATCAACATAAATCAGCTGTAGGTCCTCTCCCTCCCACCCCGACCCCATGTTACCCCTCTGGGTTGTCACGGAGCACTGGTCTGGGTTTCCTGAGTCAGACAGCAAACTCCTGCTGGCTCTCTGTTTTCCATACGGTAGTGTACATGCTTCCGTGCTACTCTCTCCATTCGTCCACGCTCTGCTTCCCCTGCTGTGTCCACACGTCTGTACTTTATGTCTTCATCTCCACTGCTGCCCTGCAAATAGATTCACCAGTACTACTAAAGTGGGTTGCCATCTCCTTCTCCAGGGGATCTTCCCAACCCAGGAATAGAACCCTGATCTCCTGCACTGCAGGAGGATTCTTTACCATCTGAGCCACCAGGAAAGCCTTTAGATTCCATATATATGTGTGTTAATATATGGTGTTTGTTTTTCTTTCTGACTTACTTCACTATGTTATAATAGACTCTAGGCTCATCCACCTCATTGGGACTGATTCAAGCGCATTCCTTTGTATGGCTGAGTAAAATTCCATTGTGTATATATATATGTATACTGTAGCTTCTTTATCCATTCATCTGTTGATGGACATCTAGGTTGATTCCATGTCCTGCTACTGCTACTGCTAAGTCACTTCAGTCGTGTCCGACTCTGTGCGACCCCATAGACGGCAGCCCACCAGGCGCCCCCGTCCCTGGGATTCTCCAGGCAAGAACACTGGAGTGGGTTGCCATTTCCTTCTCCAATGCATGAAAGTGAAAAGTGAAAGTGCAGTCACTCAGTCATATCTGACTATTCGTGACCCCATAGACTGCAGCCTACCAGGCTCCTCCATACATGGGATTTGCCAGGCAAGAGTACTGGAGTGGGATGCCATTGCCTTCTCCGATTCCATGTCCTAGCTATTGTAAATAGTGCTGCAGTGAACACTGGGGTACATGTGTCTTTTTCAATTATGCTTTACTTAGGGTACATACCCAGTAGTGGGGTTGCTGGGTCATATAACACAGTGGTAAAGAATCCACCTGCTAGTTCAGGAGACTCAGGTTCAATCCTGGGTCAGGAAGATCCTATGGAGAAGGAGATGGCAACCCACTTCAGTATTCTTGCCTGGGAAATCCTATGGACAGAGGATCCTGGCAGACCACAGTGTATGGGGTTGCAAAAGAGTTGGACATGAGTGAGTACACACACACACACACACACACACATATGCGCACACACACACACACACACACACACACAGTAGGTGTATACCTAGTTTTTTTTAATATAAATTTATTTATTTTAATTGGAAGCTAATTACTTTGTTTAATTTTCCCAGTGAGTGTAATTTCTCTTGGGTGTCAAAGCAACCTTCTAATAAATGCCAGGCTAGACTTTTCTTTTCTCCGCCTACATTCGTTCATTGGTGACTTACCCATTCTTATGGCATTGTGCATGTGTGTGTTAGTCGCTCAGTCATGTCCAACTCTTTGCGACCCCATAGACTATAGCCCACCAGTCTCCTCTGTTCGTGGGATTTTCCAGGCAAGAGTCCTGGACTGGGTTGCCATTTCCTTCTCCAGGGGATCTTCCCAACTCAGGGATTGAACTTGGGTCTCCCACATTGCAGGCAGATTCTTTACCATCTGAGCCACCAGGGAAGTCCCTCTTATGGCATTAAATGCCATCTGTATCGGGGATGGATCTTGAATTTGTATCTTCCACTCAATTCTCTCTCCTAATCCAATATTCATAAACATCCCAAATTCAAGAAGTCAAAATAAAACTTAATATTGCCTCCTCCTCAATCTGTTTCATTTACAGCTTCCTCCATCTCAATGCACAGCATCTTCATTTTTTTTTTGCTCTCATTCTTTTTAAAAACCTCAGAGACCTCTATGCTTTTAAAAATCTTCCTTTCATATCCCACTTCCAACAAGACCACAGGACATCCTGCTGGCTTACCTCCCTTATCCAGGATCTGCTGCTTGCCCCCTTCTCTACATCCATCACCCCCATCCAAAGCATCACCCATGCTGCCCTCTCTTAGATCAGTCAAGCTTCTCCTGCACTAGTTCTCCCTTTCCTTGCCCCCCTGAAGTCTGTACTTGACCCCAAAGCAAGAGCAATCCTTTAGAAATTCAAGTCAGATTGTGTCTCTCCTCTGCTCACACCCCAACCATGGACCCCATTTCACTCAATCAGAGTTAAAATCCCTTCGTGGCTTACGTGGCCCAATCTTTCCTCTGATATCACCTTCTATGACTCTTGCCCACACACAGTCCATCCAACCTCCATGATCTCCTTGTTGTTCAGACACGCAAGTAAGCTCCCACCTTGGGGCTTTTGCAATACTGTCCCTTCTGCCTGGAATGTTCTTCCGCCAGGGATTCATGTGGTTAACACCCTCGCTACCTTGATATTCCTTCTCAAATGTCACCTTCTCGGGAAGTAGCCCACCACCCTGTTTAAAATCACAACCTATGCAACACATCCCCTTCTCTCACTGCGCTGCCCTTTTTACTCCCGTGGCTGTCTGTTAAGAGGTGCATTTGAGACCTTCCATGTAAAGTACCCACCAAATGTGCAATCCTGCACCTTCCTGAGAGAAGCCCTCCAGTCTGGCTGGCACCCTTGGTGCAAATGAAAAAGCATGAGATGGGAGGGGGAGGGCAGCATGGGACGGCACTCTTGGCTGCTCAAACTCTGCTTTCTCACACAGCCCACAACCTCATTATCCGCACGCAGGAGCACAGGCAATCGCCTCCGGGTACCAGTCAGCTTGCAAAGAGGAGCGTCTGTGAGGCAGACAGGATGCTGAGGCAGAGCTGGCAGCCAGCAGGAGGGGCCAGCCCTGCTTTCCTGATGGCATCGACAGGAAGGGAACTGGGATCACAGAGCAGGAGCCCCCACTGAGGAGCCCCAAAGGAAGCCCATTTCATTCAGCCTCTCCTCCCATAGGTTGGGGACGGTGGTAGCGATTTAGAGCTCACAGAATGCATTCAGCTTCTTCCTGCCACCCAGGAAAACAGTCCTGTTATGGGGTCAAACATCCAGCTTCCTCCTGCCACCCAGGAAAACACT
The DNA here is from genome assembly GCF_003369695.1 of Bos indicus x Bos taurus. Classification (NCBI taxonomy): domain Eukaryota; kingdom Metazoa; phylum Chordata; class Mammalia; order Artiodactyla; family Bovidae; genus Bos; species Bos indicus x Bos taurus. Next base: position 87,752,119 of record NC_040078.1, read on the forward strand.
GCTGTTATGGGGTCGCAAAGGAGAGTCAGACACGACTGAGCGACTGAACAACAACAACACTATGGGGGCAAAGTGCCAGGTTAACAGAAGTTTCTGCCAGGCACTGGATGGGGGAGACTGAGATGGCCTCTGCCTTTAGGGAGTACTTGTCTGGGGCAGTGAGAGCAAGTAAATGCTTTCACTTTTGTGTTATCAGTAAGTGCTGTGATTGGGTAAGTACATTCTTTAGGAAACACACATGGGATAGTCTTGGAAGGGAGTCTGGTGGAGGAGGAGACCTCTAAACTGAGTTTAAACTCATTCATTCATTCATTCACTCCTTCAGCTCATTCAGCCAGCACTTGCTGAGGATCAGCCATGTGCAAAGACACACTCTTTGAGGGTGCAGTCTTGAATCAAAAAAAGAAAAGCTTCCACTGATTTCCCAGGAACTTAGAATCTAGGAGAGAAGGTAGACATAACAAGTAAACTAAAAAATAAATGTAGAGTTCTATGTTGTTGTTGTTAAAGGCTGTGAAGAAAAGTAACAGGAACTTTAGATGGAGTGTTTATGGGAGGCTGTCTATCATTTCCAAGGGAGGGAAGTTTAAAGCAAGAGCTGTAGGTGCTGATGAAGGAGGAAATGGGGTGGTAAGCCCATTCCAGCAAACGCCCCAGGCAGGAAGCATCAGGGATTGGAGGGTAAGTGGCAGCAGCCTGGAGGAGGCATCTTGGCATGGCAGGGTTCTGAGTGTGGAGTGCAGGCCCTTCCACGTCTGTCCCAAACCCACATACACGCAGCCTCCAAGGACTTGATGCTCCAGCCCCACTAGACTTCAGACCACTCCTCAGGCCATTGGCCCATAGTCCCACATGTCAAATCCCCCCTGTCTCTCAGGGCTGGGCTCAAACATCTCTCCCTCCATAGCTCTTCCCTAGAGCCACAGGCCAGGATGGTCACACTGACCTCTGAGTTCCCAGCCTGGAGGTATAACCCATCTGTCCACCTGCCTGTCTCCCCACCCAGGCTGTCAGGTCTTGAGAACTGGGGCTGTGCAGCCTGTGTGTATAAAGCCCATGGCTTGGGTAGGGGCTCAGTAAGTGTGTACACAGAAGTGAGGAAAACAGGAAGAAAAAAGAATCTAGCTTTTATTTTTTCTCTATTTTTAAACTTTACTTATTTATTATTGAACTACAGTTGATTTACAATGTTGTGTTCGTTTCAGGTGTACAGCAAAGTGGTTCAGTTATACACACTTTTTTCGAATTCTTTTCTCGTATAGTTTATTATAAGATACTGAGCATAGTTCCCTTTGCCAAAGAGTTGTTGTTTAGTCACTAAGTCGTGTCCGACTCTTTTGCCACCCCATGGATTATAGCCCTCTAAGCTCTTCTGCCCATGGGATTGTCCAGGTAAGAATACTGAAGTGGGTTGCCATTTCCTTCTCCAGGGGATCTTCCTGACCCAGGGATCGAACCCACAACTCCTGAATTGCAGGTGGATTCTTTACCGCTGAGCCACCTGGGAAAGTGAAAGTGAAAGTCGCTCAGTCATGTCCGACTCTTTGGGACCCCATGCAATGTCCATGGAATTCTCCAGGCCAGGATAGTGGAGTGGGTAGCCTTTCCCTTCTCCAGGGGATTTTCCCAACCCAGGGATTGAACCCAGGTCTGCCACATTGCAGGCAGATTCTCTACCAGCTGAGCCACAAGGGAAGCCCATGCTATACAGTAGGTACTTGTTATTTATCTGCTTTATATATAGTAGGGTGTAGAGAAACTAGCTTTTAAAAAGCAACATCGATATTTAACCCTCACAAAGGATACATTCAGAAACGCTTGTGAATCCAGATACTGTTTGCAAATGTCAGTCAAGAACTCATTATTTTGGCTACAAAGCTTTTCTTTTCTAAGAGCCATTGCTTCCCTTGTCTTTATTACTTTTTCTTCCCTCCCATCACCAGCATTAGCTCCTGGCTTTCCTTTTTAGAAGTATGAGTCACAGAGAAACCAGATTTTGCACATTTTTAGAATTCAGTTCACAAGCATTACCTTGTAAACCTCAACAGCCATGCTGAGGTATGCATGCTGGAGTTCTCAAACCCACTCACTGATGAAGCAAATGGCTCTCAAAAACCAAATTAATGATGCTGCAAAATGACAAATTACTACGTGTCATAGACCTCAGGGATCCCCAGAGAACAGTGTACGCCGAGGATGTGGAAGCCAGAATGCTAATGGCCACCTCGCTCACCTGCAAGAAAGAGGGGGCCTCTGGGAAAGACTTGGCAACCAGTTCTCCTCTCCAGATGCTGCTCATTGTCGCTAGCACGGGGCCAAGGTTTAGCTAAGTACTCAGTTACTAAGGAAACCCAAGTTGTCAGTCCTGAGCCATATGGGAATAATGGTGATTTATTTAGGAAAAGCAAGGTTTGTCACTTAAGCTTACTGCTACAAAATTGCTTTTTGATTACCTCCCCCCTACCCCATTGCATTGTCTTGTCACAATAAACTACAGAAACAAGTGTCAAGGTTAATAGTCATGGACTCCGAGCTCGTCACTCCCAGGGTCTGGCAAGGTCACGGCTGCAGCCTGAGTGTGGCAGACAGGCTTCTTCCGCAAACTCCTTTGGAGAAGAGGGCTTGCAGACTGACTTACCAGGGCGGGCCAGGCTCTCTCCAGGGGGCTTTTACTCACGACTCTCTGCTGCTCCAGGGTACTCCTGGAGCCAGAGAGTTCCTAAAATCCAGCCCTCCCAGTTGAAATTCAACCCTTCCTTCAAACCCAATCTAAAAGCCATCTCCTTTTTGATTGAAATCATCCGATCCTCTCATTTCCCATTCAAAACTCAGAGTTGGTACCCTTTTAGTTAAGACAGCTCATTGAGTAGCCAGCAGGGGCCACGCCCAGTGCTAGACTTTTCTTGTGGCTTACCTGTTTTGTCCTCACAACCACCTGCAAGGTGGTCATTACCATACTTGGTTATGCTTTGCCTTTCCTATTGGCTCCATTCTTTTAGACTGGCTTCTCCATGACTTTCTGGCTGCCCATATCTCTAGTTCACAGTCTCTACAAAAAGGAAGGAAAGAGGTTCCTTTGCCCTGGTTAAAAAGTTCCAGTGAAGAAGTCAGATTGGTTTTCCCTGATTCAAGACCAACCTTTTCATGAATTAATTGAGCCAGGTCAGCAGACTCCCAAAGATATCAGCCTCTAGTTAGATTGATTATTTAGAACAATATCTGAAAACGAGGGGTTGCTCTTCCCATCAGGAAGAGGCTGTGGGATACAAAATGATAAATGGTCATTACAGCGTCATACGCTTCATTATCTGGAGAAGACAATGGCACCCCACTCCAGTACTCTTGCCTGGAAAATCCCATGGACGGAGGAGCCTAGTGGGCTGCAGTCCATGGGATTGTGAAGAGTCGGACACGACTGAGCGACTGAGCAACTTCACTTTTCACTTTCATGCACTGGAGAAGGAAATGGCAACCCACTCCAGTGTTCTTGCCTGGAGAATCCCAGGGACGGGGGTGCCTGGTGGGCTGCCGTCTATGGGGTCGCACAGAGTCGGACACGACTGAAGTGACATAGCAGAAGCAGCAGCAGGGTTCACAGTTACCAGGGACTAATCAAAACCTATAATTAAGTGGATTAGATAGTCATGTGAGTGAAGTGGGGCCTGGCCAAGCAGGGGAATGCACTGAGTGAGAGAACAACCATCTTTTAAAAAATTATATAATTATGTCTTATTCCTAAATTATAAGATTACAAGAGTAAATTTTTTTTTTATTGGAGGATAATTGCTTTACAATGTCATGTTAGTTTCTGCTGTACAACAATGTGAATCAGCTATATGTACACATATATCTTGTACACATATGTGTACACAGCAATATGTACACATGAGCCTCCCTCCCAGCTATCCCCCTTCCCACACCCCTAGGTCATCACAGAGCACCAAGCTGAGCTCCCTGTGCTGTACAGCAGCAGCCCACTAGCTGTTTTATACATGGTATATGTCAACGCTGCTGCTGCTGCTGCTGCTGCTGCTGCTGCTAAGTTGCTTCAGTTGTGTCCAACTCTGTGTGACCCCGTAGACAGCAGCCCACCAGGCTCCCCCGTCCCTGGGATTCTCCAGGCAAGAGTACTGGAGGGGGTGCCATTGCCTTCTCCGTATGTCAATGCTACTCTCTCCGTTTGTCCTACCCTCTCCTTCCCCCACTGTGTCCACAAGTCTCTTCTCTATATCTGCATCTTTATTACTGCCCTGTAAATATTAATAGGTTCATCAGCACCATCATTCTAGATTCTCTCTATATATGTTAATATGACTTTTTTGTTGTTTTATATGATTTTTTGTGTTTTTTTTTGACTTATTTTGTATGACAGATTCTGGGTTCATCCACATCACTTATGCTCAATTTCGAGAGAACAACCATCTTGAATGGCCTGACTGTACAGCTTGGCACTGACTGGGTGCCAGCACTCTGCACAGGATGCCATGTTTATTGTATCACTTTATTTTTCTGACCACATGTTGCCTGCACACTTCAATTTCTAAGGGAATCTAAGGCATCCTCCCCACCTTTCACTTCTCTGCTAAGAGAAGACCTCTGATATAGCCCGAGCACATGCTATAGCTCCTTTAGAAAGGAATGGGAAGTTTAGTGGGAGAAGTAAAAGAAATATAAATGAGCTAAGTTTTGAGAAAAGGAGAAATAATTTGTTTTAGATAGACTTTGTTTGCAGCCTGTATCAGTCGCGAGCCCTGCAGGAAGTAGTGTTTAACCAAAGAGAATTCAGTATCAGAATTGAATAGAATTGGGCAGGGCTAAATGAACCAGCTGGTGATGTTGAAGAGTCAAGCGCTAACAACAGGTGGAAAGTCATTATTTCCCCTAAGCCTTGGGGTAAAAGGGAAGAAGGTGTTACCGAAGCTTAGGAAGTGGGATCACCGGGAAAGATTAGGAAGTGGGATCACCGGGAAAGAGCGGTAGCCACAGAGGGATGCGCACGCTGCCAGAACTTCAGTGCCGAAAGCTGGAGGAAGCGGAAAAGAAATAACTTTCTCTCTCGCCTCTCGCCTCGGGTTTTCTGCCAGTTCCTCCCACTGAGAAAACTCAACTGGAAACTTAAGGGTAGAGCACTGGGGACTTTAGCCTTGTGGGTCCACCTCCTGGCAGAAGAAGGGCAGAGATGGATCTGGGAGGGTGTGATTGGCTAATGGAGGATAACCAACCCAGGGCTGGGGCTGTAAGACAAGCCTAAGTCGGCCTCCAGTTGAGAGATTCCCTTTGCTCTTCCCTTTTCTTGAAGCTCAAACAGGATCATGAAAGGAAAAACTGACATGTTGCTTAGAGGATCAGCTCTGGACTTTGGGGAGAAGTGCTCTCTCTCTCTGGGGTTTGGACATGGCAAGATTCTTCCTGCTGTGGAAATGATAAGATCTAAGGGTCTAAGATTGGAATATCATCAAGGAAAAAGCCCAAGGAGTAGTTGTTGCCTAAATTCCTGTACAGTTCTTAAGTTGAAGGAGCAAAAGAGATTTTTCAGGCTTTGTATGGACAATCAGATTGAGGGCAAGAGGAGAAGTGGGTGACAGAGGATGAGATGGTTGGATGGCCTCACTGACTCAGTGGACATGAGTTTGAGCAAACTCAGGGAGATGGTAAAGGACAGGGAAGCCTGGTGTGCTGCAGTCCACAGGGTCACAGTCAGACACGACTTGGTGACCGAACAACAATGGACCACCAAAGAGGGCTCTGGAGCTGAAGTCCTGGTTAGTAGTAGACAGGATGTTTTCCTAGAAGGTTGTCCATCCACCTTGGAACAGCACAGCGGAGGCATAACGGACAAGGTGAATTAGCACTCAGCATCCAGAAGCACAGCATTCCTTCTCCTGTGCTTTTCTGCATGCAGCATTTTGAAAGGTCATTAAAAAAAAATACGAATTTATTTGGCTGTGCCAGGTCTTTAGTAGCAGCATGCAGGATCTTTGATCTTCTCTGCAGCCCGCAGGATATTTAGCTGTGACATGTGAACTCTTAGTTGCGACATGTGGGATCCAGTTCCCTAGTCAGGGATTGAACCTGGGCTTCCTGTTTTGGGAACATGGACTCTTAGCCAATGGGAAGTGCCGAAAGACCATTTTCAAGACTCCTTTCCCAGACTCCCCTGCTGTTGGGTTCTAGTTGTCATTAGAGTTTGGTCCAACTGGCTTGTGTGAGACTTAGATGTGAGGGAGGCCTTGCTTTTTACACTCCTGCTGGAAACTGGGATGGCAGAATCATGATTTTTTTCTGCAGCTGCAGTAGCAGAAGTTGCACTGTCCGCAAACCAGCTTCGTGGGGGTTGAGATACAGGGGGACTGTTGCAGTGTACCTGGTGGGAATTGCAACAGGCCACACGTGGCTCTGAAGCTGGCAGCCACAGTCAGAGCCTCCTATCATGGCAGTTTCCTGATCAAAGGGGCTTTCTCTCTATGGTCACGAAGATGGATTTGTTGCTGGGAGGCTTCTGATAGCACAAGCAGCAGCAGCTCTCTGGGGACTTATGGCATGGCCTTGGGAGTTTATTCCTGAAAAGTCAACCTTGAGCTTGTCTTCAGCACTCAGTAACCCTCTTGGACATTTAATTCCTATAAAAAATCCCACTTCTGCCTCAACTAGCTAGGGTGAACATTGTCCTCTGAAGCTGAGCTTTGAACAAAGGAGGTGGCCATAGTAATACTAATACTACCATTAAGAGTACTTATTTTATGCTGAGTGTTCTTAGCAAAACACCTTATATGAATTATTTTAATTTTCACAGCAATCCTGTGTTAGGTGTGATAGTAATCTTCATTTTATAGGTGAGAAATCTGAGTTCAGCGAAGACCCCATAACTTGCCTGTATCGCCAGATTTTACATGGTGAGAGTTGGTATGTCCTGCGGTCTACTTCTAGTGCCTGGGCTATTGAACCTTTGTTCCATGAGGCAGGTAGGCTGAGGTTTCAGAGATTCCAGATCTCAGGCATTGTCTACTGTTTTGAAGATATAAGTAAAACACCCCAAAGAGGAAATGGAGGCCTAGGGACACTAGCTCTCTGTGTATTTGGCTCAAGGTCATGTGGGTAGTAAGTGGCCAAGCTGGGATTCACATATGTTTCCTCGACTCAAAAAACTGTGCTTGTTGTCCACTTCAGAGTCAGTTGCTGCTGTCCCATGACAGCCCTTCAAGTCCAAGAAGACAGCTCTCATATCTCAGTGACTCTCCTCTGCAAATTAAACGTACTGAGTACTTTCAGTTGTACTTCCATGGGTTCCCTCTCCACCGGGATCCCCTCCTCCCCCAGTCTGTGAACATCCCTCTTCACATCTGTCACCCAGGACAGACCACACTGCTCTCTGTGTGGTCTGACGCGAAGCCCCCAGTGTGAAGGCTCTTCATCTCGGTCAGACTCTTGAAGTTGAGAGGAGCAGATATCTCTCCCGCCGCCATCTTCCCCAGGAAACCTTCCCGGTGGGACCCGTTTACTCTCTTTGAGGAAGACGTGACATATATATTTCTACGCAAATTAAGAGCTTTTTTTTTTTTCTTTTTTGCTAGGCTATTCCAAGCAGGCATTTGCGTTCAGTCTCCTGTCTGCCCAAGAACTGGAGTGGACTTCTGAGGAGTTATTTATGGGTAGAATGCTAATTACTTAACTACAAATATGTAAATACTTTGAGAATAAATTCATCACAATATATTAGGCATCACATTGTAATTAAACTCAATTAGGTATTATTAGCGGTATTAATGTCATGTTGCTTGTGCCTGTTCCTAATGAATATATTAACCCAGCCTTGCTGCCACCATCCATGAGGGTGCATTATGATGACGATAATAGACACATAATTAGAGCATTATTGCTTTGCTTGCAAATTGTGGAGAGAAATGTCATAGTCTTTGGAATCTGAATGACTGGCCTGAATGGATATGTTAGATGTATGCCTGCAGAGGCAACTTAGGAACTGTCAAAAGAAGAGACAGGGCCCTTCTGAAGGCTACAGGGCCAACAGGAGGAGGCGGAGTTATCCGAGGTCCAGAGCCAGGCCCATCTGGTAGGAGCTATAGCCTTGGGACTCTAGGAAAGTTAGAACTCTTTGAATGCAGTAAAATCTCAAACTACGGTGATACACAGTACCTGAGGCAGAGCAAGAGATGAAAGAAATGCCCTGTCTTTTCTGCTTCTCCCACTCTCCAGTCTTCAGTCTTCAGTTTTATTGAGAGCATCTCACTGGCTACACCTGCTGGGAAGCCAGTGATTAAAGGATCCTGGAAAATATAGTTTCTGACATAACATAAGAAGCAGAGCGTGGGCTAGGGGAGGTATCTGAAAGGAAAGGGCAGAACTGGGACTAGCATTCTGGTCTGACTTCCAACACAGTATGTTTCACCTTGAGATGAGAGTGGTTTATTCATCATAAGTGATTCTCATTAAGACATAAGAGGGAAATAATGGTGACAAAAATGATCTTAGAGGTATTTGGATATTTCTCATAATATTTCATGAAAAAATTTACCAAGAACTTTCTCATAAAATATTTCATTGAGTCCTCATGAACCTTGTGATAGACAATATTAGTCCCATTTTATAGATGAGGAAAGTAGAAACTAAGGGGGCCTAGGAGAGTCTTACAATTTCACACCTGGTAGAGTTTCAGATCAGATTTTGACCCAAGATATATTTTACTCCAAAACCAAGGAGCTCATGGAAAGGAAGGAGGAAATGCCAAAGTCCAGGAGTGTCTATTTGCATAAGCATGGGGTGGAAGCAGAGTTAGCAAAGACAAATGCACACTGCCATTCTGCAGAAGGAAGTGCATGGCTGATGAGCTCTTATCATTTGTGTAGGGCCCCTATGCTAAGTCACTTCAGTCGTGTCCGACTCTGTGCGACCCCAGAGACGGCAGCCCACCAGGCTCCCCCGTCCCTGGGATTCTCCAGGCAAGAACACTGGAGTGGGTTGCCATCTCCTTCTCCAATGCACGAAAGTGAAAAGTGAAAGTGAAGTCGCTCAGTCGTGTCCGACTCCTAGCGACCCGATGGATTGCAGCCCAACAGGCTCCTCCATCCATGGGATTTTCCAAGCAAGAGTACTGGAGTGGGGTGCCATTGCCTTCTCGGTAGGGCCACTAGGATACTCTTAAGGACTCACCTTCACCTCTGTCTCCACAATACACTGCAGTTTGCAAAAGACATTCACGAAGAAGTGAATTTTATTTTTTCAACTAGAGATTGGAAAGTTGGGGACAAATGGTGGAACAGAATCATAAGAAGATGAAGTGACTGACCATCCCCTCATGAAACTTATGCCTCAGCTAAGCTTATTACCACTCTCTAAACAAATACCATTTTCCAGCTTTGCATTAGCTATTCTCCTCCTCTGCCTAGAATGATCTCCCTCAAAGAACTTTCCAATGTTGAATGAGTTGGTTCCTCCTCTTGCTCCTGTAATATATTGCTGTGTGGTTATTTGCTTACTTATCAATATGCAGTGGATTCTAGGAGACTATGAGCTCCTTGATGACAAAGACTAGGTTTTAATCATCTCCCTAGATTGTGCTCAGTAAATGAATGAATGGATGCATGCATAACTGAGACTCAAAGCCAGTTCTACTGGATCTTTCTTGCCACTGATCTCTCTTTTTAAAATCTTTTTATTTTTTTAAACTTTCAGTTCAGTTCAGTTCAGTCTCTCATTCATGTCCAACTCTTTGCGACCCCATGAACTGCAGCATGCCCGGCCTCCCTGTCCATCACCAACTCCCAGAGTCTACCCAAACTCATGTCCATCCAACCATCTCATCCTCTGTCATCCCTTTCTCCTCCTGCCCTCAATCTTTCCCAGCATCAGGGTCTTTTCAAATGAGTCAGCTCTTTGCATCAGGTGGCCAAAGTATTGGAATTTCAGCTTCAACATCAGTCCTTCCAATGAACACCCAGGACTGATCTTTAGGATAGACTGGTTGGATCTCCTTGCAGTCCAAGGGACTCTCAAGACTTTTCTTCAGTACCACAGTATTTACTAGTATATACACTGGTATTTTACAGGTATCTTCTGCTTTCCAAAAGTTCATACTATGTCACTTCATTTTTAACAAACATCCATATTGGTGCGATAATGAAATGGGAAACAGGGTTCTGTTGAGAGTTAAAGAATGACTTCTGCAAACTCAGCAAACACACATGCAGGCAGTTTATTTTAAAGGGTGGAGATACAAAGCCCTCAGCATAAATACTGAGAAGGGGTGAAGAGAGCTCCCAAACGTGGGAATAACCTCAGTGTTTATATCTTTATTAGAGTTGGTCTGTTCATTTTTGGTTGGCTCAGGGTTAGACATGTGATATGGGTAATTTCTGACAAATCAGTTTAAATGTTGCAATATCCAGTTTGTCGTTTTTATGACTTTCTTGGATCCTCCAGTTTCTCAGTTTTTTCTAGACATCGCAATGTCATCCCTTGACCCTTTCTCAAGACACCCAGACCATTATTGACTGAAGTATAATTTACATACCATAAAATTCATTCAGGTATCTCTTTCAAAGCAGCAGTTTTGCAAACAGATGAGGAAGCTGTTCACCAAGGAATGTAATTGGAGTTGGTAGGATGGTTTTTTTTTTTTTTTTTAATAAAGCTCTAAAACATCTTTTCTTTCCCTTTTAACAGGAGAGATCGTGCCAGGAATTAAGTTCTCTTCCCCAGACTTGGGTTTTGCTGAATTAGCAATTTCTAATCAATTAGACTAAAGGGTTTTCTCTAAACATGCCAACTCTTGATTTTTTTTTTTTTTTTAATTTTGCAGCAAAGCTATGAAAGAGGGTAAGAGAACAAGAATGTGGCAGAGGGTCTCAGGTACACATGAGAGAAAGGCAGAATTGCAGTGCCAGGGTGGGGTGGGAGTGGAATGGGTGGATGGGCTGTCGTCAAAACGGAGCTTTCTCCTCCCAAATGGTACAGAGCCCACCCAGTTTCTCCAGATGGGGTCCAGCCCTGAGAGGAGCAAGAGCTGAGGCAATCATGACAGTTTCACAGAGGGAGGGAATCCAGCCTGTACACCCCTCCCCCATTTTCTGGTTGAGGAAATGGAGGCCCTAAAGAGACAGAGTGACAGTGTCAGAGCACAGACTCACCCACCCCTTACTCCTTACTCGCCCACTCAGCTCCTAAGCATTTACTTATACCCAGGCCACTGTGCTAAGTAACGTCTGTGGCTCTTGCCTGCCTAAGATCTCTTTTTCTTCCTCTAGGGCCCTGATCCTCCTTTGGGGAGCTGACTACATGCATGTGTGTTCAGCTGCTTCAGTTGTGTCCTACTTTTTGTGACCCTATGGACTGTAGCCCACCAGGCTCCTCTGTCTGTGGGATTCTCCAGGCAAGAATACTGGAGTGTGTTGCCATGCCCTGCTTCAGAGAATCTTCCCCACCCAGGGATTGAACCCATGTCTCCTGTGTTGCAGGCGGATTCTTTACTGTTGGGCCACCAGGGAAGCCTGCGAAACTGATTCTTCTCTACTAAATACTATCATAGTGGGTCTGTCAATCAAAGTGCCTTCCCATTCCCCGACCATTCTCCAGGCAAGGGGCTGGCAAATGAATCACATTTAGGCAATTAGATTCTTTTCCTTGGAATTTGACATGAAGATTGAAAATAGAGACCTGCATGCAGGAGGCAGGAACCACCTTTGCATCTCGCTCCCGGGGTCCTGTCCTGTGTCTGTTCCCAGGTCTGCTGCTTCAGCTTTCCCTTAGGGCCCACGGATATTCTCATCCCTCTCTGTTTGGTTAACAGAACCAGAGCTGGTTTTTACTGGCTGTGACCAAATGATCCGAAATGGTCCAGTTTCCCATCGAGGACTCTTAACCATAGCCAGGAGGCAAGGAGAGGAGGGAAGATAACCACTCCCCTGTGTATGACCCTCTACAAATGCTGTCTGACAGACCTATCAAGTGAGAGAATAGGAAAGTAAAAATTTCCCGGAAGCCGCATCAAAAAAGTGTGAAAAGATGAAATTCATTTAAATTTTGTTATAATTCAGTATATCCAAACGATTATAATTTCAACATGTAGCTAGTCTAAAAATTATTGGGATACTTTTTTTTTTATACTAAGAATTTGAAATCCTATAGTATTTTATACTTTTACATTTCAATTTGGATGCTAAATTTTCAGCAGAAACACTTGATCTATGTTAAGAGTTTGTACAATAGACAATTGAAAGATTCACATCCCCAAACTGTGAATACTTGGATATTTTCCACTAATTAAATTGAATATTAATTTTTATTTTTAACTTTCACTCAACAGTTAAATTTTTAAATTTAGCTGAAGTTAAAGATTCAGTTCCTCAGTCATACCAGCCACATTTTAAGTGCTTATAGCCACTCATGTGCTGTGTGTGCTGTGCTGAGTCGCTCAGTTGTGTCCAGCGCTTTGTGACCCCGTGGACTGTAGCCCGCCAGGCTCCTCTATCCGTGGGGATTCTCCAGGCAAGAATACTGGAGTGGGTTGCCTTGCTCTCCTCCCGGGGATCTTCTCAAGCCAGGGATCGAACCCAGGTCTCCTGCATTGCAGGCAGGTTCTTTACCATCTGAGCCACCAGGGAAGCCCAAGAATACTGGAGTGGGCAGCCTATCCCTTTGCCAGGGGAACTTCCTGATCCAGGAATCGAACCAGGGTCTCCTGCATTGCAGGCAGATTCTTTACCAGCTGAGCTACCCAGGAAGCCCATAACCACTCATAGTGACTATTGTATTGCACAGCATAGCCCTTTATAGTTACTACACCTCTATCACAACATGTCTCATTAATCCTCCCTGCTGTGAAGGAAGAATTATTATTACTAAAATTGTCATCGTTAGTAGCATTATCATACCCATTCTCCATTGGGAAAATGGAGATTCAGAGAGATTAAATTGCCTAGAATATCAGAGCTGGGAAGGTCCAGGGTCAGAGCTGAACTGTGTGACTAGCTGTGCCAGGCCAGGTCTCTGGGGTCATCCACCTGGGGTGGCCTTGGATCAGAGTACAGCTGAGGCTCTGACACCAATATGCTGTATCACCAGAGACATACTGTCTCCTCTGAAACGCTGTTTCTCTGTAAAATAAGATGGAGGAGGGCTGGAGTGCACCCTTATTGAGACTCTAGCTGCCTTAGCATTCTACGTCTCTCTCTCTGAGGGCATATGGGTGGGAAACAGAATGTATCGGGATTTGCTGTTTACTGTGTTTTGCCCCGTGTTACACAGAGTTATAAGCACTTCACTTGAATGCCTCATTTGGTCCTCACTGTAGCACTGTGAGGTGGGGTCTAATTATAACCCCATTTAATAATTTACGAAACTGAAGCCAAGCAACCAACAGTCAGCTGGTGGCAGAGCTGAGAATAGATTCCTGGCTGGCTGGCTGCAGTGGCAGGTGTCTTCTCAGCCCCTGAAATGGAGACTCAGTGAAGGCAGGGATTCTGTTTCATCCATTGCTGCTATCCCGGAGCCTGACACACAGTTGGGACCCAATAAATAACTGCTGAATGAATGAACACATCAGTTGCTGAGGAAGAAGAGAGAGCCCAGTGTTGTGCAAATTTAGTTCTTGAATTTTTTGGTCTCTGGGGTATTTCATAAGAGCAAGTAGATATCTGGTATTTTAAATAAACAGCTTCTTGAACGTGTTCATCTTTTCTGATGAAACGGGGATCTGATTTCTGCATCTGCTTCACTTGTTCTGTTTTCTTTCTAGCACATGCATCTGTCAAGGGCAAACAGTGACTGTGAGAAAGCCCAGTGGAACCTGCATATAAGTGAAAAATGGAGTTCTCTTCTCTTTTTGAAATTAGACAAAGAAAATTGTAAGGGTTGTGATGCCAAGTATTACAACCCTCACAAACCTGCGATGTATTTTGCACCTGAATGTTTTCTGTTATTAACATTTTTTACTTTTTCAAACACCCTTTCCCTGTAGCCCAGATCTTTGGCTATATATAGGTAAATATTTTATCTTACTATGGCACAATGCTAAATGTGGAATTGAAAAAGCTTCTTTTCTTTCCTAGACTTGCCATACACTTGCTATGTGATCTTGGGTAGTTTTCATTTCTTTGGTGCTTTTTCCCCCTCATCTCTAAAACGAAAGTAAGGTATAAATTTTTCTCAATCTGATCCTCTATAATTCTTTGTTTTTCCTTATAGACAGTCATGGAAGTAAAAACATCACTGCTTGCATGTGATTCTTTGAATATGTCATTCATTCACTCATTCATTTAAGAAACATGGAACACTACTCTATGCCAGGCATCATGCTGGGTATGGGGGAATACAGAAAGAAAAACAAAACAAAGCATGGTGTTTGCACTCAGATTGTTCCTAGTCTTGATGGGCAAGCTGAGAAGAAAGCAGCAAGTACGATGCAGTGGGGTGAGCTTTCTGCAGGAAGATGCTGTGGGAGCCTGTAGCAGTGGTACCCAACCCAGCAGAACATGAGCTGCACCTGAAGGATAAGTGTGAGTTAGATAAGATGTGAAAAGAAAGCATTTCAGGCAAAGAATAACATTCACAACTGGGAGAACTGAGATTCCAGAATCTGTGTGGCTCATTCTGAACAGCTGGAACACAGGGGTCTGAGGCAGATATCAGGAGGTGAGGCCAGAGATGGGGTCTGAGGCCAGATCACCAAGACCCAGAGTGCAGAGCAAAGGGTCTGGCCTCAGCAATGTGCAGCCACTGAGAAGTGTTGAGTCAAGAGTGATGTGATCAGATCTACATCTTGGGGTGGTTCTCTCTCCTGCAGTGTGGAGGCTGGCCCTTAGGGCATTTCAGGGAGCGGAAAGACCAGCTATAAGTTGTAAAAACCAAGTAGAAGAGTGATGAGAGTTTCTGAAGTAGGAGAGCTATGGATTTGGGGTTAGGGGAAGATGGGGCAGATTTGAGAGGCAAAGTCTATGGGATGTGAGGATGAGGGCTGGAAAGTAAGTCTAGGGTGTGGGTCATGGGTGGACAATGGTCTGAAGTAGGAGAAGCAGTGGATTTGGGAGGATGGGGCAGATTTGAGAGGCCAGGTCTATGGAATGTGGGGATGAGGGCTGGAGAGCATCATGTCTGGGGTGCAGGCGTTGGGTGGACGATGGTATTTTCCACAAAGCCGGGGAGTGTGATACAGAGATCCTATGATACCCTCATGTTGAGAGACAGGTCCTTAGCAGCTCTGACTCCGTTCTGTTTGGGGGTGTTTCCATTCCATTTAGCTTCGGAATATGTTCTATATTAAATACTGTCAGTGTAATTACAGAATATGATACACTGTAATTATGTTCTATAATTACATTTTCTTCCATTAGCAGCATGGCATTCCCACTCAATGCAGGCCCCCGGCACCCCAGACAGTTAGCGTGGTAGGGACTGCAGAGGCCACCTGGAGCAGATCTATGTCTTTCCCCGCCTTTGTCAGGTGATACAGTGGGAATCACAAGGGGGCCATGCAGTGTAATGGTTTAGAGCATGGGCTTTGGAAGTAGGCTAACCGGGTTGAATGACAACATTACCTCTTATTAGCTGTGGGGCTCAGACAAATTACTTAATGTTTCTGTGCCTCAGTTTTTTTCTGCTTAGAAAGAAAGCAATAGATTCTACTTCACAGAGTTATTTTTAAGAATAGATGAGATAATGGATGATAATTACCTAGCGTGAAAGTGAAAGTCGCTCAGTAGTATCTGATGCTTTGTGACCCCATGGACAGTAGCACACCAGGCTACTCTGTCCATGGGATTATCCCGGCAAGAATACTGGAGTGGGTTGCCATTCCCTTCTCCAGGGGATCTTCCCAACCCAGGGATCAAACCCTGGTCTCCCACAATGCAGGCAGATTCTTTACCATCTGAGCCACCAGGGAATTACCTAGCATGGTGGCTATCAAACTTTAGCTCTCAATAAAAGATTTTATTGATGAGGAGGGATGACAAAGGGGTACCCTGCCCATTTTCAGACTCCTGGACTAATAACTTGTCTCCATGGACATGGAGGAGATTTTAATATGCCAAATGCTAAGCTATTAGTGAATGATGTTACATCATAGCATGACAGAATGTTCCTAAAACTCAACTAATCCTCTTCTCTCTACCCTCATTTTATTTATTTATTTTTTTTCTACCCTCATTTTATAAATGAGTCAACTAAGGCCCAGAAATAATAGCCAACTTGTCACATAGATCCGTAGTCTCAGAGATCTTGAATTCAGAATTCTGAACTCCTTATTCATTGGCCAGTGCTAGGGACCAAGACTTTACCTTATTTAAATAAATATCTCTAGGTTTACAAAGCATACGGCATGCATTCTTTTTTAAATGTTTGAATAGCATTTAACATTTAATTATTTTGATTTAAGATTTTATTTTCTTAGGGCATTTCTAGGTTATAACAGAAATTGAGAGGCAAGTGCAAAGATATTTTTCTTTACACTGCCTGCCCCACACATGCATAACATCCCTCAATATTGACTTTACTCGCCAGAATGTCACTGACACATAATCACCCAAAGTCCAGAGTTTCCCTTAGGGTTCATTCTTGGTGTTATACATTTATGGGTTTGGATGAATGTATAATGATGAATATCCATCATGATGGCATCTGTACACAGGATTTTCACTGCCCTAAAAATCCTCTGTGCTCCAGCTATTCATCTCTTTACTCCCCACTCCTCCCTTTCCCCCTGGAACCATTGATCTCTTTATTATCTCCATAGTTTAGCCTTTCCCAGAATGTCATGTAGTTGGAATTATATAGTATTTAGCCTTTCCTGATTGGCTTTTTTCACTCAGCAATATGCATTCAAGCTTTATTCATGTCTTTCCTTGGCTTGATACCTCATTTCTTTTTAGCACTGAATACTAATCCGTTGTCTGGATGTACCACAGTTGATTTCTTATCTCCTGAAGGCACCTTGATTGTTTCCAACTTTTGGCAGTTATAGATAGGTAACGTGTCTTTTAATTCCATCCTGAAATGAGTCTAATAAATAGTGTTCCTATTTTATAGATGAAGTAAAGAAAGAAGTGTAGGAACTGAATATAGGAGAGTTTAGTGACTTTTCCAAGGATATCCATTAGGAAATATTAGGTGAGGAGTTTGATGCTCATGTCTAATGCTCTTCCTTTATATTCCTTTTCTTTTTTCTCCACAAAGACTTGTTGATCGCCAGCTGAGTAGTGCATGTGTACATGCTCAGTCACTCAGTCATATCCGACTCTTTGTGACCCCATGGACTGTAGCCTGTCAGGCTCCTCTGTCCATGGGATTTCCCAGGCAAGAATACTGGAGTGGGTTGCCATTTCCTCCTCCAGGGGATGTTCCCAACCTAGGGATCAAACCCAAGTCTCTTGCATTGCAGACAGATTCTTTACTGCTGAATCACCAGGGAAGCCCTAGGAATTTTCCTCTCACATGCTAAATAGAATATTTGCCAAATTCTAGCATGGACAGTATGATGTGATAAATGCCAGTTGGCTACTGCAGACCTGAATGTTCCATGAGTAAAAAGAATGTGGTGGGACGTGGGGGAAAGTGATGCTTATGACTGGGTGTATCATGGAAGAGTTGATAACTGTGCTTACCCCTGACAGGTGACAGAGGGGTCAGTAAGAATCCTTTAGAACCCCTTAGAACCCCTTTTGGTTTGAAGTGACAAAAACTGGGACATTGAAGAGGACAGCTGGTGCTAGCTGAGTATCAGTCAAGGATCTCAAATGATACATTCTTGTCTTTGTGTCTCCTGCCATCTTACAGCACTGCTTTTCCCTGCTGCTGCTGCTAAGTCGCTTCAGTCGTTTCCGACTCTGCACGACCCCATAGACAGCAGCCCACCAGGCTCCCCCATCCCTGGGATTCTCCAGGCAAGAACACTGGAGTGGGTTGCCATGTCCTTCACCAATGCATGAAAGTGAAAAGTGAAAGTGAAGCCACTCAGTCGTGTCTGACTCTTCACAATCCCACGGACTGCAGCCTACCAGGCTCCTTCGTCCATGGGATTTTCCAGGCAAGAGTACTGGAGGGGAGTGCCATCTCCTTCTCCACTGCGTTTCCCTACTTGGCTTTATTTCTCAGAATTACTCCTTTTGAGAAGTAGACGAGATGGTCTGGCAGCCCTAAACTCATGTTCTTCCAATTAAGCCACACCACAGGAATGCTAACTCCAGCGGAAAAGTCAAAGGAGGACTCTGGATGGGTTGACTTGGGTCGTATGTCCATCTCTGAAGCTAATACTAGGGCCAGAGAGTGGGTTGTTCCTTGTAGTAGAGTTTGAAGGTGCAATTAGGTCAGGAATCACATGGAATGGGCAGTCCATGAAAAAGAAGGATCCTGTAGCAAAGGATGGTTTAAAGGGGTCCTGAGAAAATCCAGACCCTGTCTGCACACCCTAGGAACCATTGCTGGGAGGAGAAATGGCATAAGCAGAGGCCTGGATGTTGATAGACGTGAATAGAACACAACTGAGAGATGATTTTCAAAAGTAATCTAGGTCCAAACTGCGGGAGTCTGTAAGTGTCATGCCAGAGGTCCAGACATAGAAAGGATTTCCTCATCACCAAGCTCTGTGGAAGGAAATGGTTAGCGCACATCCTTGTCTTCCCCTGTTTGCTTCAGATACACTGAACTCTTAGAATTTTTGAACACTCCATGCCTCTATTTATTCCACAACAGCCTGCACTTCCATTTCCTCTTCCTAAAATCATTTTCTCCTTCTTTGCTTATACAAATACTGCTTGGATGTCTCACTGAGAGGCCACAGCTTCCAGGAAGACTCCCCTGGCCAGTATCCCCAGTGGATTAGACGCCCCTACAGGTTTCTGTTCACACACTTCCTTGTAGTGTATATACCTGTTTACTTGCCACTTGTTTCCATGTATTCTGTGCTTACAATGTGCCAGGCTGATTAGTGGTCTTATTTTCATTTTATAAACAGGAAAATTGAGTCAAAGAGAGGTTAAGTAACTGCCCAAGGTTATGCAACAACCAAGTGATGGAACCTGAACCTGAAGTTGGGCAGTTGGCCTTCAGAACTTTCTCTTAACTATTTGAGTATGTGGCCTCAGGATTACATTCCCAGGCTTAACTCCATGCCTGCCTAATAAATATCTGTTGTATAGATTTTAAAAGGCAAGTTAATGAAAGAATGAATGGAATCATAAGGGATAATGAGATCCCCATCGCTGGAGTTATTCGAGCAGAGCTCTGAGGGATATTGGTGTGGTTGAGCACATAATCGCATGATTTAGAGTGTTGGATTAGATGGTCCCTTAGTTTCCTTCCAACTTTATAATTTTTCCCTTTGGGCAAAAGAGAGACACTGAAAGCTTTTTTTTTTTTTTTTTCTGTCCCTTCTTTTTCACATTCCATCTCATTTATTTGTTTTCTTCTTCTTCTTTTTTTTTTTTGGCTGAGTGCTCAGCATATAGGGTATTAGTTCCCCAACAAGGGATCAAATCCATACCCCCTGCATTGAGAGCATGGAGTCTTAACCACTGGACCACCAAGGGAAGTCCTGAGACACTGAAATCTTTTGAGCAATCAAGTGTCCCAGTCATGCTCACCCTTGGAAGTAACTGGCAGTAGCATATAAGATGGATTAAAGATTAAAGATTAGTTTGGCTAATAAATTTGCCACCTCTATTGACTGGTGGCTGTGGGATTGGGAAGGAGAACAGGTCTCCCTCATTATCGCATGACAATAGCCTTGTAATTCTTGGCCTATCGTTTTAGAAGTTCCCTTCCAACCAGGATCCTGTTCTGACCTCAGGAAGAGAAAAGAAGCCACAAAGTAATTAGGGAGGCACCATGGCACGTTAGAAAGGGCCTTGAACTTGGGATCAGAAGAAGTGAGCTTGAATCCTGCTCTATTGGAGCCTCACTATCTGCACCTGGAAAATGGGACCAGTAATACCTGCCCAGCCTATTTCTAGCCTCTTCTTGAGGATGACACGACATTGTGGTTATTAAAAGTGCTTTGTGGGTACAGAGACTGTGGAGGAACTGTACATGTTGGGTGGTGGAGGTAATCACTTCAGCTCCCTCCCCCTTTGCTGGATCCTCCAAGAAGAAGGTGGGGAAGGCCAAAGAAAGGGCCACATTAGGAAGGAGCCATTCTTCAGAACCACAAATTCTATCTCAGGACCTTAACTGCACGCAAAATTGTTATCTCAAGACTGGAAGTGATTTAGCAAAAAACAACCCCCCTCCACTGCAGAAAGCATCTTTAAAGATCTTATGTATGATTTTATAAAGCTGCATGGCATCTTTTCAAACCCTTCACAGAGCCAGGTGACCCCAGAGCCTGGCATGCTGATGGAGGGGAGGGGTGGCTGAGAAGGAAAATCCAATTGCTTTTGCCCTGGGAAAAAGGAATTCTGGGGATTTGAGACCACTGGAGCATAATTGGAATTCTAGTAAAATGCATTGTTTGAGGGGTGCTGTGGGGATGGAGGTGGCATATGGGGATGTATAGGTTCCCAAGCCAGCTGTTGGAATGACTAAAGGACTTTGTCATCACACCAGTCTTTTGCTGCCTGGAAGTTTCCACATTACAGGTTTACTTGTGGGTAACTGGAGGCAAAAGTGGGAACAAAGTTAACTTCAAAGCTCCCAGGTCCCTTGGCTCAACAGGACCCCACTGAGGGTCGCCAAAAACCTGTCTAGAGCTCAGCAATGCTGCCTTCTGTGTCTATCCTTTAAAACTGAGAACTTTTGAGTAGGGAGGTGGTCTGGGAGGAACTTTAAAGGTCATATAATCCCATGACACAAAAATGAGATCCAGAGAGAAGGACTGTTCCAAAGCCATGTATCTAGGAATGAAATCGTGTGATCATACCTTCAGAAACTTGGAAGTCGTCAGTTTAACATCCCTCTCTTCTCAGAAGGTCACTAATTATCCCAGATAGAAGCTTGTCTGGTTTCTGGTTAGATGTAGAAAGCAACAGAGAGCTCACCATCTTAGGAAATGACCTATCACATCATCAGATAACCTGACTGCTTGGAAAGTTCTTCCTTACATGAAGCTGAAATTGGTTTCTGCCTAACATCCAGTGGGGACAGGTATCCCTAGGGGCTTTGTTGTTGTTTGTTTGGAGCAGAGTGCTCTATCATCTTGTATAAACCATTTCAACCATCTGAGGCTTAATTTTCTCATCTGTGCAAAAGGACTTTCAATAGTTAATTTCTCCTAGGAGTGTTGTGAAAATTCAATGAGAATTCTTAGGGAGAATTTGGCTTAAAACAGACTAGAATCTCAACAAGTGTTACTATTTTTATTATCATCTTTAAAACAGGGATACACAACAGAGTTTCTGTGGGTATCACGAGATATTTTATGTAAGGCACCAAGGAGATGCTTCACGAAGAAACAGGAATAAATATCAACACATACGCTTCTTTAGCATTGTCTGTCTTTGTATATGTCTCAGCCACCAGATTAAACGTTTAGCTTCTTAAAGACAGGGTTCGTATCTAGTTCTCCTCTGTGTTCTAGAAAAGTCGAGTCTCTAAAAACAATGAATGCTGGAAGTTCATATGTAAACCTCTTCTGTCCCAGGGCCCCACATCACCTCTGTGAGGTCACATTCAACCCAGTAAAAGTCAGTGGCTCAGGGGGAGTCAAGTCTGTACTGGGTGTTCTGTAGATCCTCAACAACACGTCTCAAAACTCCCTTTCCCCTTTCTCTACTCCTTTTATTTCTCCAAAGCCGAAATTGTCTTAAAGACCCCATTTTGAGTATTTTTCCTTCTTTCCCTGCCCCCACTTCTCATTATAATATGAATTGATACTTTTCTTTCTCTTTTAGTTTCTCTTCTGCTCCCCATTAATTAGGTTTTTCACTTATTCATTCCTTTAATAAATATTTTGACAGACACTGCTCTAAGCACTAGGGGTAGAGCAATGAATGAGACAGGCAAGGTTCCTGAACTCCAGCAAAGCTTACATAATAGTAGAGGAGAGAGAAAATAAATACAAATAATTGACTATTACAATGTAATAATATGATGCCTGTAATGAAGTAATGTGATATTACCTTAGGTCAGAGGGTAACTCTAGTTAGAGTGTTCAGGGAAGGCTTGTGTGAGGAAATAAATTGAGTTGAGGCTTGAATGATAAGGGCATAATCATATGAAGATCTGTGGGAAGAATATTCGAGACAAAGAGAAGGGCAAATTATAAGGGTCCTGAGCCTTATATAGAGATGAGCCTCTCCATTAGGTCATAGGATCTCAAACTTGAGTTTGCCTCAGAATCACCTGGAGGGCTGCTGCTGCTGCTGCTGCTAAGTCACTTCAGTCGTGTCTGACTCTGTGCGACCCCAGAGACGGCAGCCCACCAGGCTCCCCCGACCCTGGGGTTCTCCAGGCAAGAACACTGGAGTGGGTTGCCATTTCCTTCTCCAATGCATGAAAGTGAAAAAATAAAGTGAAGTCACTCAGTCATGTCTGACTCCTAGTGACCCCATGGACTGCAGCCCACTAGGCCCCTCCGTCCATGGGATTTTCCAGGCAAGAGTACAGGGCTTGTTAAATCACAGATCAGTAGCCTGATCCCTGGATTCTGTCCAGTAGGTCTGGGGCTGGAGAATTTGTGCGTCTCACCAGTTTCAGGGGGTGCTGATGCTGCTGGACCAAGGACCACATTTTGGGAACCACCAATCAGAGAAGCAGACATTCAGTGTAGGTAGAGCTGAGTGAGGAGGCAGGTAGTAGGAATCAAGGACAGAGAAGCAGTGAAAGCCAGATGATTCAGGGCTTTGTAAAACATGGTAAGTGGGCTGGATTTTTTCAGAGGGCAATGGGAAGCCATCGGTTTTCTGAAAGGTTCTTAATAGGAAACTGGCTTCATTTTTATAATCTTATTTTAACCACTTCTTGGAGAGTAGATTTCAGCTGGCCAGAGTAGAAGCATCAGATAGGTGGATGTTGCAGAGGAACAAGTGAAAAATGATTCTTGGCCCTGGGATGGTTACAGGGCAGATGCTGGATGGAGAGCTGTCTGCATTTCGAGTACAATTGCTCTTAAAATTTGGGGCTGGATAATTCTTGGTTGTAGGATAATATTCTCCTATGCTTTGCAGGATATTTAGCAGCATCCATGACCTTTATTCACCTGACGCTGGTAGTAACCCCTCCCAGAAATGACATCCCCAAATATTTTCAGACATTGCCAAATATCCTCTGGGGAAGGAGCAAAATCACTCCTTGTTGAGAAAACCCTGGTGTCATGGATTCAGTCATCTTCACTTATTCAACAAATACCTATGGAGGCTAACAAATATCTACATGCTGGGATCGTAGCAGGTGTTGGGATACAGCTGAGAACAAAACAAGCCAAATCCATGCCATGAGGGAGTTTGTATATCTGGTAGAGAGACAAGAGGCGGAAGTACCTCAGGGAAGCCATTCTCTTAATATCAAATCCCAAGCACAGAAATCTAACAAAGCCGGAAGTTTCCCTGGGAGGGTGGGGCCTGGGAGGAGTTGGACTTAAAAAGACAAAGTGTTCTTTAACAGGTAAAGGATGTGGAGGAGGAGGGAGAGGAGAGCAGGGAGAAGACAGGAATACTTACGTATTAATAATTCTGTCACACAGGTATGAATGAACTTTTGAAAACCAGAAACATTTAACACTAAGTCAAATGTCAATCTTTCTTTCTCTGCTGCTAGCAGTGATAACATTAGCACACCCAGGTACTGTCACTAACATTCTAGATGGACCACTGGGTGGATATTAATTGATATTTTTTTTTCTCCAGCTGAGAAAAATGGTCCAGAGAGGTTAAGTAACTTGTTTAAGGTCACACAACTGGTGAGGAGCACAGTCAAGCTTCCCACTGTCAAACCCACTTTATTTTCATTAATCTCAGCTGCTAAGAATCATTCCTTTCTGCTGCTTCACTGGGGTGGGAGGTGGAGGGCTGTGAGATGGTGGGGGGAGCAGGCGGGGGGAATTGTATTATCTTTCTTTCATAATTATCTTGGAGCAGAGAGTCAGAGAGAATCAGAGCAGGTGCCAGAGGAGCTGACCTTGAAGGCCACGTCTCCTGAAGAGCCCAGGGCCAGCGGGCCATTGTCATCAGCGGCATATATTTCTACTGCAATTATCTCGCGTCCTCTTACAACTCTCTCAGAAGTTCCTTCCGTGATCATTAAAACTGGCTCTGGGCTGTGGCTTTGAAAGCGGCTGGAACCGCCCAGGGCTGGATCGTATCCTCGTTAAGCAGGGACGGCCTTCCAGGGACTTCAACAGGATTTCTCAGTGGTGACAAATCGAGGGAGATGCGACTGGGCCATGCCAATTACAGGTGGGCACCTCTCAAAAGGGGTCCTTCTCTTTTGCTTTCAGAGATTTCTAAGATTTCTGGCTCCATTTAAGCTCAAAGACAATCCTGTGTCTCTCAGAGTCTGTCACAGGCCCACAGGTCATCAGAGTGCCAGCTAAGGGAAGACAAAGGAGGGAGAGAGGAGGCAGCGATGCCCCGCGGTTCCATGACGCAGAGGTCGGATGACCTTTGGCTTGCAATCCTACTCTGCCATGACTTCACACAAGGCACTCGAGCTCTCTGTGCCTCAGTTTCCTTTTCTGAGATGAGTAGAGGGTGACTGTGGGGAACAAGGTGACAGCATGCCCATCAAGCACAGAGCTCAGTGCCTGGGGCTGGGTCATGGTAAAAAATCAGGTGTTCCTGTGGCTCTTGGCCGGGGCTGCTCTCCTGAGAGCTGGCCTATTCTTTCCCTGAGTCCTGCTTAGCCACCAACCTCCTAGAGCAAAGTAGAGGGCATACAGGGGCTGTGAGAAGACAGCCACACAGTCCTATGAGAGATGGGTGAGTCTCCACTGAGCCTCAGTTTCCTCATCCAAGAAATGGGATGATAACAACAGCATTCATTTGTTCATTCACGCATGCGTTCATTCACCCTGCTGTGAGTGCCTCACTCTGCCAGGCTCTAAGATGCAGCAATGAACCAGATACGACAGGCCTTTGTGGAGTTTACACTCTAAAAGGGCAGCCTTGCAATAAGCAGGCAAACACAGAATGAGTTTATAGGTTTATGATCAGTCTTCTGAGAGAATTAAAATAGGATGACGTGATGAAGGGTTCCTGGGAGGAATCTGCTTTAAATAGAGGGGCCAGGGAAAGCCTCTTTGAGGTGCAGCGTCAGAGGGAGCCCTGTGGTGAGTGACCAGCTGTGAGATGGAAGGGGTTAGGGACAAACCCCAGGCAGAGGGAACAGCAAGTATAAAGACTCCAGGTGATGAAAAGACTTGTGCATGTGTAAGGAACATGTGGTAGTGGATGTGATTGGGAAGGGAGTGAGGAAGCAGGAGGGGTGGCAGTGGGAAATGAGCCTGTAGGATTCACTGCAACCAGCTGTGTGAATGGTGCTTCTCAAACTGTAAAGCACTGACCACAGGGAGTCAGAATAATCAATATGTTGAGAGAGTCTGCTAGGTCCAGCTGGAGCTACAAGTCTAACTGGAAAATTAGTTAATGTGGGCTGAAGGGTCTCAGAAACTGGAGGAAGAGGGGGGCGAAGAGGGGTGAGGAGAGAGGAGGGTGGGTGGGCTACTGCTCCCTGGGCATTCATGGTTCCCTGGGCTTTGTGCTAAGAGTATGTCTTCCCGTTTCATCTTTCCAGCCACCCTGGGTATCACAGATGAGGAACTCAGCCTCATCTGGAGAGGTTTAGTGATGCTCGGGTCATAGACTAGGTTGGATTTGGACCTAGATTCTTAGGATCCTTGGAGGAGAGCTTGCCACTTTTGCAGCACACTACTTGCCACTTCAAAGCCATGGCTTTTCAGACAAAGCAGAGTTGCTTTTCCTACAGTCTGCCTGGGCCAGGCACTCTTCTTGGTAGTCTGTGAAGGAGACAAACCTAATCTAGGTGGTCCTCAGGGCTGTTGAGGGATGTTAGTCCTGCTGGTCACAGTTGCTTGGAGGTCTGTAATGATCGTGGTTAATCCCAGTTATCAGAGGGATGAGACATAATGAATTTAGGACTCACAGCAAAGCCAACAAATGGCCTAGCCTTTCCCCTTCATCTTGTAACAGGCCACTAAGTTTTTGTCCTTTCAGTAAGAACTTACTGCTTATGAAATCTGAACCTCAAGGCACAGGCATTTCCCTTAGAATTTCAAATACACATCCTGTAAGAAAAGGCTCTTAGGAGCTCAGGGCCTGGAGGAACTTACATCTCATTCCTGCATTCTGTTGACATGCCTTCCAAGTAGGTCACTCAGTTTATTTGCTCAGAGCCACTGATTGGAGTCTCATCACTTCTGGAAAATTGCATGTATTGGCCTTGAGAAAGTTCTTTGTGCTAAGCAGAAAACTGGTAGGCACCACCTGTTGGCTTCAGTTCTGCTCCTGAGAATTCAGAGTAAGTCTGGTCTCTATTTCACGTGCTAGACCTTCAAGTGTTCTCTAGTATCATCTCCAGAACAAATAAGCCCAAGTTTTCCCATAATGTTGGCTTGAGTCTCCACACCATCCTATTTGGAGCTTGACAGTAATAAAGAGTGAAGATTCTGGAGTCAAAGGACCAAGGTTCAAACCTGGTTCAAGTCATTCATGTGGGGGTGTATATCTGTGTGAATTAACATTTCAAACCTACATCAGGGGTTGAAGGTTAGTGGCAGGGAGCCTGAGCATCTGGGAAACCGAGGTTTGACTTCAAGTTCAAAGATTCACACCCATAATCTGACTTAATCCTCTCATTCTTGTGAGAGTAACATAAGTGCCTCTCCCATTTCATAGCCACGGAACCTGAGGCCCAGAGATGATAAACAGTTTGCTCAGATCACACAAACAGTGATAATGCTTGCGTTTCATAAGAAGTCTCTCTGATCTCAAAATCTGACCTAACAGTTAACATTACAGAGGGCAGAAGTCTTCATCTGTAAATGAGAATAAATGATGACACCTTCTTTCTGGATGCTGGGATGTTAAAAGAAAGTGTTGTGGGGAAAAGTCGTATGAAAATCCCAAAGCACTTAGATTTACTTTTCTTTCTCTTTGTCTCCATTCTCCAGGGAGTTGAGGAAATGCTTTTGTTTTAGTGAAATTTCTTTGCGTTGCAAAAATTAGATCCCAATTTTGGTTAGCTTAAGCAAAAAGGGAAATGTACATACAGGTCCTAGGGAAGTTTATAGAATCCTAAAGAATCAACTAACCAAGCCTCAGAATTGGCAAGACCAGTGACCATCTCAGCAGCAAGATTTCTAAAAGTTTATTCTAAAACTTTGGCTTTAGTGCAACTCAACACCAGAGCATCCCAGTCTCCATGTCTTGGGGTCAGAATTTCCAGTTCTTGCTAGAAACATAGCTCAGCCAAAGTGTGAAGTCAAATGGGAGAGATATCACCACTGGGAACACACTGAGAACTGGAGGCAGTTTGTCCCCAAGTTCCAGAGTGGGTGATTCCAAGGCATTCCTCATGGAGGCGTTTGATTTACAGCAGGTCATAATTTGTCTGCTGTTAACATTCTCCACTAGAAGGTAAGCTCCTTTAGGGCACGAAACATTGTCTGTTAATTCCCTATATTAGCTACTAGCATGGCGCCTAACATATGGTACTAACTCTATAAATGTGTGAGGGAAAAAATGAATAAGTTTTTTGATCTGGATACAGGGGAAGTTACCAGTTCTTTCTCCTCCTCCCCTTCAGTAATTCATCTACCATTATTTACTGAGTGCCTACTTCCCTGGTGGCTCAGACAGTAAAGCATCTACCTACAATGCGGGAGACCCAGGTTCAATCCCTGGGTCAGGAAGATCCCCTGGAGAAGGAAATGGCAACCCACCTCAGTACTCTTGCCTGGAAAATCCCATGGATGGAGGAACCTGGTTGGCTGCAGTTCATGGGGTTGCAAAGAGTTGGACACGACTGAGTGACTTCACTCACTCACTCACTCTGCTAGGTATCAGCAACTATTCCAAATATTGGGGTACAGTCAATTTTGCTCTTGTTCACATTCTTCCCTCCCCACCCCCTTATCTCTTCTCCATGTTTGTTTCTCTTTTCCTCTCCCATTGCAGACTTTCTTATTGCAGTAGAAAAATGGCTGGCTGTGATCCCTGATACAAATCCTCCCATCTTCATTCCTTAAAAAAAAAGCAAGAACCTTACCCTGCTAGTTAACCCTTTTTGGAGGGAGGGAGTTTGATTGGGCCACTAGAGGGCCATTCACTGAACCAGAGGGAAGAGACACTATAAATGGCTGGTCTGGATCCCATAGTGGAGGGCAGGGGGCAAGACTGATTCAAAGACTGGCAGCTCTTTTAGCATAATCTGATTGGAGTGGAGAGTGGTGACTTTTCTGAAGAAGGTGGACGAACAAAAACAGCTGGTGTCCCCTCCAGGAGCAAATGAATACAGGGCCCTTCACATACCTGATGCTAGAGGACGTCTTCATCCTTTCTCAACATGTGGATTTCTCAGAGTAATCAAGACTCTATCAAGAATTGATCATCAAAAGTGTCACCAGCAATAGACAAAATATTTATTTCCTTTCATGGAACTTGGATAAATAAGCCAATTCAGCAAATATTTATGGAGCACCTTCTGTGTGCATGTAATGTCTAAAAAAAAGCAAGGATAGAAGTGCAGGGGAGTGGAAGAAGACCCGTGACATATGAGCAGCTAGAATACGAGATGTCTTATATTCTATGCGTTCAAAGAAAACATCGCCTACAACTTACATCTAACTTAGACCTGAAGAAAAGGAAATATTTCAGAAGATGTGGAAGGAAGGAGGCGCTATTAAGTGCCTGCTACATGCTGAGTTTTGCTCTAGGTGCTTTCATGTACTCATTCATTCATCTATTCGTTCCATAAATATCTCTTGAGTTGCTTACTCTGTGTTTCAGATGCGGAGATGCCGCAATGAACTAAACAGATACAAATCCATGCCTTCATGAAGACTGTGTTTTGATGGAGAGGGACAGACAATAAGTAAAAGAAATACGTAAATTATAGACTCAGTTAAAGGGAGTGTGAATAATAGAGAAGAAGCAGGAGGGTGGATAGGTCATGCTGGAAAGAGGGGTTGCAGTTTTAAAAAGGGAGGTCAGAGAAAAGGAGTCTTTAGCAAAGACTTGAAGGTGCAAGGTGCATCTTAAAGCCAGCAGGGGGAAGGGCTCCCAGGCAGAAGCAATAGCAGGTATCAGCCCTGGTGTGGGAGCCTGGGTGGAGCATTTGAAAGACAGTAAGGAAGCTGCTGTCCCTGGAGGGAGGTCGAGGGAGAATGATAGGGAGCAGAAGAGGAGGCCTGATGTGCAGTGGCACAGAGCAGCTGATGCGGGAGATCACACTGGGCCTTGCCAGCATGGCAGACTATGGCCTTTACTTGGAGGTCTTTTAACAGAGGAGTGGAATGATTTGATGTGTCTCAGTGATGCCAGTCAGTGTTCTCAAGGACCCTAAGAGTTTGGTAGCAAGGTCCCAGATTTGTGAGGAGGAATTAGAAGTAGAGAGGGTATATAACTTTCCCAGCATCACACTGCTAGTAAATTTCAGACCTGGGTTGGGATTCAGATCACATATTTCTGATAACAGTGCTCTTTCCATTACACCACACTACCTCCTTAGAGTTCTCGCACTCTTACTTCATCATAGCTAAAGCATAAAAACCCATCTGGCTTGTCTTTAAAATTTTATATGTTTTTTTTTTTATAGCAAAGCATTAATGTAATTCTCTCCAAAATACCTAAATAATAACCTTAGATTATGAACGTCAAAAATTGTATATGTATTTCGTAGTCTAAAATTAAAATTATAATAAACCATACAGTCTTTGTTTATACATACACACAGTATTCATCATACTGAGAACTTCCAGATGTGCAAGCTGGATTTAGAAAAGGCAGAGGAACCAGAGATCAAATTACCAGTATCTGTTAGATCATGGAAAAAGCAAAGGAATTCCAGAAAAACATCTACTTCTGCTTCATTGACTACGCTAAAGCCTGTGACTGTGACAACAAACTATGGAAAATTCTTAAAGAATTGGGAATACCAGACCACCTTGTCTGCCTGCTGAGAAATCTGTATGCAGGTCAAGAAGCAACAGTTAGAACCAGACATGGAAGAACAGATTGGTTCAAAACTGGGAAAGGAATACATCAAGGCTATGTATTGTCACCCTGCTTATTTAACTTATATGCAGACATGGGAGCAGAGGGCCTTGGAGTTAAGTCCAGGCTCTGCCTTTTACAACTGTGTGTCTTAAGCCATGGAGCCTCCCTTCCTTTTGTACGGGGCAGGTGACCATGCCTATCTTGGGAAGATTAGAAATGATACACATACATAAAACCCGTGGTACTGGTAGACACTTAAGAAATGGAGCATTTGGGGCCCTGGGAGGAGGAAAGATGTCCCAGGAAGAAGGAACAGCAGGAACGATAGCAAGGAGGCTGAGAACAGCTTGGTGTGCACAGATGTATCTTTAGGAGGAGGGATAGGGTGTGGCAGAGACCAAGAGGAGAGACGTAGATGAGTCCGGAGCACAGAGGCCCCTTTGTGTCAACAGAGGTGCTTGAACCCCATCCTGTGTTCACTTGGGCTCCCTGAACGCTTTTGTGGCGGAGGCTGGAAGAGAGTTGTCCTGTTGGGAGGTCATCTTGGTGGCTGTGGGGGATAGATTGGAATCTGTGTGCCTAGAGGTAGAGCTCAGTCTGGAAATGCTGAAGTTGAGAGCAGATGCTGGGCCCCAGGAGGGCCGGAGGCAGTGGGATGGACAGGAAGGAACAGCTTCTGTGACTACCACCTCCTGGCTGATATTTACTGAGGATTTGCTCTAGGCCAG
Source organism: Bos indicus x Bos taurus (assembly GCF_003369695.1). NCBI lineage: Eukaryota > Metazoa > Chordata > Mammalia > Artiodactyla > Bovidae > Bos > Bos indicus x Bos taurus. Next base: position 87,782,957 of record NC_040078.1, read on the forward strand.
GAATTCACTGTTACAAGTGCTTTGCATATATTAGCTCATTTAATTATCCTAACAACCCACTGGGTAGGTCCTACTGTTGTCTTTCTGTTTCAGGTGCAGAGATGAAGGCGGGGAGAAGTTAAAAAGTGTTGAGGAGATAAGGTCCGGAGGGCAATATGCATGATGTGGGGTAAAGCGGAGATGATCCCCAGGTTTCTGGCTAGGATGAGGGGTCAGGAAGCCAAGTACCCAGGAGAAGGAGCAGGGTAGAGAGGAGATGGGAAGGTGCTGAGCTGTGTCTGTGTTGAAGGCACCAGAAGCTGGTGTGAGGCAGTGGGACCTGGGGGAATGGTACATTGGGACATTGGTGTGCAGAGCTCGGAGTTGTCCTAGATGTGGAGGTCTGGGCTTCAGTGTTATCTTGGAGTCACGAAACTGAAGGAGAGAGAAAGTCTGGGAAAGGTGAGTGCTGAGTCCTGGAGCATGACAGCCCCCAAATCCAAAGCCTGCTGTGGTCGTGGTACCCAGACCAAAGTGTGGGGCAGGGTCTGGCTGCCTCTCAGGAGCTCTCATTTCCAGTTGTGGGGGGCGGGGATTAACACAGCTCACAGGTGAAATAGCAGAATAACCCATCCCTGTACACTGGGGGACGGGAGTTGCATTCCCAGGCTGTCTGGGGCTCCATGTGGGTCCCTCATGAGTCCTCTCAGCCCCTGGACCTCTAGTGCTGATGTTCCCTTTCCTGCCTTCCTCCTCCCTCTCTTTCTCTTTCTCTCCTTCTCTCTCGTCATCTCGTCTTTATTTCTCTGACACTTCGTTTCTGCCTGCCTCTGTCCTGCTGTTGTTTTGTCTCCTTTCTCGCCCTCTCATTCTGGGTCTGCCTCTGTCTCTCCCATATAGGGTGTCTTAGCACAAAAAGTCAAAATAGACTCGTTGATCTTTATTTCCATCTCTCTCTCCCAGCCTCTGAGTCTCTGCTGCCTCTCCGTCTGCGTACCTGTTTCAGTCTCTCTCTTTGTCTCTGTCTCTCGCTTTGTCTCTCTCCATCTCTCACTTGTGTGTGTGTCTACCCCTGTCCTCACTACCTCTGTGTTTTCATTCTCTCCTTTCCCTTCCCCCTGCTGCCTTTAGGAAGAGGGCATAGATCACTGGGTAGGATTGGATGTCATTAAAAGCAAAAAAAAAGGGGAAAGGACTCCTTTTCTCTGGTTGCCCCTGGGGAATGCCTAACAATGAGAGACACTTTGGTGGGTAATCGATAGGAACAAGATGCAACGAGACATCTTTGTTGGGCAGCAGCAGCTGGCAGTTTCTCTGACCAGAGCCCTTGGGAGCGGCTGGCCCCTCGACCAGGCTCAAAAAGAGGGTATCACAGTGGAGCGACTTGAAGTGTGAGCCAAGCACATCCTGACCCTGGGGGCACGTCATTTCCATCACCTCCTCTCCCTCCCTCCCTGGCCCTCCCACCACCTCCCTACTCCTGCATGAATAACATGAATAGAAGGAGACACTTTCATGAACAGAGCGTGGATTATAGCCAGTGTAGGTTGTGGGGTTGGCCAAGAATCAGAGTCTCAGAGTCTCTAGCTGGAACAAGACTTTTTTTTTTTTTAAAGTATTTATTTTTCATTGAAGAATAATTGCTTTACAATATTGTGTTGGTTTCTGCCATACATCAACATGAATCAGCCATAGGGATACATATATCCCCTTCCTCTTGACCCTCCTTCCCTCTTCCCACCCCTTAGCACCCTCTAGATTATTGCAGGGCCCCAGTTTGAGTTCCCTGAGTCATACAGCAAGTTCCCATTGGCCATCTATTTTACATATGGTAGTGTATATGTTTCCATGCTACTCGATCCATTCACCCACACTCTCCTTCCTCCCGCCCCCACCCATGTCCATAAATCTCGCCCCCACCCATGTCCATAAATCTCCTTGGAAGAAGATTTTCAATCCTTCTAAGTCCTAATTTCCTTATATGTAAAAATAGGGAGACTCGTACCTATGATCCATTCTAGGCGAGGCAGCCAGTTTAAATTTTGAAAAATTAAATCTGATCAGTGTCTCCCCAACTTAAGTCCCACCATATAGATCATATCTGTCTGTTTCACTGCTCACTGCTAGCATGAGGCTCTCAGGAGGTGTTTAATGAGGATATGTGGCATCATACACAGTAGGTGCTCCATAAGTGTTTCTCATATGAATGGAGCTTCTTGCTTCTAGACTACAGTGCCTGGCTGGCCTCAGAGAAGGAACTCTGATTTCCCAGGATGTGAGCTCTAGGCAGGGCTCTAGATGTCTGTCCTTCCTGGCCAGCTCCATCTTCCTTTCTTATTTCCCCCTCCCTGCATGTGACCGTCAGATGTTAAGAGGATGAGAGAAAAGGTAGTGAGACACACAGGCAGGAGTTCAGAACACTGGCCTCTTTTTTAAAAATTGAAGTATAGTTGCTGTATAATATTATATAAGTTATAGGTGTACAGTACAGAAGGTCACAATTTTTAAACCTTATATTCCATTTATAATTATGATAAAATATTGGCTATATTTCCCGTGTTGCATATCCTTGTAGCTTATTTCATACCTGATAGTTTTCTGATAGTTTATACCTCTTACTCTCTTCCTCCTTCCGCTGTCTTCACTGACAACCACTAGTTCTCTAAATCCATGAATCTGCTTCTTTTTCATTATATTTATTAGTTTGTTGTATTTTTTAAGATTCTACATATATGATATCATACAATACTTTTTGTCCTCTGACTTATTTCTCTGAGCATAACGCCCTCTAGGTTCATCCATGTTGCTGCAAATGGCAACATTTCATTCTTTTTCATGGCTGAGTAATATTCCAGCATCAGTTTCCCAGGTGGTTCAGTGGCTCAGTGGTAAAGAGTCTTCCTGCCAATGCAGGAGATGCAGGTTTGATTCCTGGGTCAGGAAGATCCCCCGGGGGAGGAAATGGCAACTCACTCCAGTATTCTTGGCTGGAAAATCCCATGAACAGAGGATCCTGGTGGGCTACAGTCCATGGAATCTCAAAGAGTCAGACATGACTGAGCATGTACGCAATATACCATTGTATGTATGTATGTATGTGTATATACACACATGTATATACACACACTCACAATACAGACCATTTTTGTATGGATATGCTACAATTTGTACAAATTGTACAACTTTTACACAGAAGAACTGTACAAAAAAGATCTTCATGACCCAGATAATCATGATGGTGTGATCACTCACCTAGAGCCAGACATCCTGGAATGTGAAGTCAAGTGGGTCTTAGGAAGCATCACTACGAACAAAGCTAGTGGAGGGGATGGAATTCCAGTTGAGCTCTTTCAAATCCTGAAAGCTGACGCTGTGAAAGTGCTGCACTCAATATGCCAGCAAATTTGGAAAACTCAGCAGTGGCCACAGGACTGGAAGAATGCTCAAACTACCACACAATTGCACTCATCTCACACACTAGAAAAGTAATGCTCAAAATTCTCCAAGCGAAGCTTCAGTAATATGTGAACCATGAACTTCTAGATGTTCAAGCTGGATTTAGAAAAGGCAGAGGAACCAGAGATCAAATTGCCAACATATGCTGGATCATCAAAAAAAGCAAGAGAGTTCGAGGAAAACATCTATTTCTGCTTTATAGACTATGCCAAAGCCTTTGACTTTGTGGATCACAATAAACTATGGAGAATTCTGAAAGAGATGGGAATACCAGACCACCTGACCTGCCTCTTGAGAAATCTGTATGCAGGTCAGGAAGCAACAGTTAGAATTGGACATGGAACAACAGACTGGTTCCAAATAGGAAAAGGAGTACATCAAGGCTGTATATTGTCACCCTGCTTATTTAACTTATATGCAGAGTACATCATGAAAAATGCTGGACTGGATGAAGGACAAGCTGAAATAGTTGGCTTAAAGCTCAACATTCAGAAAATGAAGATCATGGCATCCGATCCCATCACTTCATGGGAAATAGATGGGGAAACAGTGGAAACAGTGTCAGACTTTATTTTTCTGGGCTCCAAAATCACTGCAGATGGTGACTGAAGCCATGAAATTAAAAGATGCTTACTCCTTGGAAGGAAAGTTATGACCAACCTAGATAGCATATTCAAAAGCAGAGACATTACTTTGCCAACAAAGGTCCATCTAGTCAAGGCTATGGTTTTTCCTGTGGTCATGTATGGATGTGAGAGCTGGACTGTGAAGAAAGCTGAGTGCCAAAGAATTGATGCTTTTGAAGTGTGGTGTTGGAGAAGACTCTTGAGAGTCCCTTGGACTGCAAGGAGATCCAACCAGTCCATTCTGAAGGAGATCAGCCCTGGGATTTCTTTGGAAGGAATGATGCTAAAGCTGAAACTCCAGTACTTTGGCCACCTCATGCGAAGAGTTGACTCATTGGAAAAGACTCTGATGCTGGGAGGGATTGGGGGCAAGAGGAGAAGGGGACAACAGAGGATGAGATGGCTGGATGGCATCACTGACTCGATGGACGTGAGTGTGGGTGAACTCTGGGACCTGGTGATGGACAGGGAGGCCTGGCATGCTGCGATTCATGGGTCGCAAAGAGTTGGACAGGACTGAGAGACTGAACTGAACTGAACTACTCCTTGGAAGGAAAGTTATGACCAACCTAGACAGAATATTAAAAAGCAGAGACGTTACTTTGCCAACAAAGGTCTATCTCGTCAAGATTATGGTTTTTCCAGTGGTCATGTATAGATGTGACAGTTGGACCATAAAGAAAGCTGAGTGCTGAAGAATTGATGCTTTTGAACTGTGGTGTTGGAGAAAACTCTTGAGAGTCCTTTGGACTGCAAGGAGATCCAACAAGTCCATCCTAAGGAGATGAGTCTTGAGTCTTCATTGGAAGGACTGATGTTGAAGCTGAAAGTCCAATACTTTGGCCACCTGATTCAAAGAGCTGACTCATTTGAAAAGACCGTGATGCTGGGAAAGATTGAAGGTGGGAGGAGAAGGGGATGACAGAGGATGAGATGGTTGGATGGAATCACCAAATCAATGGAGATGAGTTTGAGTGAACTCCAGGAGTTGGCGATGGACAGGGAGGCCTGGCATGCTGTGGTCCATGGGGTTGCAAAGAGTCAAATATGACTGAGTGACTAAACTGAACTGAACTGAACTGAACATCTTTTATTCCATAACAGTCACAGAGTTTCAGCTTCCCCAATTGAACCCTGACCAATGTGGGGTGGATGGGGCACTCTTTTTCAGATTGGGAGAGGACACTAAGATTGAATGCAGAAAAGGAGTAAACATCAGATCAGATCAGATCAGTCGCTCAGTCGTGTCCGACTCTTTGCGACCCCATGAATCGCAGCACGCCAGGCCTCCCTGTCCATCACCAGCTCCCAGAGTTCACTCAGACTCATGTCCATCGAGTCAGTGATGCCATCCAGCCATCTCATCCTCTGTCGTCCCCTTTTCCTCTTGCCCCCAATCCCTCCCAGCATCAGAGTCTTTTCCAATGAGTCAACTCTTCACATGAGGTGGCCAAAGTACTGGAGCTTCAGCTTTAGCATCATTCCTTCCAAAGAAATCTCAGGGCTGATCTCCTTTAGAATGGACTGGTTGGATCTCCTTGCAGTCCAAGGGACTCTCAAGAGTCTTCTCCAACACCACAGTTCAAAAGCATCAATTCTTCGGCGCTCAGCCTTCTTCACAGTCCAACTCTCACATCCATACATGACCACAGGAAAAACCATAGCCTTGACTAGACGGACCTTTGTTGGCAAAGTAATGTCTCTGCTTTTGAATATGCTATCTAGGTTGGTCATAACTTTCCTTCCAAGGAGTAAGCATCTTTTAATTTCATGGCTGCAGTCACCATCTGCAGTGATTTTGGAGCCCAGAAAAATAAAGTCTGACACTGTTTCCACTGTTTCCCCATCTATTTCCCATGAAGTGATGGGATCAGATGCCATGATCTTCATTTTCTGAATGTTGAGCTTTAAGCCAACTTTTTCACTCTCCACTTTCACTTTCATCAAGAGGCTTTTGAGTTCCTCTTCACTTTCTGCCATAAGGGTGATGTCATGTGCATATCTGAGGTGATTGATATTTTTCCCGGCAATCTTGATTCCAACTTGTGTTTCTTCCAGTCCAGCGTTTCTCATGATGTACTCTACATATAAGTTAAATAAACAGGGTGACAATATACAGCCTTGACGTACTCCTTTTCCTATTTGGAACCAGTCTGTTGTTCCATGTCCAGTTCTAACTGTTGCTTCCTGACCTGCATAGAAATTTCTCAAGAGGCAGGTCAGGTGGTCTGGTATTCCCATCTCTTTCAGAATTTTCCATAGTTTATTGTGATCCACACCGTCAAAGTCAAATAGTTGTCACATGGTCTGGAGGCCATATGAAGATATGGGAACCAGGTCAACTGCAGAAAGAGGATTTGGGTAGAGTTGAAGCCTTGAAAAGAGCAGGGAAGCTTTAGAAAATATATATATAATGAATAGAATAAAGAGTTGAGATAATCCTTTGCTGGACAAGTCAAGATACTGGGAAGCATTACAGGAGCATAAAAAGATAGGACTCAAGTCCTGGATACACACCTGATTAGTTCTGTTGCCTCAAATAGGTCACGTGTTCTTCTCCATGGCTAATGTTTGTCTGTTCTCTCCCCTCCTCGGTTCTGCTTTATGTTTTAAGAAATTACATCCCCCAACTTGCAGTTAGGTCTGGGTGATGCATGGTCCTAGAAGAAAATTGGACGAGGGAGAAGGGAAGCCCGGGCCTGCCACCTGCAGTCCCGCTGAATCTTGTCCACAGTGCTCACTCTCAGCAGCTTCTTCCTCATGGGTCCCAGCTTCTGGCTGGCTGTTTCTTGATCCAGCCAGAGGCCTGAAACGGTACCAGTTTCCTGTTTGCTACTCTGACTGCCAGTTCAGCTCTCTGAGCATCATCACATGATGAGGTCCCTGTATTTACTTCTCTGTGTTTGAGGTATTAGAATGGTTTTGTTTTCTTGATGGATACGCTCATCTGTATTGATACTGCTCACCTTCCAGGTCTGGTGTGAGATGACAGGTGTCTCATTATTGCAGATGGGGAAAAGGTAGGAAGAAAGGAAAAAGCTTCTCTATTAATATGGGCACATCTCCCTAGGATCGCTACCACTGAGTGAATCACACTGCATGCCAAACACTTTTCATTTGTTACACATTATTTTTACTCTCTGTGTGACCCTGGGTAGCTTACTTTAACTCTATGTGCCTCAGTTTCCTCATCTATAAAATAGATGGGGAGTACTGGAGACAACAGAATGCCTACCCCATAGGGTTACTGGGAAAATGGGATGAAATACTACATGTAAAAAGCTTAGGGCAGAGTCTGGCACATATTAAGTAGTCAGTAAATGTTAAGCTATAATTATTATAAATTTCAGCTGTTATTATTGCTTTTTAAAATGACTATTTCACAAAAAGTTCAAGGAAACTAAGGATCAGTAAGGTTATATGACTAGGGGCTTCCAAGGTGGCTCAGTGGTAAAGAATCCGTCTGCCAATGCAGAAGACAGGAGAAGACACAGGGCTTCAATCCCTGGGTCAGGAAGTCCCCTGGAGGAGGAAACGGCAACCCACTCCAGTATTCTTGCCTGGAAAATCCCATGGACAGAGGAGCCTGGCAAACTACAGTCCATAGGGTCACAAAAGAGTCGGACACTACTGAGCAACTGAGCACACACACAAAGTTGTATGACTGTCTCAGAGTTAGCAGGTTATAAGACTTAATCTCAGGCCCCTCTGACTCCATAATAGTGCTCTTTCCCTTTGCCTATGTTGGGGACACCCAACTATGCATACCCAGGGCCACACCAGCAGTGACTGCTACCGGAGCAGCCCTGGCTTCTTTGCTCTCCCTCCCCCTCCCTTATACAAGCATCTGTATTTAAATCCAAGTGCCACCAATGCAGAGCCCTAAGAACAGGATGGACTTGACCCTGGTAATAAGATCCTGAAATGTCTGGGCTAGAAGAGGGGTAGCCGGAAAGACAGAGAAAAGCAGCCACTGACCCAGGAAGGGGGCATGTCTCTCCTCTAGAGCAGGGGTCCCCAACCTCCAGGATCTAATGCCTGATGATCTGAGGTGGAGCTGATGTAATAATAATAGAAATAAAGTGCAGAATAAATGCAATGTGCTTGAATCATCCGGAAACTACCCCTCTCTAGTCTTGAAAAATTGTCTTCTGTGAAACCAGTCCCTAGTGCCTAAAAGGTTGGGGGCCTCTGCAGAGGAGCTGTGTGCCTTCCTGGGGCCTTTATTACCAACTGGCAGTGTTCAGCTAGGCTCTCGCCTCCTCCAGCCCCTCCTCAGCCCCAAATATATTGAGCTGTGTTGGAGGCAAAGTATATTTTTAGCCATACTGGACCCTTGGGGTGATGGCTACAGTGGAGAAGGGCCAAGGAGCAGTGTCAGGCTTTGAACCCCTCTTCTCCCACCACCCCCATCCTCCCGAGAGCTGCCGCCCAGCAGGCAGCTGCCACCTCACAAGCCAAATGGTTAGGTTTGCTTCAAAGCTGTGTTCAGTCATATCTGACTCTTTGCAACCCTATGGGCTATAGCCTGCTAGACTCTTCTGTCCATGGAATTGTCCAGGCAAGAATACTGGAGTGGGTTGCCATTTCCTCCTCCAGGGGATCTTCTCTACCCTGGGATCAAACCTGTGTCTCTCATGTCTCCTGCATTGGTAGATGGATTGTTTATCACCATGCCATCTGGGAAGCTTCTGCTTCAAGGCTAGCATTGACCGAAACAACCTCCAACTGTGGTCCTTTGCAGACCAGTGATTCTGTGTATTTGAAATTCAATTTATGGCCACAACAAACTCTTCCCTCCTCTGCAATATCCCCCTCCCCTACCAGCACCGGGCTCACCACTGTACCAGAGTGGAGAATACAAACATTCATATCAGTAATACTTGTGCAGGTTAAGCATATTCATGTATGTTATCTCATTGGAGGCTCTTGACAACCTCTGTGAGGTAAGGAAGAAATCCAACCTCAAAGTGATGGTGTAATCCACCCAGGTTATGTAAGTAGAAAGTGGTGGCACCAGAATTCACACCTAGAGGTATCTGGCCCAAAAGTCAGAACTCTTAGTCCTCTGCCACGCAGCCTCTGAAGTTCCTGAGGCTAATTTAAAGTTCTGACTTGGTAGCTTAACAGCTGATTTTTACTGTCCTAGAGTATCCCATCAAAACAGGGTTTGACCAAATAACCAGAAAACACATGTCTTCACTAAGGATGCATGACCCTTGAGTCCAGATCAGAACCTTGAAATACTGTTAGGGCCTCCTCTGCCCCCGTCTAAAGCACCATAACCATTTGTTGAGCACTTAATATGCACCATGCCCTTTTCATGTAGAACTCATTGTGAAATGGAGATTGCTGTTGTTATTTTACAGTTAAGATCCTGTTTTGGGTGACACAGCTAGTTAATAACAGTTGCAGCATTCACAACTAGGCTTCTCCAGGCCTAAAACTCACTTCTAAAGTATCTGACTCTTCCTGCTATGTCATACTACATTGCATTCTTTAATGATGCTGAAGGAAAAATTGTAGTAAAGAGCCTAAGAAGGCATTTTGACCCTTCTCTCATGACAGTAGTTAACACCTGTTGCCAACTAGGATTGTGCCTGGCTGCATGGAATAGAAACCTGACCACAGTGGCTTAAACAAATATAGCTTTATTTTTCTTAGGGAACAAGAATCAGATGGATGATCTAGACCTCGTGCAACTTCTCAAGCAAATACTCAAGGACTTAGGCCCCTTCTTGCCTTCTGCTCTGACATTCTGAATATAGAACTTTTGTCTCTATGGTTGCAAGATGGATATCTTGTCTCTAAGCATCAAGCCTGCATGCCAAGCAGGAGGAATTGCAAAGGATAAAAACCATACTGCAGTGGAGTCTGTCTCTATCAGCAAAATGATAACTCTTCTGGAAACTGCTCAGTAGACTTTAGCTTACATCTAACTGGCTGCAAATGGTCACTTGGCTACATGTGGCTACAAGAGAATCTGGGGTGAGAATATTTCTAAGGAGGTACATGGTCTCCTGAAATATAATCAGAGTTCTGTTAATATAATAAAGGAGAGTGGAGATGTGTAAAAGCTAGACGTGTTTGCCACCAATTTGCACTAGGCTGAGCAACAACGACCTCAATAATCCCTTACATTGATCCAGGCTTTTAATTTCCCCAAAACGCTTTCATGTGCATTATCCCTTTTAATCTCCCTCCGTGAAAACCTTTTAAAGTAGGTAGGGTATGAATCACCAGGAGTCATGCAGGTCTGACATCAATATTTCCCATTTTACCAAAGAGGAAACTGAGGCTCAGAGGGGTTAAGTCACTTGCTCAGTCATAGGACTAGTAAGTGATAAAACCTGGAATGGATTCAATATCCTGGGACCCACTGTGACTTTAAGTCATTTTTTTCTCTCTGCCTATCAGTTATCCATTGAATGACAATAATCCTACTAACTTCATATGGTTGTGAAGAATCAGTGACCACCCCCACTCCCTGCATATCTTAAGTGCTCAGAAAAAGGGAAATAAGCATTTTATGGACCTTAATACATTTTCCTGATCATCTCCTAAGCATGTTAGCATCCTTCCTCCAACTTACCATTTCTTATTAAACTGGAGTACAGAACTTATCAAACTATTTACATCTTTTTCCTATGCATAAGGGATACATAATCCCCATTAAACTGAGAGGTCTGTGAGGGCATGTTTTAAAGGAACCTATTTCTAGAGCTCATGTTTCACTAAGGGATTTCCACTTCATTTCTTAGGAGGAAAAAAATACTTGAGAAACCTTTCTATCCCAACTCTACCTTTTAATCATCTCACCTTATAAAGGAAAACTAACTTCCTCCCTCCCCTTCTCCTTCCCTCCCTCCCTCCCTCCCTCCCTCCCTCTTTCTCTTTCTCCTCCCTCCTTCCCTCCTTTCCTTCCTCTCTTCTCTCAAGGTTTTTTTCAGTGGAATGGGAAGAAATTCCTCTTGATTGATAGAGTTAATATGTTATAAATGACACTTCTGGTGCAAGGCAAGTGCTAAATCCAGTGTAGTTGGTTGAGTAATTATCTGTTCATAGAGTTTTTCCTTGGCCAGAACACAAGGGCTATATTTGATGGGAAAGGCATGAGGTGGTCTAGGAGAAATCCTGATTCTGACATTTGATGCGTGATGTTCACTATGCAGCTCTGAAAGCAATAATGTTGCTACCATGATCTCCACTCAACTCCCTTGTCATTTTCTCACTGTCACTTGGGGCTGAGCAGCAGGGCAACACTCTACAGCAGGCATGGCTGTTCTCCTTTTTTGCTTCCCTGGCACATGGGGAAGATGTGTATGTGTGTGTGTGTGTTTGGTCAGTTGCATTCAACTCCCTGACACCTCGTGGACTATAGCCCACCAGGCTCCTCTGTCCAGGAAATTTTCCTTAAAAGAATACTGGAGTGGGTTGCAACTTCCTCCTCCAGGGGATTTTCCCAACCCAGGGATCGAATCCACCATCTCCTACATCTCCTGCATTGGCAGGCAGATTCTTTACCACTAGAGCCACCCGGGGAATCCCATGCAGACAAGCAATGCTTGCCCCCATAATGAATGAATAAATGTATGTGGAAGTGAAAGCACCTTATAAACTGTAAAGTGCTATCAGATGGAAATTATTAGTATTACTACACATTTAATAAAAATCCTCCTGTTGCTGAGAGGAATAATCTTGACTTTTAATGGAACATAATCTCTTCAGGAGGCCTGGAAACGTAATAAAGGGGAGGGATTTGCAGAAGAAAAAGGTAGAAAATGTTATCTCAGTGTGTTCAACCATGACATACCAGGCACTTTTGGGGTGAGAATGAATAAAACCTGGTCAATAGGAGGTTAATAGGGAGGCAGATATATACAAGAGTAACTGTAGGTAAGATATTAAGCAAGTGCTGTAAACCAATTGCTATGAAAGCATAGAATAGGAGGAGATTCATTTTAACCAGGAGGTGATGTAAGTATGGAATTAGGAAGGCCTGGGAGGAGATATTCAAGCTGAGGTTAATGAATGACTAAGCACCTTAACAGGTGATGGCACCCCACTCCAGTACTCTTGCCTGGAAAATCCCATGGACGGAGGAGCTTGGTAGGCTGCAGTCCATGGGGTCACGAAGAGTCGGACACGACTGAGCGACTTCACTTTCACTTTTCACTCTCATGCATTGGAGAAGGAAATGGCAACCTACTCCAGTGTTCTTGCCTGGAGAATCCCAGGGATGGGGGAGGCTGGTGGGCTGCCGTCTATGGGGTCACACAGTCGGACACGACTGAAGTGACTTAGCAGCAGCAGCAGCAAGCACCTTAACAGGTATTAGTTGTTACTAACAGTAATATTATTTAGTATCACGTTGTGCTGTGATGTGCTTAGTCGCTCAGTTGTGTCTGACTCTTTGCCACCCCATGGACTGTAGCCTGCCAGGCTCCTCTGTCCATGGGGATTCTCCAGGCATGAATACTGGAGTGGGTTGCCATGCCCTTTTCCAGGGGATCTTCCCAACCCAGGGGTCGAACCCAGGTCTCCTGCACTGCAGGCAGACTTTACTGTCTGAGCCACTAGAGAAGCTCTAGTTTCATGTTATCATATTAGAAAATGAATGTATGGAATTCAGGTAATGCCTCCAGCAACACTGCATGGTAGGTATTATTTTCATTGCCTTTTTAGATGAAGAAAATGATATGGTTGAGAACATTCAAAAAGGAAGGACATTTAAAAGGAAGGACATCATCAAAGGTATGCAGGCCAGAAAAGGGATTCATATAGGCCCTGCAATATATTAACAACCCACTTTATGTCACTGTTTTGGGGTCCAAGGAGTTCAGTGTGGGTGTTGGGAAGGGTCAGGGAAATAGTATTGGCAAGATTTTATTTTTTATAATTTTTAAAAATTAATTTATTTTAATTGGGGGCTAATTACAATATTGTGGTGATTTTTGCCATACATCAACATGAATCAGCCATGGGTGTACGTGTGTCCCACCATCCTGAACCCCCCTCCCACCTCCCTCCCCAGCTGCTCCCTCTGGGTTGTCCCAGAGCACCAGCTTTGGGTACCCTGCTTCATGCACTGGTCATCTATTTTACATATGGTAATATACATGTTTCAATGCTATTCTCTCATATTGTCCCACCCCCGCCTTCTGCCACATAGTCCAAAAGTCTGTTCTTTACATATGTGTCTCTTTTGTTGTCTTGCATATGAGGTCATCATTACCATCTTTTTAAATTCCATATATGTGTGTTAAAATACTGAATTGATGTTTCTCTTTCTGGCTTACTTCACTCTGTATAATAGGCTCCAGTTTCATCCACATCATTAGAACCGATTCAAATGCATTCTTTTTATGTCTGAGTAATATTCCATTGGGTATATGTACCACAGCTTCTTTATCCATTCATCTGCTGATGGACATCTAGGTTGCTTCCATGTCCTAGCTATTGTAAACAGTGCTGCAATGAACACTGGAGTACATTTGTCTCTTTCAATTCTGGTTTCTTCAGTGTGTATGCCCAGCAGTGGGATTGCTGAGTTGTATGGCAGTTCTATTTCCAGTTTTTTAAGGAATCTCTACACTGTTCTCCATAGTGGCTGTACTAGCTTGCATTCCAACCAACAGTGTAAGAGGGTTCCCTTTTCTCCACACCCTCTCCAGCTCTTATTGCTTGTAGACTTTTGGATAGCAGCCACTCTGACTGGCGTGAAATGTTACCTCATTGTGGTTTTGATTTGCATTTCTCTGATAATTAGTGATGTTGAGCATCTTTTCATGCATTTGTTAGCCATCTATATGTCTTCTTTGGAGAAATGTCTGTTTAGTTCTTTGGCCCATTTTTTGACTGGGTTGTTTATTTTTCTGGTATGGAGCTACATGAGTTGCTTGCATATTTTGGAGATTAATTCTTTGTCAGTTGCTTCATTTGATATTATTTTCTCCCGTTCTGAAGGTTGCCTTTCACCTTGTTTATAGTTTCCTTCATTGTGCAAAGCTTTTAAGTTTAATTAGGTCCCATTTGTTTATTTTTGTTTTTATTTCCATTACTCTGGGAGGTGGATCATAGAGGACCTTGCTGTGATTTATGTCAGAAAATGTTCTGTCCATGTTTTCCTCTAAGAGTTTTATAGTTTCTGGTCTTACATTTAGATCTTTAATCCATTTTGAGTTTATTTTTGTGTATGGTGTTACAAAGTGTTCTGGTTTCATTCTTTTACAGGTGGTTGATCAATTTTCCTGGCACCACTTGTTAAAGAGATTGTCTTTTCTCTATTGTATATTTTTGCATCTTTTGTCAAATATAAGGTATCCATTACTCCTTGGAAGGAAAGTTATGTCCAACGTAGATAGCATATTGAAAAGCAGAGACATTACTTTGCCAACAAAGGTCCGTCTAGTCAAGGCTATGGTTTTTCCTGTGGTCATGTATGGATGTGAGAGTTGGACTGTGAAGAAGGCTGAGCGCCGAAGAATTGATGCTTTTGAACTGTGGTGTTGGAGAAGACTCTTGAGAGTCCCTTGGACTGCAAGGAGATCCAACCAGTCCATTCTGAAGGAGATCAGCCCTGGGATTTCTTTGGAAGGAATGATGCTAAAGCTGAAGCTCCAGTACTTTGGCCACCTCATGCGAAGAGTTGACTCATTGGAAAAGACTCTGATGCTGGGAGGGATTGGGGGCAGGAGGAGAAGGGGACGACAGAGGATGAGATGGCTGGATGGTATCACGGACTCGATGGACGTGAGTCTGAGTGAACTCCGGGAGTTGGTGATGGACAGGGAGGCCTGGCGTGCTGCGATTCATGGGGTCTCAAAGAGTTGGACATGACTGAGCGACTGAACTGAACTGAACTGAATTGATAGATGCATAGATTTATCTCTGGGCTTTCTATTTTATTCCATTGATCTATATTTCTTCCTTTGTGCCAGAACCATGCTGTCTTGACGACTCTGACTTTGTAGTATAGTCTGAAGTCAGGCAGGTTGATTCCTCCAGTTCCATTCTTCTTTCTCAAGATTGCTTTGGCTAGTTGAGGTTTTTTGTGTTTCCATACGAATATGGGTGTTGGGAAGGGTCAGAGAGATAGTATTGGCAAGACTTTATTTTTTATATATTTTTAAATTTTTTCTTTATTTTTGGCTGTGCTGGTCTTCTTTGTTGCATGCAGGGTTTCTCTAGTTACGGTGAGCAGGGGCTACTCTTTGCTGCCGTGTGTGGGCCTCTCTTGTTGCAGAGCACAGGCTCTCGGTGCATGGGCTTCAGTAGTTATGGTGCGTTGGCTTAGGCACCTGCGACATGTGGAATCTTCCTGGACAAGGGATTGAACCTATGTCCCGTGAATCGGCAGGCAGATTCTTAACCACTAAAGCACCATGGAAGCCCTTGGCAAGATTTTAAAATCTGAGTCTTAAAATCAACCAGATATGGTATTGTCTTTGTTTTGGTTCTCTCAGAAGTAAACTCTGAGACAAAGTTTCAGATGCTAATACTTAAGTTGGGAGGTAATACAAGATGCACTAGTAGGAGAGAGGGAGTGTGAAACAGTGAAGGAAAAAAGCCAATTAAAGATGCTTTATCAAATACACTACTTTTCAGGGGAAATGGTACATAATACCACTGGGAAATTCTAGGAGCCAGTGTTGAACATCCACCGCTAAGTTATTCCACCCATGGTGCAAGGGAGCTAGGATATTTCTGCTTGTCCTGTGGGGGACAGAGAAGTTTTTGGTGGCCAAAGAAAACATCAGGCAAAGTTGCAGATGCTGGCACTTGGCCAATGGACTGATCTCAGGGGAAATGGTGAGGTTGAGTAAGGGTAGGATGACAATACTGTCTGCTGCAGTCTACTTCTGGGACTGCTCAAGTCTACTTATGCCTAAGTTTCCTGCAACTTGGCACTGATGCTGCAAGACTGTGACCTGCCATAACTCTTAAAGCAGACAAATGAACAAACAAACAAGATCAGCTGCAGAAGGTCAATAGGATATAGTCTCTGCTGCTGCAGCTGTCATTAAGGCCATTTGATAATCATTCCCTCCCCTCATTCTAAATTGCACTTACTCTTGGCTAGCACTTCCCTGAGCTTACACTTCTTGGCCAGTGTGGGGTGACCCAGTTTCTTATCCATGAGGTGCCAGGACTGTCAGTTATCATGCTTTTCTCAGGCTGGCATTTCTGCAACTCCTGTTCATTGTTGTTACTGGACATTTAAGAACTAAGAGATGTTTCTGTACATCCTCTGAGTTCTAGATGTACTCCTCCACTCCCCTAATGTGTAGCATGAAACTCTGTCTCCTTATGATAATAACAGTCACTCACCTCTGGTACCATAGCAACTCCTTTTAAAAACTGGCTTCTCTACTGTTTTGAGAAGTTCAAAATATTGAGAGAGCAAACATTTGCACAAGTTCCCTCAGGGTGTCACTGGGAGTGATTGTGCCAAAGGCCATTTCTTCCCCACTTTTATTCTTGGATCCATGTATTGTACCTGTCAGGCATGGCCATCACTGTAGAATGATCAGTGGTCAAAATATAAACTGTATTTTCTAGCAAGATGGCACTCTAATACTGCAAGGTGTCATCCCAGAACGTGCTTTAGCTGTGCGTTTAAGAGCCATTCAAACATTCTGTCAAGCCGGCAGCTTTGCATGGTGTGATATATGGCCGTATAAGTGGAGCTCATGGTCATATGATGTGACCGTTGCTTACAACTGCTGACATAAATTGGTTACCTGGCTCCAAGATTCTGTTATGCAGGAGCCCATGAATCCCTTGGGTGGTGGTGGTAGTGGTGGTGGCTGAAAAACTGTGGGAAAGAAAGGCAAACTTATACCTGGAATATGTATCTATCCCAATTAGAACAAATCACTACCCCCTCCAGAATGGAAGAAGACTGATAATAATTAGCTTGCCACCAAGTAGCTGGTTAGTCTACTCAAGAGATGGTACCATAATCAATGTTCAGATTTGGGCTCTGCTGTCTATAGGTTAGACATTCAGCAGCAGTGGCTCAGTCTGTCTTTGTGAGAGGAGCCAGTGCTATGGGGCATGGCTTCCACTCTTGACACATAGATACTTGGTTTTTGAGTCCATTGGGCAAGCAGTGTGATGGCTGAGGACAGAAACTCGTTGCCTACCTGGAGTGAATTGTCATATCCAATTGGTTGTTTAGTGCATTCTCTATAGCAGATGATTTCTTGTGGGGCTTGATATGAGACATCCAAGCAGGGCTGTTGGACAGAAGCAATATATTATCAGGCCATACCAGTATATGAAGTTGACTCCTATTGAATAGTCCTAGACTTTTACCTACTCTGTGGGTGTTAGGGATTCCCTCAGAAAAGTCAAAGGTGTGAACTGAGAAAGACATGTAGGTATAAAAGAGGTAGGTGACATAATTACCACTAATAAATATGAAATTTCACCTTGGAAAAGATACATGAGGTTCGATTATGGATATGGCCATTATAAAGTTGCAACTTGTGAATTATTGTGAAGTGGTAAATGGAGGATTATTTGAAATTGGACACAGTTTTATACGAGATATGGACGAGTGTGGCTCATAACACATGCAGTGCAATGAGGTAGCTGGTACATGTTTGAAGTGTGTATATGTGTTACGGTTGTTTGGTCTCTAATTCATGCCCGACTCTTTTGTGACCCCATGGACTATAGCCTGCCAGTCTCCTCTATCCATAGGATTTCCCAGGCAAGAGTACTAGAGTGGGTTGCCATCTCCTTCTCCAGGGGATCTTCCCGAACCAGGGATCAAACCCGTATCTCTTGCATTGGCAGGCAGATTCTTTACCACTGAGCCACTTTGTTTATTCCTATGTAGCTTTATTCACCTGGGTGTTCTCATAGCTTACTTAGTGTTTCTTGCAAGGCAAAAACACTCACAAACAAAAGTGAAATTGTTTTCATGCTCAAATTGTCCCTAAAATGTCAATCATTTTGGAACAAATTTATGTTTTCAAAAGAAGCACTATAAAAGAACTGACTGCATCTCTATAAACATCGGTTATATAGCAGGCCTAGAATCTTCTTAAGGTTTATTTCTCATCCTCTGTTGTGCATGTGTCAGAGGAGGGCATCCAGGTGACTTGTCATTTTCTGCCCTGGAATTCTGACTAACATGAGGTCATCAATATAGTGGACCAATATGACCTGCCGAGGAATGTCCAGATGATCAACTTACCTCTTTTTAATGGCATCAGTTCAGTTCAGTTCAGTCACTCAGTCGTGTCCGACTCTTTGCGACCCCATGAATCGCAGCATGCCAGGCTTCCCTGTCCATCACCAACTCCTAGAGTTCACTCAGACTCACGTCCATCGAGTCCGTGATGCCATCCAGCCATCTCATCCTCTGTCGTCCCCTTCTCCTCCTGCCCCCAATCCCTCCCAGCATCAGAGTCTTTTCCAATGAGTCAACTCTTCGCATGAGGTGGCCAAAGTACTGGAGTTTCAGCTTCAGCATCATTCCTTCCAAAGAAATCCCAGGGCTGATCTCCTTCAGAATGGACTGGTTGGATCTCCTTGCAGTCCAATATCCAATAGTAAAAGTTAATGGAAAACAACAGCAACCAGAGTAAGACAGGACAAATGATTCAAGCTCCTCAAGAATGAAGATTTAGATCACACTGTCAGGTAAAGAACCCAATCATTTGAGGTCCTGGCTGAGAATGAAGGAAACAAGGAATAATAAAGAAGTTATAAATACCAACTATGGCCTTAGACCCATGAAAGAAACAAGGATGGTAGCAGGTATTATTATCTTTTCTTTGTTTGTTATGAATACATACACATACATACACCCATGCAAATAAATATACACACACTATTTTCTTTTTTTCTTTCTCTCCTCCTTTCCCCGTGTTATTCCACATAAGGACTGACATTGATGATTAGTGTTACAATATGGTGTTTAATTGAGAGAACATTCAGGAGTAACTCTGATTACATCTGAGAGATTCAAATATATACAGAGCTGGATGTGGGTGCTGAGTAACCAAAGGGGTGGACTGTGCTGGTTAGTAAGCTACGACTGTCTCTCAACTTCAAATCTACCATTTCTCACACTGTTTTGCAATGCTGGGACTGGGGCTATAAAAATGCACTTCTCTGTTATTAGCTGGCTTCATGCTAGTTTCTGCAAGACTAGAACCTGAAAGAGGGAGAAGGCCTTCTGGCCCCAGTTTCCTTCCTATTCCTGCTACTGTTAGCCCAGCACAGCTCCTTACCTGGAAGCAGTAGTTGGCTCAGTATCAGGTTGCTTCCGTTTCTAACCTCTTGTCACACTCCCAGAACCAACCTCTTTACCTCTCCTCTGAGAAAGAAAGTCCAGAACAACTGTATTCCTCTCCTTGGGGATTTCAATCTTGGTTCCATCATCATTGAGCTGTATAAAAGGGTGTATTTGGAGTTGGGAGGCAACGGTTTAATAACCTGTGCATGTTACTTATAAAAACATAAAATATACAAACAATAAAAGCTGGAGAGGATGTGGAGAGAAAGGGAACCCTCTTGCACTGTTGGTGGGAACGTAAATTGATACAACCACGATGGAGAATAGCATGGACATTCCTTTAAAATGCTAGGAATAAAACTACCATCAGTCAGTTCAGTCAGTCAGT
Source organism: Bos indicus x Bos taurus (assembly GCF_003369695.1). Classification (NCBI taxonomy): domain Eukaryota; kingdom Metazoa; phylum Chordata; class Mammalia; order Artiodactyla; family Bovidae; genus Bos; species Bos indicus x Bos taurus. The sequence continues at coordinate 87,802,662 of NC_040078.1, forward strand.
TGTGTCTGACTCTTTGCAACCCTATGGACTTCAGCATGCCAGGCTACCCTGTCCATCACCAACTCCTGGAGTTTGCTCAAACTCATGTCCATTGAATAGGTGATGCCATTCAACCATCTCATCTGGGACAAGGCAGTGGCAAACCACTTTAGTATTCTTGCCTTGAGAATCCCATGAACAGTATGAAACTATCATATGATCCAGCAATCCTACTACTGGGCATATAGCCTGAGAAAATCATAATTGAAAAAGACACATGTACCCCAATGTTCATAGCAACATTATTTACAATGGCTAGGAATGGAAGCAACCTAAATGTCCATTGACAGATGAAAAGATAAAGAAGATGAGGTACATATGTACAATGGAATATTACTCAGCCATAAAAAAGAATGAATTTGAGTCCATTTGAATTTGAACTGACTCAAATTAGAGTCAGTTCAGCTTTACTTTGATGAACTTAGACCCTGTTATACAGAGTGCAATAAGTCAGAAAGAGAAAAACAAATATCATCTATTTATGCATATATATATATAGGAAATCTAGTAAAATGAAATCAATGAACCTATTTGCAGGGAAGCAATGGAGATGCAGATACAGGGAACAGACTTGTGGACACAGCGGAGGAAGGAGACGGTAGGACATGGAGAAAGTAGCATCGACATGTGTATACACCATGTGTAAAAGAGATAGCTGGTGAGAAGTTGCTGTATAACACAGGGAGCCCAGCCAGCGGTTCTGTGATGACCTAGAGGAGGGGTGGGATGGGGAGGGCAGGGAGGTTCCAGAGGAGGTGATACAAGTATAATTATGGCTGATTTGCATTGTTGTATGGCAGGAACCCGGAGAAGGCAATGGCACCCCACTCCAGTACTCTTGCCTGGAAAATTCCATGGATGGAGGAGCTTGGTGAGCTACAGTCCACGGGGTCGCTGAGAGTCGGACACAACTGAGCAACTTTACTTTCACTCTTGTGCATTGGAGAGGGAAATGGCAACCCACTCCAGTGTTCTTGCCTTGAGAATCCCAGGGACAGGGGAGCCTGGTGGGCTGCCGTCTATGGGGTCGCACAGAGTTGGACACGACTGAAGCGACTTAGCAGCAGCAGCAGCACGGCAGGAACCATCACAACATTGTAAAGCAGTTATCCTGCAATTAAAAAATAAATGAAAAAAACATTCCCCAAGTGTTTGTCCTTCCGAAATAACCCCCTCTTGGATCATAAAGTGAGCCTGCTGACTCTAGAAAGAGGGTGAACTTATGCCTCTGGGCATGGAGGTACCTACCTCTGTTCTTACTGGGGACAGAAAGTACTCTGTTTTTGTGGAAAGCCTCAGGGTCTCTCCAGGTCTGAGAGGGAAATAAGGACTATCCCTGAAGCTCTCTGATGCAGTAACAGAACACAACAGCGAGGGAGAAGACTGGCTGCCACTACCCTCAACCCATAGCCTGAGACAAGGAAGTGAAGCAGGGCTTCGTGCAAGCCTTTGTTTCCAGCCGTCTGGCAAGCTGGAAAATGAAACTTTCCACAGTGTCCGTCTTAATTATGCATGAACACAGTTGATTTGCGTATCCAAATATGCACCAACGTGGAGTGAATGGATAATTGCTGCCTGGTGGCTGGCTGCAGAAGAATGAAAAAAGTGGGCAAGGCTTACAATGTCCTCTAACCTGTGTACTAACCTGTCTGATCCCTCTCCCCTAACAGAACTGTGAGGATTGCAGAACTGGCTAAAGTCGAATGTCTTTGCTTTTTTCACCCTTACTCTCACTCATTACCAGCCCTCACCAGCAACTTCCTTGCAGTCTTTCATACTTCTTGATACCTTTAGATTTTCTTAACCTTTCAGAGAATAATTTGATGGGTAAAATCTGCCACTAGGTCACAATGTACGTATGCATGCTCAGCCACTTCTGTTGCGTCTGACTCTTTCTGAACCCAAGGACTGTAGCCCACTAGACTCTCTGTCCAGGAGGTTTTCCTGGCAAGAATACTTGAATGGGTTGCCATGACTTCTTCCAGGGGATCTTCCTGACCCAGGAATCAAACACATATTTCCTATATTGCAGGCGGATTCTTTACTGTTGAGCCACTGGGGAAGTCCACTGGGTCATGATGAGCGCTTGGAAAATCTCTATATTTGTTTGGACCTGAATTTTCCCACTTGCCAACAAGGAATTTGGACTAGATGATCTTTAAAGACATTCCAGGTGTACAAATCCTAAAGCTGTATGAAAGTGAAAGTCACTCAGTCATGTCCGACTCTTTGAGACCCCATGGAGTATACAGTCCATGTAATTCTCCTGGCCAGAATACTGGAGTAGGTAGCCTTTCCCTTCTCCAGGAGATCTTCCCAACCCAGGGATCAAACCCAGGTCTCCTGCATTGCAGGTGGATTCTTTACCAGCTGAGCCACCAGGGAAGCCCAAGAATACTAGAGTGGGTAGCCTATCCCTTCTCCAGGGGATCTTCCTGACCCAGGAATCAAACTGGGGTCTCCTGCATTGCAGTGGATTCTTTACCAGCTGAGCCATCAGGGAAGCCCAAAGCTGTGTATTATGGACTAAACTGTATCATGTCAAAATTCATATGTTGAGGTCGTAACCTCCAATGTTATTTGGTATTTGGAAATGGAGGCTTTGGGAGGTAATTACAGTTAGATGAGATCATGAAGGTGGAGCCCTGATTCTATGGGATCTGTGCCTTTATAAGAACAGATACCAGAGAGCTTCTCTCTTCTTTCTCTCTCTCTCTCCCATGTGAGGACACTGCAAGAAGGGAGCCATCTACAAGCCAGGCAGAGCCTGCACCTGAAACTAAACCCTGCTGGACCTTGATCTTGGCCTTCCCGACTCCAGAGCTGTAGAAAATACGTTTCTGTTGTTCAAGCCACTCAGTCGATGGCATTATGTTATGATAGCCTGAGCTAAGGCACTGTGACTCTGCTTTTCTGATTTGGGCAAGTTCTGTCTCCTCCTTGCTCTGCAGTTTTCTCACTGGTAATTGAGGAGTTTGATGCTGCTGCTGCTAAGTCGCTTCAGTTATGTCCGACTTTGTGCGACCCCACAGACGGCAGCCCACCAGGCTCCCCCGTCCCTGGGATTCTCCAGGCAAGAAACTGGAGTGGGTTGCCATTTCCTTCTCCAATACATGAAAGTAAAAAGTGAAAGTGAAGTTGCTCAGTCATGTCTGACTCTTAGCGACCCCATGGACTTCAGCCCACCAGGCTCCTCCTTCCATGGGATTTTCCAGGCAAGAGTACTGGAGTGGGGTGCCATTGCCTTCTCCAATTGAGGAGTTTAGGTTTGATTAAATTATATCTAGGGACCTTTCCACATTTGAAGTTCTCTGATTCTTACTCTTCAGTGTCACAGATGGAATGTACTGCTCCTTCTGGAGATACTTTCAAAGAATTGAAGTAATAGTCTTCTCTTCCCTTACTTTCCCTTCTCTCTCCTTCCCTTCTTTTCTACTCTTCCGTACTTCCTCTCCCCCACCCCCTCCTCCTCTCTCTCCCTTCCTTCCTCTTGGTTACAAGTCACACAAGCAAACTTGAATGTAACCATGGAGAGGAGTTTTTTTGTCTTTAGGAAACCAAAATCAAGGAATAGTCTAACTACCAACATTCAGGAATAGCAGGCATGCAACTGGGCCTTGGGAACTCTAGGACGTAGGTTCAAAAGCCTTCTGCTCTTTTCCATGTTGTAACTTCATTTGCTCTCACCATAGATCAGCATTTTCCCAGGGTGAGAGACATAGTAGGAAAAGTCTTGAGTTTTACATCTGCCTCTAGGAGGGACTAACCTTGGCATTCTGGGTTTTTTTCAAAAATCCCAGAGAGGGGAGTTCTTAGCCAAGCTTGGTGCAGGTGCCATCTCTGGGCCAATCAGCTGCAGCTCAGAGTCAGGGCAGTTTAAAAACCAAGTCTTACTTAGTGGAGCCTGGGGTAGGGCAGCTCCCAGTGGAAGGGAGCATGTTTATGCTGATTCAGCATTCCAAGGACTATGATTATCATAATGGAATGGATTTTTCATGGTGGAATATTAGGCCACAGAGGAGGGGTCATGAGAATGGAGCTGTTGACCTCAAAGGTTGAGAACAGCTGAGGGGCAGGTAGGAACTATGACTATCTCAATTTTATTCACGATGCAACTAAAGTTTAGAGAGTTAGTTAAATAATAAGACAATGGTAGAGCTGAGACTGAAACCCAGGGAGTCTGATTTTAAAGCTCATTTCCTTAACCTCTAGGTTATCATGCCCCAGAGCTAGAAATTTCCAGCCATGCTTTTTTTAACAGACACTTACAAGGCACCATCATGGTAGGTGCTGAAATGAACAAAGACAAGATTCTCTGTCATGAAAAGCAGTCCAGTAAGGATACAAACAAGCATGTAGTCATTACACACAGAAGAATTTTGTACACACAATGAAAGCCTTTCCTTAGTGCTCTGATCTGCAAGAGAGCAGAAAGCACCTGATGAGGACACCTCCAGACCTAGCTTGTTCAGGTGAGCCATGGAGTTATTTCTCTCTAGCCACATGCCAGCCTAAGAACTTCTTGGTACTGGGGAAGCAGGCAGGATGGCTGAAGCTGTGATCTGTAAAGGGGGCCATGCCCTGCCTCTTTGCAGATCGACAGCCACAACCATCATGACAGACTCCAGCTGGTAGGTAGGTACATGGGCATTCATTATGTTTTCTGAATCTTTTTTTTAATATCTGCAATCTCAAAATAACAATAAATCATGTTGCAGAAGAATTTCATGACATGAGAAAATATTCATAACATAACTTTAGCTGGAATCAGTCTATTTACAAAGCAATTTATTTAGAATAATTCTAATTTGGGGGTAAAAAGTTAAAAAAATCAAAGTTATTTACCTAAATGGTGAGATTTTTGAATTTTTTTTTGTATTTACAAATATTGTATGAGGAGTATGCATTACCTGTATAATTAGGAAATAAGTTATTATAGTTCCTAAGGTGATTGCTCCAAAGTCTGAAACTCTTTTGTTTCAGGATTTTACTTTCCACAAACAAGCACACGTGATTGCTCCTGATGGTGACTTGACAGGCCGTTATCTTACAATGTGTCTCTAAATGATTCCTCTGCATCTTTTCACAAAATCTTATGTTCTCTGTCTCCTTTGCTTGAGGGAGTCCAGCTCTATGGCTGTGAAAGGGAGGCCATGTTTTTTGCAGAAACAAGCGGAAAGCAGGGTAAAGGCAGATACAAAGATGGAAAGGCTGCAAGAAGAGATATAGCCTCAGTGATTAAAGCTGATCATAGATCCGTATAAACAAAACGTGCCCCTAAGTGTGCAGAGATGGTGCTTTATGGAGTCCGGAAGGCCTTCACATCCGCAAATGTGTTTTATGGTCACAACAGAAACTTGCTATTCCCACAACAAGCAGCTATTTCAAGTCCTCTGCCTTTGCATGCCCTCTTCTCTCTCCACCTGTGAAAAATCTAAATGATCATTTGAAGTTCCTCCTCCTTGAAGCCCTTCCTTGAATCCAGGCAGAATTTGCCACACCTTCCTCTGTGCTCCCAGAGTGCACTGTATATACCTGATATTTTCATAGGTTCTGACACTAGGTATTGGAATAAACCTATATTCTGCCTCCACACCCCTACCTGAACATGGCCTCCTCAAGGGCAGAAGTGGAGTCTCATTCATTTACGTATCCTCAGCGTTTAGCACCTTGCCTGGCACAGAGTAGGTGGTCATCTTGGTAGACATGATGTAAAGGCAAGCAAGGAAGTTAATGTCACCTCCATTCAAGAAAGGAGTAAACTGATGCTCAAGGATAGATGCCTAAAACCCCTCAGCTAGTAAGTGATGAAGTTGGAATTTGAATCCAGGTTAGTTTGACTGCCAAACGTGTGTGCTTTCAGTTCTGCGATTGACAGTCATCTCCATCACCATCACCATCATCGTCTTCCCACTGATAGCACTGGGCCTGGCACATAATAAATTCTAGTTGAATGAATAAATGCACTACTGCCATCGTTATGATTATCACTTCCCCTTCTTGCTACCTAATAAAGCTTCTTTCTCACGCCTCTTGCCATAAGCATGTATTAAGTGTTGAAGCATCTAGTGCATCTTAACTTCTTCTGTATCTCCTGTGCTGCTAGCTAGCGCAGTCTTGACCTGTCAGCACTTAACGATAGACTCATTGACTTGACTTGTTGACCTTCACATTCTAGAATGAGGAAATGCACTCCAGCTGAGAGCTCAGCACACTTCCTGGAAGAGGGCACACAGCTTGAGCCTGAGGACAAAGCTGTCACTCTTCACATCTCCAACCAAAAGTTTAAAGCTAGTCTGGTAGAGTAGAAAGAACCCTGAACTTGAGAGCCAAAGCTCTTGGTTTATGTCCTTTTGCATTGATTTGCAAAGTAATTTTGGGCAAATCCCATTATATCTCTTAGTCTGTTTCTTCATGTGTGAAAACAAGAGAGGTAATATTTTTTACTTTCTTCACAGATTGGTATGAAGGCTTATATAGGATCATGTGTGTGAAATTGCTTTCACTCTGGGAAGTCTTCCACATGGGCAAGGCATTCATGTTATTAAAAATAGAGGGAATAGAGCCATGAATTAATGAAACAACCTATCCTCTTCCTGCTGCTGCTGCTGCTGCTAAGTCGCTTCAGTCGTGTCCGACTCTGTGCGACCCCATAGACAGCAGCCCACCAGGCTCCCCCGTCCCTGGGATTCTCCAGGTAAGAACACTGGAGTGGGTTGCCATTTCCTTCTCCAATGCACGAAAGTGGAAAGTGAAAGTGAAGTCGCTCAGTCGTGCCCGACTCTTAGCGACCCCATGGACTGCAGCCCATCAGGCTTCTCCGTCCATGGGATTTTCCAGGCAAGAGGACTGGAGTGGGGTGCCATTGCCTTCTCTGATCCTCTTCCTACTCCTCCTCATATTTTGCTAAATCATAGATCTCAAGTTCACTCTCCTCTCTTTAGAGCTATCTTGGATTCTAACATCCTTTGTGTATGCGTACACAGTCTGTGTGTGTGTGTGTGTGTGTGTTTGTGTATGTAAGAGAGAGAGAAGAAAAGAAAAAAGACAAGGAGACTTGTCATATTATTCTGGAATTCTGGAAAGCATGTCCGAAAGGGATCTCAGGATTTGACTGGTACACATGCAGCTCTTATTTGATGGTGTGCTATTTTAAACAGTTCTCAGTTGGGAGGCTGGCAGCTCTGATTGCTTTTCAAAGCCCTGTCTTTTATCACCATCGTTTTCTTCATGCATAAATCCGGTCTGCATCCCCACCTTCTGTTTCCTTTCTGTCTTTGAGCTGAGAAGTAAGCAAGAGGCAATTTAGTAGCTGGACTGGAGGGGGACTGGGTTGCTTTAGAGAGATCCTTGGTTAATTGACTCGTTTGTTTTCAGATGAGTCATGTTCAGTCTGAGTTTTCCCTTAACTAGATGTTGGTGGTGGGTTTTTTCCTTGTTATGCTTCTTTCTTTTCTTGTTTCTTTGTCAGGCATAATCAGTATTGGTTTTGATGGAGCACCAGCCTGACTTTGTAGGGAACTGTCTTTATCTTCTTTCCTGAAATTAGAAGGAGAAATGCCACACTTGGCTGCATTTGGATGAGGGCTGAAATTCTAAATCCCCAGCTGTTCTCTTCCCCAAGGTCAAGCTTAGCCAAATCTTTCTAACGCCGTATTTTCCTGTTCCCCCGCCTCATCTGCCCAGAGATAGTTAAGGCTCCTAAGGCGATCCTTTCAAACAGGTGTTTACATTCTTAAATTTCTAATCTGGATATTTCTGGAAACAGGTAAACAGAGCCTCTGAATTCAGCAGAAAGGTTTGAGCAGCAGGGGATGGGAAATTTACCTGCAGAGCAAAAGACTGAATTAAGGTTTGGCAGCCGTCAGTTGATAGAGGAACATAAACTGTTGAACACAGCTCCTGACACCGAACTGGTCTCGTAAGTGTTTATGGGTGAAGGGAGGAAGGGAGGCTGGAAAGAACTGAGGGGAGGGAAGAGGGACACCTCCCTTACTGACTCCCTGTTCCCCGGATGTAGATGCCGGGTTTCAGAGGCCTCGGTCTAGGTCTGCCTTCTCCCTCTGCTCATCCTCTCTAGACTCAGGCTGCTCAAAATGAGCTCTGCATCTGCATCACCTAGGAGCTTCTTAGATACCTACACTGTCAGGCCCTGCCTCAGACCCACTAAATCAGAATCTGCATTTTAACAAGATTCAAATGCCCATGAACCCATCTACTCTTACAGCTTCCAGTATGTGTTTGCTGGTGACCTCTAAACGTGCTTATGTAACCCTGCTGCTCTCAGGAATGTCAGATTCATGCCTCTAAATGTCTACTGCCTGCTGGGCCCTCTTCCTTGAAAGCTGACATGGAGTCATGTCAAACTTTGTAGGACTAAAAGACAGCTCTTGAACCTCAGAACTACTTCTCTATTTTTACTCTTCTCCAGAAATGTCACTGCCCCCCACAAAGATCCTCAAGCCCCAAATGTGCACGTTACTATTCATTTTTCTCCTTTCCTCACCTCCACATCCAGTTTACCAGCTAGTCTGATGCATTATTCTTCTAAGTGTTCAACCCTCTCATTTCTCTATTCTCACTGCTGTAGACCTAGCCCAAACACCCATTTTTGATTTGAATTACTATTCCATTTTATCCCCATTTGCCAAAAGAAATTTGCCACTAAAGAAATCCAACCTTTGTCTCCTCACTTCACTGCTTAAAATCTTCCAATGGGTTCCTATCATCTAGAATATAATAAAAAGAAATAATTACTTCAGTGAAAAATTCCCAGGAGATCTGTGGCCTAGCTACATCTCTGACCCAAACTTCTATATTTGCCCACTCTCCTACTGGGCTCCACCCAGAGCTTCATCTTAGGGTTTCTGTATGAGCTGTTCTCACTATCTTGAATGTTCTTTCTTGATCTTACTATACTAGTTCTGTTAACTCAAATCACAGCCCAAATGTCAGCTCTTTAGAACAACCTTTCTTGATCATGTAATGTAAATTTGCTTCAGTTACTTCCCCTGAGAATCAACTGCATGATTCCCATGAGAATCACTGATTTTGTAATGTTTGTTGTTACATACACATAAGTATATTTTTATATTTCTCCCTTTGAATGTAAGCTGCTTGTAAAAAGATCTTGAGTGTCCTATACCAGCTGTGGTGTTATGACACACAAACAAGCAAGGCTCCTGCAGATTTTAGACAACATATAGACCAGTACTATCATTATACTTGTAGATTATTGAATAGGAACTTTGCTGGTTGCCCAGGATTGGCAATGAGAACCCAAAGTTCATGTCAAAGGGAATCAAGTGCCAAGTGAATGAGGGCAGACATTACTTTGAGGACCTTGGAAACCTCAATGTTTATCCCAGTTTTCATTTCCATCTGTTTCTACAAACCTTGCATTAATAAAAGACTGAAGAGGAGAGGAGTTGCTGGCTAGGGAGGAATACTGTGATCTTTTCTTTCCCTCTCTCGAGGCTATTCCCTCCAGCTAAGAGAAGTATGACAGAGATTGGGGTGCTTTCAAGAGGGGAAATTGGGATCTCATTTCTGGTTATGCAGTTTATCACTACAGTGGACTGGCTTTATAAGCAGGGTGCTCTTAAGACTCTGCATTTGCCTAAGATAGAATCGGGCTTCCCTGGCGGCTCAGTGGTAAAAGAATCCACCCACCAAAGCAAGAGACATGGCTTCGATCCCTAGGTTGGAAAGATCCTTTGGAGAAGGAAATGACAACCCACTCCAGTATTCTTGCCTGGGAAATTCCATGGATGGAGGAGCCTGGCAGGCTACAGTTCATGGTGTTGGAAAAGACTCGGACACAACTTAGCAGCTAAACAACAACAACGATGGAAGCATCACTTGGTTTTATACAACAAAGAGGAAATGAATGGCGACCTAGAGTTAGTCAAGAAAAAAAGAGGGAAATAGCCCTAGGTAAGAGATTCTTACACTATACTGTACCCACCATCCCAGAGGAGGAATAGGGGGAAGTGGAGGTGTCTAGAGATCATACAAGCCTTCTCTTCACCCACAAGTTCCTCATACCCAGGCCTGCTAGGTCAGGAGTGAGAGGAAGAAGTGAGCATCAAGTTGGGGTGAGAAAATTGATCCAAACCTGGCTGGACATTTTAATTCGTGAAAGTGACCAGGAAAATCAGAGGTCTGTAGGACAGTTATTAAGGGGTAGATTCATCTGAGCTTGAGGGAAAAGAGTGATGGGAGAAAAATAAAACTTCCTTGGTTGCATTCCATCAAGTTCAATCTGGTCAATAAACTAGCTGCAAATTTCCACTGATAGCCTACAAAGTATCCAATCCACCTAGAGATAATTAAGGGTTGAACCATATAAACTTCTCATTCATATTTACCACCGTATAGTAAATCTGAAATTGAACTGGTCCACTTTTCAGGTGGAGACTGGCTGGTGAGTTTGTCTAAAGGCTCTTAAAGGGATCGTATCAAGGAAAACCGAGTTGTACATTTGCTTCTGTGTTTCCTTTTAAAGTTTGTTTGAAGTCTGTCTGAAATCTCCTGACAATCTGGAACACTTTAGATCAGAAACCACTTCTTATTTATTATTAAATATTTAGTTTCTCAAATAAACCACTTAAAAAGATTTATTTTTATTTTTGGCTGTGCTAGGTCTTCACTGCTGCACCCAGGCTTTCTCGGTGGGTAGGGGCTACTCTCTAGCTGCGATGCGCAGGCTTCTTATTGCTGTGGCTGCTCTGGTCATGGAACACAAACTTGAGGGATTGCAGGCTTCCGTAGTTGCAGCTCTCAGGCTCTCGAGCACGATCTCAGTGGTTGGGACGCACGGGCTTAGCTGCCCTGTGGCTTGTGGGATCTTCCTGAACCAGGGATCAAACCCATGTCCCCTGCATTGGCAGGCAGATTCTTAACCACTGGACCACCAGAGAAGCCCCATGAACCAATTTTTATTTCATAATTTCTTATCACACCTAGGAAAGGACCTGGCATATAAGAGACATTCAGTAACTATCCATGCAGGTAATGAGGAAAGGAATTTATTGATTCAGTCTGATTATTATAGCCAGGCTTTGCCCAGGTGAGTTTTTAGATGAAAAATCAACTAATTGAGGGTAGGGAGGTTAGGATGCACATTGCAATGATGCTATTCCCCGGTTGTATGAATTTGGGCAAATAACACATTTTTCTGAGCTTTGGTCTTCTCACCCATAAAATAGCAACATCTATTCCTATGTCACAGGTTGTCATGTGGGTCAAATGAGGTGGCACATATGAGAGCAGTTTCTCATATGTGCCACCTCATTTGTTTCTTTAAAAAAAATTTAAACATCTCTTTTAACATCTGTTTCTTTAAAAAAAATTTTAAAGTTGATTTGTCGTATTTCCATTTTCACTCAATTCAAGAAATTTCCTTTTATTGATTTATTTATTTTTTGGCTGCAAAGCATGTGAGATCTTAGTTCTCTGCCCAGGGATCAAACCCCCACCCCTCCTACAGTGGAATCTCAGAGTCTTAACCTGTGAACCTCCAGGGAAGTCCTCAGAACATGTTTGTGAAGCTGTGGAATAGAGCACAATCTTCCTGGACTCTACTATCCATGATGGTCTGACAAGCATCCCCTCCTCTCTCTCCCTCCCTCCTCCTCTGTGTCCTCCTAGATTATAAGGCAGGCTGAATCTGCCCTCTCAGACACATGAGAGATACGTGTGAGTAGGCCGAAAGACCTTTAAGAAAAGACCAATATTTGCATATCTATTATAACTACTCACTGTTCGACTTGTTTCATTACAATTTCTATTTGGATAATATGTAAGGTCAATACTGTCACTGTTCTGGAAAATTCATTTTTTATTAAAGCAAAATGCACTGTATTTATAGAGATAACACCTTAAATGCTACAAGAGAAGGTGCACCAATTACACTGGCTCCCTTGATGGGGCAGGTTTACTTGCTCCATGCTTTATAATACGTTACAAGAAGAGGGATCTTCGCTTGTATCAGTCTCAAGTGTTATCCTTTGGCTGCATGTAAAATAGGACTGATGCCTTGACCATCTTTTTTAAACCTGGGAGCACTGAGATAACCACATAGAGAAAAGGAAAGGGAAAAACAGAAATAAGAAAGGTCCCTTGTCTGCACTCTGACACCCATTTATTCCCACTGAATTTCTATCAGTTTCCTCATGAGCTGCTTGCTTGTCTCTCCCATTAGACCATGAGCCACCAGATAACAGGTACAGTGTCTGGCACCTACTAGAGGCTCAATAAGTGTTTGTTGAAATGAGTGGAAATGAATGCCTGACACAAAGTAAGAGCTTGAGAATAGTCTGATGGCTTGCTTTTCTCTTCAGGAGATAAAATGGCATAATGAAGGGAAAATACCCAGACTTCAAGCCAGGAAATCTTGAATTCAAATCCTGGTTTTTATCGCTTACTAGATATGTGGAAGTTTATTTGGCTCAGAAGAATTCAGTTTCCTTTTTTCATTAAACACGGGGAACACTTGTAATGATTATAGTTCCTGGCACACAGTAGATAAAAAATGCATTATAACTCCCATTCCCATCCCTTCTTTCTGACTAACAAAGAAGAAAGTAGAATTGTTGGTATTTTCTTACTTGTCCTTCTATTCTACCTACATTAACAAACGTAATTGAAATAGAAGTCTGTGTGTGTGTGTGTGTGTGTTTTGTGGTATATTCTACAAAGGCTTTAAGTTTATTTTGTTTTGTTTTCCCCATCCACTAATTTCCAACTCAATGAACAATTGGCCAGGCTTGTTATTTTGGTATGGTGAGGTCTAGGGTTCCTAAAGCAGGATCTTATAGACAACTAGAGTCTGTGACAGAACTAGTGTGAATGTAGCAGTGGGTGCTCTAATTATTCTTAGTATGTCAAGAGGCTTAAGGGAAGGAATGTTTACCTGTTTTGAAGTTTCACTTGCTAACTCAAATGGCAAATCTTTGCTTGGAAGGAAATCAATTTGAAACTATAACTTTGGTTATTTCCTAGTGATCAAGACCTCAATAGATGTTTTATTTTGTTTTGAATCATTATAATAATGGTAATATGTTTTATTTATACCCTAAAAATGAAGTTTATTTGAGAAATTAAATATTTCAAAACATGGAATTCATGAAGTGGGCATGAATGAAGAAAAGGACCTTTGGGAAAAGAGTTGTCTGAGTTTCCTAGGCTACAACCAGGGTTGCAGCATAGTGTAGCTCCAGATAGAGATGTTTACTAGGCTACAATGTGGTGGCGCCTCTTGGAGTTGGGTAATGTATCAGTCTCCATCAAACTCATTTTTTTTTCTGGTAGTCTCTTATTACTGTGCTAGAATGAGGTAGAAAGAGCAGAGTTTGAAGAGCTAGAACTGGCATGCGTTAGCTGCTGCCCTTGATCAAATCTCTACGTGCTGACTCTATTTGTTCATCCCTAGGTGGCGGTTCCTTTGTCTACAAATGTTAGATACACAACTGATGTCTGTCTACTCAGAGTTTGAGCACATGGATGGGTAACTAATTCTATTTCTTCATCAGCATTTTTCAATCTTCAATAACCATTTCTTACTATTGCTAATAGGAAGGGGATTACAGGCTTAATTTCAAGTATGGCACTTGGATGAAGGTATCAGCATGTACACATGGATCACCTCTTTCCAGCACAAATGAATTTGGAGGAGGCAGGGGAGGTTTCTGGGCACAAAAGGAAAAATGAATGTTTCTGGAGAGGAAAGCAGTGCTTCTCACATGTGTCCACTGGAAGACATGCCATCCCCATGCTATCACAGTAATCCTGCGCGTCAGGACAAACTGAGACATGTCTGGGATCAGTGGGTGCCCTGGGCAGGCCAACAGTAAGGCATCCCCTCACATCGATGGATTTAAAGGAGAGGCTGGTGCTACAAGGTGGAGGAACAAAGAAGGAGAGCCAGTGATGGGTGTGGCCAGTTGCTCCTCATTTTTCTGAACAAGTTAATAGTTTCCCTCTGGCCCTGAACTTGCAAGCCCTCCCTACTAGCTTCCTCACTCATGTGCCCATGTCCAGGAACAGCCCTGAAGTTCCCTAGATTCACCCTCTTTAGACGCGTTCATCCAGAAAGACTCTAGTGGTCCCTTTATGGATCTCAGCAGCCCCACTCCTTCCCAAGAAGATCACAATTGACCTTCCCGCCTTGTACTGTGTTCCACATTATGAGCATTCTGGTTAAAGTTCTCTTGCTTTTTAGTGTGGCCCCTCTTTCTAGTGTGGCCCCTGCTTTCAGAGTTGTTACTGATGAATGAGAAGGCCAGGAGCTATTTTATCCTATGACCCACCTTTGAACTTTCTCAGTTGTTTCTTATATTTGACCCTTTGAAGGTTGGGGCCATGATTATATCTAGGCTTGTGCAAGAACCCTGCTTAAGTTTAAGGTGTGAGCACCTTTCTTTAATAGTATACCTGTTCCCTTGAAGTAGTCAGGTCCAGAAGTTGAGCTAGAGAACCTCACTTTGGACTGGTCTTGGATAGTTACTGCTGACAATTGATATTGACAACACTTTTCCCAAAGGCACTTCCTCAGGCCCCTTGGCTTGCATCCTGGAATATGGGAATATGATTCTAAGGCACTGGGTACCACTTCATGGAACTAACAGAAAAGCAGGGATTCAGGCTAAGGAGCTCAGATACTCAAACCAAGACCAAGGTTCTAGCACCACCAGCGTCCTCACGTTATGTGCCACTGAGATCCTGGACTCACAAATTTCCCGAGTAGGAGCAGTTTACATTTCTCAAGACTTGAGTGGGCTTGTACTGCAGGAGGGGTACAAGGTGCCCCCTTGGAAGTGAAGATGCCTGTGGAGTGTGAACCAGATTCTCTTCTCACTCAGAACCCTGTTCTGAACTCACTTTTCCATAAAACTTCCCCAGATGAGCTGCAGCCAGCCAAGCAGTCCAATCTCCCTAACAACATCTTGATGGTCTAAATCAAGGTTAGCTACCTTTCTGAAGTTTCCTGCCAAGTCTTCCTTTGTTCATTCTAATTCAGGGTCTGAAAACCTTTTAAGAGTGGCATGCTAAAGACTTCATTTATTCACTTTAATTGAGGGTTTCATGTGCCAAAAAATGTTCCAACATGTGTAAAGTTTCATTGTAGCGTGAAACAAAAATCACTATATAAGCACACCATTAGAATCACAGAATCAAAATGCTGGATGATTGAGTCCAAAGACCTCAATTTAAAGATAGGGAAACTGAGGCCTCAATAGGACAAGGGTTTTACCTGAGGTCTCATAGCCAAGTTAGAGGCAGACTCAAGATCTTCAATTTGAAGCCTACTTAATCTTCAATTTCCTTTTTGTTATATCACTGTGTTTTTAATAGCAAATTTGAGCCTGAAACAATAGAACATCTGCTGTCAATACCGAAAAAATGAAAACCTGAAACAAATTGAGGAGGACTTTTTTTTTTTTGGTAATTCTTAACAAGGATTTCTCCAGTATTGAGAGACTTCTAGTCTCATGTGATTTAACTAATCTCAGGAGAAGGCTTTGATTTGGTGGAAAGACCATAGATTTCCTTGGAAGTCTGATAGACTGAGTTTGAATTCAGTTCAACCACTCTATTTTGTAATCTTCAGGACATTACTTAACTTCTTTGAGACTCAGTTCATTCAAAGATAAACAGGGAAAAATAATAACCCTGTAGAGCTGTTAGAGGGTGTACTTGTCAGGGTTTTGTAGGAAATAGAACTCATAATTGGGTGGTTCCATAGATGGAATTTAATATAAGTTGGTCATGGGTTGGTAGAAGGAGCAACATAGCAACCTGGGGAAAGTGAGGTAATTCCAGGATTTGGAAGGGTAGGAAGCCCCTGGACTAAAGGCAGTGTGTAGAGCCCTGGTTTCAGAGCCCAGTGCTAGCCAGGACCTGGCAGGCTGCCATTCCTGGGCAGGCAGGCAGGAGCAGGAGGTACTGAGGAGGCTGCCTGGCGGGAACTCAGATCATGGTTTAAAAGGCTTACCTGGGGGCTACAGCCAAGCCTCTGCTTAAAGCAAAGAGGGTCAGGTGAGACATGCTCTAGACTTCTCTTTTCCTCCCTTCCTCCAGTCTCCCCACATTGCCTCCAATTAGCTAAACCTTGCCTTTTGGCAATGAGCCTTGGACTTGCAGTTGGTGAGGGTTAGCCTCCCTGTGGCAGAGAGTGGATTGGAGAAGGGTGAAAACTGTTGCTGAGAGCAAACAGGAGTTAAATGATTTCCTTCCTATTAAGCATCTAGCATTGTACACAAATAGTATCTCAGTACAGGAAATAGATACAAATGGAGATTCTCTGAATAAATAACAACTTCTCCAGAAGGTTATAGGTGGCATGGGGTCATAGAAAAGCAGAGAAAGCCCTTTGAAATACAGTGATGCTTTCTAACCATCAAGCATATGTAGACATCCTGTCTACCATATCCGGTCAAGCAACCACCAGTTTGATGAGCTCTAATGATAAGAAGCTCATTGGATTGGCTTACAAATAACATTCCTATCCTAGAACCTCTTACTAATGAGCTATGTGACAATGGGCAAGTCACTTAACCTCACAAGGCCTCAATAGTCTGGTGCAAAAATAGTTAGCCTCATCCCCCTTGTGACACAATTACTGTACTCCAGGACACTGGGTTGAACCTCAGAGGACTGTCCTCACCAGCTGGTTCAGAATTTTTTTGGTCTGAGTGTGGTAACTGTCAACTGCCCACCAAGGTCAAGATGGCTGAGACTAGCTTCCTATATGCACCCTATTCATAGCAATCATCACCATCCCCTGTGTTTTAGAAAACGCATCTCTTACATATTTGGGCTTCTGTGATAGCTCAGTTGGTAAAGAATCCACCTGCAATGCAGGAGACCCCAGTTCAATTCCTGGGTCAGGAAGATCCGCTGAAGAAGGGATAGCCTACCCATTTCAATATTTTTGGGCTTCCCTTGTGGCTCAGCTGGCAAAGAATCCACCTGCAGTGCAGGATACTTGGGTTCAATCCCTGGGTTGGGAAGATCCCCTGGAGAAGGGAAAGGCTACCCACTCCAGCATTCTGGCCTGGAGAATTCCATGGACTGTCCATGGGGTTGCAAAAAGCCAGACACGACTGAGCAAATTTCACTTTCACATTCGTCACATATTTAATCTTCAGACAATTCCATGAATCGTTTGTTGAAACAGATGATTTTGAAGCACAGAGAGGTTAGGTAAGTTGCCCAAAGTCAAACAGTTAACAGGCGGCAGACTCAGGTGTGAATTGAAATCCAATTCCAAATTTAGTCCTTTCGCTTACGGATGGCCCTCTGCTCCGCCAGTGTGCCTGCTGAACTCTTGAGTTTCAAATGTTTCCACACATGATATTCATTGTTTCCTTTTAACAGGCAGTTGTTCTTGTTTTCCCTTATGTTTAAGTGAGGATGCTTGAGGTCTAATGTGGTTAAATGACATGCCCACAGTTGGGATTCCCTGGTGTCTCAGAGGGTAAGGTGTCTGCCTGTAATGCAGGAGATGTGAGTTCGATCCCTGGGTCAGGAAGATTCCCTGGAGAAGAAAATGGCACCCTACTCCAGTATTCTTACCTGGGAAATCCCACAAATCGAGGAGCCTGGCAGGCTGCAGTCCCATAGGGTCACAAAGAGCTGGACACGACTGAGCAACTTCACTTTCACTGTCACACAATTCACTGGACAGGAATGTTATTATTTTTAACCCAATAAGCTTCTCATCACTAGAGATAATCAAGCTAGTGGTTGCATGCCAGGATATGGTAGAACAGAGGCCTACCTATGCTTGATGATTGGAAGAATCATTGTACTTCAAAAGGCTATCTCTGGAACCCAAGTTTTTTTCTTTTCTTTCTTTTTTTACAATTTTACATTTCATACTCTATAATTGTTACGTATATTGTATGTATTTGGCTGCACTGGGTCTTAGTTGCAGCATGCAGGATCTTCCATCTTTGTTGTGGCGTATCCCAGGGACAGGGGAGCCTGGTGGGCTGCCATCTATGGGGTCGCACAGAGTCGGACACGACTGAAGTGACAGTTGTACCATGTGAATTCTTAGTTGGGCATATGGGATCTAGTTCCCTGACCAGGGATCGAACCTGTGAATCCTGCCTTGGGAACACAGAGTCAGCCACTGGACCACCAGAGAAGTCCCTGGAACCCCAAGTTTCTGAAGAACACTATTCAGAGACGCTCCATTTTTGTCTATTTCCTGTATGGAGATACTATGTAAGATGTTATTTGCAAAAATGGTTTCAGGGCTTTAAAACAAGAGCAAATTGACTGAGTGGCTTTAAAAATCTTTTTTTTGTTGTTAAAGCTCTGGTTACACAATACCATGAAATAACAAGCACCAGCATGCATTGCTATTAAAACTGCCATATGGGGGTCCTGTGTGGAGGATAGGATCCCCTCATAAAAGCTGAATAAACAGCTATTTTGAGTTCAGTGGGTGATGGCACAGGGGCCTTCATTTCCGCTCTGGCCAAGGAAAATTGTGATCAGGTTGCAGGCTGCCTGCCCATTCATCTGCAGCAGGAAATGGATTTAGCGTCTGCATGGGCCGGACTCCTGTATTCATCATCGAGTTAGGCCTAATCAAAATGTTTTCCGTTTCACCTGGCAAGTGCAGAGGGCTTAAAGGAGGGTCTGAGTGATGGTGTTGGGGCCCCATCACTTTCTCATCACTGAGCTGCAGTTGTTAAAAGTCTCATTCTTCCTCAGTGTCTCACTCAGAGCTGAGACAGCCAATCTCCCAGTGCCCCTCCCCAGCTCCCTAGCAGCTCTCTTGGCAGCAGCAAAAATCTATGGAATTGACCCAGGAAAGGGGAGGGAGGAGGGCAGATCGTGACCCAAGGAGGGCTCAAGTCAGGGGTAAAGCTCAGAACTGATAAATGAAATGAACCTCCAAGGGGGAGCCTCCTTGGATAATGAGGGGCTGCAACCTCCTGGGATTGGGGGAGGATGGGGAGGGGAGGGCAGAGGTCCTCTTAAGCGTGGGGAGAGCTTAGGAGGGAGATTGGAGTAACTCAGTTCCCTGGTGGAAAACAGAGGTGGGGGGAAGGGGCTGCTGATTAGAAAGAAAATGTGACAGCCATGCAAAGCTTCCAGTTGGATTTATGCATTATTCCTGGGATGCTGGGAGGAGGGTTCTTGACAGCCCCCATTAGAGGAGGAGAAATGGAGGAAAGTAAGCATTGTTCTGTTAGGGGAACCCCCAAGACTAGGGACAGGAAGAGCCCCTGCTGAATTCATTACTGAGGGAGTACTGTTTTCATGAGAAAAACAATGCAGAAATTCTCCCACTTTGATGCAGCAAATTCAGATTTGGACTGTACCAGAGTGAAATATCCCCATGTGGCTTTCAGTATCCAAAACAGACATAATTCTTTTGCTTTGCTGGTGTTATAGGTGGCATGGGAATAGTGAGAAAGCAGGAGCCTGCAGCTGAATTTGGTTTGGCTGGGAAATGAGTTGTTTCAAGTAGCGATTAACAGTACTCAGAGAGTCTCTTGGACAGCAAGGAGATCAAACCAGTCAATCCTAAAGGAAATCAACCCTGAATATACATTGGAAGGACTGATGCTGAAGCGGCAGCTCCAATACTTTGGCCACCTGATGTGAAAAGCCAGTTCATTGGAAAAGACCCTGATGTTGGGAAAGATTGAGGGCAGGAGGAGAAGGGGGCGACAGAGGATGAGATGGTTGGATGGCATCATCCACACAATGGACATGAATTTGAGCAAACTCTGGGAGGCAGTGACGAACAGGGAAGCCTGGCACACTGCTGTCCACGGGGTCACAAAGAGTTGGACACGACTTAGCAACTGAACAGCAACAACAAAGACAGGCCAAGCACTATGGTCCTTGTTTTCAGGTGATGGAGAAAGAGCCACAGATGTCTTTTGAGCAGGGTAGTAAGGAGATGAGAGCTATGCCACAGAGGATAATCCTGGCAGCCCAGTGGAGGGGGGATTGAAGGGACTGAATGGGACTTTTTACCTTTTCATTCATTGATGAGCAAATGTATCTATTGGATGCCAGACAGGGAGTCCCTTAGAAGCCAGTGACAACAGTAGTGTAAGGGAAAGGTTAAGAGCTCCAGCCTGCCTGGGGAAGAATGGTGAGGGGCTGGTTGAGAATGAGAATATTTTGAGTGTTTGATGACAGCCTATGTTGTGCCCAACACACATCACCTCGTTTTACCCATGCAACCATCCAGCAAGATAAGTATTAACGTTCCCTGTTACAGATGAGAAAACAGGCTCAGTGATGTTAATTAACCTCTCAGCATGACTGCAACCAACATGCGCATTTCATCTGCCAAGAAAAGAGAAAAGTCTCCCTTTTTCATCCACTCACCTCGGGTTGGCATCATTTTTCCTCTGGAGATAAGAGGTTTTTACATTCAGAAGGGCCTTTTTGATTCCCTTGGTCTCCCTTTCCCATTTTATGGAAGAGAAGACTGAGGCAGGGAGTAGAGACAGAGACAGCTCAGGTCTGAGTCCTCTCATTCTCCTTGTCCGTGTGAACCATTCTCTCATCTGAGGCTCACACCGTGCTCCCAACAGGCAGGAAATTCACTTACATTGATTATGTTCCTGGAGCAGGGCTAATGTCAGATGATGTGCAGAGATGATGTGATTGTCTAGAATCCATCCTGTTCTTCTCCACCCCACTGGGAAACCAGTGTTGCCTTTCATTTCTTTTATCTCGTATGCTTAATGATCTTCATGTTTATCACCACAGATACTTTCTTTATATCACCTACTGTGTGCTCAGGAGCCCCCTTCTTTAATATCAATTAATTTAACCCTTAGAATAACTTTATGAATTGAACAGCATTATTATTTTTTGCCTGTATTCATTTTATTCTATAATTCTTTTTTTATTGACGTATAGTTGATTTTACAATGCTGTGTTAGTTTCAGGTGTACAACAAAATGATTCAGTTACATATATACATGTATATTCTTTTCAGATTCATTTCCACTATAGGTTATTGCAAGATATTGAGTATAATTCCTTGGGCTATACAGTAAGTCCTTGTGGGTTATCTACTTTATAAACAGTTGTATACCTGTTAATCCCAATCTCCTACTTTATCCCTCCCCCCTGTCCCCTTTGGTAACCATAAATTTGTTTTCTATGTCTGTGAGTCTGTTTGTTTTGTAAATAAATTCATTCGCATCATCTTTCTATACTCCCCATATAAGTGATACCATATGATACTTGTCTTTGTCTTTGACTTACTTCACTGTGTATGATTATCTCTAGGTCATCCATGTTACTGCAAATGACATTATTTCATTCTTTTTATGGCTGAGTAATATTCCATTATATACACACACCACATCATCTTTATCCATTCATCCGTTGACAGACACTCAGGTTCCGTGTCTTGGCAAATATATTAGGTTGGTGTAAACCTAATTGCAGTTTCAGACCATGAATTTTAAATCATTATAACTAGGCTCAAACACATCTTTATTAATCAAAAATAGGAACCATTACAATCAGCACATTTTTGCCCATGAGAAATAAGTTTGTTCATTCCTATAGCATAAAAATCTGTGCTTTGGGATTTGACAAACTGTTTGAAAGCATTTTCTGCCTCCTGCTGGTGGTGGAAGTGTCTCTCCTGCAAAAAGTTTTTGAGATGCTTGAAGAAGTGGTAGTTGGTTGTCAAGAGGTCAGGTGAATACGGCGGATGAGGCAAAACTTCATAGCCCAGTTCAACTTTTGAAGTTTTGGTTGTGTGATGTGTGGTCAGATGTTGTCATGGAGAAGAATTGGGCTCTTTCTGTTGACCATTGCTGGCTATAGGTTTTGCAGTTTTCAGTGCTCTCATCGATTCCTGAGCATACTTTTCCGATGTAATGGTCTCACCAGGATTCAGAAAGCTATAGTAGATCAGACTGGCAGCAGACCACCAAACAGTGACCATGACTTTTTTTTGGTGCAAGTTTGACTCTGGGAAGTGCTTTGGAGCTTCTTTGTTCAACCACTGAGCTAGTCATCACTGGTTGTCATATAAATCCACTTTTCACTGCACGTCACAAAACAATCAAGAAATGGTTTGTTGTTGCATAAAATAAGAGAAGATGACACTTCAACATGATTTTTTGATTTGTGGTCAGCTCAAGATGCACCCACTTATTGAGCCTTTCACCTTTCCAGTTTGCTTCAAATGCCAAACAACTGTTGAATGGTTGACATTAAGTTCTTCAGCAACTTCTGTAGTTGCAAGAGGATCAGCTTCAATTTGGTTGGTTCTCAATTTGACATTGTCAACTTCCGATGACCAGCCACTACACTCCTCATCTTCAAGGCTCTCGTCTCCTTTGCAAAGCATCTTGAACCACCACTACACTGTACATTCATAGCAGTTTTGGGCCAAATGCGCTGTTGATGTTGCAAGTTGTCTCTGCTGCTTTACAACCCATTTTGAAATCGAATAAGAAAATCACTCAAATTTGCTTTTTGTCTAACATCATTTCCCTAGTCTAAAATAAATATAAAAGAAAAAGCAAGTAATAAGCCATTAGCAAAAAAACATTAAGTGAGAAATGTGCATTAAAATGATGTACAACATAGCCACATTTAAAAATGTATTCCAACATCAAACGCCAAAGTTCAACAATGCAAAACTACAATTACTTTTGTACCAACCCAATAAATAGTATGAGCAACATTGTTTTGACAGCTGAGAAAACAGGCTCAAAGAGGTTAGATAATCTGCCTGTGGTCATGCCACTAGGAAGTGGCACAGCAAGGTTCAGACTCAGGACCATTCCAAAGCCTCCTTCATGAAAAGTGGCACCGCTCCTGTATATGGGGGCTTCCTTGTTGGCCCAGACAGTAAAGAATCTGTCTGCAATGCAGGAGACACTGTTTCAATCCCTGGGTCAGGAAGAATCCCTGGAGAAGGGGATGGCTACCTACTCCAGTATTCTTGCCTGGAGAATTCCATGGACAGAGGAGCCTGGTGGGCTACAGTCCATGGGGTCACATAGAGTCAGACACGACTGAGTGACTGACACATACACATACACACATACTCCTGTTTTTATGCCATTTTATTAATAAACAAACGTTTTGGAGTGCCTGCTTGTCACATGTCAGTGACAAGCACTGGTGACTCACGCCAAAGGCCAGAGATTCATCCTGTGCTCTCCCTGAAACCCTAAAAGGAAGGAGAGAGGCTAAACAGTAATGTTTCTAGTCTCTCTTAATAACGGATATAACACGTGTCCACAGCACTTGAGAGTTCACAAAGCAGTTCATAGTCATGATCTTAGTATACCCACACAACAACCCTAGGAAGCATACAACTTCTGTCCCTCTCTTCCCACGTAGAAGACAATATGGGAATTAGAGTGAACAGACTCATAGTACCTTCAATTAAGTGTAACTTTTTATGCTAATGAACCTGGCTTTGTTTGTTTTATTTGGTGCCTGGAACTTGCTTTGTTCCAGTGATGTTTGTACTTGATGGGCTATCAAGTTATAATGCTTTTGGCCTTGTTTTGCTCCTGTTTTGCTATTTGACCTTAAACTTAAGCCAAGTACCGGTGTTGACGATTGCAAAGGATTGTTTATTTTTTCTTTATTTTTATTTTTTTTATTATTTTTTTAAAATATTTAGGGCTCGGATTCTCCAGCACCGCCACGTTCAATACTGACACTTTAGCCATCGCCTCGTCGGGTCGCGGCTGAGGCCAGAGCTGGGGCCGAGCCGGCGGCTGGGTCCTGTCGGGTCAGCGGAGAAGCTCTGCCCAAATCCGCTCCCGCCTCCTCTGACCGTGATCTGAAGTGCCTTTTTCTTTCTTTTTAAACATAACCTTCACTCTATTTATTTTTGGCTGGTGTACCAGCCAAAAGATCTAAGATCCCCCATGTGGAATCTTAGTTCCCTGACTAGGGATTGAACCTGTGCCCCCTGTAGTGGAAGCTCAGCATGTTAACCACTGGACCGCCAGGAAGTCATGAGGGACTGTTTATTTTTTCAACATGCAACCTTAGGGAACAAAAAGAAAGATTTCCACTTTAAGTTATGTTGTCAAAGTCAGTAGGTGCAGTGTCTTTAGGGCTGTTAATCCTGTAAGTTCAAATTTACGGTTAGGTGACAAGTTGACATTCAGGTTGTCCTTTATCTGATCAAATATGGATAACGGCTTTTTAAACCAACAAACAAAAAAGACAGACTCACGTATGTTGTGTGAAGTGTGTAAGGCCACACAGTTAGTAGTGTCGTCTAACTTCCCTCCCACTGCTCTTCATACAGAACAACATGGATTCTTTCTCCTCCCAACTTTTTTCAGCAAAACCTAACCCTTCCTTTTAACTCTGTTGATAGCCTTTAGTCTCCCTTGTAGCTATAAGCTGAGATTGTGAGTTTCTCACAATAATCAGGCTGTCCATATTCATACTTTTCACACCTGTGATTCCTTATGTGGTCTTCTTTTCTCCGTTGGCTTTTGTGTGACTTGAGTGACCCCTGGAAACCATTCTGTTCTATTTCAGAGTGTAAGTCTAAGGAACTAAAACAGGCCCTATAACACACAAAGATCTCCCTTATTCTCTTTTCAGTTATTCATCCATCTATCCATTCATTTTATCTGCCCTCCCTCTCCCTTTCTTCCCTCCTCCCCTCCCTCCTTCCCTTCCTCCCTTTCATTTCAGTTTTCCTGACTTCCTCTCTTGCAACTATCCATACATTCATCCAATAAACAAATATTTACTGAGAATCTGCTACATATTGGATATTGTTCTAAGGACTAGGAAGATAGCAGAAATAAAAACATACAACTTTCTTGTTCTTATTATAGTAGAGCATACAAAATATAAGTAAGAAAGCATCTCAAAACTTCAGATAAAGATAATTGCAGTGAAGAAAATAAAATGATGAGGTAGAGCATGACTGCAGGATGATGCTTTAGTTTGAATGTTTAGGGAAGGCCTTTTTGGATTCAGAGATATTTGAACTCAACCAGCCCTTTCAAGATCTAGGGGGATGGTCTTCTAGGCAAAGGGAATAGGAATTATATAGGCAATCTTCTACCCACTCTCACTACAAACTTAATAAAGATTCACTTGTTATCCATAACGGCAGAAAAAGGGCAAGGATTCTTGCTGACCCAGATCCATTGTATAGAGAAAATGATGAAAGACAAAATTATTCAGGGGTCCTTCTCATGACCACGGGGAATGCAGGTGGCAAGGATAACATGGTGTGACCTAAGGGAATGAGCTTTGGGGAAAAATCGGGATGCCTAGGTTCTGTTCAGCTCCACAGTAACCTGTTGTGGTAGCATACAAAACTCTCTTTTCCAGTGCAACCCTTTATTTTCTTAAAAAAAAAAAAAAGTAGTTATAGTATTTTCACATAGAAACCGATGTGGAAACTAAGCAAACTAATAATGCTAAAATGTATTGAATGCTCTTATCATGCCGGGAATTATTCTAAGTGCTTTATATGCAACAGCTTTAATCCTCTCAACAATTCTATAAGTGCTGTTATTATCTAAATATTAAAGATGAGACGTTCAAAGCACAGGGTGGTTAGGTAATTTGACCTAGTCCCACATACAGTAAGTGGTGGAGCTGCATTCAGACCTAGGTCATCTGATTTGAGTGCCCTAGCTCTTAAGCCTTGTATAGTAATCCTTATCTCAAAGGGCAATCGAGCAGGTGACCTGGTTGAAGTCAGGAACCTTAACCCTCCCACCTCCTTCTTGTCTTCTTCCCAAAGATGTTCCCCTGAGCCCTGGACTCTGTGGGGAAAAGTTTTGAAAGTCTGAGGACAAGGAAATAGTAAAGGATTTTCCAGCCCTAAAAACTGTGGTTCCAGGAATAAGCAGGCCTCAACTGGCATCATGAAATGGGACACTAGAACCATTTCTCATCAGAGATCACAAGTGTCCTGGGAAAAGTGTATGATTAAGGATGGAACTAGGGCTTCCCTGGTGGCTCAGACAGTAAAGAATCTGTCTGCAATGCAGGAGACCCAGGTTGATCCTTGGGTTGGGAAGATGCTCTGAAGAAGGGAATGGCTACCCACTCCAGTATTCTGGCCTGGAGATTTCCATGGAACAGAGAAGCCTGGCAGGCAACAGTCCATGAGTCACAGAGTCAGACAGACTGAACAACTAACACACACACAGGGTTGGCACACATGTAGTGGTTATAGTCACAGAGTCAGACAGACTGAACAACTAACACACACACAGGGTTGGCACACATGTAGTGGTTAAGTGATTTCACCTGGTGAAATCCATGTGGTTTATGATCATTTAAGGTTTTCCAGGAGAGAATGATATCTGACTCTCTCTGACCCTTTTTGAAGCAGACTTGGGAGGAAAAGGGAGTGCAGTGTGATCAGGACACACTGAACTCTCCCCAGACCACCTCTGCTAATGCTTTCTCCTCTTTCATTTAGCCTAGAGGCAGTTTCCTCCCTCCAGTTTTCCAGATTGATATTATCACTTTGATTTATATGGACCGAGGGATTCTCCTTTCTATCCTGGGTTAAAAAAGGACAGGTTTTCTTAGCTCCACTGAACTGAGGTTAGCAGGGAGTATGGTGTGATTAAGCTCATGGATTATGAAGTCAGACTGAAGGAATTTAAATCCTAGTTATCTCTCTCGTAGCTTCTGGTCTTGAGTGACTTTTAACTTCTCCAGTCCTTAGTTACCTCATCATAATGAGGACAACATATTACCATGCTTAACTCATATATATATATATATATAAAATTGTTAGAATTGTTAAAAAATTAAATGTGATAATAAGTGTAAAGCACTTAGCATATTGACTGACATTTGGTAACTGCTCAGTAAACAGTCATTTTTTAAAATGATGCACATATTAGAAAGAGAGAAAATGGTATTTTTACTTAATACATATTCTTTACCAAAATTTAACTGAAATTTGATATTGGATGAGATTGGTTGGTCCAGTTTACATTTAGTTCATTTATTTAAAAAATGTGCTAAATATTAAAAATTACCAGGAATTTGATCAATGTGAAACAACAAAGAAAAAACATCATTTTACCCCACCCATCCCGTGTTCTTTATTTGACCTCACTCTTTAGCCATTTTTTCTCCATCTTTACATGCATTACCTATGTGGTACGGTAGAAAGTGTAACAGTCTTAGATTTGGGAAATCTGATTATAGATATACACTTAGTATTTGAAGATTGTGTGACACTGAATAAATAATAAAATCTCTTTGGAAATTCACCAATCTGTAGCATTTTGGACTGATACCAAAAATCACTTCCAAATCAAAGATTCTATGATCCCATGCTTTCCTTAAGTGGAAGTTGAAGGGTAATTGCATTCACCAGTGATCCCCAGTCTCTCCTTTGGTAGCTTTCATTATTTAATCCTTAGATATGATTAGATACTCCTGGGGAAAAAGCAAGCAAGCGTTGTAACGAATTAACTGATGTTCCTAGAGCCATCAGTTGTTGTTTCGCTGCCTGGCCATGTCCGACTCTTTGTGGCCCCATAGATTGCAGCACACCAGAGCCATCAGACCCAGGTTCAAATCCAAGTTACACTATGTAGCAGCCATGTGACTTTGGAGAAATTATTTCCACACTCTGAGCTTCAATTTTCTAAATTTTAAAATAAAGACAATAAACATATTAATCATGTATAGTTGTTGTAAGGACTGAATGAAAATCAATGTATATTTAATATTTTATACAGTCTTAACTTTATTATATGTCCCCTTACCATGATTTCTATGACATCATTTGTATACCTCCTCTATCCCATTCTGTACTTACATACATTCTAATTACTCACATATCTACATCTTTCATTGATTGTGAGCTCTTAGAGGGTACACACACTTTCCTCCTTTCCTTTGTCCAATGCCTGATCCAGTGCTACAAGTATCTTGACAAGTAATCAATAAATGTCTATAGAAACCAACTAAAGCATGTAGGTACATAGATTCATAAATGTTTCTCCCAATTTGTTTTCCAAAGACTAAAAACAGAAAAGAAAAATAGAACTGCCTAAGTGACTTCCTTGGTGGTTCAGACGGTAAAGCGTCTGTCTACAATGCGGGAGACCTGGGTTCGATCCCTAGGTTGGGAAGATTCCCTGCAGAAGGAAATGGCAACCCACTCCAGTACTCTTGCCTAGAAAATCCCATGGACGGAGGAGCCTGGTGTCCACAGGGTTGTAAAGAGTTGGACATGACTGAGCGACTTCACTCAAGCAAAATATGTACAGATGAAAAGGCATATTGTTGTATAAAAATTTCAAAGACTTCATCAATACAGAAAATAAAAATAAAGAAAAACTTAGTGTTCTAGGAGTACTTGGACAAGAGTGTCCAGCATCCTAGTAGAAGAGAACATGCCAACAGCCAATGCTAATTGATTCAGCACCATGGACAACCACACCATTATTTCAGTGGTGCCAAGAGCTGGGGCTGGAACACATGAGGCAAATGGGAGACTATTGATGAATCAATCTAGAGAGGTATGCAAGAGCCAAGTAAAAGAAGGTTTGGACAAAGCCTATCAGTAAAGTAGTATAGACAACCTTTATGCAGGGAGTGACATGGCCAGATTTTAACCCTAGAAAGAATACTTTGGATGATTGTATTTGAACAGCCAGTGTTAGAATACAAGAAATCATTTAGAAGAGAACTGCAACAGTTTGAGCAAACAGTTATGAGGGCATGAGCTGGGTATATGTGGTGGGAGAATGAGAGAAAAGAGAAAGTGTGGGAAATAATAAAGAAATGGAATTAGTGCTTTTTAATGGACACTGAAGCAGGGGTAGGAAGACTTTAGGACTTTTGTTTGGACTATGAGCTTTGCTATAAAGTATACTGGAGAGACAAGGAAATTGAGAGCTAAAAAATATTGAAGTCAGAGTTGATATATTCAGTTTGAGATGTTAGTGTGACATTCATAAGGAAGTGTCCAGTGAGCAGTTAAGTATACAGGTTTGGAGTTCAGAAGCAAGGATGAGATATAATGAACATTGAATGAAAATATGTTGTGCTGCTATATTATGCTAATCTGGCTCAGTTCAGTTCAGTTCAGTTGCTCAGTTGTGTCCAACTCTTTGCAACCCCATGAATTGAAGCACACCAGGCCTCCCTGTCCATCACCAACTACCGGAGTTCACCCAAACTCATGTCCATTGAGTTGGTGATGCCATCCAGCCAATCTCATCCTCTGTCAGCCCCTTCTCCTCCTGCCCCCAGTCCCTCCCAGCATCAGAGTCTTTTCCAATGAGTCAACTCTTCACATGAGGTGGCCAAAGTACTGGAGTTTCAGCTTTAGCATCAGTTCTTCCAAAGAACATCCAGGACTGATCTCCTTTAGAATGGACTGGTTGGATCTCCTTGCAGTCCAAGGGACTCTCAAGAGTCTTCTCCAACACCACAGTTCAAAAGCATCAATTCTTCTGCGCTCAGCTTTCTTCACAGTCCAACTCTCACATCCATACATGACTACTGGAAAAACCATAGCCTTGACTAGATGGACCTTTGTTGGCAAAGTAATGTCTCTGCTTTTGAATGTGCTATCTAGGTTGGTCATAACTTTCCTTCCAAGGAGTAAGCGTCTTTTAATTTCATGGCTGCAGTCACCATCTGCAGTGATTTTGGAGCCCAGAAAAATAAAGTCTGACACTGTTTGCACTGTTTCCCCATCTATTTCCCATGAAGTGATGTGACTAGATGCCATGATCTTCGTTTTCTGAATGTTGAGCTTTAAGCCACCTTTTTCACTCTCCTCTTTCACTTTCATCAAGAGGCTTTTTAGTTCCTCTTCACTTTCTGCCATAAGGGTGGTGTCATCTGCATATCTGAGGTTATTGAGATTTCTCCCGGCAATGTTGATTCCAGCTTGTGTTTCTTCCAGTCCAGCGTTTCTCATGATGTACTCTGCATATAAGTTAAATAAGCAGGGTGACAATATACAGCCTTGACATACTCCTTTTCCTATTTGGAACCAGTCTGTTCCATGTCCAGTTCTAACTGTTGCTTCCTGACCTGTATACAGATTTCTCAGGAGGCAGTTAAGGTGGTCTGGTATTCCCATCTCTTTCAGAATTTTCCACAGTTTATTGTGATCCACACAGTCAAAGGCTTTGGCATAGTCAAAAAAGCAGAAATAGATGTTTTTCTGGAACTCTCTTCCTTTTTCCTATTTATTGACTCATTCACAATCTCATTGGGATCTTGCTGATCACTCGTGCCCACAGGCATTGCCTATAGGTGGTAAATCTATAGCCTGAGGTCATATCCAAGATGACCAAATCATTGAGACACTTTTTAATCTTTTGAACTCTTCCAAGATTAGCCATCTTCAAAATTTCTCAGATTCTTCCTGATTCCACTTACAAATATCCAACTGTCTTGGCCATATTTTGCTAGAAGCTCAAGTACTGCTGTCTTTAAGAAGCTTCATATGTGCAGATATTCTAAAAGCTGCAACTCATGTTATCTCTCTGGCCATCCCAGAATCAAATATTCAAAAAACCTCAGGGCTAGGAAGTGCTTTTGCAGAAAAGTACATTTACTAATGAAAAATGTGAGGCCAAAGCAGAGAAAGTGACTTACTGAAGTTCCAATTCACTCAATAAAATGTTTATTTTACCATGTGCCAAGCACTTTCCTAGATCCTGGAAATACGATGGTCCCACTGAAAGATGTGGATGCTGCTGTGTTTTAGGGAGTTTATAGTGTACCAGGAGGGAGATAAACACTACTAACCAGGACACTGTCATATAGTCTAGGGAAGTAATAACTAAGTTAAGATTATATCTTTCCCCACTGCATAGAAAAAAAATCTCTTGGTGAGTGGCAATGTGTAGCAGAGCAAGGATTCTGATATCAGGTTTGTCTAACTCTTAATTCCAAGTCCTTTCCAATATATCACTTGTCTTCTTTATTAATGGATAATATAAATTGCTTATATCATAGTTGAAGAGTAGTTAAGGGCATGAATCAGATTACGTGGATTCAAATCTCAGTTCCTCATTTACTACCTCTGTACCTTGGATAAGTTACTCACCCTACCTGAATATTAAGTTCCACTCATCAGTAAACTGCAGATAATCTCTACTTCATTGGGCATGCTGTGTTTAATATATGATACTAATTTTATTTATTTTTATTTTTTAGTATTTTATTTATTGTTATTTATTTGGCTATTCTGGGTCTTAATTGCTGCATGGGCTTTTCTCTAGTTGCAGTGCAAGGGCTTCTTATTGGGGTGGCTTCTCTTGTTGTGGAGCATAGACTCTAGGGTGTGCAGACATCGGGAGTTATAGCACATGGGCTCAGTAATTGTGGCTCCAGGGCTCTAGAGCATAGACTCGGTAGCTGCAGCACACAGGCTCAATGAAGGCATGTGGGACCTTCCCAGATCAGGGACGGAAGCCACATCTTCTGCATTGGCAGGTGGATTCCTTACCACTGCGCCACCAGGGGAGCCCTATGATACTAATTTTTATGTTTTACATAAATTCCGGTGTTCTTTGGGCTTCCCATGTGGTGCAGTGGTGAAGAATCTGCCTGCCAGTACAGGAGATGAAAAAGACTCAGATTCAGTCTCTGGGTTGGGAAGATCCCCTGGAGCTGGAAACGGCAGCCCCTTCCAGTATTCTTGCCTAGAAAATTCAGTGGACAGAGGAGCCTGGTAAGCTACATTTTATGGGGTTGCAAGGAAATTAGACATGACTGAGGGGACACACACACACACACACACATAAACACAAGGTTCTTTACAATTCAAAAACTGGTCTCTATTGCTTTCTGCTAAGGGAAGCTGGGGATGTGAATAGAAGAGCACGAGACTGGGAACTAGAATTATTAGATTTTAGTCCAAGCTTCCATCCTTAATTGCTGTCAGTTTGGGGCAGTCATGTGACTTTTCTGGGCCACAGTTTTTCTATCCTCCAGTTGTAATCTCTAACGTGCCTTCTTTTTAACTAATGGACTATTATAAGGAAGATGGGTCTTATTTGGAAAGACCCTGATGCTGGGAAAGATTGAAGACAGGAGGAGAAGGGGATGACAGAGGATGAGATGGTTGGATGGCATCACCAACTCAATGGGTATGAGTCTGAGTAAACTCTGGGAGTTGGTGATGGACAGGGAGGCCTGGCGTGCTGCAGTCCACGGGGTCACAAAGAGTCGGACACGACTGAGCGACTGAACTGACGTGAACTGATAAGGAAAGACTTGTAAAAATAAGGCTTGACTCTCTCATATGTCAGTCACACTTTCCTCCTTTCCCTTAACTCTTAATTTCTGTACTTCAAGTTACCACGCATTGCTTTTATCCAACAAATAATGCTATGTGGGTAATGTACTACATTTGCTAGATCTGAATGGGGCTCAGAATATCTGGACATAAATTGAGGAAAAGACACTGGTGGCCACCCAGCTGTTTTATCACCACAGCCCTCAAAAGCACAACATTTTCATATACAATCTGGAGCAAGATGAAAATTTCAAACATCTGTTAAGATTCATCTTTTTCCAGGACCTACTATGTGCCAGATTTTTCCACCTATGGAAGACAACCCTGAGAAGTAGTCATTCCATTTCACAGATGAGAAAACTAAGCTTTAAAGTGACTTAATTGAGGTTGCATTAAGGGCACATATAAATTCCAGCTCAACTTCCTAGTCATAGTACATCATCCCTGTGACATGTGATTTTGTGACTTGGGATGTTGAGAAGCCCTACACCCTTTTCAGTATAGGCTCTTATATCTTTTCTAGATGAGGGAGAGACTATGATGATTAAAAGGCACAGGTTCACCTTAACCCAGCTTCTGCCTTTCATGAATCTGAGGCTCTGAAGTTGTATCATTACTCCAATAACCTCATCACTGGCATCCTTTCAGAGTGAGTGGAGTGGGCTTGGGGGAGTCGGTAGTGGAACCAAAAGAAGCTGAATTCAATACAAGCTAAACACCAGAGACTCCTGAACTGAAGGCTTTTTGGGTCAATGAACCTGGCTCATGAATGTGACATGTCTTCCCTTCTTTACTCTCATACTTGAACTTTTACTATGTCCTGGAAAAATTGGGGAATAGATGTCTATAGTACCTGATGAAAAACAATAGAAAGGAACTTTATGGGTGAGTTGGGAGAAGAACAGAGAGAAGATGGTTAAAGCAGAAAGCAGGAAACGCTAAGATTCTCTGAAAAATATATAAAAGCAACATTCTTTAGAGAAAAACTCCAGACTGTATTTAGTCAGGGATATGGGGCTTTCCTGGTGGCTCAGATGGTAAAGAATCTGCCTGCAATGTAGGGTACCTGGGTTTCATTCCTGGATTGGGAAGACCCCCTGGAGAAGGGAATGGGTACCCACTCCAGTATTTTTGCCTGTAGAATTCCATGGACAGAGAAGCCTGGCATGGGGTCATAAAAAGTCAGACATGACTGAGCAACTAATACTTTCACTTTATCTTTCTTTTACTGATCAACTCTCTCATTATTTTTATAGCTTTTACCATAGAGTTAGTAAAATCAATATTAGTTTGTTTCACAGAGTAGAAATAATCTTGAAAAACTTAGCTCTGATTAGAATTTCTAAAAGCAAATCCTATTCTTCCCTCTTAATTCAAATTATAAAATTGCAGATGTATTCAGCAGAAAAATATTGACCTAGGATATCATAAGATTATTCTTAAGATTTCAGGATATCTTATAAAATCCTGCATTCAAAAATTTCAATATTAATTTTAGAGTTAATAGCACTGCACATTCTTCACTGAACAACAACTAAAATATTTCTGTTTGGAAAATTATCTTCAAGTCTTACAGAACAGGGATATGCTAAAAATAGCACTAAGGTTTTAGCTTGACAGATAATATTAACTGAGGTGAGGAATAAAAGAGAAATATTAAGGTGGCTCAGGATGGGGAAGATTCACGAGTTATCCACATACAAGTAGAAAGAAATTTTATAAGGTTTAGTGAAAATGTCAGACTCTCTTTCTCCTGGGCCTTTGAACATTTTCCCTTTTGTCTGGATAATTTTTGCTGTATTTCAACATGTTCTGTGGACTCTACTGTATTTTCCCATAGCACTTTCAGTTCAGTTCAGTTGCTCAGTCGTGTCCGACTCTTTGCGACCCCACGAATCGCAGCACGCCAGGCCTCCCTGTCCATCACCAACTCCCGGAGTTCACCCAAACTCATGTCCATCTAGTTGGTGATGCCATCCAGCCATCTCATCCTCTGTCGTCCCCTTCTCCTCCTGCCCCCAATCCCTCCCAGCATCAGAGTCTTTTCCAATGAGTCAACTCTTCGCATGAGGTGGCCAAAGTACTGGAGTTTCAGCTTTAGCATCAGTCCTTCCAAAGAACACCCAGGACTGATCTCTTTCAGAATGGACTGGTTGGATCTCCTTGCAGTCCAAGGGATTCTCAAGAGTCTTCTCCAACACCACAGTTCAAAAGCATCAAGTCTTTGGTGCTCAGCCTTCTTCACAGTCCAACTCTCACATCCATACATGACTACTGGAAAAACCATAACCCACAGCACTTACCACCTCCTAAAATCAAATATTTTCATTATATTTTTGCTTGCTTCTCCCATGCTCCTCTGCCAATGTAACAGAAGAGGGACATTGCTGTTGTCATCACAGTTGTATCCACAGCACCTAGAACAGGTCCCACTGTGCAGAAAAACCTTGATAAATATTTGTGAGATGGATAAAAAATATACTTTGTAGCACATCTCCTCCCCAAAACTTATCCTAAACAAGTTTCATCTTGCCTTTACTCCATTAAAGCAATTTTAACACCATATATTAGAAAAAATTAAATTGAAGTACAAGTAGTATAAAATTACCATTTTATTTTGTATAATAATTATTATTATTTGCTACACTTTATTAATGGGGATTGATGTGGATAATTGACAATCTAGAAAACATTTAATATTTAATAAAAAAAATTCTTTACATCTATCCACTTTCTTTGTCTCTGTGGAGGAGGTTCTTAAAGAATAGTACATGTGAAAGAAACATGTTTTTTAGATTATTTTATTCCATTTTAAGTCATTTGGGAATTTGAGAACTCAAATTTATAGAGATTTTCAAAGGATTTTAAAAATATTAATCTTCTAGACATTTGCAAAAGATAAGTAATAACTATAAGTTTATCACAAGACAGAGATAGTATGTTAAGCATTTCAAAAGTTACACAATTTCAATGAATGCATTTCACAAACTATCAAATATATCCCAATGGGGAAATAATTTTAAAAAGATATGGTATGCTGACGTTCGGCATATTTTACATATATTTTTTAATCGGGATATAGTCATTTTACAATACTGTACAGCACAGTGCATTAGCTATATGTATGTGTGTTTGTGTGTGTGTGTGTGTATATCCCCTCCTTGGCCTCTCCCCCATCCCATCCATCTAGGTCACCACAGAGCACCCAGCTGAACTCCCTGCAGTATACAACAGGTTCCCACTAGCTATCTGTTTTACACATGGTTAGTGTATATACATCAATGCGAGTCTCCCAATTCATCCCACCCCCTCCATCCACACATCTGCCCTTAATGTCTATGTGTCTGTCTTTCCTGCAAATAGGTTCCCATTTTAAAGTATACAATTTGGTGGTTCATTCACAAACTTTGTAGATTTAGCACATTCACCATGTTGAGCAAACACTCCCTCAATCGAGTTCCACAACATTTTCATCAGCCTTAAAGAAATCCCTGTAGCCATTAAGGAATCATTCCCCATTTTCCCCTACCTCTTAGCACCTGATGCTTTCTGTGTCTGTTTTATATAAAAGGAATGGAATAATAGATAATCTTTTGTGTTTGGTTGTTTCAGTTCAGTTCAGTCACTCAGTCGTGTCCGACTCTTTGTGACCCCATGGACTCCAGCATGCCAGGCCTCCCTGTCCATCACCAACTCCTGGAGCTTACTCAAACTCATGTCCATCGGTTGGTGATGCCATCCAGCCATTTTATCTTCTGTCATCCCCTTCTCCTCCTTCCTTCAATCCTTCCCAGCATCAGGGTCTTTTCAAATAAGTCAGTTCTTTGCATCAGGTGGCCAAAGTATTGGGAGTTTCGGCTTCACCATCAGTCCTTCTAATGAATATTCAGGACTGGTTTCCTTTAGGATGGACTGGTTGGATTTCTTTGCAGTCCAAGGGACTCTCAAGAGTCTTCTCCAACACCACAGTTCAAAAGCATCAATTCTTCAGTGCTCAGCTTTCTTTATAGTCCAACTCTCACATCCATACATGACTGTTGGAAAAACCATATCTTTGACTAGATGGACCTTTGTTGGCAAAGTAATGTCTCTGCTTTTGAACATGCTATCTATGTTGGTCATAGCTTTTCTTACAAGGAGCAAGCATCTTTTAATTTCATGGCTGCAGTCACTATCTGCAGTGATTTTGGAGCCCAAGAAAATAAAGTCTGTTACTGTTTTCATTGTTTCCCCATCTATTTGCCATGAAGTGATGGGACTGGATGCCATGATCTTAGTTTTCTGAATGCTGAGTTTTAAGCCAACTTTCTTTCAGTTAGCACAGTGTTTTTGAAAAGTGCATTCATTGTATTATATATAATGTATCAGATTGTCATTACTGTTTAAGCCTGAGTAATAGTCTGTTGTGTGTATGTATATACAACATTTCGCTTACTTGTTCATCTTTATCTATTGATGGACATTTAGGTGGTTTCCACCTTTTGGTTATTGTGAATACTGCTGCTATAAGTAACCCTGTGCAACAATTTGTTCACACCATATTTTGATTACTTCTTTTCTAATCTCCAAATTGTGGACTCCATTAGGGCAGGGATGGAATTGGTCTTGTTCACAAATGTATCCCCAGATGGAGTTGTGCTCTGGATAATATTTGTTCAATGAATGACTTGAATACAAAATGTCCAATTCTCTTGAATATTTCATTAAAAGGGAATTACTGGAATTTCCTAAGTTAATAGGGATATCACAGCTTTTAAAAAATTTAAGAATGCCATAGAAATGAAATAATATCTATGCCTTAATTCCATATAAGGGTTTTCCAGGTGGCACTGGTGATAAATTCCATATAAAGGCTAACTGCAGGAAAGCGGAAGGGGGGTGAGGGTGGTTGAGAGGAATGAAGGACACAAGTGGGCTGGAGAGGAGGCAGCAGCAGCTGACAGAGGTGTAAACACGTGGGGGAAGGTAGGGTGTACGGAGGGCTGGAGGGGGGGAAGCGTGAACAGAGGGCAGAGGGTGCAGAGATGAAGAACCCCAGGCAGTTCTCAGGTTGCTCTATTCCTCTCAAGCCGAGAGAAGTCCTCTCTACCCCCAAGAAACAGCTTTTTGTCTTTTATTTTCAAGCATCAAAGTTGATTTCTGAAATAAAGGTTTGCTTTAGTGTGGAATTCTGAAGGTGTTCCCCAGGTGTTCAAGAGTGACTTCAGCTTTTAGAAGAAACTTTTGAAATGAGAAGTGGTCTTTACATTGTAGTCACAATTTAAAAAAAATCATTGTACCAAAACATGTAACAAATTTACCCTTTTGATAATTAACAAGGGTACATTTACAGTATTGTTAACTACATGCACGTTGTTGGACAGCAGATCCATGGAACTCTTTCTTCTTGCATGACTGATACTCTATACCTGTTGAACATAACTAAGCATTTATAGGATACCTACTGTGTGCCTGCAATTAAAAGAGACCATTGTCTCTCTGGGTAATTTGCTTCTTCATCCATTTACGTCTGGAGACTCTGTTCATTTACATATATTAATAATAAGCATGCATATTTTTTTGTAGTGCTTCACAAGTTATAAGGCAATTTCCTTATATTTCCTTATTAAGTAAATTATAAGGTACTTCTTATTTACTCCATTATTTGATCCCCTCCCAAACTGCTACTATTTGATTTTACAAATGAGGAAACTAAAGTCAAGAGAAGAGTAGTTTATCCAAGATTATAGAGCCAGAGAGTTGCAGAGCTAAGATTTGAAGTTGGTTTTTGAAAATGAGTTCTTCCCAGTGGATTATGCTACCATGATTCATTTCAAATAGCCTTAAAGAATGACTTTAGCTTTTCCTCTTGGGTTACTTAGAAAAATGAAAAATATTTATAAAATAAATTTCATTATCTGGTTCAAAATAGCTTTTAAAAATTCACTGTATAAGTTGCTTTTTTCTCTTAACAAATTCCTCTGATCCAAAACGTTTTTCTTATTTAGCTTTTATTTATTGTTCTAAACAGTATTACTTTGCAAGTATTAGCCATTGCATCAGACAAGTGCTAAAGTGCTGGAAGCAAATTTGGGCTTGAATCCTGTATTTGTTGCTAAATTAGTTGTGTGACCTAGGAGAAGCCAATAGCCTTACGTTTCGATGTGCCCATCTATAAAATGGTGATTGTAGTAATAGCTACCTCAAACTGTCCTAATGAAGAGTAGATGAGATAATACATCAAAATTGCTTAGCATATTTCCCTGGCCCATAGCAAGCTCTCAACAAATGAGAGATGTTATTACTATCCTAAATATGAAAAATGAATATTTTATCCAATTGAACCCATTTTTAGTAAAGGACTGAATCCTTGCAGCCAGAAAGTATGGAAAGAGTCCAGAATTTGAAGCCAAACTGAAGTAAGTGCCAATCCCATTTCTGCCAGTTAGGAGCAGTATGGATTTTGTTTCCTTACTGCACATTGAGGATGATAATACCTAGCTAGCTCACTAGATTCTTGCGAGTATATTTTTAAAGACCCTGAGATATTATAAGTGTTCAATAAATAGAAGCTAGTGTTGGTATTATTATGAATATTATTATTTCAAATAAAAAAGTCTCAGTCTCACATACCAAGAGATCTAGAGACTCAGAGAAGACACCAAGGTGAATGCCAGCTGAGTGTAGAATTCTATCTTTTGGGATCAGAACTCAGACAACCCTTAAAAACTAGACCTAAAATTGGCTGTGACAATTAACAAGATATATCTTATAGCCTAGATTGCAAAATGTCAAGGTCACTATTATGTCATGGTTATTTGTCTCTGCATTTTATTCTTCTTTTTAGTCCAAAGCCTTTACATCTAATATAAGTAATTTGTTGATCATCACTGGGGGAAACACAAAAACCAATGGGCTGATCTCTTTTCAGCTGACATTCTTGGAGGGGGTTTACTCTATTCCATGACATTAAGTGCATCTCTATCCTGATGACTACCATTTTATTTCTTTGATCCCACCTTCTCCTCTTGACCTTCAGACTCATCTCATTTGCCTATTTTCCACATTCATTTAGGTGTGAAACATCTCAAAGATAATGGGGCTAAAGTAGAACTGTTGACATATTCTCCACCCTGCTCCATAAGCCTGCCTTTACCTCAATATATCATATTCAATAAATGACACCAAGTTCACCCAACTGCTTGGTCCAAAGTTGGAATAATCTATGACCTTTGCCTTTCTTTCACAGCCTATATCCAATGTATCAGCAAATATCATCAGTTTTACTTTCAGAATATAATCCTAATCCAGCCATTTCGTTCTGATCCCCTCCATTCTCGTC